>NC_045702.1:75059306-76283372 GCF_009834535.1 Camelus ferus | reverse complement strand
TATTCACAATTTTCTGAGGATGAGTTATGGGTTTTCCAAGATGGCTTTTGGTCAGTTCTTTTTTTTTTTTTATTTTTTTAATTGAAATATAGTTGATTTACAGTGTTAGTTTTAGGTGTCCAGCAATGTGATTCATTTATGCATATATGCATATGTCTAAAAAATTTTCTTTTCAGATTCTTTTACATTATATGTTATTACAGGAAATTGAGTATGTTTCCCTGTGCTGTGCAGTAGGAGTCAATTTGTTCTTTACATTGTAACTTAAACACTAAGCTATCAAGCAGAGCTTTTTGCCTTGACAAGGGCAGGTGTACAAGCAATTTTAGTACCAGAAGTTTCTCATGTCTCTGAAGATGAAGGATTCATGAGTTCATGCCAAAGGATTATTTTAGGGACAAAAACAAAGGAGCATTTTTAAAAGAAGACTCTTTTCTAGGGATTGTATGAAATACTTTTTCACTGTTTTTCTTTGATAAACTTACAGACATCAAGTGGATTAGATGCGTTCAAATAACAGCTGCAGCTGTGTGTCATGCAAGACTCATGAGCTTTGTTTATGTGTATGTTTTATTAAAGTGTAGTCAGTTCACAATGTTGTGTCAGTTTCTGGTGTGGGCTCATGAACTTTGCTGTTCAGCCTTCTAGGAAGTGCAGTTGTGGCTTACATGTTTTCCCCGAAGTGCTGGTTTTTCAAAATACCCTTCGGAGAACTGAGGTCTAAATCTTGCAGGGAGGGTACAGCTCAAGTGTTAAAGCACATGCTTAGCATGCATGAGGTCCTGGGTTCAGTCCCCAGTGCCTCCTCTAAAAATAAATGAATAAACTTAATTATCTCTGCCCCCCCAAAATTTTATAATAAATAAATCTTAATGTTGTTTAAATATATGTTTCTAGATTATAGTGTAATTTAAATGTTCATTTAAAAGAACAGTTTAAAAATTCAGAATTCTCCCGAGTGTTGACATGTCTGTCAGTTTCCAGAAAGTTGAGCAGTCGAAGTAACAATGGCTCAGAAGTTAACATTGAACCTGGCTTAATTTTTAAAGTCTCCTTTGCCCCTAGGAGTGACAGTTAGGTCTTGAATGCCACCTGCCCTCTCTGTCGGGTAGACCTCTGTAAATGATCTAGTATCAGCTCAACTTTTGTGATGCAAGTGGCCTTTGGAAAATCTAAACGTGTCACTGAGGCAGCTCCTCACAAGCTTCATCCCCATCCTAATCTGTACGTGTGAACACCTGACTGGGGTACGAGGCAAGGCTTGGAGTTTCTGACGTGACTGCTGTTTCTCTCTGACCTGCGTGTGCTCTAGAGAGCCAGTCGGCCCGCCTTCAGACATGAGCTTGTGAAGTAAGCCGCTGGGGAGTGCTGGACCCCTCTGTGTTTCTCTGTGTGAAGGTTGCTGGTTAGGCTTAGCCACTTGTCACACCACCTGCATTTCTCGCTGCTGATTTTAAATGCAGACAGATAAGTATCCAGTCACAGCTCAATACCTGTAGTCCACGAAGCTGTAACCACTTAACCTGTATTTCTTGTCAGACTAGATCTGATTTCTCTCTCAAAGGTTCTCTAGCAAAACAGTGAGCTTGTAGGGTTTCATAAGAAAAAACTCAGCTAACTTTTATTATGGTGTATATAACATTTAATTTTCTTTTTTTTTAAAGATCCAAGAAAACATTCTTGGCCAAAGTCTAGGGGAAGTTACTGCCACTTCGTACTGTACAAGGAAAACAAAGATACCATGGATGCTATTAATGTACTGTCCAAATATTTAAGGTTAGTGTCTTGTTCTTGTACCTGTACAAAATCAAAGCAGAAATGTATTTTCCTCTTCTGGTGCTGAGAAGAGAGGAATGGGAAAATGGGCAAACAGGTAGCAAATGTGCCTCCTCCCCATCATAGTTTTCTTACACAATAGGTGAGTTAATTTTTTTTAACCTCCTTGCATATTACCAGTGAGTCAAGATGAAAATTCTGTAAGTAAACGGTTCGCATATAGTGGAGAGTTACCAGTCCATCCCCCTGAAAATAAAAATTAACTGTCTTCCCTGATAGCCTGTGCTTTGATGTGGTTGGGGAGGTTTGCCTGCTCTGCTGTCAGCTCTTAGCTCCTGGAGTTTGACTAGATGGGAAACCTGAGACCACTCAGATTTTCTTGGAGGAATGCAAACTTAGCAGAGATTGGGTCTCTGAGGATGGGTCAGAAGCCAGTTTACCTTTAGAAGTGGGTTGGGGCACCACAGCAAATCTGTACAGTGGAAATTTACTCTCTGACATATATTTAGCCCAGTTTAAACACAGTACATAGTGTGTTAGTGTGCTAAGGCTGTCGTAACAAAATACCGCAGACTGGGCAGCTTAACAGAAATTCATTTTCCCATTATCAGGAGGTTCGAAGCCCCAAGCTCAGGGTCTTGGCAGGGTTTTTTTTCTTAAGACCTCTCCTTGGCTTGATGATGGCCACTTCCTCTGAATCTTCCCATGGTCTTCTGTGTGTGTGTGTGTCTGTGTGTGTGTGTGTGTGTGTGCGCACGCGCGTGCGCGTGTACCCCAGAGTCTCTCTGTCCAGATTTCCTCCTCTTATCAGACACCAGTTGAATTGGATGAGGACCCACCCTAATGGCCTCATTAACTTAATTAAGGTGCTGTCTCCAAATACAGTTGCATTCAGACGTACCGGGAGTCAGTAAAATACACAAGTTGTAAGAGAGCACAGTTCAGCCCATAGGACACAGTACCATTTGAAGTAACATTTTATTTTACTCTAGTTGCTGGCTTTCTAGTCAGTGATGCCTTGTCCATACCTGAGCCTGGGAGAATAGACAGTTCCCGACAGGAGAGTAGACAGAGAGGGAGTTTAGTTCCTCTGAGATCTGGAGCTGGGGATTGCTTAGGGTTCAAGAAATCATTCCTGTTTCTCTCCTGTTCATGTGGGGCAGTTTTTATAAAATTCTTAGTTAACTCGTTTACTTATCTCTTCATATTAAAACTATTCCTATCCCTGTTTCAGCATTTGGCTGTTTTATAACTAAGAAATAGCATGTGTTTTTGGAAGATTCACTATTAACTTTTTAAAAAACTGAAGATATAAAATTCTCAAAGTGGTACATGGTATATCAGAATGGATTTTTCCTTACCTTCACAGTTAAGTAATTAATGAATTGCATGTATTCGACAGGAAGTGTGTCACTCCCTTCTCTGCGGCTGGCTGGCACAGGCGTTCTGTCACCCACAGCTAAGAAGGGAGGTGTTCAGGTGTTACTTTCTTGGCTTGCACATTGTTTTCCTGGGTATATTTTTAAGTAAACTTTCTCCTTACTCTTCTCTAATTCTGTTATGATTTCAAGTGTATCTATTTTAAATTTTAAATTAGAAAAATGTGAGTTCCTGATGCTATGCAACTTCAACAGGTTTTGTTTTCTGTTTCATCAGAGTTAAGCCAAACATATTCTCCTACATGGGAACCAAGGATAAAAGGGCCATAACCGTTCAAGAGATTGCTGTTCTCAAGTAAGTAGAGTACCCACCAGGATTCCTACTGCCAGGACCCTGGCACTGCCTTTCAGAGTTCTCAGATTTGCTTTGTGGGGTTTACTTCTTCCGTGGTTGGATCGTGCCTCTGCCTACTCAAAAAATCATTTCTGTTTTTTCTCTTTTTGCTTATCTGTATATCCTGATGTTTTTGCAGCAAACAGATATTATGTATGTAATTTTTAAAGGACTTTTGTGGTAAAGCCAAGAGCATAAGTGATTTTTTCTTCTCTATCCTCTCTCCTGTTCATTCATTATTAAGTATAAGTTATTTAAGTTTTAACTACAAAACAGTGAGCTATTCTGTGACACACTGGATACAGATGAAAAAGATGGTCTCTGTTTTGAAGCAATTATAATTTTTACCTTTTAAATTTTTTATTTAAGTATGGTCCATTACAATGTGTCAATTTCTGGTGTACAGCACAATGTCCCGGTCATACATACACATACATATATTTGTTTTCATATTTTTCCATTAAACATTATTACAAGATATTGAACATAGTTCCCTGTGCTATACAGAAGAAACTTTTTTTAACCTATTTTTATATATAGTGGCTAACATTTGTAAATCTCACACTTCCAAATTTATCCCTTCCCACCCCTTTCCTCTGGTAATCATAAGATTGTTTACTATGTCTGCGAGAAAGCAATTATAACGTAATGGAGCAGACAGATAAGTAAGTCAGAACTTACCACACAGTGAGGTAAATGCTAAGATAGAAATACATTGGGAGCATTAGGGCAGACCCGACAACAAAGCATGGCACTCATTGGGGGGCAGGCCAGGGAAGGCTTTCATAGAAAATGGGGTGTTTAAGCTTTAATCTAGATCAGGGCTTCTCCACCTCTTCACTGCTGACACTCTGGGCTGGATGATTCTGTTATAGGGGCCATCCTGTGCACTGCAGGACTTTTGGCAGCAGCCCTGGTCTCTACCCTCTAGATGTCCGTAGGATTACACCTACTGATGTCAGCGTCATGACAAACAAAAATATCTCTAGGCATTGCTTAATGTCGCTTGAAGGACAAAATAGCCCCTGGTTGAGAAACAGTGGTCTTGATTCTAGAAAGATGGATAGGAGTTTCCTGGGGCTGGGAGGGGCTAGGGTGGTTTGTTCCAAACCAAGAGAACAGCGTGTGAAAAGACTGGAAAGGATTTGAGGAGTATAAAGTATTTGCCCCTGACAGGTGCTTGAGTTTTGTGGGGGTTTAGCAGGAAATAAGGCTGGAGGGGTAGGCAGGATCCACATCCTGGAGGGAGGGCCCTGCGGGTCGTGTTGAGGATCTTGGACTTAACCTTAACCTGAACAGAGTGAGTGGCGTGTAGAGACAGGATTAGGGGTTTGGGGGGAGCACAGGGGAGAAGCGAGCTATTGCTATCTTCTAGGGAGGAGGACGGGGTCAGGTCAGTGAAGGTCAGAGGGAAAGGAGGGAGTCAGACCAACTTGGGCTTCCGTCTTCATGCACCCCCAAAGTCAGGAGTTGTGGGAGGCAGAGACAGAGGGGCAGGAGGAAACTTGGGGTGATGCTTCTGTTCACTATCCTGAGTGTGGTGAGTGTGGTGATGGTTTCACGGACTTAGCCACGTTTTAAAACTTTACATTCTGAATGTGTGCAGTTTACCATATGGTAATTCTATCATTATAATCACCTATGCTTGCTGTCCCCACTTAAAATGAATACATACATGTATTTGTAATTCCCCTGTCTTTTCATAAGGAAGTTGAGGTGACATCTCCTCTTCACCCCACAGTCTCCTCCTGTCCATCTTCTTTCCCAGCCCTCTGCTGGTCCGTTTGAAATAAAGTCGGGATTGAGCTCCAGGTTGCATCCTAACGGATTCTCCAGTCCTCTTCTTCGCCGACCTCGGGGCAGCGCAGGGCGTCGTAGTAAAGGCAGAGTGAGAGCGTCTTCTCTCCGTGATGGGGCTGCGGCGTGTGCAGGTGTGGCCGTGTCTGAGGAGAGCAGGCCGAGACCCCTGGAGACGCGGGTGCCCCTTCTCCCTGGGACACGTGGGGTGGGGAGTCACTGCCGAGGGTGAAGGGGGCGGGGGTGGGGAAGGGAACTTGAGAAGAGAGTGAAGATTTGAAACAGCCTCCGCGGGCAGTGGGCTGGTCAGCAGCTCCTGAGAACAGGGGCTGACGGTGGCTTGAGGGCTCAGGCTTTCCCGTACTCCAGACGTGCGCACCGAATGTTCTTTCTGGCGTCTGAAATATCTCTGTAGTCAACTCTTACGCTGTCTGGCCGGCTCTGAATTTTTCAAGCTAAATTGAAAAATAGATTGGTTCGTTTTGTTTTCAACACAGAAGGAACTAGGTAGAAAATGAAAGTTCCACCACAGCTGTACTCCCTCAGAGACTGCCTTGTTCACTGCTTGGTATATTTTTTGTGGGGGCCTCTCTCTTTTTTTCCTTGTTAATTGAAATAATTACATAAAGTGTGTTCTTTTCTTAAAAACAGTAACTGTTGTACTTCTTTCCCTGTTAGTGCATAGCAAAAGATATTTAAATATAGGGATGTAGCTAAATTTATGAACTGTCCCATTTCTTGCTATTATAAGCAATTCCAGAATCAGATGTATTGGCTAAATCTTGGCACACATCTGTGATAACTTTGTTGAGATAAACTTAGCAGTGGAATTACTGACTTAAAGAGAATGTGAAATTCTAGGTTTTTTGTTTTTTTTTTAAATTTTAATTATTTTGGGGGGGGTGGGAGCTCATTAGGTCTGTTTTTTTATTTACTAGTTTGGTTTTTTTTTAATAGCGGTACTGGGGATTGAACCCAGAACCTAGTGCTTGCTACGCACGCACTCTACCACTTGAGCTGTACCCTCCCCCCTTTAGGTTTTTTGATAGCAGAGTTTAATTGCCCTGTAGAAAGGTGGTACCAGTTTATCACCTTTATTCTTCTTCTCCAGAATCTTCCCTGACACGTTATGATTTTTTTAAAAAATTTGCTAATTTGAGGGTCAAAAATGACATCTCTTTATTCTAAACTGCATTATGTGATGTGAAATATTTGAAGAGTGAAGATACTTATTTCTCTTCTTAGTCAGCCACCAGGTGTCATACTTGATCACAGTGTGGCTCCGTCTTCATAGACCTTTGCTGCCTTGATCATCTTCCTGTTGACTTAGTAAGAAACCATGTTAGACACCTTAATGTTGGCCTTTGGAAAGCACATAGCACTTATCTCACGGATGCAGGCTACACCCTTAGTTTGCTTAATGGCTACATGGAGCCGGGCAAATTGGCCTTTCCCGTGAGAACTGGTGGACAGGATAAACCCTCTCTGCCATGCAGCGATTTAATTATTACTGAATCGATCAGTCCTCAGGATAAGCAGCATTTCTTTTTAGCTTCATGTAACTCTCCAAAGTTGCCTTGTAGTTTTAACAGGATCTCAAGCAGGAACAGCCTCATTCAGAATGATTTGTTTCTTTTCCTGCCTCTTCCTGCCAGTCTCCTTTCTGAGTCTGAGCCAGTATTTCCCTGGCTTTGTTAATAAAGGCTTTTTGTGCAATATGCTGCTTAGGTTGGCTCCTGATGTTTAAAAGTAGGTTTTGGTATTCCCAAGTTACTCACAGAATTTGCTGTGGATTTATAACCAAAGCGTTTGATCCAGGATCATCAAAATTAAAACTGTGAACAGTGTTGTGAAGACATTGTCAGCTTCTTTCCACCACTTGTCAGGGAGTACCCACACCAGCAAGGACTGAGTGTAGCTCTTGCTTTCTGCTGTGCTAGTGGGATTCAGAAATACGGGTCTGCTGTTTATTCAAGAATAAATAGACCACAGAATATGATTCAGCCCTGAAAAGGAATGAAGTACCGATACGTACTGCAGCATGGATGAGTCTTAAAAGCTTTATGCTAGGTGAAAGCAGTTGAGACACAAAAGGTCACATATTATATGGTTATATTTGTATGAAATGTCCAATATAGGGACATCTCTGAAGATGGAAACTACGTTACTGGTTGCTAGGGACTGCAGGGAGAGGGAATGGGGTCAACAGGTATAGGGTTTCTTCTGTGAATGATGGAAATGTTCTGGAATTAGAGTAGTGACAGTAGCACAACATTGTGAATGTACTAAAAACCACTGAATTGTACACTTGATAATGGTTAAAATGATAACTTTTATATTATGTTAATTTTATCTCAACTTAAGGAAAAAAAAAAAAAAGAACAGAGCTTGATCAGGCACTTTCCTGGCTGTTGGAAGTGGTCTCCATAATCTCTCCCCACCACGGCCAAGTTACCTATCTGATTCCTTCTTTTGCCTCTTGACTCTTAAATGCTCTGTTTCTACAGCAGTAGTTGCTGACCAAAGCGAAGTTCTGTCCTCCTGTTCCTCACTCTGTTCATCCTGATCGTCTGCTTCCTGGATTCTCTGGGATACTGTTTCTGGGTTAATTTATGACCTATGCATCTTCAGTCCCCATATAGCTGAAGTCAAGGACCTGGTGCTCTTTTTCTCTTGGACCTAGTGCCTCTGAGCAGCCGGCCCACGCTGGTGTAGACCCAGTTTATGCCTTTTTGGTCCTCTGGTGGGGCCAGGAGAGAGGGTAATGGAGTATGAGCTTTGTCAACTTCTCTGGCTAGCTTCCTATATTTTATAATAATTAATGGGACAACGACAGATCTTTTTTCCTCAAGGAATTGGTCAGGCAGCTTCTACACATTCTGAACCAGGAAACAGACTGATAATGCATCAAGGAATTGATTGTCTTCAGGAAGTATGGGGAAATTTTCAGCAAAGAAACAAGAACTGTGTGAGATAAAGTGGCAAACTGGTATTATATAGGTGGATTTTAGACGATTTTATTCAAGAACAGCATATTTTTAAGTAGAGAGTAGGATAAATTCCCCTACTAATTATTCCTGTAACCTTGGGACTTGAGAGGCTATGGAGCAGGGGCACATGCCTCTGTGGGGCTGCTCCCACGATGAGCTACTTTAGGTCTAGACTCTAGGCACTTGGCAGAACAGCATCTCGTGTTGGCCGGAGATCCACATCCAGACCCTGCCGACCCCTGCACTTCCAGACAAAGCTGGAACATGGCTCCTGACAGTGAGAGCCAGCAGGAATGCACTCAAGGACCAACACTGAAAAACACTGACACAGTCCAGAGTGGTGGAGAGAGAAGTGTAGTCAAACAAAGTGAAGCACAGATGCTCTTTGTTCTGGTAGTTCTCAGCAAAGTTGTCTTTTCAGAGGAAATCTGAATTCAGAAAAAGTTCAAACCACTGTCTTATGCGCAGTGATGTTCTATGCAGCATTTTGTGTAATTTTGGAAAATTATAAATGACCCAGGTGATCCCAGCTGGAAAATCTTAAATAAAATGAATGGTTAAATAAGTAAATTCCAATTGGTGCATTATTTTTGACCCTATTAGATTATTTTTAATTAAAAAAAAATCCTCTACTAAAGTAGAGAAAGAGGAATACTAAGAAAATGAAATGTAAAAACATTTTAACGTGACAAAGTGTGAAAGTCTCAAATGAAAAGCCAGTGTCTTTTTTTTAAATGGTGAAATACTAAAGCATTTTATTAGGATCAGGAACAGAATAAATAAGGATGACTGCTCTGTTACCACTGTTTATCATTGTTCTAGGCATACTATAATACAAACAAACCAAATTAAGAACTAAACAATGTGAAAATTAGAATGAAGGTGGCCAAATTGCAGTTTTTGTTCATGGCATACGATTGTTTCTGCTTGAGGAGTTGACTGAAAGTTGTGCAAGATAAGGAAGATTATGTACAAAAATCAGTTGGCAGACGACCCACTTACAAATTATAATGGAGAAAAGCCTTTTACAGAGAAAAAGGAAAAAAAAGAACTTACCTAGAAACAAAGGGTTTGTCAAAAGTGTAAGATCTCTCTGCGGAAAACTCTGAAATGCTATTGATAGATGTAAAAGGACTTGAATAAATGAATGCTGTAATCTGTTCTTAGATAAATGTAAGTGTCTTTTAATGCATAAATGTATAAATTTATGCTGATACTAATGAAAATACGAATAGGATTTTTTTTTACACTAATCAAGCTGGTTATAATGTGGAAAAGTTAAGATACAAAACTAGTTATAAACATTTTGAAAAAAGTGACTAATAAAGGAATTAGCTTCTATATATATATATTTCATTTTAAAATATTTTTATTACAACATTCCCATGGTGATTTTTGCTATGGATTAAGTTGTATGTTTATACCATTAAAACATTTTACCACACTCCCCACCCTAACATATTTCTGGATTTGTAGTAGTCTTTAACTTACCACCTGTTTTTATTTTTTTTAACTTTTAAATTTTTAGCTGATTTACAGTGTTTTAATTCATTTATATAACTTTTTCATATTCTTTTCCATGATAGGTTATTGTAAGATATTGAATATAGTTCCCTATGTAGGACCTTGTTGTTTATCTATTTTACATGTATTAGTTTGTATCTGCTGATCCCAAATTCCCCATTTATCCTTCCCTCCCATCCCCTTTGGTAACCATAAGTTTGTTTTCTATGTCTGTGAGTCTATTTCTGTTTTGTAAATAAGTTCATGTGTATCACTTTTTTAGATTTCACATATAAGTGATATGGTATGATATTTGTCTTTCTCTTTTTGGCTTACTTCAATGTAGTACGACAATCTCCAGGTCCACCCATGTTGCTGCAAATGGCATTATTTCATTCTTTCCTATGACTGAGTAATAATTCCATTTTTTATATATATCACATCTTCTATCCAATATCTGTCGATGGACATTTAGGTTGCTTCCATGTCTCGGCTTTTGTAGGATGTTTCTATGAACATTGGGGTGATGTATCTTTTTGAATTAGAGTTTTCGTCTTTTCCAGATACATGCCCAGGAGTGGGATTGCTGGATCCTACTATATCTCTATTTTTAGTTTGCTTAAGGAACCTTCATACTGTTCTCCATAGTGGCTACACCAAACTACGTTCCCACCAACAGTGTAGGAGGGTTTCTTTTTCTCTACACCCTCTCCAGCATTTATTACTTGTGGAGTTTTGATGATGGTCATTCTCACCAGTGTGAGATAGTGGTACCTCACTGTAGTTTTGATTTGCATTGATTTGCATGCGCAGAGTTGAGCCTCTTTTCATGTGCCTGTTGGCCATCTGGGTGTCTTCTTTGGAGAAATGTTTGTATAGGTCTTCTGCCCATTTTTTGTTGGGATTGTTTGTTTTTTTGATATGTAGCTGTATGAGCTGTTTGTGTATTTTGGAAATTAAGCCCTTATCAGTCACAAATATTTTTTTCCATTCCTTAGGTTTTCTTTTCATTGTTTATGGTTTCCTTTCCTGTGCAAAAGCTTTTCAGTTTAATTAGGTCCCATTTGTTTATTTTTGTTTTTGTTTCTATTACTCTAGGAGACAGATTCCCCAAAATATTGCTGGGATTTATGTCAAAGAGTGTTCTGCCTCTGTTTTCCTCTAGGAGTCTTATAATATCCGTTCTTACATTTGGGTCTTTAATCCATTTTGAGTTGGGTTTTTTGTATAGGTAGTAGAGAGTGTTCTGGTTTCATTTTTTACACGTAGCTGTGCAGCCTCGGTGTATTTTAAAGCATGTTACAGTGATACAGCAGTTACAACAGTATGATAGTGGCACGTAAATGGGTAGAATTAGGGTGGTTACAGACCCAGATACACCCACAGACTTAGTGGGTGTTCAAAGTAGCATTTAAAAACAGCAGAGAAAAAATGTTTTGGGTCAGTGAATTTGTAGCGATAACTGAGTAGCTATCTGGAAAAAAGAACTTAAATTGACTCCTTACCTCGTTTTTTGTACGCCCTCACTGAGTGAGTAGGTGGCAGGGCTTTGCCAAATGCTAACAGAGGCAATCAGAAGGCGGCATTGGCCACAGTGTCACTACATAGATAGATAGACAGAAACAGAGACAGAGAGATAGTAGACAGATATAATAAGAATACTTATTTTTTTGTAGCCAGGTCCTTGATGTAGTATTTATGCTCCACAATCTGCTTTTTGAAAAAAAGACAAAAAGCAAAAAGATACGCATGATGCTGTTCATTTAAAATGCAGAACCAAAGCCCCTAAGCGGCAGCTGACATGGTTACTGGTTTGTGTGAAGAACTTTCTCCTTTTTTCCTTAACCTCCTCGTTGCTTAGGACAAAGAGACTCCATGATTTAAAGCAGAGGATGAGAGCCTGGCCTCCCCCGTCTCCTTTCTGAATAAGCCACCTTTGGCATCAGTAGTGGACTGGGGAGAGTAAGCAGAAACCCCCATCAGAGCCTCTCAAACTCCAGTGCCCAGAGTTCTTTTCTTTTTTTGCCACAACCAGAGTAAACTTGTAAAAGAGCCATAGTGAAGAGCAGCGTATTAGTGAGTGCGCGGGGGCCAGCGCTGCTGTAACGGAAACGCGATGAAAAGTGCGTCGCTGCGTGAGCCGACGGGCGACAGAGGGGTCTGTTCCCTTTTTACTCTAAACAACAACTGTACGAGTACTCCACTTATTTGCGGTATACGTTTTAAAAAATAATCTCTGACTAGGGATACCCTTTCTAAGGATGACTTAAATCCCAGAGCTATTAAAGAAAAGAATTGACCTGAAATTTTACTCTGCAGTTCTTTTTGTAGAAGAATGGCAACTGATGCAGGAGGAATGGTGGGTGTAGGAAAAACACTCTTTGGCAGTCAGCACAGTAATATTTGCTTCAGCCAGCAGTTGTCCGTGGGTACCTAAACTGTTGGGTGAAAGACTGTGAGGGAACAGGATAGTCATAGAATTTAAAAAATATCACCCCACAGCAGGGGAGGATACAGCTCAGTGGTAGCGTGTGTGCCTAGCATGCGTGAGGCCCTGGGTTCAGTCCCCAGTACCTCCATTAAGAAACAAACAAATAAATAAGCCTGATTACCTCCCCCCAACAAAAGAAAATCACCACACAGGTCACCAGTTAAAAACAAAGGGAGAGGAGAGAGAGGTACCCTCACAGTGGAAGAACCTAGCAAATACCATCCTAACCCAGGGACTAAATTTATCACCATCAGTGATTGACAGACTGAACCCTTGCCTTTTTCTGGGATACACTGAAAAGGCCACAACATCATGTGCTGTTCCCCCCAAAATGTCTACCTGAGTCTAATTGTGAGGAAACAAGTGATTGTCCTCGTCCTTGATTAGGTCCTGAATTTAAGGAGCTTAAAAAAAAAATCTCAATGATATTACTGGAGAATTGGGTGAGTTTATGTGCAGACCTGCACATCAGTAGCATTGAGTTCCTGTGAGGCTTCCTGAGGGGGGCCACGGTGGTTAGTAACATGGGAGACTGCTGTTCTTAGGAGACACGCTTCAGTCATTCAGTTTAAGGTGAGGCGTCCCCATGTCTGCAACTCACTCTCACGAGGTTCAGAAAAATGTGTAGATCATATGTGTGTGTGTGTGTGTAATGTGTGGGCATTTATATACCTAGGGAGAGATCTATGGTGTAAATCTGGGAAGATGTTAACAATTGGTAAATCTAGGTTAAGGTACAAGGCTGTTTGCTATAGTGTTGCCAGTTTTCTTCACCTTTGAATTCTTTTTAACATAAAGTTGGGAAATTTTCTAAAGTGTAAAATATTATAAATAAAGTAAGCTCAAAATGGGAAATAATATTTGCAAATTATGTGGTATAGTGTAGATTTCCTTAATACATGAAAACAGGAATATTCACAATCCAATGGAAAAATAGGTAACAGGACGATTGGGCTCTTCACAGTCAAGATAAAGAAATGTTTAACTTGACTCACAGTAAGAAGCATGCAAATAAAATCAAAATACAGGTTTTAAATTATAAGACTGGCAGAGCTCAAAAAGGCTTACAGTATGCTGTGTGAGGAGACACAGGGGTGAGGCAGGTGGTAGTCACTTCCGTACTAAGAGTGTGAGTGTGAATTGTATAACCTTTTTGGAGGGTAGTAAGGGTTAAAATTTTTAATCCATGCCTTCTGGTTCCAGGGGTTTATCCCAAACGTTCACCTGTGTGGGTGCACAGAGAAGTCTGTGTGAGGATATTTGTTATAGGATTGTTGTAATAGCAAAAGACTGGGAGCAGTTTAAATGTTCATCAAAGGGGACTAGTCAGATAAAGGAGTTGGTATCCCGGCAGTGCGGCAGCCACCCTGCGCAGCTGTACAAAGAGTGGGACAGCTTCAGAAGTACTGCCTGGGGGGGCGGAGGGTACAGCTCAGTGGTAGAGTGTGTGCTTGGCACGCGTGAGGTCCTGGGTTCAGTCCCCAGTCCTTCTGTTAAGGCAAGGGAGATGGCTTACTGTACGGATAAGGCACATCTCTGATACGCATTTTTCGGTGAAGAAAGCAAGATGCTGAACAATTTATAATGCAACAGAAATTTTTAGAAGGGTGGATCTGGGTGTTGGTTACATGATCATGTTCACTTTGTGAAAACCCATCAAACAGAACACTTAAGATATGTGTACTTTTCTGTGTATATAACATATATATTAAGAGCTTAGAAAGAAATTCCAAAAAGGGAGCAGACCATAGGTACGCTCAGGTATACAGAAAGCGTTTCTAGGAGGATGTACAAGAAGCTGTTAATGTTGGCTCCCAGTCGGAAAGGGTGTTGAGGGATAGAGACAGAACAGAGGCTTCTAGGTACTGTATTTCTTTTCCTACGTGTATTACTATTAAATAAGGAATTTTTCATGAAGAACTTATAATACTATTTAAATGATAGCAGCAAGGTACAGAATGTGGTAGGGTTCTGACTACATATGTGTATGTGTTTATGTATGAGTAATATATATGTAGTTGGATGAAGACTATATACATATATCTTTATCTGATGTTTGTTTAAGAAAGAAAGAAATGGGAGGAAATTGAAAGTTAAGATATTACCAGATTTTTTCAGGTGATAAATCTGAATTTTTTTTACTTTTCCTCTGTACTTTTCTGCATTTTTCCAGGTTTTCTGTAGTAAGATTATAGTATTTTTCTGATGGGCAAAAATTATAATACGATTCTTTTTTAATACTTGATCTTTGTACCTGTAGGGATTGCTTTTAGCCCCTTTCTCACTCCTCTCCCCTCAAACAAAGTAGAAAGATTCCACAGGTGTTACTGTTCTGTTATCAGTATGTATGAAACATGAGGCTCTAAGAATATAAAGATGGGCCAGTTAGTTACTTCATTCCAGGAGGAACAGGTGCCATCATGCTGGAGGGGCATTCCAGAGGGAAATGTCGCGTAGGCTCACCCCTCAGGCAACGGTGCCCTTCTTTTTCCGTTGTCGCAGTGTGTAGTCTTGTTTCAAGCAGCTGTTTTTCTGTAGTAAGTGTCCTAGACCATTTCAGCTGGGCGATATTTCACAACCCTCTTTCTGCTCCTTTTTTATTTTCCATATTTTAGAATAACTGCACAAAGACTCGCCCACTTGAACAAGTGCTTGATGAACTTTAAAGCTGGGGAATTTCAGCTATCAGAAAAACCCTCTGAAGTTGGGAGAGCTTCAGGGGAATCACTTCACTGTTGTTCTCAGGTAAAGAGCTGCGGGTGGGGATGCAGAGCACAGAGGGGCTTGCGGGCACCTCCAGCTGTTTGGGACAGTTGTCACTCCCAGTGAGCTGGCCCTGACCATCATGGCAGCGGTGGGGAGGTGGAGTGGGGCGGCCCTGCAGGGCTGGGAGAGCAAATACAGCTGTGGTGTTTGTACCAACGCACCCACTGCTCTAAAAACTCAGCTCCACCTTTGGAAAGAAGCCTTCTCCTTGAAATACTGTGTTAAAAGACAATCTGTGGTTTCACTTATATGCGGTACCTAGAATTGGCAAATTCATAGACACAGAAAGTAGAATAGAGGTTGCCTGGGTGTAAAGGGGCCAGGGCAGGGGGTGGAAATGGAGAGTTAGAGTTTGTGTAATAGGTGCAGAGTTTCAGTTTGGGGAGATGAAAAATTTCAGGAAGTTGGTAGTGGCAAGGGTTGCACAACACTGTGAATGTACTTAATGCCACTATATTGCATACTTAGAAATGGCTAAGATGGTCAATTTAATGTATGTGTTTCACCACAATGTTTAAAAAAGACAAAAGTCCTCAGGAGATAGAGAAAAAGCTGCAGGGGTCACGGCAAAGGCATGGAAGCCAAGCCTTGTCACTTAGGTTACGTTTTTGCCTATAAATCTTCTTCTCTGGGTAATTTGGGCCCCTGCAGAAACATAACAGGAACTGATGACCAAGTACAGCAAGCCATGAACTCTCTCAAGGAGATTGGATTTATTAACTATTACGGAATGCAAAGGTTTGGAACTACCGCTGTCCCCACGTATCAAGTTGGAAGGTTTGTATTTAATTTCTTAACTTTTGTCTAAAAGAGCTCTCTCATTTAAAAAAAAAAAAAAAAGGAGCAGGGTTTTTTGTTGGTGGTGTTTTTAATTATTTCTAGATTTCCTCATGTAAATCTGGGCCAAATGAACCACTGTGTCTCATCCTTTTGGGTGACCAGCTGATCCACAGCCTCCTCCTAAGTTTTGTTCTGTGTCAAGATAATACATGCACTGGGTGAAAAAAATAAATCAGAGCTCAAAAGGATGTAACCTGGAAAGTAAGTTTCTCTCTCTCCCCTGACAGCCCATCCAGGGATTCTGTTTCATTTTCTTTTTTACAGAGGAATCTTGGCTCAGTAAGTGACCTCACAGTAGCAGCTGGGTGTCTCAGACCCAGAGTGGCCTGAAGGAGATGGTGGAGTTTATGGTCTCTGTTAACAAGCGCTTCCTGGTCCTTAACCTTGCACCTGCCCTTCCCCCTCCCTTTAAAGAAAGTGGTGTAGGATGTAATTAGCAAGTAAAATTTGTTTTATGAACTCTCTGATTAGCTTTTAGATAATAGGAAGTCCCTCTAGTGTAAGCGAGGGTGGAAATCCCACCAAAAAATACTTGTGTTTATACACCTGCTTATGCTGTCCTGCCCGGCAGGGACTGTGTTGCATAAATAGTTACTCATGTGGCAGTTAGAGTTGTGGAAGTTTGAGTTGGCAGTGATCTGAGAGATTATTTAGTTCATGTTCTTCCCAGTACTTGAAACCTTCAGTTTTAGCAAAGATGGATCTCGGTTAGGGAGGCTGCCTGCACTCAGCAGTTGGTCGGCTGTAAGTCCTGTGAATGGAGGGTTTTTCTTGACTTACAGTCCACAGTCTTAGCAGCTGACTCCATAAAGCTTCATTTGTTCGTGCATTTTTAAAATCACAAAATGAAAAATATTATGTACTATTTCTTCTACCTCTTTGAGGCAGTGTTTCAAAGGTTAAAAGCTCAAGTTTCAGAGCTTTGGAGTGAAGTCAGACTTTAGTTCTGAGCCCCTCAGATTCCTCACCTGTAAAATGAAGATGGTAATCCCAGCCTCACAGGGGTGGTGAAAATGAAGTAAAATAATGTTATGCAGCACCTGTTTCTATGCCTAGCATATGGGAAGTGTTCAGTAAATAGAAAGTAATATTTTAAAATTAAAACATCCTAATCAGAGAAAAAATTGTTGCCAAGAAGATAGCTATAGTAAATAATGATCACTATTATTAGATAATAAACGATATGTATTCAACTTGCTCATGTTCAGAGGACATTGATAATGAAGATGCTGATTGTTTTATGGGAGAATAATTTGGCCTAACAGCAACCATAGGACCTTGTAAATTTTGCACTCCAAAGATAATGTAAAGTAGCTAAATGAGGATGAGATCAGATTTATTGAGGAGCAAAAATTGCATAACATGCCCTAAGTATACAGTCTGTATAAAATGCGTTCAAAATTCCTAACCAACGATTTTTACAACATAAGAATGTTTCCTAGCTTTCAAATTAGCCCACTGTTACCATCTAAAGAAAAAAAATCTGTTTATAGTTTAAAGGTGTAAGAATGACTTGTATCCAAAATATTTAAGAACTCTTGCAACTCAAACAAAACAAACAAAACAAAAAACCCCGGAAAACTCAACCTAAAAATAGTCAAAGGATCTGAATAGACATTTCTCCAAAGAACATAGACTAAAGGCCAGTAAGCACACGAGAAGTTGCTTGACATCATTAGGGAATCACTAAATCATTAGAGAAAAGCAGTTCAAAACCTCAGTGAGATACCACTTCACACCCACTACGATGGCTAAAATCAGAAAGACAGACAATAAACAAGTGTTGGTGAGGGTGTGGAGAAAATGGGACCCCCATGTGCTGCTGGTAGAAATCTAAAATGGTACAGCCATTTTGGAAAACAGTCTGGCTGTTCCCCAAAAGGTTATAGTTACCATATGACCAACCCAATTATTGCATTCCTAGATGTATACTCAAGAGAATTGAAGACTTATGTCCGCACAAAAATTTACACTGATGTTTATAGTGGATAAAATTCTGTAAACAACCCTGGTGTCTGTTAGCTGATAAATGGATAAACAGAATGTAGTATATTCATATAATGGAATATTGTTTGACAATAAAAAGGGAATGAAGGATTGATACATGCTACAACATGAATGAACCTTGAAAACATGCTGAGTGGAAGAAGCTAGTCACAAATGGCAACATACTGTGTGATTCATTATATATGAAATGTCCAGAGTAGGCAAATATGGAGAACCAGAAAGCTGATGGGGCAGGGGTAATGGAGAGTAAGTAGCTGCTGATACTTAGCATAGGGTTTCCTCTTTGGGTGATAAAAATGTTCTAAAATTGATTGTGTAATGTCACACAATTCTGTGAGTATGCTGAGTCACTGATTTGTGCACTTAAAGGGTAAATTATGTGGTATGTGAATTATACCTCAGTGAAACTATTTTTAAAAAGATAGAATAAATCCTCGTATATATGTATATGTATGTAGTCAGATGATTTTTGACAAGTGACAAGATCAGTTCAAGGTGGAAAGGGCAACTTTTCAGCAAATAGTGGGGAAAGCTGGATATCCACATGCAAAAAAACCCAGTTGGATGCTTACTTTTACACCGTATAAAAAATAAACTCATGTGTCAAACACGTAAATGTAAGTGCTACAACTATAAAATTAGAAGAAAATATAGTGGGTAAACTTCATGACATTTGATTTGTCAATGATTTTTTTGGATATAACACTAAAAGCATAGGCAGCAGAAGGAAAAATTAGATAAGATGGTCTTAATAAAAATTTTAAAATATTTAATACCTAAAGGACACTATAAACAGAATGAAAACAGAGTGGGAGAAAATATCTGCAAATCATACATCTGATAAGGGATTAATATCCAAAATATATAAAGAACTCTTAGAACTCAACAACAACAAAAAAAACCCTAATTTTAAAATGGGCAAAGAACTTGACTGTTCTCCAAAGGAGATTCAGAGATGACTAATAAGCACATGGGAAGATGTTCAGCATCACTAATCATTAGAGAAATTGAAATCAAAACCACAATGAGATACTACTTTATACCCATTAGGATGGGTATTAATAACAAACAAAATAAGTGTTAGATGTGGAGATGTAGAGAAACTGGAACCTTTGTGCATTGCAAATGAGAATGTTAAATGGAACACCACTATGGAAAATGATACAGCAATTCTCCAAAAAATTAAACATAGAATTACCCTATGATCCAGCATTTCCATTTTTAGATATATGCCCAAAAGAAGTGAAAGCAAACACTCAACAGATACTTATACGCCTGTGTTTATAAGAGCAATATTGGCAAATGGTAGAAGCAACAAAGTGTTTAACAGATGAGTTGATAAACAAAATGTGCGTAGATGCAGTGGAGTATCATTCAGCCTTAAAAGGAGGGAAATTCTGACATATGCTACAACATGAATAAACCTTAAGACTTTTATGCTGAGTGAAATAAGCCAGTCACAAGGGGACAATTACTATGTAATTTCTCTTATCTGGGGTTGCTAAAGTAGTCAAATTCGTAGACAAAGTATAATGGTGCTTGCCAGGAGCTGAGGGGACGGGAAACTGGGAGTTACTGTTTAACGTGTACAGTTAGTTGCAGAAGATGAAAAAAATTCTGAAGACAGAATTTGGTCTTCTTATGGTCATACAGTGTGAATGTACTTAGTGCCACAGAGCTGTACACTTAAAACTAGCTAAAATGATCAATTTTATGTTATATATACTTTTCTACAATTAAAAAAGATAGAAGAAGGAAAGATAGCATAAGTAGAAAGCACTTTAATGTGTAGCGGGCCGGATACGACGGCCTGTTGTAAACCCAACATATCCGTCTTTAACATGGCAGTGTTTACTGAACCTCCACGTGTAGGGTAGTATCTTAAAGGTGTTAAGAAGTTCTCTAGTTAAGAAATTTTAATATATTAGACCAGATGTTGGCAAACTTTCTGTAAAGGGCCAGGTAGTAAATAAGTATTTAGGCTTTGTGGGCCACAGAGTGCAGCAGCTGTTCAGCACTGCTGGTGCAGTGTGAAAGCTGCCACAGATGGTATATAAATTAATACCAGCTGTTTTCCAGTAAAACTATTTACAGAATCAAGTGGCCAGCCAGATAACAAAGGTTTTTGGGCACAGAAGTCTTTTTCCATGGTATATGGCAGACCAGTGCCTTGTCCTGAATTAGTGCTGTATTCTTTTTGGAAATGGGACTGAAGGCCTAGCCAGCTAAGTAATGGGTCACTCAGGAGTATATTTAAAGATTGATAGAGCACGGCTTGTTGCAGGACTTCAGTGGGGTATCTGTTAATGTCCTTCATTGCATTAGTGGATTAAAATCTATATGATCACATCAATAGATAAACAGCATTTTATATAGTTTAATACGCAGAAATATCTCATGTAAATTAACTTAAATGCAAAAAATAAAATCCTTAATTAACTGGAAAACAGAAAAATTAGTGGAAGGGATTTCTATTTTGTTATGTGGGGAAGGCCTTTCTAAGCGCGATGCCAAGACCAGAAATCTTACCAGAAAAAAATGTTTGGATATGATACACAAAATATAACCTGTGTATGGGAAAAGATAGTATCATTAAAGGAAAAATTGCATACACCTACAGATCAAACAAGTCTCGAAAACTACACTCTGAAGTGTTAACAGTGTTTATTTCTTAGAGTTTAGATAACAAGTGACCTTTCTTAGTACTGTTTAATTTTTAAGAAGCATGTATGACTTATAATCAGCAAAAGTAAAGATACATAGAGGGAAAATATTTTGAGACATTTCCAGTAAGTTCTGGTACATGAAGACTTAAGTTTGATTTCTGCAGATAATACTATGTATAACAGCTTAAAGCATGACATGGTGGTATTTTTACTATTATAGTATTTTTAAACTGTGAAATGATGTTAAATGTTGTGAGTAAACTTTACATTCTGAATTTTCTTCTGTCTCTTAAGTTCATTTGACATTTACATTTGAAATCTATATTGTTATATTTGTTTTTCTGCTTCTAAGTTTAATAAAATATATAAAGTTAATATGATCTATTGACTTCATAGATTTGGGCAGATAAAATTCATCTCAATGCAAATTTAAGTAAAATAAATGTTGTTTAATTTTAGAGCTATACTACAAAATTCCTGGGCTGAAGTCATGGATTTAATATTGAAACCCCGTTCTGGAGGTGAGAAAAAAAAATATCTTAGGGGAAAAAAAAAAACGTATGAGTAGGTATTCATGGAATTGCTTTGAATAAAAGTATAGGTGCAAGTTGAGGTCATTATTTCAGAATTTTAAAAAATTGTTTTTAAAATAAAAGATATAGTTTATATCTATTTTTATGCAAATTTTATGTATTTATTTGAGATTTGTAATTCATATGTTATTTTCAGTTCTTTGGTTCATCTAATTTATTAATTCATAAATTATTACATTCATTTTCTTTTCTCCATGCATGCAAAATTGCTGAACGTATAGGAATCCAAACAGATTTCTCTGGTAGTTAAATAGAATATAAAAACTTGACAAAAACACATTGTGGATTTTCAGTTTGAAGAGTTCATTAAAAACTCTAAAGTCATACTGTATGAAAAGGATTTAAATACTACTTTACAAATTACCAAAATAAGTATGCCCACTTTGAGTAATTATTCATTTGCAAATTAAAAAGATAAAGTCTAATTTTATCAAAAGTAAGCCATCAAATTTGACAATATGGTAGAAAAGAGCAGGAAGGACTCCCAGTGTTTTGTCTGATACTGAGTCAGCTTGATAATGAACAAGTCAGTCACTGGCTTTAAGTCCTGGGGTGGCAGCATGTTGAAAGCCACCTAGTCCTGTAAGCTTTCTGCCTTTCCCATCTTTTCACTTCCTGATGGTTATTCCTGGGCCAGGTGAGCGGAAGCCCTTCAGGGTACCTTTATTTACAAATAGCACTTTCTAATTTTGTGTTCTCTGTGAAGTGTTTCAGGTTATAGAAGTCTGTCTCCCGGACACATTGTTTGATCACAGCTTTTTTTCTCCCTCCTCTCCCAGCTGAAAAGGGGTACTTGGTCAAATGCAGGGAGGAATGGGCGAAGACCAAAGACCCAGCCGCTGCCCTTCGAAAACTGCCTGTCAAAAGGTGTGTGGAAGGGCAGCTGCTCCGAGGACTTTCAAAGTACGGAATGAAGAACATAGTCTCTGCGTTCGGCATAGTGAGTGCGACTTGTGAAGCCAGGCATAACTCAGGGCGGCTTAAGGCTGTCAGACTTCACCTGTAAATGTTTTACTGAGCTTTGAAAGAGCAGAAGGTAACCAGGGATCCTTTGAGGGTCTCTGAGAGGTGTTCCCTGAGCGATCCTCGTGCAGATTGATGGTGGCGGGGGAGGGTGCTGGGAGCAGGCAGCGGAGGGCCTGAGAAAAGCATCGGTGCGGAAAATACCATCTCCCAGGAAGTTCAGTTTAAATTAGGTATCTTGGCACCTGAGAAACTCAGTCCCCATCATAGAGTTTGTTCATGGGTCCTTCCCCAGTGTCAGAGCTGTGACCTGCCGTAGTGAGGGTCGCACAATGAGTGGCCTCAGTGACTACAGTTTAGTGTGGTTTCTTCATGGTGACTCGAGAGTGGGTGCCATCCTGGTAAGTGTGGCCTGTGCTAGTGTTCGGGTTCCCTGATCCAGACAGACTGAAGTTCACCTCTTAAATGTAAGTCTTGCTTACTCTTCTCCAGATGTCCCCAAAAAAGCAGTATTCCCGCTGCATCAAAGTAGTTGTCAGTTCAGTTATTTAGGTTTTCCCCTTCCATAGGGTTATGCGGGAGAAAGCACTGTTGGCTTTCTGACTGATGTGTAAATTCCTTGAGTTTGCAGCCTGTGTCTTAGATTTGGGGTGGGAATTCCAAGCACCTGCTTTCCTCGCACACATGTCTGCACTACAGGCATGAAGCAGAGCTGCTGTAGCTGCTGCTGATTGTGAACACCCTTTAGTCTGAGGGCTTCCGTCCCTAAAACTGATGGTTATGTATCAGTCCCTGTTTCTCTAGGCTCTTAGAAAAATGGGAGATTTAAGTTAAGAGCTTCTTAAGGGGCACCGCTGATCAGTGGGATGTCTTGGAAAGGACAGTACTTTTAATATTCAGTGTATTTTTTTTTCTCTTGCCTGTTTTCTTTTGTTGTTGTTCCCTCAGATACCAAGAAATAACCGTTTAATGTACATTCATAGCTATCAGAGCTATGTGTGGAACAACATGGTAAGCCAGAGGATAGAGGAGTACGGACTGAAGCCTGTCCCAGGGGACCTTGTTCTCAAAGGAGGTAAAAAGGCAGATACCATCCGTATTCAGCCAAACTAGGATTCAGTTATTTGACACTGTGCTTAAAGTCTAGCCTGGCTACTAATTAAGATAGAGAGCTGTCTGATAAGCTTGAAATGGAAGGACATTGTAAGCCCAGACTGACTAGTTTGGATCTGTTATCTTTCATGAAGAATATGCATCTGATTTGAAAATATGCTCCTTACTCTCTCTGGGCCTCAGGTTTCTCAACTAGAATAAGATTTGGACTAAACGTTGCCTGCAGTCGCTTTCTCCAAAGGCTAATCTTGGTCTCGCCAGTACTTCTCTATGCTTCTGGGCGTACTTTAGCCTCCCTGCTGTTTGTCAGCCAATTCTCAAGAGTTTCTTTAAGTCAACACAAGCTGGAGCTCACTTTATGTGCGGGTTGTGATGTAATAGACATTTAGTGCATACGCCATGCCTGAAATATTCATAAAATGTGCAAATCATCCCATCTGCTTTTGAGCCCTTACCGTGTGCCAGGCTTTGTGCTCAGTAAGCCCTTCACCTACATCTTCTAGTTTAAAGCTCACCGTATTCCTGTGAAGTGTTGTCTCTGTTCTTCAGATGAGGTTCAGTCACTTGCCCCATGGTTCCACAGCTGGTTAAAAAAAAGAAAAGACTGGGAGGAAGAGGGTATAGCTCAAGTGGTAGAGCACATGCTCAGCATGCACAAGGTCCTGGGTTCAATCCCCAGTACCTTCTCCAAAAATAAATAAATCTAATTACCTCCCCCTGCCAAAATTAAATAATACAATAATAAATAAATGAAATATTAAAAAAAAAAAAAAGAAAAGGCTGGGAATCAGAATCCAACCTGTCTGTTTCCCAAGTCCATGTTGTTCTGGCTTACCGACTGCCCCGCTACTGTCTGCAGACACAGCCTGCTCATCTGCAGGTGTGCCCGGTAAATCCATTAAAGATTTCAATTTGTTTGTACAGAAATTTTAATTAATTTTTACCTGGTTTAATTTTTCTTCATCCAGTATTGATCACATCTGGTGTGTTTTAATGTCCCCTGTGCCACCACATTTCACCCTCTAAATGCAGACTGGTTTTTTTCATTGCTTACTCTTTTAGCAGAGTTGCATTCATTTGTGACAGCTTTCCAAGTAGTATTTTGTAGTGTTATTTGATGAGGAAAAGGGAGCTAAAAGCAAGGATTTCTTTAAAAAAAAAAATGAGGGTGCAGTTGAGAAACAGATTATTTTTAGTTTTCTACTTTTTCTAAATCCATAATATTTATTTCTTGGGTAGAACAGAAAAGACAGAAGACATAGATTCCAAATTAATTTCTTTATGCTTCATAGACCACTGAACCTGTACCAGCTTGCATTTCTGACTGCTTAGATGTGTGTAATTTTTAAGAGTGGGCTCGTGAAACTGTTACCTATTTTCTTAATTTTTCTTAATGTATTCTTGGTGAATTCCAGCCACAGCCACCTATATTGAGGAAGAAGATGTTAATAATTACTCCATCCATGATGTGGTAATGCCCTTGCCTGGTTTTGATGTTATCTACCCCAAGCATAAAAGTAAGTTCCCTATGTGGGGAAAATAAGTAACAGAGAGTGTAACATAATTAAGCCACTGACAGCCAAGAACAGAGAGAGGGGGAAAAAAAATCAATATTTTAAGTCTAATTTTAGAACCTTGATTTCCATCAGACTTGAAAAAAAGTTTCTATTTCAAACATACATAAGCCATGTTTACTTATAAAAGTCTCCCTGAAATAGATGTGTTCAGATGGAAGACTTAAAATTAAGAAACCTGATGGTGGAGATGGTGGTGAAAGCATTGATATTATTATTGTTGCTGTTATTATTGGCACTGTTACTTAAATTTCTGAAATTCACTAATTCTTTTTTTTTCTAATTATAGTCAGTTTACCATGTGTCAATTTCTGGTGTACAGCACAATGCTTCCGTCATATATGAATATACATATATTCATTTAATAATTCTTACTAAGGATGGAAGGGTTTGGAAAGAGTCATTGAGAAAGCAGATGGATAATACTACTCTAATATTGCCTTTTTGAACCTTTTTTTTTTTTAATCATGTAAGTAATATCTGCTCATTGTGTTTTAAGAGTCAGTGGGCTCAGAAGTTTATAAAGTGAAAACTCAGAATTCCCTATTCTAACTTCCCATTCCCCAGAGGCTGTTAAAAATTGCTTCTGTACCTTCATGGATGCCACTTTGTGGGGAGAATTGCAGCCTTTATTGTTCAAGGATTCAGAAATTGGGAGGAAGAAAGGCAGCTCTGAGCATGAGACTGACTTGGTGGAACTGACCCTGGAGGTTTACTCCTCGCCAGGGCTGGTCTGTAGGAGGTGTTTTTTTGTTAAAACATCTTTATTCTCAAGAGGGCAGAAACTTATCAGCATTTTATTCCTTGAAATTATAGAATGATTAGGATTAACATCGTTCTTTGATAAGGCAAATACTTACAACAAAAGAGTTGAGTAGTAAATCGCTGCTTACTAATTTAATCTTAAATCGCTGTGTGAAGTTGATGTCACAGAGGGAAGAGGACTAGACAAGAGGAGGGAGAGTGAATCAGGGAGGTAGATGAGGGAAGGGGTGTGGCCTGCCTGTGCTGCGGAGACGGCGCAGCGAGGAACCCAGGAGATGGGTACCAGGAGTGAGAGAAGAATGCTCGGAGCCACACTGGCCCTCTTTCCAAGAAAGAAAAAGAGAACATTCTTTTTTTCTTTCTTGTACCTCTCAAGGTCAGAAACTTGGGCCAGTACCAATTAAGACATAAATTCACCACAGCCTTTGACAGCCGTTGGTGGAGACCTCGTGGCCAAGATGGGGGCTCACAGGCTGGATGGGTGATAATTCAGACACGTGGATTGGCAGCAGAGGCACACTTGGTGTCAGCGGTGCTCATTGAGGGATCCCTGTTGTCCTCAGTGTGGGTCGTGAGGGAGTCTTTCCTTGCTCCTGGTCTACCCAGCATTCTTTATGAATGAGTTGAGTAAAGAAATCTGCGTATCATATTTGCAAATAGTAAAACTCCAAAAAGTTAATATTAATTGTATGAAAAATAAGTATTTAAATAGAACTACTGAGGGCCTTTAATAGGGTTAAATGTAAATTCTCATGTTTATGCTCAAAGAACAAATGCGTAGATGGAAAAGGCCCAGTTTGGTAGTAGTCTACGTAAAACGTATCCGGTGTTAACTGTTAACGTAAGCCTGTTCCCCAAGACAGATGAGGGCTTGGTGGAGGGTAAAGAAATGTCAAAGGGGGAACAGTTGGGGGAACCATTGCTGGCCTAGAGAAGGTATGGCTTAAAGGCCCAATACTTACGAATGCATATGGAAGAGGGCAATTATTCTATGTTCCAAAGCAGTCAACAGAAGTCACAAGAAGACAGATTTCAGCTTGGCATAGGAAGAACCTTCTAATAATTGCACCCCTCACAAAGTAGTAACTCCCTGTAAATGGCAACGTGCAAGCAAAGGCTGGATGACTGTCTCTCTCTGGTGTTATAAAAAAAGATTCTACATCAGGTGCGAGGGTGAGCCAGATGGTGTTCCCAGGTCTCTTATTTTTATACATTTATTTATAACTACCTTCTCCCGGAAAGAGTGAGTCTCTGTATATGGTCTCTTCCAACTCTGAGCACATACAAGTTGCAGTTGAGTAACTTCTGATGAAGTGGCCTTTTGTAGCTGTCTTGGGGACTTTACACTCCAGGTACTGTGCCTGGCTGCAAAGATGACCCACAAGTTGGCCACACCTAACCTGGAAACAGCTAGTACTAAATTTTAATTCTAGAGAAGTCACTAAATTTTAATTCCGGAGAACAGGCTGGATCGTGAATTGAGGTGACTGATTTTGCGAAGGTGATATAACTGAATCTGTGTTACGCTCTTTGTGGTCTAGTTCAGGGTAGCTTGCTGACATGCTGCGTTCCAACCAACTTTTTGTGTTTTATATTAGTTAGTGAAGCCTACAGGGAAATGCTCACAGCAGACAACCTTGATATTGACAACATGAGACACAAAATTCGGGATTATTCCTTATCAGGAGCCTACCGGAAGATCATTATTCGTCCTCAGAATGTCAGCTGGTGAGTGACCGTCCGGAATGAAATAGAACTGAATTACTACATGAGGTTTCAAGCTTTTGCGTCACATGTGTGTTTCTCAGTGCTTAGAACCTGTCGTAAAAGCATTAACTGTTGTTACTGATACTGTTCTCATACTGTTACTTCTTGGTATTTTTCAAATTATCAAGAGATAAATGAATTCAAATATATAGTGAAAGTGGCTAAGTTTACATCTTACTCACGTTAGTAAATTATTGAAGAAATGTGCAGAGAATGAACTTTCTCCCCTATTTCTAAGAAACAGAGATTTGCTAGCTACTTTATTCAGAATTAGCTGTGAGTTGCAAACACTGATCTAGTTGTTTTAATATCCTATTTCTAGAGAGAAAAAGATCCTTATATTCAGACATTTTAAACTACTTTAATACCTAGTATTATGTAAAGCTTTATTCGAGAATTTTAAAAATTAAAGCCTGGACTAGTTGCCCACTGTCCAGAAATTCTCTCTCTTCCTTCTCTCCATCTCTTCCTCTCCCTTCCCCTCTTCCCTCCTCTTTTCCGGATGGTGGGAGGACGTTGGCAGAGTTGTAATCGATCTGGTCCACTCCGGAGAGCAGGTCCTCACGAGTAACATAAGTGTTGTTAGTGGTGTTAACCACACTGGAGAAAATATAAATGCTGTGATTGGTTGAATTGCATCTGTGCCAAGTGAAGTTTACAGCTTATCAACTATGTACAAAAGGAATTTCCATCCTGGGGAAACATTTTGTGTCTTTTACATAGGCTGGCGTCCTCTGTCCACTTGCTGTGTAGTATTTATATATAGAACTGGCCTTATTCTGTATTGACTACTCCCACCTAGAATTATTTACAGTTTAGACCTGTGTGTTTTCCTTGCTAAACAAATGGTGATACGCAACTTAGTACCTATTAGGGAAATTCTCTTTCACACTTTTCTTTATATGTTTTGAAGGGAAGTTGTTGCATATGATGATCCTAAAATTCCACTCTTCAACACGGATGTGGACAACCTGGAAGGGAAACCACCACCGGTTTTTGCTTCTGGTGAGTTTACTCAGCCATCAGTTCTGCGTCCACTTTGAAATGTTTTCTCATACAAAGACATATTAAAGAAAAAATCTGATAATCATCCCCACCCCCACCCACTCCGTGATTTCTATCTTGTGTTTTGTCAGTGATTGACTATCCTCCCCACCCCGTAGAGAGTGAACGAAGGTAAGATTCCAGGAAGAGGGTCTAAAACATGAAGTTTGCATTCTCATCGTGAAATTCTGATTGCCATTCCTTTGTCTGTTTTCACCCTGTGCTGTAATTTTATTTTGTTTTTTAATTTTTCATGCGTTTCTCTCCTGTGCTCTTCTGTCACCTGCCCTTTTTATGAAGGTTCTGGGTAGAATTACCATAGAGGTTCAGCTGGATGGTACTCTCACAGATCTCTTGCTTCTGCGTCTCATTCTCTGAGGCCGCATAGGGAGCAGCCTGAGGAAAGGAGCACAGATCTTTCATTTGTAGAGAGATTATGTGACTCGCCGCAGTCTGTCTGCAGCTGCCGTACTTTTCTGATGGTTCTCTTTCTTGCCCGGCAGAAGGCAAATACAGAGCTCTGAAGATGGAGTTTTCTCTTCCTCCTTCTACTTACGCGACCATGGCCATTCGCGAAGTGCTAAAAATGGATACCAGCATCAAGAAGCAGACCCAGCTGAATACCACCTGGCTCCGCTGAGGCCTTTGTCCCCAGATTAGAAAATGCAGACACGTGTTTGCTGGCTTCCTGTTCATTTTCCTCTTAGTACAGACCCATCTGTGGATTTTGGATCTTTGTAGTGAAAGACTTCATATTTTTTCAAGTTTTTTTAGCTTAATTCGCAGTATTTGTATATGTATACAAATCTTGAGGATCCTGATTCTAGCTCAGAGAATATAAATTGGTTAGATATATTTCAGGTGCTTGAATCAGCTTTACTGGCTTTATAATAATTTTAAAGGACTTTGATTTAAAGTAGCAGTTTTCAGTTTTGTTACATCCTTGAAGGACAACAGAAAATTTTAATACATCCATGAATGGAGTACACCACAGTGCATTTTAAGAGAAAATGCAAAGAGTGATACCCCACCAACCTATGGATAGAAATACAGTAATCATGCTTACTTAAATGATGATAAAACATCTAAAGGTTTATGAACACAAAAGTGATTGTCATTATCCAGCTCATGTACCAGGTTCAGGTAAGCGTTTATAGGCTTTTCAGTTGCAACAGCTTTTGCATTTATTATTATCATTGCCTTGCAGGACAGTTGCATCAATAGGGCTCTTTTCTTGAGGTAAACGTGCAGCTATTTTGTTACTTAAGGTCTAATTTTTACTCTAGGTGCCTTTTATGTTCAGAACTCTTTCCCCTGGCCTGGTATTTGCCCAGCAGTAAATGATAGCAGGTAAGAAAGCTTTTGAAACGTAAAGAAGGGCTCCTCCTATCAGCTGCAGTACCCTTTGTTACCCAGCGTAGGTATTGCCAGTTCTGGCCACGCATAAAACTTTTCTCTGGTGTAAGAGCATAAATCTGCCTTCCAAGGGTGTGTGACATAATTGTACCAAGTTTTATTTTCTACCATTTCTAGAACCAAATATAATAAATATTTTTTAAAACTCCGTTCTCCTGGTTATGTTAATAAAATCAAATATCTAAAACTGAATGCAAATGAGAATGTAGGCCACACTGAAGGCAAGGAACTAAGTGAACGAGGACTCCTCAGAGAAGGTGTACCGTGACCAGATGTGAGATAATGTGACGGAGTGTCGAATGGTATGACTAATTGACCGTGTTAGACTGGATTCACGGTTTTTCTTACAGTCACCCCGCTCACGTGCCTTCCGGTGTGCTTTCTGGAGTGGAAACGGAAAGGATGGAGAAAAGCGGCCCCACCAGGAACATCACGCCGTGGGAGTGTGGATGACACGTACCCTGTATCTGGCAGTGGAAACAAGGTGGAAAACTGTTTTTTAGCCCTGGTATTTTACTGACGTCCATCACCTTGCAGAAGTTTTTTAAAAAAAAATGATTAGAACTACCATGGTAAATTACCCTTTTGGCTGGCTGGTTCCTAAAGAGTGTTTTGCCCCACAAGGGCCAAATGTATTAAATGTATATTGGTCTATTTGTACTTTTTAGTCCTAGCAAGTGACTCTTCATCAGACTGATTAGTGAGAAAGTACTTATTAAGGGAACCTAGCTGCATACTACTGCAAGTGCATTGAGTACTTCTGCATTTATAAATTTACATTACAAAAAAAAAAGTGAGGCTTAACTTATAAATGTTTTCCTCATTTGGGAAATGCTTGTGGCTCTTTGAGGTGAGCTAACTTTCCTGGCTGCATTAGCTGACTACCAGTTTGTGCATGTCTTCTTAAACCCCGGTGGGAAACAATGATTCAAGGCAGATTCTTAGAGCTGTTTTGAGACTTGGGGACATATCGTCCAACCTGGGGACTTGGTCAACTTTGAATAAATCATTGCTTTAGCCTAGCTGTCAGGACATTTGTTGTTAACAAAGCAGAGGGGGCAGATTTACAAAGCCTGACAGCAACCCCATCCTCAACATAGAAGTGTCTTTGTTTCCTGGGTTTTTACCTCAAAGAAGTAGTAAAGGATGATTACTTTTTATTATATAATGTAAAACCAAGTGCTGTTTACTAGTAGAAAAGTAAGCTAAATAACCACTGTCTGACCATCAACTCTTTCTATTCATGGTTTCATGTAGCAGGTAATAACTAGACTGCCATTATACTAATAAAAAAAGACATCTGGTTGATTCCTGAATCTTCATGGTTGCATGTTGTGCATAATAACCAGATAACCATGATACTAATAAATTTTTCCCCCCTGGTTGATTCCTGAATCAACCAAAAAATTGCTAGCAGCTGTAATAGCACATGAGTCCTTAAAACTCCAGCAGCTGTTCCAGGCTGTACAGATAACCACAGACTGGTATGTATTTGCACTGAAATGCATTTCATGGCCAATTTTGCACTAAAAACTAAGGGTGTGTGTACAATACAAAATAGAGAGTATATATAAATGTTATATTAACTTCTCACCTGTGATAATGTGTGTCCATGTGGTATTTGGAAACATAGAAACAGTCTAGGAGAGTGTGCTGTGTGGTTAGTGTACATGAAGAAGTGAAAACACAATGGAAGAACCACAAAGCTGTGGATGGCGGGGTTCTGCCCTTCATAAACTGAAGAGTGTGTTTGTCTGACAAAGGGTAACTTTAAGGTTTTTCTTTGTTGAATGAAATCTGCTTTCCTGCTTTATGGGGCTACATTCCTATAGGATAAAACTCTGTTTTGAATGGTAAACTCCTTGGAAAATCTAAGGAATATATATGGACACTTTCCAGGGAAAAGGAAGGGGTAACGTGTGTATACACACACACATACATGCTTGCTTCTTGTGCAATGTATTCAGTCGAGACCACCTGCCCTGGATAAGTGCTTTCCAAACTTTAATGTGTGTATGAATTACCTGGTGATCCTATTATAGTGCAGAATGTATTTTAGGAAACGCAGGTGGAATTGGCCTGTGCTGCTGGTCTGCACACCACACTTGGGGAAGCAAAACTCTAGACCTGTGCAGGCCAGTACAGCAGACACTAGCCACACGTGGTTAATTTAAATTTAACTAAAATAAACTTTAAAATTCAGCTTCCCAGTCCCACTAGGCACAGTTCAACAGCTGCATAGCCATACATGTGATTAGTGGCTGCTGTGTTGGACAGCACTGCTCTGGATAACAAATCTGTCATGCGGAATACAAAGGAGGCGCAACACCCAGTGATGCTAATGATTAAAGGCAAACACTCAGTTAATACACATTCTACAGGTGTAAGTGGAATTACACTGTAATTAGATCCAGGGGTCACACTGGCGATTTAAAAGACACGCTAGGTGTCTTCTTTACACTCAGTTCCACGCTTCTCGTTTTCTGGCTTCCTCCAAGATCACCTGTGATACTTTCCCTTTTCTGCCTTTGCTTCCATCTAGATACCTTGTCCAGAGGTTTAATCAAACCATTCTTTAGGCTTTATGGTCTTATTGCTTGATAGGGGAAAATTATCCAGAAAATGTCTTAACTGCTGTTATTAAAAACTTTCCCTTTTGGTTGGCATGCACTGTAGCTTCTTATGAAAGCAGCAGCTGCAGAAAGCAGGAATGGTGAGAGAGTCCTTATGATTTTGTTGTCTTGGAGGAGTACAGTGATGACTGTGTTACAGCTTTTCCACCCATGCTGAAGACTCCTGGAAAGTGACCAGTGAGTAAAAGAGATGGCAACAGGGAACTAATGGGAGAAGTTACTCAAAACCCTGTCTTCTGATGCATACTTACTATCCCCTCAAAAGCTCTAAATGTTTTTCTAGAACAACTCTGTCCAATAAAAATATAATGTGAGCTGAATATGTAATTTAAAATTTTCTAGTAGCCACATTGAGTTTGTTTAAAGAGAGGCAGGTTGGGTTAATAGTATGTATTTTATTTAAACCAAAATATCTAAAAGATATTTCAACATGTAATTAATATACAAAGCTAAATATTTTGCAGTCTCCTTTTTGTACTAAGTCTTTAAAATACAGTGTGTATTTTATCCTTACAACACATCTCAATTTGGCCTAGCCACATTTCCAGTGCTCAGTAGCCACGTGGCCAATGGCTGCTGTACTGGATGGTAAGGTTTTGAAATATCATTTCTTTACTGTGTCACTGGTATAATGGTAAATTTGTCTTGAGTATTAAGGTTTAATTTGTAAAATTAGGAGTATGTAATTTGGGAGTCAGGCTAGGTAAGCGTGATTTTGAAATGCTTAATAGATTATTACGTTTTATGGTGACTGGGTATAAATATTTTTGCTATGGGAACACATAACAAACAAGACTGTTAATAGGTTTGAAATATTTTGGGATGCTTGAAATTTTCCTTAAGCAGTTCTGATGATACCCTGCAATTTTCTCTCTTTAAATAATGCAGTGCTAATCCTTAGTGCAGCCTCTATTTAGATTTTAAATCCTAAATTCATGGAATATAAATTGAGGTTTTAGGGATAAGAGTGAAGATTTTGTGACTGGTTAGCACATAAAGCTGGGAACCCAGGTTGTGCAGGAGTGGTAAGGCGATTGAAGCAGGCCTGAGATTTTTGTCTTTTAAAAACTTTTTTATTAACAGCTTTGTTGAGCTATAATTTCACATACTGTACAATTCACGCATTTAAAGTGTTCAATTCAGAGGGTTTTAGTATAGTCATAGTTTTGCAGCCATCACCACAACCAGTTTTACAGCATCTTTATCACCCTAAAGAGAAACCCCATACCCATCAGCAGTCACTTTCCATGCCCAGCCCCTGGCAACCGTTACTTTGCTGGCAAGAACTACTTTCAGTGTCTATAGATTTGTCTAGTCTGGTCATTTCATATAAATGAAATCACACAATATGGATCTTTTCTGACTGACTTCTCTTCACTTAGTATAATGTATTCCAGGTTCATCCATGGTGTAGCAGGTTATCAGTGCTTCGTTCCTGTCCATTGCCGCATCATATTGCACATGTGAATGTACCCTATTTTGTTTATCCATTCATCAGTTGACAGATCTTTGGGTTGTTTCCCCCTTTTGGCTGTCATGAATAATGCTGCTAAGAACAGTTTTGTTCAAGTTTCTGTATGGATATATGTTACTTCTTTTGGGTACATAGCCAGGAGTGGAATTGCTGAGTCATATAGTAACTCTGTGTTTAATCTTTTGAGGAATAGCCAGACTGGTTCCGTAGCAGCCGCACCATTTTACATTCTCACCAGGAGTGTATGAAGGTTCCAGTTTCTCCACATCCTCACCAACACTTGTTATCTGTCCCTCTGATTATAGCCACCCTAGGGGTTGTAAAGTTGTATCTCTTGTGGTTTTGAATGCATTTCCCTGATGACTATGTTGAACATCTTTTTTTGTGCTTTTGGCCATTTTCCTATGTTGTTTTGGAGAAATGTCTATTCAGATCCTTGGCCCATTTTAGAATTGAGTTATTTGTCTTTTTGTGGTTGAGTTGTAACATCTCTTTATATTTTCTAGATACTTTATCAGACACCCAATTGAAAAATATTTTCTCTCATTCTCTGAGTATTTTCACTTTCTTGAAGACTGAGTTTTAAAAGTTGCAGGAGATATTCTTTATTGAGTTTAAAAATTTTTTTTATTAAAGTACATTCAGTTACACTGTCAATTTCTGGTGTACAGCAGTGTCCCAGTCATACATACACATATATATACATTTTCATATTCCTTTTCATTAAAGGTTACTACAAGATATTGAATATAGTTCCCTATGCTATACAGAAGAAATTTGTTTCTTTTAATCTATTTTTATATATAGTAGCTAACATTTGCAAATCTCAAACTCCCAAATTTATCCCTTCCTACCCCCTATCCCCTGGTAACCATAAATTGTTTACTATGTCTGCGAGTCTGTTCCTGTTTTGTAGTTGAGTTCATTAGTGTCCTCTTTTTTTTTTTTTAATTAGATTCCACATATGAGTGATATCATATAGTATTTTTCTTTCTCTTTCTGGCTTCACTTAGAATGATGATCTCTAGGTCTGTACATGTTGCTGCAAATGGCATTATTTTATTCTTTTTTATGGCTGAGTAGTATTTCCATTGTATAAATAGACCACAACTTCTTTATCCAGTCATCTGTCAATGGACATTTAGGTTGTTTCCATGTCTTGGCTATTGTATATAGTGCTGCTATGAATATTGAGGTGCATGTATCTTTTCGAATTAGAGTTCCCTCCAGATATATCCCCAGGAGTGGGATTGCTGGATCATATGATAAGTCTATTTTTAGTCTTCTGAGGAATCTCCGTACTGTCTTACATAATGGCTGCACCAAACTACATTTCCACCAACGGTGCAGGAGGGTTCCCTTTTCTCCACACCCTCTCCAGTGTTTATTGTTCATGGGCTTTTTAATGATGGCCGTTTTGACTGGTGTGAGGTGTTAGTGGTAGTTTTGATTTTCATTTCTCTAAAAGTTAGCAATATTGGGCATTTTTTCATGTGCCTATTGGCCATTTGTATGTCTTCATTAGAGAAATGTTTGTTTAGGTCTTCTGCCCATTTTTCGATTAGGTTGTTTTTTGTTACTGAGTGGTATGAGCTGTTTGTATACTCTGGAAATAAAGCCTTTTGTCAGTTGCATCATTTGCAAATATTTTCTCGCATTCTGTAAGTAGTTGTTTTGTTTGGTTTATGGTTTTCTTTGCTGTGCGGAAGCTTATAAGTTTAATTAGATCCCATTTGTTAATTTTTGCTTTTATTTCTATTGCCTGGGTAGACTAGGAGAACATTGCTAAGATTTATGTCGAAGAATTCAACATAGAAGATCTTAATGCCTGTTTTGACCACGAGAAAAATGTGTCACTATCAAAAACGTTGGTCTAAAGGACACAGTCACTTCATTTGACAGGGAAGCCACCTCCCATTGACTTCACCCTTTGGAAAGTTGATACTGTCTTAGTTGATCCTAATACTTTCTGTCTAATAAAGTGGAGCTAAAGTCTGTCTGACTCTTTCCTGGGCCATCCCAGCTTCTTAGGGCCTGGCCCTTATGCATTAATTAGGAGGAAGTCATGATGTAGATAAGGCCAAAAAAGTGAAAATCCAAAATTAGATACAGTTTACTTTAAATATAGCGCAGCTTATTGATATCTGTAATTCTGCAAAGGAAAAATGTGCATCATTCCTTCCACGGGTGTTTATTGCATTCCTGGTAACAAGCGATTTTCATTTTACTGCACTTCACACATACTTTGTTTTTTTATAAGTTGAAGGTTTGTGGCAATCCTGCGTCAGGCAAGTGTGTTGGCACCATTTTTCCAAAAGCATCTGCTCGTTTTGTGTCTCTGTCACATTTTGATAATTCTTATAATATTTTAGACTTTTTCATTATTAGACGTGCTATGGTGATCTGTGACCTTTGATGTTACTCCTGTGATTGTTTTGGGGCACCGCGAACCACACCCATGTAAGACAGTGAGCATAATGAATGTTGTGTGTGTTCTGACTGCTCCACCCACCAGCTGTTTCCCCATCTTGCTCCCTCTTCTTGACCTCCCTAGTCCCTGAGACACACTAGTATTGAAATTAGACTAGTTAATAACCCTACAGTGGCTTCTAAATGTTCAAGTGGAGAGCCATATATCTCACTTTAAATCCAAAGCTAGGAATGATTAAACTTAGTGAGGAAGGCGTGGTGAAGCCAAGATAGGCTGAAAGCTAAGCCTCTTGCACCAAACTGTTAGCTAGGTTGTAAATGCAAAGGAAAAGTTTTTGAAGGAAATTAAAAGTTCTACCCCAGTGAGCACATGAATGATAAGAAAGCAAAACGGCCCTATTGCTGATAATGGAGAAAGTTTTAGTCGTGTGGATAGAAGGTCAAACCAGCCACAACATTCCCGTAAGCCAAAGTCTCATCCAGAGCAAGATCCTAACTCTTCAATTCTATGAAGGCTGAGAGAGGCGAAGCTGGTTCATAAGGTTTAAGGAAAGAAGCCATTTCTATATCATTAAAGTGCAAGGTGAAGTAGCAAGTGCTGATGTGGAAGCACCAGCAAGTTTTCCAGAAGATCTGAGGTAATAGATGAAGGTGGCTACCCTAAACAGAGTCTCCATGTAGATGAAAACAGCCTTCCATTGAAAGAAGATGCCATCTAGGACTTTCATAGCTAGAGAGGAAAAGTCAAGTGCCTGGCTTCAAAGGACAGGCTGAAGACTCTTGTTAGAGGCTAATGCAGCTGGTGACTTGAAATTGAGGCCAGTGTTCATTTACCATTCCAGCAATCCTAGGGCCCTTCAGAATTATGTTCAACCTCCTCTGCCTGTGCTCTGTAAATGGAACGGCAAAGTCTGGATGACAGCACATCTGTACAGCATGGTTTACTGAATATTGTAAGCCCAGTGATGAGACCTATGGCTCAGAAAACAGGATTCAAAATATTACAGCTCATTTACAATACACCTCGTCATGCAAGAGCTCTGGTGGAGGCATGCAACAAGATGAATGTTGTTTTCATGCCTGCTAACACAGCATCCGTTCTGTAGCCTATAGTTCAAGGAATAACTTCAGCTTTCTGGTCTTATTATTTAGGAGATACATTTTGTAAGGCTATCACTATTATGCGTAGTGATTCCTCTGATGGATCTGGGTGAATCAGATTGAAAACTTTCTGGAAAGGACTCATCATTCTAGGTGCCACTGAGAACATTCATGGTTCCTGAGGAGAGATCAAAATATCAACATTCACAGGAATTTGGAAGAGGCTGAGTTCAGTCCTCATGGATGACATTGAGGGGATTCAAGACTTCAGTGGAGGAAGTAACTGCAGATGTGGTGGAAATAGCAAGAGAACTAGAATAAACAAGTTCATACTGTATAGCATGGGGAACTGTATTCAATATCTTGTAGTAACTTAATGGTGAAAAAGAATATGAAAATATATGTATGTTCATATATGACTGAAGCATTGTGCTGTACACCAGAAATTGACACAACATTGTAAACTGAGTATAATTAAAAATATATATCTATGTATGTATGAAAAAGAGAACTAGAAAAGAAGTAGAGCCTGAAGATGTGACTGAATTACTGCAATCTCATGACAAAACTTTAATGAATGAAAAGTTGCCTCTTATGGAGAGCAGAGAAAGTGGTTTCTGGAGATGGAGTCTACTCCTGGTGAGAATGCTGAAAAAACTGTTGAAATGACAACAAAGGATTTAGAAGATTACATAGACTTGAATGATAAAGCAGGAGCAAGTTCTAAGAGGAATGACTCCAATTCTGAAAGAAGTTCTGTGGGTAAAATGCCATCAAACAACATTGCATGCTACTGAGAAATCGTTCATGAAAGGAAGAGTCAATCAGTGAGGCAAACTTTACTGTTGTATTATTTTAAAAAATTGCCACAGCCACCCTAGCCTTCAGCAACCACCAGTCTGATCAGTCAGCAGCCATTAACATCAAGCAAGACCCTCCACCAGCAGAAAGATTGTTAATTGCTGAAGACTCAGATAATGGTTAGGATTTTTTAGCAATAAAATATTTTTCTAGTTAAGGTATGTACGATTTTTTTAGACATAATGATATTGCACACTTAATAGACGGTATAGCATGAAACCCTTTTTTTTTTTTTTTAAATTGGAGTTACTGGGTATTGAACTCAGGACCTCATGCGTGCTAAGCATGCACTCTGCCACTGAGCTATCTCCCTCCCCGCTTAGCATGAAACACTTCTAAATGCACTGAGAAACCAAAAAATTCATGTGACTCACTTTGTTGCAGTATTTGCTTAATTGTGGTGGTCTAGAACTGAATCCACAATATCTCCAAGGTGTGCTTGTTAATGGAAAGCACTGTATTGATATCTTTAAGTAGACCCTGTCCTCCAAGAGCTCTTGGAATTAGTTTGTCCAGTACTTTCTTCCTGTGCATATACCAACTGATGGCAGGAGAAAAACTGTCCAAAATCTTGCTAGAAAAGGAAGCCTGGCCACATAATAAAACTGAAAAATAAGTCAGAAAATGGGAAATTAAGTGGATAATCAAGAGACTAGAGATAGTTGCTTTTCACAAAATTTTGAGTGTAAAGTTTGTAACACTTGTCACTTGAAGAATATATTTCTCCTACAAACTAGACTATATAAAATAGATAATCAAGAAAGATATATTATATAGCACAGAATTAAACTGATTATTTTGTAATAACCTGTAATGAAATGTAATCTGCAACAATATTGAATCACTGTGCTTACACCTAAAACTAACACAATATTGTAAATCAACTATACTTCAATTAAAAAAATGTTAATGAATGAGAATATATTTCTCCTTAGGTGTGCAATTTCCTAAATTTATGCTCAGCGAAGACAGGTAAGTATAAAGGCACAACTACACCAGCCAGCTGTACTAACAAAACTAGAGAATTTATGGTCCAATAAAATATTAATGAATTTTACCTCTCTATATATACAAAATGGCTTTTCTTTTCAAGTGGACATTTAAAATGTGATTGGCCATGCATTCTGTCTACAAACTGAACGTTCAAATGAAGCAAATAACATCAAAATGTATTTCCAGTGGTTCAGGACAGAAAATGTTCCCAGTAATTCAATTTTACTTTTAAAAATATTAATGGAAAACTTAAATGTTAATACAGAAAACTGCAAATATTTTCTCTCACAGCTCATCTTACATTACTTTCTAAAGTACTTTCTGATACATATTTCTAGCAAAAATCGCCGAAGCTGATGTTTAAGAATTCACAATGTGTTTTATCCTTTCAAAGAGCCAGCTTTTGATTTTATTGCTTTTCTCAGTAGATTTCCTGTTTTTGATTTCACCAATTTCTGCTCTGATTTCTAAATTGTTTTTCTTTGCTTCCTTTAGGCATCAATTGGTCTCCTTTCTCTAATTTCTGAAGGCAGAAGCTTAGATTATTGACTTTAAATCTTTTCTAAAATGTACATTTAATGTTTGAATTTCCTGCTAAGCACTGATTTTGCTGCATCCCACAAATTTTGATAAGTTACATTTTCACTTTCATTTAGTTCGGAGTATTAAAGATTAAATTTTTTTTCTTGTGACCTCTTTGACCATTGTGTTACTTAGAGAGTCTTATTTAATCTCCAAATATTTGGGGGTTTTCCAGCTTTTGTTCTGTTACTGACTTCTGGTTTGATTCATTGTGGTCTGAGAATGTACTTTGTATGATTTATTTCTTTTTTTAATTCCTCCAAGTGTATTTTATGGTCAGAATGTCGTTTGTCTTGGTGACTCTTCCCTGTGAGCCTCAGAAGGTAGGAGAAGATGGTAGCTCCTGGGGTAGAGTCTTCTTTACTGTGTAGTAGCATCTTCAGGCGCACTGATTCTTCCCGTGATTATGTCCAGCCTGTTGATAACCCCATCAAAGGCATTCTCCATTTCTGTTACAGTGGGGTTTTAATTTCTGGTATCCGGTACTTCTTTTTTATTCTTAATGATTCCATCCTCTGCTTACATTACCCATCTGTTCCTTCATATTATCTGCTTTTCTGATTAGAACCTTTAACAGTTACCATAGTTGTTTTAAATGCCAGACTCTGTGCCATATCTGAATCTGGTTCTGTTCTTGTTTTGCCTCTTGCCTTAAAACTTAGCATGCCTTGTAAGTCTTTGTTGAAAGCCAGGCATTGCGTATTAGGTAATAGGAAGCGAGGTGAGTAGGTGTTGGGTGTGAGGTTTTATGTTAGTCTGGCTGGGAGTTGACTGTGTTTTGTGTCTGCTGTAGCTGTAGGTGTCAGAGACTTTCAGTTCCTCTGTGTCCTTGCTTCTGTCTCCCCTGTGGTCTTTGCAATTGAGCTGACTGCACCTTGCAGCTCTTCTGGCTGTAATCCATTGTTACTATACTGTAGCCATGTTGATGGGGTAGTGTATTCGGGAGAGAGGAGATGTTCTATAATCCTATGGTTAAATCTTGGTCTTTTAATGGGCCTGTGTCCCTGGACTTTCACAAGTGTTTCTCAGTATTTTTCTATGTTAGGTGAGAGAAGAACACTGGAGGGGGCTGGGTTTGGGTAATTTCCCTTCCTCCAAGTCAGATAAAGGCTCTGGTAAAGTCTTCTCTCGCTGCTGAATAGGTCTTTGTTACGGAGAACACTGGGCATGTTTCAAAACGGTTACTTTTCCCCTCCTTCTGCCAGAAACACAAGTGTTTCTTCTTGGCTCTTCATAATGAGAACCTACTGGGGCTGCTAGAAGTAAAACCTGTTCAAGTATGGAGGCCTCTGTAAGACGACAGCTCCTCAGAGTTTCCCTTTCTGCTAGACCATTCCGTGCCCAGCCTTTAGCAATTCATCAAAGTTACCATGTTAGCTGTCCTACCGGTTTATGACTCCAGCAGCTTCTGTTTCAGGCAGAGTGATCTCATCTGTGATTCTCTGTGTTCTCCCGTCTCTCCAGATTCTGAGGTGACAGTTTGCCCTGCAACCTCAATTCTCTGATGACTCCAAAGTCATTGATTTTCAATTTGTTCAGTCTTTTCCCTTTAAGAACCTGAGTGACAACTTCCAGACCCTTTTTATGTCAGAACTGACTCTGGAAGCCCCCAGTGTGTATTTTTTCAAATTAAACATATATGTAATTGGTCCCTCTTACTTAGAATAAATTTCATTATGCTAGTACTTTTACAAACACCATTGTATTAACTCCAGACCTCCTAAAATAACTTAACACTTTGCTGTGATTTCTAATTTTTTCTCTATGTATATATGTGTGTATATATATGTATCTATATGTATGTATATCTTATACGGTTATGTAGATATATTTACACATAGACATATATATATATATATATACACACATTTTTAATGTGGATGTAATGTGTGTAATCGTAGTATCCTGCAACTTTTTCCATTTAGTATTCTCTATATTTCCTTTTTCTTTAAAAGCTAAATTTATTTCAAATGAGGTTTACATTCAACTGACAAAACTGTACTTTCCTTCAAGAGACCTGAAATTTCATTTATATTGATATTTGTATATATTATATATAGTGTATATTAACACACTATACACATACTATATTAAAATGTTGTGATTCTGTTAAAAACAGGCCAAAAAATTTTAATTCACTTCCCACTACTTTTTTTTTTTTTTAAGCAGGGAAGTAATTAGGTTTACTTACTGATTTTTAGAGGAGGTACTGGGGATTAAACCCAGGACCTCGTGCATGCTACGCATGCGCTCTACCACTTGAGCTGTACCCTACCCCTGCCCACTACTTTTTATGCAAGTATTCAGTTATATCATTGTGCTCCTAATCTCCAAGTAAAATAACATATAATAAATAGAAAAAGGTGAACCAAGTTTTTCTATTTTCCATCTTGTGAGGTTTCAACAAATGTTTGAGGAGGAGGGTATAGCTCAGTGGTAGAGCGCATGCTTAGCATGGGTTCAATCCCCAGTACCTCCACTAAAAAATTTTAAAAAATTAATTAAAAAATATGTAAAGAAATCTAATTAACCTCCCAGAAACCAAATAAACAAAAAAACCAAATTTTTGGAAAATAAAACTTTTAGTAGCTTTCAGATGTATTTCTGGCTTAATATGGCAGACTGAACACACATCTATCTTCTTTCTCTCCCAAGGTCATATTTAATTTTGGAATTATGGCAGAGAGTGAGCAGGTGGGATCACATTGATGGAGAAAAAGAAAAGAAATTGTACTTAGCCCAGCACATCATATCTAATGAAGGAAATCCTGGCAGTTGACGAGCTTGAGGTCAATACAAAGATCAGGGCTGGGCCAGGAAGCCATATTGAGGGTGATTCATCACAGAAGCTTGCTTGGAATTGCAGGTACAGTTGGTTCCCTCCCCACTCACCTTCCATCATTTATTTGTTCAACAAATACTTGCTGAGCACACTGCAAAGTACTAGGCCCTGTCCCAAGTGCTTCTTCCTAAAGAAGGTGGGCAGGTGGCCTAAGGAGGGCACCAGTGAAGTGCTAAAGCCTGTGGAAGGAGACTGGAGCCCGTGCCTACTTGAGAATCCACTGCAGCTGTGGTGGGAGGAGGGGAAGGCAGCTCTGCCTAGAGAGAAATGCTGAACCTGTTCCATGTGAAGGACAGCCCTCCAGCCCTCCTTAATTAGGTGATAGTGGGGTTCCCCCGCCTGCCTGCTGGCTCTGCACCCACGCATCTCATTAGGCATGCTGGAAAGCAAGTTCTGCTGCTTGCTCGGAAGCAGCCAGCCCTCCGTTTAGGGGGAGGCCAGCTGGGGAACAGAGCATCACTGCTTAAGAAACCCACACCCATGACTCCTAGACTAACCAATGGAGGCCTTTGCTCATGTGTCTGAGTGAACGTCAGGGCTCCCCAGAGAGGAGGAAGGGCAGCAGCAGCACGAAAGAGATGGACCAGGATGAACACACTGAATAACAGGCCCCATGGGAGACAGAGATAACTAGAAAAAGAAGGGACTTTCAAATTGTCCTAATTAGTATGCTCAGAGGATCATGCATCTATCAAACAAAAAGTCTGCAATGAAAGGGGATTAATTGGACAACTGGGAAGAGTGATTGCCAAAATAACGTAATGGCTTGGAAGAATGATCAAGTGGAAAGCTGAAGGCCTGGTGATTGGGAGGACAAAGTAGAGGAAGCCTCTCAGAATAGAAGTTAAAAAGGCAGCGGGTGGAGGATGTGTCAAGTAAAGAAGGAGAGAACAAAGATAAGAGTGGAGAAATACATAATAGAAAATTTTCTCTAACTGAAGACTCACCAGGTGTCATGCAGGACTAATTAAAAAGGTCTACACATTCTAATGACATTTCAGAAATTCAATAATTTTCCATAGAGGGAGTTGAAAAGCCATGGCGCTTTTGCAAAGTATCCACATCAGACCATTTTCAGATTTCTCACTGCCAAATGCTGGAAGATGTTGAACCAGTGTCTTCAAAGATTGAGAAGTGTTGGAACCTAAAATGCTATACTTAGCTAAGGCATCAACCAAATATGGAGGCAAAATAAAAATATCTCCACACAGAGATATTCAAAAGCCTATCTCCCTACATGAGAAATTTTTTTAAGAGTTTCTCCAGCAATATAAAAATAAACCCAGGAAAGGAAGATGACATGGGAGGAGCAGTTAAAAATTAAAGTAAAATACAATATGTTTAATGATATTAAAAATAAGTATATAAGACATCAATATTTGGAAGATTCTTTTATTACCAGTATGTTCATAACATGGGGTTGTATTTTCCTTTTTCTATTAGATGCAGTACACTATTTGGTTCCATAAGGATACTTGCATATTCACAGCTTTTACTTCAGTTTTCCTCTTTTAGAATTCATTTATTCATTCAACAAATATTTTTTGAGCACCTGTTAACCAAGAACTGTTCTTGGCATTGGGCATATTTAGTGAACACAACAAAACTCCCCACGTTGACTGACTTTCTAGTGGGGACACACAAGGAGCATCTAGATATATAATGTTAAGTCATTATAAATGCTATGAAGAAAATTAAATAGAGGAAGAAAATAGGGAGCAACTGAGGTAGAGAGGAGGATGTTGCTCTTTTAGATAAGTTGGTCAGGGAAGGCGCCTCTGGGGAGGTGGCATCTGAGCTGAGATCTGAATCAAGTGAGGCAAATGCAAAGGCCCTGAGGCACAGGGATGCATGCTGCAGCAAAGAGGAAATTTAACTTTAGATTTAAGTAGGTAAACAGTATAAATATGTCAACAAAGTAAGATGATGCTATAACTAGCAAAAAGGGAGATTAAAAACAAATGCATTAATTACTGATTTTCAGAGAGGAATCAGTAGACTCATATGATATTGATAATTTAAGAAGTAGGTGACTTCATGTAATAAAGACAAAAAGGTAGCCACTAAGAGAAGTAGAAATAAAAGCCAACCAGACCCCTTGGGAGGTAAATAGGAAGAGTCAGAGATGTGTTACAAGTATAATAAATCACTTATGTCCCAGAAGTAAAAAATACAGTGTAAAATTAATAAGTCAGGATACAAAAGGAAAAGAATAATGTTATAATGAACTAGAGAATTAAGCCAGAAACCAGGAAGAGTGGTAGTCTCTGTAGGTGAACGTGGGAATAAGGGAAAACTTTCACTTCTCGTTTTCTACCCATTAGTCCTACTTCAGTTCTTTCTGCCTTTTCTTTTTATCTTGCATGCATAACTGTAATTTTAAAATGGCTTAAAAATAATACAGAACCTGTTTTGAACCAAAAAGCATTTAAAGAAACTAAAAATATAAACAACAACGATAATGGTAATAATTAGATGAATTTGGGAAAAAGGGAAAATCATAACAAGTTTGAAGGTTGTAACATTCAAGGTTATGTTAGTATTTAAAAACTTTTTAAGATGTATGTGAAGTGGAGATTTCTCATGGCTTAGCCTTTAAAAGATTAATACTCTGCTGAATATTTCTCGAAGTTCTGTTAATTCCAACAGAAAATTCCCTTTTTGAAGATAATGATTCACTGGAGACATCTTAGGGAATGAGCCAAATAATTCCAGCCAGAAGTTCTTGACCAACACAGAATGTCAGTTTCACTTGAAATCTGACCTGCTTTTCTAAGTTTAATTTACATGATGAGAAGATGGAGACTTTGTTGTGATATATGTATTTATAAAGGACCTAGAAATATGAAGATGGTAATCAAAATTTGAACATAGTCTTTTTTTTAATTGGTCAACATTTTGTGTGGGGTTTATAAATTTTGCAAGATGACAGCTTCTACCAGGAAAAGAACACAAATCTTTTGTTGGTGTTTTAAGACATGTTACTCAGCTGGCAGAGGGAGACAGGGCTGTGCAGCTTTTAGCAGCTACACTTCAACTAGCAATAAGAAAGATGATGTCAGCCTGCAAGGAATCATCGGACGTATCTTGGAGACCACACACACAGACCATTTTCCAGATGAGGAAAATGAAACCCAGAAGAGCAAGTTGAATTGGGCCACAGTGAGCACCCGTCATCTCCAACACCTGGTTCAGTGCTCTTTCCGAGGAGATAGTACTGTCCTCTCAGCATTTTGAAAATGTGTGAGGGCATTGTCAATTGTCACAATGATTACGTGGCTTTACTGGCATTTTAATGCGTGGAGACCAAAGACGGAAGATGTCTGCCATGCAGGGACATTCACGCCTAATGAAGTCTTGTCCTTCACCCCACACAACTTTCAAATGTCCTATCACATGTAAGTTGAAAACCTGTTTATAATTATCTGACTCTAGGAGAAACTCATGTTACAAATAAACACAAGTTTTTTTTTTACATGTTTTATAATATACCCTGAATTTTCCAAGAAAACAGTTATCATGTATATGAAAGGAAGATTTCATAACACATAACAGTGTTATGTTCTGATCCTTAGCAAGAGTTTTTCACCATTTCAAAACACCGCATCTCCGTCAGCACCATGCAGTGTATTCAGTTCACTATACAACACACTTGTGTTACTCTGCACTTGTAACTGGTCATATTTACTTTGATTGATTCTACATTAAGGTGCAATTGTCTGATTATTTAATTAAGCCTTCTTGTATAATAAATATCTGAACATTTACATATTGAAATGTCTATTTCCTTTATTTCTGCTTTATAATATAGTTGGAACATACATTATATTGGTCCTTTATGAAATTATATTTGAGGATAACTTAGATGATCAATGAATTTCATTTATGGATAGAATAATTAAAAGGGAACTACAAAATATTTCTGATAACAACTTTTGGCAATAATCCCCAAGTTGACCTACAAATTGAATGCAAACCGTAACAATTCCAATTGCCGTTTTTGCAGAATGGACAAGGTATTACTAAAGTTCATGTAGAAATGAAAAGGACTCCAAATGGCCAAAACAGTCTTGAGAGAGAAACTCAAAGTTGGAGGACTCATACTGATTTCAAAACCTAATGCGAAGCTGCAGATACCCACAAACAATGTGGTGTTGGCATAAGGACAGACATAGATCAATGGATAGAACTGAGAATCCAGAAATGAATCCATAAATCTATGGTCAATTAATTTTTGGCAAGGTTCCAAGCTTATTTGATGTGAAAAGAAGACTCTTTTCAACAAATCGCACTGAGACAACTGGGTATTGATGAAGACTGTCTCCTTGACCTAATTCCACTCAGGCTTTTCTAAACCCTCCATGCCTCAACTTTCAGTGTCCATCCTGGTTGGGCTTGCATCACCCAGTATCAACAAGAATCTTTTAATTCTATTTAGGAAGAACCCCCACTGTCACTGTCTAATAAAATTCCTCGTGCCCCATTGGTCCCACAGGTGATCTCTGATCACCCTGGTCTGGCTTCAGCAAGAATACTGTCAAGTCAGCTTAGCCAGAATCCCCCCCTTAATCCTGATGTTTTCTTTTAATAATTTTTCACAAACTAACTCTCCCCTTTCACCCCTCTCCTTGGCTATAAATCCCCACTTTTCCATATTGTATTTGGAGTTGAGCCCAATCTCTGTCCCCTGTTGCAAAACCCCATTCCAATAGTTTCAAATAAAGTCGTCTTTATCATCTTGAAGTGGTCAGAATAATTTTTTCTTTGACAATATCCACATGCAAAAGCATGAACTTGGACCCCTACCTCACACCATATACAAAAATTAACTCAAAATAGATTAAAGATATAAATGTAAGAGTTATAAAACTCTTAGAAGAAAGCATAGGTATAGATCTTCATTACCTTGGATTTGGCAACAGTTTCTTAGGATACTAAAAGCACAAGAACAAAAGAAAAAGTAGATAATAGGACTTCATTAAAATTTTAAAACTTGTGTGTGTCATAGGACACTATAAAAATAGTGAAAAGACAACCCATAGAATGGGAGAGAATATTTGTTAACTAACATCTGATAAGGATCTAGTATCCAGAACGTATAAAAAACTCACAACTCAACAGCAAAAGACAACCCAATTTAAAAATGGGCAAAGGATTTGAACAGGCATTTCCTCAAAGAGGTACAAATGGCCAAAATGCATATGAAAAGATGCACAACTTCATTGGCCATCAGGAAAATGCAAAGCAAACCCACAATGTGATACTGCTTTATACCCACTTGGATGGCTATAGTTAATAATAATGACAACTTTTGGCACAGATGTGAAGAAATTTGAAGCCCATACATTGCTGGGGGCAATGTAAAATGGCACAGCTGTTGTGGGAAACAGTTTGACATTTCTCAAAATGTTAAACGCATATGACCCAGCAATTCCATTTCTAGCTAAACACCCAAGAGGAATGAAAACATTTCACACAAAAACTTGTACATGAATTTAATAGAAGCATCACTTGCAATAACCAAAGTGTGGAAACAACCCAAATGTTCATCAGCTTATGAGTCGGTAAACAAAACATGGTATATTAATACATGGAATATTATTCAGGCATGAAAGGGGATGAAGTACTATTACACGCTACTATGTGGTTGAACCTCAAAAACAATGCTAAGTGAAAGAATACAGATACAAAGATGCCACATGCTGTCAGATTTCATTTATATGAAATGTCCAGAATAGGCAAATGTGTGGAGACCGAAAGTGTATTAGTGGTTTCTAAGAGAAGGGAGAATTAGAAGTTACAGGGTTTCTTTTTAGGGTGATGGAAATGTTCTGATATTAGATAATGGTGAGAGTTGCACAACATTGTGAATATAATAAAAAAAAATCACTGAGTTGTAATGGTTAAATGGTTAAAATGGTGAATTTTATGTGAATTTTGTCTTTTAAGATGTTTAGTAATAAACAGATTACATATTATATTTTAATGGAAACAACTATTTTTCATGATAAAAAAATAGAAGAATGGTATTGTTTCACCTTTTGGCAAGTGTCTTTGATGTCTGGTCTCATATCTGCTTTTCCATTCAGTCTGTTGCAATATGTTGTTTTGGTTGAAGACTATTCTAGCCTTAACCAGAAATGTAGTTGAAAAAGAGGTACTTCACCTATGAAAATGTTTAAAAGTTGAATATTTAAATGTAAAAGACTGACCGTACCAAATGTTGGTGAGAATGTGGAGCTTCATAGCACTCATACTCTTACTGGAGACACTCAAGTGGTACAAGGACTTTGGAAAACAATTTGCTGGTTCTTGAAAGTTAAACATACCCCTACCGTATGAGCCAGTGATCCTATTCCTATATATTTACCAGAGAGAACTGAAAGCACAGTACATACAAAGTCTTCTACATGAATGTTAACAGCAGCTTTATGTGTAGTCCCCCAAACCAGAAACAACCCAGGTATCCATTTACAAGGTGAGTGCACATACAAATTGTGATACATCCATACCACGCAATTCGCCTCAGGAATGAACTATTGGTTCATGCAACAGTGTTGTGAGTCTCAAAATAATTATGCTGAGGGAAGGAAGCCAGACCCCCCCCCCCAAAATACTGTATGACACCATTTGTAAGACATTTTAGAAAATGCGAACTAATCTGTGAGAAAGCAGATCAGTGGTTGCTTAGGTTTGGACGTGTGTGGGGAGATTGGAAGAGGCAGGTTACCAAGGGGCACGAGGAAACTTTTGAGGGTGAAGTTCATCATCCTGGTTATGGTAAACATTTCTCAGGTGAATGTCAAAAGTTATCAAATCCTAAAAGAAAAAAAGTTATCAAATCTTACCTTTAACATGCACAGTTTATTGTAATTCAACTTCACCTGTAACAAAGCTGTTAAAAATAAATGATATTTTTTTAAAGAAAGAAAGCATCAGCCAAATATACACACAGATCTTGCTCAGATCCTATTTTGAATCACTTTGTAAAAATGCTTGAGACAATAGGGAACATTTGAATACCGACTGGGTTGTAGATTATATTAAGGAACTATTAGTAGTTTTTGGTGTGATAATGGAGTTACGTTAAAAAGTATCTTACCTCTTACAGATACATATTGAAGTATTTACAAATAAAATTATATGATGTCTGGGATTTGCTGAATTGGAGGAAATGATGGGTATGTATGAAACAAGATTAGCCAAATATTACTAATACTGAATTTAAATGATGGTTACATGGGGATTTGTTATACTATTCTTTCTACATATGTGTATGTTTGAGATTTTCCATAATAAATTTTTGTATCTTTTTGTGTATATGTATATATATATTTTTGTTGTTGAAGTATAGTCAGTTTACAATGTTGTGTCAATTTCTGGTGTACAGCGTAATGCTTCAGTCATACATGAACATACATATATTCGTTTATATTCTTTTTCACCATTAAGTTACTACAAGGTATTGAATATAGTTCTCTGCACTATACAGCATGAACTTGTTTCTCTGTTCTATGTATATCAGTCAGTATCTACAAATCTCTGACTCCCAGTTTATCTCCTCCCACCCCCCTCCCACCTGGTGACCACAAGTTTGTTATGTCTGAGGGTCTGTTTCTTTTTTGCAAGTAAGTTTGTTTGTCTTGTTTTTAGATTCCACATGTAAGTGATATCATATGGTATTTTTCTTTCTCTTTTTGGCTTATTTTATGTAGAATGACAATCTCCAGGTCCATCCATGTTTCTGCAAATGGCATTATTTTATTTTTTATGGCTGAATAGTATTCTATTGTGTAAATATACCACAACTTCTTTATCCGGTCATCTGTCGATGGGCATTTAGGTTGCTTCCATGTCTTGTCTATTGTAAATAGTGCTGCTATGAACATTATTGTTGTTTGGCTTTTTAAAAGGAGATTTATTTTAGTCATGCTCCAGAACAGTGGAGTGGACTAAATGGCTTCTAATCTTCCCTTCTGAGAAAACATACCTTTTCTCTTAAGTAATGATCTCTATCATAAACTATCCACTTCTCACTAGATGCAAAAAAATCAAAGTCTGAAGGACCCAAGGGGTTTCTGGACCAATTACTCATAAATCTCTATGTTGATATACTGCCAGAAACATTGCTTCAAAAATGAAAAAAAAAAAAAAAAAGAGCCCGTGGCATAGGATAAAAATGCTATTTTAAAACTTCTTTCTTCTTAACTCACCCAAAAATCTCACAGAAATAGCCTGCCACTGGAGAGAGAACATCTGAACATTCTTACCATTACTGTGAAACTCAAACAAAGCAAATTGCATTTTTATTAACTGGAGGAGAGTAGAGGTGATCTGATCTTTTCTGACTACATACAAGTTTTCTAAATAAAAAACTGGGCCAACTGGAAACTGTCTCTAGGGGGGCAAACAAGATACATGGTTGTCAATGTATTTTTAAAAAATTTAAAATGTGACTCATACAAATAGAGAATGAACATGTGGAAAACATTTTTTCAACTCATTAATGAAGAATTAAACAGAATGATGAGGCTGGTTCAAGGAGCATTTGAGGAACTGGGTATTGATAGGCCTTTCAAAAAAGAAATTTTAAGTAAAATTGTTTACCTTTTACCTGGATGAATCCCCAGAGAACTACACTATGTGAAAAAGGCCAATCCCTGAAGGTTACATACTATATGACTCTTTTACATCATATTCTTGAAATGACAAATTTACAGAAGTGGAGAACAGAGTAACGGTTGCCGGGGTTAGGAAGGAGGGAGGGCTTGAGAAAAGTGATGTGGCTCTAAAATGGCTGCATGGGGGATCCTTGTAGTGATGGAAATCCTCTGCGTCTTACCTCCATCCGTATCAATATTCTGGCTGTGATATTGTATTAATAGTTTTGCAAGATATTTATTCTCCTGGAGGGGGTTGGGGAATAGCTCAGTGGTAGAGCACATGCCTAGCATGCACGAGGTCCTGGGTTCAATCCCCAGTGCCTCCACCAAATAAATAAATCTTAAAAATAAATTAAAAAAAAAAAAGATGTTACTATTGGCAAAACCAGGTAAAGGATATACAGCATCTCTCTGTGTTATTTCTTATACCTGAATGTGAATCTAAAATAATCTCAAAATTAAGAGTTTAATGGAAAAAAATATCGTTCTGTTAGATACAAAACTAGTTAATGTCATATGACAGTAACTCTGTAACTTTGGTGTTATATTTGTACCAAATTAATTTTACCTTTACTGGACAAAAGTCTGCAAGTTAACATGTGAATTCATAAAATCTAGGACTTTACTTGATCTTGAATAGTGAGACAAAGGGGCTCCTTTAGAATAAGGTCAGCAGACTGTGGTCAGCAGGTCACATTGAGCCACTGGCCTGTTTTGCTGTAGCCCAGGAGTTAAGAATGGCTTTTACATTTTTATTTTTTTATTTTTTATTGACTTTTACATTTTTAAAGGATTATAAAAAACAGGAACAGAAGGGGAAAAAAAAAAACAAACCTGGATATTTACTATCTGGCTCTTTACAGAAAAAGTTTGCTGACCCTTAGATTCTAGATAATTAAGTAATACTTTGATAGGCCTGTTAAACAACGTTTCAGTGAGACATTGAAAAGGCATGCTGCCTTCTGTTTGCCTTATTTCTGTGTTTTGGACAATAGTTTTTTAACAATTAGAACTAAAATTACAATGAACGAGTTTGCATTCCTTCTGCCCAAACCATCATAGTTTCAAAAATCCCTCATGCTGTTTTCTTTAAGTAATTCCTCGTGTATTTCCTCATCTGAATAATACTGGTCTTCAGGCAGCCTCTCAATTCAGAACTCAATGTTGAATATGGTCCTATTACATCATAGCTTGAGGAAAATCCAGGGGTAACCCACCTTTAATGATATATTTTTGCAGCTGCAGTTTTTTGTAGTCACTATAATGTTAAAGTATTCACAGACTTTACCCCAAATTCTCAGCTAATAAAGGCCTACTAAATTCGCTTTCACTTTTTTGTTTATTCTCAAGGGTTATTAGGAAATTCAACTTCAGGTGTCAGAAGAAAATGTAATTTTGTTCCACCAAAAATACTTCTCATGATAAATGTTTCTTTGGTGGAAGGAGAGTAGGTGATTTTTAGATATTTTATGTAACCAAACAAGTACGCCATTTGACTGAGGTGGCTCTATGTCTTGATAGCCTCCTTAAGCAAACATAAGCCCGAGTGAATTCCTGTAGATGTCTCAAGGGTAAGAAACTGAAACCTAAGAACAACCAGCTACAAAGCCAACAAGGCTTTCCTAAATAAGGCAGCTGCTTAGCCGATCAAGTGTATTCCTTTCTTCGCTTCCAGGTCTGCTCTGTACACGTCTTTCCCCCAGCTACTGTCATTCGAGTGTTCCTAACTGTTTCTGGTTTGGCACTGCCAAGTCAAACTGATGTTTGCTCAAATGAACTCTTCTAAATGTCAGTATTACTTTAGTTTATATTTTAAGATCATTCATTTAAATATTCTCAATTTATAGAGTTTTTTTTCTTCATTAGTTTCAAGTAATAAATACCACCGTCTCATTTCTTGTTGAAATGTTTTATGCCTCTAAGAATTACCTACGTATAAATATATTTTGTATTATCTATGCCTACATGTACATATGTATCTATATGCATTGTATATTATAAAATGTATACATATGATATCACTTATATGTGGAATCTTAAAAAAAAAAAGACAAATGAGCTTATTTACAAAACAGAAACAGACTCATAGACATAGAAAACAAACTTACAGTTACCAGTGGGTGAAGGGGGTGGGAAGGAATAAATTGGGAGTTTAAGATTTGCAAATACTACTATATATAAAAGATAAATAACAAGTTCACAGTGTATAGCACAAGGAACTATATTCAATATCTTGTAGTAACTTATGGTGAAAAAGATTATGAAAACAAATATATGTATGTTCATATGACTGAAGCATTATGCTGTACACCAGAAATTGACACAACATTGTAAACTGACTATACTTCAATTAAAAAAAAAATACACAAAAAAATAATAAAAAAAAGTGTATGCCTCTAAGAATTAGAAACACTTCTATTTCAAACCAAAGATTTCCATTCAAGTATGTCAAAAATTCAAGAGCTCACTTTGGTATTCTTATATATGTATAATAATTATTATTTTAATGGAAGACAGTTCTTACTAATCTGAGCTGACTATATTATTTCTTCTTTGAAGCTTGCTTTTCTTTTGCTTCAGTATATCATTTTATAATTATTCCAGTGTCAATATAAGAGTAAGAAAAATGTTATAACTTGAAAGGATTTGTTCAGGGATTAAAAAACAGAAGTGCTGCTTTACAAAGCAGGTACATTTATGGAGCGTATTACTAGCAGGAATAGTATGATGATTGAAATTCCATATAAATGGATGAAGAACTCAGGGAAATTAACTAAGAGATCCTAAACTTAAAAACTGTAAATGTGGCTAACCTTTTGAGGTAAAGTCCTGTCACATATTAATTTCATTCTTTACAAAACCACAGAAGCCCCATGAGACAAGTATTGTCCATCTTATATTACAGAGAAGGAGACTGAGAACTAGTAAGATTTCATTACTTGTCCACAGTCACCGCTAGGGAGTGGCAGAGGTGGGGCAGGAAATCAGTTGGCCTTCTGGCCAGGATTCTAAGACAGTGTTGAATTCAGTATGACTTTAAAGGACACTTTCTTCATAGTTTTAATTTCCACTATCATTTTATTATAAAGGTACTTATGCTATGAACTTATTAAATGAGTGGTTAATGAGGTACAGATTTAAAAATGAACACAGCCACAACTATTTACAGGAACCCATCTGAATTTATTTGCCCTCCCCCCTACCACTAGCACAAATTATGCAGTCGAGTTTCCCACATTTGGGGAAATCACAGGGGTCAGCACATCTGGAGTGCAATGGGTAAGCCTCGCCCTGGGAAAACCACCTTTGTGATCATGGTATCTCTCCTGCCAGGTAAGAATATTTGCCTTTTTTGATAAAAAGTTTAAGCTTAACTGCACACACACACACAAATCATCAGAGATTTGGCACTTTTAAAAACCTCTTTTGAGCAAATAATTTAATGTCTTTAGATTGTATATATAAAAGTAGGAGAAAAGATCAAGTCTTTGTGTTTTGGGCTCCAATCATAATGAAATTTGTTTAAATGCTTTATTTCTGTCAAAAAGTGATAGATGTGATATATTATAAATGATGAAGTCATTTTATACCATTTAAGCCAGTTTGAAATACCTTAAGCAAAAAAAGTAATAGGTAAAAATTCTTATCAGTTGCAAAGTGCTTCCACTCAAATTTACTGATGAGAAAGAATACATTAACACATATTCAGTGTAAAAGCAAACTTTTTATTGAAGTATAGTTGGCTTATAAGATTGTGTTAGTTTCAGGTGTACAGAAAAGTAATTCAGTTTTTTTCAGATTATATTCCGTTACAGGTTATTACAAGCTATTGACTATAATTCCCTGTGCTACACAGTAAATCCTTGTTGCTTATGTATAGTGATGTGTATCTGTTAAATCCCATACTCCTCATTTGTCCCTTCCTCCCTCTCCCCTTTGGTAACATAACTTTGTTTTCTATGTTTGTGAGTATGTTTTGTATATACATTCATTTTTATTATTTTTTAGATTCCCCATATTAGTGACATCATATAGTATTTGTCTTTTTCTGTGTCTTACTTCACTAACTATAATAGTCTCTAGGTCCATCCATGTTGCTGCAAATGGCAATATTTCCTTCTTTTTATGGCTGAGTATATATATTTACCACATCTTAAGCCAGTTGTCTGTTGATAGGCACTTGGGTTGTTTCCATGTCTTCTCATCAATTGTAAATAGTGCTGCTAGGAACATTGGCGTGCATGCATCTTTTTGAATTAGCATTTTTGTTTTTTCCAGATATATACCCAGGAGTAAGGGTGCTAGATCATGTTTAGTTTTTTGAGGAACCTCCATACTGTTTTCCACAGTGACTGTACCAATTTACATTCCCACCAACAGTGTACAAGGGTTCCCTTTTCTTCATATCCTCTCCAGCATAAAAGAGAACTTCTTTTAAGTGGACTCTCTAAACTGCAGAAGTTTGAGGCTCTCTTTGATATGTTTCCTTTAAAAGACCTTTCCTGTCTCTTACAGTAGTTAATAAACAAATGTTTATTGAGGCCTCACAGTTGCGTAGTCCAACCAATACATCTGAAAGACACAATAAAGAATAGATTTTTGCTTTAATTATCAAAGGACAAATAAAATAGGATAAAGAAAGTAAATGATAGTTAGTAGGATAAAGAAAATAGATAAACAGATTATTAATGATAATTGCTCAGAATGTGACTTGTACTAGTAGACTGTTGAAAGGTGAAACTGGAGAACACCACCTGAAATTTGTCTTTCCCCTCCCTGTTCTCAGATCTCTTTCTTAAAGACTCAAAAGATCCCTCCAACCATATGGCCCCTAACTAGTTTCCTAGGGGTGCTGTAACAAACTGAGGGTGGCTTAAAACAGCAGACATGTATTCCCTCATGGGTCTGGAAGCTAAAAGTACAAAATCAAGTTGTTGGCAGGGCCATGCTCCCTGTGAAGGTTTAGGGAAGAATTCTTCCCTTGTCTCTTCCTAGCTTCTGGTGGCTGCCCACAACACTAACAATCTTTGGCTCGGAGATGCACTACTTCAGTCTTGGCCTCCGTTGTCACACAGCCCTCTTCCCCCGTCTCTGTGTCTTCTATATCCCTGTATCCAAATTTTCCTCCTCTTATAAGGTTAGTCATTGGATTAGGGTCCACCCTGATCCAGTATGACATTATCTTAATTTAATGACATTTTCAAAGACTCTTTCCAAATAAGATCACATTCACAGGTATAGGGGTGAAGGGTGGATGTGTTAAGTCTGTAGCATATCTTTTAGGGGGGTACACAGCTCAACCCACCTCAGGGCCCTCTTCTAACCTGTTCTCTTTAGGCAGTACCCCATTCACTAACTTTACCTAATGGTCTGAAGTGGAGAGCAGGCTGCTTAGGATGTGAAATAACTATTATAACCTGTACTTATGTTTATTTCTATGTAAATATAAGATTCAGCTCAGCCAATATTTAGTATGTGGATTTTTGACTCTGACACCCTGTCATTCATACCTCAGTCGTTCAGTATCAGATACGCTGTTCTGAGGAAAGAGCAGGAGTTCCCTGACCTGGAGGCACTGAGAGTGACAGCTAAGTCTAGCTACTAGATTTGTAGGTAGTTTTACCCAGTTTAATGAAACCAGCCCTTACAAAATCAACCTATGGCTTTAAAAAGATTCCCCTAGAGCAATGATTATCAAAGTGTGGTCTGGACACCCACAGGAGATCTGTAAGCTGCAAATATGTAGCAGTGAGATGGTATGTGCCTTTTTTCACTCTCAGCATTTCCTGAGTGTGTGGTGGAGTTTTCCAGAGGCTCTGAGTTGTGTAATGATGTCAGTGCTCTCTTGCAAATAGAATGTGTGCTTGTGAACTCTTATATTTAAAATTTTCTGTTTTACTTTGCAATATGATAAATAAATAAATAAATAAATAAATAAATAAATAAATGTGTGTGTGTGTGTGTGTGTGTGTGTGTGTGTGTATGTATAAAACTACACCAAAACAAATCTCTTTGAGGTTTATCATTTTTAAGAGTACGAAAGGGTCCTGAGACCAAAAAATTTGAGAAGTCACAGGTTGAAGATAGCACTAATATTGTGGGCACAAACGACAACAAGGAAACAACATGCAAACTGACAATTGTGCTTTTAGAACAAATTCTTAGAAAGCTATTTTACGAGATAAAAACAATGATCGAATCAGATCTGACAAGAACTAGGTTAAAAATAGAGAATTATAAGGACTATTTGAAATAAGCATTTTTATCCGTTATCATTACCTGGTAATCTTTGCCCTCACTGTTTATTATATGTTAAACCTTTAGGGGATACCCTTTTGGCTTTGATGGTGGTTAAAACTAAGTACCAAATTAACTAGAGCTTACATACCAGAATAAAGTGAAAGATAACGTTTTTATTTTTAAAATTTTTTAATTGTTTCTTATTTAAAAATTTTTTTGGGGGGGAGGAGGTAATTAGGTGTATTTATTTATTTATTTTTAGAGGAGGTACTGAGGATTGAACCCAGGACCTCGTGCATGCTAAGCATGTGCTCCACCACTTGAGCTATACCCTCCCCCACAAGATAACATTTTTAGTAAGAACAAGACGTGTTTAGATTTTGTGAATAATAGAATTATTTTCAGAATTATTTTGTCCTTCTAAAATGTTTATTTTGTACACTTATGTAATGCAAATAACATATTGATTCCATAATTCACGTAGTAATTGTGTAAAGTGAGTAACTCATATTGAGGATGCTTCGTTCAAATGTTGTTTGCTGATGGGGTGAAGTATCAAAAAGCGTTTGACTATCAGGTTGCTGGTTAAAATGCACATCCCTTTGTCCCCAGATTGAACCTACGGAACAAGTTTGGGGTGGGCCCTGATATATTATATTTGAGGCTAAATGCTGTGTGTTACTAATCTACATTGAAGTTTGATAGTTTGAGCCAGGAATGGCAAACTCAAGTACTGAGAGGAGCCAAGAAAGTGATGCTGATGACGACAGTGCTGTTTACAAATACTCAAATAGCCCTTACTGTGCACTCAGCACTATTTTAAGCACTTAGCATGTTTTGACTCATTTCGTTTTCTCAACAGCCCGCTGACATAGGTCCCTATATAATCCCCCTTTCACACATGAGGAGATTGTGTCACAGAGAAAATAAATCACTTGTCCAAGAGCACAGAGTACTGGAGTCAGGATTCAAACCCAGAGCAGTCTGGCTTTACGATCTATACTGAATGTCGTGTGTGAAGCAAGTTTGGTGAGGATTCTGGCCAACCAGAGATTGTATGTTGCTTGTAGGAATGAGGTTCCAGTGTGGACAGACTCTGCTTTTAGTAGAAGATGAAAGTCTGCTTTATTTACATAAAATATTTTAATATTTGGTTGTAGGTAACATAATAATTTGAATCATGCTTCGCTATGCATTGTGTGGCCACAAAACATGTCAGTTTGAGTAGCTGGATGTGATCATAGCACCACCATGTGCAACCCCTGCCTCACCTTTTCTCCTTCCAGCCTAGAGATAAGTCATTTCAAGACTTGTTAATTCAGTAGCTCAGTCATATTGTCAAAAACCTAGTGTCTTTCCCCGTTCCCCTCTGCCATCCTTAGCACGTTCTCTCTTCATGAACACCCTCCTAGCTCCCCTCACGGCTGGAGGTACCACGGCATCCTATAGGAAAAAAAAAAGGATTATTTCTTATTTTGCCTCTTCTGATGGATCCTTGAATTGCTTCTCTCAGCTTCCATTTTACTTGTCTTCTCTTTGGAGAGTCCAGAAGGCTAAAAGCTGTATTTTCCAGGTTCCTTGGCAGGTAGAATTCTGGAGAATCAGGTCCTGCGAACTAGATGTAGGAGAGAGAGGTAAAAGATGGAAATGAGATGGAAACCTCTTTCTTGTGGCTGAAATGACTGAGTTGGTGAGTATTTACAGTGAGTTCCCAAGTCTAATTGCCAGTTTTGTGAGTGTGAGGCAATCGTAGCAGCTTCTTCATCTTTGAATTGCAGCTACAGTGATGTGTTGAACCAAAGTCCAATAGCAGCCTTTGATGTCTGCTCCCCCAGCCCTTTCAGTGACTTTCTAAGTACCTTATTCCCTGTATTAAATGCCTTTTTGTTTGATATATTTGGAGTGGTTTCTATTCTTAGACCAATCACTGGCGGATAAATCTCTCTCTCTGTCTCTTTTTTAAAGGGTAAAGAAACCGTTCCCAAATGGCCTCTAGAGAAGTTTCCTCATGTCTCATTGAGAACTGGGTCACATGCTCACCCCTAAAGGACCACCATGATTGGTTTACATCACCGGCTCCTAACATGTTCTCTGGGAAGCCCTGGAAGATCCTTTTTAGGTCTAAAACTTTTGTTTTTTTTTTCATGTTTTCCTTTTCATTCTCATTCAGAAATGAACAGAGGAGTCTTTCAGAGGCTATATGACTTGGGATGGCAATGGACTGAATGCAGATGCAGATTGTCTTCTGTTAAGTCAGACATTAGAGAGATTTTCAAAATGTAAAATAGTGTCACTCTTCTAACTAAATATCTGATTTTGGAAAATACAGGGTTTTTTTCCATTTAATATGTTGTTTAAATTAACATATAGTGAGTGTATTATTGTTATTTAAAAATCAATTAATATTCTTCTGGTTTTAATTTCTAAAATTATATGGCAATATATAACAAAAGTTATTTGAGATTCTTTACTGTTTTTAACAGTGTCAAGAGATCCTGAGATCAATGAGTTTGGGAACCAGCAGTACAGATCAACCAAAATATTCTCAACTCATGGAGGGGTGGTGGACACAGGAACAAAAAATGGAGCTCTGCCAGCATGGAAGAAAAGGAATGTGGTTTCTGGGTAGGCATCCAATGATGTCTGCTATGAGAGGGAGTTGATTTGGATCTGGGGTACGTGGCAAAGGAGAAGAGGAAATGTAAGGGTGGCTCGAGGGAAATAAGAACAAGTGAGTTTTTTCCATTAGGTCAGAGGAAGCAAATTTCTGGAAGGCTGTGATTAGCAGTGAGAAGTCTGAAGCAGGAGATGAGGAAACAGGCTATAGTTTTAGTAGCATACAATATTTGTGGTGAGAAGGCTGGTGGTCAGGAAACTAACTGTTGAAAGACATGTAATCTTGTACCTTAAGTGTGAAAATATTTTTACCTTTCTTCCTTGGGTTGTACATTTACATTTTTTTTAGACCACGATTTTATGCAGTCAAACAAAACAATCTGTGGGGAAGACTGTTTAGAAGACAGTTTCAATCCAAGATGAAGAAGTGGAGGAGCGTGTTCACAGACCACGTGGGGTCTAAGAACCCTAAGCAGGAGTCCCGGAAAGCTGCTGAGGTAATGAAAACCACCCTATCCTCTGTCCAAGGTGCTGCAAGTGACAGGGGAGAGGGACTCCCAAACTGCCTTAGATGTTAACGTGCAGGGTGATACTCTGTAATTGCAGCTTCCCATGATAGAACTACCTATTTGTACTTTTGGAAGACGTTGCTCTATGTTTAGACCTTATCCCGCCGAAAATATTCATGGTAAGCATTTTTTTGTTTGTTTTAAGTATCTCAGCTTAACTCTTTTTCTGGACAATCCAGGATCACTATCTCGTCTAAATTGATTTTAATGCTTGCCAGGAACTGTTAGTGGTGAGTTTGCTCCTGTGATACTCAGTTTATTTGTTTTCAGACAGCTTAGATACCTCATTTCTAGTGGTGCTATTTGTGCATACATACAAATATATGACTGTCAACTCAGTTTTCTCCTTGGAACTTTGGATTTAGAGCTTTGATTCCCTCCAGAAAGTTTTGCGGCAGCTGGAGAGTCTGCCTACTGACGTGGTTATCATGAAAACTCGTACTCTCTAATTTTCCTTTATGACTTTAGGTTTAAACTTTTCTAGTTCTTTCACATACAGAGAGGGCATGGGCAGTGTCTTATGATACATAAAAAAAAAAATTTTGAGGGGGAGGAGGAACCAGTGTGGAAAAAGTCCCCCTACTGCAAAATGGGGACTCCAGAGTGTTTTCTAACGCTAGCAACCAATTCTGATTCATTCTCAGGACACCAACTGAGTATTTAACAATTCAATCCAGTTTTAACACTAGCTACCCAGAGTTAATGCAGACCCCAAAGTTTGAGAGCTCAGTCCCACAAGACTGCCCCCCTCCCAGCTTCAGACACCACTGCACATCCTGGCGAGACCACCCATGTTTCTTTGACTGACTGGCTATAAACTGGTGGTTCCCACAACCCCCTCCTCAGATTCCATAATTTGCTAGAATAATTCACAGGACTCAGGAAAGCTTTTTACTGGTTTATTATAAAGGATACAGCTCAAGAACAGCCTCATAGAAGAGATGTGTAGGACAGGGTATTGGTTGGTGGGGCGCAGAGTTTCCATGCCCCCTCGGGGTTTCCCACCTCCTAGCACCTTGATGCTTCACAGCCTGGAAGCTCAAAGCTCGTCCAAGAGTTTTGATAGAAGAGCTCAATCTCCAGCTCTCTTCCCCTTCCAGGAGGTCAAGGTGGGGTTGAAAGTTCCAACTTTCTCATCATATGTTCTTCCTGGTGACTGGCCTCATTTTGAGACCACCTAAGAGCCATACCCTAAGTTGGCCAGGTGTGTGTGATCTAAAGGGGCTTATAGCAAAATAACAAAAGGCGCTCCTATTACTCCAGAAATTCCAAAGGTTTTAGAAGCTCTGTGCCAGGAATGGGAATCAAAGACCAAATACATTTCTTATTTTCCCACAGGGACATACACCCTTACCTATTTCACAGGGCGGGTTTGAAAAAAAAATTTTTAATGGACTTGAAAACATTCTTTCAGCCAGCAATTGTACAGTAAGTACATATTCCTAGCCTATGACTTTGTTCCTTACAGTTGCTCAAGAAAAAAACATTGTTGATTGACTGACCTTGCAGAGGCTCAGGTGCTTTGGCAAGCATGCCTCAAATGAAGTCTGGCAGGATTACGTATATACACACCTATGGTAGAGTGTTGACCCTGATGAATCATGCGCCCCTGAATTCATGCCCTTGTGTGTTTGCCTTTTGCAATGAATCTGGCCTTAGAATTTGCCTAAACCATTGGAATATTATTGAAATGACATTGTGTGAGTTCTGGAAACTCCACAGCTTATGCTTTCACTCTCCTGGAACTTGCTATTTAAAGAAGTTCGGATAGGCTAGTTAGTGATGAAAGAGAACATGGAGACAGAGAGAGGCCCCAGCGTTCTAGTCCCTTCGAGGATCCCAGATATATAGATGGGATCACTTTGGGCCTCCAGCTCTAGCTGACCCACCATATGGACACAGCAGCATGAATGACCCAGGTGAGACCAGAATAAGAACCACCCAGTGAACCCAAAGATGTGTGAGAAATAATAAGAGATTGTTGTTTTAAGCTACTAATTTTGGGTTTTTTTGTTATGCAGCAGTAGATAACTGAGGCAGTGGTGATGGGAGGATTCTTTAGGTATTAGGTGATGATGAATTTAGCATTAGACAGGGAGGGGAAAGAACAAGAAATAAAGAAATGTCTGAGAAGTCAGAAACAGGAGCACTTACATCACCTCGTGTGATGACATCAGACCATGTTGGCTTCCTCCCTGGTGACAGGTAGTACTTGAGAGGAGACATCTGTGTGCTGTAAGTCCCTACCTGTGATGAGTCACAAAAACATGCCTTACATACTGAGAGATTAAACAATACAATTGTCTGTAGCTCTTAATTAGGTGCATGTGCTTCCTCACTGTTCTGTCGGTCAGGTTATACTACTTGTAAAATCAGAATGATGTCGCCTTAACAATCCTGTGTCATATAAAAACAGGTCTATGCAATTGGAAGCTGTGTTGTCGTAGAAAGCATGGAGATTATTTTCTGAACAAATGTATATGTTGCCTTCACTCTTCCTTCCCCCGCCCTAATTTTTGTTGAGTGGGTTTATGAGCTCTAGATGGTGGTCAGCTTCCTACGTTAACATCTAGCAGCTGCTACTTTTTCTCCATGATCGGCTCATGGCAGGAACCCCGAGTTCCCAGCAGCTGCTAGAAACCCATCTGTTCTCAAGTTCTCCCTGGCCGGTTTCAGGTATGGTGTGCAGATGTGGGTTGTTTCCCTTGAGGCTTGTTGTGTAGGTGATTCTTAAGACATCACAAAGGTGTGAGGGGAGGGCCCTGAAGTCTGAGTCACTCTAAGAATAAATCTCAAAGGGATTCAGTTCAGCTTGGGATCTCCACGAAAGATTCTTGAGAGAGGGTTTGAACAATGAGATTGACGTGCCAGACACCAAGCTTCCCTAGTCCACAGGGCAGCCTCCCTGCCACTGCTGGGTTGGCTCTGCTCCTAGATCAAGTCATTTAAGGGGACTGTGAGGAGAGAAATGGGCCTCGCAGGGCTATAGAAGCAACCTGGGGAAAAGGAGGCCTGTTTATCTGTAGCTGCCCAGTGGAATATGTGCTAGGGTTCCTAAGTATCCCCTAGGTGGGACTGCCTTCAGTTTCCCTTACTGTTTCACATGAGTTCAGCTGTGCACAAGAACAGATGTAAACTTCCTCTTATCATCTATGTATTCAACATCACCTACTCTGTGCCAGGCACTGATCGAGGAATTAAGGACACAAATTCTGTCTTCAAGCAACAGAGTCAGGTTTTCTTTAGCACTGCAACATAAAAATTACAATAATGTGGAGTTTATTGACTTCTAAATTGTAAAAGTTCTGAGCATCAGGTTTGAGATCCTGGGAATGTCTTAGAATCAATACAATTATTGGTACAACCACTTTGGAAGACTTTTTGGCAGTATCTGCTGACAGTGAACACACAGCTACCCTGTGACCCAGCATTTCCATTTCAAGTATATGCACATATTCACCAAAAGACAGCTAGAGAAACGTGCATGGCAGCTCTACGTGGTAGCCCAAACTGGAGACAGCCCAGTCACCCATCACTGGTAGGCTCATGTATCCATTAGAATCTAGAGAGAAGACAAAAGTTGTTCACTTTTGTATTGCAGTTAAATGGGTTTAACAACAAAAACATTAATATAAGGCATTGCTTGGTTGAAGAGGTATTAGAGAACTGAAAAAGAGTAAAGGGACACAAGTGACATAGGAATAATGTGGGAATCAGCACCCGCCCCTAGGGCTGGGCAACAAAGTACGGAGGTGGGCTGTTAGACCTCAGAAGCTTAGAGGAGGGAGCTGGGTCCCAGATGTCTGACGAGGGGATACAGCCTGGCCTTTGTCCTTCTAAGGGGAGACAATGAAGCTGGTTTGAGGAGCACCATAAAACTTGAGACTGGAACCAACCGTGGCTATAAAGGGCCTGTGCAGAGAGGGGACAGGAACGGCCAGGAAACAGGAAGGAGCAAGTCCCTTCTGGTCTCCCTCTAGCGCCCCCCGCTGGCAGAACTAATGGGAGCCCGTTGGTAAAGGAGAAATGTTAGCAGAGTCACAGCTCCCTGGTTACAAAGCTGAGAACAGATGGGTGAGTTTGGGGTTAGAAGACAGTAGTTTAATTAATGGCACCAGTGGATTTTTTGAAAAAGTGATATATTTATAAAATGGAATACTCTACCACAATGAAAAAATTATTGAACACAACACAGTCTCAGTCTCACAATAATATTGAGCAAAAGAAGCCAGATACAAAAGATCAGATGCAAACCATACACCTAGTGTATGATTCCATTTCCCATAAAACTGAAAACCAGGCCGAATTAATCAGCAATGTTAGAAGTTCGAGGTAATTGTGGTGGGAGTAGTGACTAAGGAGGGACAAAGGGGGCTTTCAAGGTACTAGTAACCTTCAATATTTTTAAACACAGATGTCTTTGCTTCATTGTATCTTTTTGATTTATGCATGTTCCTCTAGGTATATTATGTAACAATAAAAAAGTTTTAAAAATACATTCAATTAAACACTGTAATACTGAGGATTATCAAGCTGCTTTGTAATGGTGAAGTATATTTTATCAGCAGATACAATGCCTAAACCTCCGTGAAAGTGACAAATAGACATTTTTTGAAGAACTGATTATGAATTATACTGGAACATAATATGTGTGAAACTATAAGCAAAATCATATTCAGTATATTTTTATATTAGATTTTATATTGGATTTTTAAACCAGTTACAGTAAAATGGAAAGCCAAATTCTTATACTCAGTTCAAATATTTGAGAAATGAGTATTCTGTCATGGTTTTATCCACATCTAAATGCTTGAAAGAAATGGAGCCCAGGGTGGGGAAGTTCAGCATCGTTTGTTACGGCCAGACCATTTCATCTATTTAGATACGTGTGGGCATATTAGTCAATATTGTAAATCCGTCCTAATCCAGCCCTGGGCAAATCTTCAGGAGTCATTTTTTTAGCTGGTTTATGTAAGAGTCATGTACAGAAGGCATGTTATTGGTAATGAATTTATTACCACTGATGATTTTCACTGGATAATCTAGATAGTCTCTACATTCCCTTTTCTTTAATCTGAATGTTGGACGGAAAATTTCTTTCCATTTCTGTCTAGACAATATGAATGAGAGGCCTCAGAGGGATTCTCACTTGCACATCAGAGTCCCTAAAGGAAAGACGGAATGACCCCTTGTGGTGGTTTAAAAATACGTCCACACACTCTCCCATAATCCTCCCTTCAGGAAGGGATCCCCCCTCCTCTGAGGTTGTGATCTGCTTGTTTCTAATGTATAGAATGTGGTGGAAATGGTGGATTGTGACTTCTGAGGGTAGGTCATAAAAGGCATTGCAGTTTCTTCCTTGCTCTCTCTGGGACCCCTCACTCTGGGGGAAGCCAGACACTCCAGCAGCCCTATGGAAAGATCCAGGTGGAGGAAATAAAGCCTCTCTGAAAGGGCCAGCAAGGACCTGAGGCCTCCCGCTGACAGCCATGTGAGCAAGCCATCTTGGTGACAGATCTTTCAGCCTTCCTCAAGCCTCCAGATGACTACAGCCCCAGAGGACATTGTCGCTCTCCAGCTGAAGTGCTCCCAAGTTCCTGGACCACAGAAATCGTGAGATAATAAATGCTTATTGTTTTAAGTTGCTAAACTGGGGGAGAGGGGGGTTGTTACGCAGCAGTAGAGAAGTGACATGTCTTAATGAGCATATATATGAACAGCTAATTTTGGGGGGAACACTTAGATGCTTCTCTAAGCATTTTATGTGAATGACTTATTTAATCAGCACAACAAACATATAAGGTAGGTAATATTACTATCTGCATGTTGCAGATCAGGAAACTGAAGCACAGAGAAACTGAGAAACTTGCCTAGGGTTACCCAGCTAATGACAAAACTGGGATTTGAACCCTGACAGCTTGGCTTTACTGTTCTGTACACTAACTGCTGCATGACACTGTTATAATGGTGCTACTGCTATCGAGAAATACGCTATGATGAAATAACAAAGGATAGACTTAGGCTTCATGATCAAAAGTGTGAATTAGAAATAAAGAAACTTCCCTAAAAATTAAAAGTGTTGGAGAGCCTTTAGAAGGCTAGGTTCTCATCCACTGAAGACCCCAAAATGGGTTAAATGTCCTCTCAAGTCTGTTTCCAATGCTGTGACATACTAAATATACCTTCTAAGATACTCAGTAAGTCTACTTGGACATATTGGAGTGCAGTTGGTTTTGTAGCATTCTTTAATTTTCTTCTGTATTTGATAACAATGAATATGATGTGTTTGTCTTGAATTCCATTGTGCTAGGTTGGGGAAAAGTGCATCTTGTACTGTCCTTTTCTTTTGGACTGCTATAGAAACCTCTATCTAGTTCTAATACATTCCTCTTCTTAATTATAATATTCACATAATTAATCTGATTTATGTAGAAATGATGATAGAAAAAAATTAAACTCATACTTTCTGTTATTTTGTTTCTTTTTTTGGTATTTCCTTTAAAACATCATTCTAATTATGCATCTCAAAGAAATTTTTAATTTCCAAATCAACAGAGACTAGGTTCATAGTTTATCATTCTTTCTTTTTTTCATATTTTTGTTTTATTTTTATTGAATTATGGTCAGTTTACAGTGTTATATTAATTTCTGGTGTATAGGAGAGTGGTTCATTTATACATATATGTATATTCCTTTTAATATTCTTTTTCATTATAGGTTATTACAGATACTGAATACAGTTCCTTGTGCTATGCAGTAGAACCTTGTTTATCTATTTTATATATAGTAGTTAGTATCTGCAAATTCTGAACTCCCAATGTATCCCTCCATCCCCCTCTTCCTTCCTGATAACCATGATTTGTTTTCTATGTCTGAGTCTGTTTGTTTTATAAATAAGTTCACTTGTGTCATTTTTTAAAGATTCCACATGTAAGTGATATCATATAGTATTTTTCTCTCTCTTTCTGGCTTGCTTCACTTAGTATGACAATCTCCAGGTCCATCCATGTTGCTGCAAATGGCATGATTTTATTCTTTTTTTATGGCTGAGTGGTATTTCATTGTGTATATATACCACATCTTTATCCAGTCAGCTGTCAGTGGGTTGCTTCCGTGTCTTGGCTATTGTGTATAGTGCTGCTAGGAACATTGCGGTGCATGTATCTTTTTGAATCAGAATTTCCTCCTGATATATGCCCAGGAGTGGGATTGCTGGATCATATGGTAAGTCTATTTTTAATTTTTTAAGAAATTTCCACACAGTTTTCCATAACGGTGGCACCAAACTACATTCCCACCAGCAGTGTAAGAAAGTTCCCTTTTCTCCACACCCTCTCCAGCATTTATCATTCTTTCTTTAAGCATCTAATATAGTATGCATAGTTCTTTTTTTTTTTTTTTGAGTAAAGGTAGATTTATTCAGAGAGATACATTGAAAGGCAAGAGAAAGGCCACGAGGTGTGGGGGTTGGGTGCTCAGATTGAAAGTAGGTGCACATTCCATAGACAGAATGTGGGCTGTCTCCGAAGAGGGAGAGAGATGGGCAGCCTGCATAGTTCTTTATTAATAGATTGGTATACTTTAATTCAGTAAATTCACAAATATTCTAGGTGACAAATACAGTTCTCTCCTAATTTATAGAAGTAAAGACTGGCAAGATCACCTTAAGTTCTTTAAATGTTACCTTCTCAGCAAGACCTTTCCTAAACACCTTCACAACAGGTTGCTGTTTTTTTCCCCTTACCCTAGCCACTGTCACCATCTAGTAAGCAGAGTCCATATTTTGCATATTTATTTTGTTTATTTTCTGCCCTCTGGAAGTAGAATGTAAGCTTCATGAGGGCAGGATTTTTGTGTGTTTTCCACTGCTGTAGACTCAGTACCTAGAATAATACCTGCTATGTAACAGGTGTTTGATAAATATTAGTGATGTAAATGAATGCAAAAGATGCAGCAAACAGATTGAATGTCTCCCAACTAACGTTCACGATAATTACTATTTATTGAATATTATCTTATTTGATTCTCATATTGATCTGGGAGGATTGGTATGGATATTATTACTGTTTTCCAGATTGTAATTAACTAACATATCGAAGGTTATGCAAAAATTAAGTGGCAGCAGTTGATTTCAACATTAAGCTGAGAAAGAAGCCAGTTACAAAAGGCCACATATGGTAGGATTGCATTTATATAATCTGTCCAGAACAGGCAAGTTCACAGAGACTGAAAGATTAGTGGTTACCTAAAGGGCTTGGGCGAAAGGAGGTTAGGGGTAATGGGGAGTGAATGCTAATGGGTATGGAGATTCTTTTAGGGGTGACAAAAATGTTTTAAAATTAGATTGTGGTGATGGTTGCACAACCATGTGAATATATTAAAAACCACTGAACTTTGTACTTTACATAGGTGAATTGTATGGTATGTGAATTATATCTTAATAAAGCTGTTAAAAATAAAAGACGAGGGGAAGGTATAGCTCAGTGGTAGCATGCAGGCTTAACATGCATGAGGTTCTGGGTTCAATCCCCATTAAATAAATAAATAAATACCTAATTAACCCCCCCCCCCCCAATTTAAAGAAACAGTAAGAAATCACAAAGTTCCTGGAGCATCTTGGGCCAGAAAGTAAAGAAATGCGCAAAAACTGATTGGGACATGTCCATAGATGCTGCAGGTATCTTCCCTGGTCAAATATGGGACAATTCAAGAATCAAAAAAATCAAAGGTGACAGTGATCATTGTCAATATTGATACTAAAAACAGAAAAACAAAAGTCAAGCCAAAAATGAAAACAAAGCGGTGGCAGGAGAAATGAAAGCTCTTCCTTACAAAAGAATGTCACCTAAATGACATAGTTGGAACATATGGAAGGACAGGATTATAATATCATTATTCTCCAGCCACTATATTAGTTAATTCAAGCAAGCATCATGGATGGATGCTAGCCCATGGAGTGAAGGATTCTTGGGGAAGGATACTCACACAGTCTCAAGGAATTACCCCATCAATTATTTTTTTTTTAAATTGATGTAAAATTCACCTAACATGTTAATCATTTTAGAATAATTCAGTGGCATTTAGTACATTTACAGTGTTGTGCCACCACCACCTCTACCAAAACATTTTCATCATTACAAAATAAAACCCCTTACTTCTTAAGCAGTTGCTACTCATTCCCCCCTGCCCCCCACCCCCGGCTTTGGCCACCACCAGTCTGCTTTCTGTGGATTGGCTTATTCTGGATGTTTCATATAAATGGAATTGTACAATATATGACTTTTTGTTTCTGGCTTCTGTAACTCGGCACAATATTTTGAGGTTAATCCATGTTGTAGCATCTACCAGTGTTTCATTCCTTTTTATGGCTGAAAAAATAGTTCATTGTATTCTATACCACAGTTTATCCATTCATACACTGATGGACAGTTGGTTGTTTCTAACCTTTTGGCTACTGTGATTAGTGATGCTGTGAACATATACGTACAGAGATTTATTTGAGTACTTGTTTTCAGTTCTTTTGGATATATACCCAAGAGTGGAACTGCTGATAATTCTATGTTTAGCATTTTGAGGGCTGTCTTCCACAGTGATTGCACCATTTTACATTTCCAGTAGCAATGTATGAGTATTACCATGTCTCTGTATCCTCGCCAACACTTATTTTCATTAAAAAATATTATAGTCATCCTAGTAGGTGAGAAGTGATATCTCATTGCGGTTTTGCTTTGCATTTCTCTTGTGATGCTGAGCATCGTTTCATGTACCCATTGGCCATTTGGATATCTTCTTTGGAGAACTGTCTTGCCCGTTTTTTACACAGAGCGCTTTTGAAATACAAAGGAAAAAAAGGTACCTTTACCATGCCGAAATGATTACATGTAACACCACCAATAATAGTACATAGCCTTCTTGATGCGACATAGTAAGATGGACACATCATCTACACAGTGTACCTGACAAAATTATTTAACTTGAATCTAATAGGAAACAGATGAATACAAACTGAGGAACATTCTGCAAATGGCAGAACTGAATTCTTTAAAAAACTGAATGTTATAAAAGAACAATACTAGGGGTTATTTTAGACTAAAGGAGCTTAAAAATACATGACAGTTAAATGGACTGCACGATCCTAGGTTGAGAAAAAGTCAGCTAAAAAGGACATCTTGAAAATTTGAATGTAGCCAAGGTATTACAGATAATATAATTTTAAATTTTCTTGGCGTGATAATGGAATTATGAGTAACGTAGGAGAGTATCTTTGTTCTTAGTAGATACTTACTGAAATATTTAGGGGTAAAGAGTAACAAAGTATGCAAAAAGCTCAAATGATTGTCATAAAACAACAAACCCATACACACGCACACAGAAAGTGAATATGGGTTAATATGGGCGTTCACTGTATTTTTCTCATAACTTTTCTATAGGTTTGATATTTTTGAAAATAGAAAATTGACAAAGTAGAAAGCTCTTCAAGTTCAAGCAGCGCTGTTCCGGGGCGAGGGGTAGGGGGTGTGTTTAAGTATCCTTAGACTAGCTACTGGGACCAGTTAAGATTACAGATGAGAGAGTAAGTGGTCAGGATGAATATCTTTCAAAAATATGATAGTTACTTAACAAGGGAACACTGCAGTTATTTTGTTTATCAATTTAAGAAGCATGACACGTGGAATTTGGAGTCAGCTAGGCCTAATTTTGAATCATAGCTGAGTAAACTGTTTAACCTCTTTAGGACTCGGGTTCCTCATTGTAAAGTGGAGAAATAACACCTTGGTGGGTAGTTGTGTTCGGTTGTTATGCCACGTGGTATTTATTGAAATGGGCTTTAATTCACCTGCAAAAGCTCAATCCTACTTTCCATGCTATCTGCATCTTTTCCTCCATTGCACTCAAGCAATCCTTCGGGGTAGATAAAGGTGAGAGATAAGATGACTTTTCCAAGGTCACACTGCTAGTGAAGGAAACAGGTTTCCCAGCTCTTGGTCCTGTGCCCTTTCCACACCCGCCGGAGAGGAGAAAGCGGCGCTCATGGGGATGCAAGGATGTAGAGGAGCAAAGGGGGAGAAGAGGCCGCGCGAGGAGAGGTGGTGTGAGACCGGCGGAGGCGCTGCCCAAGGAAGGGCGCATGGAGACGCGAGCGGCGCGACCGGCCGGGGTGAGTAGGGGAGAGGCTGTGGCTGGAGAGGGAGGGTCGTGTGGGCCGCGTGCCGGGGAGGGGCGGGAGGCCTGGGCCGGCCGAGGGGGCTCAGGAGGCAGAGGCCCCGGCCACGGGCTGGGGCGGGGGTGGGGGAGGCGGGAGTGGGAGTGGCGGTGGTCTTGGTGGGGGCCACTTCCGCACAGGTGGGTCAGGCGGGTGGGTGCGGGGCGCGCGGGAGGGGCCGACGCAGGGGTCCCGACCCCACCGGGCGGGTGGGGGCGGGGCGAGGCGGGGGCGGGGCCGGCCGGGGGTGGGTTTTGCCGGGCCCCCAGCGGGAGCGGCGGCTGCGGCGGCGGCGCAGGCGCGGTTCCCGCCTCCTCCCGGCCGGCGGAGCGAGTGGAGGCTGCAGCTGGGCTCGGCTTGGCTCCCGCGTCTCGGCCACTGCCGCCGCCGCCGCCGCCGCCGCCACGGCGAAGCCCCTTGCCCCTTTTCCGCCGCGTCAGGATGAGCTCCCGGAAAGGTGAGTGGCCCGCGGCGTCCCCTCCTCCCCGCCACGCGGCCCCGCAGGCCGGCCTGCCGACCGTTAATGTGTGTCTTCTCTTTCCTCAGTGCTGGCCATTCAGGCCCGAAAGCGGAGGCCGAAAAGAGAGAAACACGCGAAAAAGTGAGTCCACGCTGCGGTAGTTCCTGGGCCCCCGCCCGCGCCCAGTCGAGGGTAGCCCGTGACCGCGCAGGGGAAAGTTGCCCGCATTCCCGGGGCCGGCGGGCGGGCTTATCCCCCGGGACGCCGGCGCTCGCCTCCAGCGCGCCCCGCGGGCGGCCCGGGGGGAGGGGCGGGTGGGGGAGGGGCTGAGCGGGCCAGCGACTGGCCGACCGAGCGTCCCTGGGCCCCCAGTCGCCGCGGCCGTCGGGGGCGGGCTGGCGTGGAGGCGCCGGGCGTGCGCACGCTCCCCAGGGCGCCGAGCCGGCCCGGGGGTCTTGGGCCTTCCTGGGAGGAGCGCTGGCGTCCGCAGCCCCGGCCCCGGCCCGGCCGCACTGCGTGCGGGTTGTGAGGCTGCGGCGTCTCTCCCACCTGGGCTCCGGGGCCCTAGAGGAAGAGGAGCCGGGTGTGCAAGAGTGAGTGTGTGTGTGTGTGTGTCCGTCCGTCCGTCCGTCCGTCCGTCCTCTTCTTCCTCCCCGGCCCCCGCCTCTCGGCCTTTTCTGCTGAAAATTCGAGTTGGTTGTCAAGTGGTTTGCTACGGGCGTGTTCCTGGCGCGAGTTCAGCTCCAAGACCCGTGCGTTTCGGCGCTTGTGTTTTTTTTTTCCCCCCGAAACTTTATGCCCGGGCCGAGCGTGACTTCGTTGCGCGGCGGCTGCGCCCGGGTCCCGGGCGGCGCGGGACCGGTGGGCGTGTGCGCGGGCGGTCCCCGGCGCGGCTGCCCAGCCCCTCATTGTGCCGGGGAGTCGATGAATAGGGTGGTGATATTTAAAACGTGCCAGCCGCCAGCCACCTCCAGCCTGGCCGCGGACCGGAGTGGGAGCGGCCGGAGCCCGGGAAGCCTTTCCTGGAGAGCTGCTCCAAGACCGCAGAACGCCGCCGCGTCTCTCCTTTCCCTTTCTTTCCTAATTTTGAAGACTCTACCAGCGTTCAACATCTTTACGCCTGGATTTGTGGCTTCACTCTTCCTTTTGAGCAAGAAAATACTCAGTTGTGTATTTAATACTGTGGGGATAGTCCGTAATCATCTTTAAATAAAATCACGAAGCATTTGTTTGGGGGTCTAGCCTGCAGCATTCCTAGGCTTTCTCCCTTCCTATTCGTCTTGGTCTCTGCCTAGCGAATTTCATATCTATTGGTGGCCTCTTTGAAAACTGCCTAAATCACTCCTAATGTGACGTATCATGATAGTTTTTGTTCATTCAAACTGGAATATAACTTGAAAGAAAAGGATTTCACGATATGTTGATACCAACATAGGAATGCGTTCCTTAAAAAAAAAGAGCGAAAGAAAAGTGCTTATTAGGAACTTGAGGAATTGGTGGATAAAAATTGAATATTGGATTCTTAAACATTACATTGCAATGGGTATTTGGTAGTTTTAGATGCTCTAAAAGTGCTAGCAATCAGAACCTTGTATTTGGGATTTCCTTTGGTGAAGGAAGGAAGTTTAGCCCATAAGAAAGGAGAACTGTAATGTTTAGGATCTTGAGTATTGGGTTTTGATCACAACTTTAAATACGAAGCATTTATTCCCACGTAGCCCATTTTGTTTAGAGAAGTTAAAAGGAGTTGAAAAAGAATGCCCCTAGTTTTGGGGATGGCTCTGTGTGTGTGTATGTAGATGGAAATACGTAAGTGTAAAAAAAATTTTTTTTTATATAGATAGATTGATGTAGGAAAACAGTTAAGTCAGTCAATGCGTGTTTCGTATTTTCCTGTTTCAGGGTGTGATTTTCCCAATGGCTAAGGGCCTTTTTTGGCGTGTTGCAGTTTGGATTTATGTTGTATGTTTATAAAGACTTAGCGTATATCCACAATTTTTACCCTTTACTCTTGAAGATTAATCTGTCACGTTTTTTTCTGTGTCTTCTGTAGTTATGTGACTGGATTTGAGGGGGAAACCCCTTAGCCAGTGACTAAATGAACTGATCAAACTGCAAGTATCAGGAAGAGACCAGCTGCATTACATAACTTTGATTAAGGCAGTCATTTTTCGCTTAATTCTTTGACTCAAGACAATATTAAAGGAAAGTCTGATGTGATTGATTTATTCATATATCTAACAAGTATTTTACATGCCTTTCCTAGGAAATGATAGTAGACCTTTGAACAAGACAAACACAGCTCCTCTTGAACCGTTACATTCTGTGGGGGTTTAGGGAAACCCTAAAGTGGATAAAAGGAAGACCATTCCAGATGGTGCCAAGGGATAGGGAGAAAATGAAGCTGGGTTTCCTTAAGTATAGTGATAGATGACGTTTGAAAACTGCCGGTCACTTTGTTGCTTGCTTTACATGCGTTTATCCCTTGTGAGAAGTATGAATTAGGCACTGTTGTTATCACCATTTTACAGATGAGGAAACAGAGGCACAGCTGAATGAGTAATGTGTCCAGCTATTAAGTTGAATCTAGACAGGCTGGGACCAGTCCACACTCACCTCTCTGAGGAGGTAACATTTGAACAGAAGTTAGAATAAGGAGGAGATGGGAGTGTGCAAAGGCCCTGGGGAGGAATGAGCTAGGAATGTTGGAGGAACCTAAAGGTCAGGTTGGGTAGAGTGCTACCCAAGAGGATGGTGAGGGGGGAGGAGTCAGAATGGGTGGGGCCTCGCCTTTTAGGCCATTGGGAGGCATACAGTGAAAGTGGCAGGATCTGATTCCTGCTTTAAAAAGAGTTTCAAAGTTGAGAATGGATTGTGTGGGGCAGGGGAGAAGTAGAAACTAAGAGGTGGCCTTCCGTAGTACTCTGGAAACCATGGTGACTTGGCTTAGGGTGCATGGAGTGGCGCTGGGGAGAAGTGGTAGAGGACTATAGGAGACTGGTAGTCTCTGAGGTATTCTGCGTTTTACAGACAGCTCTGACAGAGGATAAGGTCACACAGTTAGTTTAGTTTGGACCAGTATTCAGTCTCCTGATGCCGTGTTTTTGCTTTTGATTAATTCTCCAGAGGAGGAAAGGGAGTAATAGATCTAATTTTAAACTATATTAATATCATGATTGGCAAACTTGAATTATGTGACTACGTGGGCCTGGCTTAATGTAATATGATCTACTTTCATTATTGTCTGCTTGTATATGCAAGTGGCACTTCATTCATTTTAATTCAGTTAAATTCTGTGAGCTTTTATGAATTGAGTCAGTTTCTATAATATAGGCTACTTTTTAAAAACTCCAGAATTTGTAGTTACCAAAATAAGGTTAAGATTTCTTTACTTAGCCGAGGTTGTTAGCTTGTCAGATTGTTCCAGTGGGTTTAGTTTGCTGACTATTAATTGTGCTGTTTTGTGAGTAACAGGCATCAGGGAAGGACTACAGTATCAATCATAAATCTTGAGAATTAGCTAAATCAGATGGAATGGGGTAGATTTTTGCTTTGGAGCATGTGCATATGTATACAGCTTTTTAAAGATTTTTTTAAAGGTATTGATTTTTTTTCTTTTTCTTTCTTTTTTGAAAACTTTTTACAGGGGGGAGGTAATTAGATTGATTGATTGATTGATTGATTGATTGATTGATTTCTTCAGTGGAGGTGCTGGGGATTGAACCCAGGACCTCAGGCATGCTAGGCATGTGCTCTACCACTTGAGCTGTACCCTCTCCCCTGATGTTTTTCTTGACATGTAACTTTTTTTTGAGACATAATTCACATGCTATAAAATTTATTTTTTAAAAAATTTTTTAAAATGTGTAATTTGCTGTTTTTAAAGTATATTCACAAAGTTATGCAACTGTTACCTAACTGCAGAACCCCCAAAAGAAACCTCATACTTGTTTAGCAGTTACTCCCCATTTTCCCATGCCCCCAGTGATCACTAATTTATTTTCTGTTTTTATAAACTTACCTATTCTGGATATTTCTTATGAATGGGTTCATACAATATATGGTCTTCTGTCTGATTATCTTTCACTTAGCATAATGCTTTCAAGTTTCATCCATGTTGTAGTATGTATTGGTACTTCATTCCTTTATATCACCAAGTAACATTTCATTGTGTTGATATACTGTGTTTTAGTCATCTATTCATTCATTGATGGGCATTTGGGTTCTTTACACTTTTTGGCTATAAATCATATTTTAACTCCTTTTTTTAAAATTACAACTTTTTATGTTGAAGTATTATGACTCACAAGAAGCTGCAAAAATGGTAGAGTTCCCTGTGTGTCCTTTATCCAGCTTTCTCCAGTGCTTATATCTTACATAACCATGGAATATTGTCAAAACCAGGAAATTAACTTTGGCACAATACTATTAACTCACATTTACCAGTTTTTAGGTGCACTGTGTGTATGTGTGTAGTTCTCTCAAATGTTATCACTTGTAAAATTATCACCAGGATTAGGATGCAGAACTGTTTCATCATCAAAAAGAAACTCCCTTTTGTTACAACTTTTAATAACCCCTGGTAAGCACTATTCTCTATCATTGTAATTTTGCCACTTTGTGAACGTTGTATAAATGAAATTATATAGTATGTAACCTTTTGAGATTTACTTTTTTTCAGGCAGCATAGTGCCCTTGGGACTTACCCCTGTTGTTGTGTGCTTCAGTAACTTACTCCTTACTACTGCTGAGTGGTCTTTCACTATGTGACTGTCCAACAGTTTATCCATTATTCATTCATCTGTTGAAGGACATTTCAATAGTTTCTAGTTTTTGATTCTTACATGTAATGCTGCTGAACATTCCTGTACAGGTTTTTATGTAAACATGTTTCCATTTCTGTAGGGTAAATACCCAAGGGTATGATTGCTGGAGGACTTATGTTTGTATTTTGATATTCCAGGAAGGTAGCAATTTGGTTTCTTAGTGTCTGTCTGTCCCTCTTCCTGTGTGTCTTTTTCTTCTGCACAGATATCTGTGATCTGAATGCACGCTGTTAGTGACTGGATTCTTAATTCTTTGGTCCCTTGACTTTCTGTTTGGCAGGTGGATCTTGTAGGTTATTGCTTATCCATTTTCTTACAATATGTGTGAGTTCTGACTGCTGCAGAAAATGATAGCCATGGGATTGGTGGCACTGGGTTAGTAAATTACAGGTGAGACAATTTAGGAATGCTGTTGTACAACTTTGTATGTTTATTAGGTAAGCCTCAACCCTTCCCTGTAGCATAAACTCAAACTCACAAGCCCATGACTTTGGAATCCCTCCCATGGAAGGTAATCATTTATGACTTCTTACTTTGTTACATAGATTATTCAACAATCATTTTTGCTTACCAGTGATGCTGTTCAAAACAGCAAACGTACGTGAAGCAGATACCTAGAGCTGGACAATGTGTTGAATGCTAGGAAGAATGAAGTAAATAAAGCCCTGTACTAACTGGCAAGTAGGAGAGATTACCTGCCCAACAGACCCATTTCAGAACTGTGGTGAGCACTGGAAGATTTAGGTACAGTGGTGCTTTAACTGTTAAGGGAAGGCTTTAGGAAGAGACCTTGTTTGATTTTAGCTTTACTGTTGTTTTAATGAGATAGCTTCATTTTAAATGTAAAAGTAGTAGGGTCATGGTGGAAAATTCAGACAGTACAGAACAGTTTAAAAATATCAGTTGTAGCTCCACCAGTTATTTTGGTGAAATATCTTTTTACTTGTACTTATTTTTGTTTTTTTAAAAATTGAGTTATGTAGTAATATGTTTATAAATATTTGGTGTTTTATCTTTTTACTTGTATATAGTTTTTCCCAGTTTTATTGAGTTATTATTGCCGTATAACTTGTAAGTTTAAGGTATACAACATGATGATTTAGTACATGTATATATTGTGAAATGATTACCACATTAAGGTTAGTGAATACCTCCATCCTCTCACAAAATTACCTTTTTTTTGTGTGAGGTGGTAACATGTAAGCTCCTCTCTTAACTTCCAAGTATATAATACATTACTGTTAATTACAGTGTGCTTATGCATATTTTTGTTTAAAAATAACTGATTTGTAGCCTATATACATTCATATGCATATAGTAAAGTAATAAAGTGTACTAATCTGAAGTGTACAGCTTGATGATTTTTACATATATTGACATCCTTGTAACCACCACCCAGATCAAAATACAGACCATTCCAATACCCTGTGCAGTTCCTCAGACCTCTCCCTAGTCTATACCCTGCCACCCAGGGGTAACCACTTTGCTGATACCTGTCATTATTGATAAGTTTTACTTGTTTCTGACCTTCATATAAGTAAAATAGTATAGTATATACTCTTGTGTCTGACTTCTTTTACTCAACATAATACCTATGAGATTTGTCTGAGTTGTTGCAGGTGCCGGTTGTACCGTTAGTTTATTGTTACTGCTTTGTAGTATTCCGTCGAATGAATGTACTATCATAGTTTAGTTGTCTAGTCTTCTTTTGATGAGTATTTTTTTCCTTCATTTTTTAGACATTATGAATAAAGCAGCTATAAGCTTTCTCGTTCATGTCCTTTGTGGACATTTGCTCTCATTTCTCTTGGAGATATGCCCTCGCAGTGGGATTTCTAGGTTACAGAAGAGAGGTATATGTTAGTCTTAGTCATAATTGCAGAGATATTTTCTCCCAGTTTTATTATGATGTAGTTTTGATTGAACTGTTTTACACTCACAGCAGAATGTATGAAGTTTCAGTTGCTCCACGTCTTTTCCATACATGATAGTGTCATTCTTTTTAATTTTAGCTATTCTGGGTATGTATTGCTAGATACCTCATTGTGCTTTTAATTTGCGTTTTCCTGGGTGATGGTGTTGAACATCTTCTGATATGTTTACTGGTCATTTGAATTTCCTGTTTTGTCTTCTGCCCATTAAAAAAAAAAAATTTGATGGTGTGTCCACCATTTCTGTGGATAGCCATTAACCAGAGACTTTTTTCTCTCTTTCCTTTGTTTTGGTGGGGATGCTCTATTTGTTGTGTATGTCTCCAAGGGAACATTTTAGATTGAATTTGTATTGTAAGGTATCTTATGTACTTGAATATAAGACAGCCTTGGTTGTGATAAGTCCCCTGATTTCCCAATAAAAAGTTTAAAATTTTATATAACTTGAATATGTAAATTTTAGAGATATGGATGGAATAGTCAAATGTTTGCTTAAGATATTTAATTTCTTAATTGCATACACATTTAAATCCACAAATAAAATTATACTTTGATTTAGAAATACCTCTTTTCCACTCGTGTGTCATGAAGCAGTTTTATTCAGACATTTCACATTTGCAACATCAGTGACTGTTATCATTAGAGCACCTTTTTCCCCACTTAACAGAGGCACTGGGGATTGAACCCAGGACATCCCAAGCATGGACTCTTCCACTGAGCTATACCCCCAACCCTAGAAATGCTTTGAGTAACCACACACACACAAATGGCAACTGTGTGAGGTGTGGATGTGTTAATTAACCTGATTGTGGTGATGATTTCACAAAGATACGTATGTCAAGTCATTAAGTTGCACACTTTGAATACATACAGTTTTATCACTTATGCCCTGATAAAGCTGAAAAAAGTTATCAAAGTCTTGAAATTGTAGAATCCGAGTAATTGGTTATGGAGATTGACTAATGTCTTCTCTGTTTTGTCTGACTATAAAAATAAAAAGGTTTTCTAAAGAAATATGTTAAAAACCCTTTTTGATTCAGTTAATAGCTTTCCAGGGCATATGATACATATTTTAAAAGGCTTTCCCGCCTAGATTTATTGAGAAATAATTGACATACATCTTTGCATAAGTTTAAGGTGTACAGCATGATGGTTTGATTTATATATGGTGAAATGATTACCACTATAGGTTTAGTTAACACCTATCATGTCATGTAGATAAAATAGAAAGAAAAAATTTCTCCTTATGATGAGAGCTCTTATAATCTACTCTGTTAACAACTTTCTTGTCTGTCATACAACAGTATTAACTACAGTCATCGTAATGTTGTTACATTACATCCGTAGTACTTATTTATCTTGTTTGTACCTTTGACCATCGTCCAGTCTCCCCTCTCCCCACCCCATGCTTCTGGTGACCACAAATCTGACCTCTTTGTAAACTTTAGTTTTTAGAACAACTTAAATTTACAGAAAAGCTGTGAAGGTAGTATAGAGAGAGCACATACTTATTTCAGTCCAAACTGAAATGCATCATTCTTGATACTGTCACTGGATATTTTATCCAAGTATAGTGAACTGTTTGCAAAACACTGAGACCTTTTTTTTCCTTCATTCATTCTTTAGAGTTACATTTGCTATCACAATTTAATAATTGACTTGCTTTTTTAGAGCAGTTTTTTAAAAAGGCTTGTGTACAGCATTAAGATCACACTCCAAGGAATAATTCCAAAAATGTGTTGAAATTACTTGCCTCTTTTTAAATTGATTTTATTTGGGTTGATGTCTCTAAGCCTCCCAAATTAGTATTGATTACGGTGATTTCACACAGTTCCCCCCATCAGTCGTCTGTGAAGAGTTTTCATCCCTCCTCCCCTCTCTTAGTCTGACCAAGACTGGTCTGAGCCAGGCTTCTCTAGGAATGATCTGTTACCCTCTGCCATCAAGCCTAGCATTACTGTAATCTTGATTGTTCATTTCCTCTTGTCATGAAGTTTGTTTTTTTTTTTTTTTTTCTCCTTATTATGTTAAAAATAAGATACCTGGGAGAGCAGTCTTTCATTGTAAAGGCCTTGTAAGGACTAGAATCTAAGGAAACTACGCTTTTTTGAGGGATATTTTTGGGGGAATATCCAAATATGGCTTATATTTGGGCATATATGATACTTTATGCTAAGTTTTTAGCCTTATGGGATAAATCCTACAAAATGTATATGTAATGTTTTGTCCCTGATACTTGAATTCAGTATCTTTATAGTCAAATTGTTTTGCTAATAAGTTTAAAGTTAATTGGTCTGTCAATTCCAGAGTACACTTGTTTCAGCTATCTCTTGGACAGATTCTTAATGTCAATATTTTCAGGCATTATAATTCTCAAGTTAGGGTCTTTGAATGTGGAGCCTAAAAGGATAAGACAAGAGGGAACATCTGAGTGGGACTGTTGAATGCTTTAAACTTGGCTGTGTGACACACAAGACTGTTAACTCACCTTAGCTAAGCATAGAGTGTGGGTGCCATGTCCTCTGTGGTACCTGTGCGTAGTAGATGTGCCCCTGGACAGTTGTGCAAACTGCACAGGTTTACTCGGCAGGGTGGGAGGAGTAAAGAAAGACTCCAGCCAGGGGTACTTCTGTAACCCCAGGAAGCAGAAGTTTAATTGAAATGTGGAAGAGATAAGATGGACAATCCACTCAGAAGTGATTCCTGTCTCTTGGGACTCTGGTGCTTTGGTGCTCCCTTTGGTCGCGAAGTGCTATCATTGCTTCTGGCGTCCAGGGAACACAGGTTGTTCCTGCGCTTTTTGTGGTCAGCCAGTTATCGCCACCAGTTACACAGGAAATTGTATCCAATTGATTATTTTTATTTCTAGAATATCCCATGGAATGGTTTTTCTTGGAGGGGGGCACGCATGATATGTTTATCCTAAGATAGGATGAAACTGAATGTGAATTTGCAGCATTTATGTAAAATTGATTATGTCTTTCACAGGCTTAGTGTACTGTATAAGGCTGCGGCTCTGAAAGCAGTGGAGTGTCAGGGATTTTAGAGAGCACCTGGACAAGGGTTTTTCACTTGTACTCTGTAGTAGCAGAATGCTTTTTAAAGAAAATTTTGGGAGGAACTCTATTATATGTAAAGTGGAAAAAGTGGCTCTATTCTGGGAGAATTGGCTGGTGAGAGCTTGGTCCCAACCACCTGTCCTTTGCCTTATCCGCTGTTGTTCTCTCAATGGCAGCTTCTTGGAACAGAGCTTAACATTTTTCAGGCCTTCGTTTTTCCTCCCTTTCTCCTTCAGTGGAGAAGTTTCTGTGAAGGAGCACTGAGGGGGCCAGAAGAAGCAGTTGCTTGATTAAGGTTACTTATCTGTTAGTTCTTGAGCCAGTTTAGGGTGCTGGTTTAGATTCCTGGATTCCAATTCGATGGTCTTTAAAGCTACCATTTAGTCTGCAGAAAGACAAGCCATTCTGGGACTAATAAAGAAGGTAAAGCTTTTAGCACCCAAAGAGAGATGATTACAAGAACCTTATTTTTTAATTCCTTCCTTCACTGTCAAAAAAAGTAAAAATATGTTCTCTTTCTTTGAATGGAGACCACTCTTAAGTCATACAGGCCTGGACGATTTTATCATGTGCATACATAATACGAGTGGGATAGAAGTTGCTTTATGTAGAAAGCTTTAGTATACAGTAAGACAGTTAAAAAAAAAAGGTGTAACTGTGTTTTTTTGTCTTAGCTTTAGAAACATAGTTTTATTTTTCAGTAGCTACAAGGTTGAGCCTTTCAGTATCCTTTATGTAGCAACCAGCACCCTGCAGGTTAACAGTAATGACAGAACTGCCCTCCTCTCCCCCTTCGCTCCGCTCCTGCCTCCTACCTGCAATGTCTTTGTGATAAGTTCAGGCCACCTGAGGATACGTTTGCCTTTTAGAGGACCCTAGGCTTTGTAACTTGACTCTTAAAGTCTGAATCCTATTACTTTGTGTAGGCAAAGCTTGTCTGACTTTCCCAACTCACCAGAGAAGAAGCGATAGTTTCCCATTTCCCCAAATCTGGTTAATCTTTGAGTATTTTTTACTGAGGCTGATATTGCTTTCAGGGGCAGCTGACTAGGTTCAAGTTTTGAAGGCATCTCGTTTCTCAGTGGTGTTGGATAAATTAATTTTTCTAAGTCTCAGTTTTTTCATCCTAAAATAGACCTAATACTTTTCAGAGAGTAAATGTGAGGGTTGAATAAGATAATGTGTATCCTCTGTGTGGCACACAAATGCTCAGTAAGTGGCAGCTATTAGTTATTTTATGGTGTTTCAGTTGTATTTTAGGAATTTTTGTAATCGGAAAAAAGGAAAACTATGGAATTACGACAAAATTTTCTTAAGCATCTAAACATGAACATATGTTTACTTATTTTGGCCAGTTTAAATATTTTTCTCAATAACAACTCCTAAAAGTTAATGATAAGGAGATACGTTGTCTAAGCGTAGTCCTTAAAGTGAATTAGACCAACAGAATTATTATCAGATCTAGAAGTCATGAAGGGGATATTCATTGTTCATAGCAAGTGATCTCTTGTCTAGGTCTATAATTTGAAACTGGAATTAGGGGACAGGGATGAGACTTAAGACGTGTGATAAAAGGCATGGGTGATCTCACTAGTAGTTTTTAACATTTATTTTTTAATCATGTTTCAGCCGAGTTCAAGAGAGAAATAAACATTTGGTGTTCTTTGTCTAATGAGATAAATCTGCTTTGGTCAAGATTGGAAAATTACTTTTTGTTAAGGGAATTGTAGCTTCCTGTTAGCTTATATTAAGAAATCAAAGTGATGTTTTCCCATGAAAAGAATTCTTGATAGACTGAGTTGAGAACTTTGGCTATTAAAGGATTAAGGTGGATGTCAGGCCTGAACCATAATATGTATTGTTGTTAGGATAGGAAATGCTTTGTAGACTACCAGTCTCAGAGACTTCCCTTTCCCATACTTTGCCTCTCATATTTTCTGCAAGACCACAGAAATTCTGAGAGTAGAGATCCTTGACTCTATAACCTAAAGTTTAAAAAATTTTGAAAACAAGCTTCATCACTTCTGTTTTTTTTTTCTTTACACACACACACACACACACACATTTATTGAAGTATAGTCAATTTACAATATGTCTTCTGTTTGATACAGATGTGGTCTTAGATTTCACTATGGAAGAGTAAATATGGGCTATTTGCATAACATTTTGCAAAAAAAGAGCAAATATGGGCATAAAATTAAACATGCCTTAAGTTTAAACTGAATATACATGGCATTGAGCTATATAGAATTGGCTTTTTTCCTTAAATGTCAGATTTCAGCAGCTATCATGTGGTTCATAATAGCTAATAAAGCAGCTGACATTTATTAAGCAGGTACTGCGTGTTAAGCATTCTTCCAAAAGCTTAATATGCTTTCATTATATTTAATTCTCACAACAACCTTAAATTGGTTGTTATATGTTTGTTTATTTAAAATATATTTATTTTTAAAAATTGGGCTTTTAAAATTTTTAGGTGTTCAGAATCCATTTATCCTACTGGAAAGGGGCATTCATTTTGTGTGGGGATTATCTCTTACCTGTTTTTGGTTCGCATTCTTTGGGTACCTCTCCCATTTCCCAAGGATGGAACACAGCCCATTTCAGTTAGCGCTTTGCACTCATGAGTCACAGTGAGCCCCCCTCACCCCCCACTGAGCTAAATAAACCCTGGGCTTTTGCTTGAGAATATGGAAGGGGCTTTTGCTCTCTCCTATTGGCTTGACTATGAGAGGATGTGGAGTGGCCATTTTGTCACAGGAAGATCCCGAAAATGAGCAGAGAAGAGAACATAGCCAGGAGGTGGAAAGAAACAGTCCTGATGATGATGTTTAAGTCCATGTCTGAAGCGAGTGCTACCTAACTGGACCTTTAGTTGTTTGTTCAAGCCAGTTTGAGTTGGATTTTCTATTACTTAAAGTTGAAAGAGTAGCATTATTCATAATGGCCAGGTGGAAACAACTCAAATATCCATCAGCTGAGGTATGAATAAACAAAATGTAGTGTATCCACACAATGGAATATTATTTAGCAATAAAATGAAGTCCTGTTATATACAGCAGAAATTTACCTTAAAAACATCTTGCAAATTGAAAGAAGCCAGTCATGAATGACCACGTATTATATTATTCCATTGATAGGAAATGTTCGAATAGGCAAACCTGGGGGAGGATATAGCTCAAGTGGTAGAGCTCATGCTTAGCATGCATGAAATCCTGGGTTCAATCCCCAGTGCTCCTCTAAAAATAAATAAGTAAACCTAATTACCTCCCCCAGCCAAAAATAAATAAAATCACAGAGTTAAAAAAAATGTTTGGAAAAAAAGTTAAAAAAATAGGCAAACCCACAGAGATGGAAAGTAGAGTCACTAGTAGTAGCCTAGGGCTGGGGTCCTGTGGGGATGGGAAAGTGGGGTGATTGTTGGTAGATATGAGTTTTTGGGGTGATGAAAATATTCTAAAATTGTGATGGTTATACAACTGAATATATCAAAAGTCACTGAGTTGTATACTTATATGGGTGAATTGTATGATTTGTGAATTATGTCTGACTAAAGTTGTTACAAGATAATAAAACACTGGAAGAATTCTAACAGATAACTCTATTCTCATTTTACAGATGAGGAACTGAGGGACAGAAATGTTAAGCAGCAGGCTCATTGTTGAGCGCTGGGAGGTTGTAGCGCTGGGATTCAGAACCACCTGTCTGACTACCAAGTCCAAGCTTACAGCTGTGCTGTATTGCCCTTTTCAAAGATAAATAAGACATCCCTATGGAACTTTGGAGTTGGGACTTAGCAGTTTGTTAATCTAACCCTTTTGTTATACTGATGAGAAAATTGAACCTTAGATAATGCAATAACTTACTCAAGATTGCTAAGTTAATTAATGGCAGCCAGGGATTTATGGCTGACTCAGAGAGACAGGCAAGTAAACAACTAACAGTGATAGAAAGTAGAAGGATTAATAGCAAATAGAGGTACAAGCATTGTGCTGTGTCGAATAAAGATAGGAGCCGTTAATTCTGATGACTAAACAAGGGAATTTTCATAGAGGCCATGACATTCTGAGTGAACAGCTGGTAAACAGGTGTGAGTGTTAGTGAGAGAGTGAGATGACCTAAATGTCTCAGGGCACCTATGGAGTGTACTGCAGTATGTAGAAGGTGATTTGAGTGGAAAAATCATGAAGCACTGTCAGGGTAATGTTAGGGAATTTTGACTTTCTCTGTAAGCAGTGGGAAACCGTTGCAGATTTTTGAGGAACTGATTAGCATGATCACATGCTTGAGAAAGATAAGGGGCAGCTCTCTGAAGGATGGATTGGGGTGGAGGGCAGAGACTGAAGAGAGAAATGTAAGCATATTATCGCAGAGGTCCAGGTGTGAGGGGATGGGGTGATGTAGGAATGGAAAGGAGGAGATGAATATGTGAGTCTGTACAGGTGGAATCCTTAGGACTTGACAGTTGATTTTAGAAGCATGCTAGACTGAGCTCCATGTATCCCTGGCACCCAGCACAGTGTCTCAGACATTTATTGAAAGTAGAAGGGGGAAGGTTTTAATATGACATTGGACATCTCAGCCTCTGACTTCACAGATTTTGGTCCGTTAATGAACACAGGAGGAGAAGCAGGGTTGGGTGTGGGAAGAAGGGAAAAAAAAGTCAGGAGTAAGGAGAGAGGCAAAAAATGCAGATTTTGTTGAGTTTGAGATACTTGTGAGACATTCAGGTGAGACGGTTGAGTGGGGAAATTGGGATCTGTGATTCAGATGAGAGGTAGAGGCTGTGATGCATTTAGGAGTCAGAGAGCATCTTCAGAAAGGTTAGATAGAGGCTATGAGAATGAAGGGAGAGAGCTTTGAGGATAACATACATTTTGAAGGAGCATGGGGAGGAGTAGCAGCAGTAGCAGAGACTAAAAGAGAACCATGTTATTCATTCTCTGGAAGCCAAAGGAGGGGAGACGGTTTTAGATAAGTTTTAAATAAAGCAGGGGAGTAAGTAAAGTCAGTGAAGACCAGTAAAAAAGGCTATTGGACAACTTAGAGGGGATGCTGTTGCTCCCTACAGAGAATTGGGAATTTTAGTGTCTGGGGTAAGCTGCTAATGAAGGGTAGATTAAAGAAATAAGATTAGTAACAGTGAACTGTTTACTGAACCTTCACTGCGTATTAGGCACCATGCCAAATGCTGGGAACATTCTTCCATTTTTTCCTCATAGTGACTCCAAGAGGTAAGGTCAATAAATGGTGCCTCAATACAACAATCATTTATTGCCTCATAGTTTTGAGGGTTAGGAATTCAGAAGCAGCATAGCTGGGTGGTTCTGGCTCAGGTTTCAGTCATTTGCAGGCTTGGCTGGGGCTGGCGGAGCACCGCCTCCAAGCTGGCTTGCTTACATGGCTGTTGGCAGGAAGCCTTGCTTCCTCGCCATGTGGACCTCTCCTTGAGTGTCCTCCCAACATGTCAACTGGCTTCATCCAGAGTGAGGAGCTGAGAGGAGGATGCTGCAGTGCTTTTTATGACCTACTCATGTAAGTCTCACACCTACCCCTGGAAGTCTCACGCCTGTCACTTCTGCTGCATTGTAGTTGTTAGAAGTGAGGTACTTGAAATTGGAACAGTGTTAAAAATAAATTAAAACTTTCAGAAAAGAAAAGTGAGTTACTGAGGGGATAGTTAGGATCTACCCGTTGAAGTGAGTCTTATTAAATAATTCGTGAACATATTTTTAAAATCACCGCACAGGTCAGGTAACTGAGGAGGAAAGAGAGTGGGTGAGAAGTCAGAAGACTTGGGTTCCAGCCCAATTCTGCTGCTTGCTCCCAAAGAGATTCTGAGCATGGGGGTTATCTTCCCTGAGTGTCTCCTCTAGGAAGATAGGGGTCTTAACGCTGCAGTCTGCTGCACAGTGTGTCATAAAGGTGATAGCACATTGAAGCCCACAGAGCCCGTCACAGGTGCTGTCTAAGTGGTGTGGGCTTTGGTGACAGACGTAGCTTCTTGTCCCAGCCCTGCTCCTTAGTGACTGTGTAATCTTGAGCATGTTGTTTAACCCATTGTTGCCCCTGTTTCATTTGTAAAATGGGATTAATTAAAATATCTATCTCATGAGTTACTGTGAGGGTTAAATGAAAATTCATGTGATACATTTAGCATAATGCCTGCATATTTGAGACCAGGCATTACTTAGTAAATAGTAACTTTAAAACTCTTCACATTTTGCATGTATCCATTTTGTTACCTCTTTCTTGGACTTTAGCCAGTACTTGGCCCTTGACTTTCAAGGGGATATTTATGAAGGATCCTTGATTATATAGGGTGTTATAGTATGGTTATAGTTTAATACTGCTATTATTACCTCCCCTTTATATGTTACTTCATATATTCTTGGCAAACTCAAATATATTTCTTTAAATAAAACTTAAAAAAAAAGTCACCTGATTGTACAGACCAGTTTGTTAGAAAATATTTCAAACTGTCCTGTACCAAATAGTGACTTACATAATAAGTTTGCTAAGTAGTTATAGTCTCGTTAATATTAATATGTTACATGTCATTTATATGGACCAATTTGAAAATGTTTTGGTTTCCTAAACTTCTTTTTTCAAGGGATATTTTCAGTTGTGATGTAATTGTATCTTTGATGAATAATTGAGACCTTTGAGATTTCTTTGTTAGTAGTAGTTTGGAATTAATTGTGCAGATTATCACATATGACTTTTCTTAATAGTGGTTCATAAACTCTTGGCAAATGACGTGCATAAAATCTCTTATTGAAACCTGAGTTTTTATTATGGTGAAATATGTATCATAAACCATTTTGACCATTTTTAATTATACATTCAGTTCAGTGGCATTAAGTACATCCACATTGTTGTGACCATCTCCAGAATGTTTTCATTATCCCAAATTCAAACTCTGTACCCATTAGAAACTAGAATTTTATTAAACATTTTTTCACTAGGTGCTATTATGAAAACAATGAGTTTTCAATTTTTAAAATGATCAAGACAAGATTTATTGCACTGCTATTTGGTACAGTAGAAAAATACAAATTGACACTACTTACATGGAGTATTGGGGTTTTTTTTTCTTTTTAAAAAATACTTTTTTTTTTAGAGTGGAAGTAATTAGGTTTATTTAGTTATTATTTTTAGTGGAGGTACTGGGGATTGAACCCAGGACCTTGTGCATGCTAATCACACACTCTACCACCGAGTACTGTTAAAATATATTTGCAGGAAAATATCTTTGTGAAGGTTCAAGATAGTTTATTTTATATAATAGTTAAGAGAAACTTTCAAAAGCAGCAAAATTTTATGGATTTTTTTTGGATATGATACATAACAATTTTGTTTGAAGTTCTTTTTAGAAATATTTGTATCAGGTTTGCTGGAGAGCTAGTTTTCTGTCATGTGTAAGAAATATGGTTGGGGTGAAAAACTGAAAACCTTCCCACTAAATTTAAGAACAAGACATGGATGCCCACTCTCACCACTTCTGTTAACATAGTATTGGGAATCCTAGCCACAGCAGTCAGACAAGAAAAATTAATAAAAGGTATCCAAATTGGAAGGGAAGGGGTAAAACTGTGACTGTTTGCAGATGGCATGCTACTCTACATAGAGAACTCTGAAGTCTCCACACAAAAAATAGAAGTAATAAATGAATTCAGCAAGGTAGCAGGGTACAAGATTAATATACAGAAATCTGTTGCATGTCTCTACACTAGCAGTGAAATATCAGAAAGATAAAGTAAAAAAAAATCTCGTTAAAAAAAAAAAAAGCCCACCTAGAAATAAACTTAACCAAGGAAGTGGAATACTTATATGCAGAAAACTGAAACACTGATGAAGGAAATTAAAGATGATGCAAAGAAATGGAAAGACATCCCATGTTCTTGGGTTGGAAGAATTAATATTGTCAAAATGTCCATACTACCCAAAGCAATCTACAGATTTAATGAAATCTTCATCAAAATACCCATGACATTTTTTATAGAACTAGAACAAATAATCCTAAAATTTATATGGAGCCGCAGAAGTCCCTAAATTTACCAAAGCAATCCTGAGGAAAAAGAACAAAACTGAAGGCGTAACCCTTCCAGACCTCAGACAATACTACAAAGCTACAGTAATCAAAACTGTGAATTTGGCACAAAAACAGATGTACAGATCAGCGGAACGGAATAGAGAGCCCAGAAATAAACCCACACACTGATGATCAATTAATCTATGACAAGGGAGGCAAGAATGTACAACAGAGAAAAGATGGTCTCTCTAGCAAGTAGTGTTGGGAAAGCTGGAAAGCCTCATGCAAATCATTGAAATTAGAACACTGTCTCACACCATACACAGAAATAAACTCAAAATGGTTTACAGACCTAAGTATAAGATAAGACACCATAAAACTCCTAGAAGAGAACACAGGCAAAACATTCTGACGTAAATTGTAGCAGTGTACCAAGGCAAAACAACAACAAATGGAAATAAATGGGACCTAATCAAACTTAAAAGCTTTTGTTGTGCAAAAGAAACCATCAACAAGATGAAAAGACAACAGCAAGGACCTGCTGTACAGCACAGGGAACTATATTTAACATTTTGTGATAACCTATAATGGAAAATAACCTGAGAAAGGATATATGTATATAACTGAATCACTTTGCTGTATACCTGAAACATTTATATCTCAGTAAAAAAGTTATTAAAAAATAAGTTTCAGCAAGTGGAAGTCAAAATCTAAACCTAGTACATGCTGATATTTTAACAGATAACGTTCTTTGATGTGTTAAAAATCTTGATGATTCTTACAAGAAGTAAATAAAAATAATTTTGACCAATAACCAATTATTCTTATATTTTATTGTAGTTTCCTTACCATTGTTTATTTTAGCATTAGCCTAAAAGATATCTCCAAAATCCTTCTATACCTATTAACTACTTTTTGGGGAGGCTTCTGATTATGACATTGTATAGAATATCCAAGCAAGGAAGGAGGGCATTGAGCATTTAGAAATAGTCCTTAAGTGTTTATGTCTTTTTTCATGTTGGAGTCAAAGCAAGCAACTCATTATTAACTGATTATTTTTAAGAAGTGACTCAGAACAGTTGAAAGTGAGTTAAATTGTATATTTTTGACTGAACCAGAAGTCATGAGACCTAAATTCTGGGCTCTGATGAGCAGGCCATTTTATTTCACTGGGTCTGAGGTTTTTAATCTGTTAATGAAGGGCTAAGCTATGCCAACAGAACAAAACAAATTAGAAAAGACAACCTATGGAATGGGAGAAAATATTTGCAAACGATGTGACCAATAGGGAGTTAATACCCAAAATGAACAAACAGCTCATACAACACAGTACCAAAAAAACCAAACAACTCTAAAAAATTGGCAGAAGACCTAAATAGACATTTTTCCAGAGAAGACATACTGTTGGCCAATATGCACGTGAAAAGATTCTCTATCACTAATAAAGAAATGCGAATCAAAACCACAATGAGGTTATCACCTCAAACTGGTCAGCAGGGCCATCATCAAAAAGTCTACAAATAAATGCCTGAGAGGATGAAAAGGGAACCCTCTTACACTGTTGATGGGAATGTAAATTGGTGCAGCTCCTGTTGATGGGAATGTAAATTGGTGCAGCCTCTATGGAGAAAAGTGTGGACATTCCTTAAAAAACTAAAACTAAAAATAGAATTAATATATGATTCAGCAGCCCCATTCCTGGGTATATCTCCTGAAAAGATAAAAACTCTAATTTGAAAAGATGCATGCATGCAATGTTCATAGCAGCACTATTTATAATAGCTAAAACATGGAAACAACCCAAGTGGTATATATGATGTGATACACACACACACACACACACACACACACACACACACACACACACACACACACACGAATATTATTCAGCCATAAAAGAATGAAAGATTGCCATGGATGGGCTTAGAGAATATTAAAATTAGTAAAGTAGAGAAAAATAAATATATAACTTACATGTGGAATTCAAAAAATAATATGAATGAATGTATACACAAGAGAAACAGACTCATAAACATAGAAAACAAACTTATGGTTACCAAAGGGGAAAGGGAGAGGGAGGGAAAAATTAAGAGTATAGGATTAACAGATATAAACTACTATACATAAAGTAGATAAACAGCAAGGATTTACTGTATAGCATGGGGAACTATATTCAGTATCTTACAGTAACCTATAATGGAATGTAATCTGAAAAAAAAACTGAATCACTTTGCTGTACACCTGAAACTAACACAAAACTGTAAGTTAACTATACTTCAATAAAAAAGAAAGAAATACGGTTGATTCTTGAACAACATAAGTTTGAACTGCATGGACTTACATATACGCAGATTTTTTCACTGAACAGGTACTACAAGACCACCCTGTCAGTGGTTGGTTGAATTCGAGGATACAAAGGAAACGTGGATAGGGAGGGCTGTCTGTAAGTTATATGTGAATTTTTGACTGCCTGGAGGGTTGGTGCCCCAACCCTTGCGTTGTTCAGGGATTAACTATAGTTACGCGTACTCATTTTTTGTGTGTGTGTGTGTGGTTTAAAACACAACAAAAAATTTATCATCTTGATCATTTAAAGTGTACAGTCCAGTAGTGTTAATAACTGTATGCACATTGTTGTGTAACACAGCTCTAGAACTTTTTCATCTTACAGATCTGAAACTCTGCTCATTAAACAACAACTCCTTTCCGCCTGACCCTACTCTTGGCAGCCACCATTTTCTGTTTCTGAGAGTTTGACAACTTTAGCCACCAACATATAAGTGGAATCATACAGTATATGTCTTTTTTGTGCCTGGCTTATTTCACTTAGCATAATGTCCTCAAGGTTTATCCTGTTGCAGTGTGTGACAAGATTTCCTTTTTTTAAAGTCTGAATAATATTCCATTGTATTTATACATACTCATTTAAAAGCTAGTCTATTTCAAAGCTAAGTAACTAAAAATTTTACATTACTTACATAGTTTTGGGGCAGTGTGCAGTACTTCTCTTCCCCTTGTAGACTTTTTAGTAAGTCCTTGATTTTTAGGAACCAAAAAACTCATACCCACAGATGTGATACCATTTAAATCCTACAGTCAACACAGTTCCATAAAAAATAAGGAGCTGCGAAAGACTTGAATACCTGTAGTTGTGAAACGGAATCTGGCTTTTTTCTTTTTTGACTGTACCAGAGAAACTTAGAGTTCACTGACCTTTCATGCAACAGTTATTTTAGTGCTTTCTGTGTACCAGGCACTGGGCAGAGGTGACAAGGAGGAGCTGTTTTCCACTTGAAAGAGAACTGCGTGATAATGACAGTGAAGTTGAGCATTCTTCACTATCCCTGACAAAGATACAGAGGTTGAGAATATTTAAGGTGCAGTTAAAGTGTGGTTTAAAGCTAATAAGGAGATTGAAATAGTTATTAATGAAACACTCATTCCCAGAATGTTGTAAAATTTTTAAAACGCTGGTAAGACCATTCAAGGTGATTATTTTGCTGTGTGAATCAACCTAGGAAGAAGTGGTTTTTTTTCAGCTTTTAATGTTTTATAGAAAGACTTACATAGTACTTCCCATGTGGTAGGTGGCAAACGTTTTACTTTCCTTTTGAAAAAAAGGGAGAAGTTAAGTTTCATTTTTATGTTTCAGTCAACAGAGACAGAGAAGCATGTAACATTTAAAACCAGTGCTGTCCAGCAGACCTTTGTGTGATAGTGGAGTGAGTCTGTATCTGGACTATCCAGTGTGGTAGGCTCAGGCAGCTCTTGAGCACTTGAAGTGTGTGGCCTGTGTGACTGAGGAACTGAAGTTTTAATTTTGTTTATTAGTTAATTTAAATTTCAGTAGTTACATGCAGTTAGTGGCTGTGACATTGGACAGAACAATTAGAGAACTTAGGCCCATGTGGTCATAGACCATGTCTGTTTTGGACACTTGTTTCTTGTTCAACTTTGTATTCCAAACACATTGATTTCTTCATGTATGAAAAATATTTATGAATAAATAAATGAATCTGAGGGAAGTTTTCATCCTTCAAAAGATAGAATGTTTCAGGTGTCTTTTACCTATTTCTCTGTTATAACTTCTAATTGTTTAATAATAGCATGTGTTTTCCTTGTAGTATTTTCTCATTTGTTGCCATATACTTGGTGATATTCATGTCTTTAGTCTGGTCTTGTGCATTGTTTTAACATGTTAGAATGAGTTTGGAATATCTCAGTAGCAAACTCAAAAGCTACTGTTTAGCTTTTAGTTTTTGAAACTGGAAGGAAAATTAGTACTAAGAATTGGGATTCATCATAATGTACTCTTTTAACACTTGACATCAACATTAGAGTTGTCATTATTCTTTTTTCCATTTACACAATTACTTAAAATCCCCTTTTCCTTCCTTCAGTGTTTTAAATCAGAAACCAGAAAGCAACCCCCACCCTTCAAGTGCGAATGTGAGTGAAACTGAATGGATTTAAATCAAAAGAATGCATAATTGTTCATTACCCAGAGGCCATCCTACAATTGAGATTTAGCAAGAAGACTTGCAAATAAAGTTAATTTTGGTTCTGTAGAAATATGGAATAATGGAAGAGTTGTACTGTTGAACATTTAAATTAAGGTGTAAGTAGAAGTCTACAAACTGTAGAAGGCTGGCCAAAGATAGCCTGACACTTGTATTTGCATGACTTGTGAGGTAAGATGGTTTTTATATTTTTAAATAATAGAAAAAATTAAAAAAATTTTATGACATGATAATTATTTTAAATTCAAATTTTAGTGTCCACAAATGGTTTTTTTGAAACACAGTCACATTGATTTGTTTACATATTGTCTGTGTATTTTGTGCTAGAATAGAGACCATTCACAGTCTAAAATATTTATCTGGCTCTTTGCAGAAAAAGTTTGCCAACCTCTGTTGAGAGTGTTACTGAAAAATGGAAGAATATTACATTGTAAACTAAGAAGTACAGGTTTTTGAAAAATAGTAGTACTAAAGTGCTGAAATGGAAATGCACGCATAGTGAGTCAACAAATGTGTTTGAAGTAAGAGGTGAATAAGGGTTCTTTCCTCAAAGAACCTGTGTTCTCATAGAGAACTTGACAGCTGAACACAAATTGCCGCACATTTTCTGGCCTTTACTTTCTCCTATTTTTAAGACTCAGGTACTGCTAAAGTATTGTGTTCATCTTGATAATCACAAATTTTATGCATGTTTGCTGTTTTGCAATTCCTCCTTTGAGGCACAGCTGGCATCCAAGGCCACCTCATAGAGGCTTCTACCTACTTTCCTTAACCACATCTCTCTTACTGCTTCCCGCAGTCTTTAGTTTATGAACTTGTGAACACATCCTGCTGTCAAGAACCCCTGAAAATAAGTTTGGACTTGGAGAAATTGTTTTTCAGCTGCTTAGCAGAAGCCTGCACTTTTTTGTTTTTTAATATAATTTGGATCCCAGCTCAGCAGTTTGTTTCCCTTGCTTCTTTTTGGCTCTGTTTACCCTTTCCCCGTTCTATGCTTCTATGTATTCCATCTCATTTTCCGTCCTTCTCTCTTTCTTGTTTATTTGAAACTTATCTGTTTTTCCACATCTGGGTCAGATCTGCAATTGTGGTTTGAGGGGCTCTGTGGGAGGAGAATGACAGGATTGGGAAAGAGTCAGATGTTCCAGGGAGAGAAGAGGCAGGAGTCAAGGGGGAACAGCATGGATTCTGCAAGTGATTTGGTATGTCTAGAATTCCATGTCTTTGTGGGAAAGTGTTGGGAGATTGGACCAGGGAAGGAGAGAAAATTTGTATTATGAAAGACCTTTTTTTTTTTATACCTGTGGGTTTTCCAATCTTAGTGTAAGACTAACCTAGGCTAAAACTTCTTGGCCCCACCCCGAGAGTCTGAGTCTAAATTGCATGGAACCCAAGGTGGGTGATGACAGATGGGATACAAGCATGGCTGAGGTGAGAGCAGGTTGTGGAAGGTCCTGAGGTCTTGTTTGAGCTTCACCTTTTTGTTAGTAAGATAGCTAATGTTTTAAGGTTCTTCATCAGAAAAGTGACCCTTGGGAAAGCGGTTTCCAAAAGAATTGTTCAGAATGCATTGGGATGAGGAGAAATTTGAGGCAGTGAGGTAAGCTAGGAGGCTGTTAAAGTAATTAATGTGTTCAGCGTCATTCCAGAAATGATTTGAATTGGTGAGTCTTCATTCTTAGGACAGTAGCAGCTGGAAAAGAAAGAATTTGAGAAAAAACTTGAAAATGGGAACAAAAGTGGCACATGGGATAAAGAGGATGAAAAGAGGGAATATAAAATAAGTTGTGTTAAATTTTGGAAAATGCAGAGTGATTATTATCCCTGGTTATTTTGATGAACAAAATTAAGATTAACTTTACTTCAGGAAAGGAGTGAATTTCACAGAAGACTTCCTTTTCCTTTTTGCAGTTATCTGTTTAAATCTTATTCTCAGATTCTAATTGGTTACGGTTTTACTGTCTTGCTTAATAGTCTTACTGTTACACTGTTATTATATACTACTGCAAGCCCTTTTAGAATTAAATGAGGTGAAAAATAAATGATACACACTTTCAGTTGACGTATTTCAAAAATGAAGATACTGAAAACTCATATTCCTAATATTGCCTTCATTTTTTGTACATATTTCTATTTGTATACACTTCTTTGTTTTGGGTTTTTGCTAGGTTTATTGAGGTATAATGGACATACAAAAAGCTGCACGCATTTGATAGGTTTTTAATGTATGAACACCTGTGAAACCATCACTACATTCTTGATTATATACATACCCATTGTCCCCAAACATTTATTCCTGCCATTTTGTAGTCTGTCCCTTCTGTCCCCCCCTGTTGCATGCCCCCCCCCCGTTTATTAGACAGCTACTGATCCTCTATTATGTTGATTGTTTGCATTGTCTAAATTCATATGAATGGATCCATACAGCATGTATCTTGTGTCTGGTTTCTTTCACTCAGCATATTTATTTTGAGATTTATCCATCTTGTTGAGTATATCAGTATTTCATTCCTTTTTATTGCAGAGTAGGATTGTATGGATATATTCAATTTATTTATATTTATTATTGATAGACATTTATTTTCAGATTTTGGCTTTTATAAAGAGGCTGTGGTGAACATTTGTGCGTAGGTTTTTATATGGGCATATGCTTTAATTTCTATTGGATAAATAGACAAAGTGATGACTGGATCATGTAATAGGTATATCTTTAGCTTTTTAAGAAAGTGCCAAATATTTCCCCAGGTGGCTCTACCATTTTTTCTTCCTACCAGCTTATTTAAGAGTGCCGGGTCCTCTACATCCCTGCCAACACTTGGCATGGCTGGTCTTTTTTTTTTTTTTTTTTTTTTTTAATATTGTGACATTCTAATAGGTGTGTGGTGATAGCTCATGGTGTAATTTGCTTTTTTTAGGGGCTAATGATGTTGAGCTTCTTTTCATGTGCTTATTTGTCATTCCTAGATTTTCTTTGAAGTGTCTGTTTAAATCTTTTTAACAATTAAAAAAAATACTGGGTTGCTTGCTTATTATTGAACTTTTTTGGGTGCAAGTCCTTTACCAGTTATGTGATTTACAAATATTTTCTCCCATTCTATGGCTTGTCTTTTCATTTTTTTGAAAAAGTTTTTGAACAACAGAAGGTCTTAATTTTGATCAAATCCAGTTTACCAGTACTTTCTGTTACATGCTTTTGGTATCGATTTTAGACAATCTTTGCCCAAGCCAATCTCACAAAGATAGAGATATTCTTTCTCCACTGAATTGCTTTTGCACTTTTGTCAAAAATTAATTAACCATGTATGTGAATTATTTCTATTTCTGGACTTGATCTGTTTCTCTCTCTTGATATACTATCTTAATTATTGTAGATTTAATAATGAGTCTTGAAATTAAGGTGGTATACATCCTCCAGGTTTGTTACTTTTTCAGAGTTTTGGGGGACTTTGTATTTCTGTTTGAATTTTAGGATCAGCATGTCAGTTTCTACCAAAAAATGCTTGTTTTGATTGGGATTGCATTGAATCTGTAGATGAATTTGGGCTAAATGACATCCTAACAATACTGAGTCTTTGCTCCATGAGCTTGATATTTCTTTATTCATTTAAGTCATCTTTAATTTCTTTCAGCAACATTTTGTAGTTTTCAGTGTACAGGTCTTACACATCTTTTGTCAGGTTTATCTCCAAGTATTTAATACTTTTGATGCTATTGTTAATGGTATATATTTTAAAATTTCAATTTTTTATTTTATTATAATTAGTGCTTACATAAATCATGGTAATGATTATGGGTTCTGGCATTAGACCTGGGTTTAAAATTTAGCTTTGCCTCCTTCTGTATGACATGGTTTGGGCAAAAGTCACTCAATCTCTCTATAAACTTGTTTTTCATAATTAAAATGGAGAATGATTATAAACAGGATTTCTCAACCTTGGCACTATAGATTCCAGTAACAGCTGTTCTGCCTGACAATGAAAAAGGTCTCCAGACATTGCCAGATGTCCCTGGGCATTGGAGGCGGGGTAAGGGGGACAGGACATAAAAATTTCCCCTGATTGAGAACCATTGTTGTTCGTACTTCATGAGATTACTGTGAGGATTAATTGGATATGTATGGAAAGTTTAGAGTACTTGTCCACTGGCAGGTGGTAATTGGTACCACCTTCTTCAAGTTGTTTTGGTACCTTAAGTTATTTTGTTTAGTCTGAATAAGCTCAAAATGGATAGCCTCTAGAAAGAAATTAGGGAACATTTGATAAAGAAATAATTCAGTGTGGGTGCTTTATACTAGTTTGAGAATGTATATCTAATTACATCTCTGCATGGCAGTCAGAAAGAAATGAAGGATTACTAAGAAATTAAACTACGGTCTACCTTCTTGTGTCATTTCTTGGTATGGTTTTATTATTTTATTGTCAAAGATTGTGGATTTCCAGAATATCAGTTACAAAAATCAAGTGTGTTTCAAAAACACAGTTAACTTCATCTTGCCTGATGGGCATGTGTTATTTCTTTGCTGTTCATCATTCATTTTATCATCTTTTGAAAAGACTACCCTAATTTCATTTTGCTTACTCTTACACTATTGAGAGTTCTAGTGGAAGTGCAGGATGGAAATGGAAGGTATCCGCTGTCCTCCCTTAGCGAAGAGGCATGTACCTGACTTAATCTAAACCTGGGGTTTCCTCACTGAAATTTGAATCTTTTGCACAGTGACTGGAGACTCTGCCCTCCAGGACCAGAGTCCAAATGAAGCAGTTGAGATTATCTGGGGGATGCCTCCATCTGAACCTTTCTGTCCCTGGATCTTTAGCCTTTCCTTTGACCCTGTGAGCGTCCTCATAACTTTCTAACAGCCCCCTTCCCCTTTTTATCTGAATGCAGTAAACAAATTGATGTTTACACTTCTTCCCAAATAGCTTAGATAAAAGCTGCAAAGGGCCCAGATTTGTTTTGAAAAATGTTAAGTATGTACTTTTCATACATTATTTTGTCTAATTTTAGCATTGTTCCTTCTAATCATTTCTTTGACTTTCTTACTAGTGGAGGACTGTTTTCTAAGAATAAATTTGGCCTACAAAGAATCTCATCAGACAGTGGCCCTTTTGAATCCTTTTTGAAGAAATTTTCTTATTTCAGTGTTTGGTTCTGTAGGCTTTTTCAACTGACAGTGAAGTAATTTTAACACTAATAAGCCGGAGAGTAGGAAATGTTTTACATTCTATAAAGCCTCTCACTTTCCATTTAAAAAAGACTAATCCCCTCGTAGGTTGGATAGTTGTAGTATGTTAATCTGTAGGGATGAGCATCTCTGTCTTAGGCTGAATACCAAGCAAATGTCATCCTGTAGAGGTACAGATGAAAACTGACATTTGTTGTCAAGGTGACTGGGTACCTTTTCCTGTCTCTTGTCTTGGCTGGAGGTAAACTTCCTGGATATTTAGGAGAAGACTTACTAGGACTGGTTAGTCCTGTGATTGCCTGATGAGTTTCAGGCCTAGAGATAGTTGTTGAACTGCAGTCTTGGAAAGTGGGTGAGGTTAGGTAGAAGTTGGTAGACTTGTTAATGAAGATAGGAAAAAGGCCAGTGCCAGCTTTCAGGGCATCCCTTTCAATGGCATTTTAACATTCCTTAGGAAATTAAGCCAGAAGCCATTTGTCAGGCTTCATTTACTACTTAACTTTATTTAGATTAGAAGTAAATTACTGTGCTTAAAGATAGTACTTGAAAAAGATAGACTTAAAGCTTCTTTTTAGGAAGGCGCTCTGTCAGTGGCAGAAAACTAGTATTTCAAAGTGTAAGTGGTCTATTAAGATTACATAGTACAGTTTTAACTTTGTTCTTTTAGATGTAACTGTCTTTGCGCTGTTCACATTTTGAATGTTTATTCAGTATTTTATAACGTCCCCTAGAAATTCTTAATTAACATCAAGGTATTTTGTTCGTTTGTTTGATTTGTTTTATGATTGGGAAATTAGCATTGAGAATTAACATGAATCTGAAAATACCATCTGTTTACTTTTTTAAAGGGGGATGATGGTTGTGCTTTGCTTATTTGCTGATCATAACTATCTGGAAATTCAGAGAACATCAACAGGTGATCTCAGAAAACCCTCATGCTGTTAAAAACTGATGAAAAAAAATGCATATCCTTTAATCATAGGAAAGCCACTGGAAAAACATAGGAAAAACACCTTCATAGTTGTGTTCTTCATAGTTTGTAGTAGATAAGTAGCCACACATTAGATTGTGGAAGAATGTGATAGGCTGGGATTGCTGGAGAAACATGTACCACTTACACTGAAAGAAAATAAAACTACCCTCTAACATTTGAAATGTTCTTACCCATTTTCTTCAAGTTGTACAACAGCAGTTCTCAAACATTTTGGTCTCAGGACTCCTTTATGCACTTAATAACTGGAGGACTCCCAAAGAGCTTGTATTTATGTGGGTTATATCTATCAATATTTATTAGAAACTTAATTTAAGAAGTTAACAATTATAAGTAAGTTTATTATTTAAAAAGATCACATCACTGCCATATAAAATATGTTTACTTTTAATAATATTAGTATTAAATAATGTTAATAAGTAGTGTTATTTATTTATTTTTAATTGTTATACTAAAACTTGGCAAGTGTTAGAAGAAAGATCGTATTATGGAATCTGAACATTTATTGATGGACTTTAACATAACTTTATTAACATTAAAATCTATTGATTTTCTTGCACTTTAAATGACCTTTTCTCCCATAGATGATTTTGTAACATCATTTGGAAAATACTAGCTTACTGAGTTATTCAGATCTTCTAAATGTTTACACACACAGTATCCAAAAATAATACTCATCATCTTATCAGAAAGTATTTGAGTACTGTGCCCTGTCATACTCAGAGTGGCAGATATGTTTTATAGAATTCTAATATTCTCTGGAAAGCTTAAATTTTATTTTCAGCAACAAATACTTTAATCTGTTTTTCTTTAGTTGAAATGCTTGCTTCACTCATTTGTAAGAAAGTGTCTGCCGTATACCCAAGTCGGGAATAAGCATAGTTTATGTATCTGTTCAAGTAGAAATGATGTTTCTTGAGAAAAGTGGCTCGTTCAGTTCACAGCTCAGTTGTCCGAGTGCTTTTCCTGGAGAGCCATCGTGCTTTGGTGGGCAGCAGTGGTACTTTATGTGCATTTTGTTACACAGAACTTTGAAAATATATATGCTTAAAGGTAGAGATCAATAAAAATAGGTTTTGCTTCTTCACTAAGGACATTCTTAAGTGAAAGGCTTTTTTTCTTAATAGTGATAAAGAATACACTGATTGCTAACACAGGTAGGAATCGTTGCTTTGATTCCTGCTAAGACACTAGCACTTTTACCCACCATTATTACACCATCAACAGAAAAAAGCAAACAATATTTCAGTATTATTCTCAGGGGCCACTGGAGTCCTTGAAAATATATAATCTGAAAATAATAGGCTTTGCTTCTTTGTAATTTGTGTATGTTTTGTTTGGGCCCTGCTTTGAGAACTGCTGTTGAACATCACTCAGCACTGAAGACTCAGCTGTTACCTCCAGAATCCTTCTGGAAACTTCGGGTTGATGTTATATCTTCCTTCAACATTTTGTTGCAGTATTTAACACACTGTGGTGGTGTGAGCTCCTTGAAGATGAGAACTGTCTCTTAATCACATCATATTCTCCTATACCAGGTACGTAGTACCTGGATCACAGTATATGACCAGTAAATGCTTGTGGAATGAATGAGGTGACTGAAATAAACATTTTAAGAACCCCCAAATTAGCCTGTAATCTATTAAAAGAAAAAAAATGGCCCTTTCTACCTCTGTTCGAAATTCCTGAGGGAATATTTTTTGGGCACAGAACATTAAATATTTACAGCGATGACCCAGAGTTATACATAAAAGATAACATAGTTACTGATATTTGCTTGAAAACAGGACTTCTATGACTAATTAATGCAAGAATGGCTCAAAGGAGCAAGTTTGAAAATACGTCTCTGTTGAAAACCCTTTGTAAAACAGGAATACAAATCATTAAAAAAAAAATCAGTCATAACATGATAACCATGATCATGGTATATCTTATAAATATTACTGTTCCTGTTAAAGTCAGGAAGAAGGTTGGATTGACTGTTCTCCCTCATTGTTGCTTTGTATTAATTCTTTGTTAGTGCAGTCAGATAAGAAAACTAAACATACAAATTAGAAAGGAGGAAAGCTGATTATTTTCAGGTTATATTGTCTACTTAAAAATCTGAGACTATGTATTTGTAAATTACAATATTCAAAAATTAAAGAAATGTGACTTCTAAGCAGAAAAAAATCAATACTTTAAAAATATTTCAATAGTTTATTGGATGTACAATAACCCTGTTTACAAAAGGATCCAAAAAATTGCGATTTCTTTTTTAATTGAGGAGATTTAAGCAGATAAATAATTTGGACAGGTTACTTAAGTAGAATATGAACATTTAAGGTAAGTGCTTTTTAGCTTGAAACTCTTAGATGAGACAGATTATTTTAAAAATCCTGTAACAGTTTTCCCACAGTTTATTCAAAGATAAAGTTTCAAGTCAACTTTAATTTTTGCCTTGTAACAGTTTCAGATTAGTTCTTCATCGTAAAACATTTTCAAGTTTCAGGTATAGAATTTACATTGAAAAGCATTTTCCTACATTTCTTTTTTAAAGGCTTGTTTTTTCAGTTATGAAAAATTTCAAACTTTGAAGTAATAGCGTATTAAAACCCAAGTACCTGTTAACCTAAATTCAGAAATTATTAAATTTTGCTCCATTTCTTTGTATCTGCTTTTTCCTTTTTGTGAATATATTTTAAAGCAGGTATTTGATATGTTATTTCACTGCTGCATACTTCCACTGTCTCAGGTTGGGATGCCATTAAAAAAAATACCGTAGACTGGGTAGCATAAACAACAGAAGCTTATTTTCTCACAGTTTTGGAGTCTGGAAGTCTGAGATCAGGATACCAGCATGGTCAGGTTCAGGTGGGGGCCATCCTCCTGGTTTGCAGATGGCCTTCTTGCCGAGTCCCCACTAGGGGAGAGAGGGAGAGTAAATTCTCTGATATGTCTTCTTATAAGGGTCCTACTCTCATGACCCCATCTGAACCTAATTACTTACCATATGCCCTATCTGTAAATACTATTATGTGTGAGTTATGGCTTCAGTGTATGAATTCTGGATTGAGAGGAGAGGATAGAATTCAATCCATAGCAGTGACTAAGATTTGTACATTTTCTTACATAATCACAATGCCATATCACATTTAAAAGTTAACAGAATTCTTTATTGTCATCTAAAACTCAATCTGTATTTCTGTTTCTGTCAAGTTACTTCAGGAAGGTCTTTTTACAGTTGATTTGTTAGAATTGGGATCCAAAAATAAGTTCACGTGTTACATTTGTTTGTTATGCTTTTAAAATCTGGATAACCAAAAGGGTGGTTTTAAAAAGCAGTGCAGTGGGACAACTCACTTTTTCTTCCATCAACAATGGTGTGAAAAAAAAGGAGGAAGGGAGAGGGAGAGACTGCAATAGAGTAGAAGATACTTAAAATGCAACATTAGCAAGTGTAATATGTGAACTTTTTGGGGGGTGGGGGGATCCTGATTCTCACAACTGAACTGTAAAAAGGTGGCAATATCCTGAGTTCTCTAGCTCCAGTATTCTAGAAAACAGGGATACATAAACATTTGAATTGTAAAGAAAAAGTAACATTCTGAAAGTATTTTAATTAACTAAGGATTTTTATATTTCTCAAAATTACAATGGTTTTTAAATTTTAAAACAAAAGAATTGTTTTATACGAGGATATCAAGTCAAGATAACATTAACTCATGATACACTTTAAAACCTTTCTCCAAAGCTGAGTTTATGACAATAGATTAATAATAAACTTTACAGAGAACATTACTGTTTTTGTCTTTGTGTTTTATATTAACTGTAGTGACTATTTGAGGTGAAATTGTATTATTGAAATATGATTTTAACCAGTAGGTGGCAACAGATCAATACCTGAATTTCAGGAGAAATAGTGTAAGTCATAAACAAGGTACCGTTGATTTTTTTTCCACAGATAAACATTTTGTCTTTACTGTATGCTTTTTAATTTGAAGAATTATTATAGATTTTATTTTTATATGAGATGCATATTCATTTTAAACCTGTGATTGATATTTGATAGTTCGGTGATTATAGTTATGTTTAAAAACTGGATGATAATGTAATTATTTGGTTTATTACTTGGCAGTAAGAAATAATCATGATTTGTGGAATTATTTTTTGGCCTTGCTTTATTGGAAGTTTAACAATCTGGTTAATAAGTAGTGTTATTTAACTTGATAAAGTTAAGCTTATACTTATTAAGAAAACAAACTTTATAGCACTGTGATAGAAGAAATTGGGAAAAATCACTGCTAATAAGGGTTATATTTCTGCGATTATTGTATTGCTGTTAATGCTCTAGATCCATTGATACAGTTTATCAGCTGTATGTGCAGTATTGCATCAGGAAGTTTGATAAATGACACACAAGTGTAACACCTTCATCAGGTTTTCCAATAGCTTGGTACCATGTATTGTTGATGGATTTGAGTATGTTTCCCTCTCTCTCTGTTTCTCTCTGTCTTATAAAACTACATGAAAATGGATTGACAAGGTTACACCAGAAATTAACTGCTATTTGGAAATAGGAAAGGAGATTGGGACTCAGGGTTTGTTTTAAAGGGTTAATTTGGCTGTTTTTTGGTAATATTAGCAGTTAATTCTGAAGAGTAGGAATGAATCTTTGTTACCATACTTTTTGTTCTTTTCCATATCTTCTGAATTAAAATAGACACAATTGAACATAAATAATCCTGAACAGAGCAACGAGTGATTAAAAACTGTTAGTTACTTGTCATTTCAAATTAAAAAATTAAATATATATATCTATCTGCATTTCTTTCATATACAAACCAAATGTCATTATTTAATACTTGATATAGTAAACATTTTGGGGTATCTTTTAATCTATACTCACATTTCTGGTGTAAATTTAATATATCATAAGTTAACATGGTTCCACATTTGTAGATTTATTTTTTATTTTTTTATTTTATAAATATCACTTCTGTGGACATCTTTGTGCAGTTAGTTTTGAGAGGAGGAAGAGTAATTTTGGTGGGGGGAAAGGGGTCTATATTGAGTCTAAAGGGATGAGCAATGCTGTAGTTAGTTTATATTATTTATTTTTAGACTATCTTTAGAAAGAGCAAACTAGTGTATAATTCTGCTGATTGTATGTTTGTGCTTCCCCTTCTTCATCCCTGCCAACTTTTAGCTACATACTTGATTTAGTTTTGTTAGATGGGTAAACACAGGTAGCTTCAGGAATGTACGTTTCCCATGAAATGGTGTACTGTGCAGAAACTTGGTGTGCTTCTTGGTACTTTAAAATACCGTCTTTCATCACTTGTTTCATTTGTCTCATTCACGGTGGCCCTGAGCTGTTGGCTGTCTGTGGCTCTGTGCTGCTCTTTTCTCTGCTCTTTATTTGACTGCTTACCTGTTCTTCCTTCAGGCATTGGCTTTGATGTTAGGCCTTAGAGAACTTTTTCATGACCATACCATCTATAGTGCCTCCTCAGTTGTGTTCTCTTGGAGTAGTGTGTCTTTTTCTCTGTGTGTTACAGGAGCTTTCCATTGCTTTTTGTGCTTTTTTGCTCAGTTCCCTACTTGACTTAAGATCTGTGACACCACGGGCTGTGTGTGAGCTATCAAATCTGAAAATTCAGGGCCTACAGCAGTGCTTGCAGTGTTGTGTGCATTTAATAAGTAGTTGTTGAATGAATGAATTTTGAAGATTTAAGATTTCTCTGTATCAGAACTTACTTAACTTTCTTCTGTTCATCTCTCTTGTCTCCATTCTGTAGTGATGAATTTTTCTCTCCAAAGCTAGAGTATGCTTTCAGGATAAAATTTCGTTCTTGTGGATTATTCTTTATATTGAACTCTTTGACACATCTGAAATTTATTGTAGAATATAGTGTGAAGTATAATCCAAAGTAATTGTGTAATGTCCATTTGTTTTAAACTATGTTTATTATGTATTGAGTTATTTCTTATTGTTATTTGTTGTTGCTAAGGATTTAAAATTTAAAACTATCTGTAGAGATACTGTTTTAGTCCATTGAGTAATGTCTTCTCTGTTTAAACTAGAAAAATCTGGTTTCAAACCAGTATGTTTTGATTCATGATTGCATGAATATATAATAATTTTCATTTAGATTAACTTTTGCAAACCATGTGAATTTTACTATCAAAGAGTCAAGTTACAGAAAATATTTTACTGTAGCTTCTATGTGGTATTTTATTTAATCTCTAAATTTATAGTATTGTCACTTTTACACTTGGATGGGTTTTGTATTTTTAGGTTAAATAGTACTTAGTTTGTATTTTATTTGTCCATCTGTCCTGCAGCTTTATTCTTTGCTCACCATTTTGAAAGTATGTTACAGACATACTGGACTTCTAAGTAATTTAGCATGTGTCCTAAGAACAAGGACTTTTTCTACAATACAACCACAATGTAATTGTCACTCAGGTAATTTTTTTTAACATTTTTTATTGATTTATAATCATCTTACAATGTTGTGTCAAATTCCAGTGTAGAGCACAATTTTTCAGTTATACATGAACATATATATATATTCATTGTCACATTTTTTTCTCCGTGAGCTACCATAAAATCTTGTATCTATTTCCCTGTACTGTACAGTATAATCTTGTTTATCTATTCCACAATTTTAAATCCCAGTCTCTCTCTTCCCACCCCCCCACCCCCTTGGCAACCACAAGTTTGTATTGTACGTCTGTGAGTCTGTTTCTGTTTTGTATTTATGCTTTGTTTGTTTTCTTTTTTAGATTCCACGTATGAGTGATCTCATATGGTATTTTTCTTTCTCTTTCTGGCTTACTTCACTTAGAATGACATTCTCCAGGAGCATCCATGTTGCTGCAAATGGCGTTATGTTGTCGGTTTTTATGGCTGAGTAGTATTCCATTGTATAAATATACCACATCTTCTTTATCCAGTCATCTGTTGATGGACATTTAGGCTGTTTCCATGTCATGGCTATTGTAAATAATGCTGCTGTGAACATTGGGGTGCAGGTGTCTTTTTGAAGTAGGGTTCCTTCTGGATATATGCCCAGGAGTGGGATTCCTGGGTCATATGTTAAGTCTATTCCTAGTCTTTTGGTCACTCAGGTAATTTAATATTGATAATATAACATTGTCACCTCATGTATAGTCTGTACTTAAATTTTCCCAGTGATGGTTTATATATTATTTAATAATATGTAAATTTATATATACATAAAATTTAAATCCAAGATCACACATTGCATTTAGTTGTCGTGTTTCTTAGTTCTCCTTAGTCTAGAACAGTACTTCCAAAATTCTCTATGATGAAGGATCAATTTTTCCTTTTATTTTAAATTTGCTATGACCAGTAATTTTGTAAAATTCAATAAAAATAGATTATTAGAAAAATAAAGTGGTAGAAATAAAGGTATAAAGACATGAGACTTATTTTAAAAATTAAGGTCTACTATCAAGTTATGAAAATTTCTGAACTCTGAATCTGTGTACTTACCTTTTCCTAGATCAGTAATAAACATTTTGCAGGCCATTACTGATCTATGAAATAAGTAGCACTGATCTAGAGCAGTTCTCTAGCCTTTTTATTTTATTTTTTTTAATGGCCACGGGAGTTTTAGAAAGTTCAGGCCAGTTGTTTTATAGATGTATCTTTTACTTTGGATTTGTTTGATTGTTTTGTCATAATTACAATCAGGTTACATACTTTTGAGAAGAATACAACATAGGGGATTTTGTATCCTCAGTGCGTCATAAATGGGACACATCATTGTTGCTGATGTTCATAATCACTTGTTAAAATGTTGTCTTCCAGGGTTTTTGATATTGTTTGTTTCCCTTTTGAAATTAAGATGTTTTGAGACTGTAAATACTGTTCTTATATTTATGCATTGGTTTTAACAACCCTTCATGTTTCTTGCCTGAATCAGTTTTTTGCAACAGTTGGTTGCAAATGATAATTGTCTAATTCTTTTATCCTTTTACATTGATTAGTTGTCATTCTTTAAAGAGAAGAGCTTTCCCTGCTCTAACAGAGTTCTTAAGTCACAGGATAGAGACAGGCGCTATCTTCCCTTTTTCTACAGGATGCATGTCTGACCTGGGGAAAATTGAATTGGATGTTTATATCGGACACTTCCCACTTTCTCCTCTCTGCGTTTTCCATCTGTCGCTGTTCTTTTGTTCTGTTCCCAGTGTTCTTCGTTTTCCCAAGGCTCCTGGTTCAGAACCTTCTCTCACTTTGCCTTGGTCTTTAACGGCTTCATCTCCTTAAAGTGCATACCTTTTTTCTTTTTCTCTTTGTCTCACTGTTAAAACTGACTTGTCCAGTGCATATTAATGCGTGAAGTTTTGTTATTTTCTTAAGCTTTTCAAATCTATTTGTTGTAAGGTAAGTGAATAAATTAAATGACTAATAGGCAGTGTGATATGGGGAAATATTTAAAGATGTAGGCAATGTGGGAGAAAAAAGAACTTTTGAGAGGGATGGTTGAAACTGCTGAGCAGTGCATCCTGTGATCAGTGATCATGTAGATGCACGTCTGAGCCTGGGACCCCAAGTTGTTTCTGTTGTTGTTAGTGTCTTTAACTTTTTAGTACTGGACTGCAGATTAATTTAAGGCTCCCCACCCCTAACCCTCAGTCTCCTGTCCTGCCCAGTCCATTTTGCGTACTGTTGGGATTTGTTACTGAAATGAGCCAAGGGGTGGCCCCTTTGGAAAGTCTGATACTGTGTATTTCTGATTACTTCTGGAAGAAGCTCTTACTTATGAGTTCTTTAAGTCAGCTTATTTGAATTTAATGCCTTCATTCAGCAAGTATTGGGCACCTAGTATAAATGGGCATTCTGGCACTGGGGACACAGTAATGGGCAAGCAGACGTGGGCCCCGCCCTCCAGCATCTTGTAATCTACTTGGGGAGTCAGATGTGCAGCAGACAATTACACATCTCAGATTGACCGCAAAGTGGTGGGAGAAGAATCGGATACTATGGGAGCAACTTACCCGGACTTGGCAGGGAAAAGGAACATTTCTTGAAGGTCAGGATACTGGGGAGAGGTGCCGCGTCTGGAAACTATGGCAATGGTTGACAAACTTTCTGTAAAGAACCAGATAGTAAGTATGTTTGGCTTTTCAGGCTACGTCTCTGTCACAACTACCTAACCCTGTGATAGTATTACACAGGTAACCATGGGCAATACATAAATGAATGAGGTATGATGATGTTTCAGTCAGACTTATGGATATTGAACTTTTAATTACTTACAATTTTCAGGTGTCATGAAATATTTTGATTCCCCCTCCCCCTCAAACCATTTAAAAATATAAAAACCATTTTTAGCTCACATGTAGCAGAAACAGGTGGTGGGCTGTAGTTTGCTGAGTCCTGGAATATGGTACTTTAAAAAGTCCATTGATGAACTCTTCATAAAAAACAGAGCTGTTGTGTAATAGACCTGCATAGTCAGTGTATACATTATACTTTCAGTAAAGACCTACGTTTGTAGGCAAGGTTGAAAATTGTAGTATTGCTACACCTCTGGCTCTTCTTTTGAAACATTCCAGTAATTCTGGAAGTTGAAAGGATGTTGGGAATTGTGGGGGTGATTGGTTAGTGGTGCACGTGCAGAGGGGTTTCCCTGGCATAATTAATACTACTCAGAAGGCCCGAGTTCCAGTTATGATCTTGTCAGTTACTAGCTGTGTAATGTTGCGCAGATCACTACTTTTCTGAGCCTTGTCTGTAAAAAAGAGAAAGTAAACTTAACACAGATACTGGTCAGAATTATTGCCAGTAGTAGTGTACTTTGAAAGCACCATGTGGTGTCAACATTAATATATTAAAATTACGCAGCCATTTCTGGCATCTTTACATTTATCATATGGATATAAGATGGCATTATGATTGATTAGTTTGTGTCACCAAGATGGGTTCTTGAAGAACTCAGCCATCATGCAGACATTGTCTGCTGTATGCTAGGTACTGTTCTAGGTATGAGGATACAATAATAAACAAGAAATTTTTCTATCCTTGTGGGTTATAAGTAAATGTTATGACAGAATATCACTCTTAAGTGCTATAAAGAAAATAAAGGCAAGGGGATAGATATGCTGCGTGGGGGATGATGGATGAGGAAGGGCCTGGGAGAAAGCCTCTAGTGAGGATGTTTAAACAAAGCCCTGTGGGTCTGGGGAGGTGGAGGAGCTCTCAGAAAGCTAGAGCACACAATGTTAAGGCCCTGAGGTAAGAGGGAATTGAGTATATTTGAAAACCAGAATAAAGGTCAGCAAACACAGATTAGGTCAAGTGATGTGGTGGTGGTAGGGACAGATTTATAGGACCTAGTAGACCATGGAAAAGAGTTTGGATTTTATTCTGAGAAAGATTAAAAAGCTATTGGAGGATTTGGAGCAAAGAAGTGAAATAATCTAAGTATGTTTAAAAGTGATCAATCTCCCTTTCTCTTTTCTGAACAATTTTGTCCAAAAGCCATCGGGTGGGGCAAAACAAGGTAGACACAGTGTGAGGAACAGATGTGAGGAGCTATTTGTGGCCCAAAAGAGGGATGAAGAGATTGGCTTGGGGCAGTGTCCATATTGGGCGGGCATGCACCACTCAGCCCAGGCAGAGTGAAGACGGAATCTTCTGACCAGGTGACTTGGTTGTGGGATGCTGTAGCTCAGTCAGGGTGAGGAGAGTGTCTTGACAGGAGAGCAGACTGCATGGGGAATCAACCCTTTGTCCTCACCATGTAGAAGGGGTGGAGTGTGAGGGTTAAGTCATACTAATCTATCCATCTAAATTTTCTGATCTTGACGATTCTATTGTAGTTATCTAGATCATCCTTGTTTTTTTTAGCATTTGAGGATAATGGAGGATCATGTTGGCAACTCTCAGGTGGTTTGGGGAAAACATTTATTTTGTACTGTACTTTACTGCAGTTTTGTTGTTTCAGAACTGGAATAAAACCCAAAAGCCACCAGTACCACTCTGGCTACTGTATGGGAAGTAGATATTGTAGAGTGGCTGGAGTGAAAGCATAGAGCCCAGAGAAGAGGCTGCTGCGGTTTAGTCTGGGTAGGTTTTGATGATGGACAGGTTGTTTTAGTCGAGGAGGTGAATGAAAGTGGTCAGAGGTCAGATTGCAGAATTATTTTGAAGGTAGAGCTGGCTGGTATGAAGGTGTGAAGTAAGAGTCGAGGATAGCTTCTTAATTTTTTAAGGCTTCTGGAACTAGAGAAAGATGATGCCATTAAATAATGCCAGGAATTTTTTTTTAATAGAATTTGTCAAAAGAACTGGTTTCTATTGTAGTCTTAGCTCACTCATGGAGATGGCATGTGAACTTAACTTCTGTGTTGATATTTCTGGTTCTTGGTTGCTTCATGTGGACAGCACCATATAAAATCTTTACAGTGGGACCAGTAGGCTACTTTAGCCATACCAGGTCCTGATGTCAGAGAGTCATGTAATTGTTTCTTTGTGACACTTTGTTGAAGAGCCGCATGTGGTTTATATAGTAGCATTCTTGGTAGTTTAATGCCTGCTCTCCAAAAGCATTAATGAGTTAATCACTAGGTTCTAAAGAGCTTGTTAGTGGTGAGGTGAAATACTTTGTCTTTGAAACTATTTTGTTAAATGTTTTTATTATTGACTTGGATGTATACATAGATCACCTGTTTATCAAATTAGTATATGTAGGGATCTGGAGAGCTGCCCATTTGGAGAGAATGCACTGGAGATTCAGAAAAGTCTTGCTGGAATGAAAACACCTGTAGGTGATTGTTTCTGATGAATACCGTCAGTTAACTTCCTTATGTACCTACTTCCGTATACATGTAGGTGGACTGTACAATAGCAATAATAGGGTTACTGGGTATTAAATAGTAATAGATGGGAAAACTTCCAGGCATGATGCCTGATGGTCGCGCCCGTTAGATGTCAGTCACGTTCCTCCCCAGTCAAAGGGGGTGTACTAGTCTTGCTTTTATTTATACTGTATATTCATTAGTTTTTCAGGTATGGATCATTTGGTCAGAGTGCTTTAAGACAGTTTAAATCCTTTAAAAAATTTGTTTCTGTTGTGCGTAATTGAGTTGGCATTTCTTCTCTTAAAACAGGTTTTCTAAAGTGATTTCATCCAGTTAGCTTGGCTCCACTATGGAAAGGTATGAATGATGTGTCCTTGAATCTACTGTAGTATTAAAGATATGGATATATTTATATAATATTATGCATAATGTAGATATATTTTCACCTCTTGGAAATTAATGTACTATTTCCACTTTGTCTTTCTTAAAATAGTCACTATAATGGCAAGAAACACTATTCCCCTGTGTTCTATGTTAGTGTGTAGCATCTTGTACACGTTGGTGCTGAGTAAGTTACGTAGTAAGTAAATGAGAAGAAAGACTTAATTGTTCTAACATTCTGAACAGTGCCAGTACTATACTTTTATTTGCAGGAAGGATCAGCCCTTGAAAAAGTAATAGACTGCCTGCAGTGTCTCAAATATGAAATATGGGTTGGTGTTTCAGAGAAATTTCTGTGCAATTCTGCCTTGTGGTTTGAAGTTTGAAACTTAGAAGGAAGTTGTTTACTTCCTGACATTTTCTAGTGTTGATGCTGGTAATGCAGACTGACAGAAACTTCACCTTCTTTTGTTTTTGAATGTTATTAAGGACATCTTAGTGTATACTTTTCTTTAGTGTTTTCCCCCCTCAGCATAAAATTTTAGTCTTTGTGTAAATGTACATTCTTAATGTTTCTTTTCATAGGTCATTTTTGATCCAGTGTTTTCTCTGCAGCTGCATTGGCGCTATGAGCCAGGGTCTCCTAAGATGTTGAGAGGGGACCACTGAGTTGAGGAGAGCATTCTTGGCTGAGGTGGAGCTGTGTAGACTAACAAATGTGCAAATTTTTTAAAAAAACTGAGGTGAACTTTACAAAACATAAAATTAGCCATTTTAAAATGAACGTTTCATTGGCAGTTAGTACATCCTCAGTGTTGTGCAGCCATCAGTTCTGTCTAATTTCAAAATGTTTCATCACCCAAAAGAAATCCCATGCCCAGTGAGTAGTTGCTCGCCATTGCCCTCTCCCCACAACTGGTGGCTGCCACTAATCTGCATTTTGTCTCTGTGGACTTACCTATTCCTGTATGTTTTATATAGTGGAATCATAAAATATGTGACCTTTTGTGTCTGGCCTTTTTTCATTTTGCTTAATATTTACAAGATTCATCCTGTTGTAGCATGAATCAATACTTCTTTCCTTTTTATTACTGAATAATATTCCGTTACACATATATGCCATGATTTGTTTATCCATTGATAGGTATTTGAGTTGTTTCCACCTTTTGGCTGTTACGAATAGTGTTGCTATGGTGATGTTTATTTGTATTTGAGTACCAGTTTTCACTTCTTTTGGTTATATACCTAGGAGTGGAACTGCTGGGTCGTGTTGTGATTCTCTGTTTAACTTTTTGAGGAACCGGGAACTGTTTTCCCCAGAGGCCATTTGATATTTCCTTCAGCAGTGTATGAGGGTTTCTCCACACATTTGCCAACACTTGTTAGTTTCCTTTTTCTTTTCTTTCATTTTATAATAAAATTTATAGCCATCGTTGTGGGTATGAAGTGATACCACATTGTGGTTTTTATTTGCATTCTCTTAAGGATTAATGATGTTGAGCATCTTTTCATGTACTTTTTGATCATTTGAATCTCTTTGGAGAAATGTTTGTTCAAGTCCTTTACCCAGTTTTTAATTACATTGTCTTTTTGTTGTTGAATTGTGTTTGTTATATATTCTAGATACTAGACCTTTATCAGATACATGGTTTGTTAATACTTTCTTTTCTGTAGGTTGTCTTTCACTTTCCTGATAATTCCCTTTGATGTAGAAAGGTTTTTAATTTTGATAAAGTCCAGTTGATCTACTTTTCTTTTGTTGAACATGCTTTTGTTTTTATAATCTAAGAATCTTTTGCTAGATTCAAATCTAGCAATCTTTACTCCCCCACCCCCATGTTTTCTTCTAAGAGTTCTATGGTTTTAGCTCTTAATATTTAGGTTGTTGATCCATTTTGAATTAATTTACATATATACTGTGAGATTGGAGTCCACCTTAAGTTTTTTGGAATGTGTATATCCAGTTGCCTCAGCACCATTTATTGAAGAGACTGTTTTTTCTCCATTTGAATGGTCTTGGCGTGCAAATTTTTACTTCAGTATATGTGTATATGGATTTATCTAGAATTTACTTCTAAGGAAGAGCTCCATGTGAGAAGGTTTTTGGGGACTACATTCTGGCTTTTGGTGGTAGAAAGCTTATTATTCTTCTCTCTTCCTTGAATTGAATTTAAGAGTGCATGTTGGAAAAAAAAAACAACTAAAGCTTGTTAAGGTTAATCATTAATGCTTCTTAAGTTTTCAAGAATGTAGAAAAGGCAGGAGAGAAGGTAATTTTAAGCCTTAATATTGCTAATAAATGTTAGAAATTCTTTTATAAAATCATAAATACCTGGAGGCTGTTGTACTTAAACCCCTGTATTCCAAGTGACTGGTGTTTAATGGTAGATAATTCTATTTTGTTTGTAATTCTTTGCTACAGAAGGGCACTTGCAGTGATGAAAATTTTAAGTCTTCAATGAGCACATGTAGAACTTTAAAATAGTATATTAGTTACATTTTCACAGAAATTATAGATACGTAAAGGGTGATGTGAATGTTTTTCTTGACTGTGACTTTCAGTTTTGAATATTGTAAACTAAACAGTTATTTTAAGTATAAATACGGGAATTTCATTTAATTTTCACATGTCACAAAATATTCTTTTGATTGCATTGAAATTGCTTAGAGTGTAGTCATTTTTAGGTTTAAAAATTACAATTCAAATGTTTCATATGACAAATTTCATTTCCACTCTTAGATTTGCACTTATTTTAGTTGAGATTTGACTCCTTGATTTACTTGAAAATATTGCCTGAGTTTTTGTTTTAAAACCTGAATTTTACTCATGCATGTAAATTAATGTTTTATTAATTGGCTTGCAGTCATTTGATTTGTGACTGTCTTTGGAGTACAGTAGTTAAAACTAGACATGTGAAATACTGATACCTCACTGCTCTCCAGTACCAGGATTTTATACCTGGGTCTAGTGGCAGAGGCTGAAGGACATTTTCCTTGAGCCCAGAAATTGCATGCATTCTATAATCCTCGAGTTTGGTTTTCTAGAGTTAAAGCTTTCCTTACATTCTCGAAAAAGATGGGGAAGCGTGTCTCAAAAAAAGAAAAAAAAAGGGTTAAGCTAGCATATTGACAAGGGAAAGAGTAAACCAAAGTAAGGTTAGTAAAGTTCTTTGCTATTAAGGATGTGACAGAAAGAACATAAAAGGCTCAAGTGTTGAGTGGCATTTTGATTATTTAAATAGCTTGAATTAAGGACTCTTGGGCCTCTTACAGTCTTAAAAATCATAGAAGAGGATTATAGAGTGCTTTTAAAAATTTGATGTATATATATAAATACTGTTAAGAATTAAAATTGAGAAACTTATAAAATGTTAATTCATTTAAAAGAACAATAGTAAACCCATTCCATATTAATCATAAATAGCATATTTTTATTTATTTAAATTGATGTATAGTCAGTTTCTGGTGTACAACATAATGTTTCAGTCCTACATGTACACACATATATTCCTTTTCATATTCTTTTCCGTTATAGGTTATTATGAGATACTAAATGTAGTTCCCTGTGCTATACAGTGGAAAGTTGTTGTTTATCTATTTTATATATAGTAATTTGTATCTGCAAATCTTGTTTGCAGTTTATCCCTTCCCATCCTCTTTTCCCCCTGGTAACCATGTTTGTTTTTTGTCTGTGAGTCTTCTGTTCTGTAAATAAGTTCATTTGTGCCTTTTTTAGATTCCACATATGAGTGTATCATATGGTATTTTTCTTTCTCTTTCTGGCTCGCTATACTTAGAATGACGATCTCTGGGTCCATCCATGTTGCTGCAAATGAGATTATTTTATTTTTTTTTATGGCTGAGTAGTATTTCATTGTATAAATATACCACAGCTTCTTTATCCAGTCATCTGTTGATGGACATTTAGGTTGTTTCCATGTCTTGGCTACTGTGAATAGTGCCATAAATGGCATACTTTTAGATGAAAAAATAGGTATATTTTTCAAAACAAAAATTGGGATGACATTGTTTTACATTTAAAAAATCTTTCATGTCTGGCTTACTAAAAGCTGGATTCTTATATATGCTTCTGTTTCCAGTCTGTTGCAACATATTATTTTGGCTGAAATATATGGGGGAAAAATCCTTAAACCCATCCTGTGTCCTTGTGTCAGTTGTTTTCTTTAAAGTGGAAGCTTCATTTCTTTCTTCTTGTTTGAGGATGTGTCTGCCAGGTACCCAAGTTTGAATAACCATTGCTTGTCTGTCATTCAAGTAAGAAAAATCCTCCTTGGAAAAAGGGACTAGTTCTGCTTGAAACTAAACAACTGTATGAGTGGTTTTCCTTGAGACATCCATTGATGCAGCACAAGGGCTTCCTATTTTATCAGATAGAATATATACTCGGAGTTGAGATTTAATTAAATTAATGTTTTACTCCTTCATTAAGAACACTACTAAGTGATACTGGCATTACCTTAACTGCAAGTCCTTGTCAACAAAGAATACAGTGACTCCAGGTGCACTTCGGGGCCACTGCCTTGATTGGTGGTGTCAGCAGTTTTACCACTGCTGCTTTTACGTTGTCAGTGCAAATGTCAACAGTGAGAAAGGCAACTGATTTGGTGTCATTATGGAAATAATTTTGATCTCTTGGATTTCTTGGGATTTGTAAACCATACTTTGAGAATTGCTGGCAGATGTGGACAGTCCGACTATTGAATTGCTGTGGCAGCTCTTCCTCACACATTCCCCCGCCACCCCCACCCCACCAAAAACGAATCAAATCAGTCTAATTTTCATGTATAATGGAGAAGGGAAGGGAACAAATGCTTGTGACTTTCCTGTTATTCATTCTCATTTAAGCCTCTAGACTGCCCTGTAATCCTAGATACTGTTGTCCTTTATTTGCACATGAGGTAAGCAGATCCTGAGAGGTTAAGTAACTTGTCTGATGTCATAGAACTAGTAAATAGTGGCTGGTGGACTGGAACTAAATGTTGGGTGCAAAGTCCGTGTGCTCTTCTCTAAACCACATGTGTCTCCAGATGGATGTAATGAATCCTGGAATGAGAAAGAGTCTATTCCAAAGGTCAGGTTAACTGTTGCCCTGTCTTTGTATCAGGTTCTTTTCTTGTCTTGTCATTAACCTTTTGCTATTAAGAATAATAGGAATCTTGGTTAGAATGAGTCCTCATGGAAACAACTGATACTTACTTGATCTTTGATCTCATTTGTAAAATTGGAATAAGGTCAAGAAATAATATATTGTCAAAGCTAAAAGTCAGGAACATAGTTTATTTGGTGGGCTCTCTGGCTTTTAGAATTATTTGTACTAGTTGGCTGTTGAGGGACTTAACATGGAGGAAGAGTATTACAGGTGAATAAATACTGCGCTTTACTTAGTCCTTGAGAGTGTCTTGAATAAGGAGTAAGTAGTCTACAGAGTTTAATGCTACTTTCCAGTCCCTTCTGAACAGTTATTTGAGAGGTAGTTTCTACTGCTTGAAGAACTCTTTCCCTTCAAGTTAAATGGCACACTTTTAAGATTACTTAAAAGATACCTTCTTATTTAGTGTACACCATTTTGCTTTGTGTAAAAATGTCGGGAGTTTCAGGATACCAACTAGGAAGTAATGTCAGAAAACTTTCAGTGACTAGTATCTATAATTTGAACATGGGTGGAGGAAAACTATCAAAGAATTTCAGAATTAGCAAAAATTTATTACGCTGTACAGTATGTTCGAATTATGACAAAAAAGTTAACCTGGATTTTTATTATTTGTGTGCTCATCAAGAATATTTCTAGGCTTGCCAAAGGGATGAGAATACAGATGTATAATATTTAGGGTGACATAATACTTGAAGAAACTATAGGGATTAATCTAGTCAAGTAGTTTTTGAACTTTAAAACAGTAGAGCCTTTTCTTCAATCAAAATCATATCCAGGAGTCTAATTGGAGCATAAAAAGTAGTTGAAATGAGAGTCATGGGTCTGGAATTCTCATGCTTGCTTGACAGGTTCTGTTTGCCACTTGCTGAGAGCCCTTGGTTAGTAGTAAGGAACAGCATTAACATGCACTGGGTGTTCATTCTCGGCCAGGTACTAAAGCACTTTTACATGCGTGATTTCACCGTTAGAAAACCACTCATCTAGTTGAACTTCTGGATTTTATCTCTGGAGAAACAGGCCCACAGAGCGTAAATGAGTTGCCCAGTGTCTGAAACTAGTTATAGTAGAATTAGTGGTTTTAAAATCCTTTTTGTCAGTTTAGCCAATGGTATGTGTATGTAGTGTGTTACTTTTTCAGATGTGAAAGTAATATGTGTTCATTGCAGAAATTTTTGGATTTATGGAAGAGTTTATAAAAGGGAAAAATACTTCACTACTTAAGGATTGATCATATTTTGGTATTGATTTTTCTAGTCCCATTTATAAATTGTTTCTTTATTAGAAAATGGATATACTCACTGTACCATTTTGAGTCTCTTATAGTTAATATATTCTAAAATGTTCTCTCTTTTTCCTAAATATTCTTTGTGAGAATGATTACTTGATGAAATTTTACTAAATCTGAACAGTTGATTTCATGTTCCCATTCTTGAGCATTTATGATGTTTGCAGGATTCCCCACTCCTTTTTTTTTAAACTATTATATTTAATGTTTTAATGAACACATAATGAGCATAAAATTTCTGGAGCTTTAACTTCTAGATTTCAAATTACTGGATCAACAGATGTTTTAAAAATATATTTTGGAACAATTTCCAAATTGATCTTTGGAAGGTGTTGCTAGCTTATACTTTCACAAATCATGTCATTAAACTCTGTGAGTTCTGGACAGTGCCATTAAAACAAATAAGTCATTATTTAAATCTACATTTGTTGGATTTAAATGAGGTCAGACTTTCTTCCTTTACATTTATTAGCTGTTTCTATTTTTTCATTTGTAAATCCCTAGTATTTTTACTTTGCCTGTTTTTCTATTTGGATGCTTTTCTCCTTTTAAAAAATAAGAGTTCAAGAAACATGTATTCTTGTGACTACTCTGCATTCCAAACCCTCTGCGTACCTGTCATACCTGTTGCCTTCATTTTTAAACCAAATGGAAAAATCAATCTTTGGCAGAAAGGAGTTTTAAGTTTAAAACTTTTCAATGCATATAATGTCTGGTTATCCCTTCTTTTGTGATGTTATAAGCCACTGATGACCATTGCCCACATCCGTTAATTCATTAGGTATTCTAAAATGCAGATACTGTAATTTTATCATTTCTTCTTTATTCATTTCTTGGAATATTTTGTAAAGAGAAGCTTCCCCATTTTACCTGTTTGGATACATCAGGTGCAGTTTGTGTAGGAAAGTAAGAATACATTCTTGATTCTTTTAATTTTATTTAGCAGTTTTGAAATAGTTGATTTTACTAGCTTCTTTCAAAATGACTGAAAGAATTACTTACGGATGTAAACATGTTAGTGTATTATTATATTTATTGATGCATAGATTGTTTCATCTATGGTCAGCAGGGGCTACTTCAACATTGCTAATGAGTGGCAAGGCTGAGTCCACTTGTTCTGACCTCCAGCTCTTGCCTTCAAAGATCACATGCATTCTGTGGAATGGAGCTGCGTAGTCTGAGATGCCTAGAAGAGGAGGGAGGCCCACTGAAGTTTTCTGGGGAGTATAGAGATCAGCACAACAAATACTTGATTAACTGTTTCTTCATCATGAGAGGGATCCAGTAGTGACCATGAATAGGTAATTTCAGTTGGATGCTCTGTAGAATATGAAACAGGATGATGTGAATGTACTAGTTTAAGCATCAGTGAACAGAACACTTTTTAGCTGTTACACACCTGCAGTCTGTAAGATAAAAATCTTGCCTTTAGCCCCACACCACAGAGGCATTGAGGGGAGCTGTGTTGCATGAGTTTGTGGGTAGACAAGGAACCATATCCTGAAAGAATAGTTGAAAATGAAGCTCAGAAATATCTGTTTAATGTTTTAAGATGGAATTAAGTTCATTAAGAGTTGGGAGACTAAGTACATCTAATTCCTCTAATCACATGTGATAAAAATAACTCTGGTTAAAATGATCCTACGGTGGAGCCTGCAGGAAAGAAATCCCTTGTCTGTGAAGTAAAAAGTCCAAAATTTCTTTGGTCTTTGAAGAAACAACTCTGGCTTTCTTCCTTGAAGTGATGGTTGTTTTTTTTTACTGTGAGCAGAGAAAGGGCCGCGGTACCACCTTCTTTTGGTACCTAAAATACCTAAAACTTGGACATGTTAACATTTTGGTGGAAGCATTGTTCAGTGAGCTTTTAGAAATCCATACTGTAGTTCACAGTGTGGAACCTGGGTCCATGCTACTTCTAGCAAAGATTTCATTCTCCAGGGTAGAGAGATAACAGTAACATCAGCATCATGGATGTACCTGAAAGAATGAACAAGCGCTCAGTAAATATTTTAATGAAATTACTTTAACCATGCTCAAGTGGATGTTGAAGTTCACCCCTTTAGTCTTTCCCTTTTCACTGTCTTTTTTTTTTTTTTTTTTTTTTTCTGTTCGTACTTTCCCCATGTAAAAGAAAGACAAAAGTCAAGTCTTCTTTCCTTCCTGCCTTACCCTTCATTGTCTTGGCAAAGATACACAAACCCTGAGATACCTTTTACAGTATTAATGTTTTAGTTCTTAAATTGGGGGTCCACTATTTATGATTGTGCTACTCAACTTGCACATGTATACTTTATGTATTCTTTTGTATACAACAGGTGTTACATATTTTTAAGAGGAGAAGCTCTTTGTTCATATTCTCCACGTTCGTTGCTCGTTTGCTTCTCCTGCCTTCCATTCCAGTTTTTCTCTGTTTGTTCATAGTATGTAGACCTCCTATGTATATTGTCCCTGGTATCAGTCAGAGGCTGTCACAATACTGTGTAATGAAGAGATTAGTAAAGCCAGAAGACCTTCCATTTGCAGACTGAAGATGGTGATAGTCTCTCTTTTGTCTGGAGTAATTGTGAGGCTCATACTGTATGTCCTGTGTAAATGGACCATGGAAATGTAAGGTGCTTTGGTGATCACAGTGGTATAGTGCAGCAAGGCTTTGCTTGTCCAGAGTAATACTTGGAACATCAGTGTTACATTTTCAGTGATTTGAAGCTCTGTGAAATACACTGTGTGCTCCTCTACCCTTTCAGATTTTTCTTTCTGACTCTTGCTTATTTTGGTGGTACTCTGCCTCTGTTGTGCTGTCATTGTGACTGGGTGCAGGCACAGGGAAGAATTTGTTCGCATCCTGAGAACTTGATTCCTTGAGGGTTTGCCTTGTTTTGCTTCCCCCTCTTTTCTGTTTCTGGTTGCTTCTCTTTGAGCTGCCTGACTCCAGTACCCAGTAGCTGGCCTTTGTTATTCTTTTGTTACTTGGAGTACCCTTCCTCTGCCTTTGCTGGCTGAACGGTGTCCCCTGATAGCTTGGCTTTTGATTTGTTTTTATGGTTACTTGAAACAGTTTCTTCTTCCTGTCCCTCCCTCCCCCATCTTTATCTCCCTAACTGTTTTTCTTTTTTTCTCTTTTTCTTTTTCTTTTTGTTTTCTCTTTTACTTTTTCTTTTCCTTTTCCTTTTTCCCTTTTTAACCCCTTATTTTAGCATCACAGCTCATAAAACTTGTCAGTAACTAGAGCAACTCCAGAGCACAAGCAGCCATGGAAATAAAAAAGGCAGAGCTTGTATCTGGGCCGTGCAGTAGTTAGAGCACAGGTTCCCTGTATGGAGTGGTGGCTGCAGCCTAGGGGTAACAGGCTGGATTGAAAAGGAAGTTTGACAACACAGTGGAAGAACATAATGGAGATGAGGTGCAGCAGTGAGGTAAGTCTATGCCATTGGAAGAGATAAAATAGAGCAGCTGTGTAGTCAGTGAGGGTGGGTCCCAGGCCCAGGGAGACACGCACATGGGTGGTCCTTGTAGTGCCAGGGAGCACTGGGGTACATGTGCAGCAGACCTGCTCCTGCAGCACCTGCCTATTGCTGTTTCCTCTAGTTAAAGACAATGAAAGGTAAAGAAAATTGTGTTCACTTAAGAAAACATATCTGTAGGTAACTTACAAAAGAGGAAATGTGGGAAAATATCATTTGACCAGTAGCATTTTGATTTCTCTGTTTTATATGGCACTGTAGCTCCAAAAGAACAGCTTCTTACTTTAAAAAAAAAAACACTTTTTAAAATTGAGATATAATTCACATACCATAAAATGTACCCACTAAAAGTGTATAATATAGTAGTTTTTAGTATCTCACATAGTTTTGCCACCTTCACCATTACCTAATTCCAGAACATTTTCTTCACCCCATAAAGAAACCCAAACCCAAAAGCAGTTGCTCCCCATTCTCTGTCCCCTCAGCTTCTGGCAACTACCAGTCTGCCAGTCTGCTGTCTCTATAGATTTGCCTGATGTGGAAATTTCATACAGTATGTGTCCTTTGTGTCTGACTTCTTTCACTTAGGATAGTGTTTTTAAGTTTTATCCACTTTGTAGCATGTGTTACTACTTCATTCCTTTAAAAATTAAAAAAATATTTTTTGGCAAAATACACATAAAATTTACTATTGTAATAATTTTTAAGTATGCAGGTAAGTATATTCACATTGTTGTGCAACCAGTCTCCAGAACTCTTTTCATCTTGCAAAACTGAAACTCTGCACCCATTACACAATTCCCCATTTCCCTCTCCCCACACTCTGGCAACCACCATTCTACTTTGTCTCTGTTAATAGGACTACTCCAGTTACCTGTTGTAGGTAGAATCACACAGTACTTACTTTTTGTGACTGGCTTATTTCACTTAGTGTAGTGTTCTCAAGGTTCCATGTTGTAGCATGTGTCAGACTTTAGTCCTTTTTATGACTGAGTAATTTTTCATTGTGTGTGTTTGTTTATTCATTTGTTGATGCATATTTGAGTTATTTCCACTTTTTGGCTATTATGAATAGTGCTACTATGAACATTCCTGTACAAGGGTGTGTTTTAGTACCTGTTTTCAGGTCTTTTGGGTATATACCTAGGAGTGAAACTTCTGGGTCATGGGGCAATTCTGTGTTTAACTTTGAGGAATCACTACAGTGTTTTTCACAGCAACTAAACCATTTTACATCCCTACCTGCAATATGTAAGAGTTCTAATTTCTCCACATCTTTTGTAACACCTATTTTCAATATTTTTGATGATAGTTTACTGGCTGTGAAGAAGTATCTTATGGTTTTTATTTGCATTTTCCTAATTACTAATGATGTTAAACATCTTTTCATATGCTCGTTAGCCATTTTTATATATTTTTTGCGGAAATGTCTATTCAAGTCTCTTGCTTGTCTTTTAATTGGGTTATTTGTCTTTTTGTTGAGTTGCAGGAATTCTTTACATACTCTGGATAATAGACCCTTATCAGACATAATATAATTTGCAAGCATTTTCCCCATTCTATATAGTCTTTTCACTTCTTTGATAATGTTCTTTGATGCACAAAATAACTCTTCATTTTTATTGAAGCTTTTAGTCAGCTATAGGAGTTAAGGCCCTCCTAGTGTGGGTTCTCTGATAGAAAAGAATAAGAGTATCTCTCTCTCTGGCCCGTGCTATGTGAAAAGGCTGAAGGAATTGACATAAATATTGTGTATTTGTGGAAAGGTGGGTTTGGCTTGAGACATAATTTAGTTTTTTATGCTCCATTTCACTCCAGAAAAGGTTTGATGAGGCTTATAATGGATGTGACAAAACGGAGAAGTCTAAGCAGATAAAAATAAGGATGGGGGAAAATAAGTAAATTAAAAATTGGGCGGAACAATGTCGTGGGATATTTCTAGATAGAAAGGAAATGCATAACCATTGGTGTAGGATTATGGATGATAGAAAGTTTTCTTCTTTGTATATGATGGTTTCTACTTTTTATTTAACTTACATTACTTTTAGTAGGGAGATTTTACTACACTATTATTCAAATTCTGAATGCATTTGTCAGACTTGCTGCTTCCTTCATACTGATGTATGATCCGTCTTTACAGCTTTGTCTGCTATCTGCGTTTGTGTTCAGTCCATCCCTTTTCCCTGAGCTTCTCCACCCCAATTCCATCCAGGTCGTGGTCCCAGCAGGGCACCTTCCAGCCTCATCTCCCTAGTCTCGCACTTTACATTTCTGTTCTCTCAGTTGCAGTCTGGCCTCTACCTTTTCCTTGCTGTTTGGCTCAGACCTGCTAGGACTCACCTTAAATATCCCCCAGGGGGAAGACTTCCCTGAGTTCTCTGCTGACACAGGAGCCTTTTCTCACTGCTTCGTGACCTCTACCTGCTCTGTCACTGTGCTAACTGCGGTGCTTATGGCATTGTGTCTGTGTGCTTTTCTTCACTGGATGAGGGCATAGACTGAGACTTCTTCATTGTTTGTCCCTGTGCCTAGCAGAGTGTGTGGCACAGGGTTGGTACCATACTTGTCTGTTAAATGAGTAAGTGAGATCTGCACTATCAGGTGCAAAGTGGTGCATGTGGGCTGGATCACATCTGTGAATTTGTTCTTGTGCCTCACAGTGCTTGGAACTATATTTCACATAAAATTCCCTATTTCCATATTATGAAAAAATGAGACACTCTGGCCACCCTGAGTCAGCATTCTTTCACGATGGCTGTTGACTAGACCTGGGTTATGGTTGGTGCCTCTTTTACATGGTTTGCCGTAGTCCCACCCCTCTCATCTTACAGGAGATGTCCCCCTGAGACACTTGGGGTTAGTGGAAGGATGGACTGCATGTCATGCAACCAGATCTCTCCCCATCTGTCTCCAGTTGGCCTTTTGGTAGAGGGTGGACAGCAGACAGTTTGAGGTTTTGGTTTCTGGCACGTTTCTGCAGTTTTTTATTTCTCTGAAACCAATTAAGGATACAGTCAAACTTTCATACATACATATACAACTAAAATGTATACAAAATGCTGATGAGTTGAATTTCCAAGGATATTAGCAGAAATGGCTGTACTAATGGCACAAGCTTGAATAAAATGATGTGTTTAGTTATTGGGAAAGTTTATCATTCTGAAATTCCTAGATTCCTTTTAAAAATTTTGGCGTATAATCTGTATGTTGATACATGGTTTTTTGATTAAAATAAACTTTTCTTCCCTTCAGCAAATACTTATGGACTTGCCTAGAGAACCCTTTCATTCCTTTATGAAATTAAAAATGGAGTTTTGTTACTTACATTTAGAATTTTAAGGCATTAAATAAATTGTGTTCTTGGTGTGACTGTATTCAAAATTTGTGTGCATTTTTTTTGTGAGACATACGGTCCATAATTCCTGTTATATTTAATAGAGACTGATCCCAGGCCCCAAAGCAAAGTCCTGTGGCTGTAGGAAAGGGGGCAGTGCTGAAGGGCTTGAAGCAAGGCTGTAGGGGGATCTTTTTGCTGGATCTTTTGGCTGCAGTGTGGGTTGAGGGTTAGAGACGCTTGAGACACCAGGGGCAGGGGTTCTGGTGGAGGGCAGACATGGGAAGGGCTCCAACTTTAGAATGAACAGTTAGGGAGAGAGAAAGTCTACCTGCTTATTTTTGATGAAGTCATAGGTCTTCGCAGTACTTAGGTTAATTATGAAACTCCTTTTCAGATAAAAATGAGTGAATATGGCTGACAGGATCTCTTATAAGCTGCCATGCAGATTGAATAAAGGAAAGGGTAAGATAGACTCATAGCTCTCTGTAGGAAAGATGTCTTTTGGTTGAATAAGCAGAAACTCAGGATTACCCCTTTCTGCCCTGCCCTGTGATACATTCATGGTATAGGGGTCAGGTGCTTTAGGCACCATAGACATGGTCCTGCCAATAGGAGGTAGTTCCTGATACCAGCCACCAAACTGAGACTAGCCTGCTAGTTAAAGGGAAGAGACGTTGTCTGGGTTTTATTCCAAGGGAGTCACCACTTCTCTCTGTGCTTCAGTTTCCTCAGCTGTACCTGGGAAGACTAAAAGTATCTACCTCAAAGAGTTGTTGCAAAGACTAAATAAATTACTCTATGCAAAATGTTTACAGAAGTGTCTAGTATTTAGTAAGTACTTGCATTGCTTCTATTACTGCTGTTACTATTTTTATTAATGGAGAAGAGAGATCCCCAAATAAAAATTCTTCAGAGTGAAGTTTCTTTTACATTATGGTAGTTACTGTAAGTGGAAATGTTGTAGAAAGCTTCAAGAACAAAAGAATAAATGCTATTTGGCTTGTATTGTAGCTTTATAGTTGGCCATCAGAATGAAGATTAAAGTCCAGACAATCAGAAGTCTGTATGTGTCCACTGTCTCTTAAGGTATCCCCCCACTCCTCCCTCTCCTGTTGGCTGCCCTTAAATAGAAGTTCTAGTAATACAGTACTTACTATATGAACTGTGTGAACATTTGTACACGTGAAAGTAGCCATCATGCCCCCGGCATGGGGTTTCTAGAGCTCTCCGAGAACAAAATCCTGATTGCTCAGGAGGGGAGATGGGAGAAGGAGGAACAAGTGAAGAGTTCAGATGCCACCTCAGTCTTGTTTCACAGTTGGTTGTTGGTGAAAGGACAGGGCTTGTTTCCAGTGTTTTTATTTTTTTTTTTAATTCTCCTTGGTGCAGAATTAATGTTTTTATGAAAACAGTATATAAACTGTTGTGACCTCCATTCCGTTTTTGTAGATGATGGTTAGGGGTAGTAAAGTATTTTGAATTTTAGGAGCTTTCATTTGAGTCCAGGTAGTTGGCCCATACTGTTAATCACCAATTTCACTTTATTGTTAAATTATTATCATGATTATAAAAAATAAAATATTCTGATTTAAAAATGTATATTCATAGTCCAGTGTAGGACATTTAGAAATGTAGAACAAAGGGAAAAACCCTCATAGTTTTACCACTTACGTAATCACTTTGAATATAAATTCAGCTGAATTCTATATTGCCTCACATTTACTGATACTTACTAAAGACTTCTGCAAGGCACTGTGCTGGGGCATTGTAGAGGTATACCTTTGATTTTTTTTTGCAAGGGGTCTTTTTAAGTGTGAAAGTATAATATAAAAAGTAAGATTTAAATAATACTTTGAAACAACAGGAGAGAATAAAAAATCAGAATGTATCTGTTGCCAGGTGGATGATACTGCCAGCTGGTGCTCTAATAGGGAGGCTTTTCTCACCTGCCTGTCCTTGTGGCTATTTGTTGGAGTCCTAGGTCACCAACTTAACAGGCTAAGTTATAGAGTAAACCACTTACTTATTATACACTGGAAATTGTTTAATTGTATATCCCCTTTTTGGTTTATTATTTGTTTATCCTTTTAAAAAGATCATGGAATTCTTTTAACAATAAGGCTTTCTTGCATGAAGAAAAGCCTCTTTGTATCCACCAGTGGCAGATGGAATGGCATTTGTACGTCTAAATTTTTCAGTAGTAAGGCTACTAAACTAGCACTACAATTAATTGCTTTAGTTGATCCCCCCTTTTCTCTATTGGGGAAGTCAAGGTTAAGTCCCTCCAAGATAGTTCATAATCACTTTTACATCATAAAGTCTGACCCTTAAACTAAGACCTCCTTTTGAGCCGAGGCTTTTGTGTTTCCAGGGCATGTTCAGTTGCACCTGCCTGATACTCAGATCTCTCTCTCTCTGCACTAAGCAGAGTTATAAAATAAGAGGGGAAGGATTGTATTCCCTTTTCAGAACTAGGATGGCGTGATTATCTGACACCTGACCACGAATGTGTGTTTGCGTTTCCATAATCCAGTTGTGGATTTGTGTCCAGACATTTCTTTTTTCAGTATTGTAGCCACATCTCCCTCTTTTTAGTATTGTTTTCTTTTACATAAAGGCTCCTGTGATAGTGTTTTAGTTCTAATTCTGAGAAGTTTATGACTTTTGTTCTTCATTTTCTTCTTGAAAGTTATTTTCTGCTTAAGTAGAGATGTGTACAACATTAAGGGAGATTGCAAATGAAGACATTTGTAAATGAGTGTTTTGGTTAAATGCTTTTCCAACTGAAGGTGGCATCTTGCCAACCAGAGGGCGGCAGTTAGCCAGCGTGTGTTTTTACATTTTTTTTTCTTTGTTCAGGCAGAGTAATATCCTGCTACTTTAAGGGTAGAAGACTCTTCTCCTTTTTCCTTCGTAAGATTTTGAAAGAATGTTGTTTGCTTAGTTTAAAAGAGTTGACCGGAGGATGACTGTGGTGTGGTCTCTTTAAGATTAAAAAATTTCTACTTAAACAGTTTGGTTTTAGCAATATGTTCTTTGAAATAATAACTCATAATAGTTAAGACTTGCATTTATGTTTTGAAACTATGGTACTTTTGGTAAAAATATTTAAGGGCACAAAATGAGAGTACAGGGATAAATGACCCTCTAGGGCCTGGTTAACTCCTTTAAAAACCTAAAGCACTGACTGTGTAAAGTGAAAAATGACAATACTAAGACGTAAACTAAAAGAAGTCTAGCAGAATTCTCATTGTTACCTGTGGCTTTAAAAAGTAAAGTATTGGTCTTAGAGAAGTAGTTTTCTGATTTTTTTTTTTTATATCCTTCTTTTTGAAGGGGAGCAGAGTATATGCCACCCCAAAATACGCCACTTTGGCAAAATGTTTTGAGCTGAAGGCAGTTGGCTCTCTACCCTTTCTGTCTAAAAGCGGTACATAAATTTCCATTTGTAGAAGTGTTTCCTTTTCCCATTCCAACAAGAGAAGAATGAGTCTATCTACATAACAAACCTTACTAAACAGTCTTTATTTACTATATATCCTAGTCACCCTCTCACAACTTGCTCCCCTCCCAGGAACTCCCAAACCCCTTTGCTATTTTTAGCCTCTTCATACTTTATCACCTTTGTTAACATGGTATATAAGCCCTACATTCTGTCCATCTCTTTGAGTTACTCATCAGTGAGTGTTTCTGTGTGTATTCACATTGTATGGGTAAATAAACTTTTTTCTCTTCTTAATCTTTTATCAGTTTGATTTGCAGGTCCCAGTTACTGAACCTAAGAGGGTAGTGGGAGATTTTTTTCCTTGACATGTGCTTCATCTTCTTCCTTTTGGATAATTCAGCACTGACTCTTGTAAATTATACAAAAGACATGTGAAACAATACAAGAATGAGGAAGAGAGCATATTATATCTGGAGGAAACTTTTTGTTTTTAAAAGTTACTTCTCTAAAATAAGCTAAATGTTAATTCCTTCTCATGGTCTTTTATATATTGCTATGATAGAGTAACAGGTAACATGATTCTTGTTAAGTAAACATTGTGTATCCTTTCCACAGCTTTAGAATCCTGGACAATATAGAAATCATTAAAACAGGTACTTGACCTAAAGCATTTTGAATGGTAGTTATTTATTGTCGCAGTGTAGATGCTTCCAGAGTAGAGGCTTGAGTGATAGTTTATATTTTTCAATTAAGTAAGGAATTCTCTTTAGTTATGTGACACTTTGGTTTTAAAACCATAGTCTAGGAAGGCCTTTAGTTTTTCTTTTAGCAAGAAGATGTCCCTAGTCTGAGGAGATCCATAGGCTTCAGATAGCAGTTTCTTGCCCCATAGCAAATTGGGGCAAAGGCAGTCCTGAGGTGTCCAGAGTGGACTTCTGTATATATCATTAGTCTCTGGGTTCCTAGAGTCACAATATTAAAAAAGAAAAAGAACAAATATTTTGATTTTTCAGTTTATCAGTTTTTCTTACCATTAGTCATAGAACTAAGACTTAGAATGTTACCGCATGGGAAGTGAAGGGTGAAGGCAAAACTGAGTCTCAAGTCTTTGAGCAGGACATTTCTGCTTGCTTTAGAATACATACATGCATATCCTGCCTAGTTCCAAAAATAATTTAAGGTGGCATTTCTATGGTTTGAGTAAGACTTATTTATAAATACACTTACCAGTCTCAAGTTGAAGTGAGTCTGGCTTCTAAATGGTGTGTACTTATTCCAACAACGCTGCCATTGTACCTCAAGCTCTTGTTACACCTTTAAGGCTTAAATATGTTCACTGGTCTTAAATCTTTATCCTTTGATGTTAGAATCAATTTTTGGCAACAGCTAGAAGCCACTGAGTGCCAAGCCTGGTGAATAACCTGGGTAGTCAGTCTGGGTTGTTAGAGCTTTTGGCCTATTGTTTTTGACTCATGGGCTGTGAGCCAGAACGGTTTCAGGATGATGAAACCAGTTTCTGAGCCACAGTTAACTCCTTGTTACATCCAGCAAACTTGAACAATGGGCCCAGTTGACTCCTGGTCTTTGTGGGATGTCCCTACGTTAGCAGTGCCATTGAGATCAAATAAACAAGTTAACATTGTCCTCACTTGTGACTTCGATATGGATGTTTTCTTGGGTTTGGACTGGAGCACAGTTTTCCTTTGTACATTTCATGTTTTCAGGTCATAACGAAAATTTTTTATCATTACCTCTACTAATTTTCTCAAAATGTTATTTTTTCTTAGCTGTTCGTGAAAGATCCAAGATAAAGAACAACTTCTAACTTCTGTTTATCACTTAGTGCAAATATTCAGAGCAGTCTTATCTCTGGGGTATATGGAGAAGATTTCACTTAAAAATTTGTGGGGATGAAAAAAGTTGTTGTTCAAAGTGTTGAGATGGGATGAAGCTTAACGTTGAAGGGGTTATGAGAGACTTGAACTTTACTTGAAAGTGTTGGGCTCTCCCATCCAAACCAATAATCAGTCTTAAAAATGGGAAGTGAGACTCTGGGGATGGTGAGAATAGTAACCCCACCTCCATCCACACCCTGCAGAAGAGGGATATTAGAAGGACATCCCATGGCCTGCAGGAGAACTTGTGCCCTCTGGCAGTCAGCCAGAGAGACAGCAGAGGATCTAGGGACTTGCTGAGGATTCTTAAGTTCCATTGGGCATTGGGGAGAGGGCTGGGGAATTAGGGCAGATTAGTGATGCTGGAGGTGATGTGGATAACCCAGACTCAGTGGGCTGAGCAGGGTCTGGGAAGGTGGCAGTTCTAAACAGAATGGGTGCTATTGCTGGTTTGCTTGGTGGTGATGAGATCAAGTGAAGGCCGCCTGGGGAGGCAGGCTTACTGGATGCCCCTGAGTCATCTCTTCTGCTGGGCTGGTGGGGAGTCAGCTGGGGGAAGAGCAAGAGTGACTTCTAGGCCGGGGTTGGTAGCTTACTCTGAGCCACACTAGCCTGAAGGTCTATTTATTTGATAATTTTCTTTGTTTTTTTATAGATGCAGAAACATTACACTGTAGTAGTGATTGGAATTAATTTTGTTGCTTTCTAGTTTAATGGGGTTTTTAGCTTTCTAGTTCCCTGAGATGTCCTGCCCAAAAAGCTAGCATGCAGAAGGGTCTGCCATGAATGCAGAGTGGTCTAGAAGACCCTTCCGCACCCCCACAGCTGTTTCTTGAGCAGGCCTTATTCTTCCACCTCTTTGTGTATTGCTTGTGGTATTTCTTCTTCCTAGAATGTTACTCTCTGCCGGGTGGACTGTAGCTCAGTGTAAATACCACCCCTCCCAGCTGTTAGCTGCTGAGTCCCTTCTGCCTCTGTACTTGGACTTAACTCTGTTTTTATACTGCTCACTATGTATTTTAGTGAACTATGTTGTGCTCTTATTTACTCTTATATCCCTAGGCCAAATACAGGTGCTTAGAAAACATTTGTCAAATAAATACTGTGATAAGGGCCAGAACTTTGAATCAAGCAGTAAAAATTAAAAAAGGAGTTGATACTTCGCACAATGTACAAAAATTAACTCAATGGATTATAGGCTTAAATGTGAAGCTACAAACTACTAGAAGAAAACATTAGGAGAAAATCTTTGTGACTTGAGTTAGTAAAAAATCTCTTAGGTAGGATACCAAAAGTATGATCCATTGAAAAGTATTACTCTTCCAACAGTCTTCTGCTCTTGTAAAAAACCTCTTAAGGTAACAAAAAGAGAAACCACAAATTGATATAAAGTATTTGCAAATCACATATCTGATTAAGGACTTTTATCCAGAATATATAAAGAGCTTTGCAAACTCAGTAATAAGATCCCAATTTGAAAAATGGGCAAAAGACTTGGCATTTCACTAAAGAAGGTAGATAAACAAGCACATAAAAACATGATTTTACTCATGTGAAATGAAAACTTATGTTCATACATAAGTTTTTTATTTGTTATGTTCATACAAAAGCATGCACACAAGTTTTATAACAGCTGTTTTTGTTTTATTTTGTTTTGTTTACAATTGTCAGAAGTGGGAACCATTCAAATTTCTCTCAACTGGTGAATGGATAAACCAACTGTGACACATCCCATGCAATGGAATATTGCTAAGGAGTAAAAATAAATGAACTACTAATACCATTATAACAAATGGATGGATCTAACATGTATTGTGCTAAGTGAAGGAAGCCAGGCTGTATAGTTGGCATTTGTATTGGAAAAGGCAGGATGCTAGGAGCTGGGGGTGGGGGAAGTTGGACGTAGACTGGCCTGGGGAAATTGTTCTGGGCCATGGAACTCTTCTGTATCTTGATTGTGGGGATGGTTATACAACTGTGTGTTTCTCATAGAACACCTGCAGAACTGAACACCGAAGGGTGAATTGTACAGTATGTAAATTATACCTTAATTAAAAATGAAAACATAAGTAATTGATATAGATGCTTTAGCAAAGGTTTTGTTACCTCTGTTAAAGCTTAACAGAACTTTGCAAATTTGGAGTGGTAACAATTCACCAGAATGTGGTGCTCTCTGAAGGCTTTTCAGGTGGATTGTAGCGTGACCTCTGTGTGCCTAATCTTTTACAGAAGTGCAAAACCAGGGAGGCAGGCTGTAGCGTGTTGGCACATCTTATGGATGAGATGGCCCCTGTATCAGTGAAAGCTGGTGCCTTTTGAAAAATTCTCAGATGTTGAATAGGACAGCATTAAGTAAAGTTTATGATTAGGGAAAAGGTGGCAGGACATAAATGTGGGTGCTGTATCCTGCCTTGCATTTCTAGCATTTGTGACCACTATGTGTGGTCTGTGGAGCGCAGGTCTGTGTAACTTCATTTTGTCAGTGTGTTACTGAGCTCCGTGTAAAACTAAAGATGTGTGATTGGCAGTTGGTTTGCTATTTCCAGCAGTGCATATGTTTTTATTTTTTATTTCTAAAGTCGGTTTATTTCACTTTGACAATTTTGTTACACTTGTGAGTTGTTGTTACTGAAGATTGTTTAGACTGTTGTCCAGTGAGTGGGGGAGGGGACTCACTAGGTACTTAGTCTCTACAGTTTTTATTAGTTTATGACACTTGAACCTCGCTGTAAATGTTATTGTGACCCCCCACCCCCACCCCAGTAACTATTAGGAGAAGCAGTATGTAAGTAGTGGCTTCTGGAGCTACATGGCCTGGGTTTGGCTCCCAGCTCTAGTTTGTTTACAAGCTGGGTGACCTTAGGAAAAATTATTTACCTTCTCTATGCCTCTCCTTCCTCATCATTGAACGAGGATTATAATTACAGTACTGACTCCGTGGAGAGTTTATGTGGATGAAATGAGCTAATAAATGAAAAGCCCGCACAACAAGCAGCATGCAGGGAGGTGGGTGTCAGTGTTAGCTGCCTTTATTGTTGTAGTTATTTCTTATTCTGTGTCAGTTGAAATATGTTGAAATATGAGAATGGCTATGATGCTGTTTCTCCTTTGGCTTCCTGAGACTAGTTTTCTTTAGTTCTGCTAAAACCAGTTGATTTAAATCCTATTTTCTTGTCTTGTTTCCTTGTAGTTCCTCTTTCTTATACTTCATTGCATATTTGATTTTCAGTAAATATGCTTGATACCTTTGGAGTCTGCCTCCAATGACTTTTATATAAACCAGTTGGAAATAATTTGTTACATCGTACCCTCTTCTGTGTTCAGAGATACAAAGCTACTTCATTGCCTTAAGAAATTAGACAAAAAAGGCAAAACTAAATCTCTTAAGTTAGAAGACAGGGAATGTGGTTATATGTTGAGATTTAGAAGCCTTTCTAAATTGAGAAGACTGAATACTATAAATCAAAAGAACATCAACTGGTTTGTGTCTCTGTGCTGTGTTACCTTTGTAAAAACGTGTCTTTTATACAGAGAAGTGCTTATTCTCAGCACAAAGCTTACTGTGTTTGTCAGAGTATTTTGAAGATGTTTGTTAAAAAGCACTTGTGGAATGGCTTGTGGAAATGGCTGTGAGGTTTCACAGAGTATTCTTGTCCTCTTCAGATCCGTTCTTTAGTAGGAGAAAATAAGACTTTTAAGCTTGATGGTAGCAAACCCGTTTGCTAGTCTTTTCTCCTTGTAGGGTTAAATTGGGTAGTGTTCACTGGAGGTGCTTAAACTGCTAGCAAATCAGTTCATGGTTTTTATGTCCCCTATACTGAGGATTTGAGGTAACCTTTGCAGCCTTTCTTACTGCATGAGTAAGGCACCTTCACTGTGGAACCTGGACCATAACTCCCCATTTCCCCTTCCCAGTGTCTGGTAACCTTTGTTGTAATTTCTGTCTCTCCTGATTTGCTTTTTCTAGGTACTTCATGTAAGTGGGATTGTACAGTATTTGTCCTTCAGTGTCTGGCTTTGCTTAGCATGTTTGGAAGATTCATCCATGTTATAGCATGTCAAAATTGTGGGTTTTTTAAATAGCTGAATAATATTCCATAAATACAATGATTAATATATTTAACCCAACATATCCAAAATAGTATCATTATGAAATAATCTGTTCTACTGCTAAGCACATCTGTTCAGACTTGCTACATTTCAGGTGCTCAGTAGCTTGCTGTGGCTAGTGACTGCTGTACTGGACAGTGTGGGTCTAGGAAAGGGAAAGGTTACTTGATTATTAAGCAGCACAAACTCTATAAAGAAAAATATTTGCTGAAAGGCAGTATTAGAGAAGATTGTAGTCATCAGCCATAGAAAAAAGAAAGATTTGAAAAAATGATGAAGATCCAGGCATAGCTTTTCCTTTGTGTCAGACTTCACACACCATAGGAGCCTTTAGAGGAAGAAATATTTCACTGTGAATTTTTTTTCACCAGAATCTCTGGTGAGAAGACCTAAGGAACTCTTGATGATTTTTTAAAAAATTTGACTCACAATGTCTTAAATACAGTAACGGGAAACATTAGGTAATTAACATTTTGAGTAGAAAAATTTGAGTAATGATTAGAACTGGAACAGAAATTTGCAGTGGGTGCTGTAGGGCTTGATGTAATTCCTGCCTCAGGAATTTGGATTTCTGAAACTAATATCAGGTCAGTTTGGGAGGGCCAGTGATACCATTGTAACTAATAATAGCATTGACTTCAGAGTTTGATAGACCTGGGGCCAAGTTCGGTGTCTACCACTTAATAGTTGGATGACTTCAGACATGTCACTTTACATTTTAGGCTTTCACCCTCCTTTACTCATCTGTAAAATAGAGATGATATTTATGTGTACGTTGTTTTTATGAAGATAAAGATATGTAAACCCTTGCCATATCCAAGGGTTATTGTTGTCATTGTGATACAAAGCAAAGGTCATTATTGCCACTAGAATATGGAGAAGCCTGGCATACTTTCATATTCTGTGTGCAAGCTGCAGCTACAGAGCTAACTGCTTGGAAAAGAATGGAGCAGATGCTCAACCAGAAGCAGATGTACTGTGGCAGTGGGACCCTCGAAAAGAGGCAGGACTGGGACTCTGAGCCTTGATGTGGGATTCAAACATTCAATTGTTTAGTTTAAGGAAAACTTTAGGTACAGTGTGGGAAACTACCAACTGCTGGCTTTCTCAGCAGGTTAGAATGAGCCAGCACAATTAGTGTACACATACAGTGACAGGTGGCTGACTGTAAGGGACAGCGCAGGAAAGCAGTAACAAGTAAAAAGTGCCGTCCTAAAGGTCTGGAGCCCTGGGTGCAAAAGCAGACCTTCAGTACGCTTCAGAGGCCCTGAGGAGGAGTGCCTGTGATGAAAGGCTGTGAGGTAGCCGAGAAACTTTGTTATTCTCAGCATGAATGTTTCAATCCAGAATGGTTTAAATGAGGTAGGTAATCTTTAAACTATGAGAACACATGGCTCTTGAGAACCACTCAGGCCTTGAAGCCCTGCTAGCTCTGTATTTCAGAGGCAGGAATATGAGAATATGCTGTGAGAGCAGGGGAAAAACTCACAGGGGACTGGGAAGTCATTCTGGGATGAGCAGTGTTCCCAGTTTTGCCCTGGCACATCTTTCAGTTATTTTTCTGGTTAGAACACTTTTTGAATTTATGACACCTTGTACATGAAATATGAATGTAAATTTAGAGACCAGTAAATCAGGCACCTGAATACCCACCCTGTAACTCAGGAAATAGAATGCTGTCAGTCTAAGTAATACCCCCACCTCCACATCTTGTAGTCTCAGTCCAGGTTTCAAGCAGAGTTAAACTTTAGGAGAAGTTGGGTATTTCAGATGAGTTAAAATGACACTGGTTAGTGTATTTTAGTATAAATTGAAGAACCATTTTGTTATTAAAATGGATGATTATGTGACTGGAAGAAAGTTATTAAAAAGCAAGACTAGAATTCTTAAAGCCCTATTCATGAGCCATTTTACACTTACCTTTTGTTGCTCTGTGTGGTGCTTTTGTGGGACATGCTTCTTGTTCTGCAGTTGCCCTGGCACCTGACTCTAGTTTCTTGAGCACATGCCTTCATCCTCTGCACGGTCTGACAAAAGAACCCTAATAATTCAGATAGCTCTTCTTAACAAATTTTTATCTTTATATTTTTTTAATTGAAGTGTACTCAGTTTACAATGTTGTGTCAATTTCTGGTGTACAGCATAATAGTTAAGTCATATATATACACACACACACATACATATATTTGTTTTCATAATAGGTTATTATGGGATTTTGAATATACTTCCCTGTGCTATGCAGTATACAGTTGTTTATCTGTTTTATATATAGTAGTTAGTATCTGCAAATCTCAAACTCACAGTTTATCCCTTTCCACTTCCTTACTCCCTGGTAGCCGTAACTTTTGTTTTCTGTGAGTCTGTTCCTGTTTTGTAAGTTCATTTGTCTTTTTATAGATTCCACATATAAGTGATATCATATGGTATTTTTCTTTCTCATTCTGACTTACTTCACTTAGAATGATGATCTCCAAGTCCATCCATGTTGCTGCAAATGGCATTATTTTATTATTTTTATGGCTGAGTAGTATTCCATTGTATAAATATACCACAACTTCTTTATCCATTCATCTGTTGATGGACATTTAGGTTGTTTCCATATCTAGTTTTTATCTTTAACTGCAATCTGTGGGATGCTCTTCTACAGTAGTAGCATATCTTTCATAAGCACACTCCAATCCAGTAGTTGAGACTTGCTCATTTTGGGGCTGCTAAGTTAATGCTTATATTTTTAGATATGTAACAACCTAAGGAACAGTTTAGTTCAGCAACTTATTTCAGCAGTTTGATTTTAAGAGTCTGTTCTTGATGGATTTAGAAAGAAGAGAATGAATTTGTAAAGCTAGTTTTAAATGCTGGTTGTACAACCTCCAGGCGACTCCCATTCTTATGATAAAACAGTGTCAGAATAATTCAGGTGTTCTTTTTTTCCGTTTCAATATAACACTCTCAGAATTCCAACAGAACATTGCTTTGACCTTGATTAAACTGTGAATTTTATTTAAAAGTGAAAATTGGCATTTTGGAAGCTATTTATAATGGTGTGATGGCAGAGTGTCCATTTGAAAGCAGTGTAACCACAAAAGGGATTTATTTTAAATGATGTATCCTTTGGTAACACCTAAATTTATTTAAGGAAATTGTTTTTAATTGCATAAGTAATAACCTCTTAAAAAAAATACAAGTACAGGTGATGGTAAAATCCCCCCTGACCACTATTCCTCATTACATGTCCCGTCTTTAGAATTGAGGAAGGCCTTTTTGTAATCATTTTGGCATATATTCTTCCTCAACTTTATTTTTTAATTGCATACACACACACACCCCCCTAATGTCTGTAGCAAAAGTAGTATCATACTGTGTGTATTCTGCAAGCTGCAGTTTTCTTAGTTTTTGAAGAACATTCAGTGTATGTAGGTCTACCCCATTGTTTTCAATTTCAATGATGTGTATTATGAATGTACCCTAGTTCATTTAACAATTGGGTTATTATCCATAACTTGCTGTTGAATACAGCATTATGATAAGCATGTCTTTTGTTTGATTCTCCCAGGACACATGTGAATGTTTTTCTAGCTTAGATTTGGAAGAAGTGGAATTGCCTGTTTATAAAGGTCTAGTATTCCCTACATGGAAGTTAATAAATAGAATATTCTTTGACTAATTGACTAATTAATTGTGCTGGTAAATGAATTGTGCATTTGTAATGCCATTTTAGTAAGATAGGGAGGACTGGGGCCAAGTGTGAAACTAGTGATTCTCAACACTGGTTGTGCATCAGAATTACCTCTGGGACTTTTAAGGCATTGTCACCCCAAGAGAGTAAGTTAATAGGTCTGAAGATCAGTACAGATGGACTTTGGCATGGTGAGGAAAATTAAACACAAGAGATACATCCTGAGACTTTTCTTAGAATGCCCAAATTACCGAGCCTCCAATCTAGTACCTAACCCCTAAAACGCAATCAAATGTAGCAGAAAAATGTGATTTTCTTTAGACTCTTAATGTTAGTTAATGACTTTTTATCCCTCCAAGCACTTAATAAGGTGTATGAGTGTAAGATAGAGGGAAAGAAAAAAGATTAATTTTAGGGGGAAGGGACAGTAAGATTATAAACATGAAGTCTGAAGGACTAAATTTGTAGGATTGTGTTAAAGGTTTTATAAATATTGTTAATAAAAATGAGTGTTTAGGTCTTTTCATAATGGAAAAATTGGAGGGCATCTTAAATCAGACATGCGTTGAGCATAGCAGTTGAGAGCCCAAACCCTATACATAGGCCACCTGGGTCTAGATCCCTCTACTAGTTCACATATTAGCTCTGTGAACCTTGGCAAGTTACTTGGCCTTTCTATACCTCAGTTTCCCTTTCTGTAAAATGGGGATAGTGACACTTTATTTTTATAGAGCTATAGGAATATTAAAGAATGATTATATATAAAGCAAGCAGGAGAGTACCTGACACATAATAATTGGTATGAAGTGTTGGCTGTTGTTATTGTTGTTTTTCATTACAAATACGATTATTATTAATCCTCATGTCTTAACCTTCAGGCATTATTGTTCTCAGTGACCGGAAAACAGCAACTCAATACATGGCTAAAGATGATGAGGATGAAGAACTGTACTCTGGAGTACTGATTCAAAGTCCCTTTGGTTTAGCAAAGCTAAGATTTTTTTGTGTGCTTGATATGTTTAAGGCCCTGTAAATTGTTCCTTGCATATTGAAATGGAGAACTAGTTCAGATTTCCTGTTCATGTAATTGGTAGGAAATCCCACAGACAGCAGGACAAGGATAGAGTCTGTTTTGTTAAAGTGTTTATGGTGCTTCCTAACATTTTGTAAAGCAACAGAACTTGAAAGTAAACTTACTATTGCTTGCTGCTGTTAAAGGTTTTTATAGAAATTAGGGAATGACTGACTTATGCTGATGCCTGAGGTGAGAATTTTAAGATTTACAAATGAGAGAAGAAGTGATAATTGGCAAAGTTCCTGAAGGGTGCCATGTGGGCGTACAGACACAAAATGAATTGTGGCGAATTGACAAATCTTATGAATAGCTCCATGAAGTTTAATGTTTTCCCTCCACATGGCATAGATTTTAAAACTTTGCTTTTCAGTCTCATTCACATATAGGATGCCTTATTTTCGTTTTGTCTCTATAGTTGGTTATATTTCTACCCTACATTTAGCCAGGACTTCTTTGTATAGCATGTAAGATGCTCTCAGAGCTGGGCCCTGCCAGATTCTCTGACCTCATTTCCTACCAGTACCTACTTCACTTCTGCCAGTCACCAAAACAACTTAGATGGCCCACGTGGTGGTGTCCTCTCTAGCTTTGCTTATGCCATTTTCCTGTTTGGAGTCGGCTTTTCTTTACCTGGTAACCAGCCTGAAAGCCTTCTCTGGCTAGTCCTTTCCCCAGACAGACTGTTCTTTCCTTCTTGCAGGCTGTGCAGCGCAGCTGTGGGGCTGAACTGTCCAGGCTTTCATCCTGGCTCAGCCACGTACTAGCTCTGGGACCTTAGAAACACACACACACACACACACACACACACACACACACACACACACACACACACACACACACACACACACACACACACACACAGAGATAAAACTCACACAAATAACCTTTTTAACCATTTTAAAGTGTACAACTCAGTGGCTTTTAGCATATTTATAATGTTGTAAGAAGCTTTGGGAAAAAAGCAAACATAAAACTCACATAAGTCACCTTTTTAACTATTTTGAAGTGTACGACTCAGTGGCTTTTAGCATATTTGTAATGTAAAAATGTTACGTTTTTGTAATGTTTTGTAACGTTGCCTAATTCCAGAACATTTTCATCATCCTGAAAAGAAAACTGTGTTAGCAGGCACTCCCTAGTCTCCTGCTCCAGACCCCTAGAGCTACTTTCTGTCTCTATAGATCTCCCTGTTCTGGGCATTTTGTATAAATGGAATCACCCGTGTTTGTGTCAGACTTGTTTCATTCTCTGTAATGTTTTCGGGATTCATCCACTTGGTAGTGTGTATCAGTACCTCATTCCCTTTATGTATGGATATACGAGTGCCACATTTTGTTTATTCATCAGTTAATGGACATAAGATTGTTTCCCCTTTTTTTGTTATTATGACTAACACTATTATGAACATTTGTGTACAAGTTTTTGTGTAAATGACATGAACATGTTTTCAGTTCTCTTGGGTTTATACCGAGGAATGGAATTGTTGGGTCACATGATAACCGTTTGTTTAACTTGTTAGAAGAGGGACTGCCAGGTGGTTTTTCAAAGCGAAGTTGCCATTTTGCATTCCTACCAGCAACACATGAAGGTTCCAGTTTCTCCATATCCTTGCTAACACGTGTTACTGTCCTTTTGATTATAGTTATTCTGATGGGTATAGGGTGGTATTTCATTGTTGTTTTGATTTACGTTTCTCTAATGACAAGTGATGTTGAGCATCTTTTCATGTGCTTATTGGCCATTTGTATTTATTTTTTCGAGAAATGTCTATTTAAATCCTTGGCCCAATTTTTAATTGGGTTGTTAGTTTTTTAAAATTGTTCAGTTGTAAGAGTTGTTATATATTCTGGATGCAAGTTCCGGATATTGATGGGTGAATATATACTCCCGTTCTGTGATTATCCTTTTGTTTTCTTGATAGTATCCTTGGATGCACAAAAGTTTTTAATTCTTATGATGTTCAGTTTATCTATTTATTCTTTTGTTTTTTGTCCTTTCAGCATCATATTTAAGAAACTCTAGCCTAATCCAAAATCAAGATTTACACCTGTATTTCCTTTTAGAAGTTTTATAATTTGAACCTTTATATTTAGGTCTTTGATCCAATCTGAATTAGTGTTTTGTATATGGAGTCCATCAGGAGTCCAACTTCACTCTGCGAATGGCTATCCAGCTGTCTAGGGCTGTCTTTTTGTTGTTGTTTTAATTTTTTAATTGAAGTGTAGTTGATTTACAGTGTTAGTTTCAGGTGTACAGCCCAGTGATTTAGTTATAGATGTATATTTTTCCTTTTCACATTCTTTTCCGCTATATGCTGTCACAAGGAATTAAATTTTGTTCCCTGTGCTGTACAGTGGGTCCTTGTTTATTTCTACATGTAGTAACATGTAGTACCGTCTTCTGAAGAGACTGTTCTTTTCTCATCAAACGGCCTTGACACTCTTGTAGAAAATTAGTTGACTGTAATGTGAGGGTTTATTTCTGGACTTTAATTCTATTGCATTGATCAGTATGTCTTTCTTTATGCCAGTTCCCTACTATTTTGATTACTATAGCCTTGTAATAAGTTTTGAAATCAATGTATGAGCCTTTCAGTGTTGTTCTTTTTTCAAGATTGTTTTGGCTATTCAGGGTCCCTTACATTTGCATAGGAATTTTAGGGTCAGCTTGTCCATTTCTTCAAAAAAGATAGTTGGAATTTTGATAGGGACTGTATGAATCTGTAGATCAATTTGAGGAGTGTTGTCGCCTTAACAATAGTAAATCTTCCAATCTATGACTGTAGGATTTATTTCAGTCTTTACTTTCATTCAATGGTGTTTTGTAGTTTTCCAGTTTAAAAGTCCCTCATCTTGGTTAAATTTATTTCTAAGTCTTTTTTGTTTGTTTGTTTGTTTTTGTTTTTGTTTTTGTTTTGTTTTGCTTTTGATGCTATTATAAATGAAATTGTTTATTAGCTCTAGACTCTTGAGCAAATTTCTTAAACTTTCAAAGCTTCAGTTTCTGCATATAAAAGGGACATATTGAGTATTTACCTTCTCCATTTGTGAAGATTTAAATGAGTTCATTCACAAAACGGGATTAAGTAAGCTTGTTGGTTCAAGCTAAATGTTAAATATTAAACTGTGAACTCTCTGAGGGAAGGAATTTTCCCTTACATATTTTTGTGACATATTTTCTCTTCCCCCTGCTCAGGTAGCACCTAGCTCTGTACCTGTTGATGCTGAAGGAATGCAGAAGGGTGGAAAAATTGGACTATTATCACATCAACTTAAGTTCCTAAGTATGAAAGTTAACGTTGGTTGGGAGTTATGGACACTGATTCCGCCTTACACCTGCATATTTTGATATGGCTTATTTTCTTATATGTATAAATAAGCCTTGCACAATAATTTTGTCACTTCTTAAGATAGTGGTTTCTTTTTAAGATGGTTGAGTGGGCCTTGGCTTACCAAAGGAGATGTAAAGCAGGCATTCATCGCCTTGGTGAACTCACAGTCCTCTATGTCCCAAAATTGTATGTGAAATTAAAATGTCTTAATTTTAGGATGTTGTACATCATAATTTTAGAGAACTAAGTAGTTTCAGTTGTGTATTTATATCTAGTATGAAAAGCTATCTTTAAGTTAGGATTATAAAAATGCTTCCTTTTTCTGAATATGATTCTATGGTATAATTTCTAAAATTCACATATATCAGTAAAATATACAAGTGATAGTTAACTTGTAAGTGTAAAATAGGGAAGGCTTTAATTCTTGGCCTCATGGTGCCTAGAGCACTGGCTCTCACCCCTGGTTTAACAGCGCACTTATGTAAGCACTGTGTCACTTCTTTTCTCCCCGGCAGAGCAGGGTAGGAGTGCCTTTGTTCTGTTTAGTGGCTAGATTAACTATTAATGATACTGTGCTGTGGTGAGAAACCTGTAGATGGTTTTCAGGGATTAGTTTCATTACATTTAATTGCTAATAAAGGGCATTGGTGGTGAAGCTAATAGAATTAAGAATTTAAACATTCATCTTTTCACACTTCAGTGTAGTTTTGTATTCGCTCCTAAAATTCCTCAACATAAAAATAACAAAACAATGGTAACAAATACCATGTGATGAACTTGAAATTTTATGGTGCTCCATACAGTGTTGGGAATGGTAGATCTGGGTCTGGGCCTGGTGAGACACAGCCATTGCAGTGGTCTCTCTCTGCCTTTTTGCTTGATGGCTTCCAGGGGTGGATGAGGATGAGAATCCCAGTTTGAGGAGATTGACCTACTTTTCTTGCTTGAATTTGGAAATCCATAACAAATCTTTCCTTTTAAACTAGTATTTCTTTGGGGTTATAAATTGCACTTGGAATAATAATTCTAAAAGTGACAGAAGGAAAAACATTTTCTCTAGTAAATGGGTAAGTCCTCTAGCTTCTGATAAGTGGCAGCAGAAGCTACCTTGAAAGTTCTAAACCAGAAACCTAACCACCCTGAGATCACTTCCTTCTCCTCTTCTAATCTTCCCCGACCCCAACCTGGCTCACCTCCCACCCCTACCCCAGTGTAGAGGTTGGTATGAACACATTGTGGTTGGTTGGCATTGTGCCATATTCAGGAACATAAGTAATCCTGTTTTGGAATTATTGCAGAAGGAAATTTGATACTGGAAAAAGACTACTTTAAGTAAAGTAAAGGAAGGGGGGTGAAATTGAAACTTTATCTTAAAAAATGAAATCAGATTCTAGAAGTCAGTTTATTTTATTTAGCAATGTTCAGGTTATAATTGAAAAATACGCACTAAATTTTAGAATGAACAAAGAATGCATCAAGTGTTGATTGTTTCTGGCATACATTTTCATATAATGTTTTATCTACAGTCAGCTGTTCCTATCTATGGGTCCCTCATCTAGGAGTACTGAGGGCTGACTGAACTGTGCTATTTTGTATAAGGGACTAGAGCGTCCGTGGATTTTGTTATCAGTGGGAGGTGGAGTGAGTGGGTGTTGTGTCCTGGAACCAGTCCCCTCTTGGATAATGGGATGACTGTATTAATATGATTGGATGTCTTTTAAGTAGTAATACAAATGTAATGGAGGACATTTTTGCAGACTAGTTAAGAATGTTAATCATTTTTCTCCCTGATAGTCTCTCATAGTCAAATAATTATCATTCTTGAGATGCTCCACCTATTACTTTCCTTGCTGATTTTTCTCATAAATTACTAACTTCCTAACTCCTTCTATATCCTCATTTGCCAGTTGGTTTGCCTGGGATTCTAACATTTCTTTAGTATCCTCCATCTGCTTTGTCCAAAGTTGCATTTTTTGTTGCATATTTTCAGGGTTCACTTTGCTCTGGACTTGCACTTTATTTGAATTGTTGGACTACTTACAGATAAAGAAGGTATCTGTTGGGTGGTGATATGGTCTGGTGATAATCAGGGCCAGTTGTTTGGTCAATTCATAAATGATTATTTTTGTTTGAACAATTTTTGCTTTTCTGTCCATTCTCATCACAAAGAAGACTGGAATAACGAATATTGGAATAACAAGGACTCCTTTTTAGGCTAGACCGAACTTCAGGGTATAGGACAGTTAATCATTGACCTTCCTAGATGTCTCAGAGAACTTGCTTTACTCCTGCCCCTTTATGAAGGGTCTGTGGTGTGTCAGTCTCTTGAATTTTGAGTCAGGACCTCAGTACTTGGTCCCACATGGTAATACCAGGGATTGACACCTGAGCCAGAAGTGTCTGCAGGCCCTCTTGGGTGTTTAAACAGGAGCCCCTTAAAGATACTTACTTAAGCTGGTGACGCCGTAAGCATGCATCTCAAGGCAGTAGAATCTGTGAACATGTGAATTAAAGAGGAGAAGCAGTTAATTGGTAATAATGGGAGAAATGGAATTAGGGTCAGAGGTGCTGACCACCAGAATGGGGGTGCATTTTGCTGGAGAATGGCCCCTCTGAGCACTTGGTGATGTAACCTGGTTTCAAGAGCTGCTTGTCCTCTGAACAAGATTCTGGTTCTGATACCTGCTGAGTCCTTTTTCCACTTTCTTAATTTCTAGATGTATTCTTGCTGTATTATGTCATCTGAAGTAACCTGAGCACACCTGTTTCTTGTAGCCTGAAATCACATCTTGTTTTGGCAAGAGAGAGGACACTCCTGGAGGTGTCCCAGGAGTCTTCAAACTTATGTTATTGAGTGGAAAATGAAAGATTAGACATAGCAGGCCCTTAACTGAAGAGTTGAACTATTTATCTTTACAGGGAATCTGAGTGTCTTTTAAAGCGTGAGTATGCCAATAAAAGGATATCATGAAGAAGGTCTATAGGTTGGAGTGGGGGAATCGCAGTGAATTAGTTTTTCTTTTTGGGTATACAAAGTCATGAATAAGAAGAATATGGTATCACAGACCAACAAGTTGTTTTAGTCAAAAAAGTTGACTAATAGTGATGATTTTAATTGATTGGAGATATGAGAAAGTAGCATTTAAGAAGCTGACTCAAAAGAAGACTGAAGGGAACTATATTCAATACCGTGTAATAGCCTATAATGAAAAAGAATAGGAATGTATATCTGAATCACTATGCTATACACCAGAAATTAACACAACATTGTAAACTGGACTATATACTTCAACTTTAAAAAAAGGCTGAACTGTTCTACTTAGGTTGCTTTGTCCTTGGAAATTAGCTATAAATCACAGACACAGTAATCTTTTGGAAAAGGTGAAGAATGTTACCACCACCAGTTGTTTATCTTTTCCCCCCTCAAATTTCTTCTTTATATGTGGTTCAGCTGTGTGGTGATCTCTAGGACCCTTCTAGCTCCACAGTTGTTTGAATCTCTAATTGAGTAATTGTATCTGGAAATGAATATTTAAGAACAAGGAGACTAACTTAGCTAGATTGTAACTTTAACACTAACTGGAGAACAGCCCAAGAAGACCACAAAAGTATGAACATATAAGTGTTAATTGATGTGAAAATTCAGATCCTTATCCTTAAGGAAGCTGTGATCTCATGGGAAGTCAAACAGGTACTGTGTATGTATTTTAGTAATTCTGTAATGAAGTGTATGTGATACATAGAGGGGCAGTGGAGACGAAGTGTATTCTGTCTGGGATGACATCAGGAAGGAGTTAACAATTTGGCTGAGGTTAGAAAAGTGAGTTGGATGTGCAAGGGAAACTAACAGGACAGTGGCATTCCACGGAGAGGAGAGTGTGTAAGAACAGACTTGGTGGTGTGAGAAAACATGATGTATTTGGGGAATCACAGAGTAGAGCTCGGTATTTCAGAGCATAAAATATATAAAAAAGGAGACTGGTGGCAGTGATACCCCAAATGAGATGAGTACTAGTCTGGGATCTCTCAAAAATGTCTTTCTGACTCGGAGGCGCAGTGATGCTGCTGTTGACTGTTAACAAATGACATTAGATTAGGGAGTTGATGAGGTTAGTTTCAGGCTGCGTTCAAGGCTACCAGGGACCATCTAGGTGAAAATGTCCAGTAGGCTTCAAAGGGTATACAGAGTTCTAGGTTGCAAGAGGGAGTATTGGGCTAGAAATTCAGATTTGGTCATCATCAGTGCCTTTATGGTTGTGGGTATCAGGGGTGTAGATAGAAAGGTCCGTGAGTGGAAACCGGGTCTTGTAACTATCTCCAGCATTTAAGTCTGGATGAAAAAAGATGATCCAGCAAAGAACCCAGAGGAGAATCATAAAAACACAAAAGCATTAAAAATAAAACTTACATTGTTTTATATTACTACTTAGAAATTCAAACAAAGCTGTGACTAAAGAAGCAACTTAATTATAATCTGAAATACGCTTATACCTTTGCGAAATAAGGAAGCATAGCCTTTCTGGTACTTATTAGCCTGAATGTATAAATGCAGACAGTGGATGGTGAAAAAAATATGTTTACAAAGTTGTGAGACTGTTACTTTGTAGGAACCAAGGAGTGGTGGTGAAGAGAGTAATTTAGAATTGTAGGAGTGGGTGGGGCATAAGGTTTTGAAGTGTGAACTATAAAAACAGACCAGGTTTCTACATCAATTCATAGACCAAAATAAATTTTAGAAAGGTCCAAGATTTACATGCAAAAATGAAATTATACAGGATATTAGAGGAAAATAGGATGATGATTTTAAAAAAATTGATGTGGGGAAATTTTTTCTAAGTTTAACAAGAAAACCATGATTCATAAAGGAAAACTCTGGTAGAATTAATTGCAGAAAAATAAGGTATAGGGTCCTGGATACTGTGAATAAAATAGAAAAACAAGCAACTAATTTGGGGAATGTATTTGCAGTGTGTATAAGAGAGTCTCCTATGTGTGGTCATGGTGGGAGATGATTCGGGTGGTCAGAGGTTCAGGAGACTATTGGGGAGGCCAAGGTCTTTAGCCAAGGGTGTTTGGAAGTCATATTAACATGAACATCAAAGCCCTTTAGGACTACGGTGGATATTGTGGTGGAATGAAACTCAGTGACATGGCTTCTGGACTTCTTTGTGAACATGCCGAGTACTCAGACCCATGGATGGTATTGATAAGGATTAGATGGTAGCATAGATGGAATTCATGAGCCTCAAAGGATGCAGTGTTAACATAGTATTTGTGAACATTCCTGAACCTTCTAGTCCTTCTGGAGGTATAAATGAATCTGAAGGTTTGAAGAAAATGTGAAAATGATGTTGGAAACCTTTCCGTGTATTTCTTGAAATGTTTTTGGTTTGGATCTTCCCAAATCACCAGCCAGAAAATGATTTAGATCTTTTACTTTTCTATCTATGTTTGTAAAGTGGGCATATACTTCATTAGAGCTGTGTAGCTTAATCTTGAGGACTTCCACCTTAAATGCACAGACACTATATAGATACACTGAAGTGTAAACTTCTTGTCTTTTTGGAATTAAAAAATGCCACACTGAAGAAGGATTCAAGTGTTGCTTCATTCCTGAAGTGGCTAGCTAATAAACCGAGAATAATTCTCTAGGTAGAAAGGCTGAGATACAGATTAAATTTCCACATACAGTAACACTGTGGTGAATACTGAGGTTGGTAGAAAGACGGAGGTGAATTAAAACTCTTTAAAATTCTTTAAAATGAGACAGACCTAGTATAACTCATTAACTCAATCAACAAATATTTATTTAGTATCCCATCCTTTGCTAGGCACTACCTAACAATAGGCAGAGGGTTACTACATGCCAAGCACAACACTATGTCCTTTCATGGATTATTTCATTAAATCCTCACAACAGCCCTTCACGTAGAATTATTATCCCCATTATACAGGAGAGGAGATAGAGGCTTAGAGAGTTTAAGTAATTTCCCCCAAGGTCACATGACTATTAAAAATGACGGGGGAGCCTGCTTTCAAATCCAGGGCTGCTTGGCAGCCGGGTCTGGGCTCTTAAATGCCGTGTTCTTTTTAAACAGGAGGGAGGGGCTTTACTGAGCGTTCACTGTGGCACCAGGTGCCAGGCTCTGTAATCCACGTAAGAATCCTCCAGGTAAGTTTCATTATCATCATTTTAGTTGAACTGCTGTGCTGTGTGCTCTCCCCCAGTGGTTAGGTAGTTTGGCTACAGCTTGTGGTAGATTCTGTTCTCATCAGTTATTCATGCCAGCTTTATAATGTACAGTGAATGAAGTTATTAGCTTGGACACTTTGGAAAAACCTTTATTTTAACAGCATTGAGGGGATATTTCTGTACAGTTCCAGTCATTGTATTTTATGCAACTAATTTTTTTTTTACATCTCATATTCCCTATTATCAAGAATCTTAAAAATTAAAATTTTTTCGCCCTTTACAAAAAACCTCAACTGGCTGAGGTCTACTTTGAAATCCTGAGACTGCCTATAGCATTTCAGTGGCACTTTTGTTTTATTTTTGATATGTGAACTTTTAAAATTACTAATAGGAAAACACATTTACAAATAGGAAAACAGCTTTATATTTGAAATAGTCTGGGTAATAGGATCATGTTTTGCTTATTGGTGTAAAATTATGTGCTTTAGGTTAGTGGTTAATATTTTAAAGGAAATATGTTAGATATTTTTCCCTTCTCTTTTTCTTTTCCTCTTTTATTTTTACCCCACCTTCCATTAAAGTCTAGAATCTTTTTTTTCTCAAATCATTATCAGCAGTGATCTTTTAATTAAATTGAATTGGCACTTACATTTCTGTTGCAGATAGCATTTTCAGTCCTTTCCTAAAAGGACAAGTATATTATCTGCCCGGTGACTGGGTGTTGCTGTTCACTTGTGCTGTACTGCGAAGGAGGAGGGGAAAATTAAGGTGTAAAACGGAAGTCTTTTTCTAAAGGAGTTAGGGGGTAGATGTTAAATACATCTTTAAAGACAATCAAGAAATTATAACAAAGGTTAAAAATTTTTAATCTGTAAATTGGGATTCTGGTTTAATATTTAATTCTTAACTGACAAAAATGATTCACTGAGCCATATTTTTCAGGGCTGGTGAAATAGAAGTGGCCGAGGGTTGCCTATCTGTTCATTACAGTCTGTAACTTTATTACCCAGGCTTCTCAAATTATCTAGTTTATTGAATCCAGTTGTTAGCATTTTTGGTTTGTATTTTAATTTGCTGCATTTAAAATCTTCTTGTAGAGCCAAGCTAGTTCTACCTTAAAAAAGAAAACACCCCTCTGCTTAAAAGAAATGGTACTTCCTGCTTTCATAAACAGTCATGTGCATAGTTTAGCAAGGCCTGATGCCTCTGGAGCCTTTTCCCTTTATAGCACCATTGAATCCCAGTCCTAGCAGAAGTACTGCGAATCTTGTGGCCTCATTTTGAACAAAAGGGATTAGAGAAGAAAAATCTCTTGATATAAGGCTTGAAAGCAAGGGCAGGCAATCTTGGTTGTGAATATTTTCTGATTTTTCCAGAAATCAAGCAGAAGATTGAGCTGCTGATGTCAGTTAACTCTGAGAAGTCGTCCTCTTCAGAAAGGTACAGCTACATCTCTTGCATGAACAATTAATGGTGTAGCATTGCTAAGAAACAAACCAGGATGTGTTTTTTTTTTCCTCGTCAAGTTTGCTATGAAGCGTATTGTACTGCATGCTGGTCATTGTGCTTTATTGAAGATGTGTATTTGGGCAAGCTGTTCGGCTTTTACAAAGGGTAATTGATTTTTTTAAAAAAAAGTGAAGCCTAATCAGCTGCAGCATGCACACCATAACACAGCAGACCGCTGGTTCATGTGTGACAGCTGTTAAGGGCTTTAAAGAATAATTTACTTAGCTAAAAAACGAACAAAAATCTTGCTTTCTTTAAGGACTTACTTGTATTAGGTTTTCTTGTTTTTTCAGGTTGTTGCTACACAAAAATTATCAATATTATTTGTAAGATTAGGTTAAAAATACTTAGCTTTTGGTTGGGATAAATATTTTCTTATGTGGAAAGGGAGTGCCATTTGTGAATAGCTTAGGAATTGCAAACCCACAGATTAGTCACATTCTGAAAGAGAGATATGATGCTTCTTCAAGTCTGTGCTAGGAAATGGAACAGTCACTGCATGCAGTAATGGTTCATGCCTGCAGGTAAGGACAAAATGACTCAGAAGTATTTTTAAAGCAATTATTTTATCTGTCAATCAAATGATTATACCTGTAAGGAGATATTTTCTTAAAATACCTATTTTACTTAATGAATACAATTAAAACATTTTTATCTCAAGTCAGAAATGAGGCTATAGTTGCCTATTTTGATATGTAAATGTGTTTATTTCTGTTTACCAAAATTATGTATACTACATAATGTTTTCAATTGTGGTTCTTGAGTTGGTGCTTACCTTTCTGATAGTTTATACCTGATGTTGATATTTTGTATTAAGGTGTGTTAATTTATCTTTTCTATGGTTAGTTTTCAGGGTTATCTTTTTGTTCATAGATTTAATATTTAGGAAAGTATTATGGAGAAATAATTTGGTAGTTAAAGAATGATTTGAAAAAAGCACTGGGAAAAAATATGAGGTGAAGAACCCAACATGGTAAAATGGATTTAATTATAGTTCACTAGTGTATGGAGGACATGATCTGATGGCAAAATGATGACATTCAATTGATTTATTAGTATAATTAGGTGAAAGGCTCCTGGCTATAATTTAGAGAATTACAAATAACGAAGATGTTACTACTTTCTTTAGAGGTTGAAAATAGAAAAATTTTAGGCACATTTGTGTTTATTTTTATGTAGCTTCTAACTTCTGGTTTGTGGCTGGCCATCTGATTTTAAGCATTCTTTTTGCTGAGATGAAAAACAATCTTCAGCCTTGTGAATATTCTGCCAGTAAAATGGTGGTGATGGGAAGGGGGAGAGGGTGGTGGTGTAAATAGTGAATGGACTGAGTGCCAACTGTAATGTTAGAGTTTTATTACTAGGAAGAACATTCTTAATGGTATGACAGTAATAATTATATTGACTCTTTTGAGTAGCATGTATTCTCCGTTGATAAATTAGGGTTGAACAGAATGGGTGAAAATTCTTCAGAAACATGTTAGGGATGGGTGAGGTTTTTATGGTTAAAATACATTTTAATTTTTTTTATTTTTATAAGGAAAGATTCTAAAATATTTTGGTGATTACATTTATTTATTTAAAAATTATTGTTGCTATTGTTTTACCTAAGCTCCTGTGGTTACATTTGATGGAAAGAGAGGATGCATGTGGTCATGATTTTAAAGTTGAAAACAGCCACTATGCTTATGACAGCTTTATGCACAGTTTTACCAGAGCTTGCTTGCTTTGTTTGTTATTCTTTTGGGGGTGCTTACACATGTATTTGGCAGTTGTGATATGCTGACTTAGTGGGTATAAATGTAGTTGTGTGGGTCAGCTAACATTTTGCCAACACAGAAGTTGTTTCACTAATGCAGATATATTAAAAATAGAAATTACTTATTTTTCCTCCTTTATAAAAACTATACAGTGATAAATAGTCAAATCATTTGTCTTTTAAACATATTTGGAAGAACTTGAGAAATAAAAATCTGAAGTTCAAAAAAAAATTCATGGCCTAGTGAGACTATTCTGCCCAGGGATGTAATTGTTTATAGTATCATGTAACGTTACCATCACATTCTTTAATTCCTTGCTCTCTAATTACCTGAATTTTTAAAGTCTTTGTTTTATTTTAAAATTAGTTATCTGAGGCATGGCATGAGTCTTAAAAGATACGTGGAATTTACCTGTGGTCAGTATTCCCATTCCCATGTATTTATTGTTAAAAAAGAAAAGAAAAGAAAAGAAACCCTGTCTTCTTTCTTTAAAGAGAGGAGAAGCTACTTCTTTGTAAGAAACCAAGTTAACATTTGTCATGATTGATTTTTTTTCACCGCAGTATAGAATAATTTTTGATATTTCAGAGGAGTGGAGGAAAGATGTTTTAAATACAAAACATAATAGATACATAAAAAGTGATATGATGTTCCTAATAATCTTTCTAGCTCATATTTTTAACCTGCTTAATGGAAATTGCTAGTCCTGTGACAGTATTGGTTGAATTAATTTTTCTAGACAGTTTTGTAAAATGGGAAAAGCAAAACAAAAAACTTCATTTTTGTACACTCTTAAGGATCCTTCATTGAGAAATACATACAGATACGATTTGAAGTAATGTTATAATGGAGTTTTGAAGGTTGTTTTGTGACCTAAATTAGGGAGTACGTTATCTTAACAGACTCATTACCACCTTGAAATTTAAAAATCATAATTTTTTTTTTTTTTACCTTTAACAAAATAATGAGGGTCTATCAAATGTCACTTTTCAGGGGAGCGTGGAGTACTTCTGTTCAGAATGGCTGACTCATAGGGAAAAAAACAATGTGGTGACAAAAATATTAATTTACTTTTTGGTTTTATATTTTGGAGAGAGAAAAATATCAGCTTACCCATGTTAAAAATTAAGGACAGAGAACATTATTGAATGAATTAAAAAAAAAACGAGCACGATTTGTTTGTTATTGACAGTTAAGAGGAAGACTTATCTGTGGCAAGAGAGTACCCTTCTGCAGATTTTAGGAATACACTCTGTGGCTAATGTTTTATTTTTTTATTGAGTTCCTGTTGAATGAATGAATATATTCAGGTTAAATATGTCAGAGACAAGGGTCAAGCACAGTTTTACTTCTAAATCTACTCCCACCTAATACAAAAAAATTGCCGTGAATATTTATTTGATGTGAAAGTTAGTTTTTGTTCCTTTTTCCCTTTTCCTATCTAGAACTCTTCTGGGATGTGGAAATTTGTTGGGTTACAGTGGGTGGGGAAGAGGAAGATGAGGAGCAATAATCATGATAATAGCTAGGAAAAAGGTAGTAATCATGTATTAAATATTTCAGATACTAATTCTGAATGAGAAGAAACTAAATTGTGGCTGTTGGGAGGACTCTGATAAATCATCCCAGAAAGATCCTGAGTGAAAGAAGGCACTTTGCTTTGCTACAGTTTTTGTCAAACCTTATTACTACTTCAGTGAACTCATGAGCAAGATTGTATAATTCTTGATCAGAGTTGAGCCCAGAGTGCTGAGAACTGTGGTTCCCAGTCCATCTAGACTGACACCAAGGAGGACTGGGGGGGAGGTCCTGAGGGTGAGAGGCTTGAGAAGCAGAGAATCTCCATTTGTACTAAGCATTGCCCACTTCTGCTTTGTGAAATGTTAATAGATGTTGTTGTGGTTAGTAAGGTTCACAATCAGTCAAAAGGTAACGAAATATCAGTGCCAGGTAGTATAGCATTTTCTCAGGGAACGGATAATAAAAGGATCATTTCTTGTTGTGTAAGTGTTCTTGATATTTTTTGCTGTTAAAAGGGGTCCTTGTACTGGAATCAGATAAGTAGTAGTATCCTGGATCTTTAGCATTCCACATAGCTAGCACATACTTGTATTGATAAATTGCTAGTTGCCTTTTAAAGAAGAAAGGAAGGAGAAAATATCATATATAAGTAATTATACCGTGGCCTGTATTCTACCAATGCTGTATAAACAGAATTGGTGAGAAGTGGAGATTGTATGTTGACCCTCCCCCAGTATAAAGGCATTTGAAATGCATAAAAAACCTGTGCTATTTTTGTGTATGTATTTTAATTCCTTTTCTTAGTTTGGAGCTTCTTTGGTGAAAAGAAAAAGGGCATATGATAATTACGCGTGGTTGCAGAGAGCAAAAAGAAATCTGGAAGAATAAGGAGAACGGAAGGGAGAAAATAAGTAAATAAGATTGGGACCAGATGCAGAGAGAAGAAAGTAAAGAATATTCAGTGAAACATGATCTAGGATCAAAGTGTCTTTTATTTGCTCTTATGTTGAATGTATTTTCCTCCATGTTTCTGAATTAAAGAGTAGTTGTGAGAGGAGAGCCAAATTTTATAAAAGATTCTCTTCATTGGATCTGCCACCTCCCCGTTTCAACTCAATGTGTAGGACAAGGAGTTACTGATAACATTTTTCCCTTTCCACCCCTCTCTGCTGTTTTTGTATTTGCAGGATAGAAGTATTTGAGATGTAGTTTTTCATGAGTGATGAGATGAGATGATAGTGATGGATTGGGTTGTCGTCCATCTATTCAGTCTTTATGATTTTATGTTTATTTTCTTTTATTCAGTAACATTTAAATTGAAGGTGTATATTGAAAAGTGCATAGATCACAAATCATTATAAAATTCAAGTCATTGATTTTTTTTTTCCCTTTTGTAGTTTGTTTTGTGTGGTGTCCAAGAAATCTTTGCCAAGCCCATGGTCACTAAGAATTTCAGCTAAGTTTACTTGTAGAAGTTTTCAGCTGTTAATATTTGTCTGTGGTTTGTTTTGGGCTTTAGTATTAAGGTGGAGATAGAGATTATTTCTGCACATGATTATTCTGTAGTTTTATATGTTTTTGAATATTACATATAAATAGAAACCCTCTGTGTGTGTACTCTTTTGGTCTGTCCTTTTGCAGCTTTACCTGTGTGAGATGCGTACATGTGTAGTTGTAGTGGCTTCAGTCTCATTGCTGCACAGTATTCACTGTATGAACATACCTCACAATAGAAAATTAATCCAGTCTCCTATTGATGAGCATGTGGCCTATTTGCAGTTGGTGGCTGCTAGGAACAGTGCTGCAGTGAAGATCTGTCTACATGTCTTCTGGTGAAGGGACCTTTGCATGCATTTCTGTTGCATGTATTCCTAGGAGTGCAGTTGCTGAATTTTGGTGGATATTGCCAATTTTCCGAAGTGAACAGTGCCAATCTTCACGCCCACTAGCTGTGCTCCACGTCCTTGCCAGCTGGCTACTATATATTCTTTTTCTCTTCCCTTCCCCTTCCTGTACCATTCCCTCCGTCCCTCCTTTCTCTTTTAGCATTCTGGTGGCTGTGCCAGTGTAACCCAGAGTTTGAACCTTTTGGAGGAGGATTAGAAGCAGATAGGGGACTATTTCTGAGTACTGTGTCTCATGAAGAAGATCAGAATTACCAATTTAGACCAAACATGAACCATAGGGTGTAGTCACTGAGGCGCTGCTCTCCCACTGACTGCTTCTAGTCTTTTACCTGTGTCCTGGAGGACACAGGCCATTAACATCAGTTTTCAGATTTGGTTTCAGTAACAAAACCATTTCGTCAGCTGAACCTTATTAGAAACCTCTCATGTAAAACATATAAAAGTGAAGCTTGGACTAGGAAGTGGAGAAGTAACCAGAGCCTCACCGTTGGTATTTAGACACCCCACCCCTGAATATCCCTCCCTAGATCTCCAGTCCTCTCTACCTTAAAACCTGTGATGCCAGTAGTCCACTTAGGTCTGACCAAGAAATTAAGACATTTTTGGTATGTTCTGAGTGTTAAGTTTTATATTGTTCATGGTCTCTCAAAGTTTTACATCATGTACCTAAATAAAAATGTGGTGTTATCTTTTAATTTCTGTTAAAAAAAAAAACAAAACCAAAAAAAAATAACAAACCCGGGCAGTTATCAGAGCTTCCTTCCTGTTAGCCTTTATTTATTTGATCTAGATGCAGTTGTTTCTAAATCATTTTGTTAGTTTGTTATCCATTTAAACTTTGGTTCTGTTTTCTGATGCCTCTTGGGAGGGTTGCTACATTACAGCCAGAGCAAACCTTTCAGAGAAGGCAGATCTGCTCAGGTACGTCACTGCACTTTAAAACCTCTTCTGCTGTTTTCCCATTGTTCTTCGTATAAAGGTAAACTCCATTGTAAACTGGGCCGTTGAGCACCTATCCTCTCCAGCCTAACCTCACACTGGGTCATGTTTATCCTGCCTTGCTGTTTTGCCTCTTCCATCCCTTCCATCTCAAAAAGCCCTGCCTAGGTCAAATTACACCTATTATAAGCCTTTACAGAACTGTGCACCTCTCATTTGTAGCATTTGTCATAGCTGCTGTTTGGCAGTGGGGAGTACCAGTGATATTTGGTGTATTTGCTGGCTTATTTACTATTCGCCCCAGCTTATGATCTTAAATACAGAAGTGCTTTCATCACAAAATATTTTTATGCCATCATTTGCTGCTTACAAATTACAAACTTGAAAAGGTCTTGTTTTTGCTATAGGAGTCATCTATTTCTATGATATTGGCATAGATAAATAATTTATAGCCATATATGATCATAGTCTATTATATATGTAATCATACAGTCATGTGTAATCATAAGCTAATTTAACTCATAAATTATCAAGGTTAAAATCAGGTTTTTTTAATCACCATAAAAATGCATAGTTCATTATATGTATTTTTTTTACATTTGTTTTAATGTATACTAGAAATTAAAGTGAATCCGAACACTTTCTGTGTGCCAAGCTGGTAACATCAAACCATAGCCATTTATTTCCCAAATGTCAGTATTTTAAATATTATCTTGGTGCTTTTTGTCATGGTAGGCGTTTCACCCTCTGCTGTTACTTACTTAATATTATGCCTTTTTGTTTATTTTTAACTGTGGTGAAATATACACAACATAAAACTTTATAGTACTTTTTATAAGTTAATTTTCTTTAAAAAGGAATCGTTTTATCCCTACCAGAACGGGAGAACCAGTATCACTTGCCTTTAAAAACAATTACTATTAAATCCTGTCTAGATTCTGTTGTCTGATAAAGGGTTCAGGCCTGAGCCATATGCTCCTTCTTTACAAGGGAGGTTAAATTGCCAGTGTCATAAACGGGCTTAAATATGTGTTAGCACTGAAGTGAGACTTATTTTTTTATATACTCAGATTGAAAGAGCCTCAGGAAAGGAGTAATTTTCTCAGTATGTGATTCAGTGCCTAGTCCAGACTCAGTGAAAGTCATTTTGTATACCAGCCGTGACACTTCATCTTCATTTTTTTGCCCACTCCCCCATTAAGTTTTGAACAAATGTGAACAGCTATTATAAGAATAACAATTGCAGCAAAAAACCCCAAAACTCTACTTTTAACAGCCATATTGCAAATTCCCTTTATAGCAGAATTCTTTATTTGTCTGTAGGTTGAAAGAAATTACAACTAATTTTAGTATAGATTACTTTATCATCCATCCGCCACCCATCCACCCATCCACCCATCCATCCATCCATCCATCCATCCATCCATCCATCCATCCATTGTTTATCAGTAGCTGCTATGTGCCAGCCACCCAGCTATTGGGAAATCAGGGAGCAGCAAAGGCAGCACAAAAGCAGAAGAGGCCTTGGTGGGTGGCTTACGCCTGAAATACCTCGGTCAGCTTCTTGGGTGTGCAGTGCTGAGTGCTGCATCATGGATGACGCTGGTGGAAGGCCACTGGCAGTTGCTGAAAGAATTACAAATCACAAATAACTGGGTTTTGGGGGAACTTATGTTAAGACTAGAGCTGTGGTAATGGGTTACAAATGCAGTTGCTGTAAATGAGTGATAAGGGCCAGTTGGGGACGGTAGCAACCTGGGACCACAACCCCATCTTAAAGAGGTGGCTGCTGATTGGCTCTTGCTAATTACTGCCATGTTGAAATAAAGGCCAAGTGTGCCAGTTTTTGTGATTTTTAGAAGTTGAAAATTTGATTCTCATGTAAGATTCCTCTTATTTTAAATGATGGTGCAAATTAAAAAACAAAACAAAACAGAAGCCTGTACCAACCTTAAAAAAAAAAGAGTATCTGTTATCTAAATTCAGTTCATGGGAAACATTTTTCTACTGTACTGTAGCACATTGATTCACAATTTGTGAGCCACAGACCTGTTCAGATTTTGTGTAAAGGAGTTTCAAATCCTATGAGTATTCAGCACAATCTGGGAAGTACAAGTCAAACAATTGTCATGCTAAGGAGTGTGTTTTTGAGTTTTTCTGACGTTTTAAATAAGCAAAAGACATTGGCAGTCACTCCTCTAATACCTGCATACTAAGATACCAAAAATTCAGTAAGTTACCAACTATTTGGAGTAGCTAAGGCCCCCAAAAGATACACATTTCTCAAACTGGGAAGTTATGTTCATTTATTCTACAAATATTTATTAAGTATCTACTATGGTGAAACTTGAACTTTAATAAATAATCTGAAAATTAGAGGGAGAACAGTGCTCTGTTTGCACAACTGCCGCCTCATCCTTTTTCTCCTTTCCCCTTTTCCTTCTTTTTCCATTTTTCTTTTTCCTCTTCATTCCCATCCTTCTCCACAAAAAAATATTTTGAGACGAGTTAGAATAATGTCTACAATGCAGTGGAAGAAGAATCAGAGAAAATGCAGGTCAGAGTAGGTTATGAGGGAGGACAGTCAGATGCACACCTGTTTATGTGGTGTTTGCTGTGCACCTACTGAAGGTGACTGACAAATTTGGCTTTCTGTTTCCTGACAACCAAACTAAAGAAAAACAAATGACATTGCTCTTATTACCTGTAAGGAGAAAATATACTGGTTTCTGTAGGAGAACCAAAGCTTTCCTTAATTATGATTATTATTTAACATTTTTCCCCACATATCTCAGAAGATCCATCTACTTATTTTAGAAAATTTAGATTAAAAGAAAACAAAAAGCAAATGCTTTTATCATTAAGTCAGTCATCATTTTTAATTTTTTGTTTTAAGTTTAATTTTTTTTTAGTTCAAGTATATCTGCAAAATCAAGCACATGAGTTTTAACATTAATAATGCTATCACTAACAAGAAAACTCAATATCATACTGACAAATTATTTTCAAATTAGCTTTTTATATTTAACATGCAATTTTTCTTATGTTATTAAGTAATCTTTTATAATATCTTTTTGATGGTATTATTTTTAAAGGCTGCGTAGGACTGAGTCCATGATATGGATAGGTGTACCATAATTTTATTAATTGAGTCTTGGTCTTAAAAATGGAGTCACTTGCAAGGTCGACTTGTAAGACTCTCAGTAGGGAGTGTTAAATTGCCTACCCAAAGGTACGGCTTTATAGACTAACAGGCTATGTATAAAGAACCTTTTTCTTACACCCTGATTTGGGGTTCTCACACCCTGATTTGGGGTTCTCACAAGAGTCTCTTTAAAGAGAGTGTTACGTTGTATAGACGACTTTGAGCAGTTTGCTAGACAGTGTTGACATACCAGTCCCTCTACTCCTTGGTTCTTCCCTCTAGTAAAACCAAATGTTGCTATTGTACCTTAGGTGTTGCATCAGATGTGCATAAGTGCAAGTGAGGTCAGTCCAGTCAACTTTAACAAGGTAGAGGACACAGTAGGTTCTTGTATTCAGTTAAGCATTTATGAAATGTCTTAGGTATACTGAGTGTTCATGCTAATGAATCTTAATTTTGTAAGGGATTTTAAAACGTTGCATGAGTCAAGCTTCTCACTCCAGACAGATGACAAAACATTCGACACAAATGGTTGGTTTTCCTTTATTTTTTCAAAGATATACAGGAATTAAGATTCTCTAACCTTCCTTGTTAAACCAGAGTCTTGTGGATGTTTAGTAAGTATTCACTATTGCAAAATTTAATCACCATTTTAGTTAAGATCTTCCTTTTGACAAAATGCATTTCTTTTGCTGAAATTTGAATTTTTTTCCTGGGGAGTAGAGGTGGGGAGTGTGCTGTGTACAGCAGGAAGACTGGAATCTAAGGTCCAAATCCTCAGGTTAGCCTTGCAATCTGAGGAAGCAGCATGGGAGAAGTCGGAGTGAAATGCAGTATCGTGGTACCATTGGGAACTCTAAATCATTCCATAAGGCTGGGAAAGAGTAGAGGAAAGGATGGGGAAAAAGGTAGGAGAGAGATCTTGTACCCTGGTGGCAAAGACTCTTTGCAGTGGTGAAGTTTTTTAATTTTCTGCTTTAGTTTACAACAACCATTGAAAGGTTTCAGAAAGGGAGCTATTCTGTCCGTGTTTAGAACAGGTACATGCTCCTGTGGACATTAAGTAAGGTCTTTTAAGGAAGTTAAAAGAAATGTGCTTTTTCTTCTAGGATTGAAGGTTGTAAGATGTCCTGTGGAGTTGGTGGCAAAATGTTAGTCATCTGTCCTGGAAATAGGTGGGAAAATTATAGCAGTATTTACCATGTGAGTGACTGAGGGCAGATGAATTCTGTGATGCTGGGGGAATTGCCAAGAGAGGCTATGAAATATATTCCTCTTGAAGGCTTTGAAAAGAGGGAGGTTTCTCTTCTGAGTGAATAGAGACACTCTAGAGACAGATGATTGGCCTGTGGAGAACCTGAAGTGTTTTTTTCTGTGTTTATATGGTTAATCATGAATACAGGATTCTGATAATCATGAATATAAAATGTTAGAAATACGAAATGTTGGTATCAGAATTTTCTGTCAACAGTGTGACAGAAGTCTTTGCCCAGTGGATATATAGAGTATCACATCTATAAATTGTTTATTTAGAACATTCTAGGCCAGTGCTGTGTGATAAACTTCCTGCAGTGATGGGAGTCTAGAATACAGATGTGGCTTATTGATCATTTGAACAGTGGCTCTTATGACCAAAGAACTAAAGTTTAAATTTTATTTCATTTTAATTTAAAATTTAAGACCACTAAATGTTATGTTCAGATGAGAATGCCAGTGAACTCTATTGTTAACATTTTTTTTTCATTTAGAAAAGAGTATTGTTCTTTCTTTGCTATATGCTCTACCCTATTTCCATTTTCTTATTATTTTGCTTTTTTTTATCCTGATAATATTATGGATAAAACAGTTTATTTCCTTTATTTTAACTCAGATGGATAATATAAAGGAAATTGCATTCACTAGTTATTTGTCCTTTAGTAAAGATACTAACTTTACTAAAAAAAATTTCTTTTTTTGGGGCGATGCTTAGTCCCCCTTCATCTTTCAAGGGAGAAAAATATCACTTAGTTATTTACCATCACACCACTTAACTAAATTTTAAGTTCTCTTAATATTCTACTAACTTAACAGTGTCTGTTAATTGGAAAAGCAATACATTAGTTTCCTGACTGGTTTAAAGAGAAAGATAAAATGAGATAGACAAACTTGCAAGTCTGTGTTATATCTGATAAAGATAAGTAGATGAATTTATGGTTTAAGGTATTCAACACTTAGACACAAACACACATACACAGATTATTCTCAGTCTTGACATTGTTTTAGCTGGGTCTTTTAGAAAATCCAAAATTCTGGTTGAAAAGTCAGTTCTTGTCCCCTTTACCAGCCTTTTTTCCCCTAACAGTTTACTAGTGATAATTGTACTCCTTGGACCCAGAATGAAAAAGGACATCCTGTTTTATAGGTCAGGATAATCCTTAGCCTGCAGGAGGAGCCTCTGTTTACTGCAGAGCTGAGAAAGGTTTACAGTTATGTTGAGTACAAAATTATATTCATTTATGGACAAGGAAGTCTGATGGGATTAAGCATAGAATTGTGAAAAAATGTTTTTCGTTTGTGGTTCAGCCAAGTCTTTTTCTTAAGAGGTTAAAAAATAATGCTTGCTTGCTTGCTTTTTGGGTGTTTGTTAGTTATAGTTTGACAGTCCATGTTTGAATAAATGAAAGACTTCTGAAGGACTCCTTGGCTGCCTGTGATGTAATAACTTCTTGGTCTTTTATATGTGATTTTCCTCTTCAGTTTAGGGCTGGCATTTTCTCTCCCCCACCCCCCAGGCTTTTGTAGCCGAATCAGGAAGTGTATTGACTAAATTATTGCTGAGGTGGTATCTTGGTATATGTCCATTTCAGTGTAGATACAGGTGTGCATTTCAGAGTGAACAGATGAAGAGCTTGTGTCTGGGTGTAGTGAGCTGTGTAGCGTCCCGCTCTCCCGCACGCTGTCCTTCCACTGTCGTGTCCTGTGAGGAGCTCCTGCTGTGGTTGCTGTTGCTGTTGCTGCCCTGAGGTCAGCTGTATTCCCAGTGGCAGCCTAGGCCCTCCTTGGTGGTCCCCTGAGGAATAATAGTTATTATCCTCTGCTTCTCTCAAAATTACTATAAGATATTATGGCTGGTGACAAAAATGGAACTGATTTTCATAGTAGTAAAACTTACCTGCTGTTCATCCACCTGAGTGTACAATGGAATCACAGATTTTTATGGAGAACATTAAAGGCCTTCTGATTCTTAAGACTAGATGTTATGATGTATCTGTTTGTAGAAATACTTTTAGATAATTGCAAATCAAGCGTTTTCCAAGAAATTTCTTCAAATCTAATGTTTTAAAAGTGGATCCACTGAAGTTAAGTTTTTCTGAAGTGGAGGCCGTCTAGTTACCGGATGTGATTTGGTACTTCTTGTAATTTTGAGCTTTAAGGCTCCCATTAAGGGTTCAGTGGCATCACACTTTGCCTGTGTGTAAGTTAAAACCGGTATACCTTCAGATGTGGAATTACATAGTGACTGACATCGTAATCACATCCAGTAAGTGCAACACAGCTGACAGAATCCTTTCCTCTAGTAATGCAGCACATCATTGTTTCTTTTCTTGCATTTAAGGGCAAAATAATGTATTTAAATTTGAACATCAGAGTAACATCTAACCCGATGATACACTTTGAGAGGCACGTGGGCAACAAGAGCTCATACGAAGAAACTGAATATTTACACATCATGGCAAATGTCATTTCAAGTCACTGGTTTGTTGAAAGGGATGTCACCATATTATCAAAATTACTACTTACCCTTTAACTTTATCATAGCCAACATGGTGGAAGGTGGAAGTGCATATGAGTGATACAACGCGGTTAAAGTGATTCAGTTTTATTGACTAACCAAAAGCATTTAACTAGTTTTTATGACTAGACATATACAGAGAATAGAATGGTGAAAACATATCAAGAAGGGAACTTGGAGATCGAGCTTGTCTAACTCCATCCATGTGTTCTCCATGAGGATAACTGATGCCCCAAAGAGTGAAGTGATTCATCTGAGGTTCCAGATAGGATTCTCCTAAACCAGTAACTTTCACTATTTGAAGTTAAGAGATTTGGAATCTTGGAACATTGCACAATGTAATTGGTTTGACTAGTTCTCTTTCTCTTCTTTAAGAAAACCAGGAATGATTAAATAATACTAGTATTGTTCTTTTATATCTGCTGCAGCCAGAGCATGGAAGAAGAAATGTTAAACACCTTTCATTTTACAGTGCAATCTCCTATTTATTCACTATTAATTCTTTAGGAAATCCTTGTAGATGTGTAGATCGTTCTGTTCCTACTTTATAGGTAAAAAAATCAGTGTGTTTATGATTTAAGTGTCACACCTCAGTTAGTGGCAGAAATACTTTAAAAGCCATGTTTTGTGCCTCCAACCCCTGTGCTCAGGGTACATTGTCTAAAAACAGATTTTGATAATTTTTATATACTAGATGTCCTGAGTCAGGTTGCTTGCATTTAATAAGAGTTTGTACTCTTCACTTCTCTCTCCAGTAACTTCAACATATAAGCACCAAGAATGCAAAGAGATCAGGAGTGCCAACCTTGGCCATGAATTAGAGCAAATATAATTAGTGCATATGGACAGAATTCACATTTCTGCTATCTTCTACCATCCTGTTGCCCATTCTGGTTTACTGCTGTTATCTTTTAGTGCTTCACACTCACCAGCTGATTCTTGTAGGCATATGAACTGTGAACCATTCACATAAAGGGAATACTTCCCTTTTTGGGAAATGTCACTCACCAGCAAATTTCACCCTTTCTCCTGACAGTTCTAGTCAAATGGAAGATTGCATTCACTAACTGGCCACATCTCAAAACTGGGTGATTTGTCTTCAGTATTCAAAATATCTGGCACTGAAATACATTGATATGCTTAATACAAAAGATTCCTGTCTTTGGTTAGTGAAGAAGTGGCAGTAGGAGATAAAGAACTAAAAGTGCTCCTTCTCAGTCTCTTTTTGATTCCTCCTTTATCCACATGTTGGCCCTTTCTCGGGGTCTCTGTCCAAGTCTGTTGCTCTTCTTGCTGCATTTTCTCTGAAGATGATCTCATCTGTTTCCATGGTGTTGAGTACCATATGTACGCTGGTGACTCCCAGATTTATACCTCCATCTACAGACATACATATCCAGCTGCCCACTTTACTTCACTACCTACTCGTCTATTGAAAGGTCAGATTTAACCATCACTAAACCAAACTCGTTATCTTGTTTAATCCTTCCTTACTGTGCTGATAGATGGCTTATGTGGCCAATCTTTGCTTCATTTTTCTGTCTTATAATACGTAGTTGTTGGGGAGGGAGAGAGAATAAATAATCCTTTTGGTTTATGGCTGTCCTTAGGGGCTCTGGGGTCAGTGACAAAAATTACCCTGTATGTTAACTGCCTCTGTGGGTTTAAATGCACGTCATAAATATCTTTGAAAGAAAGTGAAAGGAAACTTTGAGGCCTGTGCAAGGATAAAAAGAGTTCCCTAATCTTACCTCAGTAACTAGTGAGCATTTTGCTGGTGTGTGTATGTAACCTTCCAGCTTTCTTTGTAGCAGCTGCTGGAGCCACTGTCATCTGCCTACCAGACTTCTTGCTCACGTTACTCCTTAACTGCCAGGCTCTGCAACTCTGGGGCCCACATTGATTGGGAATGACCCTTCTGGGTCTGAAGTTTTGTCACTCTGCTCATTATTTAATTTAAAAGTGTGAATATTTATAACTTTGTATAGACTAAAAAGCTTCAACATTACTCTTCGTTTTCCTCACAGTCTACACCTAGTGATCATAGGGTCTGTTGATTTCTTTGCAGAAGGAATCTCCTCGCCAAATTGGTGCACTCCCCTGCGACTTGATTGCACTGCTTTTACTCAGCCGCTCCTCACTTTGGGCCTCGATGCTGCTCAGTCTCCTTCCTGGCTGCCACAGGCCTGTCGGCTTAGCACCACCTCCGGGATTATGTTCCTTAAGAGGCTCTTTCGTGTAGCTTAAGGTCTTTCACAGTCTGGTGCTCCTCATGTGCAGTTCCTCTGCTCTGGCATCCTTGGTCCCTTCACCTTTTTATCTTCATGACAGCTCTTCCCGCTGCCTTGACCTCATCACTGCTCTGGCCCTGTCTTCATTTTGAGCTGCCCCTCTCGCCCCTTGAGGGCCCCCTCCCCATTTTTGCCTCCTATTATTCCCTTATGCTTCTGTACTAGACTTCGAGACACAGAGTTTTACCTGTCTTTATATAAGCTCCTGGTACCTAGCACATCTTCTGGCCCATATAGTACACGTACATGTTTATTTGAATAGAAGTTTTTAAATTTCTTACCAATTAGTAAGGAAGTTTTCTCTAAGAAAAAGTGATTTTTGTCTCTTTTATTAGAAAATGCTGGGCAGCATTTTCTTGCTTTCCTCTCTTCTGAAAAGCTTTGCTAAATGTTTCTTTGGGCTGTTTTGTGCCACCTCCCTGTGCTCAGAAATCTTAAAGGACTCCAGGGTTTCATTGTGGTCTCCAGTAGCTTATCTGTGATATACTGTTTGCTTCTGGAGATAGCTATCCTGATGTTGAGTTGCCTGTGGGCCATGAGCCTTGGAGGAATACCCAGTTAATTCACAGCAGAGTTGGGACTTCAGCTTGTGCCACCAGTTTGTTTAGTGTTCTCTCCCTTGTGTCTGACTGAAGCCAGCATCCAGAATACTAGGCACAGCTTCCTAGATTTGATAGAGAAAATTTTGTTTATGCCAGTTCTCTTTTAAATTTAGGTGATCTGCTGAACTGCAAATCAATAAATACTAAATATTTAGTATTTAATACATAAATGTTATTAATATGCTCTAATTTATAGATAAAATACATTTTATAACTGCAGTATAAAGTTTTATACCTTTCCTCAAATTCAGAGTTACTAAAATTCTCAACTTTTTTCATAGCCCTAAATTCACCATTTATTACTTAAGGTTATTTTTGCAAGTAACTTTAGGATTTTAATCTTAATCTTGCCTCTTTTGCTCCTTCTCATGTTCCTCAACTGTAAAGTGACTCGTGTAGACGTGGAGAATTAAGAGTGGAATGTAAAGATTTTCAGACTTCTTGAGGCTTGGTTGCATCTTCTACTAAAATAAGTAAAACACTGAAAATAGATTTGTATATTTGAAGTGCTACTTTCTTGACAAGCTTAAAACCGTTCTAACTTTCTGTTCTTACATTAAACTTATAGCTGCGGTCAAGCCAAAGTTTACTCTTAAGGGTTGGAGATCCGGCCTGCCTTAAGATTCTTTGGTGAGCCCATTTGGCTGTTCATTTGGCTGCAGCAGACCAGCCTAGGCCATCTCTTGAGTGGAGTTAAGCTAAAAATAGATGATTCACTTTGAGTTGGCAAAGCACAAGCTCTGGATTGTTTTTTGTTGCTTGTTTCAGATTGGACTTTTGTGTGCCTATGAGTAGATCTTTGTGTATACATTAGAACCTGATAATGGTTACTTTGGTTTACTTACTGTGGGGTTTTATCTACATCTTTCCCATCTCCAAATTTCCAGCCCATGCCTCACACGCAGGCAGAGGAAGAGGGGATGTACATCACATATTTACAGCTCCAAAACGGAGGGGTCATTTGGGATCATGTTCATTTTACAGGTGAGGTAGCAGACCTAGAAATGTCCGTCATTAACCAGGTTGATGATGGTTCAAGATGGACATGACAGTGGGAAATAATTTTTTAAATATTAAAAAAATTGGGTAAGGTTATGCAGAGTTGACAGTGGCCCTGAAGGCCTTTTCTAGGGGAGGTTTCCTTCTAATACCTTTCACCTTTTCCAGTTAATCTGAGAGGTGTGGTAGGGGAATAGCTGATGATAATGTAAATCCTTGAGAAGTTGTCTGGTCATTTTGCTGAGAGGGATGAGGGGGCATGTGAAGGGAGGAAGAGGAGAGTTACTCTGGTAACAAAAGATCATGCTTCACTTGATCTTCATCCTGCACAGAATTCCTCTTTCCTGTAAAGGAAGGGATCATCCTGTGATGATCGACTTACAGAATTTTAGAATTGAAAGCAGCATGATAAATTGGACAGAGTATATGGCCTTTGGGAACTATGGACCAGAAGTTCAGTCCTGGCTAGCTACCTAACTTAATAATTAGTTTTCTTAATTTTTAAGATAAAGATGATTCGACACACCTCAAATGAAGTTGTAAAGTTTTAAAGAGGTAATGTATATAAAATGGGTGCTCAAGAGGTGGTTGGTGGTGGTGTTTTAGGAGACACAGTGTGGTGTAAAGAAATGGTCACATTTTGAATTAGGCCAGATTTTCGATTGAACTCAGATCACTGAATTACTTTGTTTACCGTGGGCAAGTAGCTATCCTGCTCTGAGCTCCAATTTCTGTTTCTGTATAAAGCAAATACAATAATGTGTACTGTCTGGGTGATCAAGAGATTTAACTGACATAATGTACATAAAGTGTTTAGGACAAGATGACAATTCAGTAAATAGTCTAGGAGCTGTTAGATGCTGCAGAGGAGAAGTGTCTAAATTTAGCCCATCAGGCCTGTTATATACCTCAGTTGGACACCATCTAATTCTGGTATCAGAATTAGAGTTCTTTGGAAGCAAAATTACAAAAAGAAGTTTACATCCCTTCCTTACCATACAGTCTGTTTTTTAAAAAGTTAATTTATTTTGTATTCTGACACTATTTCTCTGTTTTCACTTAGAATTCAGGCATCTTTTTACCTTTAAACTCTTCTTTTAAATTTGACAAAATGGTTCTTGAACATTTTTTGAAACTCAGAACAAACAAAATGATAGTAAAAATAAAGTTTACAGCTGTGAGCTGGAATAGTACTGCCAGAGGTCACTTTTATTAAGCATTTTAAACACTTAAGTAAATATTCAGTAAGTATCTGGTAAAATACTTGATAAATCTTTTGGTAAATATCAGGTAAATATTTTCATTTGTAGTAATTAAAATCCTGCAGTAAATCAAGAGCATATTTAAAATAAAACATACAGAGAAAACGTATTTTAGAAACTGCCATTTCAAAGCAATGTTCTTTCTCATTGCTCAGAAATCTTTCCATTTTTGGAAACAAGTAAGGTTCAGAGGTCAGCTGTTCGCCCTGTACTTTCTGAAACTACAATCTATGTTTAGGCTTTTAAAGTTAAAAAAAAAATTCCTTCCTTCTCCCTCACTTTGTCCCTGACTATTTGTGGTTCTGTCCGGGATTTATATGTAGAGAACTCTAGAAACCAGGTATAATGTATGGTACCTTGCATGATGTTTATGCCTTTTTTATTTTCTTGGGACTCACTTTGAAGAAAATGTTTTATAGTATGTTAATTTCATACTGCTTTGATAAAATGATTATTTCACAATTGCTCGATAAAACGTTAAAAATAAGTTTATGGAAAATTTACTTTGGACCTTTTAGTCTGTGCCCAGTGTCTTTGATCAAGAGATTGAATTTGCTGTAGGTAACAAATGATCAGTGGCAATGGGGACTGTGAGCAGGATTCATCTTCAAAAGAGAATACTCGGAGAAAATGGGAAGGGGAGGAGTTGCAGACCAGGCCAGGAAAGCAAAGTGAAGCTTCTGCAAAGCAATATCCTAGTTTAAAAGACGGAGAAAGAATTAAAAGCTTGGGGTCTCTGGCTTTCTTATTCTTACCAGCCATTTATGAGTGTATTTAAATCTGTTTTTGGGTTTTCCATACTTCAGTGTTTTTTCTCTTGTTGCTTTGTATTGTAGAACAGTCCTATTCCTTTATCTGGTTCTGTCTTTTGTTAATTATGTTTTTTGCTCTCATCCCAGTACATCTCAGCTCCTAGGAGTATGCTTGAAACAATGTATTTTGGCATTCCCTCTTCAGTCTGCCTAAGGATTCTGACTCACTTATGGGGGGAGAAACCGAAAAGATGTATTATTTTGGATATGAAAAACTGGATATACTGCTTTAGTGGTGCCTTGACAGTTCAGGGGAAAAAAATCTTTTGTTCTCTATGTTTTTTTATTGAATGACTTCCTGTGCAGAGACAAACTGTATCAAATTTTTTCTAACTTAAGAAGGCGTGATGTCTTCATTTTGTACTTTCTGATGGTAATTATATTGTAGGTTTTTGTTAAAGAAGTTTTTCATTAAAATGTTCAGTTGGTTAGGATTTAGGTTTATCTTCTTAAAAATAAGTTGTGCTAAGTAATAATTTGTAATTCACATCCTCTTTGGGTGACGAATGGGACTGCTTCTAACACAGGGGTTCCTAATCAGTTAGCTCAAGTATTCAGGTATGTTGGGCAACTGTACACATGGGTTTGCCAGGGATAACCCCAATTTATATGTTTTCTTGGCTTACTTATTAATAGGGGAAGAAGGGAAAGAAGCTGTTTCACTCTCAAAAGTGTATTGGGTGATGAATTATGTGGTCACCCTGCCCTGGCTTAATGACTTCATAAATCTCCCTTGTGGCTACTGTGTCCACACTTTCTTCTGGGGTCAGAATGTCCACTAATGGAGAAAGCTTGGAAGAGTGTGTTCCAAAATGATTGTGGTTGTTTCTGTCTAGAAAGTGGGATTATAAGTGATACTACTTTCTTCATTGTGCTTAATTCTATTTTCTAACTTTCTACTAAACAAAGTAATTATATTATTAAAACCAAAACAGAACTAAACATTTTTTCAAAAATTGTTCCATTTTAGCAAAAATAAAATAGAGACTATGTGATGGTAAAGACTATCAGTCAGGTTTCTGTCTGCCAAGGAATACAAACTGACAGGGTATTTTAACTAGAAATAGAATTGATTGGAATGATGAAAGAAAGTGATGGAAGAGCAGAAAAGCTGGGGACAGTTAAGAGAGGCAGCAGATACCCTCATGCCACTGGCTCAGTCTTGGGACCTCATGCCTACTGGGCATACCCCACCACTGTAGCTGGACCCCCTCCCACTTTGATTTTACTTCCTGTGACGTTGAGTGACCCCTTCAGAGTGGGAGTGTTCAAAGCTGAGCCCGTGCCATGAATCTGTGCCTTGGCCTTCAGGGAACAGGAACAGACCACATGTCCTACTCCAGGAGTCGGGGGCAGTGCTTTTTGGTGTCTCCCATTTGAACTTTTTTTTTAACCATCAGTTCACACCCAAGGGAGGAGGGGGAGAGGGATGATGGTAACAATAACAATAACAGCAGCAGTGGTAATAATGGCCTAGTTTTCTTGATGCTCATCTATTAGGTGTGTGAAAGGAGGCAGGTAGTGCCTTTAAAGGGAGTCTCCTTTGACTTGAACATGATTGTTAATTGCCACAAGTCCCAGGTAATGTTGCTTCGCTGTTGTTCATCCTGCATGATTCAGCCCTGACTTAGACCTTCTTGTCGTTTATTTGTCTGGTTGGGGGAGTACAAAACACCAGTTATGTTGACAGAGGGGTTGATTAGGATCTATGCCTTGCCTTTAACTCCAGGTTATTTTCCTCATAGGTTGTGTCAAACCTAATAATACTCGGGTTTTTAGTGCTTGTCAGAATATACTGCTGCTATTATTGGCTGTTTATAAACATTTAAATGCTCTTTCCGTAATCAGTCCAAGACTTAATGTTTGTAATGAACATAAAACCAAGTGGGAAAAATAGGAATATTTTGTGTTAATTTCTCTGAACGTGTCTCCTCGGGTTCTTAAAGTTTGGCTTGCAGCTTTAATAGAACACCCAAGTGTCTCACGTCTGGTAGACGCCATCTGTGTGACAGCTCTTCACTTATCAGAGTCAAGGTATTCATGTGTGCTGACTAGGTTGCATAATTTAGTGACTCTTTTTTATTAGTAGACTTGCAGTAGGGAGTGGGAATATATGTAGGATGTTATGACAAATAATATTTGTTAGATTTTCTATTCTAATTTTCTCCTTTAAGGTTTAGAATTGAAAAATCATTTTGGCCGCCTACAGAATGATACTTGAGAAAGCCATACTTTTTCAAACCAAATTTGATCAACAACATAGAACTTGTGTTTTTTGAGTCATTTCTATTTGCTGCTGAAATGCCTGGGGCTTCTGGTTGTCTCTCAGAAGCTGATGATACACACTGTTCTGGCAGCTCTTCAGGCCCAGAGCCCGTTTTGGCAGAAACCTGACTTCATGGTATCACCTATAATTTAAAGTGAATCCTTAGACCAATGTCTGTCTCTTCAGAGACATTATGTCATATTCTGTGTTCTGCAGCATTATGTGAAAGAAAGTATTCCCAAACTGCTGTCTGATTCTGTCTCTACATTTGTGAAGGTGGTTCATTCGGCTTGTTTCACTTTACAGTTTCTTAATAAAAATCTTGAAATGATTCATCTTAGTTGCTTAAATTTGGTATCTCACACCTGGTGCCCATAAAATCTTTTAAAAATCTTTTTAAAAATTCTGTTATTGATAGGTTGTGGTGCACTGGTTTGCCCTCATCTTCTTTCCTTCTCTCTGACAAGCAAACTATAGGTCATTATTACAAACAGTATCATATTAGGGGGAAGATGTTTGGTTTATGTGTCAAAATTTTTGAATTTCCTGTCTCGGACCTGTTTACTAGCTGTGTGGTCTGGAATGAGTCTCTTATACTGTCTTAAAAGCTGTTTGTTTATCTGTACAATGGGGATAAAACCTGCTTTCCCTCTTACAGCACTATAGTACTTTTCAATGAATCAGCCACTTATAAACTATAATACCATTGTTTTATGTGCCACTAAGAAAATTCACTGCCTGTTAAACATTGACTGCAAAAAATGTCTCCTACTTTAAGAAATTATAAATGTAAAAAAAATGTATTAGATTCAATGAAATACATTATATGTGAAATCTCCATTCTCCATATTGCTGGCAGAGTGATATTTTAAAAACTACAGATTGTGGGAGGAGGGTATAGCTCAGTTGGTCAATCCCCTAGTACCTCCATGAAAAAAAAAAATTAAAAATCCCCACAACCCACAGATCTTATGATGTCATTTCCCTGCTTGTAATTCCTCAACAACTCTCATAGCCTGAGGATAAAATTCAAACCCTTCACATGATGAACAAGGTCTAGCATAATCTGAATCAAAGCGAGGTGTCCAGACCAGCAGCATTGGCATTACTCAGGAACTTTTTAGAAATGCAGCCTCTCAGACTCTACTCCATTCCTACAGAGCCAGAAACTCAAGGATAGATATCAGAAGTCTATGCTTTTAGCAAGCTCTTCAGGAGCTTCTGATACATGTTGAAGTTTGAGAACTGGTGATCTAGGTCAAACCTGTTTTAAATTTCTTTTTTTCCCCTTCCTCTGATGTGCATGTAGAAGTTAATTTAGAGGTGCTGTGGTAGGGGAGAGTATAACTCAGTGGTGGATGCATCCTTAACATGTACAAGGTCCTGGGTTCAACCTCCAGTACCTCCACTTAAAAGATAAAACAAACAAACAAATCTAAACACGCCCCTTCCCTGTACTTTGACTGCTAAAATAAAAGGTGGGTACTCTTTTCAAGAAATTATCTCCCAGAGAAGAGCACTGCACATCTCTCATATGAAGGGGAACTATCTCAGTGACTTTATTAGAATTCTTGGTGATGACATTATAAATCAAAATGATTTCAATCAGTGCTTAGTTTCAGATATTTTTAGAATTCAGTACTGGATGTAATTTTAAAAAAAAAAGGCCAAGACATTTAACACCAATTTTGTAATTACTCCTCACAGTTGCAAATGTTGACTGTCTTTCTAAGGCCTTTTAAAGATCCCATAAGAAAGCAAAACAGTAAGTGATTGTAATGTGGAGATTGTGTGTGTGTGTGTAAAATCAAGTAGAAAAACTAACCCAAATGAATAGTTACTTCTGATCTGGAATAACAGTTCCAGTGGCAGTATTATATATGCTTGAATAAAACAACAACAGTTTATCTCATGCAATTTAAAAATGAAGATGCTATATTTTGGATAACTGACTCAAAGAAGTGGCTTATTGATGGAATATAAAAGAGACAAAGATGCATGTGAAACATTTGAATAAACTTGCTTCATGAGAGTGAGAAAAAAATCTTTCTGAGTAATATTCATGTGAGTTAAAAACTTTGAGTATTATATTATGTTTATCTTTAAATATATAAACTTGGAGTATTGTTTTTAACTTTAAATAAAGTGAACTAAATATTAAAGATTATGTTTAAGTTAATTCTTAAATTAAATATTAGATATTGTAAGGAAAGATTTGACTGTTGCATCTCTATATCTAAAAGTTCACGTAACTTTTAGGGGAGCAACTGCCAAATAATTATTGTAGTTTTCAAGAAACTACGTTGTCCTCTCTGCCTGGAATACCTACCATGTCTTTCTTCTCATTGTGGGATTCTTGTATTCTTTAAAAGTTCGGTACCATCTTCTCCCCATGTCTACAAAGTCTTTTTTTCTTTTTCACCCTGAGGTTAAGAGGACCTTTCTTCTGCCTCATTTGGCATCAGGCACATACTGCATCACTGTACCTTTCTTCATTGCTTTGGTGCTTTCTGTAGCTTCATTATTTTGTCTATTAATGTGTAAGTTATTTTAAGGCTGTCTCTATAGGGTAATGCTTAACTAAGTGTAACAAGCATGGGCTTTGTAGACAGCCTTGGTTTGAAGGATGGCTTATCCACTATTTAGTTTTATAACCTGGGGAAAGTTACTTAATTTTAGTCTGCAGATAACTTGAAGATAATAGTTTATTGAACTATATTAAAGATAGAATGAAGTGACACATGGAAAACATTAGCCAATGCTTATTACTCAGTTTTGTCTTCACATTATAGGGACCCAGGATATATTTCTTAAATGAGATAGAGGAATTTTCTCTAATTTAGACCCAATTATCTATGGATAGGTCAAAGAGCAGTAGTAATCCATAGATGAAATATTAGCATATGTTTCAAAATTTTTATTTAGTAGCTAATATTATTTCATTGTTTCAAACAGTATTTGTTTAATTCCATCCTTTAAAAAAAGTCGGCCACAATCTCACCTTCCAGTGGCAACTACTGGTAAATATCTTTGCAGTCCTTGTCTAGTTTTTATTTTTATGTAACTGAATTTACTGAAATCCAGTCTCATTTACCTGATTATAACTGGAATAGGAGAAATCTTCTTAATGTGAGTGAATCTATTTTAGTTAGGGACCTTGATGTCACATAAATTGTGAAAAAGGTGTATCTGGGCCTTAGCTTGATATTAGAATAATTATAAACTATTTAGATTAATTTTATCTTACAATTAACAAAATGTATCATCATTGCATCTGTAGTCCAGTTCATAGAGTGAGCAATGAATGACCTTCAAATGCTTTTTCTGTTGATGTACCCCCCTCTCCCCATATATATTTTTACTTCCTGTTTGAATTTTACAGGAACAATAATAATTAATTAAAACTTTAAGAGGACCTTATTTTGTGGAAGTAGTTGAGCGTTTGAACTCTTTCCCCAGTGACCCCCCCCCCCCCCCAAGCCTTGTGTGTGCAGACTGCTCTCACCTGAAGGGCCTCCTATTGCAGTGTCCTTGCTGAAGTTGTCCACAGTTGTTGGTTGGTTGGCTGGGTTCTCATTTGCCAGGAACTTTTCTACTATTTACATCTATTTTATTACCTCTATGTAGTCTGCGTGTTTTCAAGATTTTCAGATTCATTGCATTTCATTGAACAAAATCTGCATTCTGTTGTCAAATGCTTTGCTTCAGTGAAAGACCAACTAATTAATCTGTGCCTCCATTAAACAGGTCTGTGGATATTTTAAACAAGGTAGGGAGAGATACTTGAATAAAATTTAATTTTATGACTTGTCAGTTCATTTGTGAATATTTTTGTTATTTTTGCAAACTCATCACTTCAGAGGCTTAGATTACAAGTATGTGATTAATGACAATCTTATAAATACTGTTTTTTGTATTGCCAGTTTTGCTTTAATATTGTGCTACAGATTCTTTGTAAACTTCATTTTAAAAATCTTATTTTTAGTGAATTCAAGAATATTGGATTCATAGGGTCCTATAATATGTTTGCTACTATAAACAATGATTCTTGATAATTGTTATATGCTTTTTTTAACTGAAAAATTTTGTGTTTTCCGTGAATAAACTCCTAAGGCATTTTAAAGGTTGTTGGTACATTTTGCCCAGTTATTTTAGCAGTTCACATTCATCAAAAGCACAAGTTTCAGTGTTTTTATCTGTATGGTTATTTTTTCAAAACTGGAACGAATGTGAAAAGTAAATCAAGAGCATCCCAGTAGTGTATATGCCTTTTGTAGGAAAGTAAATCCACTCTAGGTAAATCTTTTGGGTGTCCTGTGTTCTTCCATTCATTTTACTTAAGTGTGCCAGAGTGACGCTTCTGAAGCACATGTGGCTATGTCATTTCCTGTATTCCCATTCACTGCTTACTCGCTTTTCTGCCAATTTCAGAACCTTTCTGTGGTCTCCTGTCTTTGCAGCTCAGTTTGTTGTGTCCCTTGGAGGCCGTGCTGCCGTCAGCCTGAAGCCTTGCATTTGAGTGCTCTAACTGCTGCTCCCTCTGCCTGATGTGCTCCAGCTCCTCTCTGCCGGAGTCTTCAAAGCGCATCTTATTCTCTTCTCCTTCACTAAAGGATTTTGTGGTTTTGGTCAGTCTCATCCTCAAATACTCTTGGCTCAGACTGAGCCTCGCTGCTTCCAGCTTGCCGGCCATGTTCATTCCTGCTCTGGTTTTAAGGCTAGAAGAGGGATTGAGTCTCCCATTACAAAATGTCCTCCCCACTCCTGCCTGGATTCTGCCTACAGTCAGGACCAGTTCAATTCCATATCCCCTCAACCTTCCTGGATCACCAAGTCCTCATCATTTTTCTCAGAACCATTTTGTTCTTAAATTAGAAGTTGTTGTGTAGTTCTTGCCTGGGCTCCTGGACTAGATCCCTGGGACACTGAGTCTGCTTTGCTGCTCCTCTTACCACTCTTACTTGATAGAATATTCAGATGTTTTTGCCCTGTGTGTGGTTGCTTAATATTTCTCAGCTCTGGGCCTCGGTGCTATACAGTAATCTTACCAGGACATACTCCTATTCTCTGATCATGGAACCTGACCCTAGAATTTTATCTGTTCTCCCTCTCCAGTTTTTTTTAGGAGGAGTAGTGCCTCGGGGTGGTGGTGTGGAATGAGAGGTAGGGAGAGAGAGAGCTCTGTCACAGCAAAGATTAAGACTGTATGTTGAATTTAGATGTCTGGAATTTTGTATTAGCACAAGAATGCCTCTTTTAAGCAACATTGTCTCCTGAAATTTTGAGGCATTTATGTCTGCTTGCCTTGTTGAGCTGAACTTGCTGCAGTTTTCCTGCTCTCTTGGATATTTGCTTTTTAAACAGCCCTTGGTGGGTTAGGGTCATTCCAGCTTTAATTCTCCAGTGAAAAGGCAGCAAAGAGACTGCTACTTCTGTGAGCAGTAGTTAGTTAACATAGCAGAAGCTAAAATGTTTGTGTAAATTATAATGTTTCTATATGAAAAAGTGCTACATGACAGTATATATTAGTTTGACTCCAAAGTAAAAGAATAAAAAGGTGTTTTGGCATCATTTCTACATCTTTACTTTGGACCTGTTATATGTCTAAAGAACTTTTATTGCTTCTTTCATATTTTGTCTTTAGTATCTGAATATTGGAATGTCAGAAATTTTTGTTTAAAACATTTTTGGAAAAAAATATTTTCAGAAAGTTGACATGCTTATGCAGCTTCAAATGGAAAATTTTAAAATTTTACTCAAAAGACCTAAATTCAGCTACTATACTTTTCTAGTAACAGCTAGTTAATTTTCCATCTTATTTATCCATTTCTTTTTATCACTGCTCCCATATCAACATAGGATATTAGTTTTAGCCCCCATTCATATTTTTGTTACTAGAACTCTTTTATTTTAAGAATAGTAGATTAAAAATAGCTTGTGGACATGGAGATTTACCCTTGTCAGTCATTTCCCCTTCCCTCATTTCTCTTAAGGTCAGGGTAGGCTGTGAGGTGTTTGCTGTGTTCTCCCCACCCTTTTTTAGTTAATGACATTCTTTAAATGAAAGAGGAAAAAAAATATTTCTTTGGTCTCTCAGAACTGCTTTGTATTAGTACAGGACATTACATTTTCTGTACAATTGAGTACAATAAAGTTTTCTGTAGTAACTCAGTTTTTGCCTCATCTCCCCAACCAAATGCCACATGGAAAAGGAATTGAACTGTATTTACTATATTTTACTGCCTTTAGTACATTTACCTCATTGACAGAAGAAATGTGACAAAATGAATCACATTAAAGTCTAAAATATTTTTCCTGAACAATACATGCTATACTTTAAAAATTCTGTTTAGAGGCATTGGTTCAAATAATGGCATTTATTCTCAGTACAGATTTCCCTTTAACCAGTTAATGAATTTCCTGTGGTCTGTGGCATATGGTGTTTATTTGTCAGCAAATGAGGTAAGGATTTAAAAGTGAATTCAAAAGAAAGGAGGGTGGGAGGGTGGGGTAGGGAGAATTATTTGTGATTTAATGCATGTTAAATGCTCTTGTTGGACTTTTCTTTCATTCTTTTCCCTGATATGATTCTGATCTCCCCAGTTTCCAGGCTTAAATCAAAGAGGCATCAGTTTTCTATTTTGTAAAATGGAGGATAATAATAATATCCATCCTAGAATTGTAAGTAGGATTTAATAAAGTGAACATGTGTAAAGTGCTTCAAACAGTGGCTAGCACTCATTTAAATCTATTGTTACTACATTTAATACTTTAAAAATATATATATTGGTTGTTTCCTGTACAGAAACTTTTTAGTTTGATGCAGTTCTACTTGGCTATTTTTGCTTTCATTGCTTGAGCTTTGGGTGTCATCCATGAAATCATTGCCACCACCAATGTTATGAAGCTTTCCATGCATGTTTTCTTCTAGGAGTTTTATAGTTTAAATCATTTAACTCTGTAAGCCATTTTGAGTTAATATTTGTGTGTGGTGTAATACATGTTCCAGTTTCGTTCTTCTGCATGTGGATATCCAGTTTTCCTGAGACCATCTGTTGCAGAGACTGTCTTTTAAGAAGACTGTCCTTTATCCTATAACAAAGTTAGGGTTTTTTTGTTTCTGTTTTTATTTTTTATTTTATTTTTTTTATATTGGTGGTTTGGGCACAAAGGTTCGTCGTCTTTCTGGTACCTGCCTGGAATAGGAAGTAGAGAAATAGGTGAATCTGGGTTTTTTTTCCCCCTTGGAGATGTCTTTGAATTTAATAACAGACAAGTAGGTAAATTTCTTGAAGACCCCTGAGGGTGCAGTATAGTGAATCTGCAGGAGAGGTGAAGAAATCTGTGATGAGTTGTGAAAAAATTCTGGATTTTGAGGCATAGTTAATTTGGCTTTTGAAGTTGAAAGAATAGGAATAGTTGCATTGTTGAAAGAGAGAAGAATTTTTAAACATTGCAGGGGACCCATTGGGTCTCTGGGGCTGCTGAGGAATCTGAGGGTGATTCTGCCTTCTTCCAAATTCATAAACGTCTTTCAGAAAAACTTTGTAGTCTTTGAAGCCAAGGTATGAACTTTGAGCCCAAGGGAGGAAAACTGGGAGAAAAAAGGACCGTACATTTCTTATGTCCATCTTGCCGGTAAAACTCACCAAACTCATATTGCAGTTGTTGTAGCCAGTGCTTTAACTATTCCTTTAGGCTTGGTGTCTTTGTACCTCGAGATTTCCCTGGATGAAGGTGTAAAATAATGGGGATTCTTAACTCTGGGGGCTCTGATGGGATAACTACTGGGGGGCATCATCTCCAAACTCAGAGACACAGATTTTGGTAAATATAAGTCTCTTTATTCCTGGATAAAGCCCAGTCAAAGCCTGAACTCAGGTCCCTCCTGATTACTGTCATGACTCTCTGGCTTATTGTATGATTTGGTTGGTAGCCCCATCTGTCCCTTTGCTTCCTAAAGGAAACAATGAAAACTTAATAGGAAATTGATAAGCTATGCGTTTTAATTTTACTTAAAAGTGTACGCACACAGCTTCATTGAGATATAATTCACATAGCATATATTTCACCTATTTAAAGAGTATAAGTCAGTGGTTTAGTACAGAGTTTTGTACCATCACTACAGTCAATTTTAGGACATTTTCGTTGCCCCCTCAAAAAGTCCTGTAACTTTTAGTAGTCCTTCCCCATTTCCTATGAGTCCCCCCACCACTGGCAGCCACTAATCTACTTTCTGTCTATGAATTTGTCTGTTTTGTATAAATGGAACTATACAATATGTTGTCTTTTGTCACTGACTTCTCTGACTCATCATCATGTTTTCATGGTGCATCCATGTTGTAGCCTCCATTGCTTTTTATTAGTAAGTAATGCTCTCGTGTACATATACTACATTTTATTTATCCTTTCATCAGTTGATGGACATTTGGGTTGTTTTCCCTGTTTTGAATAATGCTGCTGTGAACATTCATGTGCAAGTTTTTGAATGGATGTAGGTTTTAATTTCTATTGAGTATATACTTAAAAGTGAAATTTCTGGGTCATGTAGTAGTAACTCTCATGTTTAACCTTTTGTAGGAACTGCCAGACTTTTTCAGAGCAGTTGTATCCTTTTACATTTCCACCTGCAATGTAAGAGATTTCTACTTTCTCCACATCCTTGCCAGCACTTGTTATATTTTTCTTACTATGGCCGTTCTGTTGTGTGAAGTGACATCTCATTGTGGTTTTTATTTCTGTGTCACTGGTGGCTGATCATGTTGACCATCATTACTTACCGTCTTACTCCTTTTGGGCATTTGTATGTCACCTTTGGAGAAATGTCTGTTAAGATCCTTTGCTCAGCTTTAAATTGAGTCATTTATCTTTTTTTATTACTGAATTGTAAGAGTTCTGTGTTTGCTTTCAGTTACTGAGTTTAGAAGTAACATTCCTTTGATTCTAGAGGGAAAAGGGCCAGGCAGCGGTTAATAGTCCCAATTCTCACGACTAAGGTGTTTCTAGTAATCTTAACATTGAGGGTAGAGGAAGCCAGAGATGAGGAGTCACTTGCTCCTGAGTGCAGGTGAAAGAAATCATTGTCATCTTATCCTTATATCCCAACCTGTATATTCTTTTGATTTAACCCTAAACTTGAAAAGGGGAACTCTCTTTTTAAGGGGGAGGTCATCACTGCTGCTTATCTTTTTAAAGCATGAGTTTTGTTTCTTCCTTGAACATATATGCAATTTTTTTTAAAGCAAGCACAAAAATGTTCTTCTAATTTGTATACTGAGAAATACATAAATATGGTAGTTCCCTAAATGCTTTACCAGCAAATATGATTTTGTATTTAATTGAAAATAGATTTAATATTTTGACATAGTTATTAACATATTTTGGAGGTCTTTAGATTCTGAGGGCATGTCAACAGAAATTTATACTTGGTAGTAAAACGCTGTGTTTTAAAGATAATTTTATTAACACAGTTAACATCTTTTACACTCCACTGCAGCAGTGCTCAGTAGAACTTACTATGGTAAGGGAAATGTTCTGTGCAATATGGTAAACCACCCTCCACATGTGGCTGCTGAACACTTGAAATGTGACTGGTAGGACTAAGTGCTGAATTTTTAGGTTAATTTATTTTTAGTTAATTTAAATTTAAATAGCCACACATGACTAGTGGCTGCCTTACACGGGTTTTAGATAGCACAGGTGTAGAACTTTGCTAATCTACTGTTGCTTAAAAAAAAAGTCAGTTGTAAAAAAATTTTTGTAAGAAGTAAGTTGAATATATTTTTGGTTAATATTTTTACTGTATTTCCTGTTTTCTTCAGTCTTAAGTGCTTATTTTCTAGATGCAGCCTGTTAAACTTTCTACATAAAATTAAATTTGTTTTTTGGTCTATAATTATAATGTAAAAAATGGCTGGGCAGCCTTTTTTTTTTTTTTTTTTTAAACCAAATTTAGAAGTTTTGAGATGTTCTGAGTGAAAATACAGGCTATGTGTCACACTTAAGAGTGGCTTGGGGAGTAAGGTGGCCATCATCAGTGGGACAGCTGGTGGATGGTTCGAAAGTCCTGCCACACTTCATCCAAGATATGGCACAGTTGGCAACAACTCATAGCTTCAAGTATGAGTCTTAAGTAGAAAGTTACTAGGGTGGATGAGCTTAAGTGCTGGAGAGCAGCTCTCTGTAGCCTTCTCCAGAATTAGTAGCTGCAGTGGTTCTCAGTGCAAATGGAGAGGTTATTTGCTAGCCTTAAATAAAATTCATCGTCTACTGCCTCTACAGGCTAAAAAGGAAACCAGTTTTATTGACAGTTTTTGGATGGTGGCAATATTCTAAGTAAATTTGACTTTTTTAAAAACATTTCTTTACTGAGTTATAATCAGTTTACAATGTTGTGTCAATTTCCGGTGTAGAGCACAACTTCTCAGTTATACATGAACATACATATATTCATTGTCACATTCTTTTTCGCTGTGAGCTACCACAGGATCTTGTATATATTTCCCTGTGCTATACAGTATAATCTTGTTTACCTATTCTACATACGCCTGTCAGTATCTACAAATTTCAAACTCCCAGTCTGTCCCTTCCCACTCCCCTCCCATTGGCAACCACAAGTTTGTATTCTATGTCTATGAGTCTTTACTTTCATTAATATGATTATGAAAGCTTCAGGAAGGAAAGGGGATCTGTTTATTTGATATTTTACCACACTTTTTATGGTTAAGCTCATGTGTCTTGAGATTAGGGCTTTTTCTTAAGAAAAGTTTAACTCGGATTAGCAAGCACACATTTGAAACTTTTTCACGCTAGGGAGACTGTTCAATTCACTTTAAATAGTAGTGGCTCAACATACAAAATATATGAAATAAGATCAGGGATGATGCAAGATACATTTTTGCTGACAGTTTGCAGTTTGATTTGGAATTTGAAATGTTCCAAATGGAAGATGGTGGCAAACTTGAGGCAGCATTAACCAAATGATAAGAGAAGGTTGTATTCACTAGGTAGTTAGAATGTGTAAGAATTTTTTTAGTGAATGACAGGGTTTCTGAATTCCTAGAAATAACTCTTAACAAAAGGTATGCATGACCCTTATGGAGAAAATGACAGAATATTACTGAGGACATAAAAATCCTTGAACATAAAGTGAACAGATAGGATGGGATGATTTAATGCTATGCAGAAGCCATCTCTTCTATAGTCTGTAAATTCAGCATACATGTGTGACTTAATAATCTGACCTAAAGTAAATAAATAATTGCTGGGACAATTGGTTATTCGTATGGAATAAGCCAGTACTGGAGCTCTACCTCAGACATTAAAGGAAAACTCCGGTATCTGAATCTTCAGTGCATCAGAATTGAAGGTGTGCATTGCCTGCTTGTTAGAGCTTTACTTACAGATACAATCTTCAAGCAGGGGGTTCTGTATTTTATTCTTTTGTGACCAGTGTGTACACAGACCTATCTGTGTATAAGTGAAAGATGTTTGAAGAAGCAGTATTTTTACTACGTGCGACACACATTTTCTACTTTATTCCCTTTTTAATGAAATATGGTCTGTGACCCAGGACATTGATTTCATGAGTTGTTGAGTATATCTTGACAAAGGCTGCCTTTGAGAAATTCTTGTATGTGCAAACAAGGAGATGTGCATGAGAACGTCAGCATATTTGTGATAATGTAAAGTGATACATCTTGAACATTCATTGAGAAAAGGGCTCAATATACTGGTGAATATTCGGACGATGTAATACTATTTGACAGTTAGAATGAGAACTGGAGTTACCTCTATCAACATGGGTAAATCCCAGAAAACAAATTAAGTGAAAAAAAAAGTATAGAATGACACATAAAGGAAGAATTGTAGAATATGATATGACATAATGTTTACTGGTACAAGCTATATGGTTTAAGTATAAAAACATGTACAGGAAAGATGAGTCTTTATTTCAGCATAGCTGTTATCTGTGGTAGGAGGGAGAAGAATTGGCTTCAACTCTGTCTTTAATAACTTAGTCCTTCCTTTAAAAAGATCTGAAGCAAGGGGAGGGGAGAGTATAGCTCAAGTGGTAGAGCACGTGCTAAGCATGCAGAAGGTCCTGGGTTCAATCCTCATGTACCTCCTCTAAAAATAAATAAACCTAGTTACCTCCCCCTTCTCTCTACCTTCCCCCACCCTGCACCAAAATTTTTTTTAAAAAGGAAGCAATTATGACTTAATACCAAGATTTGTTAATACTGTAGGTGGGTATACCTATTTTGTATGTTTGAAATAATGGAATATAATAAATAAGAGGGAGAAAAGCAGAGAGCTTAAATGAGACTAGAGCCTTAAGCAGTGCCCAGATCGTCAGAGTTCTATTTATTAAGTGAAGAATATTTTGCTTTATCTTGAGGGCAGAAGGATTTAAGAATGAAACGAGAGCAGATTTGTGTTTTTGAAGGGCTACTTTAACTCAGTGTGGGACATAAATTAGGTGAACGGAGGCTGCAGGTAGCACGTCGTAATTCGGTTGAGGGGTGCTTGTGGCCTGAGCACAGCAGGGCAGTGGGAGGTGGACATGAAGGAGGCGTGTCAGTTTGTTGGTGCTGATCAGATTTAGGGGCAGGGCTAAAGCTGAAGGTAACTCCCAGGCTCCCTGTTCACTACTTTGGTATATAAATGATGGTTGTCCCTGGAAGGGGAAACAGAAGAGCTGGACTAGGTTACAGGTGCATACAGAGAATTAAATGGTAAGTCAGAGTTTCCCATAGGAGGGTGATTATGCTGGTCATTTTCAGCTTGATTTTTGAAAGAACTAAAACTAAACTTTTAAAATTACTCTTTTTATGTTCACAGAGCAGTTTTTTAAAGTTTGATTTTGATGAAAAAGGTGATTTTCTCTTTAAAGATGAAAGAAAAAGATGCTAAGATTGTCTGACAAAGTACCCATTTGAAAGCAGTGGAGATACTTAAAATAATAATAGAGAATTGATTTTGCCTCATGATACCATTTATATATGCAGAACTTTCACATATACCATGGGCTATTGGGTTAATCTGTTGGTTTTTTTTTTTTTCCTTTGTGAGTTAGCATTCTTAAACATCACAAGAAATTTCAGAGTAATACCACATTTCCTACATGTATAATTTTAACTTCTGTTTCAGTTGCAGCTCGTTCAGGAAGCCAGCTTTGTGTTTATTCTTTTATTACTTTATTGTCTTCCTTTCCACATGAAAGGAATTTGATAAATCCATAGCTGGCAATTCCAACTGACCCCATAAATACAAACCATTATTCTGCTAGGAACATATTAGAGATGCACTTGCTGGTGAATGGAAACCTTTGCTTCTCTACATCCATCTTTGTATATTGGAGCCGTTATTAAAAATCTTCAGAGATGATAGGCCATCGTGTGTTTTATCCTCGAAGATACTGTCCCCTTGTTTATCAGTATAGTGCATGACACACAGACTTGTTGAACCAAAGTATATGACTAACATATTGAATATTTGAATCTTTTACAGTTTTTAGTGTTTTGAAGTTCCTTTATTACTTTGTGAAGATAAAACATCTCTCCTAGAAGCATATTTTTACTTAGGATAAGAACACAGGCAAGTGGTTCTCACTGAGTAGGATTAACTTAAGTGGTTTGGGGTATTCCTATAATGTAATTTATGATAGCATGTGCCTTGTTTGTTTGAGCCCTTCACTGGTCAGGCAGTTTTATGAAGTACTGGTAGGATTTCCAGATAAACAAGCTTTAAAAAAGGGTGGGGGGTAATTACATTTGTTTGTTTGTTTGTTTGTTTGTTTGTTTGTTTAAGTGGAAGGACTGGGGATTGAACCCAGGACCTCATGCATGCTAAGGACCAGCACAAGCTGTCACCCTCCCCCCTTAAACAAGCTTTCTTGCTCACTTAAAATCACACATATGTTATCCAGGAATGTAAATAATTCTATTGTGTTTGCACATTTAATTTATTTTAAAAATTAAGAGTAGAAAAGGATTTAAAAGGATTTTTAAAAGTTGGAAATAGTTTATACATTTAAAGAAAGTAGTTAAATGTTTGAACATTTGCTGTCTTCTTGACCTAACAGATTAAATACCTGTGTAGCAAGAGCTGTACAGGTATTCTTTTGTTGTTCTTCTCACTCACAACTATCTAAAACACACATGCGAGGAAGAATATAGAGTTTTTTTAAATTTGCAATAAACCCCAGATATGGGAGTGGAAAATGTATGTGTAGGTCATTAAAATGCAAGAGGTGCTGTGGTCCAGCTCAGTGGAGGACAGATGGTTCACAGGGAGCCGGCCAAATTCAACTTGATTGTTGAAGGAAGAGTGTAAATGATGAGATAGAGGAAGGAAGAATGGCTTTTATAAGGCAGAAAAGTCAAAGCTGAGTTGAGATGGGAGATAAACGTGTGGCAGGATGGCAGGGATAGATTGGGCCTTCAGTCCTGTGTTCTGCCTGGATTATTTAAATGTAGAAAGAGAGCCTATGACTGGTCAGCACTTTAGGAATCTCCTTAGAAGAGGCTTTTTTCATCTTTGCTGACATTAGGTAAAGATCTGGAAGGCAATGGCAGAATAGTTACTGCAGTTGATTTTTTTTCCCCCCAAGCTGATGGGATTCACTGGTATTTTTGGAATTACTACCCTTGAGCCCATTCTGGGCAGGTGGAGTTATGCCTGTGAAATCACGTGGTCTTAACATTCCTTTTCTGAACTGAGAGGCCTGGCCCCAGATGGGTCCATTCCTTGTGGTGTCCATGTTAGGTCACTGGTAGACTCGACCACTCCCTCTTACACCTGGGTCATTTGCAGAGTAATTGCATCACAAGTGAAAATTTAATCTTTGTCATCTGTGCCTTTTTAAAGATTAGAGTTTAAAAAAATTTTTAAATAGATGGGAAAGCATTTAGGTAATGCCTGGCTCATAACAGGAAGTAGAATTTAGCTAGCTTTTTCCACCAGTAAAATTATAAATATAAACTTGTGTGTTCTGATTCCAGTGTAGTTCCAGCAGAATACTCCATGAAGTCAGGGGCCATATCAATCTTGTTCGTGATAAAGAAAGATGTAATAAAAGAGTATAGTTACACATAAGTGCGAGTCTTTTGGAAGTGTGTTCTAAAATTCTTATCATTGGCCCCTCAGTTTCTGTATTTACACTAGAATACTCTATCAAAAATGTGATTTATGGTGAGAAGCTTACAAGAAATACTGTGGGATAATAGTGTTTAAAGAGTTAGCAGTACCCAGAATAGATACTGAGGTAGGTAGGAAAATAGAAGTTTTAACACTTCAGCAGTGATTTTGCTATTAAAAATGATTTGCTGCTTAAAATGCTTTCAAATTGTCAGGAGTAATATATTCAGTTACTGTTTGATCAAATTTTACTTCAGATTTTAAGTTTCAAACTTTGTTGATTATAGTGACTTTATTGCAAGGACTGTTACTTACTAGAAAAGTTAATGAGCCATTGTAAAGAAACAGTTTTTTCCTTGGCTGCTGGGATGTTTCTAGTGGAGTATGTGCAAGAGCTCATCTTAAGCAGTTGAGCTACCAGTGAAGATGGTCTCTGATGATGAGAGTATAACTTACACAGATTTTTTGTCTAGCAGTTTCTCAGTAGGTTTGGTTTTTTAAATGTCTTAAATCTCTGACCTGATAATTTACTTGACATTGTCTTCCAAGAAAATAACAAACCATTGAAAGAGTTTATTTTGGCTAAGTATCACAAGTCAGAGTGTAAAAACTGTAATGGATCAAAGAATGAGGAGAAACAAATTTACTTAAAGCATTGAGAATATAAAACATTAATTTTATTGCCCCATGTAAGCTCCTTTTTTTGGGAGGGGGTTGGGGGCTAATATGTACCTTCTGTCTGTTGATTTTAAAACAACCATTTTAATGAAACCATATTTCATTTTTTTCAGGATTTAAGTCATATATTTTTTTTGAGTTTCTAAAATTCTCCCTAATAAGTAGTGATGAATAGAATGTTTAGCTTGTATGCCTCTAAGTCAGGTGTCCACTGGTTGGGAGTTTTTGCCTGATCTTGCCAGTACTTTGTGACTGAGTCATTAGTAAGATTTTTCACTCATGAATTCCTAATACATAGAAATAGTATCTCCAGTCACCAGAATCTTATACTTTGAAATGGCACCTCATTATTTACTGCATATGTTAGGGAAAGAAAGGACTAGTAAACATATTCTTTAATACAGAAATTTTTTGTAACTTCATTGAGGTTCACAATTAATGTAAGATAATGAAATCAAAGTTTTAGACTATAGGCTTAATGATTTAGAAGGGAGCAGGCACACACTTTTTCAGTTTTGATTTTTCATTCAGCATGTGTTGCTGAATGTTTTTCTTAGTAAGGACCCGTGCTAATAAGCACACGGGGACTAAGGCATAGCTCTGGTCCTCTTAACATCCTTAACTTAATCCTCTGATCTCCTTAACATCATACCGAGTAAAGAGTGAAGGAGCCTCGGTTATAGGAGCTGGTTGACCTTCATTACAGTGTAGGCAGAACCCAGTGGGGGATATGTAAATGCTCTTACTGATCACTAGTTTTTAAGAGAAGGACTTTAAAAAGTAAATTTTACTATAGTTTTATATGAGCTGGGCCTCTGGGTGGCCGGGTGTTCAGTTTCTCCAATAAGGAATTCCAGGGGACAAAGTGGAGTAAGGAGTCTGAGATTCTCACTGTCAGTCATCAAAATGGTTTCTCATCCCAGTACCTTATTTTGTGCCTATTGTGTCCAAAATGCTTTGCTTTAGGGACGATTGTAATCTGGCTACCCTGGGGGTGGGTATGAGTGGGGAGGGAGTCATGGCTTTCTCCAGCTGAGCTCTGTGTGTGTAGTTCCACCCCTCCTCCCCGATGAAACCCAAACCCTGTTCTTCATGTTGAGGCTCTGTGGCTCCTAGGAGGACTGGTTTCTGGCCAGTGTCTGTGTCTACAGTTACTTTCAGTTGTAGCTGCTTATGTTCTTCCTACTTGTTACCTCCTCCATTTTGTTTTCTAAAAACATTGAATTTCTTGTTTCTTGATTTTTGCTTTTCCATTGTCTTTTAGATTTTCTTATGTCTTTTCCCTTTTTTTTCTTTTACTGTGGGAAGGAGGGAATAAAAATGTATGATGTTAATCAGTCATGTTTAAAATGGAAGTCTAGCTATGCTTTTCTGACTCTGAGCTCTTATACTTAATGGTATCATTGTTGATATCTTGATGGAATTAAGTTAAGGTTGATTTTACTTGAATGAAGCAGGCGATTAAAACAGACTGTGATTGGTGTGATAACTTTTTAAAGATCCATACATTTATTAAAATGAAGGCCCTGTTCCTGAAATCTTTTGGAACATCAGAAATTCTTAATTTTATCTGCCTTTCTTTGCCAGTGTCTTTTTGTATCTGCTTTCCTTACTTGAATTTGAGTCATAAGGCACACTTGAGTGTGTTACTGACAGACATCTGTTAGGTCTGGTGATGACAGTGGTGATTCTTAACCACGGGTGTTTATCAGTCTCCTACTGACATGGGCCCAGGCCACATTCCAGACCTACTGAGTCAGGATCTCCTGCTTCTAGGCTTTCGTTTTTTGAAAAATCTTCCACATGATCATGGTTATAGTCCTCTCTAAGAACTATTGTGTTACAGATTCTAAAATAAAAATAAATGGATTAGATTTCACATGGCATTTTATATCCTACCTGAAATAAACTCCAAATTCTTTATTCAAAGGTATCAAAATCTGGTTCCAATCTTTCTAGCATTTCTGCGCATATTCTCCTGTGGGTACCTTGTATATCAGCAAAACTGGACTTTCCTGCTGCCATGCCAGGTGCTCATTCCTGTGTTCCTCTTGCCTCTAAAGCCCTTCCTCATAGCTCAGCCTCATGTGTCACTCCTTTCCCTGTGCATTCCTTGGGACTCAGTAGCCAGAGAGAACATTGTATCCCCGAATCTTGAAACCATATACCTTGAATAAGTTTTGAGTTAAGGAAATAATAATAATGTTTTTGAATCATTGTCTGCTTTGTTTTAAATTGTTATATACCTGTCTGCTCTAATCTGTTAAATGCCTGGCTTCATGAATGAAGACACATTTTACTCATTTAAGCAAATTTTTTAAAAAGGTTTGAGAAATATTTTTTTAACAAATAAATGACGCATCTTCTCCATACTTGGGTAATGAGGCAGAATTTAGAACTGTAGGGTAGAATCACAAAATTTATGATGCAAGGAGGAGAGAACATCACAGCCCCTGAATTCTTTGATCTGAGCTGATGGGATGCTCAGACTGATGGAGTATTTTATAGTCCTTGCCCATCAGAGATAACCAGTTTGATGTTTTTCAAGACACTCCTCAGTTTCAGATAAACTTGCACTGAAGCGGTACTGTGTCATCTGTGCGTGAGGGACTAATTGGTATCATTTGGTTTCATGGGTGCTAGTCTGAGCACCACTTTGTATTTTGAATTTCTTTTCCACCTTAGGTAAGGCTCTTATGCTCAACACTAAAGCTTTTCTCTCACCTGTTCAGTAATGCCCTTGCAAGGTAGTAAGTGGTTTAAAACTAGTCAATGAGTTTCCTATGTGATAGTGTCAGTGACTGGGGGCACTTGCAGAATTTTATATTTGGTATGATTTTATTACATTTGTCTTTTAACTTTCCTCCTAGTTTGTGTGTGGATGATTTCCTACCTTTACTTTATATTTGTTTTACCAGTGAGCTTTTCCACTTCACAGTTTTCTTGTTTCTAGTTGTAACATTTTCTTTTCTGCCTAGAGAAGTTCCTTTGGTATCTGTTGTAAAGCTGGTTTGGTGGTGCTGACTTCTTTTAGTTGATGCTTGTCTGTAAAGCTTTTGATTTCTCCATTAAATCTGAATGAGAGTTTTGCTGGGTAAAGTATTCTTGGTTGTAGGTTTTTCCTTTTCATAACTAGATATATCATGCCACTCCCTTCTGGCCTGTAGAATTTCAGCTGATAGATCAGCTTACAGTCTTATGGGAATTACCTTGTATGTTACTTGTCACTTTTCCCTGGTTGCTTTTAATAGTCTCTCTTTAATTTTTGTCATTTTAATTATAATATGTCTAGGTGTGTGTATTCCTTTTAGAGTTCATCCTGTGTGGAACTCTATGGGCTTCCTGGACTTGGGGACTTTTGCCTTTTCCAAGTTGGGAAATTTTTCAGCCATTATCTCTTCAGATATTTTCTCCAGCCCTTTTTCTGTCTTCTGCTTTTGAGATCCCCTATAATGCAAGTATTAGTGTGCTTGATGTTGTCCCAGAGGTCACTTAAACTGTCCTCATTTCATTCTTTTTTCTTTTTTCTGTTATGCAGTAGTGATTTCCTCTACTGTGTCTTCACTCACTGATCTGTTCTGCCTCATTTAGCCCACTGTTTCTTCCTTGTATATTTTCCATTTCAGTTTTTATATTTTTAAACTGTATTTGTTTGTTCTTTATATTTTCTAACTCTTTGTTGAAGACTTCTAACTTCTCGTTTTTATGTATCAATTCTCACAAGTTGTCTGATCTTTATGATCATTACTCTGAACTCTTTCTCAGGTAGATTGCCTGTCTCTGTATCACTTAGTTCTTCTTCTGGAATTTTATCTTATTCCTTTGTCTGGAACCTATTCCTCTGCCACCTCAGTTTATCTAAATTTCGATTTGCATTTTTGTTTTATTCTATTTGGTAGCTTAGTTACCTTCGAGAAGTGGCTCTCTGTGGGAATCATCCTGTGCATCCCAACATTGCATTCCCCTCTCATCAAGGGGCCAGCTGATCCCAAGGTACAGTCTGGCCTGCATTTGTGGAATCAGATTGTGGGATCCTTATTTTCTTGCTTCTGGCATCTGCCCCCTGGTGGGTTGGCCTGGTTTAGGGATTTCTGTGGGGCTCTTGGTGAGAGGGGCCAGTGCCTGCCCACTGATGGGTGGAGCTTGGTCCTGGCCCTCTGGTGGGCAGAGCCCTGTGTAGGGACTTGTCTAGAGGCTGCTGTGGGCTTAGGAAGTCTTCAGGCAGCCTGTCTGCTGATAGGGGTGGGCAGCTGTGTTCTTGTTCAGCTAGTTGTTTGGCCTGAGGCATCCCAGCACTGGAGCCTACAGGCTGTTGGATGGGGCCAGATCTTGGTGCTAAGGACCCAAGCCAGATAGCCTCAAGGAAAGAGTGAGGTCTCTCTCTCTTTCCTCCAAGCCTGTGGAGCTTCTGCAGTTAAGCCAAATGCTCTTAGAGGCTTCTCTTCCTGATGGCGGGCCCCTAGGCTGGGGCTCAGAACTCTCACTCCTGTGGGAGGTCGTCGGCAATATAATTATTCTCCAGTTTGTGGGTTTCCTACTCTGGGGGATATGCGATTTGATTATACTGTGAGTGGCGCCCCACCCCCCACCCCCCCATCTCGTTGTTACCTTGATGACTTTAGATGTAGAAGATCTCTTTTGGTAGTTTCTAGTCTGTTTTATCGATGGTTGTTCGGCAATTAGTTGTGATTTTGTTGTGTTCATGGGAAGAAGGGAGCTCAGTGTCTTTCTGCTCTGCTATCTTAATCCAGTAATCTGACCTCTTTCTTTTGAGAGGTCTAGGGACAGTATAATTGTCATTCCCATACAGAAAATATGGCTGTTTTCCTCTGTTTTTTTGTTGTTGTGGTGGTGGGTTTTTTTTGGTTTTTTTTGGTTTTTTTGCGTCGGAATTCTTCAGTTTTACTGTTCTGGGGTTTTCACCTTATCTGACACACTTTGTGCTTGCTGAGTCTGAGATGTATGCTCTTTATCAATTCTGGACAATTCTCAGCTATTATTTCTTCTCCCTTCCTCAAATAGTAGATTGGTTAGATCTTCTCATTCTGTACTCTAATCTTCAACCTTTCCTCATGCCAGCAATTGTAAACTTTTTTTTTCCCTCTAGAGGAAACTGTTTTTAAGATGGGAACATTTTTGTTTTGTAAAGCCCTTTGAAACCATATTTCATGGGAAGGTCTTTGAGAACTGATCTTAACTTTGTAAAAAAGACCTAGTTAGAATAAGTCATCTGTTGTGAGAGAGTATTTGTTAATCAGTTTGCTTGTTAAAATTCTAAAGTCTGTGTTAGACATCTTTTTCTTTGAAGATGGTTATAACTGCAGTACAACCCATTTTGTCATATTGCTTTGTAGAAATATGTGATAATTAACAGTAGAGATCCTTGGGAAACTTTATTAAATCTCTTAGCCAGTCATGATTATAAAATACATGAGTGTAGAAGCAGAAATGTTAAGACGTAGACTGATGCTGAGCTTTGTTAGGAGAATCACAGGTGAACAGAGAGGGCCAGAGGTGTGATGGCAGTATCACACGTGGTGTATCAGGGTGCACTCACTTACCAGTCACTACTGGAGTCCTGAGGAAACAAGTTCATGGTAACCACTCACCAGAACTGTGAGGAGTTGAGGATTAACCTCTATTGACTGCCTACCATGTACACAGTTACCATACCAGGGAATTTATCTACCATCTCTTTTATCACAACCTTCTTACTATCATTAGAGGTCCAGAGAAGTTGTCACTGGCTTGAGTTCTTGTGAATTTTTAAGTGATGGAACTGATATTCACACCTCACTCACAGCCTTTCTACCAGAAAACTGCGTGTTGTTTGGACTTAGATTTTTATTCTAGCTCTTCAGCCCTAAAATAGAGTTAGGCATGACTCGCTTATATCTTGGACATTTTACTTTGTTATTCTTTAGTAAATTCTCTCATGGTGCCTGGGGTTGGGGAGGGATGGGGTGGGGTTGGGGGTTAGACATATGACCCACTTTTCCAGCATCCACTTTCTCTTTCCTTTATTTCTTTCTCTTTATAAATTAATACTTTATTTCATTAGGCATAAATATGGTACCCAATTGAAAAAGCATGAAAGGAGTATTAGGAATTTTTGAGAAGTTAATTTCTCTCCTCGATCATCAGTCACTGTGTTCCTTTTCCTGAAGAGAACTATTTTGATCAGTTTCTTGTTGCTTCCACCAGAAATAGTCTGTTAGCATGAGGTGCATGCTTTGTATCTGTAAAACAAATGGTGCATGCTATACACAAACACTCTTTACCTTTGTGTTACTAAGTGGCATATCTTCCATATTAGGACATAGAGAACCATCTCATTATTTTGGTGTAACAAATTTGTTGAAAGATAATTCACATACCATAAAATTTCAAAAGTACAATTCAAACATTTTTCAGGGCACTTACAGAATTGTGCAGTCATCACCATCCACCTAGTTTTAGAACATCTTTATCACTCCCTAAAGAAATTCTGTGCACTTGAGCAGTTTCCTCCAACCCCCACCACCTCCTCAGCCATAAGCAGCTACTAACCTACTTTTTCTCTATTCTGGGAATTACATATAAATGAAATCCTACAGTATGATCTTTAGTGACCGGCTTCTTTGATTTACTATAATGTTTTCAAGGATCATCCTTGTAGCATTTGTCAGGACTTCCATTACTTTTTACTGTTGAGTAATATTCCATCATATTACTATTTTATTTTTCCATTCATCAGTTAATGGACGTTTGGAATATTTCTGGCTTTGTCTATTATGAATAATGAAGGTATACATATTTATGTGCAGGTTTCTGTTTTGATGCATGTTTTGGCTTCTCTTGGGCATATAACGCGGGAGTGGAATTGCTGAGTCATATGGTAACTCTGTTTAACCCTTTGAGAAAATGCCTTTAGTTTTTCAAATGTTTTTCAGAATGGCTGCACATTTTCCTTTCTCATAAACAGTGTATGAGACTGCAGTTTTTGTACATCCTTGCCATCCCTTGTTATTATTTCTTTTTGATTGTTGTTATCCTAGCAGGTGTGAACTGGTGTCTCATTGTGGTTTTGATTTTTGTTTTCTGATGGCTAATGATGAATATCTTTTATAGGAGTTTTAAATAGTTTTAGCTCTTAACATTTAGATCTTTGATCTATTATGAGTTTATTTTTGTGTATAGCGTGAGTTTAGAGTCCAGCTTTATTCTTTTGCATGTGGATATTCATTTGTCTCATCACCATTTGTTTTAAAAAACTATTTTCTTATTGAATGCTCTTGGAACCTTTGTAGAAAAGTCATTTGACAGTAATATGAAGGTTTATTTCTGGACTCTCAGTTCTACACTGTCTTGATTACTGTACCTTTGTAGTAAATTTTAAATCAGGAAGCATGAGTCTTTCAGTGTTCTTTTTCAGTATTGTTTTGGCTATTCTTGGTCTTTGCATTACCATATAAATTTTAGGAATGGCTTGTCAGTTTCTGTAAAAAAGCAAAGTGGTATTTTGACAGGGATTGAATTGACTCTGTGGATCAATTTGGGGCATATTATCATCTTAACAGTTAAGTATTCAATCTATGAACATGGGATGTCTTCCTATTTATTTAGATCCTCTTTGATTTCTTTCAGTAATGTTTTTATTTTCATAGTATATGTTTTAAAGTTATTTTGTTAAATTTATTCCTATGTACAGTTGACTCTTGAAACAACATGGGTGTGAACTACATAGGTCTACCTATATGTGGATTTTCTTCAATAGTATGTACTACAGTACTACACAACCCACAGGTTGAATCTGTGGATATGGAGGAGCCATGGATGTGGAGGAACTGCATATACGTTGTGCTGACTATATAAGTTATAATCGAATTTTCAATTGTACCCAAACCCTCAAATTGTTCAAGGGTCAAATGTATTTTATTCTTTTTGATGCTATTGTGAATGGAGTTTTCTTAATTTCATTTGACTCATTCTTTTTAGCGTAGTCATGTTGTATGCATATACGTTAATCTGTCATCATGTTATTAACAAGTCTCCCATTGATGGATGTCTAGATCCCAATATATTGCTACTTGCAGGCATTGTCATTGTGATTTTATCAGTAAGGTGAATTCCGGTAAGGAGGCATGCTGAGCCAAAGGATATTCAAATATTGAAATCATTTGTCAAATATGAAATACCATCCCTGTTTATAATTTTACAACTAAAACTTCCCATAGTGGGCTTTATAGAAAAATGTTCCAAACTGTGAACATTAACTGAAAGTTAGTGAAAATTAACTGAAAGTTAATTTTATTTACTTGTAATAGTAATGATATGCAAAAATAGGTTCATGCTGCTAAAATATTGTCTAAAGCAGCCCTGTCCAGCTATATGTGCTTATGGCTGTTGAGCACTTAAAATTAGGCTGGAGTGACTGAAGAACTGAATTTAAAATTTTATTCTGGGTTAGGGGCATAGCTCAGTTGGTAGAAAAGCGCCTATTATGCAAGCGGTCCTGAGTTCAATCCCCAGTATCTACATTAACAAATAAAATTCAAAAACATGAACATAAAAAAAGACGACTGCTCTAAGTAAAATTTTATTCTGTTTAAAATAATTTGACTAGTGGCTATTGTATTATATAATTATAGTTGCCTTCTTATTTAAAGCTTGTGGAGGTTTGCAGAAGCCTTGTCCAGTGGTACATCTTGCATTATTTCCTGCACAGTATGAGGCAATCATTAGTGGTTATAGTAAGTTTCATCAATATATAGGTCTCAGTAAACAAGTTTTTTTTTTTTTAAGCAGTTTACTCTGCACCAACTGGGCTTCAGACTGCCTTCAAACAGAGCTTTTAAGATAGAAACACAGAGTCCTTAGTTTGCTAGTTCTTATATGTATATCTTATCCTAATGTAAAAGATAGGCTTATATGAGGTGTTCATACATGTGTATTCTCCAAAATCTGTCTTTGAAATTTATGAGATTATGTTGGTGATTATACGGTGGGTCATTGCCTGTAGATCATGAACCAGGAAGGCCAGAATATGTCAGTGGCTTGACTAACCTTGTGTATTGGCTTTTACTTAGGCTCTGTTCTTGGTACTTTAATCCTTCATTTTTCCTTGGCTCTCTCACATGCTTCAAAAGGCACTAGCTACCAACTGCTCATGACCTCTGCTTCTGTTTGCAGCCCAAACCTTTAATTTTTAGGTATAGATTCCATATACCAAGCAGTCTGCTGTATTTCTGCAGTGCTGGGTGTCCCACATGCCCTTCACACTCTGATGAGCTGAAACAGAAGTAAGCTTTCTCTGAAAACTGTCCCTCCTCCTCCTCCTTGTGCTCTGTTCTTGGTCCAAATTAATGGTAACACTGTCTTATTACCAGAAATCTTGGAGACAGAGACACCCACCTGCAGCAAATGAATTACTGAGTTGTGAGTTTAGGTACTTATCCCCTCCTTGGATTCCTCACTAGTTTCCCTGCTTCTGGCTTGTATCCTTTCTCCCCATTCTACACACCAATTCCGTATGCTCTTTGCAAAGAGCTACTCTCTGGCCCTAAAACTATTTCAGTGGCTCCTACTTGCCTTAAGGATAGAGCCCCAGTTCCTTAGAACAGTAGATTATGCCTCTTATTGGCTGACTGCTGCTGAATGTCTTGCCTGTTTTCAGCCACACTGGGCTATTTGAAGCCTTTGTGCCTCTGGTCACCCTGTTTCCTGGGCCTTGGGCATTCTCCTCTGCCCCCTGTGCCTCATTCTGCTGTCTCTACGATCACCCCCAGCGTGTAGGCCTTTCTGGCTCAGCCCTCTGCCACCTCCCCTTCCATAACAGCACTCGGAGCAGTTGATCATCTTCTCTCTCGCTTTGCTAGACCGTACAGCCCTCAGTGCTGGGCTCCTTTGTGCCCTGGGTTACATCCTGGTACATGCTAGACACTATTCTGAGTATTTGTGGAATCAGTGGGTGTCATTTTTATATGCTTTTGAACTCTTTGGTTTAAACTTTTCTATTTTTTCTTTCTCCACTTAAGTAGTAATAACATTTTCTGCCAGGTCCCACAAATGTTTCATAAAACATTAATAATACTAGTGACATAAGTATATAGCCCTGCCGTATAGAGGTTGTTAGGTGATCAGTCAACTTCTTTGTTGTCTAAGGCACCGTTTAGTTGGGAAGCGGGTCTGATTTACTTACATCTTCGTTAACTTTTAGTTCACTGTGTTCAGTTTTGTAGAAAACACTGCAGTCTTAGAATATAAGACCTTAAGACTATGAGAATGATAAGAATGTAAATCTCTGGCTTGGAATTAGGATTGTCTCTGTTAGAGTTTGGGAATTCAGGGGGTTTTTTGTTTGTTTTTTAAACCTGCCTGTCCCCAAAGGAGAATTGGCTCTCATTCTTACTACCCAGTTTCTTAATTCCTGTGGTTATTTCATTTATTTAAAAAAACCCAAATCTCAATGTTGAGGCCAAAATCTGTTAATTTAACATGAACTACTCTGTTACAGATTGAGAACTTGGCAGCTATATTCATTTTCTCTTGCTGCATAACAAATTACTACACACTTAGCAGCTTAAAACAATACCTGTTTATTAACTAACAGTTCTGTAGGTCATAAGTTAGGGCTGTACAGCATGACTGGATTCTCACTGAACTGAATTGAAGCTGTTGGCCAACACTGCAGTTCTTGTTTGGGGATAGGAGCCCTCTTTTAATATCCCTGGTTATTTTCAGAACCCATTTCCTTGCATTGAAGTCCTCGTTATCCTTCTGGCTGTTGGCTGGGGACCACTCTCACTCCTTGAGGCCACCCACAGCTCCTTGCCCTGTGGCCTTAATGAGTAGTTCAGGATATGAATGTTTTCTTTTTTCAGTCTAGCTGGAGCATGTCCGTGACTTCTGTGACCAGCCAGAGGAAACCTTCTACTTTAAAAGGGCTCATGTGATTAGGTCAGGCCTGCCCAGTGTAGCTATTCTTTTGCCATATAACATAACATAACATAATTACAAGAGTGATTTCTAAGCATATTCATGGGGCTACCCACACTCAGAGTAACAGAGAATTATTCATGGTGAGGGTCACTGGGCCTCACTTTAGAATTCTGCCTACCACAGCAGACACTTCACCTTTAGGTTTGATTTATGCAAAATTCTGAAATTCTCTTTTTATTAGAGAGGAATACATGAAACCATTGTGGCTTTTTCCTCCCTAGCTGTGTGACTTTATGCAGTGCTACAGCAGCTACCCTTTTTAGATAAGTTAGTTTGAGAGAAAGTATATATTGATTGATTCTATCCTTCAGTAGAAATGCCATATTGCATATTTCTCAGACTGACAATTACCAACCAAGAAGAGGGGCGTGAGAAGGAGGGTGGTAGGAATAGAGTGAGTTTTAGATGAGGTGGTGGACATAGGAGGAAAAAAAAAGAAATTTGACTTTATGTGACTTCCATGGAATACTACCTGAAGAAATTGATTTGGAATTCCTTTTCTTTATGTTTTGATTAAAGATTTAACTGAATTAATTTCTTAAGTTGTGTCAGTTGCCATTTAAGCTAATAACAAAGGAAACTACTTCTTTTTCAGCCAAATGTGAAGTTTACTTGTCCTTTACTCTGCTGGAATAGGAAAGAAACAGCAGCTGGAAGGAAATCAGAACTCCCATCTGGTTGCCATGACAATTTAGAGCAGATGGTGCATGCACTTTGCTAGGCTTGTTCAGTTTTCCCTCTCTTTTCTGATAGAGCAAATGTACATGAAAGATATAATATGAAGTAGATAAGCATGATAAAATAATCTTAGTATTCTAATGTTATAAAGAAAAATACTGTGTTTTTTAGTAACTATTTTTATGATAGCCCTGTTTGGAGTAATGATTAGAATATTTAGTTATGTTTTATTTAGGGCTAAATAAATATAGTTCTTTGTGAAAAATATGAATGACTAGTTGGAATTTTGCTTTCTAAGTTTTTTTTTCCAGTCACTGAGGTGGTACATTTATGTTATATATACACATTTTTAAATTACGAGTGTCTTATGTAAACTTTGGACAGTTAGATAGACTCTCAGTCTATTTTTACAAAACCATGTATTACTTTTCACTGTGAACGTACTGGGGCAGTTGTAGAAGACCATGCATACAGATTGCTTAAATCTAAATGTAGATACTTTTGCTTTTTCTTGGAAGCATGTACTTTATTGAGGTGTAGAGTAAGGGGGAGAGGTTATAGCTCAAGTGGCAGAGTGCATGAGATTCAGCCCCCAGTACCTCCTCTGAAAATAAATAAATAAACCTAATTACCTCCCTCCTCCAAAAACCCGTAAATAAAGCCACTTTTAAAAATGTGGAGTTGATATTAAAACATATTATACAGTTGTACAGGCTTTCGTTTTTTAAAAAATAGCATTTTGAGGTGTATAATTCACATACTGTACAACTTATATATTTGAATTGTGCAATTCAGTATTTTTTAGTGTAATCATGTGGCTGTGTAACCATCACCACATGAGAACATTTCATCCCTCCTGAAGGAACCCCATACCTACTGACAGTCAGTCTCCATTTCTGTCCTCTCTTTCCCCTACTTCCAGCCCTAAACAACCATTAATTTATTCTATCTCTACAAATTTGCCTGTTCTGGACATTTTGATATAAAATGGAATCTCAATTTTGACTAGCCACATTTTAAGTGCTCGGTATGCACATGGGGCCAGTGGCTACCATATCAGACAGCAGAGTTCTAGATGTTTTGATATGATAGCTAGTCAGAATATTACGTCAACATTACTCAACTTCCTCTGTATTTTAGGGTGCCCTGACTCATCCCTGTAACTTGATAGAACTGGCTTTGGGGAAGCTATCAGCTTGGCCCTCACTGAGATCAGAAGGTTGAGAATTTTCTTAAGCGACATGCAGCTCACTCAATGGGTAAAGAAAAATTGAGAGACACACATTATAGTAAAGATACCTGAGCCTCTCAAATGAGAGCAAGTGGGCCCGTGAAAACTAGAATCTCTCCTTCCTTATCACAGGTACAGTCTATTCCACTGAGGTAAAGCTGTATCTCGCAAATACTGCTGGTGCAGTGGTACTCAACATGGGCAAAGTTTTGTTCCCAGTGGATTTGTCAATGTCCAGACACATTTTTGAGAGTCACAACTGACGTGTAGTGTAAAGTGATTGTGCTCTACAGTGCACGAGACAGCCCCACAGCAGTGAATTTCCTGGCCCAGTGTCAGTGGTGCCGAGCACAGCAGGTCCCTGCACTGGTGGGACGAGGTCCTCCAGTCCTTCTCTTTGCTTCCGTTGTTACATAGTCTCTACCGGGGATATAATGTGGTGATGTTTTTTGTTTGGTTTTTGTTTCTGTTTTTTAAATTTAGAGAATCTGTTCATTTTTTCATATGAAATTTCTAAGGAAGAACTAGCCATCTTTGAAAGTATTTCTAATTGAACACATATGTTGAGTAGATTCTACCCATGCCCCCGAGGAATGAGTTGTGCAGACCTTTTCTCTAACCACTCCTCTCCTATTCCTCAGACCTCTCTTTCCCCTAGACCACTTTACTTTCAGTAAAGGCATATCTGTCAACAAGAAGATGAGCATTGGCAAGGCTGCCAAAAAGATGATTGCACTTCTGTAAGGTCTGCTGTGAGCTGTGGATGTTTTTGCGGTGATGTAGGTGTTTGATTGTGATGATTCCCTTTCAGGGCTGCATCATGAGGAGTGGTTAATTCTGAATGTTACACCACCTTTGTCCTAAATCTGTTACCCTGGGAGCTGTAACTTTTTGAGTCTTCATAGCTTCTAGCAAAGAAGGAATCAGTACAAGTCATTTTTAGATTATAAGCATTCTTTGGTTGTCCTGCCAGGGGTAATCATACTTGGCAGTGTTGCCTTCTTTGGATTATGATCCCCACCCCATCCTCATGACTGCTTTGTGTTTCTGCCGCTTCCCTTCATTACTGTGGCACTTCGAGTTTTTGGAGGCAAACCACATAAATGAGCTGTCTTAGGCCAAAAGCAGAGTAGTAAAGGCTCTTTGGGGACTCTTAGAGTTAGCAAGAGTTTAGAGGTCCAGCTTAGAAAGGGGTGGTGGTCAGGGCAGCTCCTTTCACCCTGCCTCTTCCTGGCAGCTAGAGTGAGCTCGCACCTGTGATGGCTGAGCTCCTCTGGTGAGGCCCCAGGGCTCTGTGCCCTGGGCTGTACCACAGTGAGGAGAGAGGCTCTGGAGCCAGCCTTTCACTGCACAGGGAGCAGCAGGGTTTCAGAAGATGCTTTAATAAGGGGAGCGGTAGTATTGGGCAAGCCAAGAGAAAGTGGCAGTTATCTACCACATCGCTGCCTGTGCGTTCCCCTTGCTTCCCAAGCTAGAGACCTTCTGCTCATCCTCCTGAGAGTGCCTCTGGGAGCAATCCATCATCCTAACCTCCTTGCCCCTAGGTATCTGTTCCCTCCCCACTTTTTACCCTCAGAGAAGTGGCCAGCTCTGGGAGAATAGCAGTGGTCCCATTGTTAGGGCAGCTTGCTGCTCAAGGGAGCTTCTGCATACAGTTGAGACTTTAGGTTCAAGATTCTCTATTGGGAGAGACATGGTTAGAAATAGCAGTTATATTTTTTAAGTGAGAGCGTGATTTTGTAAAATTGCATTATGAAGGTCTTATTTCTAAGCAAATGTATTTAATATGTGCTTGAATTATTCTAGATATCTGAAAAGGTTTACTTCTGTAACTTCTTAAGTTTTTTGTTTATTTTTAGTATTATTGCTTTTTCTATCTTCTGTAAAAAAAAAAAAGCATACTATACATTTAGCCTTCCTGTGATAATTAAAGATGACCACTGCAAAACTTGCATTGTATGAATTATATTTACATTTTACTACAGTGGGTGTTTTCTTTGTTTAATTTCCAATTTGGGGCAGTGTCCTTAATAAGCAAAGTTGATAACTGAATTCCTTAATGAAAATAATCATGTATCATTTACAGTACATATTAATCAGCTTTTATGAATTATCTAGGAACCTAACCGCATTCCTCCTGTTTCTATGGGAATAGGAATTCTGATTTTAAAATAATGGAAAGTAAGCCCCTTCATAAGTCTAGGGTTGTTTTCATCTGTCTTTTTATAATCTCTGTGGGATGTGTTCTAACTAATAAAGCTGTGTATCATGGGGAATGGGATACTCTCTTACTTCACTTACATTTCATAGTATCAGAACTTGAGAAATACTAAAGGTCTGAGTGAAGATGTGCCTGAAAAAATATTCCTCAGTCAATAAAGGTAGTTCTCCCCCACCCTTCTCAGCTTGTAAAAGTGGATGAAGTAATGTTAATCAGCATCTCTTCTTAGTGTGTGGCAAGTCGTTCCCCCCCTGCCCCCATATTGAGAAACTCTCAAGTGTGTCCATAATAATGCAAGATTTACTTCTAAGTAAATGGGAATTTTCCTCCTCTGTTTCAGGCCGGAGCCTCAGCAGAAAGCTCCCTTGGTTCCTCCACCGCCGCCGCCTCCACCGCCACCACCTCTGCCCGACCCTACTCCCCCAGAGCCAGAGGAGGAGATCCTGGGATCAGACGATGAGGAGCAGGAGGACCCCGCAGACTACTGCAAAGGTGATGTACTTGCCTTGCTGGGCCCCCTGTGATTTGTTGGAGGAAGAAACAGGAAGGTTAATGATGCCAGCTGCTCAGTGTTTATTAAGTTGGTGTCAATATCATTTAAAATTTTTAGCTCATTAAGTATATAGAATGATATCAGAGAATGTAATAGATATCAGAAGGAAAATTTGTAAGAGATAGGAAATATACACATATGTATATACATACTCTGGGTACTTTCAAGAGAATTTAAATCTGTTGATAGAATTAAAGATAGTATAAAATAGGACAATTAAAGTTTAAAACATAATAAGCCATCTCAGACAAGCATAGAAAATAGAGGGTGCCAGACTCCTAAGCGGAGCCAATTTAACTGCATTGGACTGTAAGTTTTGTGGCTGCTAAGACTGACAAGGAACTGTTCCTTTCTCTGCGTAGCACTGAATTTCATTGTCTGTGGAGAGAAAGCCTGCCCATTTATTTGCAGAGGCAGACTTTTCCCTGGCAGTGTACTCAATGAAAAAGACATTCTGTAGGTTCTGCCATTGTGTGACATAGTGGATTGTGTTTTCAGCTGTGATTTCACAGAATGCATAAAAATTATTCAAATGGAGTTTCCTTGTATTGATGCTTCATAAAGACCAAGGCTACATAGCTAGCTAGACTCCTGAAAGGCAAGCGTGTCATGTCATGTCATGTGATGGCTGTTGAGAATATGATCCAGACTCTGTGCAGACCCGACTCTGAGAATCTAGGAGAAAGGAAAGGCGATCCATTGGGCTGCCTCTTTGTTATTTTACTCATTTGGACTCTGATTGCCTCTAGCAGAAAAGTATCACACTCCGGAATTCTTAGCTTCTGAACAGTTGATGAGACATTTATTTGCTACAAATTAAGGAAACTATAAATCAGATTCTATACAGGCAAAGAATAGATGGCAGGAGATGCACACATGTTCAGGCCATGAAGCATTAATGAATCTTTGGCTCTGTTGGATCTTAGTATCAATTTATCTAGTTACTGCAGGCCATTTGTGTGTTGTTTTAGGAACAGTGTACTTTTTAGTTAACTGTTAAGTGGAAAAGGAAATCATTCTGCTATGAAAGTTTAAGAAGTAATCTTTCACTCTAACCTGATTCTTCCATGGGTGTGGATTTCTACACATAGAATCAGTGTCTTCCTTAGGAAATGAAATATTGATCTTTAGCATTTGTATGAGTTGTGATGATGACCCCAAAGGTCAGAAGATTCAGAGACAGTTTGGAAGGATGAAAAGAAGATGTTTTTCATTCTCCCTCTTAACCTGCATTTCTTGGTTTGGAAATAAAATTATTTGAAGAGGAAATAAGGACAATTGGCTTTTGATTTTGCTGCTTAGGCCAAAGCATTGTGTTGGTCTGAAGGAACCGTTCTTTTCTGTAAATAGGCTCCATCATGCTGGAATGAGAACTTTGTCTCACACCTGGTTCTTCACTATGTGGTCAGGAGATTTAGTAACCATACCCTTATCTCTTTACCACCTCTGTGTGTTACCAGTAGATGTAACCAGTGTCCAGGTTCTTGTCCCGTCCCAGAAAGAATTCAGAGACAGGACTTGGAGGTTAAGAAAGTAAAGTGAGGATTTATTAAGGGATAGATGTACACTCTCAAGGGGAGAGAGGGCAGGCTCAGGTGAGTAGCTGCCCTGAGTTTCTCTGGTAAGTTGGTTACATAGAGTGTAAAAGTGAATGGGTGGAATATTCATTGGGGAGGGACGAGTTTGGGGTCGTATTCCCTGAGGGGTACTTCTAATCTGCAAGGCTAATTTTATGGAAATGAGGGCATAATGAGCAAAAGGTTACATTCTGATGCTGGAGATTCCTGCCTTGTTCCATCTTTCTTTGTCGACCTCCAGACTGCTCATCACCCCACAGGGTGTGACTGCTTATCAGCCCAGAGGTTCCTGCTTTTTTCCCTCTGCCCTGGGACCCCTGGTGCTTACATGATGTAGGGTTTCCTGCACTTGGCCTGTGTCCTACTTTCCCTGTTCATATCTAGCTATCTGCTTGTTGTAACATGTGGATCAGCACAGTAGACCCCTCGGACTGATGTATATAGGGGTATGATTGAAGGTTTCCCCAGTCAGGGTTGATTCTAGGTAACTGTTCACTCTAAACATCTTGGAATATAAAGGTGAGCCTCACTAAGACATGTTGGAGATGGTAAAGTTCTTTTCTTGCGCACACGCCTACACACACACACACACACACACACACACACACACACACACACACACACAGAGCTTGAGTAGGTAACGTGGGCCTCTAGTCAGCATTACATGTGACAGATGCCTTACTCTATGAATATAGACCATAACAATTTAAGATAACTGACATAAATGTGTTCGAGGAGCCTGTGGAATTATTGAGGAATATTTGGGAAAAGAACTCTGGAATTTCCTCCCCCTCCCCTCACCCTCATGAATGGAATAGAATAGATAACTTTCCCTTCAGAGACAGTTGAGTTTAAGTTACCAACATGACGCTTTATCACGTCTGAGTACTTTAGTACATTTTGCCTGCAGTCAAGCACATTCTCCTGTGTAACCACAAGGCAGCTGTCAGGGTCAGGATCAGGAAGTTAGCGTGGATGTAGTTCTGCCGTTCATTACTCAGGCTGCATTACTCAGTATTGCTGTTTATGTAAAACTGATCCATTGCAGAATCACATAGCATGTTGTTTTCTTCTTCCTTTAATGTGGAATAGTTCCTTAGTCTTTTCTTGGCTTTCATGACTTTGACATTTTTGAAGATTATAGGCCAATTATTTTGTATAATGTTTCTCAGTTTGGAATGTCAAAAAAGTGTTGTTCTGTGAGAAGTGTTCTTTTCCTTGCCTCCTATCAGGTGGTACAGGGTTTTGATTTACACCATACAATTGATGTCCATCACTTGTTTATGGTGGTGTCTGCCAGGTATCTGGGCCATAAAGTTAACCTCTCCCCCTGGTAATTAATAAGTATTTTATTGATAGTTACACTGAGGCTTTGTAAATATCCCTTTGTCAAGAATTTACTTCTTCCTCTGCTTTCTTTCTCTCCCTCTGTCCTATCTATCCCTCCCTTCCCTCTGTCTGTCTACCTCAGATGGGCTCATTCGTGGATTTCTCTATTATTCAGTGGCTTATAATCAGTTACTCTCCTTGTTTTTTTGGATGCTTAGATTATCCCGAATTTAACCTTGGGGGTCCCTTCTGGTTGATTCTGTGTCCCTTTGAAAAGTTCCTGTCATTCTTTAAACCCTTTCTTTTAAATAAGATATTCCTGGTTCATCTTGTATTTTTCCCTAATCAGCTCTTTCCCCAGGAACTCTGGTTCCTTTTAGTGGAGAACAGTATTTAGAAAACAAGATCTGGGCGTTAAGTGTGATTATTACTATTGGGGTGTCATTGCTTCCAGATCTCTTAGCACAGAGCTAGGGACAGACAGACAGACACACAGACACATACACACACACACTCTTTTATGTTTATATATATTCTATATATTTATTTCTGTTTTTATTGTGAATGTTTTAAAATCCACAAGTTTAATATGATATCTCATTTCACTCTTACCAGGGGATTCAGCCAGTTTTCTCCTTATTTTATCTGTAGATTCTTTCTTTGACTGTAAGTGACTAGGCCATCCTCATTATGTTTACATATTTGATTCATTTCCTTGTATGTAATGAGTCACCAGTTTCTGTCACTACTATTTTTGACATTTCTCCCCTTTCTTCATTACCTAGCTTGTGCTCAGACATCTTTCATTGCTTGATGCTATTTAACGGCTGTGGACTGAATTGTTCAGGAAGTGGGAAGGGGAGCGATGGCTTTCACAGTCTAGGGGTATGTTTTACTTAGTCTTTTGAGGTGTCTTGTCTGTCTTGTCATATCACCTTTCATTTTCTTTGACTTCATTCCTGGGGAACCTCTGCCTTACCAGCCGCTTTGCAGTACTCCCAAAGTTAAATAAAACATCAACAAAACCAAAATACACCACATCTTTTCTCTCTCTTCACAGGGGACATTTTTGTTCACCATAGGGATTATGTATTTGGGGGGCAGAGTGTGGCAGATCACCTGGAATCCCATCCCCCAGCAGTAGCTGCAGTGAGCATTTGGATCCTTGACATTCTGAATCGTTCATGACCAACCAAATTGTGTCTTAAGTTTTTTCCTTCTTTTTACTTCTTTACTTTTTAAGTCTTTCCTTATTCAAAATTTGTGAAACTTCTGCCTGTTTAACAGAAGGGCCACTATTTAAAGTTCTCGTACTGCTAACGTGTTGTTCATTGCTCTTTTCTACTGGCCGTAGCCGTCTCTGTGGACTGGGGCTCTCCTTTTCCTTTCTTTGCAGCCAGCATGTTCCTGCCTACGAGTCCAGGCGGAGTATGGACTTTGGAGTCTGAAAGACCTTGGTTCAAAACCTGGCCTAATCACTTCCCAGTTCTGTATCCTCGGATGCAAGTTCCTTTTGCTTTAGGCTTTAGTTTTTGCATCTTTGATACAATGTAATCTTCCTATATAATGTAATACATAACAGCATCTACCACCTACAATTTTAAGAAGAATAAAGTTAGATAAATTTGTGAAGTAGGTCATACTACCCAGTACAGAGAAGATTCTTAAGGAATAAATTTCTTACTTCAGTCCTGTCTTTGTTCCATTATTCTCTTCCCAGGTGTGTCCCCATCTATACTTCCACGCTGCACCCATTCACGCTGGCCCCCTTAGTGGTCTTAGCTACCTTGCTTGTGGTGGGCTTGTTTCCCTGGTCTCTGCACTGCTTTTTCTCCCTGTTTTTTTGACGTTACCTCTGATCAGTTGTCTGAGGCACGAACTGTAGCAGCCAGCTGTGTGGTTAATTTAAACTATTGCTTCCAAGCTGATAACAGGGATCAGGCACAGGGTCAGCCTGTAAACAGATAGTTCCAGGAGGCCCTTGTGTAATACTTGCTCGCTTTGTGAGTTTTGCTCTTTGTCAAGGCAAAACGTCCTCCTCTGGGGAGATTTTAGTCTAATGTTGGTTTTCAGAGTGTGACCTGTACCACCTGCATCAAAACGTTTCAGGGCTACACTCTCAATATTGAGGTGGCATCCTTGGGAGTAGGACTCAGACTCCAAGTATTTAACAAGTTCACGAGGTGTTTTTTCTGTACACTGAAACTAGGATAGGCTTGCCACCTAGTTTCATGAACCATTCCTCTCAGTCTTCAAAGCTATAACTAAGAGAAGTGACCCTTCCCTTCACTTCACACTGTTTGACTGATTCGCTGTGTCAGGGGAATTACTGCTTTGAATTCCCTTATGTTCCAAAATCTTCCCAGAACTGTCAGCACATACTTGCTTCAAGGACGAGAAAATGGTGAAAGTAGGAACATTACTTTGGTATATCATGCTGTCTGCACCGACTGACTCCTTGGAGATCCTGTTTTGTGGCTCTCCTAAGTCATTTTTAGCTAAGTTGGCACCTTGTATGGTTTATCACTGGAGACATCGATTTCAGTCATAGTTGTGGTCTGACTTGGCACTGAAAACATGTGTCATTTACTTGTGCATTCTTTGAATCCCTAATCATATCTTACTTAGGCCCCTTCCTCTATTGCCCACAGTAGTATCCACCCCACCCACCCCCCATAGCTCCGATCACAGTGTATCATCATACATTTTGTTCTGTGTTTCTTTGTGATCACCTCAGTCTGAAAGATTTCCTGTGGGCGAGGGCTGTATGTTTTGTTAACCCCATTGCATTTGAACCATCCACTGTGCAGTAAGTGGTTTTGACTGGATAAAGGAATTGTGCCTAGAGTTAAGCTTTACCTGAGGGATAGACAGTGCTGATGTTATCTGTGTGTCTGAGAAGGCACGTCAGAGTGAGGAGGTTGACGGGCTTGCTATGAGGGACACAAATGAGAGTACAGATCCTTCATTTCTGCTTTAAAGTTTCTTGAAATCATCCATAATGCCCCAGAGCTCTTAGATGTTATGCATGTCTGACTGGCATTCAGATGATTTTCTGTGGGAATTTAGGAGTATCTTCTTTAAAACATGGGATAAATAATATAAATCCTTGCACATTAGAAAAATGTCAGATGACTTTCTTATACACAAATTGCCTTTGTAATAAGTCTCAACATTTAATGTTGGTGGCTGTAAGCTCTCATTGGTTTTATTTCCCTCCCCAGAATCTGTGACTTAAGACCATTTTAAACTTCAGGTTTTTTTTTTTTTTTAAAGGAAAAAAGCAATGTGTCTTACACAAAGTTGCCTTAGAAATGATGTCATGTAGCTCAAGTATTTTATAGAAATGTGGTCTTTAGTTTCCATTCTTTTTGGTAAGAAGAGGTAACCTTTATTCATTCTTGGTTCTTCTCCTTAAAACCACTAACGCTGCATGCCTGCTTACACAGTGTTTTTAAAATTAGTTGGTTTATCTGGCTTTCTTGAAGCCTTGAGAAGAGACTCTGCTGATCTATATGAAGAAAATAGGAGATTCTCAAGAGGACTTTTTTGCATAAGCCCTCGTTACCTTTCTTTCCCGGAGACTGAGGAGATTCAGACACCTGTTGGGCCTGTTGCTGTGTGCGCCACTACTAGCAAGGGTATTTATTGATTTAGTGATCACTAAGCTTGAGTTAGCATAACTGTTGAATTCTTTGAGACTTTCTTCCATGTTAAGTGTTGTGTCTCACCACAGAGAATGTGAAGGTAAATGAGGAACAGCCCCTACTTTTTAGAAGTTCATGGCCTCGTAGACTTTGCCCCGAGAACGTGAGCCTTGCCTGTCTTGCTTCCTGCCCTGTCACTCACACCGAGAGAGAGCAGGCTATGCCTAGTGAATGTGGAGTGAATGAATGGACTAGGTTAAGAAGCTACTTGCCTTTCTTCACCTTTACTGTGTGGTTAACTAGTTATAAGAGGAGAAAAGGGAAGGTTTGTGAGGACTTAAAAGGAATGAGAGTGTACTTGGTTAGAGGTTAAAGAAAAGGCTCCATGGGAAATGTGCAGGGCCTTACCTGTTAAGAATAATTGGACTCAGGGAAAATCCTGGAGCCTGGGAGAGGTGTCTCTGAGAAGCTTTTGCTCTCCTAACAGACAGGCATGCTGTAGGTTAGGTTGAAGAGTAATTTGGGAGCATCATGGAGAGGACAAATGAGGATAAGAAATTTGTACATGAAGTAAATTAGAACATCATCTAGAAATACAGTTTTTAAAAACATGAAGAAAGGCAGAATAGGAAAAGAACCCTTGTGGTGTGATCACCTCTCTTTAAAAAATTTGTTTGGAGCAAAAGAACTGTACTAAAACGTCAGCAGTAAGGTGTGGCGTTGGGGTGGAGGTTTCTTTCTGTACTTTCATGTCTAGTTGCTGCAGCACCGTTTGTTGGAAAGACTCACCTTTACCTGTGGAATTGCCTGGTGCCTTTGTAAATAAATTCACTGTATGTATGAAGGCCTATTTTTGGACTCTTCTTTGTTCCATTCCTCTTTTGGTCTGTTCATGCTCTCACTGCCTTGATTTGTGTGGCTTTATATAGTCCATCTTGATTTGGGCAGTGGATGTCCTCCAACTTTGTGCTTTTCTTCCAGAATGGATTTTGACTTGATAGTCCTTTGCATTTATGTATAATTTCAGCATCAGCTTATACATACAATTTTTTTAGACATGTCTTTAATAATACTGAATCTTCTGATCCATTGTAGGGGAGCAAAATCTGCCACCCCAAAAACCTCTTGGGCATGTGGATTATTTGGAGCTGAAAAAGCCCAAAAGACTAAGAAAGAAGCTTTGACTTTTCTCCTAAATTCCTAATAGAATTTAGCTAGAGGGAATGTTACCTGACAAGAATAGAGCTATCACCAGCATCTGCAGAGAACATGGGCTGGGGATGTGGGGGAAGCTCAGCAGAGCCTAAAAATCAGAGTTCACTCTGTGTCCCACTGTGTCTGTGTAGCCCAGCAGACATCTACCTACCAAGCATTTGCTCTGTGTGAAAGGCCTTCCTTTCCCTGTAAAGTCCCAGACTGCTACCCACAATGTCTTCTTTTGTCTTCAGCTGAAGATCTTATGTAAGGTGAGGGTTTCAGACATTTTGGAGAGTTACTCAGTTTTGCTGGGTTTCTTCCATGTATACAGTATATGTCATTAAACTTTTGTTTGATTTTCTCCTGTCAGTCTGTCTCATGTCACTTTAATTCTTAGAACAGCCTAGAAAAGTAGAGGAAATTTCTTCCTCCCTGACACCACTAACATGTCTGTGTTCATTTAATTTCTCTTAATAGTACTTCTGTGTTTTCTTTGTAGAAGTCTTGCTCATAGTTAAACTTTCTCCTCTTGTTTTTTTGATGCTGTATTTAATGGCAGTTTTTTTTAAATGATACATAGAAATATAATTGATTCATTGATCATGTATCCTGTAACTATGCTAAATTTATTTACTAATTCCATTAGTGTGTGTGAGTTTAGGTTTTTGTTTTTTGGATTTTCTGCACACAGAATCATCATTTCACTGCAGAGAGTGTTCTTTTCCTTAGCATGCTTTGTTTCTTGCTTCATGCTTCTTTCTGTGCACACAGTTGAGTAAAGGTGGTAAAATTAGACATCCTTGTCCTGTTTTTGGTCTTAGAGTAAATGTGTAGATTTATTAAAAGATAACTTTCTCAGTTTGTGATGGATCCCATAGGTTTAAAAAAAGGAAAAGCATTAAGGCTTACAAAAAGAGAAGTAGAATGTCTTCACAACGTGGGAGTAGGGAAAGACTTTGTAGAGTGTATAAGAAGTATTAAGTGTGAGATTAAAAAAATTTTTTAACTAAATTTCAACAAAACAAAATATTTTACTGATTAAGAGACATTTTTAAAAATGGAAAGACCAGCTTCAGAGTAGTAGAAAATAATTGCAGTATATATTGTTGACAAAGAACATGACTGAGAGACTACATCAGGATGCTTTTGAGATTTTGGAGACATATTCTTTGTATTGATTAGGGCATATACATTTGTCAAGTATTAGGGAATTGTGTATCTAGTTTGTAGGATTTCTCTCTCTTATTTGTTTGTCTTTTATTTGTTTTCTGCATTGAGCATGTATTTCTTTGTAAACAGAAAACAAATTTTAAAAAAGAAAAGCTTAGCAGTGAGGAACCACTGCAGATTTTGAACAAGGAAGCGCTGTGTTTAAGGAAGATTAATGTAAAATATTGAATGACTAGATTCAGACATAGATATATGTATATCTATACATATAAAGGCAAAGACTAAAGCAAACAGCATCACAGAGGTAGCATCTTTATCATTTGACAAACTATTGGGCTAAGAGAGGGCAACAATAAGAAAAATTCCGAGTCTTGAATCCTGGGGTGACTGGAAGTAGAGTAGTGCCTTCTGGGCATCATTAAAAAAAAAAAAAAAGAACTCTGAATTTTGAAACTACTTGTCATTTCCTCTTAGTTTTGGATGTTGTGTGGCTATTAAGTGTGCAGCTTGTCTTTAACAGTTGAACAAGAATTTATGGCATGCATTCTGTGTCCTAACTTCACCGCAGCATTATTCTATGTCATTTTTTTTCTGGGCTATTTTTTCTTTATCCCAGTTTCCTTCTAATTTTGTATCTTGTATTGTGGTTTTAAAAACTGCCTCAGTTCTTTACTGAAAAAAAGTGGGTTGAGTAGTGTTAACAGAAACAGTGTAATTACAGTTGGTCTGGGGAAATATTGATGAGTTTGACTTTATTAATTTGAGATTAAAGAAACTGATGGAGAACCAAGAAGGCAGCTAGAGATATGAATCTGGGGCACAAAAGAGAGGACAAGCTGATGGTGTAGTAAAGAATTTAATGTTGCCCAAAGAGATCTGGCCTTTGCTCTAAACTCCTTGGTGGTAATCTCTAAGCTCTTGGAATGTCTGTCTGATAAGTATCCTTTTTACCTGGGCCTTGGCCCCCTCAGGGTAATCTTACAGTGTGATCTGTGCCTCATGGGGGCTTTTGGAGGGCGTGGAGCATGAGGTTTGTCATGTTGCCAGTCAACCATGTCTACATAACGGAGCCCTAACAAAAACTCTGGACTCCGAGGCTTGGGTGAACTTCTGTGATTGGCAATATCATCTGTGCTTTGTCATGTGTCATTAACTGGAGGAATCAACACTGTCCACTGGGAGAGGACAGTTGGATGCTCCATATTGGGGCCCCTCCTTGATTCTGCCCCATGGGTCTCTTCCCTTGACTGTCTGTAGCCCCTGTGCTGTTGTCAGCTATCACCACAAGTATATCACCTTGTGTGTGTTCTGTGAGTTCTTCTCACAAATTATTAATTACTGGGATGGAACACAGTGTCCAGAACCTCCAAACCTACAGCTGGTGTCTGGACTCTGCATTCTGTCAGAAGTGAGACTGTTCCAAACCTTACACAAGTATTACAGATTTGATGTGAAATCAGGTCACATGAGGAGGAGTGTTCAGTGAGTAGAGGAAGTGCAGGGAGATTGTTCAGTGACAAGCCTTTGAGAAATTCCGTGGGACACAAGTGAGAAAATAAGCACAAGTGGAAGAACAGACAGAACAGACAGGGAGGCAGGAGAGCAACCAAAGGCATGGGTTCAGTTGACACGGAGCAGATTGAGGAACCGAGAAGATGCCAGCTCCGAGAAGATGGCTCTGTTATTCTGAATGAAAAAAAAAATCCTGAACATACTTAGTTGTCTGACCTAAGTTTTTCATTTTGGAGGTGTAGATTGGGTCTTGCTTGCAGTCACTTTAAATGTCAGTGGTTCTTGTCCCCACCTGTTAGCCTCCTGTATCCTCTGCCTTTTTGGATCTGGACTTCTTCAAAGGAGGTGCCTCAGGACCTGGCCAGATTCACCATGTGATGTCTGTCATGATCTTTCCTGCTTCCTGCTCCCATGGTGCTGCGAGTACCCCCTATGAGGGTGCTCTTGTCCATGCCACCAGGGCTGTCCCTGCTTACTCAGCACCAGAGCAGGACTGTGTGGCACAGGTAGTGAGAGAGGCCAGGCCAGACGCCTCCCAGTCTGCAGTCTGTCACCCAGGAGTGCACAGCACTGACTGTGCCATGCACCTTAGCATGTCCTTTATGGTTGGTTCCTCTTTCTGTCCCCCAGCCCTCCGCCCGCTGGTCTACACCACTGGTCCTTGGAGTCTGGTTTCAGAAAGAGTCCACAGTCAGTGTGATGGCTTTGCTTTCACTCATTTTCTGTCTCATCCTCTCCCTGTCCCCGTCCCCCCCATCCCCTTACGGACTCACTGGAGCATAAAATGCCGTCCGTCTCCTAGCCCTAAATGAAAACACTCCTGTAAATCATTTCTTGCACTCTGGCTCCTTGGGACTATCCAGTTACCTAGGCAGGCCCAGGCATGTTTGATTCGTATTTGGCATCTAGGTAGTATTCAAAAAATATTTACATACAGAACCTGGTAATGGGACAAGTTTTGGAATAATTTATTCTCTTTCTTTGTTAAAATGTATTTTTACTGAGATATAATTGACATATTGTACAAGTTTTAAAGTGTACATTGTGTAAGTTAAGTTGTCCATTTGATATGTTGTATATTGCAAGATGATTGCCACTGTGCATCTCTGTCAGGTCATGGAATTTTCATTTCTTTTTTTTGTGGTGAGAACAGTTAAGATCTCATCTCTTAGCAACATTGAAGTTTATATTACATCATTGTTGTCTATGTTTTAGCCTTTATTTTTCACCTGAGGCTAGTTTAAAAAAAAAAAGGACTGTGTTCTTAGGTTCTTTATCCAGATTTCTCTCCTTCATACTGATGTTCTGGATTGGTTAGAATCATGGTGATTTTTCTGTCTCTCTATATTAGGTCCTATTTCAAACTGAAATAGAAGATTAAAGTGAAATAAAGTTTCAGGTCTTGTTGGAGTTTTGGGGTTATTTTATATTGACTAAGAAAGAGTAATTGAAAATTTGCTGGGTTTTTCCTCATACAGTTTATTTTTTATCGATTACATAAGGATCACCCCTTTAAATGGTTTTTAATACATTCACAGAATTGTGCAACTACTACCACTATCTAATTCCTGAACGTTTTTATCACTTTAGCAAGGAGATACATATTCATTAGCAGTCAATCCCCACTCCTCTCTCTTCTTGGTCCCTGACAACCACTAATCTACTTTCTGTCTCTATAGATTTGCTTATTCTGGACATTTCATATAAATAGAATTATATAGTCTGTGGCCTTTTTTGGCTGGCTTTTTTTTTTTTTTTCCTTAACACGTTTTCAGGTTTTATTCATGTTGGGTGGTTTCTACTTTTGGGCTATTTTGAATGTGCTGCTATGAACATTTGTATATGAGCTTTTGAGTGGACATATGTTTTCATTTCTCAGGGGTATATACCTAGGAGAAGAATTGTTGGGTTATATTGTAACTCCATGATTAACTTGAGGAAATGCCAGACTGTTTTTCCAAAGCAGCTACATCACTATGTATTTCTTCCAGCATTATATGAGGGTTACAGTTTCTCTACATTGTCGTTAACATTTGTTACTCTTTTATTTTAGCCATCCTCATGCATTTGATGTGGTGTCTCATTGTGATTTTGTTTTTGATGATGTTGCATCTTTTCATGTGCCTACTGACCATTTATGTATCTTCAGAGTTGCTGGGGTGTGCGTGTGTGTGTGTGTGTTCGTGTGCGTGCATGCGCACACCCACACACACGTTCTTATTGCTAAGGTTGTCATTTGTGATGACACATGTTGTTCCATTTCTGAGGATCCATGAGAGTTTTCCTTCAGTCCCAGTACCTGGGAAAATTGTGCCACTTCTGTCTCCTAATGTGTTATTAATGTTTTTAACACTATGGCTCTTACAGGGCTGTGATTTCCCTTATTTCTTTGTTGTCTTTCAATGCTAGGAATTACTGTGTGAATTGAGGTTCACGCCTGCATTTCTAAGTGATCTTAAATATTTCTATAGCTATTTATTTAAACTCTTATTTGCTAGATGAAAAAATTATTATAAAAGTGTACAAGGTAGAGTTAAAAAATTCAAACAAAATAGGAAGCAAAAAATAAAAATTCTCACTTTCTTTGTTTGATACTCTCTTCCATAGTCAGCTCCCCAAGGTGAATTAAAGGGGTTTAAAGTTTCAAAGATATCATCCTGGAAATTAATGTAGTATATGCATATCCACATATGTATAACTACCATAAATGAGACTGGTCCATGTGTGCTCTCTCATACTATGCTATTTTCATTCAGTAGTATCTGGGTATTATGTAGTCTCAGCTTTCATCATTGTAAGTAATGCCACTGGGAACTGCTTGTATTTTCACCTATGGGTTTGTCCTGAGCAATAAGGTGTAGCTGGGGTTATCTAGTTTGAAGCATAGCACATTTTCATTTTAAAACATGTTACCAGTTGCCCTCCAGAAAGATTATACTGATTTATACACTAACCAGAAGTACATGCATGTGGCTCCACATAGCACCACTGTCTTTACATGATGTCATCAATGATTTGTTGTATTTTACTCGTTTGATCATGAGTAGAACTGGCCATTTGTATTTAGTATTTTGATTGATTGATTGATTTGATGTATAGTTGATTTACAATGTTAAGTATTTTTTTTTTAATTGTGTACTTCATATTATTTTTGACCATTGGGTTTTAAAAACTTGCTTTTATTCTTTCTGTATCATGTAATCTTGTATTTGGTTTTTTAGAAGAGACTTAGTTTTTTTTATTATAATTTCATATCTTGATTATACTTTTCTTTGTACTTTTTATATACTAATTAAGATCATTTTACCTATTTGCTTTTTATTGATCCTGTCAGCAGCCTATTCAGCTCTATTTACTATACCACCCATATTCACTGTGAATATTTAAACCTGAATATCTCATCAGACTACCAAACTTCTTCCCTAGGACTACAGTAGTTTTTCCATTATTGTTAACACACTAAGATGGTGGTGTTCTTTCCAAGACTATTAGGTCTGAGGCATAAAAGGAGGAGCATTTTCAAGAAGGAAGGATTTAATAATAGCAGTATTGATGTAATCCGTAGTTTGAGGACGGTGAAGTCTAAGAAAGGGCCAGTGAGCTACCTGTGGCCGAGGGGAGGTCCCTAGAGACCCATCAGTTGGGGTCAGTGATGGATCATGCATATATCAAGGTGAGGACATACTGGAGAGACCATAACAGATTCTTTGGTGAAATTTAGCAGTGAAATGAAGAGGAGGTTATAGCTTGTAGGGGTGGGGGCCAGATACAGGCAGGAGAAAGTTGATTTTAAGACAGGATACCTGAGCATATTTCTAAGCAGAAGAGAAGAAATCTGCGGGAAGGTTGAAGGGCCAACTGGAAGGAATTAGGTGAGTGCTTTTTGGAGATAGTGGCATAATCTTGGAAAGATTGAGGGCACATTCTTTTTGCAGAACGATGGAGGAGGTTTTGTGTAACTGTTGCCATAAGCAGAATAAGGGCTGTTTTGGTTATTGTTGTGTAACGAGTTATCTCAAAACTTACCACCTTAAGCCAACTTTTAATTTTGCTTATGATTTTATGGATTAGGAATTTAGAAAGGGCAAAGCAGAAGGGGTTTGCCTCTTCATGATATCTGGGGCCTCCATTGAGACATCTCAAAGGCTTGAAATGACTATATGATGGAGGACTGGAATTGTCTGAAAGCTCATTAGTCTCCTGTCTGAGCCCTGGGCTAGAAGACTGAGACTGCCGACGGGAGTGCCTCTCTGTGTTCTTTCCACGTGTCTTGGCTTCCTTACATCATGGTGGCCTCGGGGTGTTCAGATGTCTTACCTACCATCTCAGAGTTCCAGAAGTAAACTCCTAACTTACTGAGTAGAAGCTGTTGTTGCCTTTTATGACTTAGCCTCAAAAATCACCCAGCCACTTCCACTACCTTCTGTTGGTTAGAAGCACATCAGAAACCACAGAGGAGGATTAGCATCCATTTCTTGTAGTAGAATGCAGGGTTCTGGAGAGCCAGTGGTTTGGGAGGTGCTATTGTAGCCTTCCTTGGATAATACAGTCTGCCAGAAGAATGACATAAGAAGTTAATAAAAGGACATTGAGAACTTCTAAGTATGTATAGTTATGTTTTGGTATAATCATTTACCCATTTTTCCCAGGACATAAACTCATTTAATACTCTTTTTGCCTGGCATAAATTATAAGACGTAAGCCTAAAGTCCACTGACTGTCTAAATTGCTATGTTGGGAGCCTACCAGCAGAGGACACACAAGTTGGTGCATGAGCTAGGCTTTCTGATGATGATTAAACCAGGAAGCATTAATTACTCTTGGATTGTAAAACTAGGTGTGGCTTTAGAATGAGGCTCAGAAATCAGTTCTGTTTTCCATATATGTGTCAAAGAGCTTTTATTTCCTGCATTTGTAGTCATTAACCTCTAAGATCTGTGTTTTCTTCCTATTTTTTGAATTCCTTTAGAACTAGTGAGAATTTGGATTATTCACAAAGACTTACTCATTTTTTACAAGACGTGTGACGAACACCAGGGAGCGTGCCTGTAGCTGTGTGGTTGGGTCAGACTTGCTATGTACTGTGTGATACACCCTTGTGCCTTAGTGAACAGTAGGAGCATAAAATAGCAATAGGTCTTGACTTACTAAAGGCGCTTGATCTTTCAGTTATATTCTGATGTCTGAGTGTTTGTAGTTACAGTGCTTGGTTTTAAATGACTAGGGAGCTGTTCCCAATATTCTTTTTATTTTAAAACTTTTTTGGTTACTAAAATACGTTGTGAAAGACATCTCAGTATTTCTCATGTATCTTCTATTTTCTGAGCCCTACTTTCGCCGAACTAAGACTTTCTCATTCTGAGATCAGTTGTCTCCCCAGTTCATAATTCAATATATTGTATTTTTGCTTACCCCAAACATAATTAAGTGAGAAATGAACTCCAAATCTTTGAGTACATATGAACAGTGTCCAAGTTCAGGTACTGAAGCTCATGTTAACTATGGAGATAACTCCCTTTTAAGATCTCAAATAATGTCTGTTTACTCTTCCTCTGCCTGCAAAGCAAGTAAGTGGAAGGCTGAGAACAAGAAAGAAAGACATAAAAACTAGGAAATCATTGCAAAAATCCCAGTAAACGTTGCAGCCTTAGCCTGCCTGATGTAGTCATTAAATTTTTGAGGCAAAGGAACAACCAAAATCAATGCAGAGGTATAGACATAAAGACAGATTGCATAAAAGGACAAAAGTACACCTGAGAAACTAACCCTGTATTAGTCCTCTGAAGTACTTACCTTTCAGTGTACTGGTAAGCAAGTATATTAACTGGGTTTTCAAATGGACTTTAAAGACTCTGTATTTAGTTTCCATAGACTATATTTTTTAATTTAACTGTAAATTTTATAACAATTTTAATGGAGCAGTGGTTTAGATTCTTCTCTCAAAGATAGTGAAGAGACCAATGGCTGTGACTGGCACTGTGTATTTAAGAAACAGTAGAAAGTGTTGGTAGTGGTGGTAGTGGATACCAAATGTGTCCAGTAACTGTCTTTAATTGTGAATTCCAAGATTTGTAGAGTATTAATATGCTCAAAATACTTTCAGTGAAAGAGAACACTTAGTTTTATGTATGAGGAAAAAAAATTTGTGACCCATGTTGGAAAGTCAAGTAAATCTCTAAACTTGGCCTCTTGAAAACAACCATTAGCCATTTATGATCTAGCATTAACTCCTGCGCATTTTAAGGACTCCTACCGAAGGTGCATTTAAAATGCTATGTTCCAAAGCATTCTCACTGGATTAAGAAATTATTCAGAAATGTTCTAGGTTATAGAATGCAGAGATTACCTTTTTAGATTCTGGCTTTCCCCTCCGGAGTGTGAGCTGCATTTCTGCTGTGGGCTCTTATCAATCTTGAGGGTCTTTTCTAAAAAGTGGAATTGTCAATATATTGATGTATTTTAGAAAAATGTTTGCATGTAGATGCCAAATTGCAGCACTGAAATGAGAAGAAATCTGTAGATTATTGATCATAAAAGCAGAAGAAATCCTTATTTTTACTTGATGCTGTCTAAAATCAGATTGCAATTTTGTAAACATGGAGCTACTTTTTGTGGATCCAGTGATTGCTGTATTCAGCATCTTACAGATATTATCACACCTTGATACCCTCATTACCAGTTTGCCTTAAATACAGCACATTTTAATTTTGCAGTGTAATAAAATACAATGTTTTAACTGTACAACACTTCGTAGCCGTGTTTTTGTATGATACGGCATTACATTTAGGTTATTAGTTCACTTTTTCCCACCTGGTCATTAGAGAAAGGGAAATCTTCTAAGGATATACTGTGTTGTTAAATTTCATCTTACAGTTGAGAATGAAAGTCTAAATTTGCACAACTCTCAAGGCTCTTCATAGTGTGATTCCAGTGTACTGTTCTTGTTTTCTTTCTCAGCATCAAACAGAACTATTTATTTTACCATAAACATGCCTTCTTGTTGTGATTTTCCTCATGCTATCTGTTCTTCCTTCTGGGCTTTTCGGTTAGAATATAGTATTAACTCAGAATTTAATTTTTGCCCGCATCTTAAACTGGTAAAACCTTTCCCACTTCTCCCTCCAGTCATACCAGGGAACAGAGGACAAGCGCCCACCCCCCGTCCCCCGTCCCTGTGTGTGTCTCTTTTATGTCTCATTCTCCCTCTCCCCCTCTTGCTTCCTCTTTTCCTCCTTCACGCTCTCAGTCTCGCTCAGGACAGGGACTTGTCTCCAGCCAGGAAAATTAGGAAATGCTTCCTCTGAAGGGGGCCTTGCTCAAGCTTCTCCTGATGGATAAGTGCTGTTCTTTGTATCCTAACACCTTGCATACTTGAGACATTTTACAAATAAATACAGAGCACAGTAGACAAGGTGAGGAAATTGTATAGTAGAAATAAAGTCAGATTAAGGTTGATACATAAAGATTTATTATGATTTATTAGATAAATCTGTGCAATTTGAAATTTTTGCAGATTTGCCTGTGAGTTCCTTAGTCATCAAAGCAAGGAGGGAAATACAGTTCTAAGATGGACAGTTTTCATAAGATGAAAACAGACTAGTCACTCTAAACAAGAGTGTTTTTTTCTGGTGTGAAAGATAAGTTTGCTACAAACCAAGACATTTCTGAGATTTACCTTTCTGGCAAACTAACAAATTAGTCGGCCACAGTTTCCTGGGTGCTGGCAGAAGACGTGACACTTTTGGGCCAGAGACAAAGGACTTTGTTACTCATAGCACCATAGGCAGCCTGGGCTCATGTTCATACTGGTTCCCCTCACCTGACCATATCCAGTAAGAGCTTATGCAGAGGCAGGCCCAGGTGGATACTCTGCACACTGTGGGTTTGTGTCATAGCTGAGGAACAACAAGGCCCAATCTTTTATCAGGGCCTGCAGCCAAATCTGCCAGCCTTTGTTCCTGAGGGAGGTATTTATTACATTTGACAGCCCTCTTCTCCAGAGGGAGGAGATAGTGTCTGTTTTCCAAGGCTGTTCATTTTAGAAACTTTTGGAAGATTTTCTGGAACAAAGACTGTCAGTGTCTCTGTTCAAAAGATTTACAGAAATATGTTTGCTTTGGATCTGGTTCTCTCATGAGGTTACAGTCAGGCTTTTAGCTGGGGCTGCCCTCAGCTGAAGGCTTGACTGGCTTGAAGGATCTTCTTCCCTGTTCCTGCTCACTCAGGTGGTCAGGTGGTTGTTGGGAGGTCTGGGTTCCTTGCCATGTGGTCCTCCTCACAGAGCTGATCACGGTAAGGCAGCCAGCTAAGCAGAAGGAGGGAGGGAGGGAGGGGAGAGCACCCAGAAGAGAAGCCAGTCTCTGTAAGATTGTGATAAGCCACGGCTTTATCTCTTGGGAGGTGACTTTAAACTTGAATGTTGAAAGTCTTGGATTCTCTTATAAGACTATTTTAATGTTTGCATAAACCATTAATAAAAAGGTGAATTAATTGTGATCATTTTGTAGTGTATAGAAATATTGAATCGTTATGTTGTGTATCTGGGACTAGTGTTGTGGGTCAGTTATACGTCATTAAAAAAGAAAAGAAAAAGGACAAGTTAATTTGTTTCTTTTCTTTTCCTTCCTTTCTTTTTTCGGCATTTGATAACTATAAATCATCATCTTACCTTTTGCTGATTGGGCTATGCTAATGATTTAGATTACACTTTGGATCAGTTAGTTTTACCATCTTAAATAGGTATAGGTAATAACACCCTTAACCCTGGTCTGCTGACTCATTATCTGTGCCATCAGTCACAGTGGGTTTGGGTAGTGGCAGAACAGTGGTGAACACTTATGTGGCAACTTAATATGTGCCCAGGTCTCGGTCTGAGAGAGTAAGGTACCCAGAGAAACAAATTTGCTCAGTGTCATGCAGCTAGTATATGCCGCTGCTGTGATTCAGTTCAGCATCCCTGAATTTAAACACAAATCTGTATAAGTAATTGGCAGGAGGCAAGGGCTTAAAATTATTTGTTGGCCTTTGTATTAACATTTCACGTGTTCAGGGTTTCTCATTCTACGTACTCTACTGAAATCCCTGTAGCCTGACTGCAAAAATTGTTTCTCCATCCATCCTATGTATCTTACAATCAAGTAGTTTTTGTTGTTACCTCTTTTAGGTCGTAGATAAATAGAAATCCTCTGTCTTGGGAGCATTTTCCTTTGCTCAGGTTTTCTCTCTAGAGTTCTCTCCCCTTCATTAATGTTACACTGAATACCTGGTGTAATAACAGAATAATTTCATTGAAGAGTTTTTAAGTAACAGTGATTGTTCTGATTGAATCTTCCCTAGTTTGAAGGGAGTTTTAACAGCTGTGTCATAGGCTTCATTGCTGCTTATTATTTTGATGGGTACTAGTGCTGTTTTTTTATGCCTTTATTCCTGTTGCCTTTTTATATTTAGCATTATTACTAATGTTTCTATTAAGGTGCATATGATCTGAATTATGCTTAGATTTCCACATTTTCAGTTGATACCACCTACAAGCATTTTTCACAACTGCTAAATGTGATGTGGCTCTCATAGTAGGAAATTTCTGTGTGATAAAATTTTAAAGCAGTAATTTTTTTCGTATTTGTTTTGTAACCTAAATTGTGGTTCTTAAAGACGAGTTGTGGAAAATTTTGTCATGAAGGTCAATTGTAGTAGATTCTCATGTACCATTGACAGACAAACCCATTTCCAGCTGCTCTCTTGTATTGAAAAATAGATACCATTTAAAATTGTAGTTTTTATTTTATTTCAGACTTTTACTGTTTTCATTCACAGCAATGTATACTTAATTCATACTGGAATCCTAGTCATAAAGAAAATGGGTCCCTATTTTAGCTGAAGGGTGAACACTAAATCATGGTAGAGTAAAAAGAGCACAGTGCTCAGAATCTGACAGAGCTCTATTCTAATCTTGACTCTAATGCTTTCTTCCTGGGTGACACTGGACTAGTGCACAAGCCCCAGTCCCTCCCACCCCAACACATGTTCCGTAGGAATGATAATAAAGTATCTCACTGTTTTTTGCTTTAAATGACATAAACATCACAAATCTAGAGTGGGCTTTGAGCAGACTTTTTATTTTCCCTCTTGGCCTCCTTTTTAGAGTTTATTTCAGAGGATTTGGGGTCCTGCACATTGCATTACTCAGAGCCTGTCTCCTTTGTCCCCCAGTGGTTGGTCCCTACCTTCTCAGTGGTTGCCTGATGTCCAGACAGCTCTTCTCACCAGCACACCTGTGGAATAAGTAAAGAGATGGGTTAAAAATGACATTCTTTTAGGGGGTAGGGAATAGCTCAGTGATAGAGCACATGCTTAGCATGCATGAGGTCATGGGTTCCATCCCCAGTATGTCCGATAAATAAATAAATAAAAAAAAATAAGTAAGTAAATATAATTATCCCCACAAAAAAACTCCCCAAAACCAAAAAAAAAATTCCTTTAAAAATGACATTGTTTTATTACTCTCAAACATAGAGAAATGTTGAAGGAATAATACAGTGAATCCTCATCCATTTTAGCATTGTTGAGGAATTGCTAATATTTTCTCTTACTTTATTATATACATGTATGGTGTATATGCATTTTTCTTTTGCTGAATTACCTAAAAAGAAGTTAAAATTATGGCATTTTGCCCCCCAAATCCTCAGCAGATGTCTAAGAAAAAGGTTATTCTCTTATTATATAACCATGATACCATTGTGTGACACTGAAGAAAATAAATAATTCCATAATGTCATCTAAAATTCCTTTCTTATTTAAATTTACCTAATTGTGTCAAAAAAAAAGGTCTGTTATACTTTTTCCCCTTTTTATATCTAGGACACAGTCAGCATTTACCTATAAGATTATTTATGTTTCTTAATTCCTTTTAATCTAGGAACCCGTCCCCTTTTCTTCACCAGTTCCATGGTGTTCACCAGTTGGTTTTTTATTTAGACTTTCACATTCTAGATTTGTCTGATTTTCTGTTTGATTTTTCATAATGTAATCTGTTTCTTGTCTCTGTACTTGCTGTAAACTTGAATTTATGTCTAGCCCCTTGATTACATTCAAGTTAAACACTTTTGGCAATAATGTTCTATAGGTAACGTTTTTCACCTTGCGTCATATGTTGTCTTGCCGTTGTCTCACTTAGTGAAACTGACATCGGCCAGATACCTCCATTATAAAGTCAATTTTCTACTTTGCAATTAGTAAGTTTTCTGTAGGGCTGTTCACTTGGCTCTGTACAAACTCTCTGTTCCTTTATAAGAATTTTACCTAAAAGTTTTATCATCCATGGATGATCTTTGGCCTAGTTAATCATATTGTGAGTTTAAAAAATGGTGATTTTTCTAATTCTGTCATTTCCTCCATTTATTAGCTAACATTCTTCCATGAGGAAATCCTCGGCACCCCCTCCCCTGCCTTCACCTCTTTGGTCCTGGATTTTGGTATCAGCATGGACTTAGAGATTCTTATTTATTCAATGTATTATAATCCATGTCAGTTATTTTTTTCAATGCTCAAAGTGTCCTAGATTTGGTCACTGGGACTCCTTCACTCTCTCTCCTTTTGGTATAAATGACCACATTTATCTGAGTTGTTTCTTGCTTTCTGGTACGGCATAGTATCCAAGGCTAACCTTAAACTTTCTCTAATTCAGGAATGGAACCAGCAGTTTTCCTAAGGCAGCTGGTTCCTCTTTTAGAGAATGCCATATGGAGGTGTGTGTGTGTGTGTGTAGATTTGTGTAGATACATTTGTAGGAACGTATGTATGTGTAGTAGATAGTTTTATCATTACAAAGACTTATTTCTAGGCTCTTTCACAACACTGTGAGGAAATTACTATTTTAAATCAGTTTACAATATTTCCAGTTAGTATTTAACTATATAGGTTTTTTAAAACTTTAATTCTTCTGTATTTAAAATCTAAATTCCTTAATAACATTACTATATTTACCTATTTGCTTTGTCTTGTAGTATATAAATGGGATATTTCACAATATATTTAGTAATATTAACAGTAGACCTGTTGGGTTAAAATTTAAGATTTCTTTGCAGTTCCTTGTGTTTGTTGCATGCATCCTACAACTTAATAATCTACTTAAGTTCTTTCATGAAAATAAAAAGATTGGTTATATATGTCACATATATAAATGAAGGGAGGTGACAATCAGTATATGCATAATGGTAAGTCATCAAAATTTTTCATTGATTTCTCTGCATATCATGTTTCTGTTCCCACTTTATCAGATCATTTTAAGGTGTGGTTAGTATTAGCTGAGTTGCGGCATGTGTAACCAGGGAGGAATTAATATTTAGAATATAGAGGGAATATTTACAGAATGACAATAAAATAACAAATAGCACATTAGAAAAAAATGGGGATAATCACCGGAGAGATATCACAAGAGAAATCACAAGAGAAAACATGAGTAGCCACAGTAAACATAAAAAATGATGCTCAACCTCATTTTTAATAAATGCAAAATGAAACTGAATTACAGGGGCTTATCAGTTACATGCTTTGCAAGTATTTTTGCTCAGTTATGGCTTGTCTTTTCCTTCTTTTGACAGTTTGTCTTTTTTAAAAAATCAGAAGTCTTTAATCTTAATTAAGCCCAATTTATCACTTGATTTTTTTCATAGGTATACTTTTGGTATCCTAAGAAATCTTTGCTTACCCAGAGTCACAAAGGTTTCCCCTATGCTTTCTTCTAGAAGTTCTGTAGTTTTCAGTTTTACAGGTAGGTCTTTGATCCATTTTGAGTTTGGTGCGTATAATGTGAGTTATGAGTAGGAGGTTTTTCTTTTCTCTTTCTCCACAGGTGCCAACCCGCCCTTCCCTGCCCACTCCCCTTCCCAATATAGGGATATCCAGTTGTTTCAGTGTCATTTGTTAAATAGTCTCCTTGCTCTACTGAATTGCCTTTGGCATCTTTATCTGAAATCAGTGCTTTATATATTTCCATATGAGCTTTAGAATTAGTTGTCACCTTCTACAACAAAAGCCTGTTGAAATTTTAACTGGGATTGCATTGAATCTGTAAATCAATTTGGGGAGAGTTGACGTCTTAACAATATTGAGACTTCTGACCCATGAACACAGTGCATCTCTCCATTTATTTATGTTTTCTTTAATTTCTTTCAGTAGTGTTTTGTAGGTTTTCTCCGTCTTCTTTCAGATTTATCCCTAAGTGTATTTTTAAGATTTCATTTTCTCAGTGTTCATTTCTGATATATAGAAATAAAATTGACATAAATGAATGAATGAATGAATAAATAAATAATTGGACTTTGGGGAAAAAAAAGATGAGCTTTTTAAAAAACTTAAAAAAAAAAGAAACACAATTGATTTTTCTACTTTGAGCCTTTATCCTGCTGCCTGTCTTCACTCAGTTTTAGTAGCTTTCTGGGGGTTGGCAGATTCCTTCAGTTTTTCATATAGACAGTCAAACTGTCTATGAATAAGGATAGTTTTACTTCTTCTGTTCCAATCTTGGATGCCTTTTTATTTATTGTGCTGACTAGAACTTCCAGTCCAGTGTTGAGTAGAAGGGAGAACAGTCATCCTTATCTTGTTCCTAATCTTAGCAGGGAAAGCATTCAGTTTTTCACCATTAACTCTGATGTTATCTGTAGGTTTTTCATAGACATTCTTCTGACCCTGCTTTGTTGAGAATTTTTATCAGGAATGCATATTGGATATCATGAAATGTTTTTTCTGCTTATTGAGTTGATCATACTGTTTTTCTTTTTTAGTGTGTTAATTATGGTGAATTACATCTGTTGATTTTTGAATATTAAAGGAGTTTTCATTTCTGGTATAGACCCGACTTGGTCATGATGTATTATCCCTTTTATATGTTGTTTACTTTGATTTGTTGACACTTTGTCTAGAAGTTTTCATATCTACATCCTTAGGAAAAGTTGGTATGTAGCTGCCTTATAATGTCTTCACCAGGCTTTGGAATCAAAGTAATGCTGGCTTCATAGAATGAGATGGAGAGTGTTTTTTTGTTTGTTTTTGTTTTTAACTATTAAAGACCATTATACAGTATTTTTCTTTAGGTCCATTCAGTAATTAAAAAGCTAATTTCCAACATTTATGAGACAATGAAGGGAATTTGAACACTGGTTAGATATTTACTTTTGGGGGGAAGGGTAATTAGGCTTATTTATTTTTTAATGGAGGTACTGGGAATTGAACCCAGGGCCTCGTGCATGCTAGGCACGCAGTCTACTGCTGTGCTATACCCCACCCCCGCCAACTAGATAGGTATTTAACATTAAGGGTTTTTTGGTCAAAATTTTCTAGGTGTTAATAGTATTATGGCTATGTTGAAAGATAAAAGAGGTCTTATTTTTTAGAGACACATACTGAAATACTGTAGGTAAAATATATCAGATTTGTTTTAAAATAATTTGGTATGGGGGTGTACAGATATGAAGTAAGATTGGACATGCATTGATAATTGTTGAAATTGGGTGATGGATACATGGAACTTCATTGTACTTTTCATAATAAAAAGTAAGAAAATACATCTTCTAACCCTCCTGCACCCTCCACGTTTATAAAGTTATAACTGAATTTTTTTTAATTCTCAAAGATACTATTGGCGGTTACAACTTTTCATTGCCTTGTGCAATTTGGGGTTAATACAGGCATACCTCATTTTTATTTAAATGAATTTTCCCATTAAATTTTTTTTAATTAAAATATAGTTGATCTGCAATACTGTGTTAGTTTCAGGTGTGCAGCATGGTGATTTGTTTGATTTTTTTTTTTTTGCAGATTATGTTCAATTATAGGTTATTACAAGATATTGATATAATTCGCCATGTTATACAGTAAATCCTTGTTGCTTATCTATTTTATATGTATACTAGTTTGATTCTGTTAATCCTATATTCCCAATTTGTCCCTTTCCCTCCTATTCCCCTTTGGTAGTTGTAAGTCTGTTTTCTGTGTCTGTGAATCTATTTCTGGTTTGTATATAGATAACATTTGTATTATTTTTTAGATTCCACATTAAAGTCATATCATGTAGTATTTGTATTTCTATGTATGACTTATTTCACTTAAGTATTGTATTCTCTGGGTCCATCCATGTTGCTGCAAGTGGCAGTGTTTCTTTTTTATGACTGAGTAATATTCCATTGTTTTTCATATATACATGTATATCTCACATCTTTTTAAGCCAACCATCTGTTGATGGGCACTTGGGTTTCTTTTATGTTGCTATTGTTTATAGCACTACTGTAAACATTGGGGTGTATGTATCTTTTCAATTTAGAGGTTTCATTATACCTCATTGTGGTTTTCATTTGCTTTTATCTAATTAATGATGAGCATCTTTTTAAGTGCCTGTTGGCCAGTGGTATATCTTCTTTGGAAAAATACCTATGTATTCTGCCTTTTTTGTTGTTGTTGTTTATTTTTGTTTTCTTTGTTTTTGGTTATTGAGTTGTATGTTAACCCCTTGTTGGTCACATTGTTTGCAGATATTTTCTCCCATTCCATAGGTCTCTTTGTTTTGTTGATGGTTTCCTTTGCTGTACAACAACTTTTGAGTTTGCTTAGGTCCCATTTGTTTATTTTCACATATATTTCTTTTGCCTTGGGAGACACATTTAAGAAAATATTGCTGTAATTTAAGTCAAAGAATATATTTTTCCTTTTTCAGTTTTTAGGAAGAATGTGTAGAATTGTTAATATTTCTGTTATAAATATTTGGGAAAATTTACCAATTCATTTTTTTAAGGCAAGGTTTTTAACTATAACTTTTAAAAAGTAGTTATGGGGTTACTTAGATATGTATTTTTTCTTGATTAGAAGGAAACACTTAGGTGTTTTGTGTCTTTCATAGTATTTGTCCATTTCACCCCAAGTTTTCATGTCTATAAGCATAACATTGTAATATTTCTTATTATCCTTTTAATATCTATAATATATGTTGTGATGTTACCTCACTCATTCCTTGTGTTGATACTTTGTATTTTCACTTTTTTCGCTCTGGTCAACCTGGCCTTAAGTTTATCATTTTCTTATTTTCAAAGAAACAGCCCCTGGTTTCACTGATTTTTCTCTATTGTTTTTATAGTTTTTATATTACATATTATTGATTATAGCTTATATCTTTAATATTTCTTCTTCTGCTTACTTTGGGTTGCATTTGGTCTTTTTCTCGTTTCATGAGGTGGCAATAGATCAGTGATTTGAAATCTTCTAATCTAGGTATTTAGTGCTCTTAAGTTTTCCTTAGTTCTGTGTTAGCAGTGTTTCACAGATTCTAATACATTTTAATTTTCATTTTGTATATAGAATATAATTTTGAAAAATTTCTTCTTTATTCCATGGTTTATTTTGAAGTGAAGCGTGTTAGTTTCCCAATTTGGGGATATTTTCTCTAACTGCTTTCTAAGTTAATTCTGTTGTGTTCTGAGTACATGCTTTAACTGACTTGAATCTTTTAATTTCTATTGAGACTTGTTTTATGGCCCAGTACATGGTCTGTGTTGGTAGATGTTTGATGTGCTTGAATACTTGCTTTTGAGTAGAAGGTTCTATAAATATCAGTTAGATCAAATTGGTTGGCGGTCGTGTCAACTCTTTCATGTCCTTAGTGCTGTTCTGTCTACTTATTCTGTTAATTTTCAGGAAGAGGATTCTCTCCCCTTTGCCTTCTGAGATGGCCCCCCACTCTGTCTATAGAGTGTATATCTGCTTTTACTTTGAGCCAAGCACCCAACCCTGCACCTCATGGCCTTTGTCTTGCCTTCTGAGACAGCCTGCACTCTTGTCTATGGAGTATGTATCTCTCTGAATAAATCTTTTACTAAAAAATTTCAGGAGAAGACTATTGAAGTCTTCAGTGACCCAAATTGTGTCTGTGTTATCATTCTGTGAAGAAATATCTTTTTACCCCCTCCTTCCTTTTTGAAGACTGAGCACTTTGGAGGTGATTTTCAAATCATTCCTTGTACCTTTGAAAGCCTTTATTGGTTGAGAGAAATGCCAACATCAGAGAGATGAGAGACTAAGGTCAGTGGGAAAAAAGATAATTTTTTTTTTGGTAGAAAACAAAGACTTTGTTGAAAATCATTCCAGATTATTGTCTGTGATAAGAGTTCTGAACTTTTGATTCACTGTTCAAATTGAACCTATGTTTTGCTCAGCAAGGAAAAGGGAATCGTCTTTATCTTTGGCTGACAATTCCCCCAAAGCACCTAAGAAAGATAGTTTCAGAGTTGTCTTCTTTGGAGCCTTATAAATAGTACAAGTAGAGCTTTAGTTATAGTTTTTTGGGTGTGCTAGGGGGCAAAGGAATCAAAAAAAACCAGAGCAGTGAACTTAATGATTGTTTAATAGTCTATTCTTGTTCTCTTGTGTTTGTAATCCAATCTAATAGTTATTTTTTAAGAATAAAAGGAAAAGTAAGTGATAAATACATGATTTTTATATTAAATAGTGTAAAGAGTGAAGTACTAATGTGTCATCCCAACCCCTAGGTCAAGGCAGTCCTCAAGTGCTGGTGTCTCCTGGTTCTCTGCTTGATGCCGGCAGGAGGGTCCCTGTGTGGTCCTGTTGTTATCCTGGGCTCCTGGACTGACTGATGGGGAAGCAGCAAAAGGAGGTCCTTGTCTAGTCTGGCTGTTCCTTGTGTGCTAAACAGCGTTGTGGGTCGCAGGGTATCCTCTGCTAACAGCTATCGTGGCACACGTTTTCTAAGTGCAGGGAGTTGGTGAAGAGTGTCCGTTTTCTCTTAGTTCCCTGTGTGTGGAGTCAGTTGGCATGGTCTGCTGTGGGGAGATGTGCTCCACCCTCTGGCGGCCTAGATGTTAGTTACTGTTCTGTGAAGAGAGATTGTAAAGTGTTTGGAAGAGACTGTCATTTTCTGTAGAAATCTGGGAGTAAGGAAATGAAAGTATGTGGACGGTAGATCTGAAATTGTGCACATCAGATTTGCAAAATAAAAGGTAGGATAAGTGTTGAGTACTTTCATTTGTTTTTATGTTTGTATTTAATCATTACTTTCATGCTCGTCTTGTTTGGTTGGATTATTTTTAGGCACAGTATTCTTAGCTAGTCTGTGGGCTCCTGAGCTAACTAGACTAAGCTCGTGATTTCTTTTGTTCAACTTTCAGTCCCATTGAGAAAAAGAATGGTTGCCCTGATGCTGTGATTACACTGGAAATAGTGCTCGTGCACTTTAGCTCACATGTACACACACTGGCTGTTTGGGAATTCAAGTCTGAAGTATACAATATTGATAAAAGTTTCTTCTCTTTATGTATAATTAAATTAGTTTTAAATTCAGAAACGTTAATGTTAGCAGTGATATGCAATTAAATGATAAATGGCTTTCGATTAAGCTATCAAGTGTTCCTGTGTACTAAGACCAGGTCCTCTCTGTATTAAAAATAGAATGCATTTCTCACTAGTGAACAGAGAGCATGGGCTGAGTGAGACCCAGTTTCCGGCCCTGAACCTACTACCTGTTTCTGAGACTTTTACCCAGTTCAGCAGTGTAGAAATAGTACTGTCTACTCTGCACAGTGGTTGTAAAAAACAGTGGACATCAGTGTTTCCTAAATACTTCATGCTATGAAATGTGACTAATCCTTTGAAGAAATGGTTTCATGAGCACAAATCATTTGTTGGAATTTGTAGCATTCCCTGTTCTCTTAGAAGTTCCCACTGTGTGTTAAGACGCTGAACTCTGAGAACCTCTTTGGTCAAGAAATTTGCCTTGCTTTATTCAGCTTTATATTTCTCAGACAAAACTTCTCTTTTCTTCCTTCCCCTCCCCTGCTCCCATTACAGAAAGTCTGCAACATGATTCAGTTTAGTTTTGTTTCCTGGAAAGTGGTTTTGAAAATACAGTGCCTAGCACAGAACCCCTAATTTACACCTAAATAATAATGGTTTTCTTTTCCTCCTTTTCAGTGTTAATTTTAGTGGTTTGAACCAAGAGCCCACTTTAATTTTAGTTAGCCTTCTATGTAAGTAATTCTATGCACGCCGTTTTTTCTTGTAGTTTTATTGAGATATAAGTTGACATACAGCACTGTGTACGTTTAAGCCGTACAGCCTAATAACTTCACATATGTCTATATTGTGAAATGATTGCATAATACTTTTAGTTAACACCCATCCGTTTATTTAATAATTTGCTATATTTTATTCCTAATTTACTATTTTTTAATTCATATCTTTTGCCCAATATGTTGTTACAGACTTTGGTATTAAAATCCAGCAAAAGCAAGTGTGTTATGAGAGTAAGAATTTTAGAATACTCAGTATCCGTCAAATTCCTGCTTTACTAATTCAGTACAATTTAAATATTCATCAACATTCATGATATTTCTTGAAATATAACTTGAAATGTAAGCCCTCTGAGAATTACATAGATGTGTTGGAGGATGTGGTTTAGGTGCTTTGTGCTTTGAGCATCTCCACACTAGGCACAGACTATCCATGTCTTTCTTGAGTGATTTGTAAGATCTGCAGATTTTAGAAAATGAGAAGTAACATCTTTGCAGTAGAAAAGGAGTAGATGTCAAAGAGTAAAAAGTTGGAAAGTACTTTTTTGTTTTAGAAAAATTGGAAAAGATAAAGCAGATAAAACATAGATTAAAAGAATGAAAGAGTTATTTTATATCTAGAGGTATTTGTTGCTAACATCTTATCCTCCCAGACATTTTCTTGTTTCACAAAAATAGTATCATATTGTACATGCTACTTTGTAGCCTTCTGATTACTTAAAATGCAAAGTGAAGTTCTTTTAGATGTGTGTGAAGCATCCTTACTTCCTGAGAATCTGCCTTAACAGGGTGCCCTCTTGCACTCTCCAGCCTGTTTTCTGGCAGGAGTTTGAGGGTAAGAAAGAGTGATGAGAGGAGCAAATTCTGTTGGTGGATAAATTGTCATATGTTACGCAGTATCTTGTTGATTATGCATAAACTATTGGTGTTTTGATGAGTTATGTTAAACTGATTCCCAAATATTTGCATTTAACTTATTTTTTAGAAGAGAAAAAGGTCGTTCAGAAGTAGCAAGAGCTGGTGTGTGTGTATTATGTACACCTAGACTTAAATATAAAATCTCCAGTTATTGTTATGGTGTGGTCAATATGGTTCATTGCTTTTCTAGGTTAAATTTTTGTTTAAGCTTAACAAAGACATAGGACACTGTTTTCTTGATGAAAGACATTCTTGAAAAAAAATAATGTTTTTAACCTAATTTTATTATTTAGTACTTTCTTTAGTGATATCAAGAACGACAAAGAAAGAGATGAGATTTTGTTACCATTTTTCTAAAATTCAAAATTTTTTTTGTTTCTGTATTTTTAATAAAAGGTGGCTATCATCCAGTGAAAATTGGAGATCTCTTCAATGGCCGGTATCATGTTATTAGGAAGCTAGGATGGGGACACTTCTCTACTGTCTGGCTGTGCTGGGATATGCAGTAAGTGTTCTTTGTCATTTGTGCCTTTGGTTCCTGGTCTAGTTCAACATCTTTATAGTATAATAAGGTAAGGCTCAGAGGCACCCTTCTGTTGTGGCATAAACTGCATAGCACAGATGTGCTATGTGCTAGCCAGACTCCCCCCCTCCTCCCCATCTAAAGTTCATTTTCTTGTCATCTTTAAATATATTTTCTTCTGCCTTTATATTTGAAGTTTATTCTTTGAAATTGTCCTACACTGGGGTCCTGTTCTTCTAGTAATTCAGCCATACCAGAAAAACATTCAAATATAAAATAATAATGTATAGGTCTTTCAGATTAGTGGGTTTTGACTTTTTGTAAAAGTCATGACCAGTAGTCTGAAACTGCATTGCGACAGTATACACATACATGTGTGTGTATGAATTGAAACAAAGGTTATAAGGTAATACTTAGTCTTAATTATATGTGATTAACTCTGACATTTATCTAGTCTGCCTTATTTTTATTAGGAAAAAATAGAAACAAAATGAAAATGAGATAATTTGACTCATGAACCCACTACTTAATTGTGGCCCCACAATTTGGAAAGTACTATTTTAAAGGAAAGCTTATTAAAAGTTTCTGTTTACTGGATAGATTTCATTATAATGATCAGCTCTGCTAATAATACTTTTTTAAATGCGTGTTTTTTATAGGGGGAAAAGGTTTGTTGCAATGAAGGTTGTAAAAAGTGCCCAGCATTATACGGAGACAGCCTTGGATGAAATAAAATTGCTCAAATGTGTAAGTGCTGCAAAAATGTGAATGCTACAAGAAAAATTAATGACGTAAGACTTTACAGAGGGATTTTTCTGGGTATTAACTAAATTAAAGTTGAATTCATTATAAGGTCAAATACTGAATCTTTTATTTATTTTTAAAATATTTTAATTAAAGTAGTCAGTTTACAATGTGTCAATTATTTCTGGTGTACAGCACAATGTTTCAGTCATACATACACATATATATTTGTTTTCGTATTCTTTTTTGTTATGGTTGCTGTAAGATATTGAATGTAATCCCGTGTGCTATACAGAAGAAACTTGTTTATCCTTTTTATGTATATAACTAGTTAATATTAGCAAATTTCTTTTATTTATAAAAACATTGCTTTTATTGAAATAGTTTTGGTTGGTATTATGGAAATGGCTTTTTGGTCTTAAACGCTACTGTTCTTGAATTCATTTTTCTTTCCGTAGGTTCGAGAAAGTGATCCCAGTGACCCAAATAAAGACATGGTAGTGCAGCTGATTGATGACTTCAAGATTTCAGGCATGAATGGAATACGTATCCTTTCTGATGGTTTCATTGCTCCCTAATGGCTGAATTATACTATAGTTTTTCTTTTTACTTTTAAAAAATGGAAATATTTCAAGTTCATATAAACTTATTTTTTTGTGTTTTTTTTTTTTTTTTTGAGGGGGAGGTAATTAGGCTTGTTTGTTTTAATGGAGGTACTGGGGATTGAAGCCAGGACCTCGGGCATGCTAAGCATGCATTCTACCACTAAGCTCTACAGTCCCCCCATGTAAACTGCTGTTTGCTCTGCTGTCTCTCTCTCCAAATGGTGCCTTTACTGGCATCATGTTATAAGATGTTTTACATGGAGTTCTCTGCAAGGACCTTTCAGAGATTTTGGTTTAGTAGCATATTATAAAATTATTTTTTTACAACTACTCAACTTGATTTTGGCATAGAATTTATTACTGAACATTATTATTTCTAGTGAGGTTTACTTTTGCAGTGGTAGGGGGAAGTGTATGCCAGCACTATTTGCTTTAAACTTTTAAAAATTAGTACTCCAAGGCTATGTATCCTCCAGTAGCTGCAAAGAATCACATGAAGTTGAGGCAATAAGAGCAAAAATGCTCTGCCAGTGTCAACATAGCAAAGTTACACTTGATCCTGCACAGAATCCTGCCTTTAGTTTCCAGAGTGCTGTTTCCATATTTTCATATTGGATCCTCTAAGATAGCCCTTTAAGTGCCTGACATGGGCAGTACCTTCATTTCCCAGGGGTCAGGAATACTGAACTAAGTATTCAGAATCATGTGGTTGGTGACTGCCAGGGGAGTGTCAGGAGCCTTCCTGTCCTTCCTCATCTTTTACTCTTTCTTTATGTCATCTTTGGAACAGATCCAACATTCTTTTTAAATTGAACTATAGTTGATTTGCAATATTGTGTTAGTTTCAGGTGTAAAGCTAAGTGATTCAGTCATATATATGTGTAATATATTCTTTTTCAGATTCTTTTCCATTATAGGTTATTACAAGACACTGAATATAGTTCCCTGTGCTGTACAATAAATCCTTGTTCATCTATTTTATGTATACTGGTTTGCATTTATCAATCGCATACTCCTAATTTATCCCCTTTCTGCTTCCCCCTTTGGTAATCATAAATTTAGTTTCATTGTGAATCTGTTTCTGTTTTATAAATAACTATAGTATTTCTTAGATTCCACATATAAGTGATATTAAGTAATATTTGTCTTTCTCTGTCTGACTTGACTTACTGTGGTCCATCTATGTTGCTGCAGATGGCAGTATTTCATTGTTTTTATGGCTGAGTGATACTCCATTGTGTGTGTGTGTGTGTGTGTGTGTACACACACACACACGCATATATATACCACATCTTCTTTATCCATTCATCTGTTGATGGACACTTAGGTGGCTTTCAAGTTCTTAGATATTGTAAATGTTACTGCTGTGAATATTGGGGTGCATGTATCTTTCTGAATTAGAGTTTTCCTCTTTTCTGGATATGTATCCATGAGCAAGAATGCTGGATCATATGGTAAGTCTATTTTTAGTTTTTTAAGGAAGCTCCATACTGTTTTCCACAGTGGCTGTACCAGTTTACATTCCCACCAACAGCGTAGGAGGGTTCCCTTTTCTCCACACCCTCTCCAGTATTTATCGTTTGTAGACATTTTGATGATGGACATTCTGACTGGTATGAGACGATACCTTACTGTAGTTTTGGTTTGTATTTCTCTAATAGTGATGTTCAGCATTTTTTCATGTACCTGTTGGCCATCTCTATGTCTTCTTTGGATGAATGTTTATTTAGGTTTTCTACTCATTTTTTTTATTAGGTGGTTTGTTTATTTGATACTGAGTTGTACTAGATGTTTGTGTATTTTGGAAATAAAGCCCTTTGTCAGTCGCATCTTTTGCAGATATTTTCTCCCATTCTGTAGGTTGTCTTTCTGTTTTGTTGATGGTTTTCTTTCCTGTGCAAAAGCCTGTAAATTTGATTAGCTGTTTGTTTACTTTTGCTTTTACTTCTTTTGCATTGGGAGACTGATCTGTGAATATATTGAGCCATTTTGAGTTTATTTTTGTGTGTGGTGTAAGAAAATGTTCTCAGCCCATGGATATACATGAGGCTGTCCAGCTTTCCCAACACCACTTGCTGAAGAGACTGTTTTTTCCATCATATATTCTTGCATCCTCTGTCAAAGATTAATTGACCATAGGTGTGTGGGTTTATTTCCGGACTCTCTCTTCTGTCACATTGATGTATATGTCGCTTTTTATGTTACTGTAGCTTTGTAGTATTGTCTGAAGTCTGGGAGGGTTATTCTTCCAGTGTTGTTCTATTTTTCAGGATTGCTTTGGCAATTCTGGGTCTTTTGTGATTCCATATAAATTTTAGAATTATTTGTTCTGGTTCCGAGAAAAATGTCATGAGTAAGTTGATAGGGATCACATTAAATCTGTAGATTGCTTCGTGTAGTATGGCCATCTTAACAATTGTTAATTCTTCCAATCCAAGAACATGGCATATCATTCTATTTCTTTGAATCATATTCAGTTTCCTTTATCAGTATTTCATAGTTCTCAGCTTACAGGTCTTTAACCTCCTTGGTTTAGGTTAATTTGTTGGGTTTTTTTTTGGGGGGGGATGCAATTTTAAACATTTTTTTATTAACTTTCTCTTTGATATTTCATTGTTAATGTAAAGAAATGCAACTGATTTCTGTATATTAATCTTGTATCTTTCTACCTTTCTGAATGTATTAGTTCTAATAGTTTTTGTGTGGAGTCCTTAGGTATCATATCATCTGCAAATAATGACAAGTTTCCATCTTTCCTTCCAATTTGGATACTTTTATTTCTTTTTCTTGTGTGATTGCTGTGGCTAGGACTTCCAATATTATGTTTAATAAAAGTGGAAAGTGGGATTTCTTGTCACCTTCTTGAATTTAGCATGAAGACTTCTCAGTGTTTCACTGTTGAATGTTATATTGACTGTGGGTTTGTCATAAATGGCTTTTATTATGTTGGGATATGTTCTCTGTATACCCACTTTGGAGAGAGTTTTTATCAAAGAACACGTGTTGACTTTTATCAGATGTCTTTTCTGCATTTATTGAAATGATCATGTGGGTTTTGTCCTTTTTTTGCTGATAGGGTTATCACATTGTTTGATTTGCGTATGTTGAGCCATCCTTGTGAACCTGGAATGAATCCACCTTTATTATTGTATGTGATCTTTTTTATGTTTTTTTGGATTCAGTTTGCTAGTATTTTGTTGATGATTTTTCCATCTGTTTCCATCAAAGATATTGGCCTTTTTTGGTAGTATCTTTGTCTGGTTTTGATATCAGAGTGATACTGGCTTCATTGAATGCCTTTGGAGAGTGTTCCCACCTCTTCAGTTTTTTGGAAGAGTTTGAGAGAGATAAGTATAAGTTTTTCTTCATATGTTTGGCTGTTTGTACTGTTACATAGTCAATAATTGTCAGATTCCATCCAAATTTAAAAACCTTAGGCTTTGGCTCTCTGTCTGCTACTAACTTTAGACCTTGGTTTCCATTTTTTTAAAGGAGCCTGGGAAATAGTAAGGAATTTCTGACTGTACATCATCTATGCGTAAATCTGTGGATATGTTTCCAACATTGTAGAAATATTTTTTAATATTTTATTAAAATTATTTATAGCAGTGGATATTGTGATGATATGATAAATTCAGATTATTGTAATATTAAATTAAATAACCTTCCTTAATAGGCTGTCAGCAGGCCTCCAGGGGTGAACATTGTATTCTCAAATGGTTTCAGAGCCATTTTAAATCTTTCTATGAGAATGACATGAATATATTTATATGGTGGACTTTGGTGGATCATTGTTCTGGAAGATCAGTGGTTGACTGAAATTTTTTATTTAAAAAAACCCCAGAATCCTGAGATTTCATTTTTATAGGTTGGTCTTATGGCATGCCATGTTTTAAGTTGTGATCATACATTTTTACAAACTGCATGTATTATTAAAATTGATCCTGTTACACAATGAAAGGTGTTATTGAAGGAAAGTATTAAACAGTCTTCATTGTGTTCGGTAAATTTCCATTTTATAAAGTGTTTTATGTAACGTATGGGATAGAAATTTAGGTAGGCGGGCAAGACACTCAACACGGGGGAGTTCTGTGTTCTTTTCCTCATCAGTTTGTGTGGAGTTTCAGTCTTGCTTATTTTTGTTAAGGCTGATGGTAAGGAGGAGTGAGGTTGGAGGAGGGAGAGTGCAGGCACGTGTGGCGTTGAGTCATGGCTCTGCCACCTTTGACTCGGGGTCGCTGGGAAGTTCTTCAAACTCTCTGAGTTTTACTATTCTCATTCCTAAGGTTGTTATGAGTACACATTAAGTAATGTGGCACATAATAAGTACTTAGTAAATGTTAGGTCTTTCTATTGAGATGAGAAACGGCAAATGACCACTTTTGGTATTACTGATAGTATTAATGTTGCATTTTATAAAGAAATAATTGTTTTACCCAGTGCCACAACGATGCTACTTTTAGTATTTGCATTAGTCCAGGAAATGTCTCCACACATGATCCTTAACCCTGTTCCAGACGTCTGCATGGTCTTTGAAGTGCTTGGCCACCACCTCCTCAAGTGGATCATCAAATCCAACTACCAAGGCCTCCCAGTACGTTGTGTGAAGAGTATCATTCGACAGGTAAGGCTTATGAGGGCATCTCTCATTCCTAATGCCTAACTGGCTACCCTTTCAACACGAACTCCTGTTTTTTAAAGAAAAACAGTACATGTACACAAAAACATATACACATGTATATGTTTAAATTTATGTATAATTCCTGTTTTAAAAATACATATGTGTATTACAGTATGTAACATTTTGAAGTTCTTAAATCAGTTTAATATTTATTTAATGATAAGCCATTATGTCTTCTGAAGGGAACAATGTGTAAATGTCACACGTACATTTCCTTTGGCGTATTCATCTTTTTTCGGGTAGATGATGCAGTATAGTGAGAAGTTGTTTTATCCAATATCAATGCTACAAAACACCCCACTTAGTTCCTTAGAAAATAGTAAATGTAGTTTGAAAGAAACAGGTAATTCATTGTGTTTATTTGCTGTTTCTAAGTATTTGGATGGAGAGTAAGTGAAAGACCGTTTAAGAAATGTTTGTCCCATATGGAGTATTGTAGTAGATTTGTACTTGGTTCAGAAGGAAACCTTTAGTTAGAGCCTGGTTCAGTGTGAATGCTGCAGCAAGAGTCTTTAGAGTGAAAGTGCCCAGATAGGGAAGATCTCCTTCTAATTAGAAATGTTCAGCAGATTCAGTTTTCCGCATGCAATACGCCAGTCTTTGACTCATTGCCCCTACAGCCTAAATTAAGAAACTTGCAGATATGACTTATTCTAGATTGTGTATTCTGATATAATGGCTAATTTCCGCAGAAATTTCTGCAGATTAAGTCATATCAAGGAGGTTGCATGGTTTGCTTGAGAAAGGGACCAGGAGGTTTGAAGCCCCTTCCTTGTCCCCAGGCCCAGAGGTTGAACTAGACCTGCCTAGGATTTTATTCTTCCCATTTTATGGAAGAAGAACTGAGGTTAAGTAACTTGGTCCTACTCAGGAAATAACATAAAAATTGTGGTGGAGCAGGACACCAAACCTAGGGAGTCTAGCTGCGGAGCATGTGCACTTACTGTCTTCTCAAGCATCATATAATAATATCTTTAGACTTGTGCTTAGCTTATGACCTATAAAAGTTAAATCACTGTTCTTCCCATGAACCTGTTTAAGGGTTTCTGTCATCTGGTGGAAGCCTCTATTTCTCCTTGCAAACCTCACTTCAGCTCTTTATCTCCTGGCAGGTAAACTTTTTCCCATTAATTGATCAGTCTTTTAAATAGGTGATGCATAAATGTCCTTTGGATAAACAGTTTCCCTTCCAGAGTCAACCAAGATTTTATGAGTTTCTTATGAATATTCGAAGATACCTCAAGCGTTTATAAACACATGCTGCTTTTCCAGAATTTTTATTTGTTAATTTTTACTAGTTTCATTTCTGTAGGTTTATTTAAAGAGAAAATTTGCCATTTTTGAAGCTCCACATCTTTGATTCATTTCTTTTGTCTTAACCTGCAGAAAATGCCACCTTTTCTTCTGTACCCATGTTTATAAAGACAACCAAAATCCCACTGTGACAAAGGCTTCCTATACTATACTCCAATTAAGGGTGCTATTTCTTCCCTTCCAGGGTTGCTTGCAGTCTACATTTGGCCTTTTTTTTTTTTAAACTGTAGTTTTTTTGGGTTTTTTTGTTGTTGTTCTTAATGGTCCTTTCTTAATGGTTGTGAAGTCTCATAGGCCAGAGGTTCTCAGCCCTGGCCCTGCTGGCATATTGAACTGGATAATCCTTTATTGTAGGGACCTGTCCTGTGCATTTAGGGTGTTTCCCTGGCCTCTGCCCACTAGATGCCAGTATCAGCTACCACTCCCCCCCCCTCCCCCTTTGTGACAATTAAAATGTCTCTGAACTTTGTGAGATATACTGAGGGGGGGGGCACTATTTCCTTTCACTGAGAACCATTGGAATAGGGGAAAGTATATGGAGTCCATGGCTTGGCAATAGACTGAATTTTAAATTCTTACTTTGGCACTTACTACTTTGTGACCCTGATCAAATTATGGCTTAACTTCTGTGAACCTGTCTCACTTGAAAAATCAGGATGTTAATACATGGTTTTATTGTGGAGATGACATTGGAGGGACTACTGATAAAGCATCCAGCATAGTGACCAGCACAGGGCAGCCATCCCGTCTCTCGAGCTGCATTGTGAGCACCTCAGGGTCCCAGATCAAGTGTTGTGAGTTCTGCATCTCTTTAGCTTCCTTCATATCATAGGCAGTCAAGAAATGTTTTTGATTGGTTGTATCTTTCCTTAAGTGAAAGAAGAAATGTGTGTTCCTCTTATTCTTACTGTACAAAATGGCTGAGCTTTCTGTGATTTTCTTTTCTTTTCTTTTTAAATTTTATTTTATTGAGTTATAACCTTTCTGTGATTTTTAAGGGCTCATAGATTAACATTTACTACTTGGTTATTTTCTAAAAGTCATGGTGTAATTGAATTACTTGATTTTCCAGGCTTTCCTAGTACACTGCTGTCAATCCTTTGATCAGTTCTTAGCTGTCCTCATTTGGCCCTGGTGGCCTTGTGCAGGGTCAGAAGCGCCATCCTGTGGCTTCTGGTGGTGGTGGTGGTGAGGACGCCCCCTTGCCGCCCCCAGGCTGCTGCTTTGGCCCCAGGCGGGGAGTCGGGGTTGTCTGTTCGCCCTTCTACTTTCATTTCTTTTTCTTTTAAAATCAGCTTTATTGAAGTCTATTTTATGTCCAGCTTCTGTTTCTGAAGCTAGAAGAAGAAAACAGGTGCCTGTGTTGGCAGTATGTGCTATTTGTGGTGCATTCAAGATGTGCTGCAGGTGATGGTGTTTTTAAATGCTGTTGCTCTTTAAACATGGCTTTTACCTCCTATGTAACTGAGCTAATATTTTACTTTTTAAAACTTTATAGTTTAATTCATTGCCCTTTATAGAAAACTTGTGAAGAAGTGACTGCTTGCCATTAAATGAAGCTTGGTGAGGGCAAAGCTCTGATTTTGGTGACTTTGCTACAGTCTGCAGTTACAGCGTGCAGTCTTGGATTTTTGAATGAGCATTACCTTTCTCTTATCATGGTTGTCACTAACCTTTATTAGGCCCTCTCAGGCACTCGCCTGTTTTAAGTGTTTTATTTGTTATGTCCTCTGGTCCTCACCACAACCTTGTAAGGCCAGGAGTGTTATCTCCACTTTAACTAAAGAAGGTATTAAAAATCTTCCTCAGATCCCACAGTTACTGTGGCGGAATCAGGATTTGAATCCAGGTGGTGTAATCCACATGCTCTTAACTGCAGAGTACTGTGAAATGTCTGCATAAGAAGATTTGGGAGTATTTTAAATTGCAGCTTGTCTTGTGAAGTGTGCGTTCATGTCTCTGTGGTTTTCTTTTGCCTTAATAGAGCTGGCAATTAGATTGTTTAAAAGTATAGCCATTAGATTTTATTTAAATTGTAATTTGTACGATGTGCTGCACTATGTGAGCTAAGGAGACTTTTAAAATGCCTTGCTTTCTTAAACCCACCTTCTGTGGGGCAGCAGATTCTGCAGGCAGTACCAAGAACCAGAGCCCACCTGGCAGGCTGCCTCAACAGTTACCATGAATGGCTTTGTCTACTCTTAGTATTTGTGTGCCATTTAAGTTATTTCACTGGTTGGTTATAAGTGAATTTATTATGATTGGGCCAATATTGTTCAATTTGAGAACAGAAGTTTAATTTTAAGTTGGTAAACATTTTTGTGTTCTTGGATTTGTAGCTTGTTCAGTGTAGTAGTACTGTCCTGTCCTGTCCTGTCCTGGGCTGGGAATTCTCCTCAAAAAGTCGGATCCTCAACTCAGAAATTTGCCAGAGTTGTTCCCCTCAAGGGAGTTGAGCTTCTTTCCAAGCTCATTCCTCTGTGCAGCCTCAGTGCTGGTCGCCGTGCTCACCTGTCTTGACTGCATTCAGCGGTGCAGCTACTGCGGTCTTCTCTCTCGTTAGTTCTTACTAGTCAGAGCCAGAAAGAAGAAGGAGCAGAGGGCGAGTTCAGGGCAGAGGGGATGAGGATAGTGTCCGTGGACGCTTTTGCCTGGGTCTGTGTCTGGTTCTTGTCCTCTTGGATTGTGACAGGTATTTCCCACACTTGTCCATTTGGTCTGGCAGATGCTTGTCAGAGCAGCTTGTAGCATTTACCTTATGTCTGTCCTGGTGAGGAAGGGAAATCCAGTGGGAGCTTTAGTTTTCCCAGTAGGGAAGCTTCTAGCTTGAGAAGAGCCCTCTGCTGTTTCCCTCCCGCTCACAGGGATCTCAGTGAGGTGCTGCTGCCCGAGGCCAGCCCTCTGCTCTGTCAGCCCACCTGGCTGCCAGTCAGGTTTCCCTTAGTGCTGTGTCAGCAAGGCCTCACTCACAGAACCAGGGCCAAGCCAGGTCTCCTGTCCCGGGCGGTGTGATTTGGCTCCTCTGAGTGAGATGCAGCCCGGTCCTGGCCCCTCTGTTGTTAGGTTCACCTCGGGTCTCATGGCAGCTGTAGACTGGAGCACATGGCAGCCAGGGATATCTGTGGCCTCTGCTGCCTCCTACCGATGGTGCTGGGGATGTTTTTAGGCAAGAGAGACAGAGATACTATGATCGACAAGTGAGGCAGCATAGATGCCTGTCCTTTGGCATGGAGTTGATTTGTAGGGTTTTTTTTTTTTTCTGTATCATCAAAACTATACAGCATAAATAGTAAGACTGCTCATTAGTGTTTGCCTCTGGATTCTGAGGTCCTCAATTGCTTTAAACTTCACTGACTGAGAACAGAAATGCTATTTTCAGAAATAAAGCCATTCTTCTTATAGCTAGTGTAAAAAAAAAATTAGTCCAGAATTAAAAGAAAGTATAGAATCAGAATTTTATGAAGTAGATCCATTCATATTTTAAATGGGAGAAATGAGACCCCCAGAAATTTACTAAGTGACTTAGCAAAGTTGTACTTAGTATCAGTACAAGTCTTCCATTTACTTAGTTCAGCTCTTCCATTTACTGTAAGCTTCCTGTGAGCTAGACCTTGTATCTGTGAGTTTTCCATACATTATGTCTAATTCTTCCCATATTTCTAATAGATATGTTCCCCCTTTTTATGAAAATAGAAGTTCAGACAACTTAAGTACTTGCCTAGTCAATGAAGGCATGAGCAGTAATACCAGACTGGTCTGGGTCCAAGGTCATGATGTAACACTGCTTTGTGCTGTGTCTCCTAACTGGTTAAGGTTTGTGTTACCATAATTAATTTATCCCAGTGGCAGTCTTTTCCTTGCGTTCATTATCGGACGTCAGCTGTGCTTCTTGAGGAAGGTTAATAATGCAGTTGAAAGCAATAGCCGGTATTTAAAAAATCTGGAAACTTGTTGAGAACACTTTGCTCCTCGCAGGTGCCTCACTGTCACTGGAAGTTCACGTTAACACATTTGGGTAATGGATCACATTAACTCTCACCTGAGTGGCTTTGCCCACAGTATGACCACCTAAGAACTATGAAAGATCTAAGGTGGGCAGTTAGGAGCAACTTGTACAATGAAATAGCGGTAAAAAGATAATTTTAGAAAGGTGCTGACATTTTAACTTTGAGTTAATATTTGATAATTGAAATTTCAGTTGGAATAATTTAAAACAGTTTAAAGTTTCTGAAAAATCTTATTCTTTTGACTTCAATAGGCTGGAAATCATCAGTGTATCTGTCCATTAATTTCTTGTATTTCTGAATTTCTCTTGTTATTCAGATATAAAAACTCCACATGATATTTCAGTTTGCACGAAGAAGATGCATGAATGTCAGAGAATAATATACAGGCCAATTGGATTATGTTCCTTTCAGGATTATAACCTTACTCTCTATGGAAATATATAATGATACCTTTCTTACCACTGGTCCTCTGACATTATAAACATAATTTAAACATATTCCAATTGAAGAAATATCCAAAACATTAAATATTAACTCTGAGGTAAGAAGTTGAAGCCCCATGGAGACAGGGAGCTTTGTTTATTGCTGTGTATCAAACATCCAGAACAGCATGTGGCCTGTTAACAGGAGCTCGACTGATGCTCAGTAGTGAAGTTACGTAAAAGTATTTGAGGAAAAGTTATTTGAGATAAATGTGGGGATTTTCGTCCTATTTAAGAGACAGATCTTCCTTTGATTTTCCTTCTGAAACCTCTGTCCTTTTACTTCTTAATGTTGTCCTCTGATAAGGATTGTTCAGCCAGAAACTCAAGGTAGACAGAAGGATTGGGTTTTTGCTGAGCACTTTTCAGAGCTGCATAATATTACATATCTTTTGCTTGTCTTTTTCCCACTTTCTTGTTTCCTGTGGTTAAGACTCATAAATTACTTTAAATATTTGAATGATACTTATTAACTGTTAGTGTTTATTGAGAATGTAGGATTTCTGATGTATGGGTACATGATCTGTATTTCTAATATATTTTCGTTTATGGAAAGAATTGAAAGAATTCCTCTGTAATGGAAATAATTCCAGGAAAACTTTGGCCTTGCATTTAGGTCTCCATACACTGTAATTTTGTGGGGTTTATGTAATATATTTTATGTGATAAGTACACGAGTATCTTGGTTCAGCAGTTTCTTTTAGTTCAGTGCTATAGTGTTGCCTGGATACCAAGGCTATTTAATCCTCTGTTCCTGCAATATTAAAAATGTACACACACCAGCCATTATGGGAATGCAGATCAGTGAGATATACACTTCACTCCCACTAGGGTGACTAAGATAAAAAAGACAGATAACAAGTATTTGCCATGATGAAGAAATCGGAACCCTCATACATTGCTGGTAGAAACAGAAAATGGTGCAGCCACAGTATAACAGTTTGGCTGTTGATCGGAAGGCTAAATATAGAGTTATATGACCCAGCAATTACACTCCTAGGCATATATACAAGGAAAATAAAAACATATGTTCACACAAAAACTTGTTCATGAATGTTCATAGCAGTATTATTTATAATAACCAAAAAGTAGAAACAGCCCAAATATTCATTGTGTGAATGGCTAAACAAAATATGGTGCATTCAATGGGACATTACTTGTCATTTAAGAGAAATGAAGTATTGATATGTGCTACACTTGGATGAACCTTGTGCCGGTTACAAAAGACAATTTTGTATCATTCCATTTATATAAAATGTCAAACCCAGTGAAGTAGATTAGTGATGGCTTCGGGCCAGAGGAGTTGGGAGGAGATGGAGAGTGACTGCTAATGGGTGCGATATTTCTTTTTTGTGTGGTAAAAATGTTCTAAATTAGATAGTGGTGATGGTTGCACATCTAAAAACCCTGAATTGTACGCATAAAAGGATTAACTGTGTGATGTGTAAATTACATCTCAATAAAATTGTTATTTTAAAAAGTATATGCATAGATGCATTTGTTTCCATGAGCATAAATTGTCTCCTAAATGATACATGTTGGTTGCTTCTGAAAAAGAGCTGGGTTCCTGTGGGGACCAGGGTCCAGGGGAGATTTTTACTAAAAACTCTTTGTATCTGTTGTATTTTGTGCCTTGTAATGATGTTAAGTATTTTACAAATAAATGTTGGATAATAAAGGTATTAGTAACTCATCTCCTCTCTTGATTTTACGTGGCCAGGTGCTTCAGGGGTTAGATTACTTACACAGCAAGTGCAAGATCATTCATACTGACATAAAGCCGGAAAACATCTTGATGTGTGTGGACGATGCCTATGTGAGAAGAATGGCAGCCGAGGCCACTGAGTGGCAGAAAGCGGGCGCTCCTCCTCCTTCTGGATCTGCAGGTGAGGGCCCGAGCCAGCTTTGTTTCAGTCTGTTTGGGGGCAGATTTGCACACTGAAGGCAACTGAGTCAAACGAACATGTGAGGAACTTTTGGAAGGTCCTGATTACTAGAAATAACTATACCTTTTTCTTGAGAAGGAGGATGCCCAAATTAAATTGTACTTTAATATTTGAATTACTTTGTCCTCCCCTGAAAGGTCATTTGAATTCTTGCCCCTGCTTCATCTATATTTGAACATTCTTTGTGTTGCCCACTTCTCTGCAGAGGAGTATGTCATTGCAGGTTTCATGTAGCCCACCTACAGGCCTCAGATTTTTTTTTTTTTTTCCTAGCTTCAGTTTTGTTAGAATGCTTCCTTGTCTCCAGTTAGCATATCAGTCTGCGTCTAACTGGTGGCTTTAGAATTAGTAACAAAAGACCCCTCAGGGTGAGAGAAGACGACCAAGTGACTTGAGTATGGCCTATATAGTTTTATTTCTGGTTTCACAGAGCATAAGGGTGGCAGCGAAATGTGGACGGTGCTTTCACCCTCTCTTCATCTTCTCTCTGCTGTGTCGTGTTGTCAGGCAGGCATGGGGCCTGAAGGGCCACAGCCCTGCGACTCACGGGGGCTCTTGGGAGATGCACCACCTCTGAATGTGGTTTTCTACCATCAGGGTGTTGTTTAGATCATGGACCCATAGTCTATCAAGCTTTTGATGCCAGCCACATCTCTTGATGGGATTCCTAGAATGTTTGTTGCAGTATTAGATTTACTTTAGTTGTATAAACTTGTGAGATAGTTTTCAAACATAGATATGTAAATTAATAGTTTTAAAATGTGTAAATTAGTTTTTCATTTCATATAAAACAAATTTGGTAGGATGTGTGACATTTGTGAACTCTTTATTTTCTTATCAGTCAGTGCTTTGGAATTGACTGTTGTGAAGTGAATGGGTATTTAATTTTAGATATAGGAGTAATGGCCCCACTATTGAACAGGCTATGGCTCTGCCTCAAGGAGCCAGTCGTTCCTTTGAGTTGGCTAAACTTTCTTTAGGTCTCTATGATTAAGAAGCTCTAATATTTAACAGTTCTTTAAGTTGGATGGCCATTAAAAGGCAGTAGTTATTTCATTTTACAATTCAAATTACCTACATAAAGGTAAGTATGTTTTTCCCTCTAAACATTCATTTTTTGTTTTGTTTTGTTTTAGTGAGCACCGCTCCACAGCAAAAACCTGTAAGTACTTACCTACCTACTTATATTCACCTCCATGTCAAAAGCACCTGTTCCTTATTGAGCTTTTCAAATTGTAACATTAATTCTTGTTTCTTTGTGCAGTTTTTCACTGAAGAGTTGTTCAGGGGAATGGGTTGTACATTTTTTGTTCCTTTCTCAGTCATCAATGTTGTAATGTATATTAATGTAAAAGACATGTTTATAGATGCCTGGCATTCTTGAATATATAAGAGCTAATGTTTTGATAAGGTGAGGTGGTTTTTAGGGCTGGAGTAGTTAGAGCCGTCCCAAATTCTGTCTTTGTTTTTATGCACTTTCTGGAGTGCTGATGGCTGAGTCTGGTAAAAATGTGAGGTGACAGAGGGTTTGAAGTGTGATTATTCAGAAAAAGCTTTATATCATTTCTGATTTGCCTCCAAGTTACCTGTTTTTCTGAAGCTGCAGTTGTAATTCTTTTGCAGCCAGTAACTAAATATGAAAGAGTATTATCTCTGTGGTCCTGTCAGAGGAAACAAGCTGTTTGGAATTAAATCCTACCCCAAGGAATCTAAACCTGGCTTGGTTCCAGCAGAGGATAGGATGTATGCATCTTGAGCTGATGGGTCACCTACAAGTTTTAAAAGAGCTTTATGAACCAGAAGTGTTTGGAAGGAAATGTGCAGAGCTTCAGAGAGCTGCCAGCAGCCCCCTGTTTGGAATGGACGTCTGAGCACAGGAGGGAGTTGTAAGAGTCAGGCCGCCTGGCCTGCTGAGGAACACAGTCATTTCCCACAGTTCTGCTGTGGCCTGAGCAGCCCGTTTTGATTATTGATTCTGTAAAAGACTAGAGGTCCTGGTTGCCAGTACTTTCCAAGTCAGATGGCCATGATTGGAGGCAGACTGACACCGTGGCTCTTTCTTGTTTTTCTTTACTTTGCCTGCTCATGTCTTACGGTTCCTGCAGCCTTGGCTGTTGATAATAGCTCAGTGTGTGGGACCCAAACACAAGCAGTGCTGTTGACCAACAATGAATGACATACACCTGTTTTGGCAGGCATTTCTTTTTTGGCAGACAGTTGAGTGAGTGTAAGGAGAGAAGAGGGGACGTTATTACTTTGTGGTCAGGCAGCAGCAAATAGAACTTGCAATAGATTCTGTTTAAAGGCCACAGTATCTCAGCATATTGAGTTCTAAGAGTTTAAAGGAGAAATATTTCGTGGATTTATAAGCTGTATCGATCCCTCTGAGGGCAGCAGCTTGTTGATGTCTTGTTGCTTGATGCTAGCACTGGTTTCTTTTTTCTGGTTTTACCGTATGCCTAGCTGTACTCTGGACCTCATGTCTGGGCGTGGGATTTTAGTTGAATACAACCTGAAAAAAAGAGTGTGTTGGTATTGGCCATGCTGCCAGCACTAGTGCCTTAAAAAGAAGCAAACTGACCTGTGGTATTTTCTTAACATGTTATAGATAGGAAAGATATCCAAAAACAAAAAGAAAAAACTGAAGAAGAAGCAGAAAAGGCAGGCTGAGTTACTGGAAAAGCGCCTGCAGGAAATAGAAGAATTGGAGCGAGAAGCTGAAAGGAAAATAATAGAAGAAAATGTTACATCGGCTGTACCTTCCAACGAGCAAGATGAATACCACCCAGAGGTGAAGCTAAAAACAGCAGGACTAGACGAGGCAGCGGAGGGAGAGACTGCGAATAACAACGGTCAGTGAGATCTGGAGGCAGGGCTGCATGCGAGCCCCGGGAGTAGGGCCCTTGAGGTCAGCACGCAGGTGACCGGGGGCTGCTGCTGTGCAAACACGGGGCGGGTGGCCTCCCGCTTCTTGTGGGGGAGTGTGCAGAACTGCATGCTTCTTGCTTTGTCAGATGTGCCAGAAATATGTTAGTATTTCAAGGTAGTTGTCTTAAAAAATGAAAATGTGTGAGAAATACCATGTCTTTATCAGCTAATTATTGTCCTTCATTCTGTAGTTAAGGTTTTACTTAACAGTGATGCACTCGCAGACCTTTTCTGAAGATATGGAAATGGAAGTGCAGCTCTGTTTATACTCATTTTCCCTAAGAGCTCACTTCTCCTGATAAGAATAGGCAGTTGTTTCATAGATGAAAAATCAGATTTAGAAAACTTAGAGATTTTACCCCGAGAGCTAAGAGATGTTTGCTGTAGCACATGAAGTTGGCATGTTCACACATGTCTCTTGTTGGAGGAGATTTAGTGCCAAGCACACTCTGTGAGGGAGAGTGACACGTTCTGATTCTTACCCATCGACTTTTTAAGGTGAGGCTGAGGACCAGGAAGAGAAAGAAGACACCGAGAAAGAAAACACTGAGAAGGATGAAGATGATGTTGAGCAGGAACTGGCGAACATAGACCCTACTTGGATAGAATCACCCAAAACCAATGGCCATATTGAGAATGGCCCGTTCTTACTGGAACAGCAGCTGGATGACGAAGATGATGATGAGGAAGATTGCCCGAATCCCGAGGAATATAACCTTGATGAGCCAAATGCAGAAAGTGATTACACATATAGCAGCTCCTATGAACAATTCAATGGTGAATTGCCAAATGGACGACATAAAATCCCTGAGTCACAGTTTCCAGAGTTTTCCACATCCTTGTTCTCTGGGCCCTTAGAACCTGTGGCTTGTGGCTCTGCGCTTTCTGAGGGATCCCCACTCACTGAGCACGAGGAAAGCAGTCCATCCCGTGACAGAAGCAGGACAGTCTCGGCCTCCAGCACTGGGGATTTGCCAAAAAGTAAGTGTCTGCTCTCAGTGGCCCAGGTGTCACACCTGTGACAGGTGCTGAGAGGGGAGTTGCCTGGAGGTGGTGAAGTCATGCGTCTGTGCATTAACTGTTTTCATTTTATTGCTTGTGTTCTTGTGAATAAGTAATGTAAAGTCCATTTTTTGCTTCTGGGCTTTCCTGCTCTCTGATACCAGATCCCATCTCTGAGTTTTTTTCCATCTTCCGAAACTTAGTGACATCAGACATTTGCAGAAGCTTTCCGAGTACAGCGTCTTCCACCTGTAGTTTTCTAGGATGTGTAGTTTAAGTTTTAATCTATACTTCCATCTGGTAGTGTTGTATTTAGATTTTGGTTTTTGTTTTGTTTCGTTTCTGTTCAAGGAAAAATGTGCTTTTTCTCTGTATTGAGGAAGAAGTGTCTTATTTCGTTTTTATAGTTGTTCTCAATTACAAGATTCTGCTGTTGAAATTTTAAAGAAATTTTAAAGGAAGTGGCCTGGGTTTAAATGTGATGACGACTTACACAGAACTCTGATTTTGAGAGTGAACACCACGTGACGTGTTTCTGCCTGCAGCATCCGAGGGGACTTGGGTAGGCAGACACCGGGCGGCACAGTCGGTTTCTAGTCTGGAAAAGCTCAGCATCCTCCTCTGCTCCCTCTCCTGATGAGAGTGTTGAGCACATGGTGGGTGAGCTGCCGAGCCCGTCCTGCAGAGAAGGCCGCGCAGCCCTGTAGCCCTTTGGCCTAGGCGGGCGGGAGCCCTGCAGAGCCGTCGGCCACTAACCATCCTAAGGCCAGTGGCTTTTGTACTTGGACTCGTGCCACTTCTGTGCACCTTTACTCTGGCCAGAAGCTTTCTGAAGGTGCTTAGTAACTTTCACGAGGAATGTGGTCTCATCTAAGGAAAAACTCGCCTCTGCATTTCTCCTTTACTCTCATTCTACTTCCCCACTGCTGCTGACACTTTTAGTTCCCAAATGTGTGTGTAGGGACCCCAGCTTAGTGTCCTACAGTTTAAATAAAGTTGTCACTACTTGGAGAGAGTGTGTCAGACCCTGGGGTTGAGGGCTCAGTCCCACTAGACTAACCCCCCCCCCCACTAGTCACAAGTCTGTGTTGTTACCTGTGTTTCTGAACGACCAGCTGTAAATCAGAGGTTTCCTTGACTCTGTCCTAGGGTTTGATTAATTTGTTAGAACAGCTGGCAGAGCTCAGGAAGACGGGTCACTTGCTAGGTTGTCGGCTTATAGGGAAAGGATGTAAAAAGGGGTGCGTAGGGAGCGGCGTGTGGGGGGCAAGGCTTTCGTGCTCTCGCTCGACGCACCCGCCCCTGCAGACTCACACATTCCTTCATATCACAGGCTGGTGGGTTGTTTTTTCTTTTTAATTAACACATCGAATTGTGTGTTACCAACGTTTACAACTTTTTTTTTTTTGATGCCAGAATTATCCCAGATTTGGTCGGTGTGAGCCCCTTGAGGTTGTCTCTGAGTCCTTTTGAACTCATTAGTCTTCCTGTGTTTCCTTGCTCTTCTGGAACCACAAGTCCCAGGCTGGAGTCAGACATGGGTCCAAGTGATTTTTGCTGTTAATATTTTTTAAATGTTTTACAGTGTGCATAATACACAGGAACAGTAGTATGCAAAACTTGTAAGCATGCATGTATTGAAATGGGTGTTCACACATCTTTTATGGATGGAGCAGACAGTGGAAAGGTTTAGTAATCCCAAGTATAGTCTGTTCCACATTTGTCTTCAAGACATAATAAGAGCGTCTCTGAGCGTGATGTGCTCACTCTTGCATTCTGTACCTTTGCTTGTGCTTTTCCTCCTCGTGCTTTCTCCTGTTCATCGTCCAACCCTTTGGGCTCAGTTTGATTCTCGTGTCGGATCCTCCCTGTGTTGCCTGGCAGGTCCTAGGTCTCTTTCCCCTCTTCCTGCTGGTTGTCCTTTTCCTCACTGCAGTGGTCATTGTTCGTTTCCTGTTGTCTTTCTCTTCACTACCGTGTGAACTCTTTGAGAGTGCTGTGTGTTTTTATCTTCGTATCTGCAGCATCTAACTCAGTGCTGAAAGAAGCATTTTTTTGAATAATGAACTAAGAAATCAGTGATACCTGGCTATATTCTTCAGCTCTTCCCTTTCTCCGGTCTTTTTCCACTCACAATCAGAATTTTACTCTGTCCCACACACACTCCATCCGCAGCACCCTGTTCTGTGAAGATTGTTTTTTTCATTGATCCCGGTCTCTTACCAAGCAGACCTTTCCAGTTATTCAGTCATTTGTTAGGAGGCACTCAGTTTGGGTTTCCAGCCCAGTCTCTGGATAGCCGTGGACAGCCCTGCATGGGAGGTGCTGTGCTTCCTGTCGGGAAGGGGTACGGCCTAGCAGCTGGAAGCTGGCCACCTGGTGCTACAGAAACATGCGGCAAGAGGAACAGGCTTCACTCAGAGTTTGTGTGGAGCCTGGTCATCACAGCAGAGCGTGTACATTAGGAGTAGGAGAGGAAAAGGTTGGGCCAGGATGAGAAGATTGAGGAAGAAAGATGCCAGGCTAAAGAATGTGAACTTTTCCCTGGAGTGATATGATAGCTGCTTGAAGGTTGGGAAGAGGCGGCAGGATTCCTCTTGGATTATCAGCTGCTGGAGCCTGAGCATGTATCTTGGCTCAGCCCATCTGAAGGACAAAGGCCCTGGAGCAAGCTGGCACCTGTGAGGTGTTTGTTGAGGCCTGTCACCCTCACCTAGAAGTGACCCCCATGGGTGTCAGTGCTTGGCTAGGCTGCTGGAAAACTGCTCCATACTCATCTCACTCCAATTCTCACTCCCTGGCCAGTTCCCTGGGGAGCAGCCACTGAGGGCTTTCTGAAGCTCGCCCCATTGCTCCCCGCCGTGGTCTCCAGTGCATTTCCACTTAACATAAGCCCAGGGGCGTCACTCTCTGAAGCTGACTGCTCTGTACAGCCTGTCCTCTGGCCGTTCTCTTCCTGATACCATTTCCCCTCACCTCCTTCACCTTTTCCTCACTCACTCTGCACCTCCACACTGGCTTCTTTTTGAAGTTTCTTGAGGGTGTGAGCTTGTTTCTGTCTCTGTGCGGTTCGCCCTTGCTGTCTCTTCCACCCAGAGCTTCTCTCCTCCGTGCCCCTCATCAGGCCACTCCTCAGACAGGATGTTCCCAGAAAAGGCCTGCCCTGAACATCCTCATCAGTGTCCAGCTCCTTTCCTGCTTTTTCTTCAGAGCATATAGAGTTACTGTACGAACCATTCATTTTATTTACTTTATCACCCATATTCCCAGCCAGTGCATGAGTTTCCTAATTTGGGGCATGGCAGTGGAACCTCTTATCTCTTGTTCATGCTGTTCCCAGTGCCAGGACAGCGTCTGGGACGTAGAGGGGACTCGATAGATACCTGATGAACAAGTAGGTCAGGTTTGGGCATAGAATCTCCTAGTACCGCTGCTTCCTTGGGCTGGGGCTAAACCTCCTGCACATGAAGAAGGTGCTCGCGCCTTTCTTATAAGGCTGTTTGGAACAGAAAGAATCAAAGTGGGCCCAGCACAGTGCCTTGCAGAGAAGTGATGACAGCTGTTTCATCACTCGAGCCTGGCTGGCTGCCATCCTACTAGTTCTAGGATCGCTTCGCAGGGAGTAAATACGGTGTCACCCAGAGACTGGTTTATCAGAATGACCCAAGGGCCCCAGCCCTCTCTGAAGTGAAACCTTCTCACCTCTCTCCTCCCACTTGATAGAAGCAGAGAGCAGGCGAGAGCTGTGATAGCTGAATGATGGTGACTGAATCAGGAGGTGATCGAATTTCCGGGCAAAGCAAAATTGGTATGAGTACACAGCAAGTGTGAGTGTGTTTAAGTGGACCTTTTTGAGTGTTAGTCAGGTAACCTGTCACAGATACCTAGAGCAGGGAACTCTCATACTGAGAAAAGAAATGCAAACTGATTCTCTTTTACCTCCTTTGTGTTCTTGTACAGTTACATTTTTGAGATAAGTTGCCTTGTATCATTTGGAATGCATCGTGCGTCAGGTAGCCACTTACATATCTGAACTAGGAGGATAACAGTGTGTCACCAAAGAGACTTTGTCCAGTGATCATAAACGAGGAATATTAAGGACAGAGAAACTGTGCAAATGGTCCCTGAATTAATGATGATTCAACTTTATACTTCAGATGTTAAATTGTGGCCTTTTCGCTGGCGGGTGGTAGACGGCAGGGCAGCGAGCGCGGCTCCCGTCGGCCCCAAGATCCCGAGGAGGAGCAGCCCTGACGCTTGCAGCCAGCCTGCTGTCCCTTTCAGGACAGTGCAGCAAGTTACTTTATTATAACACAGGCTTTGTGTTAGATGATTGTACCCAACTGTGGGCTGGTGTAAGTGTTCTGAGTTTTGTTTGGGGTAGGCAAGGCTCAGCTATGATGTTTGATAGGTGAGGTGTATTGAATACATTTTGGACTTAAGATACTTGGAACTTGAGATGGGTTTTTTGGGATGTAACCCCGTCGTAAGTGGAGGAACATCTGTACTGAAGGTATGTGATGATGTGTCTTGTGAAGTGTGTCTCCTCTAGCAGAGCTGGGTTACGGGAGGTGTCTTTAAAACAACAGCAGTAACAGCGTGGTGGCGGGCACAGATCCCTCCTCCCAATGAGTGCCCTCAGAGCGGCTCACTCACCGTCAGAATCAGCAGCTTCCTCCTCTCCCACCAGGCCTTTGGTCTGAGTGATCTGGGGTGGTGGAACCCACCGCTCTGGTTGGTCCTTCACTGGCCCTTGAGGAGACTCCCTTCAGAGGGTGATTGGCTGGTTGCAGAGTGGGCCCTGGGTCTGGCCGGCCAGGCCGAGCTGCAGCTCCCCCGTGTTTGGTCCTTTTTCATTTTTATTTCTTGGTTGGGGAGGGATGGTTCTTTCTCTTCCTCTGTTACTGAGAACTGAGCCTCAAAGAGTTTAGTCATTTGCCAGAGTTTTATAACTTTAAGGTGTTGAAATTTATGTTTGAATCTAGTTACGTAAACCTCAGATTCCATTTCTTGCCTGCTGACTCTCCTCAATTAAAGGACACGAGGGAGTCATCTGGCCGTTCCCATTGCTGATCACCTGTCTGCTGCATCAGCATTTTTATGTTTTTCCTGGAGCTCTGTTTCTCAGCCCACTCCCTGCTCAGTGTTTACTTCGACTCTTTGTGTGGGTCTCTGTGCTGCTGTCCTTATCACTTCCGAATTCCTATGTTTCTTCTCCTTGGCTCATACCTGGCCTTTGGTGAGGCCTCCTGGGAACCAGCATCCTCATAAAGAGGGACATGAGCACAGGGCAGACAGCGAGAAGGGACACGTGGCCTGGCTGGCTTGGATTGAGCCACAAGCCCGAGGAGCAGGTCTTGAGGGTTAAAACATTGCTCAGAGTTCTCTTGCATTTTCTAGCCCCGCCTTGGGGAGCTCTGTGGGTGCCCCAGGTCCTAGGCACCCTGCCCACTCACTGCCCTGCTCACTGTGCGTATGGCCTGGCCTGGCCTTGCCGCCCGCGTCGGGTGCCGCACTCCATCACATTGCTGTACCCAAAGGAGGTTCGGTCATTTCAGCAGGGCCCACCTTCTAGTGAACAAAAGGGTGTTTAATGTTCTGCATTGAGCAGACTTTTCTGTTTAGTCTGTGAGTACCATTTCAGAATTACTTTGAAAATAAAAGCAATGGTTGTGTCTCATTCTTTCCAGAAATCCAAGCTCATCGATCGTTGAGGTTTGATGGAGATGCTGACTCACTTAAGCATTTTCTGTCTGGGGCCTCACCATGTTGTTTTCCTTTGTCCCTCACGCCTGGTTTAACTGCTTCATGCAGGCATGGTCTGGACTTGCCTGAGAAGCTCTTCTGGCCCCACAGCCCTGAGAATCCCAGCCCTACGCCTGCTGCTGAGAATCCTTCAGGGTCCCCTGGGGTTGAGAGTGGCCTGAGCATTGGACACGTTCGTGAGCGACCTTAGGGCCTGGGCCATCTCAGGAGCCTTTTGGAGCATTCCTCATCCACAGCTGAACCAGAATTGATGAGTCCCAGCCTTTAATCTTTATTTGCTAATCAGCCATCATCTAACTCTTGAGCTCTCTGTGCTCACCCCAAGCAGTAGGAAGGTAGGGGATGGGGTCCCAGGTGAACTGTGGCCACTTAGGAAGGCATTTGCCGCCCGTTCAGGGGGCTGTTGTCTCTCACGTCCTGTGTGATAGCGCGCTTCTGAGCTGGATGGGCTCCCGTAGGGAGTGGGCGCAGGTCTAGTGGGGAGCAGTGGGAGGAGAGGGGAGCCAAGCGGGGCTGACCTTGAGGTGAAGCATCGGGCAGTCTAGGAGAAAGGGTAAGGAAGTGTCCATGGGGCCTCTGGTCAGTTTGTTCTCTCGTGAAGTATTTTCCAGAGATGGAGACCAAGAATTTAAATTCTGTTGAGTTCAACTTACAGGATTCCAGGCCTAAATGATCATCCCACCACTTGCTTAGAAAAGGAGACTTGTGCCCAGCAAGTCTTGTGTGCACACGTGCAAACCACTTATCCAGGCACTAACTTCCTGCTGTTTGCTCATGCCAGCAAAAACCCGCGCTGCCGACTTGTTGGTGAATCCCCTGGACCCACGGAACGCAGACAAAATCAGAGTTAAAATTGCCGACCTGGGAAATGCTTGTTGGGTGGTAAGTAGTTTTCTTTCTGAAACATTTTGGTTATTATCATGAATTAGAAGATGCTTTTCTCTTCTTTACTGTGTGTTTTCCTCCATGGTAATGCAGTCCATTCCCTTCCAGCATAAACACTTCACAGAAGACATCCAGACGCGTCAGTATAGATCCATAGAGGTTTTAATAGGCGCGGGTTACAGTACACCTGCTGACATCTGGAGTACGGCATGTATGGTAAGAACAGCCTCTGCCATTTTCCTCCATGTAAAGGTTCATCCCTTTAACCCCCACGATGGGGGGAGCCACCCCTGTGCCTGTAGGGCTTACTTTCTGACTGTGAAGATTGTGCACCGGGGAGGAAGTGAGGGGAAGGTTGCTGCCTTGGTGTCTGAAGAGTTAAAAGAATCCTTTTTAGGCATGTCCTGAGTTGAGTTTTTGTTTCGGTTTTGGTCTTGAGAGAGACAACCTCAGTGCGGCCCTCTGCAGCCCACACCACCAGAATCAGACCCTCCGCTGTGGTGATAAATGACTTCAGGTAACTGTTTGGTTACTGAAAGCTTGCAGGTTGTATGCAGTTTTGCCCCTCACCCGGGCTGTGGAGGAGATGAGACAGCTGTGTCTTCGGGGAAGATTGTGACTGAAACGTCAGAGCCCTTCGCAGTGGCCTCTGTCGGACCTTATCTCCTTACTGGAGAGGAGAGGAGAGGATTTCCCCACACTTCAGTGTTTACTCTCTCTTGTGTTTAGCAAAATCCAGAGACTCTTCTGGCTTATTGCTCCAGGCTGTCCACTCCCATCCGAGATCCTGGCAGCGGCAGGTACCGTGTTTGACTGTTTCCGCAGGGAGCACAGGGATGGTTTTCCTCAAGGCCTTGGGGTGCTGCTTCTTTCTCCCATGTAACCCTCACCATTTCTGCTGCCAGTTTTGTGCATCACAACGTTGGATGCGTCCAAACTCTCCCCATCTCCCCCAGTGCATCCTCTCACCTCCTCCTCACCTGTGAACTGATGAGTGTGAGTGGTCGCTCGTCTGTAAGCCAATTTCAGTTTCTTTCTTGGCTCTTTTCCCTAGCCAGTTCAGCACCTTCCTCTTAGTGGGCTGTGCTTTGTAGTCCTCTGTTGGAAAAGGGAATGCACGTGTCTGTTGCTTCCAACAGTGTTTCATACTTTTCTTATTTCGTGTCATTTTTTCTCCCAAATTCTCCTGATACTTAAATGAAGGGGCATGCGTATAAAGCTTAGTACTTGTCTTCTCACTAAAAAAAGCGGTGCCGAATGAATGTAATTGTCCGTGGTTCCAGGGTTGATGTAAGCTTCTCGGGTGTGCTGTACTGTTTGTCCCCTGATGCTCAGGTGGAAGCACTGTCAGCAGGTCGTGCTAGATCAGTACGAAGAAAGCACACGTTACCATCTTTGACATTCACATGATCAGAGGCAGCCAGTGTGGCCCAGTCGGTCTGAAACGGTCTGCCTTTCTATTCCCATGTTGCTCTGATGTGTTAACGCCAGAGAAGACTTTAAATTAAGTTTTTCATTAAGTGTCAGAAACTGAGTCCTTGCTGTGCTAGGTTTAGGAAAGAATGGTTTAAAGAATCAGTGGACACACGATGGTTCCTTTGACGGTAGGGACTGGTGGGAGGATAGGACCCGACTCCCTCTCCGTGCACTTTTCAACAGCTGGAGCTGCAGGGAAGGGATGTGCTGTTTCAGGATGTGGTGAGGTCAAGGCTTACTTGTCCCCAGGAACACAGAAGGGGCCGTACCAGGGCTGCCCTGAATTACACTCTGAGAACGCTTTCAGCTCTGAATCCTGTGTTTCTAATTTTGGGTGTGAAATTTTGGTGATGTAACCAGAAAAATAGGACAGGATCACAGATGTAGTAGAATAATGGGGGAGCTGTCAGTGCAGTTTTATACCAGGTTTTCTGCCCTACCTTCCATGAGATAAGGTCTTGTCCTTCTGCACAGTCTCCTGTCCTGCCCACCCCGGCAGCTGCTGTGGCACCAACAGAGAGGGAAGACCTGTGAGGAAAAGCGTTCACTCTGCCGCCTTCCGAGGTTACACCCCCCCCCCCCCCACCGCAATGAACCATAAACTCGTGCGGTGCTTCTAAGAAGTTTCTTATGAAGTTTTTTTTAATTGGTTGGTTGTCATAAGGCTGATTTCCTGTAAGTGGGGATGGAACAAGCCTTCACTCCTGCCCCAGACCCTCCCGGGGGGTCATGGCTGAGATCCCCTCTTGTTTTTCGGAGAAAATCTAGGGAGGCTGAAGCAGTCCTCCCCCACCCCTACCCTTCTGTTGAAGTTTAAATATATAATAGTATATTAACTTCATAATACCAAGCTGTAGTCAAGCTCCCGATCATTCTTGGTGGTAAAGCCCAGGGTCCTTTGCTATGAGCGGTATCAAATCTTACAGAGACTCCAATGAGATGGGAGGGGTAGCCGGTACCCATGTTCACTCCTGAGTGTCTTTGCTGCCTTCAGGCAAGAGAGCTTTTACAGCTGGACAGGGATGACAAAATGAGGCACAGTAGCTGGGATATGTCAGTTTGTGAGTCTCTCTTTTCTTGAGCTTTGGAGCCCCTCCAGATGTTGTATGATCTAAAACTTCTGTGTGGGCCAAGGTGTTGTTTCCTCTGTCTGCGTGTGTCAGAGCCCTGAATAGGCATCTCTGCAGGCCCCATGGTGAGCCCCAGGCAGGGCCGCGGAGTCGGGAGCCAGTCTGACAGGTTTCACCGGCCGCCTTCAGCACTGGTCACATCGCAGAAGGAAGAGGTGACCTTATTTATTCAGAATACAGTGCTTTGTCGTGGGATGGCTTTGTCGTGGGATGGCGTTGCAGGAAGGGGATAACTGGCCTCCCTAGAACCTGAGAACAGAAGCTAGTCCAGGGGCAAGGCCTCTGAGAGGATTGGGTCGAGCAGAGAGGGCAAAACCCAAAGTTCCCAAGTACTAAAAATAAACGATGATAATCAGGGTCATACGTAGAGTCACTTACTGGGTTGAAGGCAATACTCTTCCATGCTTTCGTAGCTGCCGGCATAAAAGCAGGTGGTGAAGTACGTGTTCTCACTGTGAGGTGTGCTTGCCTGTTGTCCGTGTCCTACTTGTTAAGAAATCTCGTCGGTCTCCAGAGAACCAGGGCCTGGCAGCACGGCGGGGAGCCTCATCTCGCCTCTTCCTTCTGTCTTTCACACCATTTCATCGATAGGCTTCTTTGACCTAAGTATTTTCTTGGAAATACATGAATGCTAATCAAAATGGTCATCTTTCAAAGAACATTCAGCTGGCATATCTTCTTGTTAGGTAAGAAATACATACAACCAGATTGAAATGTTCTTGAAAATTAGTAAGAAGAGTGCGGGAGGACCCAAGGAAGGTAAAGAGCGGCTGGCATTCTCCTTGGATTCGTCACGCGGCTTCCGGGGTCTTCTTTCCCATTAGGGTTTCACCTTTCTCTCTTGCCTTGTGTCTCAGGCAAAGAAGACACTTCTGGCCATTCAGTGTGTAATCCATCCTGTTCCTCTGGGACCTGTGGCCAAATGCGAGGTTTTCCCCTGACCTGTTCATTGGGTGGAGAGGGGAGGCCCTGCGGCTCCCGGACAGCCACTTACTCTGCGTTGAGACTTGGCACGTCTGGGTCCTGCGCAGACCCAGGTCTGCTTCAGGGCAGGGATCCTGAGTTCAGGAACAGAGGGTGGCTGGCAACAGGCTTGTCATCCTGTTCCCTCTTTTCCTTTTTGGAAAAAAAAAAAACAGTGAAGAGATGAGCTGAGGGGACCCACCTTGGCTTGTTGCGAGAGGCCCCACTCAGGCCATCCCCACACTCTGATCTTCGACAGGAGAGGCTGGGCTGATGCAGGAGTGGGGACGGCGGTACCTTGAGATTCATAGGGAGTAGTGCCACAGCCACTGAGCCACAGGCATCAATGAGCTGGTACCGGGCCTCTGAGGGCCTTCGGAGCAGGTCTAATATACAAGAGAAGTAAGCATGGAAAAAACCCAAAAATGGGAGTTATTCTTTTTTTTTTTTTTAATTCATTTAAATTCTTATTTAAAACATGTTTTTAAAAAAACATGGTATTTGGTCAGCAGAGCAATAGCAGTTGCCATCTTTATATATTGTTACCCAAGTTAAACCCATGGTCCTGAGATGTTTTTGTGAAGGAGGGAAATAGACTCACGGGCAGAAATGGAAACAAATGCCCCTCCTGCCCACCAGCCCCACGCCTGGCTTTCTGTGGGGGCGACCGTGTAATCAGGAAGCCTAATCTCCTTGCCGAACTCAGAGGCTCTGCTAGCTGATCTGGGTCCCCCTGGCCCCCGGGGGACAGAGCAAGAGGGGCTTCTTTTGAGGATTTCCTTTTTGTGCCAGAAGTGAATAAAGTGATGATGAGATGCTGGAAATAACCCCGTTACTGAGACGTGAAAGGCTTTGCTTCAGGAGAGCAGCAGCACCCGCCACCCAGGGCGCGCCAGCCCACGGGTGGCAGGCAGGCTCTGGGGCCAGACGGGCCGGGCCCTGGGTGAGTCCTCATTCTCGCACTTAGGTTCGCGTGCAGGGCTCCAGGCAGGCCTGCGCACGGCTGCTTCCTGCAGAACGAAGCAGAGAGATACAAGAATATTTCTGAAGCTTTTTTGAACTTTCGGGAAGAAGAAAAACCTGGTGTTGAGCCCCTTCAGGAGGCTTTTTGGTTTAATTCGTATCCTCATAAAATGTAGGTCTTTTGTACCAGATGAAGCTGCTGGCTGGGGCTGGTCTCTGTGAATTGCTTAGCATGTCATCTGTTGTATCCTAGGCATTTGAGCTGGCAACGGGAGATTATTTGTTTGAACCACATTCTGGGGAAGACTATTCCAGAGATGAAGGTGAGTATTGCTGCCTGCTAAATCCCTCCTTCTGAGTCTCCTGAGAGTCCTGAACTTCTGGAGAATACTGTGTTTTTGTACCAAAATAGGACTGTGTTTTGGTTTTCAAACACCAAATTCAAATGCTTTCCCTTTGAACTTGAAGCCCCCCCAGTCACAGTGAATGGGCAGCGCCTCTTGGCATAGGTGACACTGCAGGGAGCCCTTGGGCTTCAGCCTGCTCCCGTGGGCCCGAACTCAGCTGGCGGGAGAGGACAGGCCGCACAGACCCAAAGCCTCTCCTTCATCCTTTTGTCCACTCATCACTGCCCATTTCTCTGTTCTGTTGGGGGCTGAGTTGAAAACCAAGGAATTCTGGCTTGAATTCCATCTGCAAACCTGACCATCTCCATGCTTATTTGCTTGCTATGCTGCGGTGGCCTGGGGTGAGCTGGCGTCAGTCCTTGTTAATGCTCCAGATGGTGCCTGACACCTGCCAGTCCTAGAAGCCTCTGCGTGGATGTGCTGCAGACATTGTTGATTTGAATCTATTTCTGATTTTTTACTAATTTCAATTTCCCCCCCTTTTTTTTTTATCCCATCCTTCCCTTTCCCCCTCCCATTCCCGTATCCTTTTTTTTCTCTCCTCCATAGACCACATAGCCCACATCATAGAGCTGCTAGGCAGTATCCCAAGGCACTTTGCTCTGTCTGGAAAATATTCTCGGGAATTCTTCAATCGCAGAGGTAGTACCTCTTCTTTTTGAAAAGCGCCACGATGCAGACAGAAACGGAATAGCAGCTGCCGATTGTAGCATAAATGATGACAAAGGCATTTCTCCTAAATTCCCAAAGCAACCCAGCAGAATTCCTATGCTGATTTCCAAGTTGAGAGGGAAGACTGCGTTTGGCCGTGTGCTGCGGTCACCCTGTGCGTCAGCCGCAAGGGCAGAACTGTGCTCTGATGGTTCAGGTGGCCTCTGTTTCTGTCTGCGCGGGCGGTGGCAGTGTCTGCATGCAGTGTACTGATTAAACTGTCGTGTGTTTCTGTTTTGCTGGCAATGTTTCCCAATGCAGATCACATAGCATTGATCATTGAACTGCTGGGGAAAGTCCCTCGAAAATACGCTATGTTGGGGAAATATTCCAAGGAGTTTTTCACCAGAAAAGGTAACGGTATTTATGCAACACTAATTTTCAGCATAATACTCTCCCAAAAGGAGAAATTGTGCATTCACGTTTAGGCACCAGGGGACTCTGCTGAAGAAAGTGCTCAAGAAATAATGAACCATCTGATCTGTGGAGTAAGAATTTTGTAAGAAAACAACGTTCCTGAAATCCTTTATCTCCTCCACACCTTTCTTTTACTTTAAGCACCAATCTGTGTATTCATGTATTTATAAAAAGGAGTTTAAGTGACTTTTAGGAACCGGCTAGACTTAACCTTTGTATTTTGCACATTGTTCCTGGAGCCGGAGTGTTTTTGCAGTGGAGCAGAGGTGGCCTAGAGCCTGGACTTAGTGACCGTCCATCTGCGCCCTCGGGCCTGTCTGAGCTGTCTCTGTGGGTAGGGTTGTGGGCCTTGGAGCCGTGTGTGCCTCACGTTCCTGTAAATCAAACCTCACTCTCCTTTACACTGCCTCACGCTGTGTTACAGGTGACTTATTTCATATTTTAATTCTTGTTGATTTCCCTTTGTGTGACTCAGAACAGCCCTTTCTTTGCTGTGAATAGTCCCTGGTTAATGATCAATTTAAAAAAATACCCAAAAGCTCCAGGGAGTTTATTTTTAAAGAATGCCCCCCACCCCCCCTGCTCCATGCCATAATCTTTCGTGTGAGCATAAATGGTCCTTGTAATTCATGTCTTTTCCAGCTTAGATTTTTCTTTTGTTTGGAGGTGTTGTAGCACCCTTTAAAAAAAGAACTTTTTAAAGTTAATGGGAGCAGAACTTGGAGTTTGTAGAAATTTCTGTAGGTACTAGATAGGCCATCTCCTCTGCTTTAGCCAAATTTGAAGAACCAGTTTGATTCTCTATTTTCCTATGAGATAAAGAATTCTTGTAGAGTAATAACCTTTTATGATACACTTTGATGATGTTCAGCTAACCAGTCCTGTCTTGTCTTTTAAATCCCACCTCCCTGTTTATGCACACGACCTGCGCACCAGCCACGCCGAAGACGGTGGTTTCTTGCTCCACCTTCTTAGAGTGCGCTGACCACAGCCCTCAGCTTTACTGGGACCAGCCCGTGCATAACCTGGGAAATAAGTAACCAGATGCAATTGTTCTGTCATTTTCTTTTTAAAGCTTATCACAGGGGGAAAAGATTGTCAGGGAAGAATTTTCTTCAGACTTGTTGTATCAGTTTTGTTTTTGAAAATCTGGTCTTCGACACTGGGTCATCTGAGCAGGTACAGAGATCCCCTCACCACACACAGACACTCACGCACAGTCTCAGGTGGGGTTAAGGGCAGTAAGGTGGCTTTGCCACTTGAGAACAGTTGAAGCAAGGAAAAGCTCTGGATTTTTATGGCCTGGGATTCAGTGTGGCTTGGGAAATAGTGTTTATTTTAATCCTTCTTCCACATTTCAGTGTGTTCAGAGCTTGTGGGAGATGGCCTGGGCCCCCTGGAGCCCTTGGCTGGTGGAAGACCTGCCCTCGGCCATAACCTTCAGGCACTGTCTGATGGGGGCTTGGTGGGGAGGGTGGCCTGGGGCTACCAGCATCATCTTTAATCTTCATGGAAGTAGACAGCAGTATTGGCCTGCGATGCTCTGCAGGGGACAGGAGAAGGCCCAGGGGGGCTCTGGACCACAGCACCTGCTCCTCTAGGGAGTGGGCTGTGGAAGCCTCGTCCCCTGACTTAGGCACCAGGCATGGGGAGGAACAACAGCCAACGAAGGCACACGAGGGTGTTCCCTCTAATTGTGCTGCCCTGACCTTTCCTGCAGCAAGGAGCCGTTTAGAATGACTGTGCTCTGTGTTTCTCTGTCCTTCGTGGGTGAGGTACCAGTCCTGCGCACGTGGGAAAGATGAAGAGGGACAGAGGAAGGGCCTTGAAGGGTCAGGTGAATTATTTGAAGGCACATCTGCCTGCAGCCTGTGGTCTGGTTTGCTGCTGGAGTTGGCTGCTCTAGGGCTCTCTTGTTCCTGTTAGGCTTTGCCACTGGCCTGAGCTACAGGCCTGAGGGTGGCACCACTGAGGACCAGTCCAGCGCCAGCGGGGGCTTGGAGCCCTCTCCTCACGCCCGCTCTGGGAGTCCTCGAGAGGACGTGGTGAGTGACGCCTGAGGGACTGGCACCAGGGTGGGCGTGCAGAGGGCTTGCTTTGGGGCTTGCTGGCACATCCCCACGTCGCTGTGGCCTGTGCACTTCAGGGACTGGGTGCGTGGGTTCTTCTTGAGGAGCTTGTTAGAAGGTGACCTGCAGGGTGCAGTGCATCTGGCAGCCTCGGTAGGGACGGACCAGAAACGTCTGCACTCGGTGCGACTGTGGTAACGAGAGTCCTTTCCCTTTTTTGGATGATTAGGCAAGAAAGCCCCTAAAATGACCGGGAATTGGGACTTCATTTCTTTCCTGATTATTATTTATAGTAACTGGAGATCAGAAGGAACTTAGGGTCTTCACGGAAGTGACAGGAGTAATACTATGTGAGGAATGAGGACCTGTCAGCGAAGTTGGTTTTGCCGTGTCCCTCAGGGTGCGGTGGTTGTTTGCTGCACTGAAAACGTGTTTTGGTGTGCTGCTTCCGGGAAGGAGTGCGAGGGTACGTTTCAGAAATTACGGGACCTTGTATGTCTTCATTTAAATTTTTTTTTTTAAATACTTTTCTGCCGGAGCTGATAAAGAGAAAGGCAGGATGGAAACTGCTGTGAATTTGCTTCCATCACATTGGAAAGCCATTGGGACAGAGGGAGCAAACAGCAGGTCTGCCTGCCCCTCGTCCTCCTGGGAGGGGAGCAGGTTTCTTCCCCACCCCGAGGTCAGGGAGGAGGAGCAGGGTCTGTGTGTTAAAGCTGAATATCAAATGCAGCTTAGTGTCATCTTCTTGCTTACAATTCAGAGTAAAAGTGATAACTATTTTCAATTATTTCTTGGTCCAGGCATTTTAAAATTGAGCTGGATTTTTTGGCAGGGAATGTAATTACTGTTCTCACCCTTTAAGGTTTCATCTGCTGGTTATTCCTTTGGATATGGGCATTAGCCACCAAAGATCATTAAGAAAGACCATCTTGACTGGTGGGTCCAGGTGTGGCCCAGTAGAAATGAGCGCCTAAGGATTTTGTCCCTGTCCTGTCCTGCCGTGGTCTGCGTGTCTGTGTGGTCCCTCCACCCACTCGTGTGGAAATCCAGAGGTGACCGTGTTAGGAGCAGGCTGTTGGAAGGTGGGTGAAGTCATAAATGGGTTTGGTGCCTTATAAAGAGGTCCAGAGAGCTCACTCACCCCTTCCACCATGTGAGAACAGAGCAGGAAGTCTGTGACCCGGAAGAGGGCCCTCACCTGCCCGCACTGGCACCTCCAGGACGGTGAGAAAGAAACTTGTTGTTTATAAGCTACCTTGTCAGTCCTGCTTTGTGATAGCAGCCTGACCGGCCTAAGACATGAACCTGGGAAGGGAGTGGTCCTCCAGAGGGGCCCCAGCCCTGAGGTGGTGGTGGGAAGAGGGGCACAGCCAGGGGCGCACCTGACTCACAGGTGTTCTGTCGACCTGTCAGAAGCTGTCATGTTAGTAAAATTTGCTGTATTGAGAATGAAAGTATGAGAGGAGACAGCTTTAAAAAGAAAGAAAACTATTTGATTGTGGATGAGGGCATTAAGTGTTTTATAATCTATGTAAGCGATATTGTGTATCAGGCCAAAAACTTTCTTAAATACAATGGAAAATCTCAAAGCATGTGGGGAACTTCTGTGTAGCCCAGGGACTCTTTGCAGGATGGGCTCGAGATAAGTGATGTCGGGTAGAACGGTGGGTTGGGGTGGGGTGGACAGAGAACTGAGGGTGAAACTCAGGAGCTGGGTTTTAAAAGAGACTCCATTCTTAATTTCTAGTGTTTGAGATGAAACTTGCTAGAGTGATTGTAACTGATCTCCAGAATCGTCTAAAAATCAACAGTCTCTCATTTCTGTGAAGAGCCCCTTTGTGGGGTTTGGCCCACACAGTCTGGGCACTGCCCTCACTTGATTTTCTTGGCTTCAAGTTGAAACCTTTGTCATGGCATTTCTGCATGGCGCAGGCAGTGAAGCCAGGCAGATGCCCTCTTGACTTCGACCAGTTGAGGAGCTTGTGGGGAGTCGGGCCTGGAAAGGGTTTGAAAAATTAAGTTGGTCGCAGTCAAGTGTTCAGTTATTGGCAGTTTGTTTCAGTACAACGTAATATCTTGGTGTATTTTCCTAAGAGAAAAGATTGTCAGGGTAAAAGATATTTTTACAATAGGAGCAAATAATTAAAAATTTTGTTAAAATGTTTTGTTATCTGATTGTTTTTTTGTTTTTTATTCTGTGTGGTGGAAGTGGAGGTGGCTGTCTTTGTTGTGTGTTACGAGTAGGGCTGGGCCGTTTGAGTGGACCTGAGACCCTGACTCCTAGGAGGGGCCTGTTCTTGGTGTTTCTAACAGTAGATACACCAGGTTGGGAGCTTAGGGGTTGTTTCAAGTAACCTTTATGACGTGTTACAGGGCAGCGTTTCTTCTTATCACTGAATTGAACATAAGAATTTGTACGTATAATCATAGGGCCTAGGTGAGTGTCATTCCTGTTTTTCTTGGCATGATAGAGTTTCCCACCTCGATCCATAGTCCGTATACTTGTTCTTTGCAGAGACAGTTCACTGCTGTTACGGTGCAGTATTACTATGCATTGAATGCCTGCCGGTACTCGGACTACTTGGCGTATTGCGTATTTTCCTATTACAGACAGCGTCTTCGTACATACAGTTTTTGTGTGGGATTACCTGGTCAAAAGTCTGTTAGATGCTTCAGGATTTTCTTTGGAAATGGCTTTTTTCGGTTTATAGTGCAGCTGTTAGCTTAAGGCACCTGTCATGGTAAAGCGTAGCTCTCGTCATGAAAGATTTGTACTGACTTGCTGCCTGTTGATGGATTTTAGTCACTCTGAGAACTGAGCCCTCGGGAGTAGATCCCCGTGTTCTGAGCAGACTTCTCAGCAGCTGTTCTCATTTGCAATCCTGGGGGGGTGTGTTTGTCCGAGATGAGAATGTCTTCTCCCCACAGAGCTGGTTTTACCACGGGAGGCGTGTGGTTTCTCAGTTTGCTCTAACCTTGCTCTGGTAAGATCAGCAGTCACTATAAAAGCCATAGAGTTGTGTTAGAGAAAATGCAAAAAAATAAAAGAAGAAACAACCATAAAACAAAGCTGGTGTTTGGGGGCACCTGCTTTGCGTCTTTGTGGGCACTTTGAAAATTACTTCTGGGATCATACGTAGTACATGGTTTTGACTTCTGTTACTACTGAGCATGTTATCATATTATTTCCCCCTTGTTATTAAGTAATATTAAATAATACTCCTCGAGTGGATGTACTGTGGCTGTTTGTTTTTTTTAACCACTATTCTCCAATTATGGAGCACTTATAATTTTATAAGTGTGTAATTTTGCAGTGAGCATATCTGAGGGGAGGTGGTGGATGCCAGCGTTATTTCTTTAGGCTGAATTCTGGAACTGGAATTTCCGGGTTAAAGGGGTGAACATTCGCTAATGGCTCACACTTTGTTCTCACTGAGACTGTTTCCTGTCCCGGGAGGGAAACTTCCTTCTCTGAGCCAGTGGGTCCTACCTGCATCCTGAGGACAGAGCTGCCCTGCGGTCTAGAAGCCACACTTAACTCCGTCCCCTGACCTCATGTGGGAGCCAGAAACTTACTACCTGCTGATGGTTTCTGTATTCAGCATTGTGTTTATGTCATGATTACGACTCTGTAGACAAACCAGTTCATGAGAATGTGCATTGAAAGAGTCTAGGCTAAAAGGAAAGGTCATTGTGGGGTGGAGTACAGGTCGTTTTTCCCTTTTGCTTTTGTGATTTTCTGTGGCATTTTTATCTTCCTTATGATTAAAGAAAGAGGAGGGGTATGTTCCTACACTGAGTTGAATAAATGGGTGAAGCAGACCAGGCCTCCTGAGAAGACCTTTGTAAGCGCAGGACTGATTCTCTGTTAACGCATAACATGCACAAATTCACCTTGTTGGTTAAGTTACAGCAGGTGCAAGAGGAGAGAGGAACCCACCCTTGTGCAAGGGCACCTGGCAGGTGCCTGCCTCTCAGCTGCTGGACGCAGGGGCTCTGGCCAGCCTGGGCCCGGGGACGTGGGGAGTGGGGCGCAGTGCTGTCTGCGGGGACTGCGGTCCGGACACTGAGGGCACCGGGGAGGCCTGTTTATGCGCATGTCCTGTGTGGCATCCTGTGAAAAGTTCTAACAGGCACAGAAAATGAGTTATTCTTAAAGATGGTCAATCTGTCCTTCTGGCAGTTTGACTTTAAAATAAACACTTTTTCCTTCTGTGAGAAAGGCTGTAATGGATTGCAGACCATTTACTAGCTTGTTAGTTACTCTGTAGGTCAGCCAGGGCTGCTCATAACCCACACTTTTCTTACTGCAGTTAGCACATTTTGAAAAGTATAACTTCAGCATGTTTGAAAAGTGTAATTGATGTCCTGACAGCGTAGACTTTACAGCAAATGTGGACAGGTGAATGGTACTTGATTTGGGTTGGCCCTAGAGCTGTGCTGACCGGTGCAGTAGCCACTAGCTACATGTGGCTGTTTAAAGTGCAACAAATTAAAATTAAACTTCTGTTCCTTAGTCATACTGTCCCCATTCCAAATGCTCAGTAGCCACATAGGCAGCTGCCACATTAGCATAGATACAGAACATCTCTCCCATCACAGAAAGTTCTCTCACCAAGCACTGTTCCAGAGGAAAAGACTTTTCTTTGCATAGTTACCTGCAGAAATAATGGTTCAAGGAGTTTAAATAAAGCTTAAAGTTTTTTCTAAGCAAATTTGCAAATTGCAAAAAAAAAAAAAGAATCCAAGGTGGAGCGAGAGTGCCTCAGTCTTAGCAAAAGTAAATATTCTGAGCATCCTTAGCTCGCTCTGCTTATTTAAAGAAACTAAAGCTGGTACAGATGGACCCCTGCTTGCATTCCTCAAGCCTGCTTGAAACGTGACACAGGCATGTAGACAGTTCACGATTATCTCGTGTGTGAGAGCTGGCCTGCGGTGCCGCCTGGTGTTGAGCAGGTGGGTGTGTGCGTCAGTGAAAGGCGCAGCCTGGGAGCGGCCTTGACGCTGCCTGTCTTTCCCGTAGGAGAGCTGCGGCACATCACCAAGCTGAAGCCCTGGAGCCTCTTTGATGTACTCGTGGAAAAGTATGGTTGGCCCCATGAAGATGCTGCACAGTTTACAGATTTCCTGATCCCGATGTTAGAAATGGTTCCCGAAAAACGAGCCTCGGCTGGTGAATGCCTCCGGCATCCTTGGTTGAATTCTTAGCGGATTCTGCACACGAGCGTTCTGAGCTGGCACGTGTTGTCCAGTGCATTGGCCCTAAAGGGGGACTCTTGCTCTTTAACAGGATTACAAGTGAGCTGGCTTCATCCTCAGACCTTTATTTTGCTTTGAGGTACTGTCGTTTGACATTTTGCTTTTTGTGCACTGTGATCCTGGGGAAGGGCAGTCTTTTGTCTTCAGCTTAGTAGTTTACTGACCCACTTTCTTCTGGAAACAATAACATGTCTCTAAGCATTGTTTCTTGTGTTGTGTGACATTCAAATGTCAATTTTTTTGAACGAAAAATACTTTCCTTCTTGTGTTTCGGCAGGTTTTGTAACTATTTATGAAGAAATATTTTAGCTGAGTACTATATAATTTACAATCTTAAGAAATTATCAAGTTGGAACCAAGAAATAGCAAGGAAATGTACAATTTTATCTTCCAGCAAAGGGACATCATTCCTGTATTATAGTGTATGTAAATGCACCCTGTAAATGTTAATTTCCATTAAATATGGGATGGGGACTCAAATTTCAGAAAAGCTACCCAGTCTTGAGTGCTTTGTAGCCTAAGTTGCATGTAACAGACTTTAACTGCTCCAAGGAGTTGTGCCAACTTTTCATTCCATGGCAGTCCTTTTGCATTGGATTTTAAACAAAGTGGCTCCAGGTTTTGTCATTCCCTATATGGCACTTTAAAGATAGAAAAGACATGCTTTTTATTCTAAAATACATGATAGTGTAGCACTCCCATTCGTATTTTTGCATATTTTTAATTAAAAATACTTTTAAGGAAGAAGAGCAGTTTCCCTTTAAAAATGTGGTGGCCCGGTACCATGTGGTGTTGCCTTCTCCAAGCACTGTTAAGTTAAACTCTGCATAGATTAAATTGGACAAGAGAAACATGTTCAGTGTGTGGAATGAAAAAAAAATACATATATATATATATGGGGGGGGTGGGGGAAGCTCGCTTGTGTTTGTCTAGAACTAAGGTATGTATATGTACAATTTGCAGCACGGTGGGCAGAACACTAATATCTAGGAGGTAAAGGTGATTGCATTCATTCCAGAGACAGGTTTTATGTGAGGCTACAGTAAATTTTACTAGCTTTTCCATTGTCTTTCCACATACTGAAGCTGAGAAAATGATTTTCCCTTTGCAGGTTGCACACAATTTTGTTTTATGCATTTCCTTAAAATTGTAGAATCCTGGACACAAACCATAGTAGGCAATACAATTTTAGAACGTAATATATAGAGGTACATTCAGCCTTTTTTAGAAATCAGTGGATTGAATGTCGGGTTTTTTTTTTTTAATTTTACATTCTTCAAGGTGCCTCTGTTTTCTTGACTTCGTCCATTAACATTTATCAGTATGCCTTTGCAATAACTAGATTGTGAAAAGATAACAAGTATTGTAACAAGAATTCATTGTTTGAGGTGCTTGCAGTTGTCGTAAGAATTAAAGTGTTTTGGGTTTCTCCCCCCCCCCCAAGATATTGCCTTGGTCATTGGCCTATATTTGGAGTGATAGAATCGACAAAAATTTGCTATTTTTAGTGTAGTGTCACCAAAACTAAAGGAAATGTCAACATTCCTATTGCAGGAGATACAGTTGTAGAACCATTCATTAAGGTTTATTGTGAGTAAATCGTTCGTTGCTTTGTAAGGTGTCGAAGACGGGTCTAGAACAGATGCTGTCATACAGATTCATTACCTAGAATTTCAGTGATCCTTTTTCATTCATGTTTCATCAAAAGCATACTAATTACATTTTGTTTGATCATTGCCAATTTTTTCTGTTTTCTTTTGACAGTGTTCACTGGGAGGGAACAAGGCACGCAGTCCTCTTAGGAGTTAACATTAAATCGTATTGCTGTGAGGTGGAACGTACTGTTCATTTATGACATGTGCATGCTCAGTTTTGCTCTGGAGGCTGTAGGTTACCATGTAGGTTCTGTGGCAGATGGTGGCTGTAGACCAGTGATGCCATCCAGTTTCCACAGGAACCGTCCTCACAAGAACCAGAGTACATGTATGTCTTCTCTAAGTCTGTAAGAATTACCAGGGTTATAAGCACACTTGAATGAAATTTGTCTAATGGAGTTTTGGCTCATGTTAAAAAAAAATCTAGGTTATTATGAATTATGTAAGGATCTGTTGCTTAAGCTAAAATGGTTAACTAGCTTACAGTATAAAAGCAATTGCTCTCGAAGGAATGTACGTTCATATTACTTACAGTACGGTTTTTAGCAGATTCTTGGTGGCTTGATGATGATGAATGCATAGAAGCTAAATGAGAACAATTGGTTATGCAGAACACTATGGCCAGCTCCGTGATTCTAGTTGAATGTCCTGTCTTTTCCTTTCTCTAGTCTGTGTGAAGTCTTCATGGAAAATGACAAGCAGTGAATCACCTATGTGATTATAGCAGATTCATAAGCTGGCTATCTGGAAATTAGAACTGTGCCAAGGCAGAGAAAAACAGGATATAGGAGCTTCAAAAAAGCATAAACTTTCTAGGTGAAAACTGATTTACTAACTTGTTTCTTCCTGTACTTGGATCATCCATAACTAATTAGCAGGATAAAGTACCCCTTCTACTTGGGCAGAGAACTTCAGTTTGTATTTATAGGTGAAATTGCTTCTTAAATTCCACTGTTTTCACCCATTTTCAGATTCTGCAGTTTACAGAAAAGCTTCTGTATACATTATTTATGTAGTGGGCAAATCTAAAACTATGAGGAATTAAAAATCTTTAGGATGGTCCTTTTAAAGAGGTGTGAATATGGACAGTTCACTGTGCTAGTTAACTACGTTTTGTGTTTGAAACTGTCAAGGGACGGATGACGTAAAGCCATTTCGCCTTGGACAAGTGTTTCTTCAGTGAATACGATAAGTAGAATTCTGTTTGATAAATCAAGGATGGCAAAAGTTGACCTAAGTTCTTCTAAAACTTGAAGATGATTAGGATTTGAGCCCTAAACGCAGCTGTGTTAATGTATCATCAGCTATTTTCAAAAGGAAATGGAAATTAAAAGTGTAAAACATGACTTACATTACTGACAAATCTTAGTCATTTTTAGTCTGTTTACTTTTTTCTCAATACACAGAATTTGTATATGGTGCCAAAGTATGTCAAGTAATTGGATGATGAAAAATGTGTGGACAAATAGTGTCATTACTATTGGTTATACTTAAGCCTCCTGAAAGGTAGAGGACAAAGGATAAGAATTTTTTATTTTTTGAAAATAACTAGCATTTTATATTTCAGCAATAAAATGTTCATTTGAGGCCATTTTAGTTTCACTTAAGAGATCCTAGAAATAATGCCTTTTTCCTTTAGTTTTGTATATTTAAAACAGGTTTTTAAAATTTCCTATTACTGTTTTTAATACTATAGCTAGATAGTAAATGTTAATTTAAGGTTTTAAGATAATTTTGATTCATCAGTAGTACATTTCAGCCATGTAGATCATGGCATGTACAAATTAGGTATGCCTGTGTTTTTAGGTAAACTCTAGATTTTCAAAGTTATTGTAAATCATAGTCTATAACTGTATTATGTGTGATGCTTTAATGGAATGAATTCATTTTGTATGTCAGATATAAGTAGATGTACATAGTAGTTTCCTATAGCTGTTGCTCCTGCAAAAATAACAAGTAGGAATATTACAGGAACAAGCCCTCACTGCCTCCTGATGCTTCCTGCAGTCCAGCTGGGGTAGTAGTTGCTAAAGAAAATGGAAGCCTCCTTCCAAACTCCTGTCTGGAAAATGTAAGTTTTGTGAAAACACTTGTTTCAACAGATCCCCAATCTCAGAAGTTGTACAGGACAATCTGGTAAAACTGACATAATTGTGATTTATTAACATGAATTAAAATGCCCAACCAGTGCTTCAATGTGACAGTATATTTAAAATAAAAAAGAAATTAAAAGCCATATACTGTACTACTTTCACAAAGATCACACAGTTTTGCAAAGACTTGTCATATGTACAATGCTATATATCAAATGAGAAAAGCTGTAAGCAATTATATACGCAAAAGAAATGCAGTATTTACAGTTTGTCAGGAGACATTAAAATCATCTATACATTAAATTACATTTTGCTTGCAAATTAACCGATAAAACAAAATGAGCCATGTCCACACCAAACTATAAAGATCTGTATTGCATTTTTTTATATTTAAGATGCACTCACAGAACTGCTGACAGGAAAAAAAGAAAAAATCCTCATAGTGCCATTACTTAGCTGTGTAGTTTAATGCGTATGTATAAAATAATATAGAAAACATTCACTAAATGAATTTAACTGCAACAAAAAAAATGTAAAGATCATGTAGCATCAAATCTACTGCCAGAAAAACAGCTGGAATGTTCGTTCATTTACAAAGTAAAGATCCCTAATACTGGCTGAACACATTTCTTAAGGAGTTTTAAAAAGCAAAAGTGGGAAAAATACAATGAAAGAGCACTGGTGTTTTTTTTATACAAAGTTTCATGTACAAGCTTTAAAAAGTACCTTAATAGGTACATATGAAATATACAGTTTATCTTACAGAACATTTTAAAAAATGTTTTTTGCAGTCCATTTTAATGCCACCCTGAACCATGATAGTTGTTCTGAAATGTTGGTGGCACCTGTGCTCTGTGAATTGGAATCTGTCCAGGCACTGGAGATGCCTGCTGAGGTCCTTGAACCCCATGTGGCAGGGCCACAGAGCCAGGATGAGGACAGAACCCTGAAGCAGTAGGTGTTGGAATACTGTTTGGTCCCTGGGGCTGGAGATGAGGACCTGCAACTGGTAATGGACAGTGTGGCCCTGCTCCGGAAGGCTGGTGTTGGGGTCCCGGTCCCAAAGTGGTGTGATGTGTAGCTTGTGAGGGGTACGGTGGTACAGCTGGATGAGCGCTGGAAGGGAAAAGTGGAGGTCCTTGATGAGGTGGATGGTGTAAGGCTTGAGCTGATGTGGTGTGATGCCCAGAAGCCAAAACGCTGGAAGGCGGAGGAGGAGGGGGTGGTGGAGGGGCTGAATTTACGACATGCTGGTGTTGTGCTTGTAGACCTTGAAGTCCTGTGGAAGGATGGGGCGGTGGATGGTGATGAGGGGCAGGCCCAGGAGGTGGAGGGGGTGGTGGCAAATGGTGTCCAGCAGTTTGAGAATGAATATGCGACCCAGGGGTGACGGCATGAACGGGCCCCACTACGTGTGCTACAGAGTGTGGCTGATGGGAACTCGGCTGTTGGAGCAGGTGTGGTCCTGGAGCAGGTGGTGGCGGAGGAGGGGGTGGGACCACAGCAGCAGCAGCAGCAGCAGCAGCAGCAGCAGTCTGATGGTGAAGAGCAGGGTTCTGAGAAGGCAAAAAATGCCCTGGAGTAACGTGGTGTCCCGGAACTGTTTGCTGGCTTGTAGTGCCAGGAAGTGCTTGACTTGGTCCTGATGTAAACACAGTTTGTTGGGAAAGACTACCTTTAAGCTGATTATAGTTCTGAAAGTTTGCAGAGGGCTGCTGGTTTTGATAATAAGACGAAGAAGAAGGGGGCGGAGGGGGTGGAGGCGGCGGTGCCGTGCTGCTCAGACTCTGTTGGTTAAACTGACTGTATGTTGCTGAAGATTGTCCTGAGGGTGTCTGGGTAAATAATGCTCCAGAAGTTGCCTGCTGAGTGTTGGCTTGAAGGTTCTGTGCTGCGGAATAAAAATTTCTTTGCGGCTCTCGCTGAGGTGTTCCAACTTGAGGTGACTGTGAGTGGTGAGGCCTGTAGGGAGAGCCTAACTGCTGGGAAGGGGGCTTTGGTGACAGATAACCGTGCTGCACAGGCGTGTGAGGCGTTGACGACTTTGGGGGATTTTCTATGTGAGGTGACGGAGGACAGTGCAACTTCACCGGTGCAGAAGGCAGCTTCTGTGAAGGTTGCTCAGATGAATTACGGACAAGTGGCTGAGGAGGATGATTCTTTGAAAGTGCTTGGGGGTTATTATTTAATAGCTGTTTTTGTTGGAGTTCTGTTTTCGGGTGAACACCATTCTCAGCTTCTGATACAATAACTGTTCCCTCCCAGTGGGAATCTGGTTTTGTGAGTATTTTCCCAAGTGGTTGAACAGGAATTACAGGTCCCGGGGAACCAGGCTGTGAAAAGAAGACAAATTACACAGACTTAAGAAACATTTTATGTACACTGAGGCCTGTTGTTATGGGTATTTAATGTTACTTAAATATAAAAGAGGGTAGGTAGGGAATAAGACAAGTCTGAGACAATTACAGAGGCTTGGGAGAATGAAAAGCCACTTAAGCTGAATTATTTCAAGACAAGTTAAGGAAATAATGGTCTTTAAATTTAACCTGCCTTTTTCCCTGTAAGCAATGAAACCTATTTCTGAGCCTTACTCTGAAAGAACTTCAAATTTCTGCACTCAACCTAATGACTAATTGGCTTGGGTATATAAACTTGCTCCCCTATGGTAAAAGTTTTTACATTATTCAAATATAGATACTCCAGGTCTACTAAGAAAAAAATCAATCTTAGTTTCCAAAGATAACACCACATTGGATGATCACGAGCCAGGGTGGAGATGGCATTTCTGTTAAATGATTATGTCACCTTACTTATTATTTTTGAGAATTGGGTGGTCAAATATTTCATGAAAAGGCTGTAAATTTCCTAGACACCACTAGAATAAGGGGTGGAACTCTTGGAGCAAATATAAGCTACTGAAGTACGTTTATCACCTTGGAACTTTTGGTCAAAGTTTGTTTAACAGGAAAAGTGCCGAGAAATCTCCATGTGCGTGTTACCATCCACTTTTCTGAATGGCCACATTCAAAAGTCAATGTTATTATTACCTTGCTCATTTTTGAAGGGCTTTTACAAGCATTTTGGGAAGTATCTGGGGATGGACATTCACTTGTAGTCATGGGTTCTGGATTTTCAGGATCAGGATCTGTAAAGCATAGGAAACCACAGAAAAGGTAAAATTACATGATGAACACTGCAGCGTCAATCCTGCTGTTCAAACCAACTTCTTAGAAAGGCTCTCTCCTTTGATTTTAAAAAGTATTGAAAACAAAAACCATGATAGGTCATCTGCTTACTGACCTTCCATAAGTTCACTGAAAGAAGGGACTGGGCCCTTGGGTTGCAACTGGGGAATGTGATTTGAATGAGATGAAGGTGGAGACGGAACATGACTCGGTGAACATGGGACACATGGTGATTCTCCCCCTAGAGGTGAAGCAGAAGCAGACCCAAAGAGAACATTAGAACTGCAGAGAAGGAGGGTGCGGAGTGATCGACTAGCTGACTCCTTTTTGGGCAAGGAACAAGGTCACTTACCACTATCTTTATCTTTTCGGTGATCGCTGAGAAGCAAAGCTCTCTGGTAACTCCTCTCCCTCACTTGCTCCACTGAAGTTGAGGCAGTCCTTTAAAATCAAATTGTATCATCAGCTCAAAACCTACTGCAGACTACATCATTCTATGTCCCTTGATGGTCTACATATCCCCTTAGACCAAGGCTTTTGCTTTTTGGGGAAAGATACTTTGGTGTTAGGAGAAAAAAGCTGTTTTCAAAGCTTAACAGCTCCCAAAGCTGAGATTTTTTTTTTTTATCCTCATGTATTTCAAAAACTCAAGCAGACACCCAGGAGAGGGGAATTAAAGGAAAGCATTTGACATTTAGAATGCCACTTCAGGTTCCAAAGGAACCAAGTATACCCCTTACAGATTACCTTGTGTCTGGACTGTAAGGCTAGCAGGAAGCTCCCAGGGATAAGAGGGCCAAGAAGCAAAGTATGAATGTGAGCTCCTGCCCTTTGCCAAGACCCTCCTAGATCCGGCTTCTTCTATTCCTATTGAAGAAACACTGAACACTGTTTTTTCAAGGTAACTGGTAAGGGTGGTAAAGAAATCACAGGATGCTGACTACAATAAAGGTTCTTTAGAGAGGAATATTTGTGAAAATTATCAAGGCGTATACCCAATGGCCCTTAACGAATATCGGCAAATGTATAGCCGGTTCAAAACTCTATCAGAAAAAAAGGATCTTTCAAAATTATGACCACCAAACCTCTATGTGCTTAGTCTTGAGAGAACAACAAAGCAGTAGAAAGTTAATTAATTAACAGAAAGTTGGGGTCCCCCCACCCAACAGCATACTTCAAATCTTTAAGAACATAGCTCCATTCAAAATCAGCTGTGTAAAAAGTTAAGTTCCTGACTGGATGACAAAATTAAAAGACTGCTTTCACTGTAAGGTATACTACTTGTAATTCTAAGGTTACCAGTTAGGTTTTTTAAACAGGCTTACCACTGAACTTCCGGTTCATTCTTTTCACTGACAGAAGCTTCCTTAACAGCACAGTTACTGCTGGTTTCTTCCGAAGTGACGTTATAGACTGTAGCTGGTGTTGGTAAAGGTAGGCCAGCAGTGCCTTCTACCTGCTCCCCGTTTTCACTCCTGTGGGCACACCCATCACCACTGCTGCTGCTCAAGTTCCCACTTGTGTGAGGTGATACACTAACCAGTGGAAAGTGTTCTGCCTTAGAGCCACTTTTCCTAGCTTCACGTTGTCTTTTCCGGTATTCTAATAGAGAAACCTTAAGCAGGAAAGACAGGAAAAGCAAATCTCTTATTCTTGTTTTATATGTCAGAGTCAATCTATTTTTTTCTAAAGAGAATTACTATATTTACATTAGGAAAATTATGTAAAAAAATTTGATTCTCTACAAATAATAATAATTAACAATTATCAAATGCCTACTATATATGTCAGGCATTATATTTAGGTGATTTACATACATTATCTCATTTAATCCTCACAACAAAAACCCTATGAAATAGGTATATTATCATCCCCATTTTACAGATGAGGAAATTGAGTAACTCACTCACTCAAGGTCACACAGCTGGTGAGTGTTGGAGCCGGGATTCGAACCTAGGTCTTACTTGAAAGCCCGTGCTCTTTCCACTATACTATATTGCTTCCCACAAAGTTGCCAACTGGACTCTGTTATAAAAATTAAAAGCACACATCACTAAAATTCTTTGACTTACAAAGCAATAAGCCTGTTAACAAATAAGTAAGTGTTGAAATTTCTCCCATTGCACTGAAACAAGGCATTCTAATTGTCTCAGTAAGTCTGCCAACCAACTAGTGGCGGTAAATCAAGGAACTTACTGTTTATATAATACTTATCTATTATTATTAATACTTTTCAGAATACTTTTATACCCATGGCCTAAATAATAAAGATACTATGGCTGAAGAAAGAGGTATTTCTTCTGTACAGGGCTGCCTCTTCTATGTAAAATAAGGGTAATATTACACACAAATATTATACAGTTCTGTTGATTTGGCTGGGAAGTGGTTATCTTTAAAAATTATTCTTTCAATGAAATAAATCATCTTGAGATTTCGATCTCTGAAACCATGGTCCAGTACTAGAATGTTCTAATTTAACTGAGCAATTTAGAAAAGGTTTAAAAATACATATCAAAAATTTAACGTGAATGACTAAAGTATGAATGCCTTACATAATACGTATTATACCTACTAATTACCCTCAGTAGTATGAAAAAAAAAACACTAATAAAAGGACTATAAATCGTTAAATTTGTAACCTTTTTCTTTTGTGGTGGATTCTGGGGTGTGCAACTTCCGTCGATCAAACTGTCATTAACAGTCCGTCCGAAACCAGACACAAGCCCATCTTCTGAAGTACAGAACACAGGTGTTTCCATAAACATGCCTCTAGTATCATCCTGCATCAGGCACTTTGACTCACTTATTCGGAAGCCTCCTCCAACCTCCAACTGATGTGAGGGTGTCAGGTCCCTCAAGTTCGAGTTTACTGAGAAGTTAACTCCTGTTCTCTCAGGACTCTTTACCCAGGAAGAATATAGTGGACCCCGTCCAGGGTGAGCAGATTCCAGCTGGCTGTTAGAATCAGTCCTGTCGTGTGTAGGTGTTCCCATGGTTTTATGTAAGGCAGTTTGCTCAGCTGCATCGAGTCCCAGCTGAAGATCTGACACACATTCCTTTTCTCCAGGGCACTGCCTGTTGACTTCAGTCCTACTTCTGGGGCTGGTATAACCAATAGTCTTTATTTCTTGCAGACCCAGTTCAGTTAAATTTGAATTTCTAAAAGGCCCCAGTGTTAACATGGTTGAAGCTCTCTCATATCCCTGTTTACAGAATTAAAAACAAAAGTTATACAAATAACCACATTTTGAAGCTACTTATTTTTAAATCCACCAATAATTTAAGCAAAATAATGACACTAGGAAAAAGTCACCAATTTAAAAAACCTTTTTGAGTATCTCCTTACCTCTTGACTATAAGTGCGTCTCTTAATTTCTGGAGAACTTTCTGGGGAAGAAATATTCTACATAAAAGAAATCAGAATTTGAAAATTAAAATACATAACTAAACCCATGATATTTATAGCAGTGAAAACTTAAAATGAGAAACAAACACTTGTTTTAAACTTTCTGTGTTATTTCTATTCCCCTTATATTTGCTTTCAGGTCAGTTTGATACATGTAGTCAGCCTGACTCTGTATATCAATAAGATGAAAGTTATGTTCATTTTAATTAAAGTTGAAATTCACATAAATGCATGTTCCCAGTTAAATCTTTTTTCTGCTCTCAGTACACTAATTATAAATGGGGGGGAAGCTATTAAAGAAACCGCATCCCCACTGATTTTTTTTCCCATTTAAATTTCTCACCTCAAAGTGCATGGTATTTCCTGGTGTGCCAGGAGTTACAGGAGTAACTGGTGAATATATGGGCTTATAACCATTTCTGCAAGCTTCATCATCTGACTTTATCCGTGGAGGAGTGGCAAATGATGGGTCCGTGGGAGGAATATCTGTGTGAGTTGGTGTAGCATATGGTGAAGGAGTAGGTGTGGAGGTTTCCGAGTAAGCAGAATCTAGCAACTGATAAAGTCTTCGTTTTTTTAGTGGTGTAGTTAAATCTGTTGGTGAAATAATAGAAATTACATTGCTGGTATTGGCTATAATATATTGTGGAAAAGATCAAAACAACAATTACAATTATAACTTTCACGGCGAAACTAAATTGTAGGGTTTTAAAGATATTACTAACATGAAGCAATCTCCGTCCACCCCCAGCTCAGTCAATTTCACCATTCGCAAGCATCATCTTGCCAGAAGGCTTACATGCCTAGCAATCTCTAAGAAATCTTACAAGTAGAGATGTTAATTTAACTTTCTGTTTGAAAAACAGCTAGCCCAAAAGCCAAAATTCAACCATAAACTCCAATGAACATGCTACTGCCAATTAAGGTTTTTTTGGTCTATCTTCATCCAGAATGTTGGAGGACAGAAAAGAGAAAATCCATCTGATGGTGTGCTGCTTTTGTAAGGTACACCGTAATAACTAGTATATGTAAAAGCTATATACGTCCTGCCACGTCTTCCCACACTAACGTAATACTGAATGAAAAAAATTCTACCTGGGAGGGAACAGCTATCATTTAACAGCAGTGGACTTTTATTTTCACCATTGACTGTAGGACTTCTGGATCGTTCTTGACAGGGTGAATTAAATCTATGTAAAATTGCTAAGTTTTCTTCTTCTAGAGCTTGTTTCAACCACCGCTGAAATACATAAAACAATCAATGAATAGAAATCAGTTTATAGCTATTTATATAGCTTATAAGTGTAGAGCCAATTCCAAAAGCATTTCACTACCAAGAATGAGAGGCATCGGCTCATCCTAGACTGTCATGTCCAGAGAAAAGTTTACCTTCTTGCATGAGCCAGAAATGTTTTCAGGAGGTTCTTTTCTTCTCCTTTTTTCTGAAAGGAATGGTGAAGTAAATCTAATATAGTGCTTAGGAGTAGAGTATACATGCGGACTGTAAGTGAGACCCGGTAAAGAATTGAGCTGCGTAGCTAACACTTCAGGATCTGTAGTTATGCGGAGAGGCCTTTCTGAAAGGCTGTCTGCAGGTTTTCCTGTCTTCTCATTCTTCTCATTTAACCATTCATTGACCAAGTGCTAGAGAGAAGGAAAATTTATGTAATTATACAGATTCTCCTACAGAGTATTCTAATATCAAATTTGAAATTGATTTATTATCTAAAATGATAGATTAAATCATTATGATGTCCAAAAAACCCCATTCTTAAGTCATTCCACATTTCCTTGGTTATCTAATCTTACAACAAAAAGTTTTTATACAGTAATACTCTGCAGGAATAAAGCACGTGGTAGTTTTTGTAACAGTGAAATCTATGAGACTTCAGTACCACCTTAAAAATACAAACACTAGATTGAGGTTTGTTACTGTTTCTATATGAGGTATAAAATGTTCAGTTTTTTAAGAAAAACCTGACTTTAGGGAGTGCTTTTCTACCTTGGCTGCCCATCAGAATCTCCAGTTGAGACTAGTGCATGACCTTTGTTTTTAAATTGTCAGCATTGACAATCACTATTGATTTAAGAGGTATGAAATCTCCTAAATTTGCATGCCTTGAAAATTCACATAATCCTTTTCTTAATTCTGTTGATTTTTTAATTACAATGTACATAATTAAGTCTTTACTGATTAGATAAAGTACACCTGATCCTAAAGTATAATGATCAGTCACCTTTTTCTTTTTTTTTCTAGACTAGTTATTTGGTAAAATACAACTGTAACAGGCATGGAAATAAGGATTACCTTTGTCAGCACAAGCACATTTTCTTTGCTGGGCATTTGTATCTTTTCTATCTAGTTATCAAATGATACTCTTTATTATAATGTAATTTGTATAAAATGCAGAAAAAGTGGTATATATCTATTTACATATACAGTCTCACACATACACATACAGAAATACACACAATAAAAAAGTAATCTACCCACATCCTATCTTCCCAGAGATAATCACTATAAACATTTTGGCATCCTTTCTTTCCCTCTTTTTTCCCACTGGATGTTCTGTTAGTGCTAAGACACATGGAGTCAGCAGCCAGACTGCCCAGCCGTGAATCCGGGCTTTGCTACTACACTGTGCCCTCAAGTTATGTAACTTCCTACATCTTAATCCTTAACTGTAAAAGAAAGGTCATAAGAGAAACCCATTCTAAGTGAAGTAAGCCAGAAAGAGAAAGAAAAATACCATATGAGATTGCTCATATATGGAATCTAAAAAATAAATAAATAAATACAAAACAAACAGACTCACAGACATAGAATACAAACTTGTGGTTGCCGGAGGGGGAAGGGGGTGGGAAGGGATAGACTGAGAGTTCGAAATTTGTAGATACTGACAGGCATATGTAGAATAGATAAGTAAGATTATACTGTATAGCACAGGGAAATATATACAATCTTGTGGTAGCTCACAGCAAAAAAGAATGTGACAATGAATATATGTATGTTCACGTATAACTGAAAAATTGTGCTCTACAGTGGAATTTGACACAACATTGTAAAATGACTAACTCAAGAAAACATGTTAAAAAATAATAAAATGGGAAAATAATAAACTAAAACTACAAAAAATAAAGAAAAGATAATACATCTTAGACCAATTGTTTTTGAGAAGTGCCATTTAGTATACAGGGTAGTCAAAATTAAAGAAATAATGAACTGCAGTACTAAAAGGAAGTTTTGATATACTGAGTATTTTAACTGTCTTCATGACAATTATGCACACATTTATATTGACTGATTTTACAGTTCTGCAGTTCTCAAACTTCTGCAAGTATAAAAACTATGCCTCTTACTCTGTTACGTATGAGATGTTACAGATTGAATTTTTAAAACCTGAAAATAGTTCTTACATTAAGAATCATACCTTCTTTGTTTTGGGGTACTTTGTTGGACACTTATTAAGTGCTGGAGCTTCAGTTTCAGTAATTATTTCTGCTAATGCAGTTTCAGTTTCTGGTTCTATTGCAAGTACAGTATTTTCAATATCATTTTGTTGTGAAGTAACTTCTATATCAGGCGAAGATGGCTGGATATCTGAACACATGCTGACAGTTCTGTGTCTCCGACGTTGCTGTCCAATATGAGTTCTACTCCGAGAAAAACTTTTTCTCTGCTTAGTTCTATTTACTTTGGCAGGAGTTGGCTTGCTAGCAGTTTCTTCTTTTGCTTGTTCCTAATTCAAAATACAATAGAATGGAACTTTTGATACATGTTTATATAAGTGAGAAGTTGAAATCTAATGGCATTGATCTGCTTCAGAAGCTAACTTCTCCGAATTTCTTTATGAATCCTGGTATATACTAAGCAAAACATAACATGACATAATTAAAAATTTTCAAACTCAAAAACCAAGCAAGTATGGGTCTCACATCTCAAGTCTAAATTCTCACAGGACATGAAGAATGTTACTGAAAGGCTAATATATATTTAAAGTTCTTTATAGATGCAATTAAATCAGGTGTGGAAATTTTATTGGAAACTGGAAAATAAAAGTAGACCTGAAAAATAATACCTGAACAACTTCAGCATCACTGACAATCTGTGCATCTTTACATTCAGTTTTAACTTCAGTTTTGGCCGTGCTGATCCTTTCCAAAGCTTGTTCTCTTCTTTTCTCTCTTTTTTCAAGTCTGGCAAAAGCTTGCAGAATTGCTTCCATTTTCCGTTCTTCTCTTGTCTATGAAATTTAAATTTTAAATGGTTTAGTAAATATCACTGCCCTGAAGTAAAATTCAAAAGTCCAAATGCTCATGGCAAATTTGTAAAAAAATTTCTATGATGTTAGTGAAACACTTCTATTGACTGTAGATAAAGGAGTAAAACATTGGAGATCTTTCCGAACTTCTCAGGAAGCTCTGTCATTACAAACATATTTCATGAAAGAAGTACTTGGATGATTGTTAATGATAAAGGTAAAGCAAAACAAAAAAAGCCTCCAAAATGACCCTGCTTTGCCAAACAAAAAACAATCCCTCTTTCTCAATAGTATATCAGTCAGCCTTTTTAAAATAAGAACAAAGTTCCTAAGGTAATATATGTTGAAAAAGCTAAGTTCATATAAACTTAAGAAGTGAATATGTTGACATGTGTTGTGGGATGAAGTCCTGGATTCAAATCACAACTCTACCAGTCACTTACTATCTCTGCGACCTTAGGCAACTTAACCCTCGTCATTAACCTTTTTGAGCCTCTTATGTGTATGTAAATAACAATACTTAACACTTCACTCAATCATTTGAGTTCAAACAAAATATCTGTGACATTTCCAACCTTACTTGGAAAATGGTGGGCAACGCTTACGTGTTATATGTTATTTTTACTTTCACATTCTTGCTCTCCATTATTACAATCCTTATAAGGAATCCCTCTACCCTCCCCTCTTCCTGTCTGCACTGACAGTTCAAGGGAACAGCAAGAGTTTCTTTGAGCATCAGCTCTCTTTGGAAACAGAACATTAAGAGGCTCAGAGCCTTGGCCCAGTGGGCCTGGCAAATGCTTCGGCTTTCAGCCAGAAACAGGAAGCACGTCCATCAACTGTCCAGTTCTCCAAATGAAAAAAACAAAGGTCATGAGGTTCAGATCCATTTGTCTTTCCTCTTTTGTCATCGATGTGGGAAAGAAAGATCAGAAACTCAAGGTCTGGCTGCATGATCTTCTCAACACCGGAACTTTATAGAGTTCCAGTAATTATCAACAGAGATTCAAGCATCAAGACACCTACACTATGGAAACTGTTACTAACTCATTCCTGTATTTCTTTGTTACACTCAGTAAGGAAACAAGTATGTAAACAAGTCTTCTGAGAACGTTCTAATTAGTTAAAACAAACTGCCATACCGCAAATGTGTCAGTCTTACAAAATGTGTTATCCTCACCCTCTTTATTTTACAGGTAAGGAAGCTGAGGTCCAAAGAGGTAAGACTGCTTGTTCAGGGACACATATCTGCATCTTAACTTTCTTGGTCTATAAAGAGCACACACAAAAGACTTTTTTTTTTTTTTTTTTACTGGAACTGGAAGTTTTAAAGCTGAATTCTTCCCTTAGATGATTTATGTCTCTGGACTTTCAAAATCCCTTTACTCAATCCCCTTTCATCTGTGGCTCTCTTAAAAACAAACAAAAACAAAAAAACCCTGTCTCCATGTATCAGGGCTTTTCAAAAACGCTAAACTTAGAAATCTGGAGTTACTAACAAATGATTTTCATAACTCTTTCACCTGTTGAATGGAGGTGGTAAGAGAAAGGGTTCATTATTGGTGGTTACCTCTTTAAAATTTTTTTTAAATCTAGGAAAAGTACGTTTTCCCAAAAGAAACAAACCTGTCTTAGCAATAATTATTTTATGTGTAAAAAAAAATTATGTACAGGAAAGGAACCCAAGGAAAGTATTTTCTCTTTCGTGATTATCCAGGGTTTACTAAGATAATATGTATTTATGCCAAAAGAAGTTTGTTTGACATCATTCACCTGTTTCAGATGGTGAGAGTGAGGGTCAGAGATAAAATTAATTGATATAAAGACAAAACTCATTTAAAAATTGAATTCCCTTATAAACAATACAACAAATTGATAGTCAAAGCAAAATTCTTTTTTTAGAGATGACTTATTTTTTTGAGCTGGTCAGGAACTTCTTTTAAAAATAATCTAGTCCTACACTGCTGAAGAAACCAAAGCCCATGTATATTACTCACTCAAAGGCAGAGCCATAATTATTCAAGTTTCCTGGCTCCTGATTTGTTCTTCTTTCCAATTACCAGCCACATACTACATAAAGCAAAATAAAGCATAACTCTTCCTACATTTACTATAACTAAGAACTGAAAGCACTAAACAAGTATCTTAACAGGTTTACCCCAGCTTCATCTGAAAACACACAGATGCTGGAAATGTAAGCATGCCTTTGATTCTCGAAATGAAAAATCAGTGTACTGATCTATTTCAAACTCCTTGAAGTTCCTATGTCATTCAGCTTTTATATTCTTCACCACTGCATCTAATACATTCTTTGACACACACAGCCAGTATCTAATGGCTGAAAGTTTACCACCCACTTTATATATCTAACTGAAAAATCAGTTTTATATATAGCCTGAGGTAATTACAGCTGGTTGCATAGGGGACTAGAGAAATTGAAGAGTCCTAAATAGACCTAGCAAACTGTCTACAGACCCTAACCTCTGGGTTGGATGTAGCTGAGATGATACTTACTTGTCACACAGGCTACCACTAAGGCCTGTGTGTCTCATAATCCTAACTCATTCCAAGCCAATGACTGTCTAGACCTCATTTTTGTTAAAATTATCTGTGACCTGGACAATTGATAGGCTATGATACAAAATTAGAATCAGATAGATTTGCCTTTCAGGAATACTGCATTAGATTTTGACAAACTGTTAATGCTGGAGTGTTAGGTGCTAAACTACGAAAGAGCTCTGATGACATCTATATACAGATTGCTTTTATCATTCATATCTCAGCTTATGGCTTTACAATAGCAAAAAGTATAGTAATTCCCTGTAAGCAGAATAAAGTCTGCTTAAATAACCTTTTATAGGATTTTATCACTTGACGAGTGGATATACTGAGTATTTTTATTCCAGCTTTGTGCTTCATTGTATAAACACACTGGAGCACAAATTTCACTTGAAATCATGAACCTTTGTACTTAGAAAAGACTATAGAGAGCTTCTTGTCCAAGCCCCCTATTCAACAAATGAGGACAACCTAAGGTCCATATAGTTGAAGGGTTATATAATAAAGAACATGAATTAAAGTTTTACAATATTGCAACTGAAAAAATGAGTAAACTGTTAAAAATTCATTCCAGTTAGAGATGCTAGATAATTTGAAACTGATTAAAAATAATCTTATGAACTGTGGATGCCTGCACCGTAAATTTAGGATATTTGGTAGTAGTAGGATATAAGAAATGAGAAAAAAACAGAAAATGAAGACATCTAGGTACCTGTAATTTACTCTTCTACCTTGCTACAAAGTAGGAAGTGGCTCTTAAAAACAAAATACTTGAAGGAAAGGGAAATGACAGGGCCAACCTGCCAAACTGCCCTACCTGAGCCTTAAAATAGAGAAATTAAATTCCTTAAATAATCTCCCTTATCTTTTCAAAAAGGAATTGGGAACTAATTAATTGATGTTTATTTCTTATTCCCTGTACTGCATCCCCCATGAAAGATGCTCCAGAACAGCCACTTGGCCTTCTTTGTTCACCTAGTACTTGAAATGGTGCTCAGCACATAGCAAACACCCAAAATTTTAAGTGAATAAGAATCGTTTAACATTATATAAACCATGTTTATCATTATTAGTATTTAAACAAGATTTTGGAAATCTGGAATTTATTACAAGGCAGCTGAAGCTGAATATCATTTTATTTGAACAGAATACCTGTGAAAATAAATGGGCTCCCTTTTGCTATTCAATACTAGAATTACTCATTAATTACTCATCTTTGGAAATAACAATTCCTAAACACTCTGATGAGAGAAAATGAGACGTTAGAAAATTAATAGTAATCAGAATCAACTTCATCATCACTGAGACGAATGGTACATGTCAGGTGACTTTTCTGGCAAGTTTACCCTCCCTAATTATATTTTACTATTATTAAAATTTCTTTTGCATCTTCTAAAGTGATCCTATAAATCAAGTCACTTCCTAGACGCATTAATAAGGATTCTGTAGAGCAGTGTTTTCCCATTGTGTGTGTGTTCTATGGAATAAGTGTCTGGGATATCAAAGGTGTCACTACAAAAAAACAAGCTGTTTACCAAATAACTGGCCACAAAGTTCTTTCATAAAACATCTTAAGTGAGAGTTCCACAGAATACTTTTTGATGTAAAGGATCAAGGCTGAGAAGATTGTGGGGAATCCTGCATCCTGGCAAGACCTCTAGGGTACTGCCTGGACAACAAGGAAGCTTCATTTAGTTTACACTCATGGGCAAATCTGTATTTTCCCTCAGGCAGCTGCTCTGAACATTTCGTAGGCTCATTTATTGGCCATCTGCTTTTATAAAAGTCAGGCATTCTCTCCCTCCCCCCAGGAGCTGAGGCTATGATAATGAGTAAACTACAAATTCTTGCCCTTTATGTACTTTATATCCTAGTGATACACAGTTAATTCTACACTATCCTAGCTGCTTGACAAGTTCAAGAACCTCATACCTAAATGACTGTCCTTTCATATCCTTTTTGTTGTTTCTCAAATTTCTATCCTAAACGTGAGGACCTCCTGAACCACCTTCCAATCTGTCCATAAGGTTATGGAATATTACTTTGAAAATGCAATATTAAAAGATGCTATAAAGCAGGTTATTTTTATCCCATTGTAAATGGGGGAGGAGTAGGCCTCATTTATTTATTCTAAGTTAGGATGATTTAATTTAATATACTTTGAAAAGATAACTTTTCAATGATTGCATTTGAAGGTAACAAGTAAAGACACTTTAAGATGTAAACTTTTTGAATCCTTAGAAGATACTAGTGAAGGAATCAGGACAAGATAATTCTAATAAAGATTTTCAAGTAAGATGGAAAAATTAACATTAGTCAGAAACTTCAGTTTTCAACTTTTCTGTCCTTTTTGGGGGGTAAACAAAGTTTATTCTAGGAAGACCAACTCATTGAGAGATATAACCGTTTTAAAATTTACATATATGTGCTGTTCACTGTTTCTAAGAACAGTTTAGAGCTTCAGCCTTTTAAACTTACATAGTCATCAAAGGAATAAAGTCACCCACAAAGTAAGAATCAACAGAATGCAGTAATCCAATCATAAAGGACAGTCAAATGTGCTTACATATTCAAGAAACCAATCATCTAAGTTACAAAAAGTAGTTCATTTATGTCTGTTTTTTTTTAATTCCACATATAAGCAATCTCCTTTTTTTACTTAAATCCTTCAAAGGTTTTATATTGTAACTGATTACCTGTTTGTTCAGCAGAATAAGGTGAGCTTCCCACTAACCTCCTGCATACTCACCTGAGACAAGATTATGGCCACCTAACTTAACCTCAGCTACCAGGGACCTGGGGTGTCCACTCCGTAGTTTCCTGGTTTTGGAATCAAGTGAGCATTAACTACCATAGCTTAACTGGGCTGATGGTAAGATTCTCCCAAGACAAACCCACTGCCAAAGTATCTCTTACTAGCTAAAGAGGAAATGTCTAATAACCATCTATTCAATTCCATACCATTTAGCCACAAGTTAGCATCTATAAGCAGGTAATAACTTCTTAAAAGGGGGGGGTGGGGAGAAAATATAATGGAGGAAAAAGGAAAATGTTAATAAATGAATGGCTTTTATCCTGGCCACAGAGTGATCTGAATATTCTTTCATGAAATCATCATTCAGCATTTCACATGATCTACAACCAACCTTATTTTCCTATATCTCGCCCTATCCCCCCAAAAAATCAGCCTAGAATACCACATAAATGTAATTTATCACATTTATAACTACCTCCAGGCCATTTCCCCTAAGAGAAATAATTCAATTCCATACAAGTTAGCCACAAGCTAATCTGTACTTGTTTAAACATCATAAGGTCCATCATAAATACTACCTAATTCATGAAATGGCCTCCGATCCCCCAGCTATAGGTTATCTATCATATTTATATCTTTTACCACATTTCTTGCTGCACTGTAATTGTTTTGTAAATGCCCCTGAAGGCAGAGACGTTAACTTTCATTCTCAACAACAACAAAAAAAAACAAACAAACCAGCAGCCAAAATATATAAATCACCTGGTGCTATTTTTGGAGACCGAGCAACATGCTAATATTAGGTTGTGTATGAAAATTTTCATTTGTGTAGGTAAAAACTATCAAATCAACAATTTCATATGGTTCAAGCTATACAAAAAAAGGGTGAGCTGAAGTATATTTGAATTTGGACATTACATGATACTCTCTGGCAGGAGAGTATGACTCCTTTTATATCCCAGTCTCACAGATATCCATGAGAACGAGTATCTCCTATTACACTCAATGATTTAAAGTCTGTCCTGTCACAGGGGAAAACTTAAATCAGCTTGACATAATTTTCTCAGGAGTTGACCTATCTTTCCAATTACTAACATTAACCAACATAAAAGGCAAACAATTCAAAAAAAAAAAAAAAAAGGCAAACACAAGAATAATAAAGGCTAATAGCATTTAAACTTTTCAAAACCAAATATTTCAGTCCTTAAAAATACTAATACTTTGGCTGGGGTCGGGGGGTCACCAATTGCTTAAGAATCCTACAATGCATGCTTTTGCATTCTGCTCATTTGATTACACCAAAAATTCTATAATTAAAACATCGAAGCAAATGCAGCAATTACAACTAAAAACTGCGATGACTTTGAGGGCTACAGGTTAAGGAGCCAACAATTTTAAAATATTAATTTCGTATCACTTCAAAATACCAGACATTCTGTAATTTATACTTTGTGTAATTTAGTGTAATTCATTATTTACACTTATTTATTCCTATGAAAAATACTCAGCTGCAAAGCCACCTTAGTGGCAAATATTAAAATAAATATGCTAAAGTGGATATAAAACACGAAGTATTCATCTGTATTAATACAGCATGCTAACAATCAAAGTTGGGACAAACATGGATTCCCAAGTAAGCCTTTTTGTCTATTTATCCAAAGTTCTATCATTTTAAACATTAAAAGAAAGGGCATTTCCATTTTCTTCTGGGATCTGAAAGTGAGGATGTTCCGAGTTGCACGAACTTTCTCAGCATTGATAAAAAGTATTTTAAAAGTAGCCCCCATAATCATTAAACAGAATGCAATCTGAGTAAAATTACTGTATGGGCATAAAACAAACCTTTAGTTTTTTTCTTTTTTTTTCCTTTTTTTCCCCCAAAGCATTGTTATAGCCCTTCCAAGCTATCTGTACCAGACGCATGCCTTTTACAGAAACCAGTCATACCCTAAATTGATTTTCTAAAGATTCCTGCAGTATTACTGCAGAGTCAAGGCTGTGACAACTGTGGAATGAACAGTATTGAAAATCTAGTGGAGAAATGGCCACAGGTAATTTGGGTAGGTATAGGTAATTTATTAGATGTAACTGAATCTTGACGAAGTTTCAGGATAATTCCTTTACGTGAAAAAAGCAGCCTTTTTTCTTTACAACCAACCTCCAATATTTTCTCTATTTGTTTTTCTTCTCTCCTATCTCTAACACTACCCAGTCTCATCAGAGCAGTTTCTAAAATCCTGAGGCTGTGAAACAGCTCTGCATTGCTGTCACAATTCTGAACATCAACAACAAATCAGGAATGACATCAAGGCCATAAAACAGACTTACATTAAGGAGGCCTACAATGACCAAAGTCCAAAGATCCTGCCCCTAAGTATATGACACCTGATTCCATGTAATACACCATGAAAATCACTATAACTGCAAACAAGAGAGCATATAAAATAAAGGGGAGTGCGGAAAACCCATACTAAGATCATCAGTTGATATATAAAGTCACTTTCCAATCTTAGAACAAACTATACCATAATCTTTTCTTAACTGGTCTAGACTTTGTATCAGTTGCTAAATTACCATGGATTGTTAAGGAAATATCTTGTCCTAATTATCATACAGGTAAGGTACTTTCAAGTACAAGGAATATAAATACTAAACTTATTTTAATGAAAACCTTATTTTATGATAGGAGTATAAGATTCAGGAACAGTAGCTACCAAACTTTTTTTTCTTCTTCTTCTTTTTTTTTTTTTTACGTAAGCCATTTATTTGGTGCTATTGTAAGTTTTAAAATTCCATTTTTGTTTTACATTGTATGTATATGCATGACTGGGATATTGTGCTGTGTACCAGAAATTGACACATTGTAACTGACTATACTTTAATTTTTAAAAATTATGAAAAGGATACATTTAGTTAATAATAAAAGACATTTTAAACAGTAATTCTGGCATTAAAATTTATTAATCGTACTCAGCTTCAAAAACGTTAAAAAATTTCTTGAATGTCACAAATTCTAAATTGTCTAATGAACGCACAATAAAAATACAGATTAGTTGAAGTTACTTGAATGGTAATGACAAAGCCAAGCAGAAATGCGCAGTGACACATCATGTTTGCTAACTTCAAAGAACAGGGTAAAGCTCCTCCTAAAGGCAGCACCAAGTGCTATGGGAAGAGCAGTGTCACTAAACCCAAGTGACAGCACGAAGCTGCTACTGGCCTCCCGACTTACCATCTTCCTTTTCCTTTCTGCAATCTGTTCCTCTGACTCCATTTCTACTTCATTGCTAATGGGAGTTTTTTCTTCTATATCATCAATAAAATCTGGTTCCTGAAAAATGGAAATGACTGCTTTATAGAAACTACTACTACATCTACAAATTAGACACTGAACTTTGTATTTTCAATGACTTTCAACCACAACTAATTAAACATGTCAAAATTAAAAGTGTACTTAAATCCCTTTCAGACACTTAAAACTGTTTCCTAATTCAAGAAACTTCTCAAAATCATGCAATCAAATAGTTTTGGTTTTCAAAGTGCTAGTCAATAAAGTTCTTATCAATGGAATCCACAAAGCCTTAGGTTTATATTCTTCCCAACACATAAATATATAAATTATTTTACAAAACCCAGTGCCTACAAATAACAAGTGCTCAATAAATGTTTGTTCAACTTAAAACTTACAGGAAACTATCCCTAGAAGATAAGGCACTGGAAGTGAGTAAAACTTTCATCTGCACAGTTAAATGTTTCCTAATTTCTGTTTGTTTAGAGGGCATGTAACAAAATATTTCCGGGTACAGCAGAAGTGTACACCAAACTCTTTCCCCAAATTTATCTTATGTGTTCTTCAGAGAATTTCCTCTCAAAAATCTTATGTCACCCCTACAGAATTTTCATTCTGTCCCAAATATTAAAGGGAAAGAAAAGTTATGGCTTAAGACTTTAATTAAAGAACATTTATTATAAACTTAAGGACAGTGCCATATGAAAGAATTTTCAAAATTACCCAGTCTCAGAAAAATCCTGTATTCAATTCTGCAAGGATTTGCTGGCTGAGCTGTTTCTTAATAGTTTTAACAAATATTGTACAAATTCTAGCAGAACCTGTGTTTTACATTTGTGAGTACTTCATTAATTTTTAAGCCATTTTACATAAAACAAAGAGGTTAAAATATGACAAATTAATTTTCTTCTGTTAACGTCTGTCATCAAGTTTAGTACCTGATTATTTGATACCGATAGTCTCAGTGGAGAAAGCTTTCTCTGTTTAGTTTCTGGGCCCTTCATTTTGTTCGCTGTGCCTTCACAATCCAAAGTAGTATTCTGATTTTGTGTATCTTTTTCCTTTGAAGTATCCTTGTCTTTTTTCCCTTTTTTCCTTCTGGTCTCATAACCACTATTGATGTTTTCCGTGGATTCAGAACTGCGTTTTAGAACAGGGCACTCTGGATTTTCTTTGAGGCATGCACAATCCACCTTGTACTTACTGGAAGGAAAACCAGTTAAATATTTATTCGACACATAAAACAGACTATAAAGTTTTCTGATCCATTTTGAGCTGCAACTCCACAAAACTGCAATTCTTACTTTCCATTAATTTGGTAGCTATGACAAAAGAATTTTTATTTTCTCAAAAATAATGTAATAATTAGAAGTTGATTTCTGACCAGAAATTGGACCCTCAATCATCAGGATAACTAGTAATGGTTTATAGAAGGAAAAAACCCAGTAAATTAAAACTTAGTCTTTTTAAAGTAAAATGATACCATGGCTTACATTAAGGCAAAAACCACGTTTACCTCAAAGTGTTATAAAGTATATATACAGAATATGATGAAATACTCTAAATATGACCTAAATAAAAAATACTGTACCTAGGTACAATAAATACCAAATCTTACAGTTCAAGGAATGATTTCAATAACCACGCTTCTTTAAAAAGCTACCCTGAAAAAATTCAGTTAGGCTTCTTTTTGCCTTTTTAAAGTATTCCCTCTTTCAAAGGAAAGCTTAAAAAATAATTGCACTCTCTCTCATCTTCACAGAAGTGATAATTATTACTCGCATTTTACAGATCAGATTAAAGCTCAGAGGGTCAGTATCTTGTCCAAAGCTACATAGTTAGTAAGTGGTAGGGATGACATTCAAATACAGGTCTGAGTCCAAAAGCCCATACATTTCATCTCTTCAGTATTTCTTAACATTTTCTCTCCCTGCTTTATGTCTACCACCAAGATTTGTTCATCTCTAGGATACAACCTAGAGGCCCAAACTAGAGTTAAACAATAATAGAAGCCTCCCACTTTGCATGTTTTGAGTAGTGTAATGTCTGTTCACAATAAAAAATAACTTACTTTTCCAAGTTTCTAATACTCCTACTCATTAATTTTCAACACTGGTAGAGAGATATAAGTCAAACTGCCTAATTCTATGAGTCAGGGGAAGAACTCAAACATCATCTACCCCCAAGCTCTCCAAATCACGTATAAATAGAAACTTGCTGGAAATGTCACAGATATTTTCATTGATTTTAGGGTAACAGAACTGCAAATAATAATGATGGCAACATCTAATGTTTATTAAGCACTAACTTTGTGCCAGGAACTGTTTTAAACCCTTTACATGTGTTAATTTCCTGAATCTTTAAAACATTCCTATTAGGTATCAGTATTCTCCTATTAGACATGAGGTGACAAGGAACAGAGAGGTGAAGAAATCGGTCCAAGGTTACATACTAAGTGACCAAGCTAGGATTTGAAAACAGAGTCAAATTATAAAAAGCTTATATTTTTAACCACTATGGGAAATAGTGTCTTAAAGCAATGAGCAAAAAGCCATTATGCCAAATTTTCCACCTGCAGAGGAGAAAGGAATCACTTTAGTTATCAGGATATATCTGACTCCAACAATCAAGCAGAGATGCATACTGAAGGAAGAGGATTTCAATGAGAGAAAACATAATGGACATTAAAATTTTCTGCATCTAAAATGGAAACTATACAAAAATTTAAAACTAAAATACAGAATGTAGGAAGAAATGAAGATGAAATGCTTATAAACTTAAAAGAATAGGATATATAAAGAAGTACCCTGGCCACATCAGCAAGAAAAAGACTACCCAGGAAAAAAATGGACAGATGATTAGGCAATTCATAAGGGAGGAACTCCAAATGACGAATATATAAACGGATCCTTGGGATCATAAAATAATCAAGGGAAATGGTAATTACAAATATAAAAAGATACTACCGTACATGGATTAACATCAATTTTTAAAGTCGTACAATAAAGAAGTGCAGCAAGGAAGTATTGCTGTGAGAGTATAAACTGGTCACTCATCTACATTTGGTAAAAACTGAAGCTGTGCACAGTCTACAACTCAGCAATTCCACTCCTAGGTCCTTATCATGGAGAGAACATGTATACACACAGGATTTTTTGTAAATCTAAAAGTGCACTAATAGTGGAATTGATAAATGCCATCAGCAGTGAAAAGAAATGAACTAGAGCTCCACATAACAATAGAACTAAAACTCACAAAAGTAATGAATGAGAAAATATGAATGCAAAATAATAAAGATTATAATTTACATAAAATTTTAAAATATACAAAATAGTAGACACTAGGGATATCTACAGAGTAAAAATATTAAACTCACCAAATTAAAGATGGCAGTTATCTCTCATAAAAGAGGGAAGAGACACAACATTGTAAAATGACTATAACTCAATAAAAAAATGTTTAAAAAAAAGAGGGACGAGAGATACAATCTGGCTGCTAAACACGAGGGGCTTCAATGTTAAGTTTCATTTCTTAATTTGGGAAGTAGGCACATGGCTTTTATGTATTATTACTTTTATTTTTTATATTACATTTTTAAAAATTTAAATTGAAGTTTCTATACTCAGAATTAACTTTTCCCCCCCAGTGTTTCAGAACAATATATTGTTCTCAGAGTCCCCTTGCAGACTCTCAAATGAACCCTTTCAATTTATACTGCAAGAGAAATTTGGCATAATTTCTTTTCTTTTGAGGGGCAAAAGTGAACTCATTCATACTGATTAACCAAATTAACTGAATGACTAAATTGTATGTCCTACCTAATATACAAGAAAGAAAGGAAGGAAAAAATTTTCACCTAAACAAGGTCAATTTTGTATTGCTGAATTAGGATTACTAATTATAATACTACAACCACTTACATTACAATAATAATTAAGAAAAGTCTGGAAAAGAACTAAGCAACAATGCTGTAATGGAAGCTGATACCAAAATGCTTGTTTCCAATTACTTTTAATTGCCAAATGATAAATAAAAATAAAAACCTATAAAAGTAATGACAACCCCTAAATTTTTATGAGGACATTAAAGAATTATTTCACAATAACAGATATCATATTTACAGACTTGAACTTACCAATTCCCATAGTCAAAATCAAAAGCAATAGTAATTTCAGTTCCCTTTGGAATACTTTGTATAGAATAAATGTAAAGATGTATGGTTCCATCTTCAATTTCGTGCCTCACCTGTTAAAAGAATAATTTTCTATTTCCATAAAAATTTTCTTATTTCTAGAAATTATTTACCTTAAAACATCTCATCCTGCAGTTTTGAAGACTATTATTTTCAAAGTAATTCACAAATACAACATGGAAAACATGATGTTAATAATAAGACATGTAACATAAATCAGTGTTTATCAACTGGAAAGGAGGTACATCAATGCAAGCAATGATGCAGGCTCTAATAGCATCAAAAAGAAAATACTGTATTTCTTCAGTTCTATAATGTATATTTTTTCACCTTTTAACATCTCTGAAACTGGGAGTTTTACAAGTGAGAGCATCTTTGATTTGATGAGATGCAATAGTGGTACAGTTAACACAATACTTTTCTATGATAGACACTGTTCTAGGTACTTTACATATATTAACTCCTTTAGTCCATGTAACATGTTTTTACAGATAAAACTGAAGCACAGACAAGGTTACAAAGCTAGTCAGTCAAAGAGAAGACATGAATCTGTAAGTCTGCCTTCAAAATCTACATTTTATATAACTATAAAACATTTTGGCATTGTAAAAAGAACAAAGCCAGAAATATTATTTTATGTGTCACTTTTAAAACACAATTTTAACCATAATAAAGATTTTTTTTTAATTTAAACCGCACAATTTTATTAAAAAAAAACTTACAGTGGCACCTATAAAACCTAATTTAGCTTTCAGTTTTGTCATCTACTTCAATCAAATCACAGCATATATTTAACTCATTAAGTAGAGCTTCCAGAATAAACAGAAGTCAAATATCTTCTCTCACAAAGAACATCATAGTATCTTCAATGTACAAAGTAATTTAAGACCTCACAGACAGTATCACCTAAATTTTCACAATGGAAGGATGCTGGGTAGTATAAAATGCATCAACAGCTAAAAAGTGTTTTAGGCCACCAGATTTTTGTGCTTAATACTGAGTCTACACACCCTCTACCCCTGCCTCCCAAAAAGATTTCTATAAGCTTACCTCTGCATTGGGTGTACAAGAACGCCTGATGAACCGAGCCTCATTCCCAAAAGTCCTTGCATCAACACACATTTCTAGCCCATGAAATTTAGAATAGAATAAAACAAAAGGGTATGGTCTACAAAAAAAAAAAAAAACATTAGAAACTATTAACATTTTGAAATTAGTAATTTTCTAAAAGACTCATTGTAAGTAGGGAGGCCAAGATTTGAAAATTGGAAGTCTGAAACCAGAACCTGTTCTTACCCACCAGTTAATGCTAATATTTTTTTACCTGCTCCTATAACCTTGTCCAAATCAAAGGTAATTAATTGAAGGTGGGAATTCAAATTTAAAATAAAAAGGGGGTGACTACTCTTTACATAAGGATTCATAATAGGATGCTCCTAAAGTTCCTCTTAGTACATTTAAGTGCTTGATTTAGAGCTGTTTCAGATCAAATCTGCTATATAAAAGGGAAATATTCTTTTATATCTTTCATATCTTAAGTAAAAACTCAAGTTATAACAATAAAAATATTTTTAATAATTACAGTATATAGGCTAAGAATGCTATTTCCCTAGAGATACAAACATATTTCTAGACCTCAGGGAAGCACAGGTTAGTTAACACAGATTACATCAATTCCTACCGACCTCCCCACCCCCCGCGCCCCAAATCACAACCGATAGAAGAGGTTTCCAAAGCCCTCCCAGCACCAAGAAAGTAAGAGTTCAAAGTGGTGGCAATAATGTAAGACCAAATCTAACATCCTCTAATAAAAGCAGAGGTTGTGCCTGTGGTCATCAACAGTCTTTTCAGGATCTAGCGATTATAACAAATGAGGAAAGGTCCTGGATGGAAAGGTTCTTTATAATCTCAGGTTTTTCATTAAAGTCAACCTATAATGCTGCAGTTTACCTTTGAAGTAGATTGTTTTAGGAGTGCCAGCAAGATAGAGATGGTTAAGAGACTAAGGTATATCTCTTCATTTTTTATGTTGTTATATTTTATTATAGTTCAAAAGTTATTTTTCAAGTTCAACCACACTAGAGTTTTAAATACTAAAATGATCACTTAGAAAACAAAATACACATAAACATAGGATCATTAAATATTTAGCATTCAAACATAGCAAAAAATTCAATACTTAACTACAGGAAACGAACATGAGAAAAATCAATGAATATACCTCTTAAAGAAATATCCATTTGCTTCAAACTGTTCTCTTAGCATAAACTTCCCTCTGTATTCAATGATAAGTGCATCAGGAGGTAAATCTTTTGCAGATTTCAGGATTTTCTTATTTTTGTGTATATGGCTCTAAAATCAGAGAAACGTTGAGAATAATTAAACCAGACTACTTTCAGTTTAACTACTTAGGACATACAGTAGAAAAAGGTTTTTGTTTTATCATTTTTTGGCAAATGATACATTTACCTCTACAGGAGGTTTGAAGAGCAAATTGTTGGTATTCAAATCTGATTTATTTATCTCTTTTTTGTCATTTCCGTTGCCTAGTCTCAGAGCTATTCTTTGTGCCTCCCTTTGAACTCCCTCACTGTATTGGTTATTATTTGCCTCTTCGTATCGATCCATCCATGCTTTGATTTTTGTCTCCCATCCAAAATTTGAACCATCAGATGAAGGATCAATCTCTGGAGCTGAGCCCTAAAATCACAGCAAACTAAGCATTAATATGTGGACTTGAAGTATTTATTATACACACACATGCACACGTAATATGACTGTCTATATAAAAGAACATAACGTAAATGAGAAATAATGATAGGTTTTCTAGGTTGGTCTTAGTTTAAAAAAAAAAAAAAGACAAAAAAAAAGACCATAAATGAGCAGCCAACTACATTCTGCATGCCAGACAATCAAGAGTTGGAAAACTGAAGGGAGCGGAGTTCAGTTGAATAGAAGAAATTTAAGCTTCAATGTCACTACTGTAGCCAAATGGAGGCTATCAATAAAATTGCAAATATCCAAAACTTTGGAGTCATTGTCAGCTAATGGTTAAAAAAATGCATATGTAATTTTTTTGAGACTGCCAATATCTAGTCTGTACTTACAGTTCTATTTAAATTTGCAATTATTATGTAAATTACACATACAGCATATCAAGTATGAGCTTATTTTCTGATATAACTTTTAACATTTTATAAAAATATACTTTGATATCTTAATTTTGTATAATTCCAAGATACATAATCAACTGTCCACATGATAAATTTGACATGAGAATAAAATGTCTCATAGAATGTGAACAAGGACCTTCAAGCTTAAGTGCTTGCTCCTCCTCTATACACCCTATTAAAACCTGTAAGATAAGAATGCTAAATGTCAAGCAATGAAAAGTTACAACCTCTCAGTATGTTTTACAAACAAAAAAGGAACCCTTTTCTCATTGGAATGCAATTTATAGAAAGGCATAATCACCACACATTTAAAAAATTTATGAATGCCTGGACTCCCACAATTTTTTATTTGCAATCTTAGGATGAAAATCAATTAATGCAAATAACAAAACATACTGTATCTTAACAGCATCATTCACATTTATAACAGATTTAAAATCACAGATTTCATGGAGATCCTTATATGTGCTATTAGATGTGTACATGGGTACAGGAACACTTACTAAAATTCACCATATGGATAGTTTCATATAAGTAACTAATATTTATTACAAAAAGTATTCTTTTCTACAATGTAACAAACTATAGTAAGTTGCTCAACTATCATAGGGGTAGGTTTATTTCAGCAATTGTTATTTTATGGACTTACATATTCTACATTATAATGACCACTTGATAAAGAATAGATTTTTACACAAATAGGAGACACTACATATTTTTTGGTCTTTATTTTTATTTTCAGAGTTTTCTACAGTAAATATGACTTAGATAATACAAAAATGTTTTTTAAATACTGTATACAGACACACAGGTTACGAGCACTCTTTTGCACTCTTTATTCCTTTCATTCATTCATTTATATTGATGTATAGTTGAATTTACAATATTAGTTTGACATACAACATAGTGATTCAAAAATTTCAAAGATTAAACTTTATTTAAAGTTATTATAAAATACTGGCTATATTCCCTGTGCTGTACAATATGTCCTTGTAGCTTATTTATTCTATACCCGTAGTTTGTACATCTTAATCCCCTAGCCCTATCTTGCCACCTGCACCCAACTGGTAACCACGGGTTCTCGTTACCTGTGAGTCTGCTTCTGTTTTGTTATATTCATTCATTTTATTTTACTTATTTATGTATTTTTCAGATGCCAATGTCTCTTTTATTTCTGCTAGAATGCGAGTTATATGTCTCCACAGTCGGCGGTTAATATGGTAATCTGTTTCCAGCAGAGTTGCCGATGGCCTTTTTTTTTTTTTTATTGAAGTATAGTCAGTTTACAATGTTGTGTTAATTTCTAATGTACAGCATAGTGATTCAGTTATACATACATATATATTCCTTTTCATATTCTTTTTCATTATAGGCTATTACAAGATACTGAATGTTTTATTCCTTTAAATTCCACATAAGTGATAATATACAATATCTGTCTTTCTCTTATGAGACACTACATATTAAGGTTTTCCTCAGCTTTATTAAAGAAATCTATTGTTTTTCATTTTTCTTTCTTTTTTGCTACCTTCTTCTCCCCCAAAAAATCCTCTACTAATTTGGTGTATATCTTCTATATCTTTTCTATTATCTCTTGGGCTTTCAAATACTACAGAATTACTTATTTGAACTGTAATGATCTTAAAGAGACATCTTCAAGTTAAGGAAAAGATTTTCAAAAATGCATAAAGCATTTTTAGTTTTACTTCTTTAGTCACTTTGTTATGTAATAAATGAAAATATTTCAATTAAGTAAAAGATGCTCCTTCCTCTTTAAACCTGCTATTCAGATTGGAAAGAACAAAAATCACTGGAGTATCAATAGTTTCAACAGTTTAATAAAAAATCTTTTTCAGATCTCTTTATTTTGTGTCAGAGAAATCCCATAAATAGAAGTTTAACATAGTAAGTATGAAGTCCTCAACTTTAACATATAAAAACATTTTATGAAACTTTGGACTTGCAGTATGCTGAGTAACATGTATTAACATTCTTAAGAAAGAGTTACAAAACTTTGCAAGAATAATCATTGCACAGCTGTTTAATGATGTTTTCCAGAAAGGTGGAGTAAGTAATAATTATTATGTTTTGTATCACAGAGACAACAGATGTATTGTAATGTGCTCCCTCATCCTATTTTAGTATCTGGCAACTCAAGAAACTCATTGTATTTACTATCTAACCTAGAAAACTATAGTAACACTGTACACCTAACCTCTGTCATCCAACACAAACCTATCTTTTAGTGGGAGGCAGAGATGGGGAGCCTTGCTTCTCTCAGCAATCTTGGCATCTACAAAATCGAGGATGTATTCCAATTAACTCAAGGTGTAAGTGACTAGTCTGTACTTACATGGTGGATCTATGTTGGCTGTATAGTATTTTTTAAAAATTATTTTTATTTTGTTTTGTTTTGTTTGGCAGGGGAGGTAATTAGGTTTATCTATTCCTTCCTTCCTTCCTTTATTCCTTTAATGGAGGTACTGGGGGTTGAACCCAAGACCTTGTTCATGCTAAGCATGCACTCTACCACTGAGCTATATTGTCCCCACCACATTATTTTTAAATAGTATTTTATAAATTACTGACTGGACTAAATAACTAGAATCACAACTATGCAAATGAGTAAAATTTCAAATTCCAAATGTGATTTTGCATTCATATGTCTAGTATCCTAATACAAAGTGGTACTGGAGACATGGAATATAAGGATAACTAAAATTCAGATTACCCAAAATTTTAATATTAGAAATTACTTATATATCTCCTCCTTTTGTTTAATGTTTTAACAGTGTTAATAAACTCCAAGAGTGGTATATTAACCCAATTAAAATTCTCTATGGTCTCACTTTGAGTAAAGATAACAAGGAATGAAATGACACACAATGAAGAGGGCATAAAGGAAAGATTATAGACAAGCAACTACTAAGTAAGCTCTTGAATAACTGACAATTGATAACAAGGCCTTAAATTTTATATGTTTACCTTGACTCTTGATGATTTCCTAGATCCTTCACGAAAGGCCTGAAATAGAACCATGGAATTCTGAGTTAGGTTTTTAAAAACTGGATATAATTAATATTTAAAATGAGTTCACTCAAGCTTTTTATTGAAGGCATATAAATAACAAGAAATTTGGTAATAACCAATATAGCCAGAACTAAGGAAATGTTGAAGTAAAGTTATCTACTAGAATACTATACTATCATTAATTAAAAATAGAATACAGACTATGTAAGAACATGAAAATATGTGTAAGATACAATGCTAAGAACATTTATAAATTTTCTGTGTGCTCAATATTACAATCATGGAAAAATACTTGTTAAAAGTTGGAAGAGTATTAAAAATATTACAGCAGTTTTGTTCAAGTCATGAGATAAGTTTTGGGGGATGATAAAATAATTTTATTACTTTAATTCTCTAAGTCAACTAGCAAGTAATGTTTGAGCACTTACTGGGACTCAAATAATAAGCATTTGTGGTAAACAGAGTTGTCCTTACTCAATAAATATTTAATGGGAGCTCTCTAATCTGCTGGGTCCTAAAGCAGTATTTACAACATTTTAATTCCTAGCCTCCTCACTACCCAACTTCCAAAAGTGTAAACTATTTAGAGAGACTAACAAACATAAACCTAGAATAAGCAATATAGATCCAAATATATTTAAGTGCCAAATATGTATGCAGACTGTATGTTGCAAGAGAGTAAGTTTTATTTAAAAACAAACAGACAGACAGACAGACAAACAAAGCAGCAGCAGCAAAGAACCTTCATGTAAAAAAACATGGAAAAAGAGCCAGGTGGACCCTGGAAAATGGATATATTCAGACAGGTGGACAACTGAAAGGAATACAATTCTGGTACAAAAGAAATATGAAAGAAGGCATGAAGTAAGAGTCACATTTAAGGAAAAACTAATCTACCACACTTGTACCTACTGAAAATAGTATGACATAAGACTGTCTAAAAAAATGTAAAATTAGGTCATGGAAGCCTTATTTTTAAGTCAGATTTTAAGATTCTGACTTAAATACTGTATGTTCACTATGATGGAATCATAGGAATCCATGAAACACTTCTGAGCAGAGAACAATACTTTTAGAAACTGTCATAAGCAAATGCAGAATGGGTTGAAGAGAAAAGAGGATAAAGTTAGAGAAATTAAAGGAGATATTACTGCACTACTATGAGGTAATGAGGCTGTAGACTGGATTTACAGAATAAAAAAGGAAAAAAAACCAATATATTGAAGACAGACTCCCACCCACCCCCAAAATCAATAGTGCTTTTGACAATAAATCTGAGTATCAAAGACTAAAGATGACTTTAAAAGATTTTTAAACATGGATAATGGCTGTGCTGTTCAAACAAAGGAAGGATATGAAATATGGTGAAAGAAGATACAAGTCTGGTTTACAGAGGAATCACTGGAAGAAAAATGGAAATGAACATTCATAGGCAATATGTGCTGACAATGGTTTTATGAACTAAAAAATTAGAATCAAGTTTAAAAAATTATTTTCAAGTAAAATTAGAAAATACTACTTAAAAAAATCCTAACATATGGGTCATAATACACAATCCATGTCTTTTAACATTTGATTCTGCATTATTAATAGTGTTAACACTTCATGTCAAAGTCCTGAATTGCTGAAACACCAACACCACCTTAATAGGGTTTTATGAATATTTTAAAACTGCCATCTGTCCAGAATGTCTACTGTTAACTCTATTCACATTTTTAACAATTAGCCATAAAAACAAGCTGAATAAAAAGCAAAACTGTATATATTCTTTTGCTATATATTTTTATTACATGTTACCCCCAAATAATAAAAAAAAACTAAACAGTAAAGTGAAATAGATGTTTTATACCCAGTTCCTGGATTTTTTTTTCTAATCCTTATCAAGTATTACCAACTTGAGAGAAAAATATCTTTTTAAATATACAGCAATATTCTGAAATAAATATGATGCAATCCAAGACAGGACTGATTCATTTTAAATAGCCAAAAATTATTCCAGCCAGAGAAAATGCAAAAATCTATGCTTTATTCAAAAAATAGATTTGTTAAACTAAATGACCTAAAAACAGGACTATATAAGGGTAACTTTTCCAAGTAACTATTATACAATAAACAGAGAGGAAAACATAATTTGGAAGCAATAGATGAAAAAGGTTGAGTCAATACCTATATGTGAGTTCCTAAATTGTAAAAGGCATTTAATAGACATACTAAAGCATAGACAGTCTCTTTCTCTGTGTACGTTACAATCTGAAACAAAGAAAAGTAACAACGAAGTAAGGCAAAATGTGGTTAAGTGCTACAATAAAAGATTCAAGTGCCATAATGAAATGCAAAGAAAGATGATCATATTTAGCAGGAGAAAAGCAAATTCTATGGAAAAAGTAGTGCTTGAGATGGGCATAAAGTATAGCAGGAGTGAGTACAAAAGATAAAGATGGAGAAGAGAATAGTCTCAATAATAAAGGGAAAACCATAAGCAAAGGTAACATATCCACAAAGTATAGGTGAAATTTCCTAACAGTGAACTGTCCAGATTGAATAAAATACAGGTAGAAGAGTAGCAAAACTGGAGAAACACACATGTGAGGACTGCTAGAATCAAGACTTATTTTACACAGGGAGGTAAAATTAGAAAATGAAAAATGTATTTAAAAGTATATCCTGCCTATTAAATAACCAAATAATATCATGAAGAATTACCTAAAAAATAAAAGCTTTTGGGGGAACCTTAATTTTTTATCTAGGTATAATTTCACTCTATAATAGTTAAATAGTCAATGTGAAAAGTATTTTTTACTTTATATGACAAACACCTTCATTAGCAATTGTAACAAACTGCATGAAAAAGTGGTTTATAGTTTTCTGTCAGCATTATCCTGGTGATAATCTATTACAAAAAATTAAGTGAAAAAAATCTACATGGTAGTAAGAATTCAACAAATGTGGAGCCTTATTAAAATGATTAAATATGATTCAGAGATTTACAATTATAAACAAGCATTCACAATCATTTTATGCTCCTCTACCTCTTTATAAGCTATTAGAAATTTAGAACTGTTATTTGTTTTCTAAAACAGCAATCTTTTCTTACTTTAGCTTTTGCATTTCTATGACTAGTCTCCTTAGTGATGATTTCAAAGCCGTTTGCAAACATTTTTCTGTATTCCATTTCAATCTTCAAAACACATTAAAATTTTTAAGAGTTTAATTAAGCTTAGATCTTGCCACCTTTTCTAGCTACTATCCATTACTCTTCCTGCCTTTCCTATGCAACTCCCACCACTTCCTATCTATTCATCCTCAAAACAGGAAAAACTTACTTTTTTATATTTTGAAATGTTTTGCTCTTTCTCTCCACTTTTTTTCCTTCTTTTATCATTAACCTTGGAAACTCTTGAAGCAGTTAAAGTAATCGATGTTGGGGTATGCTGAAATGCAGTATATAATTCCACAGGAACCTCATCACCACTCTCAGTTGCACTGGTATCACCATCTTCAAAGACAAAATAAAAATTATTGCACAAGTAATACTTCTATTTCAAACCATAAAACAGCAATTCATATAACAAACTATTATATCCCCATCTTTCTGAAGAATAAAAATTTTTTTTCATTTCCTCATTCACCTCATACATAGTAAGATAGATTTAAATGCAAACTACTAATGTCATTTCTCATACATTAAATTAGAAAGGATATAAAAGTCTGACAACACACTCAGGTCATATGACTGTGGGAAACAGACACTTGCAAACATTTCCAGTGGAACCCAAAATTCCTACAAAGGGGAATTTAGTCATATCTAGCAAAATTCTATAGGTCCTTACCCTTCACCCAACAATCCTATTTCTAGGGATCTATCCAAAGATAAAGTGGTAAAAGTACAGAAAACCTTATCTAAGAGGGTTTCATTGAACTTACAATTTGTAATAACAAAAACAGAACAAAACAAAAATAACAGAAACAACTCAAATGTCCATCTAACAGCAACAGTTCAATAAATTATGATTATTCAAATTCACCTATAATGGTATCAACATGTTTTAACCCAAAGTGAAAGCTGTAGCATATATTACACTCCTAAATCCTCTTTATAAAAATGAAATAAATATTATTCCACATAATCAATTAATGGATCATCATCTTTGTGCAGAACAAACATTTTATTCTTTAAAACAATAGGTTATCTATATGCAGGAAAAAATGGATGATTTAAATTTTTTATTTGTTTTCCTCTGGTCTCCATATCTCCTAAAATAAATACATTATTCTATAAAATCTGTAAAAAAGAATATTTAAAAATCTATACCTGAGATTGTAAATTATATATACAATTAGTGTTCGTCAGTAAGTAGTTTACGTCTGACTAAAAATATTAGGGCCACATATTCTCTCAATCATACTGCAGTTAATTTACTATAGATACTTTTCACCCACCTGACATATTTTCCCTTTTCCGGCGTTGTAGGAGCACCGCCCTTTCTTTATCCAAACTCCTGCATTAAAATATTAACATGATTATTTATCAAACTTTCAAAAGTTCGGCTATAAAGCAGATCTATTTTAAAAACAATAAACTTTAAAATTTCTTTAATGTTCTTACTGAAAAACAAACAGTATAAAATATATGTACTATTCCTTGCCTTACGGTTTAGATGTGGTCTAGCATAATTAGCAGTAGATTCCAGTTAAGTGACTCTATTGTACTCTGCTAAGAAATTAATTTTTTACTTAGGAAATTAGTACTTTTTTTTTTGCAAACAATATTTAAAGCAAAAAGTCTGGGAAAAAATGTTTCTGTAATTAAAACCAAAAATTAAATTTCTTAAAATAAATGTACTATTAGATTCTATTTGCATCATTACCATTTGCCTAAAACTTTTTCCATTTTTGAAATAATAAACACGAAATAGTTAGCAAGTAATGTATTTCATTAATCTCCCCTAGCCTCCACTCATGAACTACATCATCCCTAGTAATTGTTTTTTAACTTGCCCCTGCCCCTACAATGTGTTCAATGTCTAAATTTATTAGTCTAAAGGTCAAATAATTAGATACTTTTATTATATGGGAGAATAAAGGCTCTAGACTGAAATGCCTATTACTGAGTAATAGACTTTCCTTAATGTACAGTAGGACATGAAACTATCCTAGCATCACTGATAATTATTCCAGTTATCACAGAATGTTACTATGCAGATATCATTCAAGTGACTGCCATCCCTAAAGGACAGTTTTTAACCAACTCTCACTGAATTCAACAACAGGTATTTACCCTATCAAAAAGGACCTGGCAAAAGGCTGGTTAAGTATTGTAAAGGGAAACAAAAATAACATGGAAAAACCTCACTCATAATAAAAGAATGCAAAGTATAACACTGACTACCATTTCTCACTTACTTAAACTGGCAAAAAACCAAGTCTGTCAAACACTCTACTGTGAGGCTAGGGAAAAACAGACATGCTTATCCATTACTGGTGGAAATCCAAAATTGTACAGCTCCTACTGGAGGGGAATTTAGCAATATCTGACAAAATTTTACATACACATTTACCTCTTTACTGAACAGTATCACTTATATTTGCAATTACAAAAGACTGGAAACAACTCAAATGTCCACTCAAAAGGTTCATTAAACATGAAAAAGACAGCATCTTAAAGCTGTAGAAAGAAATGGGTAAATCTCTATATGCTACTATGAAGTGATCTTCAGCATATATTTTTAAGAGACAAAAAGAAAGTGGCAAAAACTCCATGTAATATACTACTGCTTACCTAAGTAAGGAAGAGAATGCAAATACATACGTGCATATCTGGTTTTAGTGAGAAAATAAACAATGGAAGGAATAATCAATTTTTAAAAAATGGTTACTTCTGGAGTTGAAGGAACATGGGTGACAGAAGTTAGATTTATCTGAATACACCTTATTTTAAATACTTGACTTCAGAACAACAGGACTACTTCTTACATAATTAAACAAGCATATATTATAAAAATGAAATATAAAAAGCAATCTTTAAAAATAAAAAAAACTGGATTACTCATTCATTTCTGGTAGGAATGTAAAATGGTACAACTACTCTGCAAAATAATGACAATTTCTTATAAAACTAAACATGTAACTACCATATGACCAAGCAATTACACTCTTGGGCATTTATCCCAGAGAAAACAAAACGTAGGTTACATCAAGACTTGTATACAAATGTAAACAGCAGCTTTACTTGTAATAGCCAAAAAGTGGAAATGACCCAAATGACCGTCAATGGATGAATGGTTAAACAAACTCTGGTATGTATATACCACAGAACACTACTTAGTAAAGAAAAGAACAAAGTACTAATATATGCCACAAATTGGCTGGCTTTCCAGGGAATTATGCTAAATAAAAAAAGCCAGTTCCAAAAGGTCATATACTGTGTGATTCCATTTATATAACATCCTTGGAAAGACAAAATTATTGAAATGGAGTACAGATTAATGGCTGTGGGTCAGGGATTGGAGGAGTAGCAGGTGGGAGATGGGGGTGGCTATAAAAGGCAACATAAGGGATCCTTGTGATTAAAATGCTTTGTCTTAGCTGTATCAATGTCAATATCCTGGCTGTGATATTGTATTCACAGTTTTGAAAGATGTTACCACTGAGGGAAACTGGGTAAAGGATACACAGGATCTCTGTATTTTTTAGCAATTGCATGTGAATCTACATTACTTCACAAAGTACAATTAAAAAATAAAAAATAAAACCTAAGCCAGAAGTGTGTACCCAGTTGGTGTTACAACCACAGAGTGAAACTCTTTAAGGAACTTTAAACACAATAAATAAACTGTACATCCCTTGCGTAAAATACCTTACGGGAAAAAAAGTTCTAAACTATTTTACATAATCATATTGCTGGTGCTAGTGTTAGTATTGTTACTCTGAGACTTATATTCTTCTATGGGATTATGTAATTGAGTAAATTATGTGATAATCTAGTTAACACTATTATTTGTGTTGTTGAAAACTAGGAAAAAAGGAGGTACAGAGAGAATACAGAAACAGTTAAACAAACACCTTATACAGCTGACCCTTGAACAATGTGGGGGTTAGGGGTGCTGAAATGCAGAGTGTGTAGTACTGTGGCATTTACTGTTGAGAAAAATCTGTGTATAAGTTGACTCACACAGTTCAAACCCATGTTGTTCAAGGGTCAACTGTATGCCTAAAGTTAAACTGCTATTATCAGTATAAACTCATGTTATTTTAGAACTAAATATTCTAGTTTTGTCTACTAAAAAGACCTAGGAACAGTGAGTAATACTAGGAAGGAGCATGAGAAGCTCTCAGATTCTGACACTGAAAACCAATTCTGAGTTTGGGGCACAAAAGTATAAGAAAAGCTCGAGACATCTTGTCATACCAGGCAGCGCAAAGCTATTAAGTATGACCAAAAATGTGACAAAATTTGAACATAAAAATAATATTTCTGACAGACTGATATCCAATATGCTTAAATCCCTGAGTTCATAATGATACTTAAAAATCTTCTCATTATTCCAAATGCTCATAAATAAAGGCTATGAATCAACAAGCATTTATCCTGCCTTTCCACACTGAAATACACATTAAGAGAACTGAATACTTAAAATGGGGAAATTTTCTATAGAAATATTCCAACTACTAAGTGATGAGCAACAGAATTAAATTGTTACTAATTTGCAACCATTAATAAATGAACAGATTACAAGAATGACTAGCAATGGGTCCCATGCAGATAGTCAAATAGTATGTGTCACCTGACAGAACACAGTCTATAAAATAGTCTTAGCAAAAAAACCCAAAAAAAACCCCAAAAATCTTAAATCTGATCATAAACCCATTTATAGAAATGCAGATACAGAAAAATCTGTTAAATCATAATAATGCAATTAACAAACTCATCAGGATGAATAATTCAGTCCCTTAAAGAAACACACTGCAAAGGAGACCGGGGTTGGTGGGGTAAGGGGTGTAGGTTTAGATTACTAGAGATTTAAGAGATGTTTATCAACCAATCAATCCTTAAACAGTAGCTGGATGATAACAGATTTTGTTGCAGTTAGAGAATAGATTTTATGGTTATGTATTTTTAAAATAATTCTTTTATAGATATATACTTAAAAATATACACAAATAGATATACTGAAATACATAAGGATACATATGAATGAAAGAATACATTTGGGATCTCCATTAAAACATGTGAAGGAGAAAAATAAATGGCAGTGTAAATGAAAAAAGATTGTTGATAACTGTTAAAGCAGGGTGGTGGAAATGTGGGTACTATTTTACTATACTATTTTACTTTTATATAGGTTTGAAATGTCCACTAAAAAATTTTTTTTCTGAAACCTCAAAAAAGAACTGGGAAGAAAGCACATCACTGCCAATAGGCAGAATGATAGTATAGCCCTACAAAATTCTGTAGGTAAGAGAAATGTCCTGCTAGGAACTCTTTAACATAGTGTACTCCAGGGGAAAAAAGATGTCATCACTTATAAGATGCACTGTTATTTTACATCTCATTAATAAAGTAAAAATCCTAGAAAATAAATCATGATATATTATCAATGAAAAGATTATTCCTGATTTTAGATGTCAGAATAAAAAAAAAACCCCATAAAAATGAAATGTGTATCTCAGATCTGATGAAATATAGTAATCCATTAATTGTTTAATCTAGAATTCATATATAAACTTCTATTAACTTAAGATTACTTCAGTAAAATTACTGGCAATTTTATTGGTATGCACAACTTACCTAGGCTGACAACGTTCACATAAATATGTATCAGGAATATGCTGCCTGTCAATCCCCATGCAGTCAATATGTTGCCAAACACTTAAAAAAGGGAGAAAAAAAAAAGCACAACGAATAAAACATTATTAAAGTCATCCTTAAATTAAGATTTGATATTCCATGTAACTATCACTTAGTCAGTGCCTACTTTAACACTGTAAAAGGATCCTGTGAAGAATTTATAGAAATATGTCCTCAGGGAGATAAAGCTTTGAGATACAAAAGCAAGAGGACAAATATAAGATATTATATATATGATATAAATTTCTAAAGCAAAGATTATTTTAAAATGTGAAATTATTAAAAATCACAAAGTGGAGATGTCATGCTACTTGGAATTAATGGGAAAAGCACCCTGAAGAATAATGGATTTGCAGAGAATCTCATTAGGGAAATTAGGAAGAAGAGATGTCAATACAGCAACATTTTCTCAAGTAGACAGATACAGGGAGCGACAGCTAGAAGGCAGTTAATATATATGAAGAATGTTCGTTTTGAGAAATAGAGGGGGATAAAATTGGATTAGTAAAGTGTAGTCAGATTATACAGAACTTGGGAAGTTGGGATATGTGTAGAGTTCCTCTAACTGGCAACAGCTAATAACTAGAGGTGCTATGATGGTATACAGTGTTAATTCAAAGAAGTTAAGGAACTCGAAGCAGAAAAATCAACAAAAAGGCTTTTCCAACATTCCGGAACTGAGTTAAGTAGAGAAGTAGACTGATGGCAGAGAAAATGAATTTAAAGAATTCAAGAGAGACTCCATGAAGACAGAGACTAAAGCTATCTGTCTTCTATTTATAATGCAATACATGGACCAGTAAACTTCTGTTATTGTTGTATCTTATTGCCCAGACTTTAATTGGTCTAAAGTTGATATATATGCCTGTTTCTAAAAATAGTCTTAATTATTCTTTATATAGTAATGAGCTACTTTCAATATACGGCTACTAAGTTAACTGCTATGATACTGCTTTTTATTTCTTAACTGAGGATGCTGGGGTAAGAACTGGTACAATGTGGAAGGTAATGGAATATATAGCAAAGTTTTGGGGGAAAAGTGTAAAAGAAGAGCAAAGCATCTGACAAGGAGAGTCAGAATAACAAATTAAGTTAAATTTGGGGGTAAGTAATGATGTCACACAGACAACAGAAAAAATAAAGCTAAAAAATAAATAATCAGAGCTCTAGATATCAAACTTGAAAGAAATGAGTATGAGCACAAGATATATGAAAATACATAGAGGCAATGTAAAACAAGAATTGAGGAAAAAAGATTAAGCTTTGCAGTATACTACAGGTTGAATGACAGAAAAGGAGAATAACAAAAAATAAATTCACAACAAAGAGAGCAGACACTAAGAAGCAAATACCATGAATAATCCAAAAAATGTAAACTAGTCCTTCAAGAATTTGTAAATAGGTATAAATCCTAAAGACTATTTCACTATTTTCTAATAGAGATAATTCTGTATTATATATAGATCATTGTAATTCATCAAAAGAAAAAACAGTTTATGCATTAAAATAAAAACACTGTCAAATGGTATGTAATTTACCATATTAGACAAAATCAGCTATGAGAAAGTATTTTATAGGATTGATTAAAATATGAATTGAGATTTGCTAATAAGGAGCTAATTAAAAATTAGAAAAACAAGTTATGAGTGAAGTTATGTTTTTAGTCTTAAAATTTACCTCCTGAATACATTCATTGAGGTGATTGCTTATGGTAATAATATGTATCACATGTAATGAGAACTTATTTTTAAATTTAAAAAGGTATTACAATATATTTTTATTATTAAAATTAACTCAAAGTATTAACATTACAACTTTCCATAAAAATAGTATCAAATTTCACATTCCACTTAAGACTAATTTTTCCCCTTTCTGGCAAAGGTAAATCAACTTTTTGAAATATAACCCTAACTACATGTTTATATCAGTTAACATCCCACTCTTAATCACCCAATCTAATGTATGGGAACAAGATTACAAATAATGCAAAGTAATTTATATTTGGCTCAATGATGCATCTTAACACTATTCAAATATGAGTATATGACATCCTATTTCAAATCAAATAATGAAGCTATGCCTTAAGGACCAGACCCAGGACATTCTGTAAACTATTAAACTTTCTTACCCTCTACAGTGCACTGCTTAATTCCTCTCTGCTTCCCACCCTATGCAGGGGATGGACTCAGAAACTTTAAGGCTGAAATCCTACTGTTCCCTCTCCATCCTCCCCAACTCCCTCCCACCGGAAAAAAACAAAAAACAAAAATGAAAACAAAACCCCACTTTCTGTCCCAATCACACCTTCTCTAGGGGAGGAGGCCTTTCTTGGTGGTTGAACCAGGGTTGGGGGAGGGGAGACTGTGGTTCTGGTTCAAGGAGACTCCAGAGTGCTGCAAGGTTCAAGTCAAAAGGAGGTGAGAGAGTCAGGTCAAACAAACATCAATCAAAATGTATAATTCCCCCAAACTGGAAAATCACAGTTGACTATACAGCACAAATAATTCCAAAGGAAATACACAGGACTCAATTCTCCTCTCATTTCTATCTTGTCTACTTTATGTAGTTGTATTACTATCGAATGAGTGGAGAGATGTGATCCTGTATGAATAAAGTTCAGACTGACTCAATTAACAATGAGGATTTCTAATCAACTCTAAGATAGCTTTTTTCCCATAGGGGCTTTATCTAGGAACAAAACAGACTGCACTGACAGTAGCAAAAGTCTCACTTAAAAAATGCATTCATCAATTCCTTCAAAAGTGACTTTAATTATCTTTTCCAACATGTTGTTAACAATCACAAAGATTAGGAGCAGTCAAGAAAAATAAACAAATGGTGTGAAATATTTTACCTGCATTTGTCACAACAGATCATGTATCCATCATCATGTGTAAAACCACATATGCACCTGGTTACATCAGTACCATAACTTCCATCCTCAGATGTGCTGATTGTAGTAGCACTGGAAGTTTCATCAAAATTAGGAGTGGTAAATATGCCTACTTCATTTTTGCTAATAAGAACTGATGGAGGAGGGGAAGCCGGAGGTGTTGGAGGAGGACGAGCACCATAATTATGGTCCTGGATAATTAAACACAAATACAGCATAAAATAATTTCAACAACAATATGAGCTAGCAACTTAAACAAAATTCAATCCTTAATTTGAATATACAAGAGATAGGAAATTAGCATATTTCTTCCTTAATACTTTAAACTAATGACTTCGTGAAACTAGATATTAAACCATAGTAGTAAATGAAAAAGAAAATATGTATCTACAATCTTGGTCACCTTTACAATGCAAGATGTAAGAATAAAGGTTAAGAAAAAAAAGCCACCTCAGCCAAGCAGAGGCTAACAAAAACAATTACAAAAGACATATTGTCACTATAAAGTATACAATAGGAATTTCTAAAATTTTGGTATTTTTCATTCTGATCCAAGTGGTAAAAATCTCTACCTGTGCCTCAATAGTATCACAAGTGTGTCCAGTTATGTAGCTGTTTCAGTCTATGCTCTGCCTCTTACTAGCTATACAGCACTGAATAAGTCAGCTTAGATAAGCTTTCATTTTCTCAGCTATGAAATGGGGATGAAAATTATACCTATGAGATTGCTTTTGAAGATTAAATGGGGATAATATATGTAAAAATGCCTAGCAGACAGCCTAAAACATTAGTGCTAAATAAATGGTAACTATATAAATTGCTGTGTAATTTAGAATCAACAATAGATAGTACAATTCTATCTAGTCTTTTTATAGAAATGATAAAGAATCATGACACTAAACTATTATTAGCATAAAAAGGGAAATAATAATAATACAAAACCTTCTAGGACATCACTCTAATAGAATTTTAACCCCTTGAATAAATATAATTAGATCAATGAAAAAAATTAAACTACAAATTATATACCTAACTGCTTAGGTAGGATAAAACAAGTTTACATTTTAAATATTCACTTTTAGGCACAATACCTTTTAAAAAACACCCTTCCAGATAAATGTTTGACACTTACCGCATAGGGCAAACCAATGTAACTGTGTGAATGATGTGAGCTGCTGGTATATAACTGGTGGGGATAACTGTTGGATTTCTCAACTACCACAGGGCTAGCTTCTACGGATTCTGGTCTAGAGGGAAAAAAGTTGCATCAAAGAGAATTCCATTCATTTATTTTTCTTTTAGTCAATTTAAAATTACAAGCATTTATGTTATTGGCTACACAAATGTCTTTAAAATGTCTAAAATGTAGACACCTTGTGGATATGATATAGCCTATCTAGAGTCCACATCATAAAAAACTTTTGTTTAATTAAGTGCAATAAATGCCCCACCTTCAAGTTCAAATATAGTTCTCCTATCATTAAAAAAAATTAGAAGGGAGGTATAGCTCAGAGGTAGAGTACATGCTTAGCATGCACAAGGTTCTAGGTTCAATCCCCAGTACCTCCATTAAATAAATAAATACATAAATAAATAAATCTAATTACCCACCCCAAACAATAAATAAACAAAAAATTACTAGAAATTAAACATTATTTAATATACTCAGTGGCACTGGGGACACTATGCACAGGGGTGGAAAAAAGTGGTAGAAATAATTTAAGCAAGACTAAAAGACACACTGAATCTATATGGACCCCAATTTGAAAGTGAGCATACATTTCAATGTTCAAAGCTCCATGTATGTGTTAGTGTGTCAAGATAGAACAAGGCCTTGGCAATATTAGTAAAGTTAAGGAATAAGAAATATCACAATGAACCAAGGTTTGCTTATGAAGAAAACGTAACTAGCAGCCTGTGGCAGAGTAATAAGATTAGCAGTTCTGGCCTGATAATGGCTGATGACCAGACCAACCACTGATACAACTGAGAGTAACAACTCACCCACTATGGTTGACTTGTAAGTTCTCTGGCCTAGCATTTTACATACATCACTTTCCCAACTTCTTCACTTGTATCAATCCTTCTGAGCCCAGAGTTCTAGGCTCTATTGAAAAAAATTTAATTAAAAAAAAAAAGCAGTAATGATGGAGAGACAGTCTCTCATGCATATGCAAAAAGATAGGAAAAATGGCATGTGGAATCTCTAAGGAGTATGGACAGGAGAGTCAGATTTCAGGATAGTGTTTATTTACTTAGCTTTTTCTCAAAATTAAATAATACACCAATCCCAATAATAGGAGGGGGATTTTTCTTTGTAGATCTGGATTTAGAGAAAATTTACAACTAGGTCTTTGGGTGATATGTGTACCAATATCATCGAACATGAATTCAAGCACTTGCACTGAAATCTTATGACAGTATTTGATATTAAGTGGCAGTCATCTATGATGACTCTAAACATACTTAATTTTTCCCCCCAGCTCAAAATTATAATAGCAAATTTTAAAACGTCAAAGAGCTCACAGCCCCCTGGGGACTACATCCATAGACCTCAGTTTGACTAGCACTGATTAAACAAATATTGAGGGCCTGATGTTTGCCAGGGAGTATGAGAGAATGTAAAGGTAAGACATCTCTGCCTTCAAGGAACTTAACAATAATACAGTTTTCATTCATTCAATAAATATCTGAGCACACATTAAGTAGAAGACACTGAGATGCTGGAAATCAAAAAATAAAGAAGTAAAAGAAGTGGTCCTTCTTTTCAAGAAAATGATGTAAGGCAAGACAAACAAGTATATCAATGATTACAAAGTGCCATCAGAGGTATGCATGGGGGCCGTTCACAATAGTTAAAGTGTTTTAAAGAATGACAAGTCAACAAGCCCAAGAAATACAGAGGTGGAAGAGATGAAGATGGTATCCCAGACAGAATGCACACACGCAATCAGAGGTATCAACAGTAAGACACGTTTAAGCATGTTTCTCTAAGCATGATGGACAGATCATCAGCATCACAATCACCAGTAGTGCATGTTACAATTTCTTACAACTCTACTTAACCAAATGAATAAAAAATTGTAAAGATCAGGCTCAGAAATCTACATGGTAACAAGCACATTCAATCCTATGTTCACTGAATTTTAGGAAGCACAGACTTAAAAGAACTGCTAAAATTCGTATCAGATAGAGTTAAAGGTATGGAAAAGGGGCCAGAGATGAGGGCAGATAAGTCAGGCAAGGAAAAATTCAAGAAGTATCTTGGGTATCCAGCTAAAGAATATTATCTTTATCCTTAAAAATTATACACAGTAATGATGTGATCAGAGTAGCAGCATATCAAAATAAAGCTGAGAGCTTCAAATGTGAGGTTGAGTAATCTGTAAATAATTCTCCCAGATCCAGCAAATTCAGGAGAAGCCCTGAACTTGATCAGAGCATGTAAAAACTGCTACCTCTCCCAGACTCCTTCCCTCCATCCCTACTTATAAATAAATTACTTCTGCTGTTTTTTGCTTCATTGAAAAACACTTAGTGCCCTGTCTAGTTTCAAAGTGATCCTCATGAGTGCAAGGTGCCCAGAGTCCAAATTGTTAACCTTTGTATTCAAGAAAGAAATATTAAATGGTGCAATTAATAATTCTGCAATTTCATTACTGAGTTCCTTCAATTCTTAAGTATGGGACCAACTCACCTTGATGATTTACCCACATAATATTTTTATTAGGTATAGAACACAGAGTGCATTAACCATTGTTAGATTCATCTGATGTTTAGTTGCTTTCAATGACAATATGAAAATAAAAGACTTTCCAGTATTTTATTACTATATGAAGACTTAACTCTTGGTAATCTCTGGGTCTATCAATTATACTACCAACAAGAAGTTTCCATTAATTCTCTAGCAGCATTCCTTTTCTTAATGTGTCTTTAAAACCTTACCGAACTTGGTGTCATTTGCTGAATATGCTTCAAAGTATCTTTTTATCCACTTAATTTCTAGTCATTACATGACATGCCAAACTTCTTTGAGTCTACTTTTTCCCTTAAGAGACTGCTCAGAATTCTGAAAGAAACTTTTTATTTGGTTATTTATAATTGCATCTTTTATTTGGCTATTTAGCCACACAAAGCTTGAGTCAGCTTCAAGTGCCTGTTTTTGATCTATAGCACATTATTTACTATAGACCTTCCAAAAAGAGACCTTTACATAGACTCTGGAGTTGAGAAAATACTAATATCTTAAATTCCTACTCTTTAATTATACAATCTGGGAATTTTTCATCACTTAATCCTTCATCAGTTAAAGAGAATACGATTTAAAATTTCCTACTTAAAATACTATCACTTAAAAAATACTATCACTTGTTAAAATTCTTATACTGGAGAACTTTATATCCCTTTTACCTCTAAATTCTCTCCTAATGTATTCTATCATGGTCAGTACACAGTCACTCAAATAATATAGTAAATTTCAATCTCTCTCTAGTAACTATTTTAATTCTGTTAGTTTCCTAATGCCTTTTAGTATTTTCCAGTTTCCAGAAATCAGAACTGTTACTTTAATGAAATATAGCATTCAACTCATGGAAATCAAACAAACTACGTAAGATTTTTTTTTTTAAACAAACAAGGGGCATTCTGTTCAGTTCTATATAGTCTTTCTACCATGGGAAGGCTGTAAAATATTTGTAGTTTTAGTTTTACCTCTCCCAAACAAATGAAATAAAATTAGCTAAGATATGAGCATTCAACAATTACTGCTATATAATAAGATTCAGATATAACCATGAGACCTTCAAGCCATATGATTCATGACTCACTACTGTCTGTTTCTAAACTTTTTCATCATCCTAAACAGAAACTTTGCACTCATGAAAACAACTTTTTACGTCCTCCAAGCCCCAGCGTCTGGTAACTTCTATTTTACTGTTTCTGATTGCCTATTCTAGATACCTAATATAAATAGTGGAATCATAAAACATTGATCCTTTTGTGTCTGGCTTATTTCACTTGGTGTAACGTTTTCAAGGTTCATTCATTTGCAGCATGCTGCAAAACCCTATTCCTTTTTATGGCTGAATAATATTCCGTTATATAAACTTACCATGTTGCTTATCTGTTCACCTGTTGGTGGACACTTGGGATGTTTCCACCTTTAAACTACTGTGAGTAATACTACTATGAATACTGGTATACAAGTATCTGTTTTGAGCTCCTGATTTCAATTCTTTTCAGTATACCATTAGGAATAGAATTGCTGGGTCATAAAGTAATTCTATGTTTAACATCATGGGAAACAACCAAACTGTTTTCCATCTGGCTTTCTTTTTATGCCTTAACCTCCTTTTAAAATGTTTCTTCTCCTGTTTTTTAAATATTTGTGTTTTCCACGAGTCTGTACTTTGTAAACCATTCCTGGAGGTTTCATCCACCATTATAGCTTTTACCATTTCCTATGTGCTCATGACTTCCAAATCATCCTTAACCTAATTCTATCTCATAAGCTCCACCCAAATAGCCCTCCACATTACTAGACCTTTTAATGCAGATTTCTGATGACTATAAAGTACATGTCTGCTGTAAAAAATCCTCTTTTGCATGCCCAGAGTTTTGAATTTAAAATTAAATTAAAATCAGAGCTGAGGTCAGCAATCTTTTTCTGTAAAGGGCCAGTGAGTAAACATATTTAAGACCGGGAACAATATGGTTTCTGTTGCAACTAGTACTACTACTCAGCTCTTCTTCTTTTGCCCACAAATGCTCCTCCCCCACCCCCAAGGCTCATCTTTTCTTTAGACAATTCCACCTCTTTCCAGTTGCTTAAGCTAAAACCCTAAAGTGTCGTTCTTCATTGCTCCTTTTCCCTCACCCTCCACATCTAATTCTTTGGTCAATCCTGTGTCTCCCTCCAGAACACACTGAGAATCAGTATGCTTCGCTCCATTTGTACTGTTGTCCTAGTCCAAGCCCTTGTCATCTCTTGCCTGGACACTGAAGTAACATTGTGAAATGTATTTAACTTACTTAATGCCACTGAACTGTACACTTAAAAATGGTTAAAATGGTAAATTTTATGTTATGTATATTTTACAATTAAAAAAAACCCACAAAAGGTTAGTTTCACTAAAGTCAAAGGTAGAGAATCAATACTATTAAATCCTGATGAAAGAGCAAGCAATACAAGGCACTAGCTTCAATATGCCAGTAGCATGGTCCAAGTAAAAGCTAACTTGTATGCAGCAGGTGAAGAATTAATAGAATGGAGAACAATTCAAGGATTCAAGCATCTGAATGGGCTTACAATTTAAACAATGCCTGAGGAATTAAAGCAACGGGAGGCACAGAAAATATCAACAAAGAGTCAAGATTTAATCTGAATTAGCCACTCTCAGAACCTAACTGTGAAGTTGTGAGGTGATGCTCAGGGCTTCTAGAAGGTAAAATGCTGTTGCTAAGACTTGGTAAATTGAGCAGGTAGAATAAAGATATGGTAGGGCTGGTTTGCACCTGGCCCCAAGGGAGTGTCAGTATATGGTTTCCTTTCCCTCCTTCTGAAAGTAGCTTTGTTCTGGCCTAGGATTGGTGGTAGCAGATCTACTCTCGCTGAATCTAGACAAGTGTAGTGTGGAGGGAAGTTCCTGAAACCTCAAACAATGCTGTCATGAAGCTAGAGGTGGAGGACCAGCTGCTGAGTCATGCTTGATATGGCAGAACTCTAGACTTAAGCCCTAACATTAAGTCACTGTTTATGCATGGGACATGCCACATAATCACTCTGGGGTCTCAGTTTCCACATTTATAAAATGAAGTCTTAATTCTAAGTCACATGATATTATAATAGCAAAGAAAATACTAAAGCCCAGGTCTCTTAAGTTGGTCTAGTATTTTTCCCACCGAACTGCATTATTTCCACTATGCTTGTGAAATTTACTAGAGTGCTGTTTATGCCTATGGATTAATGACTTAGTAAGGTCAAAAGCTTTACCTCATTTTTGTCTCACACAGCAGTACTATGTGTCACTTTATTAAAGTTACACAAAGCCTGAGTGCTGGGAGTCCTGAATCTACGCTACTTTGTCATTACTACACAAACTTTACTATTTAAATATGGAGAACATTGCAGTCATTAAATTTGAAATTATTTATGTAGTCTTTCCATTCTTAAAAGTGAAAAGTTTATTTTCAAATGTGTTATAGTTCTAAATTACTGCTGAAAACTTAGAAAGCAGAACAACTACCAATTTGTTTGAGTAATCTACCTGACGTTGCTACATTTTCTGGAACAACTTTACAAATTTAAAATCTTATTTGTTTATACCAAAATATCCTTATTCTTTAAAAAGTCATCAAAAATGATCACCCAAGCCACATTACACATTCTTAGTGCAGACATTTAAGTAAGTCAGGTGAACTGAACTGAAGCTCTAAAAGGAGAGAAGTGCCAATCATTAAATTGAGAGGCATCTAGAGAAATATTAACAGGTTAGAATAATTGATTAAATAAGCTGAGTCCTCTTGAAATTGGACTTTTATAATTTTCTTATACTCCTCAAAATTCTAGTTTCTCACCGATATAAACCTTTAAAATACAGTTGGATTTTAATGAGTGGTTTATATCATTGTTTTAGGTGAAACCTCTAATTTTCCTTTTAACATTAAAACATTCAGTAACACATGGGTACCAGCAATGGCACATGGATAGATACTGGCTCCCTAATTGTTTTTTTTTCCCCTAATTGTTTTAATAATGAGTATAAAAGATCTCCATGAGTTCTCAATATGTTCCTTCAGATTTGTAATCAAAACTTGTCCATTTCTATATAGCCGATATTTTATAACTATAAATTTAAAAACTGCAAATCACTATATTGTACAATATTATGTCAACTATACTTCAAAAAATTAAAAATTAAAAAAAATCTTGTCCTCTTTTATCACCATTGTTATAACCTATTATACTTTAAAGATATATTAAAAATACACACATTAAAATAGCATAACAAGTAATTTTTTTTAATGGAGAGGTCTGGTATAACAATTGTCCTCAACTTACCAAATGTGGCATTTTACTTCATTTAACTCATCCATTAACAAAACCTAGCTCTTCTGATCTATGTGGCAACATGCATCTGGTGCCAAGGAACCCTGGGCTTAACTCTAACTCTTACTTTTTATTAATTATGTCGCCTTAGGTAAGTTTGTTAATCTCCTTATTTCTGTTGTAAAATGGGAACAATACCTGCCTGACTTTTTGCTGGGATGATTAAGAGACATTATTACAGACAGCTATATGGATGTAGGGAGCTCTGTATTCAGTATCACAAGTGAAGAAAAATTAGAGGAAAAAATTGTTCAGTATTAAGTATTAAAAATGAGAAATTCAACATCATCCTAAGAACAGTTCTAAACAATGCTAAGACAGCACTTTAAAATAGGTTTTTGAATATTAAAACAAAACCACAGTTTAATGAAAGCACTTCTAAATTACAATAAGCAAATCAACACCTACTTTAAGAGCAGCAGAATGTATTAGCTCTTAACAGCAGATTAAGTGTAAAGAAATCATAAAAGGAATGTTAAGTACTAGTGCAAAATGAACAAGTAAAAAGCTACTGAAAACATTTCATTATACACAAAACATTTTAGTATTTTCAATTATATAAATTCAGACTAAAAGCACCCAAGCACTTCAACAAATTAATGAATTCTGCCAGCAGGTGGCTCTAGAGGCACTGAAATAACTTAATATCAAATACCAAATATCAAAGATGGTAAAAATGTACCGAGTCTCAGAAATTTGGAATAAAAAAGAGTCGCATCAATACTTCAACCCAAGCCCTTTTTCAAATGAAGAGACCAAAGTTCACAATAACTAAGCAGCTTAAGGGCTCACTGGTATGTTAGTGCTAGTGGCAAAACTGAAAACCCAGGTATCTCTCCTTTGTACTCTCAGCCAACAAATAGGTTATTTACTGTATTGTCAGTCATACTACTAAGAGCCCTCCTCCAAAATAACCCCCCTGCAACCTACACATGTCATATTTACTAATCTGTCCACCTCATCCAAAAATACATATAATTATACAAACGTTCATTACATAAAGATTTCTAGAGGAATATTTGGTAGCAATGATAATATTAAAAGGAATACAATGTTAGCAATTATGTTCCCAGTCTCTGAGAGGGAAAAGTATTTTGGCTTTTCTGTTTTAAAAAGGCTAGGAAAGAAATTTAACATTTCCCATTTATTAACTCTTTCACTTTCCAGCTCCAGAAGGGTTTCTCATCTTGGTTTATTTAACCAATTTAGTAATTCAGATGGCTGGAATGTCAGATGTGAAAGAGGTAAAAAGGAATGAAAGAGGTCAACCTCTATCAGTTAGGATTAAAAAAAAAAACCATGCAATTCTAATAAATGGCTGAACTCTGGCTCAACTTTCTAGTGATAATGAAGTCTAGGTTTTTTGTTTTTTGTTTTTTTAATGAAGGTACTGGGGATTAAACCCAGGACCTCGTGTATGCTAAGCATGCATTTACCACTGAGTTATACCCTACCCCGGCCAGGTTTTCTTTTACAGTCTCTATTTATGAGCAGAGACCTGAGAATACCTTTGTTATATGCAGTCATTTATTACACTGAGTTCACTACTCCTAGAACTGGAGCTACTACTTATATGAGCCATATATCAAAATAAACTAGTTATGTTACATAAATCATTTTTTGTAATAGTATTAGTAAAGGAGCTGTAACAGAAAAGGCCTAAAATCGATTCATTGATAAGTTCTACTTCTGCCCCTTACCCACTCTGTGACTTCAGCTTCCTCACTAATAATTTGAGAATAACATTATCTACATCATAGTTATATCTTTATCTTATTCAAAAAGAAATAATTATGATTTCACTTACAATTTTCATAACCAGCCTAGGCTTCACCATTCTTTTCTCTTCCTACACTTTGTTATTTGGTCTAGAGCTTCTCTATCCAGTATAGTAGTCCCTAGACATGTGTGCTACTGAGCACTCAAAATGTGGTTAGTTTGAATTGAGAGGTGCTGGAAGTGTAAAACACATACTAGATTTTAAAGACCTAGCATGGAAAAAAAATTCATAAACTATCTCAGTATTTTTATATTGATATATGTTAAAAATGATAATACTCTGGATATTCAGTTAAGTAAGATATATGACAAAATTAATTTCACCTTTGTATAATCGTTTTAATATGGCTATTAGAAAATTTTAAAGTATATATATGACTTACATTATATTTCTATTGGACAGCTCTAATCTAGGGTTCTGACGTCCCAACTAATTATAAAGTTTATACTTCACCTTTGTAACTGAGGCTCTAGTAAAATACTCCACACACAGTTGATGCTTACAAATGATGATCCAGAATGTGCTTTCTCTTAGATTGTTAAGTCTTATCCACTGCAATTATGCCAGAAGCAAGAAGTCTATTTCTAGTATTAGCCTACATTTAAGGGCATGTAGTTAATCAAAAATTTTATAGACATAGCTTCCTGGTAAGAAAGATGGTCTCCTGATTATCCCAGTTATGATCATTTTGCTAATTAAGTTTTAAAAAATTATAGTTACACTTAGTGCAACTTTCCCTTTAAATATATTATTACCTTTCCACATTTTCAGTTGTACCAAGTATTATGCCAGACCCTACTGAGAAAATCAATCGGTCATTACGTTAATCTGTGATGTTGTGATCAGCATTTTTCAAATCTAAGGACAAACACAACGCAGGTAAAACCTTAGTGCTAAGAAGTAAGAGTGGCCAGTAGGCAATTTTTTTAGAGTATCTTACAGTCTCCACTATAGGAGTTGGCTTCAATATTGTTTCTATTCACCAAGGTCTAGGTATTGGTTTGTTCACACTATGTACAGTAAAGTTATTTTTAAATAAAAAATCTTCATAACTAGCCTAGTTATGTGAATGTGCCTAGTTATTTGAATGTGCAATGTTTACAACTGCTTAAAAAATAATAGAAGCAAATAATACAAAATTTTATTACACCAGATATCCCTAAATCATAGTCTATCGATCTTCAGTATTCAGTTATTCCTCAAGTATTTTAAAACCATTCTTTTCTGGTTCAAAATTTGGGGATAAACAACTTTTCGCAAGGTAATGGGGAACAGAAATAAGTAAAATACAAGATCCTTAACTCTCAAAGAAAGGCAAAACAAACCCAAGAGTTTTCAAAATTAGTAATGAGAGGAAAACAAGTATTATAGAGGCTGGACTTGGTGCGAATAACGAGTTTTATTTTAGAGACACAATAATACAAGAGCAAATGTTACTGAGTATGGAAATACTGGACTATAGCTTACCAAACCCATTCTTCACAGATCCACAGACCTTCTCAACTTCCCATGTATAATTAATAACATTACATAGCCACATGAGTGTAATAAAATGTAATTTGGTCTCTTTTTAAAAAACATTTTGAAATAATTATGTAGCATCACAGGAGGTTAACAAAGAAATGTACAGGGAAGTGCCATGCACCCGTCCACCAGCATCCTGCAGCTTACACAACTACAGTATCTTTTGATTATGCATTTAAATTAAAAAGGAAGCAACATATTAATTATATCAAAATTCCTTATGAAAACAGCTCCAAAACCTTTATGTTTCTGTGGAAAGGAGGGTAGGGGATGTGATTTAAGGGTATTTTTAAGTTTCCCGGTTTTAAATATATAAAAAAAGAGAATGTAAAGGTTTGAAAATTAAACCACAAAAATTCTAATGGTTGTTCCATAATTGGCACCAGCTATCTTTTTTGTGTCTATTGAGTAGGGGATACTACACCCAAGGAACATATATACTTGAATGTGGAATAGAAAAAAAAAAAATCATTTCCTAAAACAAAAATATTTCTTTAAAAAGTCATTCTGTAACTACCTACTAATTGATGATTTGCTTGTAATAAAAGCGGCCATGTTTGTACTAGAAAAGATTTGGCTCCACAATATAAATCACACTTATTCTATAAATACTCTATAAATGTATTTAAATAAAGAACATGGGTAGAAAGCTATCCCCTACACTGCCCTCTTTCAGTATATTTTTAATTCTCTTTTAACTGTATTATTAATATATGGCTTTCATTCTGTGAATTGCCTTGCAGTACACATACCAGACATGCAAACAAGGCAAAGGTGTATCTCACATTGTATATTGGACTAATTCTTATCTAGCAGACAAATAATATTTTATAAACTACATCTTGTATTACTTGCATAAAAGGCTAATTTTAAAAAAGACTGTCAAGGTAAATACTTTTAGGAAGCAAAGAATCTTTGATTATTACCAATAAATGTCTACAACTATTATCAGATATAGACTTGCATCTATCAGATGCTTTACCTTAAGAAAAACTAGTACTTTAGACTGGTAACCTCTTGCCTGTCAAGCCCTGCTTCCAGGTTCTTTCCTTCCTTAGTAGTGTTCCTATTTGGGCAGAATGAGTGGTAATCAACTGTCACAAGTGCCTTGTTTGAGAATCTATTATTTTATAACAAAAATACCTTACACATAGCACAGACCAAAAAAAAAGGCTTTAAAAAACTATACTACAACTATCACAAGTTAAATGGACTACACAGTATATCACAGGAATATTAGAGAGCATCTCTGGGACTTTTTCAACGGCAGAAGCAGAAGTGGTGAAAACACTTCTAGACCACTGCAATGCCAACAAAAGGAGAACAATAACTGCATTTCTGTCCGTTCCATATATCAGTTTTAGAAGCCCTAAACTCAGTAAATTTCCTTTTTGTAAAATTTAAATTCAGCTTTCTGGTCAATAAGAGTTCCATTAAGAACAATATATTTACATTCTGAATCAGAGATCAAACATGCATCTGCCTGTTCTTCAGCTTCCAACAATGCACTTGAATCCCTTGCAATTTCCAAAAACAAACTGTCAATTTTCACAGCAATAACTTAGTGTTAACGTACTGCTCATTCAAAATCAAAATATAATGAAATCTATCTTCACAACTGCCAAGACCAAACAGTCTAGAAGCAAGGTAAGAATCTTTCACTTTTCATTTCTAATGAATCCATTAGAAATGGTTCCCATTAAAAGCAAAAACTGTCAAAATAATCATCCAGCAGGAAAATACTCCCTTCTTTTTCTTTAAAAATGGCCTGAATTTTGTTTTTCAACTCAACTTTTATAAAAAAACAAAGCAAATCCTGTGTTTAAACAGATATTACAATTTTTTAAAAGATTCAAATTTAAAACCAAGTAACTTTTCCTATATAAACATTTCTTAATTGCAAGATATATCCTACAATTTAAAAAAACAACCTATTATCTTGATTCCTGATGTCAACACTTAGCAAATAAAAAAGACAAAGAATCTGAAACAGCATTTTGACTCAAAAGTTATTTTAAAAAGTAATTTTAGTTAAAGCCTTTAAACTTCTGATATTTCATTATAGCTAAGTCTAAAATGAGAAAAAAAAATAAATGCAAATCAAGCACTGCTTGGTTTTGCTAAAATAACGTATGAAATATTCTGTCTTTCCCTATCCAAATTACCTTTAATTTAAATACTTACTCTGAGCCTGCAGCCATTTCCAAGTATGACGTTTCTGCTGTATCAACCCCCAATGGGATCACTATGCTCATGACGTTCGCCTCTGGTAAATTCGATTACTATGGAGTCCTATGCATTGGTATCCAAAACACTGGAGCATGCCAGCCACAGTGCTCATTGCAAACATCTAAGTGCATCCACAAACCCTGTTTAAAAGAAAGGGAACCAAAAGTTAAGAACCATCTTCATACTCCCAACAACAGTCACACTATAACAAAGGTAAGCAAAATACACAAAGAAAGCATTCTTTATTAAAATATCAATATAAACTGGGATTCGCTCAGGGAGTCTGTATTTTGCTTCTTTTTCTGGAATTAGGTGACTGTGATCAAAAGAAAAGTTTCTGAATCATAATCCCCCTTAGGGAATGAATTTAGGATGCCAAAACAAAGATTACTAAGGCATATTGCTTAGTGAGAAACCAACAAATATTATTCACTCTGAAAGATAAAATGGAATTTTTTATAGCACTAGTATCCAAAAATAAGTCTTCTTGGTTCACTGAATGATCTAACAATAAATTAACAAATATTTGCGTACTTACGAAGCAAGTGTCAACAAAGGACTGTGCTAAGCTTTTACATGGATGATCTATTTAATTCTCACAACTCTGATACAGGGATCTCTATTTTACCACTGAGGAATACAAAAGTAACTAAGGTTAAATAACTTAACCAAGGTTGCTCAGTTCAAGAGATAAAACCAGGATTTGAACCAATTCCACTCTGTTTATATATGTATGTTTAAAAGGCTATTTTATTTGTAGTAAAATCAATTGTTTTACAGTGGTTGTCATTTTCTATATCACCTTAATACGTATATATTGAGGGAGTTTCTCTATTTCTTCAGTCTTCTCCCTTGAGTTAATGATTCCTAATACAATATTTCTCTATTCTAAATTCACTGTTTAACACCTGCTATATGTACTGCTTGTGAAATATCCTCTCGGAATATTTTCAGCAATGATACAGTACAACTCAGAACAAAGCAGACAGAGATAATCCTATAAATAAGAGAAAGTCAAAATTGTCCCTTATGTCTAAAATTCCAAAGAAAACTGTTCCCTCAAATAGTAATTCTTGTGTTTATCTTTAATTTTTACACGTAAGTGTGTAATTCAGGTTAATTCCTATTTCGCAGATGATACAAACTGCTGAGTGCATATTTTACTGGGAAAATTACCAAAATAGAGAAATAACGAGGTAACAGTGGTTTAAATTCTCCAAGAAATGTAGCCTTTACTTTTAAATCATGTATAACTAGGGAAGAGCTACTATATTACATATTACATATATTTTATTATAATAAAAATATACAGTAATAGGCAATTGCACCTAGAAATTAAAAACATAAGCACTGGAGCCTTTCTCTAATATTCACTAGATGTATGAACTAAGCAAGGTTTTGAACCTTGCTAAGCATTCCCTGTTTATAAAATGGGGATTTATCCTCATAGGGTATCTGTGAAGAAAATAATGAATGTAAAGTATTTTGTACACTGAGTTATGTATATTTAGCAATCAATAAGTGGTAGTCACATAAGAGTGCTCTCATTTCATCACACACACACAATAAAAAACTGTGTGGATAGAAAAACTCTTTCTCTAAAGAGAATCTTCTAATAGTTTTTGAAAATAAAGTACATAATTATGGTTCTCTACTTGTTATGATTTTACAGTTTTCACCAAATTAAAATCATCTAAAAACAAAGCACAGTGAAAAAAAAGAAAAATTGCCCTACCTTCTTTTCTGCACCTGTGACTTTTTCAGAATTACCTCATAAAAGCCATACTTATCAATCTGAATAAAGCTATAAAATTATAAAATTTCCAAATGACAAAGTACAAGCAATATATAAAACTAATTCTGTTCTAGTCAAATGTTATAATATTCTGTATTTCTTTAAAACACTGAAGACTTGGGGCTAACAACGGTTAATTACAATGAAAAGAAATTCTCCTCCTTGCTGGTAGCATCTACTTGGTAGAAGTTTTCTTCAGCTCAATTATATTTACATTAGATTCATAGGAAATTTTTTATTTTAGGTATATATTGTTAAATATTTAGTTGTACTTTTTTTTTAAACAAGAGGCAGAATCTGGAAAGCAGAAGTCTAATCATTATGTATTCTTTTAGGCAACTAAGTAATATTTCCAGCCTAAAACATCTATCTGAGTATGTATTTAATAGTGTATCCCAGTTTTATACAAATGTACAATCTTCAATAAACACTGCACTTGAGCTGTTTTTAAATAGCAGTGAAGAGCTTGCTATAAGCCTTCTTCAGACAGTGGTTTATATTTGTATGATTACTACCTGTCTCTCAAACCCTGAACAGTGCCTGAAATGTTAACAGGCACTTTACAAAGAATTGGTGAGTGAATTAGAGCATCCAGGATGAAACTGCAGCTCTGGCCCCATTAACCAAATAAGCTGTCAACCTATACAATTAAGTGCTATAAAAACAACCACAAGACACCTTTTCCAGAAATGAATGTCTCTGAAATCACAGAAGCTCATCCCAGGATAACAACACATCACATATGAAACAGAACCACAGACTATGAGTTTGATTCAGTAGAGAAAATGATCTCAGTAAATTATTCGCAAGAGATCAGAAGTCAAGAGGTCATAATGAGGCCACAAAATGGCTAATATTTCACTATATTCATTAATATAAAAAACTCCACAGCCAGGAAACTCACCCTGTTTAAAAAATCTAGTTGATACTTAAATCGTAAATTCATTAGGGTCAAATCACTGTGTCTTTAGAAGTAAGAAAAGAAAGGGAAAGATAAAGTGGTAAACAGAAAGGATGTCAACTTGTAACACAGGCATAACTAGAGAAAACAATTCAACACAATCCAATTACCACAAAGCTCTCACATCTTATATGTGAATCAAAAAAACGATTACCCAACTAGCAAGTAAAATACATACAAAATACATTGAGAATAAATGGCAGCCATTAAAGAAATAATATAAAAGGAAATACCATGAGATGTCTGGTAAATCTGAGGTCCAAGAAAGAATAAATGTCTTCACAAAACCTGCTATCCAGAATAGACCTAGAAACCAAGTGAACATAGGAGTATTGAGCTGTTTTTAAATGGACATAAAATTAAAGGTACTTCTAACATGGAACCTAAAACCAAAGGGACTCACATAAAGACAGCAGCCAATTCGTAAAAGATGAATTTATTCTTCACTCTTTTTGAATAAAATGTAAACACAAGTAAAGGCAACAATTAATGCTAAATACCAAATCCCAAATCAAATTGAAAAGAAATGGAAAATACAGCATTACAAACAGATTTAGCAGAGCAAAGGCAATGATACCAAAACCACAACAAACAAAACCCTAAAGTAGGAAAAAATGAGATAAAAGACAAGGAAAAGCAATTAAATTAGAAAACTGTCTATCAGAAAAACAGGAAGACTGAGGCTGCTTGTAAGACCATGTTAAGAAGTTCAGAAACAAACAAAAAAATCACTGAAAAGATGAACATGATGCCCAAAAGGAAGGAAAGATGAAAATACAAGGAAAATTTTTTTTCTAAAATTAGAAAAAAAAAGTGCCCAACCCAATCTAACATAATCTCTTTGAGCAAAGGGTCATTTATTATAATCTCTCAGTCCTTAATAAGCACCTTACGTAGACCTCAATAAATATTTAAAATTAAATCAACATTTATTTTGGACATGAATCACTAAGAGAATAATTGGGTGAATTTTGGGCTAATAAAAATGAAATAAAGAAACCTGAAAATATTGTGAGGGGCCACATAACTGAGATTTCCTCATAAATCAGAAATTAAACAGCTCTCATTACTCATTTAAAATTTTAATTTTATTTATAATTTTATTTATAGAAGTTGATTAAGGTATAATAAATAGAATACTGGTTGATCAAGAGCTATTACCAAGTTACTACCTATGAAAATTTGGTCAACTCATTTCGCTATTCTGAGCTACAACTATAAATGAAGGTAGGTTAGGCTGATGATCCTATAGTTTAAATTTTACAATCACAAGTACATTAACAGATTATCCCTGATAATCAAAACAACAGAATATCAGATTCTAAAAAGTTACAAAAAAATAAATCTGACAACAGAATGAATAATGTATTTTTCTAGTTGAGTTACTGTTACTATCAGGCAGTGCTCCATGAGCACTTATCTGACAGATATGCAACTAGAGATTATAGTAATAGTGATGATAAACACTGAGTGCTTACAATGCTTAATTCTCACAATTAGCCATGGTGTGAGCACATTTTTTATCCCCATTTCACAGGTAAGGCAGAGAGGTTAAACTTGTCCAAAGTTTCATAGCTAATAAATGGCAGAATCAGGTTTTGAACCCCAACAGTCTGATTCCAGAACCTACACATTAGTTTGCCTGAAATTAAAAAGTGAGATAACTGGTAAAATAAATAATTTAGAATTTATAGTTAAGGGGAAAAAACTGACAACTACCTCTCTCAAAAAGAGGAGAAATTAAATACGTAAGTGTTTCACTCCAAAATATCTGGACTACATTCATTCTGGCACACTACATGAAATAACAAAACCCACTTTGCTCCTTCCCCAAACCTGATCTACTTAATAAATTTACATCTATTCCACAATGCATTAAAACACTACAAAGTAAGTAAAAATGTATGGGCTCAAAGTCTAAAATTAATGTTTAAAATATTTCAGGGATGATGTAAAGCATATACTCAAAGGATAAATAGATTCAAATTCTCTTATTTTCAGGGACAAACACATGCCTCGCTAGTGAACTGAAAAGCAACCCTTAAGTTAAGGGAATCAGGTTCTGAATTTGAGATTACTAATGTATACATAAGTATACTCAATTGCTTATATCGAATTATTTATTAAGCAAAAACCACCTATCTAACCAGTTGAATTTTCTATTTGATAACCATTTGGTTCCTAGAGACAAAGAATTTCACCAATTCAACTTACATTATAATACTTCAATAGCAAATAAAATCTCTGCTCAGAAAAACCTTTCTTCCTGTAGTCAAGGTTAATGTTGATGGACCTACTTAAGAAATGGAAATCTACATGTAAAATTCAAAGTTCAAAAAACACAGTTTCTTGTTCCATATGAGGTTTTCACAGAGTTTCACTGTATCATATTTTAGTATAATTCCAACTGTTACTACTAAATCAGTAAAATAGCACTGCTTCAGTTTTCACTCTGCCACTTATTAATAATGGTAACTTATTCTCTTGAAGTCTTAGTTCCTTATCTGTAAACAGGAATAATCATAGAACATATTTCTGAACAGTTTCAAGGATTATGTGTGGCACTCAGTTAAGACTTAGCTATGATTACCAGGTAACATTAAATATTTAGGAAGAGTCCTCAAAAGATGAGTATCAGAGAACAACTCTCAGCTATTATACCTGTAAGTCAAGTAAACTATTAAGAATGCTTGATCTATTCCAGAGTGCATTCTTGTCAGTAAAGGAGAAAGGATGCTTCTGTATTGGACTGCAAATTCAGAGAATGTGATAGAAGTGTTTCACTTAAAAAGCCAACAGCCAAACCTCTTCATTACAAACTCTGAACACACTGTTTCAATTATTGTCATAAAATGAAAATCCATGTAAAGGGTAATGGTTAAAATAAATAGCTCATCCGGACCCTGAGATCCCTTTTTACAGAATTCTTATCAAAACAAGATTGACTCTAATAAGATTAAACTCTTTAAAGAATAAGCCAATGGCAACCCTCATGATATTACCCAATGAGCACCAAATCACCTCTATACAGTCAAGAATGAAGCACTTTCCCAAATCTGACAGTATTTGGCAGTACTCCATACTGGCTACCCTGCAACCCAGTTTACCTTATCTTTAGCATCAGAGATTTGATACTGGAATCAAAGTAAAGTATTAAGAACAATCTTTAAAAACAAAAACCAAAAAACAAAACCATGACCACAAAGCGTGAGCCCTAACATAAGCTATATACTTTGATTGATAATGATGTGCCAATGTTGGCTCATCGAATATGAAAAATGTACCATAATGATAAGGAATGCTGATGGTGAATACAATATGCTGCACTGTCTGTCTGGCATTACATAGTTGAGTACCATTCTTTCCAACAGGGTTTGGGGAAGCTATTCTAAACACCAATTCTTCAAGCTGTTAAAGTACTGGCACACTCCTCCATCACCACCCCAAAACCCCCTTGAGTTAAAATAATTTCAATACTATCCAGTTTTTTAATGCACCATGCTATTATTTTAAAATAGTATTTTTCACTCCCCAAAGCGTGGGAGATCACTAAACTAGTAAAATCTATTAAAATGTGGCCTTTTATGCCATTCAGTGATTGGTATCTATGTAGTTTCCAGATAGAAACATACAACTTCTGTTTCTTACACATACAAACTATTCTTAGAGTGAGTTTAGTCTTTGTTACTACCTGAATATGTAAAGTAACAAAAGTGATTTCATTCTAAACAGTTATCTATTCCCATTTTCTACTTGCCATGGTCCAAGATTACCTTAGAATGTACTGCTTGATATACAAATGAAGAAGAAAAAGACATCTTCATACTTAAGAATAATCACATCCTCCCAATTTCTTAAAATGTTACTTTTATATACAAAAGTAGTTAGTACTGTAAAGTATAACACCACATACTTCAATGGGTCCTAAAATTCCTTCAGTTAAAAAAAATTATCATACATGAGTAATTTTTCAACTGTGCTCCCAACAGTCCCAAGAGAGTTGGGGAATGAAATATAAAAGAAAACAGAGTCAGGGAAGTTAACAAAAGAAACTGAGAGACAACATATTCTGCATATTTAAAAGGAAAAGTACAAAGCTGCATGTTACTATGTGGTAGCTACCAAATGGGAAAATAACATTGAATGGAATACTACTTAGCAATACAAAGGAACGAACTACAGATACATGCAACAACTTGGGTGAATCTCAAGGAAATTGTGCTGAGTGGAAAAAAAAAAAAGGCAACCCCCAAAATGTCACACACACAGTGTAATTTCATTTAGCTAATATTCTTGAATGACATGGAAATGGAGAACAGATTAGTGTAGTTATCAGAGGGCAACACAAGGGATCCTTGTGATGATGGAACTGTTCTATATCTTAACTGAAGTGATGGATATAGGAACCTATGCATGTGATAAAAATGCAAAGAAATACATACACATACACACACACACACATATACACACAACAAGTGCAAGTAAAACTGGGGAAATCTGAAAATGATGGGTGAATCGTATCAATGTCAATACTGTGATCACACTGTACCACAGTTTTGCAAGATATAATCATTAAGTAAACCAGGGAAAGGATACACAGAATTTCTATTATTTCTTACAATTGTTACGTGAAGCTACAATTACCAATTACCTCAAAATTTAAATTTAAATTTAAAAAGAGACTATATAATTGTGGCCTTCAAAAAATTTTTTTAGTACTGACAGAAACTTTCCTACAAATGAAATCTTACACAGAAATCTAATCATCTATTTTGACTTTAGGATAAAAAATAATTTTAATAGTCTATGCTTTTTCAATGATTGTTAGTGTCAACTTTGTTATGTTACAAAAACTACAGCCAGATATAATGGGAGGTGGCCACAGTGATTAGTGGTATCTCTTATTGGGCAAAGTAGGCATTGGTACCTCATTATTTGCAACGTCTATGGTTAAAGACGGTGGCAGGGGAATGTCCCTGCCTGCACTTCCTCCCACCTACCAGGTAAGTTCCATTAAAAACCTAAGGATTCCTAAATAGTTTGAAAATCATTGGCTAAATGTAAGTATTTACTGACTCAACATTTGACATGAAAAACTTACTTCACTTGTAAATTCTCTTGTCCAAGGGCAGGAGAAAAAAAAAAAAAACTCTTCCAAAAAGTAGTGTTAAAGTCTGTTGTAATTAAAAAATCAAACAAAATCAACAATAAAAATTATGCATTAGTCACTCAACCTACATAGACTATCAGGCTGGTTCACTCTTTCTTTTTCAGCCTTCAAATAAGTAAGTCACCAGGCAAAGGCATACTTTTTGACTGAAACAAAGTTGGCACCTAATTTTATTCTCTCATTCTTTAATCTCAAGTAAAACAATGTCCTCGCTCTTCAGGATTAACTAAGTATTCCTTCTATCACTATTTTGAATCACTTCTTTTAGACTGAGAACGTGAATCCTCTCTTCTTTCCCAATACAAAAACAATGTGCATGAAATCTAATTAATTAATAAGATTTAAACAAATCTTTCTGATCCCACTGGCTACATTTTAGCATCTCAGATTTGGGCTACCACATTAATTTTCTAAATGGTCTTTCCTATTCTAACTTACCTTTAAACCAGTGATTCTCAAAAACAGATCAACAAAATGCTATTTTTCATACACCTGAGGTTAGGAGTTGAAAATAACATATCCAATAATATGATTTAGCAGGTCTGGAATGTGGCTTGGATGTCTTTTTAAAAAAAAAAAAAAAGAAGGCATTTGCTACAGTGCTCTATTTTAGAACACTTGCTTAAACACTGAAAATACTTCAAAGCCCACTAATTTCCTAATGTTGTCCCCTTCAAAAAAAACATAATAGCTCATAGTAATAATAGGTTTCTAATTTTGGCCTTATCAAGTTACCTCGTTCCATACTAATAATCCAATATATAAATCCATTGATTATGCCAGTCTTCTTGCTTGGCATATCCTTGTCCCCTTCAAGTTCTCTAAACTCATTTTCCTCTACTCAAATCCATTCCACCCAATAAATAAAAATCTCATTAAGCCTTCAAGGATCGTTTAAGTACCAATGAATGCCTCCTTGAAGCCTCAACTTCCCAACTGAGACATCTCTGTTACAAAACTAGCTTTGACGTCTCCAGCATATCAACCTCCTGACAACTGTTTCCTTATCTGCAAACAAAAATTTCACTAGGTTAACGCAAAAAACTGTTACAGCTATAAAACCTGTTACATACTAACCTCTTCCCCCCTTAACTTCCTAAAGAATATATTATATTTTTTAGTCACTGGTTTATGTATTTTTTTTAATTTTAATTTTTTTTTTTGTTTTTTGGGGTTTTGGGGGGGTAATGTTTATTTATTATCATCATCATTATTATTATTTTTTAACTTAACGGAAGTACTGGGGATCGAACCCATGACCTCGTGCATGCTAAGCATGCACTCTACCGCTGGGCTATATACCCTCCCCACCACTGGTTTATATTTTGACACTTTTGGGAAACAAGTATTAGATGTATAGCTTCCACAATTAGATCTATATAACCCTACAGCAAGAACTGAGATATTTATACATTAGCTCTCAAAGCCTAGAACATAGTGGCTAAGATACCACCTAAGTTATTCTTGATTAAGCCACATTTTCCTTTTTTCTAACACATTCAATCCCCTCCTCTCATTTTAGATGAACAAGAACATATCTTAAAAACAAAACAAAAAAACCCTGCCCCTAAAGAATATTAGTGATTTATTTCCTTCTGGAACCTTTTTTGTTTTTTTAATTATTTTTCTCTTATTACCAAAAATTGGCTGTCCTCTAAGGCTCAATCCTCCCCAGTATTAGCCTCCACCAATCTTGGATTTAACCATTCATTCCTGACTTCTTATTCCCAGACATCTATAGCATACATCCAGTTCAAATATCTGTCATCACTGCAAAAATCAAACAAACTTTCAAACTGAATCATTTTCACATACTGTCTTCCATTTCATTTCTTATTAGTAACCGATCCTCCCAGTTCTCTTTTTAATCTTTTCTCTAGTCTATTATATTTGGTCACCCAGTCTTCTGTGCCCCTCTAGTGTTTCAAATTCATTCTTCCTCAGTTTCCATAACCTCCATCATCATCTTCATCATCAGAGAAATTTCCAACAATCAACAACCCTTTCAACTTGTTGCCATCAAGTTTGGAGTACTTTGTCTCCAAACAATGGAAGAAATTGTTAGTGTTAAGTATCTCTACCCCCCAGATTATGGCAACTATTCTATTATTTTAAAATATAACAAAATAAATTCAAGTTCATTCATTTAATAGACTTACTGAGTATATACTATACTCTGGATACTGTTTGAGGTGCTGGGGAATGAGCAGTGAACAAAATTAAGTTGTCCTTAAGACACCTGAAATGAGCTAGGACAATCTAATATAATCAAGAGTATTCTAAGAGTAGTTTTCTTAAGTAACTGCCTTGGACTAATAATTTGTATATTCTCATTACCTTGCCAAGAATTAGTCCTTTATAAGGATCAATGGAAAGTTATGATAATTTTCAAATGACCTGACTTAAAATTCTTATCACTCTTCAGCTATGTGACCCTCACTTTCTCTAGGCCTTTCATGAAAAATGGGTAAAAGATCTACCTGCAGAGTCACTGTGCGGAGTAAATAAGATATGTAAATACACTGTGGATACTCATTTATGGATGTTAGTGTCTTGCCTCTAGAATTAAAGTCATGAAGCTTGTACTTTTCAATCCAATGATAATTTAATCAATTCCAGTCACAATACTGTTGATTACTGAGGCCACTCAAATGGTAAAAGAACAGCAGCTCTACTACTCTAAGTATCTGAAGTTGTCTTAAAATTTCACATGCATTTAAATATTTACCATAAAAAAATCTTAAGTCTAAAATAAGAGTACTTTAATTTCTAAGTAACAACCTACAAAATTAGCAAGAGATCAAAATGAATAAAAAGGGAAAAATATTTTCCATGTTTAAACCATGTTTATTTCTACAGAATTTTTCCCAGTCCTTAATCTTAGGATTTACAGTATTCAAAGATCAACTTCTCCCTTTTCATACATTAATGTAAAAACAAAAACAAAAATTAAGAAATGGAAGGACTAGTGCATTACAACTAGAGTTGAAGCTTACAGAAAAAGTCTATGCATCTTACCCTCAAAAATGAACTATGGCATAAATAGATTTAAGTCTCTATTAGGAGAACTTTAAGAAGCATACAAGCACTAAGAAATTTTACAGTAAAGAAAAAAAAAAAAGTCAAGAATGAAGTTGGTATATACAAGTCCTATAGTGACCAGTATATTTGCTCTAAGACAGACTACACCCAATTTCACTTTCAAACTTCACTGCAGAGACCTTTCTGTGATTATATGTGGAATCTTAGAAAAAGATACAAATGAAGTTAATCACAAAACAGAACAGCCTCACAGATACAGAAAATTAATTTATGGTTACCAAAAGGGAAAGGGCAGAGGAGGGATAAATTATGGGTATGGAACTAACATATACACACTACTATATATAAAACAGATAAACAAAGACCTAATATATAGCACAGGGAACTATATTCAGTATTTTGTAATAACCTATAATGGAAAAGAATCTGAGAAAGTAATATATATATATCTGAATCACTCTGCTGTATACCTGAAACTAACATAACACTGTAAATCAACTATATTTGAATTTAAAAAATTTTTTAACTTATGAGATTAAAAAATACTAACAAGTTTTGGGGTTAATAAAAGGACTTTCTGTTAAGAGATTATATATAAATGAAAAACAACCCACATGTACTGAGCTGATGGGCCACTCTTATAAAAGTCATTTGAACATGGAAAAAGAAATTGCTGTGTGAAGTTGGGGAGTGAATTAGAAATACTTTCCCCCAAATTTGTAATGAATCATTTACTTTAGGACATAAGAAGCATAAACTTTAAACTTTCTGTGATAGTTTAGGCTATACCAGCAGAAAGCCTTTTAAAATCTCCACCATCACTCTAGATTTAATTAAAGTGATAAATATCAAAGCTTCTCAGATATTCTCAAAATAATGACAATAAAAAAAAGTTTTGTGGGGTTTTTTTTTTTTTGCAGCTCATTTTTTAATTGAAGAATAACTGACAGTATCATACTAGTTTCAGGTGTGTATTATAGTGATTTAGTACTTACATACATTTCAAAATGGTCACAAGGATGAGCTTACTTACCATCTGTGTTGGATTCTGTTTGCTAATAATTTCTTGTGGATTTTTTCATCTATGTTCATCAGTGATACTGGCCTATAATATTCCTTTGTGTCTTTGTCTGGTTTTGTATCAGGATAATGCTGGTCTTGTTAAATGAGTTTGGAAGTATTTCTTCCTCTTTAATTTTTTGGAATAATTTAAGAAGGATAGGTATTAACTTTTCTTTAAATACTTGACAGAATTCACAAGTGAAACCATCTGATCCTAAAGTTGTTTGGGGGAGTTTTAATTACTTATTCATCTTTATTATTAGTAATTGGAGAACTTTTGTGTTTTGCCAAAATCATACCATCCCCACAAAATCTGCCAGTTTTAACATGGAATTAAAAAATCAAGCAGTTATTACATTAATGTATAACTAACAGGTTACTATTAACATATAGCAACTAGGTTACAATACACCAATTACAGCTGAAATTTGAAAACCATACAAACTGATCCTAGGATATTAGCCAACACAATCATCAGCTACTTCCCTTAGGAAATATGTGCAAGATCAGCAAACCAAAATTAGTAGCTTCCATGATGCTTTCACACAGAGGGCATTCAACTATCTGGCACAAAATGAATCTAGTTTATAATCTCATCAATTAGAAAGGTCCTAAGGAAGAGAACAATTTAAATCTCACAAGATAACAAAGGTTATTTATTGGATCTTCACATGTCAATGTATCTGTTAAAATTCCAGAGATACTTGCAATCTGTCATTTCATTTAGATTGGGTCCTATAAAGCCCACTGGGCAAACCAGAGTCTGATTCCAAAAGAACATTTTTAGATCTCCAATTTACTAAAAGAAAAAAGGTTACAGAATGTAGTGGGACCCATTCCCTTTGGGATTAAACAGAGAAATCTGGACTTATATATAAAAATAGAAGTTTGTAAGTTCATCAAAGTCAGTCATCAACATGGAGAATCAGCAAAAAATTATATATATATAGAGAGAGAGTAAACACTATTTTAATTAGAATATCATTCATCAATATTTTGGTATTAAGACAAAATATTCTCTTGGAATACCGCTCCCCTAATTCAAATTCTGGGTTCTTGTTCTTGTATAAGCTATATCTATAATGCATTGTCTATGGTTTTTGGTTTTAGATTATTCCAAGGTAAATCACTTAGATGCTATGGAGCAATGTGAATGCATACTTCCTTCTAGATTTTCATAATTTCTCCCCATAATCTTTTAATTGTCTTACCCATACCTAACTTGACAATTTCTTCAGCAATTAATTTGCCTTTATCATAAAGTTTTCCAAAGCATTTAACTTAGTTTTCATTTAAACAACAGTTCTCTCTTCACACTCATTTATCATTAGTTTTTATAATATCTAATTAATATAAACACAACACAAGTACAATGAGATTAGCCAATTTGGGAACAAACATATGACTGCTATGTGCATTCAACTCAACTAGTGGTGGAAGCAGCACAGACTAGTTTTCATTATTCAACATGCAATGGGCATTAGTATTGTTTAAAGGAAGAATATTAATCCTAAAGGTTTGTTAAATGAACATTAAAGAAACTTCTACAGCTTCTACATAAAACACTTCAGAAAAAATAAACTATAAGCAGTGACCACTTCAGCATAAAAGAGAAACTAGAGATGGGAGTCAGAGACTCACTTTTTTCCCTAAACAACTACAGCAGAAACAGCTTATAAAGCTTAGAAGTTTTACACATATTAACCCATAGAATTCTTAAACAACTCTGGATCAACCTCAATTTTAAAAGAAGACTCTATAAGCTGGCTTTATTATTATCTACATTTTGCAGATCAAGAACTTAAGGCACAAGGTCACACAGCAGTAAAAACTAGTTTGAATGCAGTAAAATCAAAGCAGTGTGATTCTAGAGTTTCTACTCTTCAGCCTTCTGCAATACTGCCTCTAAAGCAGTACTGTTTGAGTTCTTTTAAAAAGCACACATTTCCAGGGGGAAGGTATAGCAAATGCTTAGCATGCATGAGGTCCTGGGTTCAGTCCCCAGTACCTCCTCTAAAAATAAATAATAAAACCCAATTACTGCCCCTCTGCCAAAAAAAAAAAGTAATAATAATTAATAATTTTTAAAGCACATATTACCTTCATAAACTTAAGAATTAGAGAAACAAATAAGCATGCCCAAGTATGTCATTTGCCAAAGGAATTTTTTCAGTGGCTCTCCCATAAAAGCCATACTCTTATCCTGGCATTCAAGACTCACAGAAACTTGATCCCCACTGGTATTGCTATAATTCCAATCCAAGACTTTTATCCAAGTAACATGGATTCTGAAAATCAATAGATCATCTTGAACTGGGATGTAAAAAGCACTAAACAGAATCTGCCACATGACAGTGCCCAAAAACCAGTTTCCCCTCATTAAGAGAATCTAAAAGCCTGGCTTTTCAAGAGGAAAGTAAGCATTATTTCTTGGAAAAGTATAAAGTACTATGCATCAGGACTTAAATTTTAATCCATAATCAACCACTGACTATATGACCTTGGAAAAATTACTTAACCTCTCTGGGGCTAGGTCTACCTGTAAAATAAAAAGGAAGAGCTAGAACAGTGTAAAACTTAGTTGAGACTAGTACTACAGTGCAAATTCAAGGCCCCTCTAGATGTGATCTTCTTACCTTAAAATTCCATTTATTTGTTGTGATTACAAAAGCAATCTATAGGCATTACAGAAAAAACAGAAGAGAAAAGAAAAATTCCCATAATTCCAATTACCCAGAAACAAACCACTGCTAAAAACTTTGGTGTATGTGCAGTCACCATAGCAAAAATTGAAGCATCATCAACTTAAGAATCATCAACATATGCTTAACCTAGGAGAGGAAAGTCTGATGAGAAACAAAATATTTACACAATCTCAAAATATCTCCCCACAAATTACTTAATAATGTCAAAATGAGAAACACTAACTGTACAATGGAGAAACTACTCAATACCTTAACCAAGCAATCAAAATGAGCATACTGGTAATGGGCAAATAAACATCAACTGCCTCCAGGTGATAGAACAACACATATATTACTTATCTAGTATTCCTGACAAAAATGCAAAATCTGAATCTAATTACGAAGAAACCTTAAACAAGCCAAAATCAAGGGGCACTGTATAACTAGCCTGCCAACGTCATGACAAAAGACTGAGGAACTCTCTTCCAGATTAAAGGAGACAAAAAGAGACCTGAGAACTAAATGCAATCTATGGTCCTGGATTGGCTATTCTATCAGCAAAAAATACTAATAAAGGGCTTAATTGGGACAACTGATAAAAGTGGGCTATGGACTACAGACTAGATAAAAATATTGTATCAATGCTAAATTTCCTGAATTTAACTACTCTGGTTACCCGAGAAAAGAAATGCATAATTAAGTACTGAGGGCTCTAAGAGGGCATGGCATTTACAATATACTCTCAAATGATTCAGAATTCTTTTTTTTTTTTAACAAGTATAAAGAATAGTAAAGAAAGTGACAAATTATTAAATATCAGGGGATTCTAGGTGAAGGGTCTAAAGGAACTTTTGCACTACTCATGTAAATTTTCTGTAAGTTTGAAATTATTTCAAAATAAAAAATTAAACCAAAAAGAAAACCCTGGTTTTGGGGGAGCATTCCTCAACATACGGATATATGTGTATAAGTACCATCTGCATTTTTAAATTAGAAAAGGGAATCATCAGTTTGATACTAAGTATTTAGTTTTAAAGGCCCTCCCAGTTACATTTGAACATCTCTGGAAAAAAAAGCAATTATTTTCAGATGAATTAGAGGTGTCTTTCTCTTGCTCTCAATCCAAGGAAAACTGCCCGCCAACACACACACCATAAAGTCTCACCCCAGTACCATCTCCTTAACCAGTCACAGCTAATTAGAGGGATCAAGATGGAGAATAGTGGCTCTCTGACACCCTGCCAATTCCTGTGAGGCCCAACTGTACTTTCTTCAAATAAGTTCTGTGAGATTTCCCTACAGCCTTATAACAAATCTTTTACTTCAGCTAGTTGGAGCTGATTTCTGTTCCTTGCATCCAAACAAATCCTCTAACAGTAAGCTTTTGAGAAGCAGAAATAAACAGTGCAAAGGAAACAGTAGCTACTCAAATTAACCTTTTGTCTGTGCTTCAGAAACAGTGTTTAGGTACGGGCTTAATGCTGAGATGTAATACAGCTGTGTCAATTCAACCAATTACGTAGCTTCAGCTAAAGCTGAATAGAAAAGCGAATAATTCCAAAAGGAACAATCTTACTTCTTCAAGAAGTTACTATGTATGAGACCAACCTCAGCTCCCCATCTGTTTATGGTTCCTGAAGTAATCCTAACCATTCGAATCAGTCACATCAAGAATCTTCCCACCTTTTGCCACATGATTAATGAGGAAAAATGGGTTTTCAAATTCCTGAAATTTGTATTTCCTTAAATGAAATTTAAGAGGAATTCAAGAGGTCTCTCAGTAAAATCAAAAGTAGACACTATGACTTATTAGTCTATGAAATAATAAAAAATACTAGAAGAGTGTCTTATCATAGTCTCCTGACATGTGAACTTTTGAAAAACAAACCTGTGTTTTCCTGACATCCTAAGTGATAATGGTTCATTATTTTCACCACATTCCTCACTTTTTGCCAAAAACCATTAACAGCAGGCTTTACCTAATTCTTAGACCAGAGTGAGGAAAAAAATGGAAAACACATTTAATCTTTAAACTTATTTAACTCTAAAGCTTAAATTTAGTTTAATTTATTAGGGTAAACTTAAAAGTCTTTAAATAGAAATTATGTTTTTAAATACCCTGTGAAAATAAAAGTCAACATAAACTTTTTACAAAAAAATTTCTGGTCTCAGGTAAAATGTTAGATAATATAATTAAGTGAACTTGAAATTATCCTACAAATACCATGAACCAAAACTAACTCAATCCCATTGTTACATTACTTAGCTTCTTCCACAGACTCAGACTTATATGCTGCACCCATGTGGGCTATAACACAGGTGTGATTACTCAATGTCATCTTTCTCAATAATTAATCTCAGGACCAAGAATGTTTATTCCTTAGGAGCAATCATCTAAGAGTTGCTAGAAAATTCTCTCTCCTTTAATTGTGTAAATAGAATAAAGTAAGCTGCACAAATCATTTTGTTTCTTATGTTGACTGTATACAGGTCCTTTCTTAAACCCAGATTTCACATTTGAGACAATTTTAGAAAGCAAATACAAATATGTTAACTAAAAATGGGAGAGTAGTTGATTATTTACTAATTAAATTACAAATTGTTTACTCATTAAAAGGCGTATCATCCATTTTGATGGCATCTTAATGTAATACATCAAAAAAGAATTCTGTGATTGACCTGTTGCACTGAAAATGTCTAACATCCCCAAAAGCTTAAATAGTTTAGGTAAATAAATCAGATTTTCAACAAAGCTGTAAAATTCAGCAAACAACACAAATATGGCTTTCCTTTTTAAAATAAAATTTGATTTATGAGCTGTCCTCAAGGGGAAAAAAAGACTTGATTTCACATCAAGTGAAAATATCTATCAAATGAAATAGAAGATCAACAATTTTCTTGCCTCTGATTTAAATAAAAAGCATCCTTGAGTTACTAATGATTAATAAAACCTTTTCATATTCTTAAAGATACAATTAAGATCTAACTAACTTAGTCTGAGTTGCTACCGTTTGATTTTTAATGTAGCGTAAGTGCTCACAATAACAAAAAATAATTCTTTTGGTTAATTCTCATCTCTTTAGAAAATATTCATCATTAAGTTGCAATAGCAAGATTGTTACAGTTGGATACTGTCTACTTTAAAATTAGTGCACTTAAAAATAATTTTCAACCACAAATATTCTCTTCCATATTAAATAAACTTTTAAGTAATAAAAAATACTATCCTTTCAATATTAAGGAAAAAATGAGGCTCCTCCCAACATTTGTACATTACAAAAGAGACAGTAAAAAAGAGATAGCCACTTCAATTTTAAACCCAGCCTATAAACTGGATTAACATTTACACAGCAATTATCTCAAATAGTATGTCTTGTTATTTTGCCAGTCAACACAAAAAATAACTAACACAATGTAAAAATAATTCTATATTCAACATTAAAAAGTAGGTCTCACTGAAGACAAGTGTTTAATGTTTATTCTAACACATGACAAGAAACAGTCCCTGATCACCCTAAATATTTGAGATGTAAATGTGTTTGCTTAAACAAAAGCCTTAAACTCAGCAAATAATTGAGCACCTACCATCTGCCAAGAATGAACCCTTTGGAGACAGAAGCTATTACACATTATTAAAATATTTTTAAAAATAAAGATAACATCTCTTAAGAAAGTATTATTTTACTATAGCTAACGTTAAGCAGTTTTGATAGCTCTTCAAAATCCTATTGGTTTTACACAATACTTTAAACACACAATGTCAGCACGCATTTTAAGTCCTAGTAGTAACTTCCAGAAAAGCAGAACCTGTTAGCATTTATAACACACTTTAAAAAATAAAACCACATTCCTTTAAAAGTTTGATGCATAAAAATGGGACCATTTATTCTTTGAAATAAACCAATTTAAGAAGTTATAATTTCACTAAGACCACTAATGTATGTCCAAGAGGAAGAGTTTCTCCTAATTTACTAATTGGCTTTTTGCCTCATGTTCCCATTTTTAGATTCAAGAAATTTTACAGCCTACTATGGTATACATGGTAAAAATTCTCTGGCTGGAAGCTGTGAGGAAGACAGACAAGCCAAAACTATAGAAGAGTTATCACAGATCTAAAGAGTTGAAGAGAAATAAGAAGCCTTGTAAAGGTTGTAAACTTAAATTGAGATCAGAGATCCTATAACTTATACTGACAACAAAAGGGAAGCATGATCAAAATGTGGTCTCTAAAAATAAAATCTGCTCTCCAATTACTTTATGATTTTCTACAAATCCACTTAAACAGATAAACAACTAATCCCCCAAACTCAGCTATCCTAAGAACAAAGACCATTTGACTGTTTTGCCCAAGAAACCAAATGTTTTAAAACTCTGGGAACAAAATTATGCTTCACCGTTTAATAAATTTGCCTTGACAATCAAAAACATAGATAGTCCATTAGGGGTATAAATGAATAAAAACCAAACATTTAAAGCCCGTTTATAAAGTGTAATATACAAAAAAGTTTCATTTTATAGGAACCAAAATGTATCAAAATAAAGAAAAAGAAACAAACGCCAAAGCAATGAAGCAGACCAGTACGAAGAAAGCTCATGAGTGAAGGCAGCTTTTCTTATAGTTTCTAACTTGATATTGTTTGAAGCCAAATAAATCCAAATGCCTTATGTGTTTTAACTTGATCTAGGTCACAATCAACAACAATATAAGTATTTTTCCCTCTATGGCTACATAAACCAATTTCTCCTATTATATTGATTTCCTACATTAGATAGTAAGTTTAACGAACCAAACTCTGGGCCATGTATCTTAACCACTTAGTTTATAAAATAAATGCACAATCTTTACACAGGAGTTAAGGATCTGGATTAAATAATCACTCAAAGCATAATACAACTGAGTACTGATCCCAAATTCCTAAACAAACTCTTGCACTATCCACCATTTTCACCTAATAAAATATTTCAAAGATTCTAAGTAAGGTTTTGTGTACTCAGTCTTCCACAGTGAAACTCCCTAAGCCAGTAATTTCTACAATTATTTTGTAAATTAGAAATTTATAATCAATCTAACTCATATGTGAACGTTATGATTCTTTTATTCCATTGTACATATTTTAGAGCAGAATTTGCAGTGGAATAAAAGAATCATGAAAGGGAGTACCCTCTCCAACCTTTTTAAGTACTACTGGATTGAAAGGCACTCATCTTCCAGTTGCTCCACAATCAGAATGGTCATTAAATGCCATTAATGGCCCACTCATATCTTACTGCTTAGTTCAGGACAAAAAGATCGACCTCCCACTAGAGAGATGAATTCTAACTATTAAACTTTTAAAAATAAAGTTAAATGACACCATTTAATTGTCTGCCCTAATCCATAAGATTATGAAATTAGCATAAAACGGATTTAAGACCCTATTATGATATGGCTTGTTATTAAAACAGACTTAAGCCCACATCTCATAGAAGGTAAATAAATGGGCATTTTGGAAAGGGAAAAAAAAATCAAGAACTAGAGCCTTACTTTTTTACTTCCATAATTATAACAGTATGCTGTAAGACAATTTCAAAAGGCAGAAAAGCATGGAGCTCCACTTTATCAAATACACAATCAACTTAGAAAATTCCTAAGGAATAAAATATATGGGGAAAATTGATCCAAAATATAATAGTGAGATGAACAAGCATCTCCATACCCAGTGAAGTAACAGGTTTAGGCTTGTTTGTACAGCTCCCTAAAAATTAATCTGAAAGAGTACAAAAACCAAAATTCAGAAAATTGGTCAAAAGTTGGATGAGAAACGTTCCACCCTAGATTAAAACATCTAATCATATAAAATAGGTTGTGCTTTACGCTTACTAAACATTTTAATTTACTTTGGCTTACTGAATAAAAGACGCTTGGATTAAACCAAATGAAAACTATTATTTGTCCCCAATTATCTTTTTTTTTTTAATATTTGAGATCACTTAGCCTCACTACTGAAAATTTCTAAGGCTACCTGAGTGTTCTTATTTTTTTTCAAAAGTGGTGTCATTTTATTTGTCTCCCAGGAAAAACCCATAAAATTAATCAGCTAAAACACAGCATTGTAATTTGCAGTAAAATTAACACATTTTTCTACACGGTTTGGGGAAGAAAGAAAAAAGCCAGTCCTTTCATGTAAACATAATAAGCCTGTAATATGCTGCAGACAAACGCACTGCATGGGGTGTGGAGGACCCGAGCTGATTAGATTACCACAACATCAGCCTGGGGCCGCCATTTTTAGAATCTGTAAAGGACAAAAGAGGGAAATTTCATTTTTTACTGCCCATCTCGGAGATTAAAGGAAAAAACGAACTGTTTTCCAATTAAGTATTGATGTCTCCAGCCTAGAGTTGAATGCACCTCACTTAATTCTCTCGAAGGTCTCCAGAACTTCAAACACCTTACGTTATTCACATCTCTAAAAAGGGGGGGAAATAGGCAAAACGGGCTTTACTCTAAAGCTAACTCTAGCGATTTCCCTTTGACTGTAAACTGTATCGTTCTTAAGACAGAGTCTAGCAAGAACGAATCTATACGGAACTAAGGCCGGTGGAAGAGCCCTCCGGATTGTTTTCTCTCTCCCCCTCCCCCGTTTAGCACAGTGAACCGTTTGTTTCTCTTCTGTCTCCTGCCAGTGTTTGTGCCAATCCCTTGGTCAAAATAAGCTCCCCTGAAATGTGCCATATTGTGGGTTCTAAGCCCCCGGTACAGTAAAGGACGGCGATAATGCAAGACGAGTGGGGGAGGAGACTGAGAAGGCTGGGGACTGGGGTGACCACCTCAGGGGCGGGTTTACCCTCTCCCGGAGAGGATGAGGAGCTGACTCGTTCTCCCACAAAGGGAGATACCCAGGGCGTTCTTTCCACCCCCATCCTATTTACGAGAAAATTATACCAGAGACTGCCAGGCAAGACATGGAAGTAGCAGAAGAAAATGGGGCCTGTACGGGTTCTCAGCACCTGAACAAGATGCGGTAGAGAGAGCTGGCAGCTCCTGGGACCAGTTCGACACAAACCCTACTAACAGTCACAAGCCTCCCTCCTCACCCAAGCGGCCCTAACCCGCTGCCAGTGAGGAGTGCGCCCCCTCCCTAACTCCCACTCTCAAGGGGGTTTAACTGCCAGTTTCCCCTTCCCCAACCCTAAAACCCGCCATAATGCTCCCTTCCTGGAGACAGGGAGTAGAAAAGCTAAATTCGATTCAAACAAGCAACGTCTGACCCAAGCCAAAACACCTGAGAGCAACGCCGACTCCCCTCGGGAAGATTAGGATGAGAAAGCCCCCTCCCCCCTGGAAACACACTTCCCTCCACCCCGCAAACCCCGCGAACTCCCAAGGAGACAAGCACTGACCTGTGATGTTCACACACCAGACACCCGAACCCCGTTATTTGCTCGACCCCCAAGGAGTCTCTTCACACCTCCGCGGTCAGACGACCCCCCGACAGCAGCCACTGCGGACGCAGGACCCGGCTCCACACACCCCCTCCCCAAACAGCAGCGCGCAGCCTCTTCACCAGCAACAGTGGAGTAGGGGAGGGGGCACGGAGACAGTCAACGGGAACGCAGAGTCGACGGCGAGGCTGCTCAGAGTGTCTATGCCCCCTCTGCTGCCGCTCCCGAACTCAGGCACCGTCTCCGACTCGGCCCCCTGCGCCCGCTCAGTGTCACTGCCTCTCGCTCTGGGAAAATGGCGGCGACGGCGGCGGCGGCCGCGGCGGCGGCGGCGGCGGCGGCGGCGGCGGCAAGTGCACGGGGCCAGCCCGCCCCGCTCCGCAGGGGCAGAGGGGGAGGGGACGAAGTTGCCCGCCGCCATTTTGCTTGTGGGCTGCCGCCCGCCGTTGCCTCTCCACGGAGGCTCGAAGACAGCCAACTGGAGGCAGAAAAGTGGGCAGAATCTCCGTCTATTTCACAACAGATGCATTCAACAATTCATCGAAGGTCTGGGAAAGTTTCGATGTTTGGTGGGATTGGCTCTCTATCCCCTTTCCTTGAGTAGCCCTCAAGTCTGGATATCTGTGAGCTTGGGCGCGCCACTACTGGGTGGAAGGATGACAGTAGGCCCTGGAAAAGACTCCTCTCCCTGCACCCTGCCTAAGCAATGCATTTTCTCCCACTCCCAAAACCATCTCAGTACCGGTCTTCCCCCCACCCCCCACCCCAGTCTGGCCTCCAGCGCAGGGTGAACTCGGTTGGGGTGTCACTCGACGCCCACTAGGGGCTGAGGAGGCTCCAGTGCGCAGGCTCCGAGCACCAGATAAAAGCGGAGCTGGCGAGTCCAGCGCCGTCTCGATGGAGGAGCGAGAAACGGAAGAGATCGGGGGGAGAAGCAGCAGGAAAAATACAGCCACCATCAGCGCCGCCTCCCTGCCACCGTGTATCGGGGTAAAAAGCTGCCGTTGCCGTCGGTGCAGTTGCCGTTGGTGCCTCCTACTTCTTTGGCCCCGGGGAAGGATTTCCCCGCAGGCGGGACAATGTGCGGGGAGGGGAGCGGGAATTCCTTTTATGTGGCGGTGATTAAATGAGGGAGGGACAGAGGTGGTTTTCTCGAAGAAAATAAAGGGGAGGCCAAAGAATAAAGGGTTTCCCCACTAAAATGACACGGTGATTCCGATTTTTGTTTTCGGGGTCTTTCCCCGAAATGGCGGTTTCCGTCTTCTCGCCCGACAGCGGCTGGGAGAGCTTAGTAAACGGAGTCCGGAGGCAGAGGCGGTCTATGCAGCCAATCAGTGCCTGAGGTATTCTGTCGGGCGCGCCGTGATTGGCTAGCGGTGACCTCATGCTGCAGCAGCGGGTGGGGCCAGAGCGTCGGGGGAGGCTGTTGCAAAGGCAGAGAGAGAGAGAAGTGACGATGGTGATCGTTGCTGCCGCGGCCGAATTGGAACACAAGCAGTGGCGAAGAGAATCTCAAGGCTCTTCCCTGAGTATTTTCTCCTGTCCCTGCGCGAGGTGAGGGCCCCGGCTCGGCCTCTGCGAAACTTTGGGGCGCTGGCGCGGACGAGGAGACACAAATTCTCCCTTGACTTTTGTAACTGCGTCAGGGCAAGATGGCGCTGGGTCTCCTTGGGGCGCGGGGGGAGAGGCACGTCCACCGCCGCCGCAGCGCATGTGACCGGGCTGCATTCCTGTGGGGTTTGGCTCAGACCCAGGCTGGGGCGGGGGAGGGGAAAGGGCTTGGGCGGAGGAGACTGTGGTGCGGTCGGCGTTGGCGGCCTGAAGAGGAAGAGATGACTGTCGGAGAGTGCTTTCCCTCCCCCATACGGCTCCCAGGGGAAAGCCTCCGGAGGGCCACTCCTTAATGGGGTGTGACGGCTGTTGGTGGAGGGAAAGGTTTGGCGCCCTGCTTTCTTATCTGCCTTTCTCCTTGCGAAGCATACTTACGTTAAGGTGGCAGGTCCCTAATGTGGGAGTCGGAATCAACTCTTGAGTCCGCAAGGGCCACTGGACTGAGTAAAAAGGAGAGTCTAGCTCCTGGGCCACAACGTCAAGGAGTATCAGTTATTTTCTTAGAAAACGTGTAAGTTTCTCGGATCCGAATAGCAAAATACTTCCTAAGTTTGGGAGCAAGTGTAAAAGGCGTCGTAACACCCAGGAACACTGTTAATTTCCTAAAAGTTACAGGAAACCAAGCATCTGAATTTTGAGGGCCCTTTTCAAACTCCCTGTTCCTTCCGTCTGTACTTTCTTCCCATTTCCTCCCTATGTATATGTCCTACAAGAATGTTAAATCCGATCAGTGGATTTGTTTTAATTTAGGCATGATTAGTAATACAGAATAAAAGCTGTTTTATATATATATATATATATATGAAGTTGTAAGGCTGTTTTCAATATTTTTAGTCTTCAGTTGTCTTACTATGGTTTTTAAAAATAAAAGATTAAATTATAATCACTTTGGTAAATTTTATTCATTAAGATTTCTGCACCATTATGACATATTAAAGTCTACCTCTTTAAGTCAATTTTGTATGAGTATTAATTTTAGTTTTAGGAACCTTGCTAGGTGAAGATTCCAGTAGTTCAAAGGTTCTTATGGTCAATATTGGCAGAGTCAGTAAAAAAGAGTAATTTTGTTTTTGATTATTCCCACTTAGACAAACTAATATAAAGTAGCCATTAACTGAACTGGATAGAAGATTTAAAAGGGCTCTCCTCCGGTGGTGTTGAATGAAACTTGAAATCAGAAACCTGGCTTGTTTTTTGACTGAACACCTATTTGGTGCTAGGAGGAAATGTTTGTTGGACCTGAAAAGATGAGTTTAACCTGGGGTCAAGGTTGTGCTGTTTCCTTTAGTCTTAGTCTTAGTTGTAGACCTGGTAGTTTGAAAACAAGATTGAATTTTTAATATTGCAAGTAGTACAAAGATTTTAAAGTTCAAAATCTTTTTTTGTCCACTCAATATAAAATGGGCATTTTGCTTGTAAGAATTCTTGAATAACTTGAAGGATCTATTTGTCTATGTATAAGTTAGGTAATACCTCCTTTACCTTTAAAGCAGTTTTGTTTTGGCTTAGAAAAGAGGGACTAAAACATGAAGTCAGTAGATTCAAAGATAATTTTCAGAATGTTCTAGCTTCCCTGTCCCTTACAAGGGAAAGAGGCCATATTTCAAGCTATGGAAGCAAATCCTTGTTTTGTTTTGTACTTTTTAATCAGCTTGGTCCTCGTTGTTCCAGATTGCTAAATCCATGAACCTCTTGAGCTCCTACCTTTTCTTTACATTCCTGTGGCATTTTAAATACTACTTGAGACTACTTCTTGTCTTTGTCTACCTGCTTGCATTGTATATTCTCTCCTGGGTTTCATTTGTCCTATTATCCTCTAAACTCCCAAATTTTCATCTCAGCTCCAGGTGGAATGTTTAGGGTTACTGGGAGCCACAGACTTCCTCAACTCATAAAAATACCAAGCTTGGTACTTAATTCCTGAGAACTTTTTTCAACCATTCCCTCAATTTTTTTTTCTTTTTTTGCTTCTCAATATATAGCTCATTATTCGAGTAAATCTTACCCCAATTTGCCTTTACCTGTTTTTGTTCAAATTGTCATCTCTTGTACAGTTGGAGTAATTTTATAATGTAGCAGAGATTCCCTGATAGGCTAAAATGCATACATCTTGAATGCTTTGCTATTTCATACCTTTGTGCCTTTGTCCACATTACCTGAAGTGCCTCTTCCCACACAACTTGAGCCTTTGCCTCTGAAACTACTAAATCCCTACTCCCAAGAGAAATGAGACATTCTTTACGTTGATGACCCACCCAGTGCTTGACACTTGGTTGGCATTCGGGTGTACATGTTTTCTTTAGAGACTGATAACAGACACTTTACAAATAGACTGTATTGGTACAAACTATAAAATACTGGCTTTCAGACTTTTTTGAAAAAACTCTTGACCACCAGCGTTTTGAGAAGACATGAAGGGTTAAGGAATCTCAGCAGCAAGGTTTCCTCCCTTTTCAAGTATGAGAAGGGGGAGGGGGGAGCTGATGGGACAGAGATAGTGCTGCCCCCCAAAAAGATGGGAAGAAAGAAACTGGCATTACTATTTTTCAACATCCATATCTCTCACATCTAGGGGACATTTTAATGTACAAATTTCAACAGTATATAAACACCAGTGATTATTTGGGTGTATAATTCCTTGATGTGTTTGGGGTTTATCAAATCATGTAGTACAGCTTGCTCTGATACTAGAGGACGCAATTTATTTTGCCCTTGTGTTTTTGTCAGTTGTCTTTTATGTAGATGTGTCATTGTGCCAGCCTCTAGTAGCTACATGTGTCTTACGTATTTTAAGGTTGGTGTTCCAATAATAGGGCTTAATAAAATTGTGTGTGAAATGAAGCTTTGCAGTTAGACTTAACAAATTTGAGATTTTAGCTCAAACATTGATAACCATTTTGTCTGCTCTTAAAGCTTTTGGAGAGATTTTGAATAGTCATTGCCTATTTATCTTTTGACATATTTGCTAAAACTGAAAGTTCACATAAGATATTCTGAATTACATGTGACTTTGACTGGATTTTGCTTTTATATAAAATATTTCTCTATATCACCCTCACCCCTGACTAATGTCCTCTAAGTGTAGAGTGAAAAGATTTGTATCAGAGAATTGTTTGAATTGAAACCATTAAACATACCTTAATATGTTATGGTTAAACAGCATACACAGCCTGATTAGTTTAACTTCCTGGGGCAAAAAATAGATGAGTGCTATCACTTTCTTCCTAGACAAGGTGTTATTTATGTTAACACTAAACCTGAAATCCGTATTTGCAAATAGTGGTCAAACTTGCAGGGTTGTTGTGGATACCTTGAATCAACCTGATTATTTTTCTTAAGGACACGTAGTAAGTTTATTCTTGAGTATCTAAAAACATTTTGAAAGTTACTTGCTGTCTACTGTCCAAAAGGATCAGGCCCAGAGTCTCTTCCCTGTTGACTTTTTATATTTAGTTCAAATTTGAAACATCTAAGTATAATAATTTACCATGGAAACTAGAATAATAGTATTCTGCTTCTACCTAAATGCAGCAAATTAGGAAAGTGGTAAAAGTTTATAGAACCCACCATTCTCCCGAGTGACTTAAGAGTATTTTATGATGTTTTTCCTTCATTGCTTATGTTTGTCATAGGCATTGAAGTATGCAGAGTTTATCTTGCATTTATATTTCTTAAAAAGAAAACTGGGTTTAGGAGGGTTGTTTGTTCCTTCATTGTATGCACACCACAAAACAGAAAGGGAGGTGGTCAACATTGTCTTTTTGAGGTGTAGAATATACTTTCAGTGAACAGCTTTCTTTATGTGGTGCTGGTCTTAATAAACTGGTTATGGACCTAGTGTATATGGTAGTTCATACAACTGAAGCTTAAATCAAGTTAAACTGTATGGAGATAAGACTTTAATATTTTTTGTTTTCAAAAGTACTTATTTTTAAAGGTGCCAGGGTACATTGATATTTGTGTCTTGGACTTAAAACTGTATTTCGGTTTTTCTCTTCCGGTTACTTTGTTCCTGGGATAGATTGAAACTCCAGCTCTAATTTCAATGAAATAATTTGCATTCTTACATATTTAAGACATATGGAACATAATTCCTAGCCTTTATATTTTCAATTAGATTGACAAGATAAACTACTCCATAGTTTACAAGAAAATTAAATGGCTGAGACGAGATACTCAACCCATAACATAAAAAGTTAAAGATTTACTTGTGCCAGCTTTGGACTTTTTTAAGTGTCTAAATGTTAACTAGTTACCTTTCTCCACAAACTCATCCTCTTATTTAAGTTTACTTATTCCTGGGGAACAAGAAAAGACTATATGCAATTATTTGCATTTAGAACATTTGTGAAAATTCATATTCTTATGTGCTCCGGATGTAGATGGACTTACATAACTTACAGCATTTGATTCCGTACAGTATACCTCCTTAAAACTCCTTGGTTTATATGCTTATACCCTTTGCTAGTTGCTACTCCTGTCCTTCCTGTTTTCATTAGTTGCTTTCTTCTGCTTAATTGTTGATATTTCCCAGTGTTATGTCCTTAGCCCCTTTTCACCAATTGTATTAATCAATTTCTACACCTTTACCTGTTGATGACTCCAGAATTTATCATCTCTGAACTTAATTGGAACTACTGAATACCTTACTTCAAACTAAACAAATTCAAAACAACTTTTTTCTCTTAGCTTTTCTCTGTGTGTCTCCTTTTTTGGTTAATGGTTCTACCCATCTAGCTTAATTTATATAATCAAACGTTCCAAAACAATCTTTATTGCTTAAAACATTCAATTAGTTCACCAGATTTGAGGATCAAGCTCAAACACACCCTATGACATGCAGGGTCTTTCATCTGGCTTTTGCTTATGAACCACCACTTAAGTTAAAATGACGCAAGTTTGAGTATCTGCTCTTACTTTTTTATCTCCAGAAAATGACTTTCCCTTTTCTTTGTTAATTCTGTACCTATCCCACTGTATGTTCATACTCCTCTTTTCTGTTAGTTTATGAGATATTGGTGGATGGTGTATCATTCATCTTTGTAGCCAAAGGGCAAAACTCCTGACATATAATAGTCACTCAGTTTTGTTGTACAAATTACAGATAATGTGCTTCAATATCCAGTGCCTGAAAATTACATGTTTATGGTAATAATAGCAAGTTAGTTGTATGTATAAATGGATGCAAAATGCTCTGGTCAATTCTATACCTTCATGTTAGAAAACTTTGGGGTGTTTTTCCCCCATTTTCTTTAAACACCAGTGTTAGCCTTCAGATCTGGTTTCTCTCCACCCTGCTCTCTTCATTTAAGTATTTGTACCTGTGATTGTGCAAGCGAGGACTAGTCCCTATTCTGTTAATTTATAATCTAATTTGGGATTAAGCCATATGGTGTGTACTGTAAGCATTCAGCCTGGAAACCCCAGTTTACTACAGGTAATGTGCTTCACAGAGGAAATCGAATGTTTGAAATAGGAGGCAAAATGTGGATTTCAAAAGTGAATGGCATGGAGGCAGTGAAGCACAACATATTTGTAGTAAGTGTGCAAAGGCATAGAACAGGAATAAAGAAAGTAAACCCATTTGACTAGGCTTGCGTGAAGTACATTGAAAGATGAGACTGGAAAATAGGGTGGATTGGGACCAGATAATTTCATTATTTTTTAAGATCTAGATTAATTTTAATTTTTTTTTGCCAGTGAGGCTCAAGGCATTTATTCTTTTTTTCTTTTTCCTTGTTTATTTTGAGGAAATAGTCTCAAAGAGGGAAATGACTGGCTTAAGTCTCACAGTAGGCCTGGGACCCAGATACTGCTAACTCCCAATTGAAAATCGGACAGTTAGTAAAAGAGTCAGTCATGTACCAGGTAATAGATCTCATTCCTAATCTTCAACTTGATTTTAGGTGGTATTAGGGTTTAGAAAAACTTAATTTCTTATTGCATTTTTTTTCTTACTCATTGTACATAAAAAGTGAATGAGAGAGCAAGCATGAGCTTTACTGTCAGACCTTTCCTTTCTCAAGTATGCTCACCTCTTACAACCTACGTGATCTTGATTGGCTTATTTCATCTGTTTCCTCATTTGTAAATTGATTAATTATCTGTGTGTTACATACATCTGCATGTAGCTTAGTGCCTGATAGCATTAGATGATGAATAATTTATAGTTACTGCTGCTGATAAATGTGGATTGAAGAGCATCCTGGCATTTTAAGTTTTATGCTGAGAATGCATGTACCACAGGCAGCCTATGTTTGTATCTGTATAGCAAAAGCCAGAACTTGTAATTTTGCTGCTGCATCAGGAAATATAGTTGGATTCCTGATTTCCTTAGTAAAATTTTAGGCACTAACAAACTTTCATAAAATGCAAATTTTAGGCTAGCATTTTTGTTCATGTTTGTACATCTTAAGTCAATTATGCTCACACAAAATGCATTTTTTGATGGCTTTTAGAACATGTATGAATATTTGGCAGTCAGCAGAAATTTTAACAATCAAGTTGTTGTAATATATATATGACCAAGATTAGTGTTACACTGAATGCTATTTGGCCAGTATTGCTGCTGTAAGAAACTACTGCTGTAAGAAAGTTGTGATGTTTATGACTTGGTAATAGTTATATTTATACGACAGTTCTGAGTATAATTCTCAGATGACTGTCATGTTCTCACCATTTTACAGTGTATTATGGAAAAACTTATTGGTTATTCATATCTCATCCATTTATAGATATGCAAGCACACCCATTAGAAAGCAGAAGCAACTTTACCCCCCAATTAAGTTAAACATTGAATTAAGAAGGAAAATAATATGCTGTCATTGGTGGTGGTGGTGTTTATATATATAAACTACCTTAATGAGTGTTCCAAGGCTCCAAAAGTTACACATTTTGAGAAATAAAGCTTGACTTACAGTGCTTTTATATCAAGGGTCTGGTTTGGATATGCTTTGTATTATGTGCTTAAAACTTTTGTTAGGGACTAACATTTTAGATACCAAATTAGTAATTTTTAAATGTCCACAGATAGCAAAACATCAGAACAAGCTAAGAATGAATACCATTTATATAATCATTCCTTGGTATCTGTAGGGCATTGGTTCCAGGATTCCCCATGGATATGGAGGGTCACCTGTACATAACGTATGTCAGCTGAATATGTCAGCTGAACTTGGGTTATCTTTACTTTTATGGTATGTTTTTACAGAAATTAGTTTTTAGTAACAGAGACTTTTGATTTAGTCTTCTTTTTACAAAATGAGAACATTGATTTCCATCAAGATAACTAATGTAATTACTTTATTTTCCTAGGTATGATCAAATTTGATCATACTTTTTTCCTTTACTTTTATATAAACCCAGTCACCTTATCAATGCTTATTGTAAATAAGTCATCCACATTTGTTTTTAATACTTTATGTACCATGTGTTTTGCTCTCCTAGGTGATCATTAACATAGAGTAGAAAATTTTTGGTTCCCATTCTTACTGTCCTCCCGTTTTTTTCTACCCGTGTACTCTACAGGCTTCCCTCTTGATTAATAACTGCAATTTCTGTAAATGTAACAATGTATACCCTTCTACAAATATATGTATCAAAGTGTTCTCAATTTGTTACCCATATCATCTGTAGGCAAGAATTAGATTCATTTAACTGACAAATCAAACTTTGGTAAAGATGACCAAAGGCCTCTGGAAAGAGTTAGCATATGTTATATTAAGAGGAAAATTTTTCTCAACCTTTCCTCATATTAAGCTACAAAATAAACTGACCTTAAGTTGCAGTTAGGTGGTAGATTACTTCCTAATTCATAGCTTTAGGTCCAAATTGCCTTCTCTGAAATTAGAAACAAAACAAAACTTTGAGGGTAGTAGAGGGTTTATGTAGGAAAATCAAAATGATTATGAGACCTTAATAGCTATGATAGTAGTTAGTTCTGTGTATCTCTGCCTTGTTCTGTCAGCCAAATGGGAAGTACCAAATTATGTTTAAGCATAAGCACTAAATTCTAAGTAGTTTAATTGGAGGCCTAGATCGAAGTATAATTTTGAGAAGACAAATATATCATTGATTTGTGGAATCTAAAAAAATGATACAAATGAACTTATTTACAAAACAGTCACATAGAAAACAAACTTATGGTTACCAGAAGAGAAAGGAGGGTAAAGAGGGATAAACTGGGAATTTGGGATTAGCAAATACACACCACTATATAAAATAAACAGTAAGGACCTACTGTATAACACGGAACTATATTCAATGGCTTGTAATAACCTATAATGAAAAAGAATCTGGAAAAGTATAGTGAGGGATTCCCTTACTATCTTTAAAAAAAAAAAGCAATAACTCAAATAACTGGAAAGGTCTAATCTCACTCAGGAGTTTCTTATTTAGCCTGAGGAAGTAGCAGAATTTCCTAAAAAGTATTTTCTATTTCCCATCCTCTTCTCTCCCTCATCATTTTAAGAGACAACACCTGATTAAGAACAAAAGCAAAAAACAGTAAGCTAAGTAGCTCTATTACTTATCAGCTGATAATCTTGGACAAGTTAATTAAGATCTCTGGACCTCAGTGTCCTCATATGTAAAAAGGAGGATATAATACCACCTACCCGTAGATATCTGGGGAGGCTCAGCTGGACTCAGATCTTTAAAGTGAGTAGCCAGATGCCTTGCATGATAGGCTCTCAGTTAGTGGTAGTTCTATACACTTCCTCACTGTGGTGGGCTGGGCCCTGGAGGATGTTGAAAAGGCAAGTCCCGGAGGTGAGCTTTCAGAGGAAGCCCGGGGCAGCCAGCGCCACAAGTGCACTTCTCTCTGGGAACGCCATCAACTGCTGCCTCTAAGCGTGGTCCATTTGCTGCCTTCCTTGCCTCTTCTTCAGCATCAGGCATAGTGGCTACAGGGGTCATTTAGCCAAAGACTTCTTCCAGCCAGTTGAGTAGACAAGGTCTCCCCAGACCCAAGTGTCCAGTTCTGGGTCAGCTGCTCACATCTCTGCGTCACTCTCTCTGCCATGTTACTCCAGTCAGGCAGGGCTCAGTCTCCTTCCACACTCCTCACTCATCCCGGGTTCCCCTTTCGGTTTTGCGTGCCCTGTATAAACACCCATGTTAGGCTGAGGCTTCAGTCAACAGTTTCCTGAGTTGAACATCTGTGATGCACCAGGTACTGCACTAGGTCCTAGAGATACGTCAGTGAATAAGACACTCTCCCTGTCCTCACGGAGTTGATGGCCTGCTCTTGATAATATGGATGAAGAAATCAAGTCTCAAGGAGGAAATTGAAGTATGATTTTTTTTTTTAAGATTAAACACATGGTTAAGTTTTCTATACAGGTTCTTAGTAAAATCAGTTATTTACTTAAGAGTGCAGCTGCTCGATTTCTTATAAACTTCCTCCTACCAACCCTTACCATCATGCATTCCAAAAATAATAATAAACAATAATTAGGTTATGTCTTCCATTTCTGAAACAATGAAACAAGTTGTATGTTCCATTTCAATACATTTTATATTTGTAAATAAATTGAAATAGTTTTTCCTTGCTGTGTATTTTTTATGAGATAACTATAATTGGTGTGAAAATTAAAATACAGTCATTGTGAAATTTGAATTATCAAAGTAAAATGAACCAGATTACAAAATCAAGTCATGGGGTAAGACTTGGGGAGATGGAAGAGGACAGTTAAGCATTCATATATGGGGTTTTAACTTAGTTCTTTGGAAAGGAATTCTAAGTGAAAAGAGTATCTTTAAAACAATCATGAAATTTTGGTATTTTAGAACTCAATAATTAAAGCCAGACCAGCAAGTTTCTTAAAACTTGGGGCCTCAGAATGTTCATATGAAGGTACATGTAGGATATCGATCCTCTTTAGGTTTAGAGAGTAGAGTTTTGACATAACAGGCTATTTTGACTGAAAGCTATGAACTTGAAGGTAGGTTCATTACTTAGCGTTTGAGTATTCATGCTCTTTGTAGCCTCTTGTCACAGGCAGAACTTACTTCCTTGCTTGTTCATTGTGTTGTTACTATGCATCAAGGAGGTACTGCGTACCAGAAGGCTTTGAGCTACTTGGAAAAAAGGTACTTAAAAGAACAGGGTAATTACTTATCATAAAACAATCTTTGTCAAGGTGCATGGGTAACTACCTTAGATATTAGCAGTCAGCGATTAGATAGCTTCCCAACAAACTGATTAGATTTGTTCCTTCTAAATATAGGACTTCTGCTTCATAGTATATGTCTTGAGTCTCATAGGAGTCTTTATAACAGAATAGTCAGGATAGGAAAGGCTCACCTCCTATGCCCTTGGAATGCAGAGCCGCTGTTCTGAAGATAAGGTAACTTCAGGGATTTAGGACAAACAGAACAATGTATGTCCATATAGATCTCTGGAATATGAATCAACAAAACAAAAGAAGTATGAAACTTGTGGGGTTTGTGTAGAATGTAGTCATCCAGTATATATGAGAGGCAAACTAAAAATAAATAGTTGGCAAGGCCTTATACCTAATCAAATCTGTTGGTTCCCAGACTTCGGGATTTATGAATGAATCAAATGATAAATAGGGAAACCAGTATAGTTGTTAGTTTTACTTGCAACACTGTATCCTTGGTTTTAAAAAATGGTTACTAGCAGCAAATAAGGACATAGTCTCATGATTTAAAAAACTAGGCTGACATTTTGAAAAACTTCCTACATTTTTCTTATTCTCATTTTGCTATGGAATAATAAAAAGTTACCCAGAGTTACTTTTGAATAATTTGTGAATCATTCATGTATCTCATCTCATTTTAATTGTGACAGGTCAATCTTAGAAGTAGACAAATGTGTGAAAGGTTTATAAATTTCCAACAAAATCTATTTAAATTAGGATTTGTCCATAAATACATTCATTAAATTATTTTAAAAGAATCATTTCAGAGCATCACATACTACAAAGAAATGGTAATATGAAAAAAAAAAAGAAAATAGGATTACAGTTTATGGGGCTTCTGTATATTATGTGTGCTTCCATAGAAATGGGGGTAAAGGAAACAGAATAGAATGGCTTCACTGGGTGTCTGGGTTGTAGGCTTCCAGATGGATTTTCTACAACAGACAAGCATTACCAGAAAGCATTTTTTTCAGAGTTCTAGTTTGTAGTGATAAAGCAAAATACTTGTATATTTAACTAAAATGAGATACAAACAGTATGGTCTACAGCTTCTCAGAACTGAGGAACCATCATACCACCTTTTGTCCATCATGTCCCTAAGTACTGCCCATTCTAAGTTTTTATTTCTTGGTCTACTTCCCCTTGTGTTCATCACCATTGCCACTGTTTTAGTTCAGGCCTGGCATCACGTAGTCAGTTGCCCTGAATATTTGCCAGATACATGAGATTTGATACATAAAACTACGTAGTAACGCAGCTGGCTTTGATCTTGCCCCTTCTAATCCGTCTCATCCTTCAAAGTGATTTCACAAAAACGTGAATCTTACCTTATTTTTAATGCCTTAATGGAGTCCATGCTTCTTGGAATGGCATACCAGGAAGGCCCTCTGTGACTTATTGGCTCCTGTCTTTCTTCTAACCAAAGATCCAGTTGCTGCTCCTTTTGCTTCCACTCATATTATCATTGCTTTTAGGTCTGCATACTTAACCTTGTTCTCTCAGACATCCTTTCTTTTGAGTATACTATCATCTCTTCATGGAATACTCCCACTTTCCCCCTTTTGAATGCATCCTTCAGTTCAAGTGTTTTTCCTCTTTGAAGCTTTCTCTGGTGCTCTTTCAAGAAGTCCATTGTTACAGTTCCTTGTACCTTTTCCCCAGTTCTATTATAGCACTTACTGCAGTTTGTTATATTTATTTAGAATCTCCTCACCCTGCTAAATATAAGCCCCTGAAGAGCAGTGTTTTAACTTGCATTGTCTCCCTTAGATAAATGTGTAGTGCTTGCATTAATACCTAGGACATAGTAAGTGCTTAAGTAAATGTTTCCATAAGTTAATTAGGTCTCTTCTCTTCTTTGATTTAAGTATAAATCTGCAAAATAGCTCCTATACTTTGATTGTGAACAGAAGAAAAGAGGGTTAGAGATGTATTTTTGTTGTTAAAAGTTAGGAAACCTCAAAGTGGTAATGATTTGCACCCAAGAGCAAAGCCACTCTTATTCTAGGGGGAAAAATACCAAGAAAATAATTGAATATATGTTCCTCTTTGAAGGACTAACAGTCCCAGGTGAAACATCCTGGCACAATTGTCTGTCCAGTGCAGATAAAAGCTTCCTCCTCTAAGGGCAAATTGAAAAGTCCTATCCATCCTCTGGTGTTTGGTTATAAGTTCTACTCTAAGTTTAACCTGCCTTTCCAATCAATGCATAATAATAATTTTAAAAGATAACTGTGCAGGAACTTTAACTACATTAGGGAAGAGAACCTTCCCATTGTTAACTTTTCTAAACAGTTCAACAACCCTCTTAACAGGATGGAAGTTCCCAGCTGGATTCTGGTATCTCATTTCAAAAGAGTAGCAATGGTCCCACAAATACAGAGATCTATAAATGCTTACCAATAGGCAGTAACAGTCCTAGGGATTAAACATCTCCAATTGGCCTTGGTAAAGGTATGTTTATCTCTGCATAGAAAGGTAGTTAGCCTAAATTCTTAATGGTTTACAGTCAACAGTAAATGATGTTGATACCCTTTTTTATAAACTTGAATCCATAAATGTACTAACCAGTCCCCCCACAACACAAGCAATTTTATATTCTTCAGGCAAGGTTGGCCCTAAGTTAAAAATCACTTCTAAGATTTGCAACATTAAATAAGTTGATACATTCTGTTACATAGATACCAACAAATTTCTTTTCCAACGTGTTAGTTGAAGGTGTACTACGTAAAGAACTGGTAGAAATATTACACATTTAATTCTCAAGGAAGAATTTAGATGGTCATCCATTTCTAACAATTGATTTTTTCACTGAAGGCAGATTCTTATGCCCAGGGTTATAGTCATGGCTGCCAAGCTTTAAAATTAAAAACAACAACAACAAAAAACACCTACTTTTAAAAATTAGTTTCCCTACTACGGACATGTTAAAATGCTGCAAGTCAGTGGTTCCCAAGCCAGTTTGACCACCATAATTATCTGGGAAGCTTATTAAACTATACATTCCTGACCTCCACACACACAGCTCTCCCAAGCTGTTACATATCATTTATAATTTTCTTAGAATGTAGCAATCTCTGAAGAACCATATGCTGAACTCCTTAGTGTGACCCAGGAAACTGCATTTTACACAAACCTCTCATCCTCAGGTACTTTTCATGCAAATGCTACTTTGATAAATATTTAAATATGGAATGAAGCACCTCACCAAAATGTCTGCGTAAAGCTACAGTGCCAAGACAGGATTTTTTGTTTCTTGGTTGGTTGGTTTTTCTTTTGGGGGGAGTGTCATTATACTGTTAGACCTCTCCAACCTGAGAAGCTTAGAGGTACTATTGGCACGAACCATTTCTTGCATTTTTTTCTTGGAGATTTCATCTAAACAGCAACATAAATTGTTTTCTAAGAAATTTAGAATATTCTGATGGGCTGACCCTTTTTTCTGTAGTAGATAGGGTCAAGTCTTAATATGAGAACCAGTCTGGTTTTTTTTTTTTTTTTTTTTTTTTTAGGGGTGTTTAAGTTTGCTGTGAAAAAGAAGCCTAATTTCTAAACTCCTCCTCTCCTTTAATATATATGAGCATTTTAAAAGAAGAGGAGCTATCAACTTATTTTAAACATAGTGACATTTCATCCTATTACTTTTACAACTAATTATTCTAAAATGTTCAGACAATGTGATCTTTTTTTAACATTTTTTATTGATTTATAATCATTTTACAATGTGTCAAATTCCAGTGTAGAGCACAATTTTTCAGTTATACATGAACATACATATATTCATTGTCACATTTTTTTCTCTGTGAGGTACCTTAAGATCTTGTATGTATTTCCCTGTGCTATACAGTATAATCTTGTTTATCTATTCTACATTTTGAAATCCCAGTCTATCCCTTCCCACCCCCCACCCCCTTGGCAATCACTGGTTTGTATTCTATGTCTATGAGTCTGTTTCTGTTTTGTGTTTATGTTTTTGTGTGTGTGTGTGTGTGTGTGATCTTTTAACTAAGATTACTGTTTTCCCTTAAAGGTCATACCAGTAACTTTAAATCCCAGAAGCAGCAACTCAGAGTAGAAAGAAGCATCATTTCATTTAATATTAGTAATGTAAGAGTAGTATAACTTAAGAAATTTAGATGTCATGAGCTGGGACTTTAAGGACCTACTTCACAAAAAATTCAGTCCTAATACCAATAAATATTCTCATCATATAATTCTACATGTTTTGGTATTATGTTCACCAGGCAACATTATGAATATAATTGGACTTCCATATAATTAATTTCCTTGGAAGACACTACTGGCCAAAATATAATTCTTTTCATAAATTGACAAATTAGACTTTTTTTTTTTTTTTAAACACATCTGTCCCTTGCTTACTGAGCCTTCGGCCTCAGAGAGATGTTTATTTATTAAAATCAAATGTTTTGATCCCTTATGTTAGATTGGTAAGTAAGCATTCTTTTAACTTTTAAATTATTTATGAAAGCTAAGTATAAAGAACTACAAATTACTTCAGCAGGTCATTAGCATATGCAGAGATACATAAAATATAGTAAATATAATACAAGAAATTCATTCTTTCATCAAGCTAGTAATAAACTGTGTGTGTGTGTGTGTGTGTATTTCTGGGAATACTGATAACATCTTCTAGTTTTGAGTAATTCCTACTGTGGTCACTGTATTATCCAGAAGATTAACCAGGAATAGAAAATGTAAAATTTATTCTAGAGCAAAGTTAAGCTCAACCAAATCCTTCCCTGCTGATTCTGCCAAGCCCTGGTTATTTGGCAGTATTTCACTGGCTCCTAGGTAGGGACAGTGGGAGTCCATACATAGGCATCACTATGTAGATGATGAAGTATTTGGCTAGTGTAAGAGTCATAGTTATTCCTTACCTTACCCTTCATTGAACCCCCCCAAATTAGCATAGAGTTGCCCCAAATTGGAAATTAGTCACATCATTAGCTATAGGATTCTTTAACCTGAAAGGTAAAAGACAACTGACTGCATTTAAGAATGTATGGATAAGATAAAGAATTGTGAGGTGAGATGGGAAGAAAATTAAAGATGACTGTACTTAATGCCTCCTGCCTGATAAATTCACGACTGAAGGGACAAATGAAGTGTAGAATTTAGTCCTTCCAACATTCCACTGTGTTAATCATTTTTCCTGTTCAAAGAGGCAGTGAGGAATAATATGTGAGTGGCTGAAGTTTTAAATAATGTGCTCTGTAAACACCCAAGGGCAGAGATAAGGATGGAGTTATGGGTCCTAAAGAGAAGAACTTGGCCTTCATTCTTTGTTTATCATTTGATGGTTTCTGTTGCCCCAGGGACTCATCTAAAGTATCAATATTCCTGGAACCTGAGTTCACACAAGTGCCAAATACATGAACAAGAACACTCCATTGAAATTCCTTTCAGACACTGTATATCTTAGGTATATCTGCGGGCTGTCACAGTGGTCAGTCTTACTCCATTCAGTGTAAGCTTAACAAATATTAGTGGAGACTGATAGAATTTACGATTAGCCTAAAGCTCTCTGAGGTATCCAGTGTTAACCATATGCATGCATTAATTTGCCCAACAAGTGACTGACTTCTGATTAAATAGCCACAGTGATATTGGAGCAGTTTATCGCACCTTTGGTCAGCTCTTTTTTCCTCTGGACCTTTACAATGGAATACAATATTCCAAATTGGTTCCATCCCACACAACATGAGAGTAAAATGAGGAACTGGGTAGGTATGTGGCCAAAAAAAAAAAAAAAAAAAAAATTGGGTGGATTATTTGAACATGTAGCTCATTCCATATGCAGACTAACCAAATAAACTATTTGAGAAACGTAACCTTAATTTTTTTCAAGTGTTATTTTTAAATCTTTGGGAGTATTTTCATAAAATAACAATTTCCATTATGTTACTAAGTTACTAGAATTACAGCAGCAAGTTTTAGGAGCTATATGAGATATAAGATGTTAAATGTAAAACAATAAAATTATACGTGTAAGTAAATGATTATTGCACCCATGATGCAATAAACTTAAATTTCAGTTTCAGTTATTTCTTACTTTATAATCATTGAGTTTCTTTTCCCCTAAAGTAAGTGTGAGTATATTTTAATACTGTATTAATTGACCAAACAAGCATTCAGTGATAATTTCAGATGCCAAAAAGCATTATGGTAAAGACCAAGTGGAATTAAATATCCAGGCGGCACTTTTAAATTACTGTGATCATACATGCATGCATGAGGTTGAGCTTTACCTACCCTTTTTCCTATTAAGGACTAGAATAGGAATGGGTAAACTTTAGCAAGCACCACCTGTGTTTTTAGAGCTGGGGAGTTAAAAACGTTTATATTTTTACAGGGTTAGTGTGGAGGTGGGGGGACCCTATGTGACTGAGACTTTGTGATTTGAAATGCCTAATATATTTCTTGTGTGGCCCCGTGCAGAAGGAAAATTTGTGAATTCCTGGACTAGAGCAATTAAAGGAGATACTTTGAATTTAAGACTGTCTAAAAACAAATAATGCTCATGTGGTAACTGGTAAGCCAGAGAGCCCGCTGGTGGTTAAAGAATCAGTTGATACATAGAAGAGAGGGAGGCCATTTTAGCCAGGAGGTCAGAATACAAATATTAAGAATTGGCTGATGAATAGGCAAATAATTATATACCCTGTGTCAGAGTCAGCAGATGGAATAATATGCTGTCATTAAAATGAACTTATAATAACATGTAAAAATGTTTTTATCATATTTAAACTATTAGGCTTTGTACCCTACACCTTAGTGACATATAGGGAAAAAATGTACTTAAAGAAGATATGGCGCAGCCACTAACAAATGTGGACAGGTAACCTTGGTTTAGTGCATACTTCTCTCTTGGAGGTTTTACTTACTCTCACTCTTACCTACTGAGTACTAGGTAGTTGGTTGTACAACAGCATTCTCTGAAATAATCATGTTGGCAATACCCTTATTTTAAAGAGAAATAGAAACTAATAGGTTAAGGAAATTGTGAGCCAAGGCCTGAATCATGCTCAGTATTCAAAAAGAATAAACTAATGGGATACATGACATTAATAAATGGAAAAGGATTATTTGCCTCCTCACTGGGAAAACTTAATCTTCAAATATGGTACTCCTTTGTAAAAGTTTAATACTGTGGAATCACAAAGTACTATGAATACTTTTTACTTGACAGACTGTGCTAGCAAAGTTAGTCAGACATAATAAGCAGTCAAGTTTTTTTTTTTTTTTTAAAGATGATGGACTCTTCAGTGAGGTGTTAGCATTTTATAAAGTAATTATCAAAGCTATATTGGCCTTAAAAATTGGTCACCAATCCATGTACATCCCATGTGTATTTGCCTTCCTTGGGCAGCCTTTGACTCATCCTAAAATTTAAAACTGGGCTGGGTACTTAATCACAAGATATTAATAAGTAATACATATTTTACTGACAGTTTCACAGGGGAGACTAAGTAGGAAGTTTAAATCACAAAAATTACTCTATTTTGCTCACAAAATCCCATGCAGTTATCTCCTAAGATTTTAATTGTGGTAGAAGAAACACATGAGCTCTATCCTCAACAAATTTTAAAGTATACCGTACAGTACTGTTTCTCCCAAGCTTTTTGTTTCTCACTTTTCAGCTGCCCAGTCTTTCTAAAAATTTCCTCCTCAAAGTTTTCTTTCTTATGCAGAACAATGTAGCAGTTGGGCAATATACAAAATTGGCAAGTATATTCTTGTACTTGCTTAGGAAGTGGCAAATATGATCAGTTCTATGTTCTTCTACCTTGTGACACTGATGCTTGGTGCAAGGTCCCACTGGGTATAGGACTGATACTAACAAGAACCCTTTGGCTGCTTGTTACAGAGGAACACACCTATAAATGAAACAGAGCACCTGCTTAATATCTTTGGGGAGTGTCTCACTGGATTTAGCCGCCTAATTTTACCAGGTATTTGGCAAGGTGTGACTGCAGTACAGGGTCTGTTCTTTACTACTTGATTCAGGTCCTGGGCCTGCAAAAGCTTGATTTGCCAACTCCAGTGCTTTCCCTCAACCGAGGCCCTTAATCAACATTAATCAAGGTAATAATTATAAATTCTGATCATAAATAGGTGGAGAATTTAAACTGGTTTTATAAACTTGGAATACATTATCTCCAAGCCTGAACATCTTGAATAAAAGCATGAAGTATTTGTAAAACAGGTTTTTCTATAGAAAAGGCCACATTTCCATCCAGTACATTGTATTTGGCTGTGTTCCTTCCCTGTGAAACAGTAGAACTTCATGAATTCCTGAAGCACATTTGCACTTTTGCGCAAATTACTCGGTTTCGTGGCTGTCATGACTTGATAGGTATTTTCCATCTGATTGTATAGTCAGGAGAACCTGGTACTAACCAAAGAAATGATTTGAAGCAAGCATGATGTGTTTGCCTTCAAGCCAGTGGTTCTTAAAAATGCAGATTCTGGGTCAACCTGCAGCAGAGTTACCGGTGGTGCAGATTTTGATAAACCTATCAAGTTAAAATCAAATCAGTCCTATATTTTGAAAAAGAAACTATAATCAAAAGAAATGTTTCCTTTTTTGATACTGAAACTGCACTGAAGACATTGTCTCCTTTTAAAATATGAGAAATGATACCATAATATTAGGCTCCTTATTTATGCAATGTTTTATGAAACCCAGATCAGTATTTTTTAACGACTTTAGGGATGCAAATATTATATAGGGCATAGTATGAATAGTTGTGAAGAGGAGTGTATATGAGCAATCACAGCTTTTTGAGGGAGCTATGAATCTACAGTGCAATCCTACAGGGAAGGAGGAAGAAAAAACTATTTTGAGCTGTGTGCAGATAAATTGCATCACATGTGAGATTTGACAGTCCCTCTTTATTCCTGGTGAACAAGAAACCTACATGATTAAAGATAACCCGCTGCAAAAGATATTTAATTGTAGAATTCAAGAATAATAACACTTTCGAAGACTTGTAGGGTAAGGGAATTCACCTGGCCAAAAGAGTTAAAGTAACAAGATTAACAATCTTCAGGGAAATTTGTATCTAAAAAGAAGTTACTTGTCTGTATGGTGGGTTTAACAATCTGATATTGCTACTCAAATGGCTACTGTTGGTAGGCTTAAAAATTTTTTTTGACAGTTACACTAGTAACCTGAATCCAGCCATAACTGGAAAATAGAGAAACCAAGTGCGAAAACCAGGTTCTTTGTACATAAGGAAAACAGCTTTAAAATATCTACAAAGTATGGATTAAAATAATGATTGATCAGAATCTTTACTTTTCCGATGGTTTCATGGAACAAAATTATTTGCAACAAGATCAGTTTGTTTGAAGCGCCCAAAAAATAAGCTTAAATCACCTTAACATGAGTTTCTTCCAGAGATGCTTCCCTTGATCCCCAAATACACAGACATTAACTAGTTTTGTGCCATGACCTTTTTGACAGCCCCCTAAAGTTTATGAATCCTTTCTCAGAACGTTGTAGATGTGTATTAGGCGGTGCACACAACTCTAAATTTCTGTCTACGGATTCGTTGTTAGGAATCCTTTGCCAGGTGTTAAAACTCTGAAGGAAGGCTAAGTAACGTGGCCTGTAGCTAAGGTTACCTCAACACCCTGTTCTAGCCTAGAATAACCCTTTCTCTCGACTGACCCTGGAGAATCTAGCTCACTTAAAAGTGGCTGAGGTGAGACGCCACAGTGAGGAATTTTACGTTAGTTGGAAACAACTGAGAAAGAAGTTAGCCCTCCAAACAAGCTGGCCAATCAAAACGAGGGAGAGGTTCCGTCACCCAGTTTCGGCTTTTTGTGGAAATAGCCCCTCTCACTGTGTGTGGTACCTAACTGGCTTAATCCGAACTGAGCGCCCGCCCCAAGATCCCCTTGATACTAGAGGAGAAACCTCTTCATTGAGATCTTGCTCGCTCTTGATGGGATGGTATTTTGCCCTCGTGAACTCTACCACGCAGTCCAAACATTCGCTCTCCGTCTGCAGGAGCAAGCCGTGGGTGGCTGCGCAGCAGATCCAAACTCGTGGCTTGGCAGCCGGCCGAGCGAGCCGAGGCCTGGCGTCTTCCTCAGCCCAGCCGGCTGGCCGCGCAGTCAAGGGCGTAGCCCAGCCGCTTCCTGCGTCACAGCGGGCGCCGCCCTCGCGGGCCTGGGGGCGGGCGGACGCGGCCCCGGAAAGCCGCCCTCCCCTGTCCACAGCCCGGCAGCCCCTCGGGCCGAGCCCGGCGGGCTGCCCGCGCGTCCGCTGTGCCGCAGGCGCCGCCGCCCCGCCCGCGTCCTCGCGGGGTAGCCCCAGAAACGCACTTCCTGCGCGGCCGAGCCCACTTCCGCTCGGCGCTGTCAGGGCCCGGGGCCCAGAGCCTGAGCCTGAGCCTGAGCCTGAGCCTCCTCTGTACTCAGGATACCGTGTAACACCCTTTAACGCCAGCCTCTCCTCGCTTCCTCCAAAACACAGCATGATGCCGCTTCCAACTCCCCAGGGCCGTGGCGCACCCCGCTCAGACTGAACCTGGAGCAACCGCCGTCTTCCGGAATGCCGGCAGCGGCCAGTTTACTGTGCTGTGTGCCGGGAGGAAGTGACTGCTCATTATTCGTGGTGCTCTGCGAGAGAGGCCACAGCAATCATGTCCCTGCCATGCGAATGACCTGTGTTTGAATTGAATCCCCTGTCACCGCCTCCCAGCCGTGTTCAAATTTAAAAGGTTACTTAATTTCTGAGCCCCTCTAATTTGTTAATGAATCAAATGAGGTAATACATGCAAAGCGCTTAGAACAATACCTGGCATAGAGTAGCAGCTAGCATAAAGGTTAAATAAAAATAAGGAAAAGTGAGAAGAATTTATCGAGCGTCTTTTTGCTCCAAGTAATGTTGGTTGTGTTAGGTATGTTAAAGAGTCTCCTTCCCCACAGGAATGGCTTTCTCTACATGAAAGAGCTGTTTGTCTAATGGTTCTTTAGCATGTTTGCCAAGCTCCCAGGCAGCCTTTCAAGCTCCTAGTTCCTAAGGAAGTTTCTGCTCTTACCCAACTTGACTTGCCCCTTTTTGCAGAACTTTGTACTGGATGAGTACCCTGTAGGGATAGTGGACAAGACTAGGTTTGCTATAATTGTAGCGTCATCATGTTTTTATTTCACAGGGAAAATGGAGGCGAATGAAAAGGGAGACAAGCCTCTTCCCAGGTGCAGTTTAGGCTGCTGCCTGACAGCAGGCCATAACGCTTCCCAACTCTTGCCCTCTACCATTTGGAACCAGGTGCCGGTAGGGGTAGAGTGGGGCAGTCTTGAAAAGGAGAAAGATGCTTTTTTATTTTTTAGTTGCGCTAATGACTCTAGTAGTTACACTTCTTGTTATAATTTATAAGGGACTGATAGAGAAGCATACAAGAGATTATCTTACAACAAAAAATAGACAAACTCCAAACTTGTGACTAACTCATTCATGATCCACTGAGTCTTGAGATGTTGAGAAATAGAATTTTTCCCTTCCAGGCTAAGTTAACTTCTTTTGATTGATTTCTGCATTCCCAGCAGGACTCTTTAAGTCCTTGCCCCTTCAGACACTATTCTCACTGACCAATAACTGAGACTGAATGATACCTTCAAACACTAGTTCTTACTGTGGAGTGAAATGACCTGTTCCCAACACTGGCTGAAGAGGTGGAGGTTCCCTAAGCTTTAGAACATTTAACTTTTATGTAAGTTATACTACAATAAAGATAAACCGAAAATGAAATGAAATATTTACTAACATAGAAAGATGGGCATCATACACAGTTTGAGGAAATCCCATGTTCATGATAATACCATTTTGTAAAAAAAAAATTGTGTATAAGGATATACATCAAAATGTTAGTATTTCCTCTTTATGTCTAGTTTTAAAATGTTCTGCAATGCTGAGGTATTCCTCTTGTAATAGTGGAAAATAAGTTATTTTGTAAATTGTAACTTATAAGAGATGGATATTCTATTAACTAACTCCTCAATTTCCATAGAAGAAAACAAATATTGTCAGTTTTATAAATCAAGAACTAGAAACATAAACATATTTAAGAATCTGGAGTTACCTCTAAAAGATGTTGCTTCTTGAGGTCTTGTTCCTTTTCATTTTAAGCTCCTAGATATGAATGTGTGTGTGTGTGTATCTTTAATAAACGTATGTTTTACTTTGCTAAATAAATTTTATAAGATGAAATATATCTCAGTGTAATTTTTAAAAATTTATTTTCATCTAGGTTATCCTACCCTTTCCAGGTCACTCTGTCCTTTTCCTTTACCATTCAGCAGGCAGAGCAAAGAGAAATTAAACACCAGCTGAAAGGCACTTTGAGTAACAATCAGTATCAAGTAGAGACAAACTACAAATTGCTCAATATAAAGCACGAGGTTGTTTTTGTTTTTAATTGAGGGACTAGAAACAGCTACTTAATTATCATAAACTACGTCATACTCTTTTGGGATGGCCTTTTGGCTTGAATCCATTACTGATTATATATCGTAGCACTGTGGGAACTGCATTATCAAAAAAAGTTTTAGTTGCAGTTTGTGTATTTGGCGCCCTCTAGTGCACTATTTTTAAATGACAAGAGCTTTGCTTGATCCTTCCTGAGCTGCTCACTGGAAGAGGATAAAATGTCAATTTCAATCCACCTTCCCAGTGTGACTGATCTTGCTTCTTTTTCGACATCCAAAGAGACTTACCCGTCTCTGCACTTACACATTATTTCCTAGTCATGACACTCACTAGGCTGTGACCTTACACTAACTAGTTCCTTAATCTCTGGGCTTCAATTTCCTCATCTATAAAATGATGATAATCCTAAGAACTATAACGTGGATGTCCACATACATAATAGGAGCTCAGTAATTGCTAGCTATCTGTTTTACACTATATAGATCCAGTCAATACTAAACATGCTTGAAGACAGTAATCTTGACTCAAGTGTCATAATCTGCTAGTTGGGGAATGTGAAAAATGTTAGTGAGTAGCTAAAAAAAAAAAAAAAAAGAATAAAGGCCTAATTATGATTCTTTGGTCCCATCTTACTGAGTCAACTCATGCCATTTCTGAAATCTGGAAGCATGTTAAATTTCTTGGCATCCTTCGCAGTGCCTATAATTACATTCCCTTTAAGGAATACTTGTCTTGTTTTAATGTTCAAGGTACATGGTTACATGGTTGACCTTAGAAAATATAGAAGATGCAGAGTGATAGAAAATAATTGAAACTTCAAACACTTGGATTCAAATTTCTGATTTTTGAGCATAGGCTCCAAAGGCCTCTTTCTGGATTAGTGTGGTTTCTGAACAGGTTTGGGCAGTATATGTGTTAGCAGTATACAGAGTGAAAGCATAATTGACTATGGAATCCATGTGAATCAGGGTTTACAAATCAGTGAGAGTAGTAGGTTCCAGAATTCTCATCCATTCTCACCTAGTTCCAGCTTTGCTTAGGCATATGAGCTAAAGTTTACTCCTTCTGACCCACCTGTAGTTCTCTTCCTGCATTGACAGACCAAGGCTTTGGTGCTTGACATCACCATGCCCACGGCTCCCCCAAAGCCCAGTTATCTGCAGAAAGCATTGAGTGCTTCTGACCCCCTGAATCCCTTTGGAGTCTTTTTTTTTTTTTTAAGGGGGAGGTAATTTGGTTTATTCATTCATTTATTTATTTTTAGAGGAGGTACTGGGGACTGAACCCAGGACCTCATGCATGCTAAGCATGTGCTCTACCAGAGCTATATCCTCATCCCCCCTTTTGGAGTCTTTGTTTGGCCTTGTATATGGTAAGTGTCCCCATGCTTAATTTTCCTATATGCCTTGTATTAGACATGTCAGTATGTTTCTCTTCCCCTTGTACCATTTCAGTGCTCGATCAGATTAATTTTTCCTTAAACATTCACCAGCTGGCCATTTAGTGAGCTTCTATTATATGTCGGGACACTATGTTAAGCATTTTACATATATTACTTCTCACTCTCAAAACCACAGTCCAGTTAGGCAAAGGGTATTTTCCCTATTCCCAGAAGAGAAAACTGCTCTGTCACCCAGGTAAGTGTCAGAGCCAGACATCCAACCCAAGTCAGCCTCTAGAGCCCATGGCTTCAACACTGCATCAGAAACACACAGAATTTTGGAAAGTCTTCAGAAGTGCAAGGAGAATCCTGCAGCTCCCTTCAGGCACTGGCCATCAGTTCTGAGCTTCTTCCTTTCAAGACAGCCCACCTAACTAGCCCTGCCATAATGATCATTTCTACAAGCCAGATGGCTCCCATGTGCTAGGCACCTTACAGTCTTCAAAGGCTGGCTCATGGGGGAATCTCATTTTCTCTTCCAGAAATCTTTTTGCACTCATCACCCACTGAACCTCCACGCTGGGGCAGCAAGTTCTGTCCTGGCACAAGATTGCAGCTGCTATTTACCCCCCAGAGGATACAGGACACATCCCAAGCTTTACAGCTGGGAACACTTTCAGATCCGGCTGTGCAAGCACAGAAAGAAATCTTGACAAAAGGGAGGGGTGTTCACAAGCGCACCAGTCACAGCACACTGGGCAATGAGCTCTCCCACCAGAAGCTGCCGAAGAACCAAAGGTTGGTCTTGGCGGGCAAAACCACATCCACCAGTCAGTCCTTCAGTTAGCCAGGCCTCCCCAACACATGTGCGCGCTCACTTGGGCCAAGCACGTGTTCTTCTAATTGCTTTTCCTCTCTTTAGCTCTCTCCCTCCTTCCCCCTACTCCAAGGTCTTGTCCTTAAAAGCTTCCTCTAGGTTTACACCTTAACCTCCTTGTAGGAGCTCAGTGAACACCAAGGCTTGTGTGGGTGGAAGATTATAAATCAGCTGCAGACACAGGCAGGGGGAGGGGCTGCCTGGAGGGTGGAGGGGCCACAACTTGAAAACAAATGAGCCTCTTTCATCCCAGTGGGATTTGTTGTTGTTGTTGTTGTTTTCTAAAGCCTGCTATTCCAGCAGGGCACTTTACCAGAAGCTATGGTTTCTGGAACTTTTAGAAAGCAGAAGTACTAACAACAGAATTGCCCCTATGTGTGTCCTCGGAAAGCGTTTCAGCCAAACTTGGGAGCCTGGAAAATTTCTGTTGTTTACACAAGCCTCAATTTCTCCCTTAGAAAAATAGGTTTCACATTTTTTGAAAAGTAGTTTAAAGCATAACATCAGCCACCATTTTCTCCAGAATTGAGGAGTTTCACAGGATGACAGAAGGAGTCAGATTTTATAGAGCTGACTAAACATAATTTAAGAAAAACTAAGTCTTGTCCATTGTCAATTATCTGTGCTGGTGGAGAGAATCTAGAAACAGAATTCTAATGGGACTTCAATACACTGTTCATTTGCATTGGTTTTATGAGGCATTTTAGTCATTAACGTTTTTATATGGGTGTGTCTGCAGTTCTGGAAATTTACAACTGTTTACAGCAAATAACAAAGCTACTCAGTGAAGATGCTGACGGGGCTGGAATGCTGTCAAATGACTTTTCCAGCCTCTGGACCAACTCTGCCTAGTGAGGGCTGGAAACAAAATGTGCTTTGGCCTTAGATGAAGAAAGGTTTAAATCCTGACGCTGCTGTGTGACTTTACAGATTCCTTACTTGGAAAAAGGGGGAAATGAAATATTACCACGGCCTTGCCCATGGTATCAGAGACTAACCTTGAAAGTTGTGATAGAATTCTCAAACACAATCATGAAGTGTCTCCAGCATTCAGTCAGGTATTGCTTTAATCTGGAAGGAGCCTGGATGAGTTACAAACTTCCCTGAGTAGAATAGAGCTGCTAATTAACGGGTTTGGAGGGCTTTGCCAACCTCTCTAAATTATGACATTCTGTCTGTAGATTATAAAGGGGCTCAGTATTACCCAGGAAAGACATAGACCAGAGCCTGGCTTGAATCTTGCCAATGAGTAGCTCAGGAGGTGAGCATATGTTGTGATCCTAACCTAAGAGCTGTCAGAAAGGTTCAGAATTTCTCTCAAGTTGCTACCCTGTGGTTTTTCCTTAGTCACCTTAACTTATCCTATGTGTTAATACATGATTGACTATAATTTTCAATAATTCATTTGGAATATATGTATGTATTTGTGTGACTGAAACATTATGCTGTACACAAGAAATTGACACATTGTAACTGACTACACTTCAATAAAAATAAAATAATCATAATAATTCATTTGAATTCATACTAAGTGGCAAATGTGGCCTTGAATTCACAATGTTGCCTGAGAGGCGAGGTGGCAAGAAGGCTCATAAAAGTAGCCTTCCCACACCACACCCCTGGCACCATATGCACAGGTTCTGAACTGGTGGGGGGGGGGTGCTGAATAAGGCAGGACCGGTTGGTTAGTGTTAGGCAGGAACAACTGGAAAGTAAGAGCCCGGTATATATGATCTGCTGCATTTCTGCAGTTTCTTTACCATCCTTATCATATATACATGTCCTGGACTCACTCAAGGTAGAATCAGGTTCTTGTGCCCACAAATAAAAGAAAGCTTGACAAACTCAGTTGAATGTTCTTTCCAAAGAGTGCATTTGTTTTCAGGGTCAGGAAGTCAAGAGCAGTGTTCAACTAAACATTTGGATCTGGTATTTCTTAGGATATGGGCTCACAAGTTAACAGAGATGCTGAAAAACATTGGTGGCTCAGCAGTGTCAGGGGCCCCATTTCTGTCATTGTGCTGCTATGCTCAATACATGGTTTCTATTTCATAGTCCAAGATAACGGCTCCAGCTCCAACCTCATATCTACATTCCCGCAAAATTCTATAATTATAGAAGAAAAGTACAGACTGGAGGACAACTAGCAGTTTTTGCCATAATTCCCTTCCTGTGGTTTTTCCACTCCCGACCTACTTGATTCATCACTGAAAGTTCTGAGCTAGAAGCCTACTGAATTCTCTATATACAGAAAACACTGAAAACTAGAAGCAGTCTTACCCTATTTTTTTTAGATAGTATTGGTAATATGTGTTTACTCTTGGGGGAAAGAATAGAAAATACAAATCAGTAAGAAATTAAGAACTAGCATCATAAGACTCCATCCCCCAGTGATAATAACGTTAGATTGTGATGTCTTTCCTGATAGACTTGCCTAATACAATTGTAGACATAAATAAAATGGAGTCTTGGGGTGATAATTTACATTACACAATGGCAGTGATGGTAAGTGGTCTCTATTATTGTGTAAGGTGAGGAAAGGACTTTAACTGGTCATACAGTGGAAAGAGAATAAAAATTGGGAGACTTGCATTTTAACCCCACCTCTTAATTGACCCTGGTGTGACTGAGCAAGTAACAAATTCTTAATGTTTCTCTTTCTCTGTAGGTAAAATAGAAATTATATTTGGTTTTTTCAGTCCCCATTATAAAGATAGTTATGAGAATCAAGTATCCCTTCCTGTATTCCTGTATTGAGACATGTTCCCTGCCCCCTTGGAGCTGAATCCACCAAGTGAGGCACGTCAAAATGTCATGAGGAAGGACAGCTCTGACATGTATGTCAAGGGCTCCTATCAAGGGGTGACCACCAACACTCACCGTGTTCCTTGGCCCTTCACTCCTCTCTTCAGACCTCCAAGTGTGGGAAGAGGTGGGAGATAAAGTGGTCAGATGGGGAAGGAGGTCTGCCCTGGTCAGGCTGCCAGTTTCCTCTCCCCTTTTCTCCTCTGAACCCAACCAGCCCTAACTCTACTACTACACACATCAGCATTTTCTGGTTTTTATCTCATCTCTGCTCCTCACTCCACCCTCTTGACTGGGAAGTAGGAAAATTGAGATTTGCAGAAGTTGGTAAAAACTCATGTCAGAAGGCAGCGTTCCATTTCTAGATCCAAGAAAAACTTCCTGTTTTGTTAAGACCCTTCTTAGGAGCGGAAGCTCTCTCACTCAGAAGAAAACCACAATGAATAATTTCACTGATTTGTACCATATGTTTAGCAAGCCTGAAATCCCAAGAGGCGGCAGTGAATCAGAAGAGAAACCATCAGAAGGGAACTGTCACATAGGCACCCCACTGCCAGCCAGGGCTCTTCCTCACTTCCCCCTTCACCACCTCCTGCAGGAAGAGCGCCAGCCTGTGAGTGGAGTAACTCGGGGCCCAGGGAGCAGAGGTAACCTGGCAGTGCCTTCGTGGCTGGGTCCAGGACAGCACAACTCCCACTGCTCATCCTTTCGCCAGACGGATTTTCCCTTTTTCACAAAAGGATCTAGAAAAGCAGCTGTATTAGCCTGGACAGTGCTGCAGTAACAAGTGAAGCCCAGAATCTTGGCCCAACACAATGAAAGTTTATTCTCGCTCTGATATTTGGAACTGAATCACTGGAGTCTTAGGCCTCTACTGTCCTAGTGGGAGAGGAGGTGCCTGGAGAAAACACAGGTGCTTCTGTGTGTCAGCCTGGAAGTGACAGGGGTCGCTTCTATCTCAGTAGTTGGACACAACGCACTAGAGAAAGGCTGCGACTGATGGAGAAGCACACAGATACCTGGTGAACAATCGATGCTGCCGCCCAAGCAGCACCTGGATGCCGGGTGCATGCTGTAACAGGTAATGACAGCTCAGAGCCCCAGACCATCATTTGAACCCAAATCCACTGGGATGTCTCATCTAAAGGTCTTCCTTATTTCCTGAGTGCCTAACAGGCAGCTCTGAGGTCAAAAACGGCCTACCCCATTTACAGAGGATTCTTCATAAGAGTTTTATGGGCACCACCTATTTATCTACCTAATTAGCTAGTTCACAGAAACTGGTCGCTCTGTGTAGCCTCACCATCGTCTGTGGAGGACTGACGTAGCTTTGTGTCCCTGGAAGCATGGATAGATCAATCTTTTGAATCAAAGCTAACTTTCTAAAAGTCATGGCATTTTAAGCTGTTCACATTTAATTCCACAAAAATGATACCATAAAACTGGAGGATTGTCCTCTGAAGGATTGTTGACCAAAATTGTTCAAAATATGATTCAAGCCTCCTCTTGCAGTTGACTCATGTCTGACTCTTGTCCAATGTTTTTATGCCAAGGGAGGATGCTCTGTATTCACTATCATCATCAATTAAACAAACATACAGCCCATACATGGATGATGGTGTGCTCTGGAATGAACTTGGATGCCCCTGCCAGGGGCGAGGAGTCACTTTCTAAGTCAGCTTATCCAGGACTGGAGTTCCTCTGCCCTCCCCGCCTTGCTCCCTTCTCCTTACTCTGGGGACATTTTGCCATCCACCAAAAAGGCAGGAGAGAAGCAAAGGAAATACAGCTCATTTCGAAGCCGACTGACTTCACAGGGTGGTTCTCACTCGGTCTGTTTTCCTTGGCCTACTTTGGAGCTGTTTTGGGACATATGAGGTTCTTCAACCACAAGGCCTTTTCCAGACCTGATTTCCCCTTGGAATGACACATTATCCTCCCTTCAAATGTAGCAATTGTAAATTCCTGCCTGGGGAGCAGCAATTGTTTAGAATTACACACTCTTTGGACAAACCAGTATGGGATTAACAAAGCCTTATTGTTCTGCAATCCTCTACTGAAACTTGCTACAGTAATTTCTGGTGACATTATTTTTCCCTGCCTAGATTTTGACTATGCAAAGAACACTTTTCCATATGTTAATTAGTCCTTTTCAGTGGTATGTAATAGAAACTTCTTTTTACCATTTTGCCAACAATGAACAGGACAAAATAATACTATCAGGTTTTCTCACTTCACTCTTCTCTCCCCCTTTCACTCTCTGTCACATTTACTCTAACTTCACAACTTAAAAATTTCTCAGATTTGTTGTGCCCAAAATATTACTTCATAATTGCTATTTACACATGCAAGGACACACGCTGTACAACACAATTTGGGATTTGCTCCTTTACAATATGTGTATATGCTATTTTTAAAACAGACTTGAGGAGCACAGAGTAAAAGCAGTGATCACTCCTAGTTTGTGACAACTCATTGCTGGTCGGGAAATGCTATTTTAAATGTGTTTTTATGATGACTCAAGGAAACAATTTACCTTTACTTTTTTCCACTTAAAAAAAATTTCTCATTCACTTTTAATCATCTGCAAATAAAACTCAATAACTAAGAATAAACCTACCAATATTTACTTCCTAACCCAAATTATTTCTAACAGTACCAAAAGGCGATCCCTTTACAATGACAAAGTCTAAAGACAGGACTATAAAAATATTGAGACATTATTTACCTATAGAGTAGGTCTTTACAAAAGCTTTCTTCAGCAAATGTGAAACCAATAAATCAGTGCTAGCTATAATGGAATCTTCTCCAGCTGGTTTTAGGCCAGTTAAGTCTAATAAAGTCATGACAATAGGAAGCTGACTTGAAACCAAAGTAACTACCAAGAACATTTTGTATTCCATTAATAGGTAATGAAAGCCTGTGCACTGCTGAGTGGAAATATAAATTCTGACTACTTATTATGTAAAACTTTGGGCCCACATAACTATCACTTCAAAAAACAGCTTACTTTTGCACAGCAAAGGAAACCATAAGCAAAACAAAAAGACAACCTAGAGAATGGGAGAAAATATTTGCAAAAGATGAGACTGACAAAGGCTTAATTTCCAGAATACATAAACAGCTTATAGAATTTAGTAAGAAAAAAACAAACCACCCAATCCAAAAATGGGCAGAAGACCTAAACAAGCAATTCTCCAATGAAGACATACAAATGGCCAATAGGCACATGAAAAAATGCTCAATATCACTAATTATTAGAGAAACACAAATCAAAACTACAATGAGGTATCACCTCACAGCAGTCAGAATGGCCATCATTCAAAAGTCCACAAATGATAAATGCTAGGAGAGGGTGTGGAGAAAAGGGAACCCTCCTACACTGTTGGTGGGAATAGTTTGGTGCAGCCATTGTGGAAAACAGTATGGAGATTCCTCAAAAAAACTAAAAATAGATTTCCCATATAACCCAGTAATCCCATTATATCCAGAGGGAACCTTAATTCAAAAAGACACATGCACCCCAATGTTCATAGCAGCACCACTTACAATAGCCAAGGCATGGAAACAACCTAAATGTCCATCAGTAGATGACTGGATAAAGAAGTTGTGGTATATTTATACAATGGAACACTACTCAGCCATAAAAAATGCCATTTGCAGCAACATGGATGAACCTGGAGAATGTCATTCTAAGTGAAGCCAGAAGGAGAAAGAAAAATACCATATATCATCACTCATCTGTGGAATCTTAAAAAAAAAAAAAGACAAATGAACTTATTTACAAAACAGAAATAGACTAACATAGAAAACAAACTTATGGTTACCAGTGGGGGAAGAGATTGGGAGTTTGAGATTTGCAGATACTAACTAATATATATAAAATAGATAAACAAGTTTATATTTATATAGCACAGAGAACTATATTGAATATCTTGTAGTAATGTATGGTGGAAAAGAATATGAAAACAAATATATGTATATTCCTATACGACTGAAGTATTGTGCTGTACACCAGAAATTGACACAACAATGTAAACTGACTATACTTCAATAAAAATGTATTTAAAAAACTTAAAACAGCTTAGTAGTACAATTTTTTAAAAACAGGCTTTGATGAAATCCACAAAAAAATCATCTTTACCAATTGTACCCAAACCATCTTCTCATATCCTGTACCTAAGTGGAAATTTTTGTTCCAGAGGGAGTTGGGAGATATTTAAGATATAGCTATTCCATAAGAAGTATGACAAATTAGCATTTTTAAAATCATTAGATGACAACCATGGACTCAGCTAAAAAAATAAAAAAGTCAAGTCTATAATCTGCACTGAAAGGATTTTAATCTATAAAAGATAAAAGCTAGCTTTTCCCATTTTTCAAACCAGAGACTTTGAAGCATTTCCTCTTAGAAAAAATAAAAAGAAATGATGTTGCAGCTATTACTAACTTCATTAGCAAGGAGACAGAACTAATTCTTCCAGGGAACTCATTTCGAAGTTGAGGCATAGATGAAATCCAGTGGCTCACAACTGAAGTTGAGTTGGCCCCATACAGACACTTGGCTCACAAACAGACTCAACAAGAAAGCTCAGCAAAGTGAAACAAAGCTGAGGCCAAAAATCATGTAGTGGTTTGTAGTGGAGCAAAGGATAGTTTAACTGTACCATAAAGAGACGTTAAAGTAAATGAAAAATCTTATGAGCAGGTTAAAAAAACTAAAAGATTTAGAACTGCCATCTATCCCCAGAGGTTTTTTTTTTTTCTTCCTTCTCTCATATGAGTCGTGCATGACTACAAACAGATGAATAGGGAAAAAAATGACAGGAAACTTGGAAGTATAAACTTCCAGACTTCTGGTAACAGTTTATAAGAGGGTTCAAGTACTCAGGCTTGTTTCTAAATTAAAAACAAAACAAAATCCCAGTTTGAGCCTAAAACATTTCATATTTGGTAAACTATTTAGGGGAAATTCCTTCAAATCTGCAGGCCAAGTCATTGCAGTTATTCTTACCCTCCAACCTTTCCATTTCATTTTGATTCGGCAGTTGTTAAAAAACTGAGTAGACAGCTGGGGTAGACCCAGGAGTGCTCTTTTCCAAGAACAAACCACATGTACATCGTAGACCAACAAGAAGAGTCTTTCTTCCAAGCTCAGGCCCTTGTCACTGCTGAGGAACATTCTCCTCCTTCCTGTCTCCCTCTGACTGTCATGTGCTGACCACGTGCCTCCCTGGACACCAGGTGATCACATTGCTGGGAGATGTGCTGAGCGCTGGAGTCACTGGTGGCCGTGACTGGTCGGGCAGGGCTCCGAGAGCCCACGAGGTCTCCCACGTCACAGCTTTTCCTCCCCTTCCTTCCTCTACTGGACATCTGCCCTGCAGTGACCTAGCTCGTTACTCTGCCCTTACGCCTCAATTTACCTCATTAGGACCGAAGACTTGCCCTTTAGCTGACATTCAGTGACTCTGTCTTGCTCTTTGCCAGCGATATGCCTTTCTATCCACCCTTCCACAGCCCCCACTGGCTGGGCCTCTGCTGGGAATAAGTCAAAGGCTCTAGAGTCGTGACTCCTCCAAGACTTTGGTCCATGATCTAAACACAGTCATTTTCCCTTGCTTACTTTGCTCCCTGAAGATACTGATAGTTGCCTGGACCAGATCCTAGCGTGCCTTATCTACTGAGCCCACCTGATTACCTTTTCCAGAGCCAGCCTTGCCGGCCAAGTCAGCGCCCTGCCTCCCTCCTCCCACCAGGTGATGCTGCTAATAACAGTAATTAATGATACTTCAAAAGGTTTGTCTCAGAAACTGTCTTAGGTGTTAATATACTTTATTTAATAATAACTACAACACTTAGAGAAACCAACACTAGGAGAGGTTAAATGACTTGTTTAAGGTCACCCTAAGAGTAAACAGCACAGCTGAAATTTGAACCTAGGTCTTTCTGATGCCAGGTATATTTCTGCTCCCAATTCCAACATGTGGGTTTTCCCCCACACCAAGCAATTGTCAGACACCAACTGGGTGTTTGTTCACTCAATTCAACTCCAGTCTGGCACTATCTGCAGATAGTGTGAAATCCCACAGGGTGAGGTCTTACAAGAATTTGTACCCTACCCCATGGCAGATGCCAATCACAAGTGTTACCTGTGACACCTGAACCCCAATGTTCATAGCAGCACTATTTATAATAGCCAAGACATAGAAACAGCCTAAATGTCCATCAATAGATGACTGGATAAAGAAGATGTGGTATATTTATACAATGGAATACTATTCAGCCATAAAAATGACAACATAACACCATTTGCAGCAACATGGATGTCCCTGGAGAATGTCATTCTAAGTGAAGTAAGCCAGAAAGAGAAAGAAAAATACCATATGAGATTATTCATATGTGGAATCTAAAAAAAAAAAAAGAACATAAATACAAAACAGAAACACTCAGACATAGAATACAAACTTGTGGTTGCCAAGGGGGAGGAGGGTGGGAAGGGACAGACTGGGTGTTCGAAATTTGTAGATACTGACAAGCATATGTAGAATAGATAAACAAGATTATACTGTACAGCACAGGGAAATATATACAAGATCTTGTGGTAGCTCACAGAGAAATAGAATGTGACAATGAATATATGTATGCTCACGTATAACTGAAAAATTGTGCTCTCCACTGGAAATTGACACAACATTGTAAAATGACTATAACTCAATTAACAAAAAGTAAAGAAACAAAAAACAAGTGTCACCTGTGCTTCTATCCAACGGGCTATAGATTGGAGGTTCCAACAACCCCTTCCTAGAGTTCCATTAATTTACTAGAGCGGCTCACAGAACTCAGAAAAACATTTTACTTACCAGATTAATAGTTTACGTTGTAACTCAGGAACAGCCAAATGAAAGAAACGCATAGGGCAAAGTATGGGGAAAGGACGCAGAGCTTCCATACCTTCTGTGAGCTGACACCTTCCTCCAGTCTCCACTGGTTCACCAATCTGGAAGCTCTAGGAACCCTGCCCTTTTAGGTCTTTCTAGGGGCATCTTAAGCACAATTGATTAAATCATTGGCCATTGGTGAAGGAGCTCAATCCCCAGCCCTTCTCCCCTCCCCTTAGGTCAGGGTGGGTACTGAAAATTCCAACCTTCTAGTCACATGGTTGGTTCTCCTGGCAACCAGCCTCCATCCTTTGGTGGAGTCCCAAAGGCACGTCATTGACATGACAAAAGGCACATTTATCACTGTCATCACTTAGAAAATTCCGAGGGTTTCTGGAGCAATATGCCAAGAACAGGGACAAAGACCAAATATCCACTTCTTATTATAAATCACAAGATCACACCAGGTAAATCCTCTTAACTGCAGGCCAAGGGTTCTCAGCACTCACTCCGCCTCTGCATGGTTCCCCTGCGCTGTACGTTTGCTGGGGGGAAGCACTCTGTGGGGCTGTGCAGAATCTCAGCTAAGCAGCCTCCCAGGATGCACTGGACACCACCACCCATTAGAACACTGATGACTCTGCTTCTGTTACTTCAGCTGGTTTCCCTCTCAGTGGACAGGGCTTGTTGGCCATGATCAAGCTTTACACCTGGGCCAGGCAGCCACGCACTTTCTGAGGCCTGCACAGGTTTCCCTGGGGGCTAGGAAGCTCTAAATCTCAGGGTTCTGGCCCAAGCCTTTAATTTTACTATTTAGAACTGAGGCCCAGAGAACTGAAGTAACATGTCCCATGTCACCAGCTAGTTAATGGCAGGGCCAGGACTGCAGTTTCACGGTGCCCAGGCCCCCCTGAGCTGGCTGGAAACAAGAAAGACCACGTTTTGCAGCAGGGCTTGTGATGGCAAGCTAGATTACTTGAACCTGCGACTTCTGCCTCTGCGGTTTTAATCTCTGCCATGGGGCAGCAAAGAGGCCTCTCTAAAAGGATGGTGATGTTACTTATTTATAAGAAGCACCAGTGTTCTGGAGGAATCACTGTGACCACCCACCTTTGCCAAGGATCAGGACTCTGTCTATTAACAGTCTGGAAGCCAGAAAGATGTTAGATGTATTCACATGTTGTGATCTAATTTACATCATAAGACAAAGGAAATTTCATGATAAGAGCAACTTTAGTTGAGCATTTACTACACATCAGAGACTGCTCTAAGTAAGCATTTTATATGTATTAATGTATTCAATCCAAAAAACAACCCTGTGAAGTAGATGCTTTATCATCCTCATTTTACAAGGAAATTGCACAGAGAGGTCAAGTCACTTGCCCAAGATCACACAGCTAGGAAGAGGCAGAACCAAGATCTGGATGAAACTGTCTACTTTGGGGGTCCAAAGTCCTAACCCCTGCACCAGATTGGCTTTCATGGGAAACAGGGAATGGATGTTTTTGAAACCTAGAAAGACAGAGGGATCAGAAATTTTCTGTTCAGGAAGAGCAAGGACTGGTTATCACAGATACCCACATTCCTAGGTTCAAGGCTTGCCTACCCACTGACAGGGGACCACATATGACCTTCAGAGCCTGCAATTAACTTTCTGGAGCCTTTCACTTTGCTCCAGGAAACTGTAACCCAGCCCCATGGGGTTTCTAGGCCCCTCTCAGCGTGCTCTATAGTCACTTCAATTCCTAGGGTAAAGTTCAAAGCAGATAAGTGCACAGAAACATAGAAATGGAACCAAATAAAGCTCCCAATAAAACAAAAGTCTGGTAACTTTTAAATCTTGTTGCATAACTCCTTGCTTGGGAAGAAATGCTCAAAAATCAACAAAAGGAGGAAAAAACAGGATGTTAAAAAGTTCTTTTGTTATGTTTTTAGAAGCTTACTGCCAGACTAAGACTATTTCTGCCAAAAATAACATACTTCCTCCCTACAACCTACACGATTGGGGTTCACTGGGAATTTTGTGGGTTTTTTTTTTTGGCGTGAAACTGTAAGTTCCCACCAAGTTCATTTTCAAAAAGAATGTCCCCAAAATGAACATACATCCAGAGAAGGAATCCCCTGGGTGGAAACAATGGTCCTACAGCCCCTACCATGAGTGATGTGTCCCAGAAAGCTTTGGCCTGGAGACTGGCATCTTTCATGGAGTCCCTTCAGTTGCTGCTCTTGTCCTTGGTGGTGGGCTGCTGGCCCTAAGTACCTAATCTAAAAGGCTAAATATAGTTACAGCAGGGCTTTTGCAACGACTGCGGGTCTCCTTTGGAAGGTATCTGTCCTACGGGCAGGGGGATGCAAAATGACACAAGACCACGAAGATGTGGGAAAGGGCCCAGGGCTGGGAGCCAAATGAAGCTGGGCTCAAATCCTGATTCACCACCTCCTAGTAGTGGGACCTCTCTGACCCTCCATTTCCTTATCTGTGAAATGAGAACAAAATACTCTCCTACAGGACTGTAGTGAGGGTTAAAGGAGACATCGTATGTATATTGCTCAGCAAGCATCCAGAAGTAGTAGCTTAAGCTCTTCCACTTGGGAGAAGACTGGATAGAGTACCTCACTGTCAACCAGGAACAGAAAGAGGGAAGAAGCAAGACTCTGAGGGAGCAGAGCGGGGAAGGGGAGACCGAAGGTCTAAGATGGAGAGGAAGAGGAGAGAGGAGAACCAGGGAGGAAGGACTTGCTCCCTTTTGTCTTCCAAGACATACTTGGTAGGGGCAGATACAAGATTCCAGGAGCAAAGAAAAAATATTTTGCACCATCCAGTAGCCAGGTTTTTCAACTACTTAAGCACTACTCTTCCGAATATTAAAAGCATAGCAAAGGGATCACGTTATTGCCACAGAGTGGTGGGATTTTGTTTGTTGTTGATGTTTTTGAAACATTAGTTATTTTTCCTCCCAGATTTTTTATTCCCCCTTCCCCTTGTCCTGTACCCCCATTTGAACAAATAAGCCATTCTTTGCTCATACCTGAGGCATGGGACTTGAGAGCAGAAAGCACAGAGTTTTGGAGTTTCAAAAGCCTGGGCCAGTGGTTCTCAAAGTGCAGTCTCCAGACCAGCAGCGTCAGCATCACCTGGGTCACCTGAGTACCTGTTAGAAAGGCAAATTCTTGGGCCTGCCTTAGACCTGAACCAGCAGTTCTGAGGATGAGGCCCAGCAGCCTGTCTTAACAAGACTTCCAAGTGATTTAGATGCAGCAGCGTTTGAAAACCATTGCTCTAGACCCTTGTGGACTGGAGAGGACCAATAGGCAGCAGATTTCGAAAACATGAGCAGTAGAAGCAAAGCCCCTGATGTTGGGTTAGGACGGTACTCCCCAGGCTGAGGGACGGGGGAGACAGATGGGAAGTGATGAGAGAGGTGCTGGGGCCGGGACTGAGTGCCTGCCTGCCTCTGAGTAAGCCCCATGCTTTGTGCCAATGATGTGTCTGGTGAGGACTTACGCTTGCCAGCAACCAGGCTTTTTCCACTGCCTGACCGGCAGGAGAAGTTGTTGGGTCTCTGTCCTCCCTGTTCCATATGGATAACCCCTCTTTGCAACATCCTGGAATGCTCCTCAGCCTTTGAGAAGGAAGGCGGGGCCCCGGACCTCTAGTGGCAAGGGTACAGGAGGGAGAGAGGCCTTGCACTTGATCTTGGGTGCGGCTGAACAGAACCAGCGCAAGATTGCCAGTGAGCCAGGGCAAGGATAACACCCCAGTTATAATCACTACTTATGTGGGATATCGACAGGCATTGAGTATCCATTCCTACCTCTTCCTGGGGTGCCAGAAGCTCTGTGTTTCAGAAGCTAGAAAGCTTACAACTACATCTCCCAGACTCCCGAGTAGTGGCGGATGTGCGACTCACTGATTGTGCGAGTTTCAGATGGCGGAAGTGAAACAGAGGCTGCTGGTCTTCTTTTCTGCGCCTGCTCAAGCTTCGAGTCGTTAGCATCAGGGGTGGTTCCTGACTCCAACTTCCACATTTTCAAGCATAGCAGCTGCAGTGTGTTCACGAGCTCAGCAGGTCCAGAGACAGCCCCCTGGTCCCCCATCATCCTAATTTGTGTGGAGGTTGGAGCTCCTGGGAGGTGGGGGGTCAGTTCTGTGGGTTCCAGAGAGTCATTCCAGAAAGCCCCAGCCCACACACCTGCTCCTTCAGTACTTCCAACTATTTTATAAGCACTGACTTCCCTGTGTTAACTTCTCTTGTGCTTAAAATCTAGTCTGGTTCATACCTCTTGCGCTATGGATATACTATTCCAAAAAAAAAAAAAAAAAAAGGGTGGTGGTGCTGCCTTCAAATTTAATAGGAGAATCAGGACATTTGTACAGAAATGCTCATGATTCCAGAAAACCGTGCCACATGCCAAAGGAGACAGTGCGTGTCTCAGAGCTCCGAGGCCAGAGTGCTCCCCATCCCAGCTTTGGTTAGGCTTTGTGACCAGGTGGGACTTGGAGGAACCCTCTTCAAAGACCAAGCAATGTGCTTTCAGGCTGATTTTCCTGTTTCGGTTGACCTTGGCCTTTGCCTTGCTCCTGCTTCCTCATTTCCTCCTCTGTGCCTTCTCTTATGTAACTTGCCCACGGAGATCCCCTCCTTTTCTCCTAAATATCAAACGCCTTTATCTTTCTATCTTTTTACCAGCGTGACTCACTACAGAGTATGTATGTGTCCCTAAGTTTCAAAGGAGTTTACAGTTGGGGGAGGGTATAGCTCAGTGGTAGAGTGCATGCTTAGCATGCATGAGGTCCTGGGTTCAATACCCAGTACCTCTACTAAAAACAAACAAACTTAATTACCCCCCCTTAAAAAAAAAAGTTTTCAGCAAGCCCGACCAAGCGGGTGTTATTTATATATGCCAGCATGTGAGTCCCTGCTGACAGCCAAGCATCACCCCATGTGCATGAGGACTCTCAAGAGTTGCTGTTTGTTGTGTGTTCCACTGTTTAAAGGCAGGTCAAGAAGCTGAACATGGAGATTTCTGTTGTTGCCCACACATAATGAGTATTTGATGAGTTTTGTCCACAAAGAGAGGAAATTCGAAGTGACCCTTTCCAAGCCTGGAGAGCCAAACCTGGACTGATCCTCTCCGTAAGAAGCTTTTCGACATGAAGACTCCGGCTTGACAGGCAGGATTTGCTTCAGTACTTCAGGGAATCCACGCTTCTCTGAGCTACACCAGCTGTGGGTGCAGCCTGGAAGTACGGGCTTCCAACCCTTCCTCTCTAGTTGGAGGCACCGTGAGTGTTTCTCACGTGACTGCTCACAATGTCACTGTGCTGAGACCTCAGCTCCTACTTGGGAAGCTCCTGTCCCTGGTTTGCTGTCTTCTAGTCTCCTCTTGGTGAGTCTGGAGCCATACATCTGTTCTGCTCCAAGTGTTACTCCTGAAGAGAGAGAAATGTGAGCCTGTATTGGTTAGGGTTTTCCAAAGAAACAGAACTAGTAGAACATGTATATATGGAGAAGGAGATTTGTTTTAAAGTACTGGCTCATTATGGAGGCTTGGCAAGTCCAAAATCTGATGGCAGAGGCCAAGAGCAGGCTGGAGACTCAGGAAACAGTTGTCGTTTGAACCCATGGGTTCTGCTAGCAAGCCAGGAACAGCCGATGTTGCAGGTCAAGTGGTAAGGCAATCCGTTGGCAGAATTCCCTCTTGCTCGGGAAAGGTCAGCCTTTTGTTTTGTTGAAGACTTCAACTGGTTGGATGAGGCCTACCCACATTATGGAGGGCCATCTACTTTATTCAAAGTTCACTGATTTAATGTCAGTCTCATCCAAAAACACCCTCACAGAAACATCCAGAATAATAGTGGACCAAATATTTGGGCACTGTGGCCCAGTCAAGTTGATGCATAAAATTAACCATCACAGACCCTTGTTACTAAGTGACAGGGGAGAAGTGTCTCTATTCTTGTGTTCCTCCTGCACCCTACCTCTGGTGCAGTCACTCCATCATAGGTCCCCTGGGGTCCTGACCTGGTATGGTTTCCTGTGGAGGTCACTGATAGGGGACAGGGTGAGGTGAAGAGGGGTGCTGAACTGGAAGTTAATTAGAGGGATGTTGGGTTCAATATCTGCTCTTCTCATGAATTCACAGCCTCTATGTCCACACCAAGTCAGAGAACTCTCTTTATCTTCAGGTTTCCTTCCACATGGGTCAGAGGAAGACATTTTCCCAGACTTCACCAACATTTTGGCTCTGGAGCCCAAGTTTAGCCAACCACCGTCTCCCTAAGGAGCCAAGTCTCCAGCTGGTCAGCCCCACCAGCCCCCAGGGCATGTCCAAAACTTCCTGAATCCACATATGTGGTTGAGTTGAGCCTTGGTGACATGAGTCATGTTTATTGTTGATAGAAAACAAAGGAAAGCTGTAACCAAGGCCTTACTGTGGTTTTTGACTTAACTGTTGCTCACTATCTATAGTAAGACTATAAAAAGGCCCCAAATAGAAACTGTATACATAGTAAGGGTAAATAGTATGAGAGACCAGACTCTTGTCCTTCAGTAACAGAAGGTGGTTTGTCTTCTTCACGGGAACAAATCTGTGTACACACCCTCCTCAATGCTGCCTGTGTATGTCCTGACTGTTTTATTGAGATATAATTCGCATTGCAAACTGTTCACCCACTTAAAATGTATGACTCAATGGTTTTTAGTATATTTACAGAATTGTGCAAACCTCACCACAAAGAATTTTGGAACATTTCATCACCCTCCCGAGAAACTCCATACCCATAAACAGCTACTCCGATTTCCCCTCAAACTCCCCAGACCCTAGGCAGCCACTAATCTCCTTTCTGTATCTATGGGTTTACTTTTTCTGGATGTTTCTTATAAGAAGAATCATATGATATGTGGCTCTGACTGATTTTTATAAAGGTTGAAAAGATCTTGCCATGACAACAAGATAGCCAGGCCAAGTATTCACTTCCCATGTTGCTCATCTTAATGTAGTAGATAAACAAGTATCCAAGCAGGAAGAGACTCAGAAATTCTGGGTTCCTAGCAGCACTAAGCAGACAGAAATCCTGGATTCCACGCAAATTTGACTTAGTCAAAAGGGTCTCAAGAGGTGTTTGGTGGACAAGGCACTTGTGATCAAATGAAGACCCCATTGAACAGTTCTGTCTGGCCGGCCAGGTGGCAGATTTCCTGGGGTCCAGCTGCATCCTTTAAGATGTCCTGCTTGGGAAATTAACTCGTTTACCACTTGGAATTCTCTTCCCAAGGGGGATTCGGTAAATATGAAACAGGCATTTTATTTTATTTCTATGTCCTGACTGAATAAGAGAGGGGTGCAGAGAGTATAAAATCAAATGTGCACAGTATCAGAGCTTGACTCCAGGACCAAAGATCCAGACCTTGCTGTCCTACAATGTTGTGCATTTGGCAGGTTACAAGTAGGAAGTGCTGAGAACTGAAGTCACTGCTTTGAAACAGTGAGAACAGCCAGCTATTTAAAACAAAGGAAAAACTCAGTAGCCAGCTCTCAAATCGCCTCTCTCTCTCTGGGCCCTTGGGTATGGTTTTCCTTTCTCAGAGTCTGAGAATTATAAAATGTTGCTTAAAAAGAAATATGAGTTCTTAAGCATTAGAGTTTAAGGATCCTTTGGCCAGTACACAAGGTGAATCAAGGACCTGTGTTCGTGACAAAGCTCCCTGTAGACTTCACAGCAGTAGAGGTTACAGAAGGCTGGCCCACGGAAAAAGGTACTGCCCGGATGAGCAAGCTTGAGCTTGAAGGGAAAGAATGAGTGAGTTTATATAACAGCAATGACTGAAGTGAGCAAGAAAGGGGAGGAGGGTGGAGAATGTTTCTGACGGCTGCTTGTTCCAAGTGCTGCCTGGAAGTCAAATCCTCTCAGCAAAGAACTCCAATGATGCCTAAGCTATGTGCAAAAGTTTCAGCCACAGAAGACCATGGCTGCTTCCTCTTTCCTGCCAATTTATACAAAGCTCAGGTGATTTCATAGGCCCCTGAGAAAATGCCAGATTGCCTCCCCTGATAACCCACACTTGGTCGGAGGAATGAAGAAAACAAATCACTCAGATTATCTAGTCAATTAAGCTGGCAGACTAACACATTCTAAAAAAGGAAAAACTTGGAACATGGTCATTACTGTATAAACTGCCTTAGACTATTTTTATAATCCCTCGTGATTTCTTATCTCTCCATCTGCATTTTAATCTTGAAGGTAGGGAATGTGTATTTTCCTTTTCTGCTGTCATTCACTGTGCCTTGCACACAGGGGACAGGGCACTCTACCATTTTTGGTTGGTGGTTTGAAGCCGGGAAGCCATGCATATGCAGGCAAGGATGAGATAAGGGGAAAGAAGCAAAATTTTTAACAAATTAAAAAAATCAGCTTGCAACTAATCAATAGTTAATTGTAGCATCTTAAAACCCATCCCAAGACCCAAAAGTGTTTTTAATCCCATGAAATGTTTTGCACATTTTAAAGTGAAGTAAAGCAAAGTCACAGTTTTATAAGGAATTTATATTCTAATAAATTATATATGTAACCCCTTGAAACAGTCTAGAAAATTTACATCTTCTTGGGTGGCCCTTGCAAAGGTGTTAAATAAATGTGAAAGATAAGGAAAGAAAATACTAAAGTCCTTTGTTGAAGAAGTGTTTTCTTATTCCGGAAAGGAAAAAAAAAACTTCATGCTGCAGATATAAGTTGGATTAACTTAGATGAGTACAAAATAGTGAATATGTTCAGAAGTGGGAGATTGGGTCAAGTAGAAGAATTAGCATCTACACAGGAGAGAAGTTTGGATGCCGGGATCCAGAGTGAGAAAGTTTGTCAGTAAACAGTTGAACTACAGAAGCAAAAGAAAAGCAAGACAAATCCAAAATCAAAGTTAGAAAGTAGAAGTTGGGGAAGCCTAAATGTCTGTCAACAGATGACTGGATAAAGAAGTTGTAGTATATTTATACAGTGGAATACCACTCAGCCATGAAAAAGAATGAACTAATGTCATTTGCAGCAACATGGATGACCTAGAGATTGTCATTCTAAGTGAACTAAGCCAGAAAGAGGAAAGAAAATACCACATGATATCATTTATATGTAGAATCTAAAAAAATGAACTTATTTACAAAACAGAAACAGACTCATAGACATAGAAAACAAACTTATGGTTACCAGAGGGGAAAAGGAGTGAGGAGGGATAAATTAGGAGTTTTGGATTTGCAGATACTAACTACTATATATAAAACAGATAAACAACAAGGATCTACTGTATAGCACAGGGAACTATGTTAAATATCTTGTAATAGCCTATAATGAAAAAGAATATGAAAAGGAATATATATGTATAACCGAATCACTATGCTGTATACCAGAAACTAACACAACACTGTAAATAGACTATACTTCAATTAAAAAAAATAAGAAAGTAGAAATTGGGGGATGGAAATACTGACCTTATGAAATTTAATGTTTAAGTTGCCCCTCCCCCAGGTGTGGCCACTCCCTAATGGACTGACCCTTTCTCAGCCAGTGGTTCTCACCCAAATGCTCAAGACAGTGACCAGGAAGCTATTTTAAAAAGTCAGATTCCAGGACCCAGCTCAGACCTGTTGAATTTGGGGTAAGGTTTCTGATAATGAATATTTTTTAAAAGCTCAACAGGTGATTCTGATACAGTTGGCTTGTGGACCTTACCTTGAAAATACACTGAAGTAGACCTTTGCTATGGACTGATTGTGTCCCCCTGAAATTCCCATGTTGAAGCCCTAACCCCCATGTGATGGTATCTGTAGATGGGGCCTGTAGGAGGCAATTAGTTTTAGGTGAAAGCATGAGACTAGGGCCCTCATGATGGGGTTAGAGACGAGACACCCAGGCACTCAGTCTCTTCCCATGTGGGGACACAGCCAGAAGGCTGCTATTTTCAAGCGAGGAAGGGAGGGTCAGCAGGAACTGAATCTGCTGACACCTTGATCTCGGGCTTCCAGCCTCCACTCCAGTGAGAAATAAATGTCTGTTGTTTAAGCCGTCCTGTCAATGCCATCTTGCTGCGGCAGCTCAAGCTGATGAGGACAAGCCTGAAGTGGATGCAGGAAGCTGGCCAGCCTCTATAATGCTGGGAAAGCTGCAGTCATATCATAACACTTGGAGTGTTTCAAATAGTTTGAGGTCATGTTTCCTACACACAACCGAACCTAATTATGCTACACCCTGGGAGGCTCGAGTGTAAATGCTGAGTAAAGCATTGAAGTCATAGTGGGGTGGTGGGAATGGATTCTGCAAAGACAAACTCTTTGTTGAAACTTCGTCCTAGATGGACAGCCTATTCCTTTTTGCAGCTCTTAGCATGTTTTTTTCTCCTTGTACTTCATTTGTACACATGCTTTCTTTGCCACTAGACCACGAGCTTCAAGGAGGCAGTACCATGACTCATCTATTTCCGTACCCTCAGAGTTTAGCTTAGTGCCCGGCCGACACACAGTAAGTGCTCAATTCACGTTGAATGAAATGCTTGTTAAGTGAATTATACCTTCAAATATTTGAAGGATAAAGTTTTCTGCTCAAAAACAAACAAAACTAACAGCAACAACAACCCCCTTTTATTATGGACATTTTCAAACACAAAATTAGAGGAAACAGTAAAATGAACTCCTGTGCACTCATCACTCTGCTTGAAAAATGATCAATCCATGACCAATCACATTTTACCTATATCCCTCCACTCCATTTCCCCCAACTTCCACAACACACATGATTATTTTGGCAAAAAAAACCCTCCAAAACAGAGGGGGTGTATAGCTCAGTGGTAGAGTGCATGCTTAGCATGCACAAGGTCCGGGGTTTGATCCCCAGTACCTCCTCTAAAAATAAATAAGTAAATGAATGAATATGTAAATAAACCTACTGATCTCTGCCCCCCCAAAAGAGAAATAAAACCCCCCCAAAACAAAACCACACACATTACCTCATTTCATTCACATTCTTTAGCTTCTATCCCTTTATGATAAAGACCCTTAAAACAAAAGAAAACAAATACAACATAACCATAGTAACATTCTCAAGCTTGAAAAGCTTAACCATAATTTTAATACCATCAATTATCCAGTCAGTATTCAAATGCTCACAATTGTATCACGAATAATGTTTTGGTTTTGGTCTGCCTGAATCAGGACCCAAAGCCCACATGTTGAGTTTGCATGGTTGGTGTATCATGGTTTTTAACCTACAAATTCCCCTTTTTTTTTCTCTTCTTGCTATTTTTTGTTGTTGTTGAAAAAGCCAGACTGTTTGTCCTGCATGTATCCCCACATTCTGGACTTTTCTGACTGTATTTCTGTGGCATTATGCTCCCCTAACATGTTCCTTAATCTTGCAAACTGGTGGGCAGAATTATATTGACAGCTTGAAAAGACTCAGCCCTCCCCGACCAGTTGCTTTTTTGGTAGGGGGAGGGGACAAAAATGCTTCTGTTTTGGCTACTATTGTTGCATAGCAAATTACCCCTTAACTCAGAAGCTTAAATAACTTTTTAATTTTGCTTATGATTTTATGGGTCAGGAATTTGGGGTGGAAAACAGGTATGGCTTATCTCTGCTTCATGGTGTCTGGGGCTTTAGCTGGGGCTAAAACTCAAACTAGACACACACTCCCACACCAATATTACTACTGCAACATGGAATACAGTCTTACATTTCTTTACATTTTGTTAGGGGCAGAACTGTGTCCCTCCAAATTAATATGTTGAAGTACCTCAGAATGGGACTGTATTTGGAGATAGGGTCTTCAAAGGGGTAATTAAGTGAGTGAGGTCATTAGGGTGGGTCCTAATCCTAATGGTTGGTGTGGTGATAAGAAGAGCGGATTAAGACAGAGCCATGCACAGAAGACCTTGTGAAGACCCAGGAAGAAGACAGCCATCTATCTACACACCAAGGAGAGGAACCTCAGAAGAAACCAGCCATGCCAACTCCTTGATCTGGGACTTCCAGCTTCCAGAATTGTAAGCAAATAAATTTCTGTTGTATAAACTAGCCAGCCTGTGGTACTTGGTTACAGCAGCCCTAGCAAACTAATACACAGTTCTTTTTCTTTTCAAGATATATCATTAGCTGGGGGGAGGGTAAAGCTCAGTGGTAGAGCGCATGCTTAGCATGCACGAGATCCTGGGTTCAATCCTCAGTACCTCTATCAAAAAAAAAAAAAAAAAGGAAAAGGATATATCATAGTAGGGACAGAGTCAGTTTACTGTACAATAAAGTTATTAGAAATCATTCTTTTCTGTATAGTTGGTGCTAATTCAATAGATTCAAATGACTAATAAATCAATTAGATTTATTTGTTTCACGTGCTCTCAAACTTTAGGAATATCTTTTTTAACCCATCTTTATTAAATTTTGTTTTACAATTATTTAAAACATAGAGATGGTTCAAGTCAAATCTACAAAATAAAGTACATTGAGAGAAGTCAAGTCTCAAGTCTATTTCTCCCCTCTTCACTCTATGCCCCCTCTCCTTACAGATAAGCAGTTCTACTAGTGTTTGGTTTATATTTCCCTTTAAAAAAGGCAAATACACATAAGGAGTTGTATTTCCCCTTCTGAGATAACAGTAGCATATTCTACACACTGCTGTGAATCTTGCTTTTTTTCACTTAATAATATACTCCAGAGATCATGTTAATACACAGACTCGCTTATCCTTTTTACCTGCACAATATTCCACTGTGTAGATGTCCCTTACAGATGGCTATCTGTGCTGTTTCCAGTCTTTTGCTATTATATAAAGTGTACTTGTAGCTTCTTTGAGTGTCTGAGATTTTAGGATAAAATCTGATTAAACCTGACACCACCCTACATCTATCCCTGCCTCAGAATGGGCTACTGCTATAGTGTAGCCTGATGGTTAAAATTCCATCTGTCACTCTTTCTTATCTCCTTTTGCACAGGAAATCTTTAACATGAATATCTCAAGCTCCTATGTTCAAAATAACACCCATTGGGCTTTTGAAGAAAAAACCCAGCAATCTACAGTTCTGTGGGTTACTTATTATTCAGCAACCTAGTCCTCCCCCTCTCCCTGCCCCCTCCCCTCAGCAAGGCCAATATCAGGGATTGTACAAATGCTTCCGGTTCAGCATTTTTTAGACCTAGATGAGGCGTCAGAGCACATCTCAGGCACCATCTCTTGATCACTGATGTGGAGAGCAACCTGCCGGTTCACCTACTTATTCAGCAAATATTTAGTAAATTTGTGCTCTATGTGAGACGCCATGCTAGGTGCTAAAGACAAAGCAGTGAATATGACAATTTCAGAGTCTATCCTGGAGCTCAGACAGTGGCCCTTAGATTCTGTGACTGGCTCAAGCCATTTGGGTCCATTCATAAAACAGCACTTAGTTATCCTTTCCCAAAGAGCTCACAGCTTCAAGAATGTCATCATCTTCCCAAGCTAAACACCAGACTGAGAGTTTCTCCTTCGTGAATAGAAAGTGATGGGAAAAGGCCCAAAGAGTTTGGCAGTGCTTCCAGGGCTACACTCTCAGGTGTCCAGACGGTAGATCCAATGGAAGCAACTGCTCTAATTAGAGTGGATAGTAGCCAGCCTTCCTCTTACATGCCTCTTCCAAATCAATCATGTCTCAGCCTTAATTTTGCATTTATTTTGCTCAGAAATCCTAGGTTCTTTTTGTTTGTTTGTTTTGTTTTATGAGGGGGAGGTAATTGGGTTTATTTATTTATATTTGGAAGAGGTACTGGGGATTGAACCCAGGACCTCGTGCATGCTAAGTATGCACTCTACCACTGAGCTACAGCCTCCCCCCACCCTAGGTTCTATTTATAATGACAATAGTCACCATTCATTGAATATTTACTATGTTCCAGGCATCAGGCTAAGTTTTTTCCACTTAAATCATGTACTTCCCCTAGTTATAGGGTAGTTACTATTATTATTATAGAGGAGGACACTGAAACTCAGGGACATTAAGTACCATGCCTGAGGTCCCACATCTAAGGGCAGACCCAATTAGAGAAGCCACACTGGTGAAGGTGAGGCAGTCTCTGGTATGACTAATAGGCTACAGCCAGAATAAGAACAGTAACAGCTAACTTTCATTGAGCACTTACAATTGTACCAAGTACTAAGTGTTTACACATATTCATTAGGGTGGAAAAAAATTTCTTCCTCACCCTTGACGTTTCCTTCCGCATGGAGGAAGCTCTTCTGGTGTAAGATTTCTGACCTCTCCCTTTTTCTCCACTCACTCCTCCCAGGGAGTGGGGAGGGACAGGAGGCTGGGAGGAGGAGGAAGCAGCTTCTCAGTAGTGAGTCTGGGGGTAGGAGCCCCGAATGCAGAGCTCAGCCTCTCTCTTGTTTCTCTCGGCAGCAGGCCTCCTCCAGAGTTGCTGTTGGCTCTCTTCTCCCATGATGTGTGGTTTACAGGGACACTCCCAGCTGGGAGGCCTGTCCTAGCCTGTGCAGGTACCCTGCTTAATTCTGGATTCACTTATCCACACATATAAACCACTGACTCCAGCATAAAACCTTTCAGTGATGAAGTTGATATTTTGATCCCATTTGCCTGATTTCATCAGGTCCATCCCTTAATTACCCAGAGCTTTGTAAGGGATTAGGGGTGTCCTTTATTATATCCTCTTGAATTCCAAAACTGTTAATGCCCCAAATTTATTAATCCTAATAAGGCTTCCCTTAGAAACAGACTCTTCTCTTAGATGAGGAAACAAAGCAGTCCTCATTTGGCCTCTCCTTTGAAAGATAAATATCTGATCTTCATTCAGGATCAAATGCCATGAAAGCAGGTGAGAGAGTTTGCAAACTGTCAAAGCTGTGCAAACCTAAGGCCATAAGGACGGTGGTGCTGGCCCTGACTCTGGCAGTGGGACCCTGATCAAGTACTTTCCTGCTTCTGGTTCCTTTATCAGCAATGCGAGGGGTCAGAACTGTCGCAGCTCGTTCCTGCTCTAACGTTCTGAGACTGTGAGTCAGTGGTGACTGACCATTGACTGTTTCCCCTGGCTTCCTCTGCGTCACTGAGGACTTCTGGATGCTGACTTTTCCCTTGATGGAGCTAGGCCCGGTCTCTGGGGACACAAAATGCTTGAAACTCCCCCTAGTTTAATGGGCTCTGCCTTCTGAGGTTTGCTGCTTCGGTGCCTTTGGTTGCGCAGCAACATAACACGCCCACACTTCCGGTTCTGCGAGCGTGCTCTGCTGTCAGGCTGCGGTTGCAGGGGCTCTCCCAGGCCTGGCAGCCCCGCTGCATTTCCTGGTTTCCTCACAAGGGCCAGATGACAGCGAAAGAAACCCCCTAGTCATTCCTGGGGAGTTGTGGGGGGCTGAAGTGAAAATACGCAGATACTTTCCAAGAAAAAGTGCACGTCTCCATCAGGCCAGCATTAGGAAGAAAAATGTCAAGAGATCCAGGCTTCCTACTAAGAGCCTGATTCAGAACCGTGAGTTCTGCCTAACTCTTGCAAAAGTCTGTCCTTTGATTGGCATCGTGAAATCTAGTTGACTCACCCGGTTATGGGGTTGATGGAGACCTTGTGGCAGGTCTGCATTGTAAGTTTCATCTGATTCTGAAACTCCGTGGTTTAACACCGGAACAAAGTAAAATAGCAGAGAACAGGAAGTGGAAAAAAACATTTTGCATAGTGGAAACTACCTTTCGTTCACCTGCATTCTTCCAAAACAGCAGTCAAATTAGCCCAGATTTCCTCTCTTCTAGGGGGCATCCCCACGTGGTGCCTCCCGCCAGTGGACTTTTTCGATGAATCTGATGCCCCAGTTCTTCAGAAGAGAGTTCTAAAGGCATCATTAGGGGAACCTGAGGGTCTGTCTTCCCTGCTTCTGTAATGAGATAACTCACTCTCTTTAGTATTTTTTGAAAAAAGAAACTGCAGTGGGGTCAGGACATAAGAACAGAGCCAGGGCCAAGTTCTGAACCAGCAAAGGGAAATCTTTACATGCTGTAAAGTGCCTGGACAGCTCCTCCAGAGGGAGGAACAGAGATGTATGTTTGCTTTGGCCAAGGGGGTCAGAGAGATAAGAAAAGTACAGGTTTTGAAAGTGCAGAGGGGTGGAGAGGTCAGTGTGTACCAGAGGGAAAAGGACAGGCAGCCAGCATAAGAAAGGCTCCTCGTCCTCCTGACCCTTGCCCTCCCTCCCGCCACCAGCAGACACCTCCTCACTCAGGCAGGGAGGGTGGCTTCGTCCTTGGTGGCACTGTTCCCAGAATGAAAAATGCGGGTGTTGGCAACCATATCAAAGGCCTGGGATTGTTCGGAAACCTCTACACCTCTGATCACCAGACCGCAGAGCGCCAGGGCCATTCAAGCCTGTGGAAACTCTGGAACAATAGACTTGGCCCCCTGCCTATCTGTTTACATGGCTTTCTGAAAGAGGTAAAAGGGCCCCAGACCAATCACCATCCCACCAACTTCCTTCAAGCAGGTTCTCACGAGTTGAAGTCTGAGCTAAGGCCAGCAGCAGTGAGAGCCAGGAGCTGAGGATAGCAATGGCCACTCCACACAGACAGAAACTGAGGTGCTCCCCTCAGTGCACAATTTAAGGGGGCGCCAAAAAACTCCGCAATCAAGATAAATAATATTTTAACGTAATCTTTAATATTTTTTTGGTATTTTGTTCATCATGGGTTATTTTGCATTAGTTTTAATTTTTAAAAAAAGATTAAATCAAAATATTGTTTATCTTAATTACCGAGTTTTTTGGTGCCCCCTTAAATTTTACACCAGAGGCGAATGCTCAGCTAGACACTGCTCAGCTGAGAAATGATGGTGTTCACAGTCAGAGCTAGGAGACCTAGAAAAGCCCCATGGTGACGATTAGTCAGGAGGGGAGGGCCCTTCTGAAGGTGTGGGAAGTATGGCCCAGATAACCCAGGCCTAGATACTGAAGTTGGGCGGAGACATTAGAAAAGCCAGCCTTGTCACAGAGAATTCTGCCGGGACCACAGCTGAAGAGTGCCTCCAAAAGCCCCATCCAGCCCACCTGAAGCCCAGGGAGCAGTAGGCTGTTGCCTACTTGGTAAAATGTGAGAAGGATTGTAAAGGCTCCTTTTCCTTGAGGTCACAGTGGGTATGCCATTAGTAGAGTGGTCAGTCTTTTGGCTCTTAAAGTCTTGGTTTTAAAGAACCTGCCATTATAATATAACTATCTCCGTGGGAAATGATTATTGGCAGAGATGGACTTATTCATTGTTCATTCAACAAACATTTACTAAGCACCACACACCAGACGAGAGTAGAGGTTACCCTGCCCAGTCTAATGGGAGTGACAGCAAGAAACGTCAACTCAGTGTACCAAGGTCAGGGTGGAGGCCAGGGCAGGATGGTGGAAGGGCCCCGCATTCAATTCAGATCTCCTCCATCTGCCACTGCAGTATGTAAGGAAGAGCAGGACTCGGGAAATGCTCCTGCCTGGGGTTACAGAATGGATGGAGAGAGCTCTCAAAGCACCCTTCACACGTGTCTCAGATCTGCCTGGGCTTTGTAGGACTAGCTGAGGCAGCCAGCAATTGGCTTCGATTCGTGGAAGTCTTGCCACACAACCCCAGAGGGGGCCATTCTCATCGAAGATAATGGCACTGGGCAGGATTGGGAGGGTTCCGTCCTGAAACAGCAAAGATACTCTCTGAGAGGAGGGTGAGTTTGCCTCTGGAGGTGTGTGGCTCTACATCTGCACAAGGAATCCCAGGGGAGAAAAGGAGCTGCCTCTCAGATCTCTGCCCTGGGGCTGACCTGACATTGTGAGTTTGTTTGCTCTGTGGCCCTGGCCCTGCTCCTCCCGTGAGAAAGGGGCTGTGACCCTACTTAGGCAGCCTTCCTGGAGGGGGAGAAGCCACTCCACTTGTGCTCTCTTTGATGTACTTCCCTGGGGAGGTGGTCCAGGAGCTAATCATTGACTGAGCAGCCTGGGAAATGACAGGAGAGTGGAGGACAGGACTGTTTCAGGTTCTGAAACATCTCTCTCTCTCTTTTTAAACAACTAACCAACAAACACCTAGGCACCACTTCCATATTCATCATTCTGTTTTCTTCTTTATAACGTCCCTGTGATGAGAGGGTCTATGATTTCCATTTTCCAGCTGAGGAAACTGAGTCCTGAGAGGTGACATAACTTCCGGATAAGACACTCAGTAAATGGAAAAGTTGGGATTGAACATTATTTCTGCACCTCTTTCCCAGTGTCACTTTGGTCCTGTGACCCCAAATGCTCCTGTGCCTCAGGCCAGATGCCTGGAGTCATCCTTTCCCCTCCTCACACACAACCCTGGCATGTATTTCTGCCTAAGAATGCATCTGCACCTGCTCACTTTTCTTCGTCTCCCTGCCACTGCCCTAGGCCATGCCATCCCCATCGCTCACCTCCTTACAGATCTCTCTGCTGCCATTCTTGTGCTCCCTTGTTTCTTTTTTTCTTTTCTTTCTTTCTTTTTTTCCTTCTTACTGGCTGTGTGTCTTTGGACAAGTTTCTTAACCTCTCAGAGCTTGAGTGTTATCTCTGTAAAACAGAAATGAGAATAGCATAACTCTACCGGGCTGTGCTAAGGATTTGGCACGATGCTGTGTTTAAAGCAGTTCCTTCCAAGAGAAATATAAATGCGAGACTTATGTGTAATTTATGAACTTTTCTAGTCATCATATTATAAAAAAAGAAAAGGCAAATTAGCACTACTTAAAAAAAGAAAAGGATAATTAGCTTACCTCAGTTTGGAGGACTAGCCACACATCAAGTGTCCAGTAAGCACATGTGGCCAGTGGCTCCCGTACTGGGCAGCACAGGCTTAGGGTGCTCACAGGAAGGGCCTGGTGCCTAAGTGTAGGCTCCACAGTACTGTGCTTGCTGCGTCTAGTGGCATAGCTGTTCCACGGCCCTGGGCCCCAGGCACATCCTCCCCAACTCCTTGCCTCTGCTCTTACTTTTCCCTGCCTACTGCCCTCACTGTGGGAGGTTATGGGACTGACTCTAGGGGGGACAGAAACTCTGGCATGTTTCCTGCCAGCAGCCAACGTGAGACCCATCACGCCTTAGTTTTCCTGTCTGCTAATGGGGAGTCCTTCCACTTAGCTAACTTAATTATACCCAATTAAGCCTAATGCAGTTAGCATGTCTGGTGGGGCTCCCCAGGGGTGGAAGGGCATGTTTGGGGTAAGGAGGGTTCAGGAAATGCCCCTTTGAGTCAGGAGTAGAGGCCCTGCCACATCCACCGCCCCCTGCTGAGGAGGAGGGAGGCACCAGGAACCTCAGTGGAAGGTGGTAATTAGGGAGGAGTTTCCAGGGCAGAGTTCCCAGTCTCTGCAGAGCTTATGAAGTCCTTGCATTTCTTTTCTTTTAAAAAGAGTGTGGCTGGAAGCATCTGGAGCCTGGAAGGAGGGTCTGTCCTCCAGTGGGGTTTCCTGCCCCCATTCCTACCACCACCTGCCCCTGCCCAAATATAAAAGTAGAACACTCTCTTCAAAGGGCTGTGTGAGGCAGGCCGAGCGCTAGCCCTCGCCTGCTGGCACAGGCTACTTAGTGTTGGGGGCCACCGCCTTCCTGCCCAGGGCATCTCCAGGACTGGCTCTGCCCTCCTTATGTTTCTCAGGAATCCAGCTGTGTACATTTGCCAGGGCTGCCTCAACAAAGCACCACTAACTGGGTGGTTTATCAGGACAGAAATTTATAGGCACACCGTCTGGAGCCTAGAAGTTGGAAATCAAGGTGCAGGTGGGCAGGACTGGTTTCCTCTAAGAGCTGTGAGGGAAGGAGCTATTCCAGGCCTCTCTCCTAGCTTCCAGTAGCCTCCCAAGTTCCTTGACTTATGGATGACGTCCTTTCTGTGTCTTTACATCATTTTTGCTCTACATTTGTGTCTCTGGGTCCACATGTCCCCTTTTTATGAGACCCTCAGTCAAATCGGATTAGGATCCACCCTAATAACCTCATTTAACTTGTCTACCTTGGTAAAGTGTCTATACCAAATAAAGTCACTTTCTGAGGTCCTTGGGGTTAGGATATAAACACGTGAATTTTGAGGGGACACAATTCAAACTATAAAACCAGCCTAAGCTCCTTTGGCAAGTGTTGGCCTCTCTTCTCATGCCTGGGAACCCAGGGGGTGGGTGAGCCTCCGAGCCAGGTCTTCAACCCAACAGAGCTGCCAAGGTAATTACCCGTAGTTACCAAACCAGCTCACATAAACTCAGAACTTCCTGGGGCTGCAGGCAATACAATGACCAACAAAACTCAGCCCCTGCCCTTTACGAAATGTACAGGAGAGATAAGATGTTAACCAGATAATAAAATACAGGGCAGTGAAAGGTACAGAGAATAAAGCCATAGAAGAGGAAGTACCTTCCTGTGATTCAGAGATAAATGAAAGGTTCATGTAGATTCGCTTTGAAGAGTCATTCTGATCCCACTGATTCCAAAGGTGTTCCAGGGGTAGAATTCCAGGGAAAGGTGGACATTCCAGGGAAGAATGGATTGCCTGGAAGTGGCTGGAAGCAGCTGGGGCCGGACAGGCTGGGAGAGCAGGACAGAGCCTAATGGTGGTGAGCTTTTCCTGCCAGGCCATGGGGCCAATGGAAAGCTTTGCAGCAGGACAACATAATGCAAATCACTAACTAGGGACACAAATCTGGTTGGTTGCAAGGGCCAGGAGGAGTCCAGATGGTGGAGTGGGGAAGGTGAAGACTTGCAGGAGGCTGGGGAAAGGCCTGAGTTAGGGCAGTTGCTATGGAAATGCAAAGGAAGGGACGGGATTGTGGAAGTGGGGAAACGGGAAGGAGGAGCCACAGGACTTGACACTTAGGTGTGGCAGAAAAAGAAAGAGAAGACCAAGATGGCTTCAGCTTTTCAAGTCTGGGCAATTTGGAGAGGGCAGGTACCACCAAGAGCAGGAAACAGGGACGTCAGGGTGTGGCTGTTCTGTTCTATCCAGACACTCCCTGCCAGAGGGGAGAGGCTCCCCTTCCTCCCACCTCCGTTTAATTGCCAAAAGCAGGAGTGGCCTCCCCTAACCCCTGCCTCATTTCTTTTTTCCTCAGAAGCTGCATCTTAATCATTTAAAGGTACTCTGTTGTCTCAAGGGTGCACTTGATGTCATAATGAGGAAATGAGAAAAGGGAGAGACCTTAAAGCAATTTCCAAGAGACTAGGACAGATACTAACTAATATATATAAAATAGATAAACAACAAGCGTATACTGCAAAGCACAGGGAACCATACTCAATATCTTGTAGTAACCTATGGGGAAGAAGACTATGAGAACAGATGTACGTATGTTCCTATGTGACTGAAGTATTGTGCTGTGCACCAGAAATTGACACAACATTGTGAACTGACTGTACTTCAATAAAAATATATTAAAAAAAAAAAAGAGAGTAGGAAAAAAGAAGAGATGGCGAAGGTGTGATACCTGACAACATCGGCTCAGTCACAGCCGGCTCGGCGTCCACAGAGCCTCTAGCACCGGCACCCCGCTTTGGGGGCAAAACGGCCCCTAGTCCTGGCTTTGCTCCCTCTGAGATGCACGACAGAACTGTTGTCTCCTTATGATAGTGTCTCATCGCCTATGTGTACAGGCTCCAGAGTGTGCTGGTGTGCGTGTGTGCGCGCGCGCACATGCGTGTGATTCCCCACTTGGCATCTCTTCCTCCCTACCCCATCTCAGCCCTCTCTCATTGGGGAGCATCACGCCCCCGCTAGCCAGTTCCAGGGCCTCAGGCAGAAGCTCTGGTGTGGGCAGGGAGGTGCCAACAGTGTAACTGGGAAATCACCGGCCGCTAGTAAAATAAAGATGCTGGAAACGGGACCTCACTAAAGCCACCTTTTTTTGCCTCAGCTGTGATCTGTTATCTCTGAGGGCTAAGACGGGGAAGCCGAGTAAGAGACGAGGCAGGGGCCCTACCACACCTGTTTCTGGACAGGGCTCATGCAGTAAAACATGTGGAAACGTCCTGGGGCTGAGCGGGAGGGAACACAACGTAAGAAATGCCAAGTAGTCAGGTTGGAGTGGGACACGGAGTGGGGGCTGGGCAGGCGGGGGTGGTAGCCCAACTCTAAGAGGCTGGGGTGTCACCTCCTCTGGTCCCAGCATCTGCCACGTCATAAAATAATTTAAATTCCATCAGAAGTGGTCCAAATGCACTGCGGTGGGGGATTGGCTTAAACCATTACATTTTATCTATGTAATAAAACACATTGCACCCCCTTCTAGGAGTGGTAGAAGTGGCTGTACTGACGTAGAAAGACGTTTATGATCTATTGTTGAGGACATACACAGTAGTAGCTAGTTTTTTTGTGTGTGAAAAACATATATACACTAAATATTGAAAGTGGTTATGTCCTAGTTGTATTATGGGTGAATTTCTTTCTCTATTTTTTTTCTTCAGTGAACATATACTACTTGTGAAATTTTAAAATGAATACAATTACTTAATAATTATTTAAAATTATTGAACATATGCCCCCAGCAATATTTTTTTTTGGTGTTTAACTGGAGAGTAGCCTTAGATGAAGAGCATTCTCTTAACTGCCCAAGGCAGCCGTGGTCCCTCCACCCCTCTCCCCACTGCTTTCCATCTCAAAGCTCCTGTCAGCAGGATGGCTTCTCTGAGCCCTGCTGGGAAGGATGCAGGGACGTGGGGGCGATAAGCATCACTGCCTTCATTAGTAGAGGGAGGGGGGTCTTAGGCAGGTTGAGTGACTCTTGCTTCGAAATCCCCAGTTAATCGGGTCCTGTAGGAGGTAAGGATTGGCCTTTCTTTCTCTCTCCTTCTGTTTTCCAGCTGCCAGCTGCTTCTCTCATGAATAGGTTTTTTTCTGGTTTCAGTCCCATGACTTTGCTTTCCATGTGCTATTGTACCCAGGCCAGCTGGTTAGCAGGACTGGTTTTTAGGGTTATAGAGTCTTCAGGACACACTGGGGTTAAGTGCCATGGGAAAGGCAAAAACAAAGTTAGAAGGTCACCAGGAAATCAGGGGGCCAGGGCCAGGGTGAAAGGAGGTGGGCGCCCCTGGACTGCATGACTAGAGGGTCCAAGTGAGTGTCCAGTAAGTGGGCAGGACACCGTCGGGGACTTGAGGGCAAGGTCCCTGCAGCAAAACTCTCAGGGCCAGAGGAACGCCCAGGTGTTCCCAGATAGCTGTGCAGGCTTTTGCCATGGCTTTGAAAGGTTAAAGTGGGTCATACCCACCTGCTCAGCCCTGCGTTGCCCTCAAGGGGTCCCACGGCTGCAGGTGAGGGGTGCTCTTTTATTCGCATAGTGCCTGCGGGGAGGAGAGCCCAGAACCGCTGTGCAGCTTTCGAAGCTGTTTGGTGGCAGGACTGCTTGTTCTTTGTGAGTTTTTACTACCACTCAGTACCTCTGTCAGTGTTTTCACATGGGGAGATCCTATCTGGAGAAAAGAGATGCCCCAAGAATACCCAGGGTCCCCAGGACCTCGGGCTGCAGCCTCTGAACGCTTCTTGGTTGCTCTGCTTTTTCTTCTAAGGATCAAAGAATTCTGACAGACCAATTCTGGGGCGGGTACCCACTCTGCCTGTGACCCTGGGCAACTTACTTAATTTCTCTGAGCCTCAGTTTCTTCATGTGTGAAGAGAAATACTAATAGTATATGCTTTGGAGTTGTGAAATAATGAACAGAAAGAATTTAGGGGACAGTGCTGGAAGCATACCAAACAGGGATGGACTGGAAAAGCTTGTAACAACTAGTAAAGGCAGAGATGGCTGTTCTTACCAGAATGGAGGGCAAGGTTGCTGGAGCAGATTCTGGAACACCTTCTGGTGCCAGGCATTAACTCATTCACTGCAGGACTGTGGAGAGTTTCTGGAGATGAGCTGGGGTGATGAGAGAGGTAATGATATTTATCAACAAGTGTGAATTACTTCAATATTGTAACAGTCGAGTATGGCAGTACACCACTTGAATATCAATTGTAATTCTAAATGTTAAATATTAATTATTCATTAGAATAAATAAATATTAGCTACAGGGCTTTTAAAGCTAGATTTTCTCTTCCGCAACACACACATGCAGGCATGTACACACACACACACACACACACACACACACACACACACACACACAGCTTCTTCATTTTTAAGACAGAAAACCCAGAGAGGTAAAGGACCACACGTGTCAGACTTGGGTCGCAGCTGTTCAGATGCGCAGTCCCTGGGGTGGGGAGAGTGCACCGCCAGCCTGCTCTGGGCAGCTACCTTCTATGAGCCTCGCAGTCATGCTCTGCCCACTGTGGCTTCTGCAGTGTTGGGGAGAGGGCTGGCATGGGGATACGGGAAAAGCTCCCCGGGCTTTGGAGGCAAATCAAAGAGTTCTCTATTAGTTTTCCAGGACTGCCTTCACACAGTACCACAGACGAGGTGGCTTTAACAACAGGAGTTTATTTTCTCATGGTTCTGGAGGCCAGAAGTTCCAGATCAAGGTGCCCATAGGTTTGGTTCCTTCTGAGGGATCTGTTTCAGGCCATTGTCTGGCAGATGGCTGTCTTATCCCTGCATCTTCGTAACATCTTCCCTGTGTGTGTCTGTGTCCAAATTTTCTCCTCTTACAAGGATGCCAGTAATATGGGATGAGGGCCCTTCTTAACGACCTCATCTTAGAGCCTATCACCAAATATGGTTACATTATGAAGTACCGGGCATTGACTTCAAAAATAATGAATTTGAGGGGAGTCATAATTCAGTTCATAACAGGTTCATTCCTCCCAGCCTGGGGTGGTCTGTCAGCTTTTCTCACTGGTGCATGTAGGGCACATGTCCCTCTGAGATCTCTCTCCAAGTCTTCTTTTTTTTCTCACTTCTTATGGTAAAAATATTCAAACACATAGTAGAATATATACTGACCCATGTATCCCTCACTAAATTCAATATGGGTTAACATTTTGTCAAATATCATTCATTTGTGTGTGTGTGAATTAAAAACAAAATCTGTTTGAAACCATTTCAAAGTTACCTTTAAATACTTCAGTATATGTCTCTAAAAAGAAATGACAAATAAAAAGACAGTCTTTTACACAGCCACCATACCATTACCCTACCTAACAATAATTCCCTGTATCATCTAATAAATAACCAGTCTGTATTCATGATTCTTAGACTATCAGCAAAATGTCCTACCATGATTTTCTTTACCAACCAAGATTCATGCATCGGAAATGGTTCTGTCTCTTCAGGATCTTGTCTCTTTTCATTTTAAACATTCCCGCCACCCTCACCTTTTCTGTTCTCGGTGCTGACTTTTTGAAGACATTAAGGCACAGTGGAGTGTCGCACTTTCTGGTGCTGTCTGATCATCTCCCTTGAGGTAGTGTTTTATTTCAGGTCGTTATGATAAAGAGCTACATGCAAACCACTTATTTACTGTACAACAGTTGTTGAGGACAGTGCCTGGCATGACTCCAGCTCCTTGTGCATGTTCTTCTGTATGAGAAATTTTCACCAGATTTAGGGCCAGGAAAGAGCTGTGTCTGCGACAAATGGTATTTTATTTATTTTTTTCTGATGGGAGCTAGAAGATTGCCTCTCTTTTTATTCAAGAATCACAGAGGGAAATTTACAACTCTGGTACGTTTTAAGGTTATCATATCTCCTCCTTTTTTCCTCAATCCTGTGTTCTAGTTTGTTAAGTCTTAAAGTCCACTGTATGTCTTTCATTATAAATTCTCTTCAAATTCTTTTTTGTTGGTTTGCTTTAAGATCAGGATATTAATAAATCCAGCTGATTCCTCCAAGGCCTTTCCTCACCTCCAAGTTAAGAGATGAAGAACCTGCCCAAAGGTACTTCATAGCCAGTTCCTCTCAGGGAAGCAGAGAATTGCAGAATACTTCCCAAGAGCAAACCTCGTCCTGACACAGAGTGCTCTTCAAGGTAGTTATGATTTAACGTGGACCCTGTCTTCTGACAGTGAACAGGATGTCTGCTCCACTTGCTAATTTCTTAAGGGGATCCTGGCTCTCCCAGAGTGACTTCTGGCCCATAGGTACCTGCCAACATTCAATTGTTCACTAAGTTCTGTGCCAGGAATGGAAAGACATCTAAGAAAGCAGTTATGGCTTCTGAACTATAGGATTTAGGATTTATGGCTCTTTTATATTTCCTTGAGATCACAATAGCTCTCGATATTCAAGGACTTAAACACACCCATCTCAAGGGGCTATTAATCTCAGTGGAAACTTAAGAGCCTGAAAGATAAATATCATGAGGTCTGGTTTTAGTGACTGCTTATTAAGTACTTCTTATGCGCTGGGAACACAAGTGTGCTGTCTTATTTAATCCTCACAACAATTCTGCAATATAAACATGTGTGTCCACATTTTCTAGAACAGAAATCAGAGGTTCAGAGGTGCTAAGTAACTTGCCCGAGTAAGTGGTGAAACTAGGAAACTAGGATTTAAACCTACATCTGTCTCCTAAACACATTTTTTTTTCACATTATACCACGTTGTCTGAGTTTTGCTCTTTGCACAGAACACTAGAGAAAAATACTGCTTCTAGACTTAGAGTAAGGTGAAAGGAAACTATTTTTTAATGCCTTTGACTTCCTCCAATACACGCAGGGCAGGACTGTTCCAGGATGCGAGCTAGGTTAATTCTGTATTTATTTTTTTCTCCTTGGCCCCAGGCTGGAAGAGGCTTCTGACCACCTGAGCAGCCAGTGGCACCTGACAGCACTTTTAGCCGCAGGCACACGGTCTGATCACACAGGCTTCCCGCAGAAGCCCCACCCACGGCCTGCTCCCCTCTACGCTGGCAGAACGGAAGCATCCGCATCCCAGACCGCGAGGCTTGCGGCCCACCAATAACTCAATAGAGCATCCACGGTGGAAGAGTGATTGTGACCTGAATACGCGTGTAGGCAGAGCAGCGGCCCCCGCACCCTCGATTATCTGTGCTGAAGGCAGGACCTTGGGACTGGGTGTGATGCCCTCCATCATTTGCACTGGGAGGGGATTTATTTGGCTCTGGAAGTGTGAGGTCAAGAAGTGTTGACTTAGGGCCCCTCCCGGGCTTCAGGGAATCCCTGAAATTCTATGCAAACTTTGTATTTGTGTATAGATACACATTTTCCTGGAGGAGGGGCCTCAGTTGTCAGATATTCAGAGGGGTGTGTAACCCCCAAAGGTTAGGAATCATTACTTTGGGACTGAGTCAGATAATGCTTTGTTGATTTAATATTAACTGGAGCTCATTTAAAATTAGTTTACCTTTCTATTCAGTTGTCTTGGGATTTGGCTAAGTGGTGGGAAAATGTTAGAGTGAAAAATGTGTCATTGATTAACCAGTGGGAGTTTAATCCAGCAGTTAAGAGCCCAGGGTCTGCAGTGGGACTGCTGGGGTTCAAGGTCCAGCTCTGCTGTTCTCTAGCTGCATGGTCTTGGGGTAAGTAATTTAAACACTCTGAGCTTCAGTTTCGTCCTCTGTAGAATGGGTTGGTAACTACAGCTCTACCTCCTGGTGTTACGTGAGGGTTATGCAAGGTAATAAACACAAAGTCTTTGGCACTACCTGAGGTTAGCCATTGTTATTATTTGTTCTATTATTTCTTATTTTACAGACTGGAGACGTTACTGTTGGCAGAGTCTTTGTGGCAGGAAGACGTCAAGGCTGTCCTTTGAGCTCTCCCACATGCTCAGAACAGGCCGGGTCCTCCCACAGCGTCCCTCTTTTCTCCTCCCAGATCATTTAACGCTGGCTTGGTCTTGAGGGCCAATTCAAGAACCAATTTCTCAGTATCTCCCAGCACATGCCCTATTCCAGCCTGGTTTATTCCTTTCTTCTTTTTAAAAAAATATTAAAAAAAAGTAAAGTATAGTTGATGTACAATGTTATGTAAGTTACAGGTGTGTTATGTAGTGATTCACAATTTTTAAAAGTTATACTCCATTTATAGTTATTATAAAATATTGGCTGTGTATTTCCTATGCTGTGGGATATATCCTTCTAGCTCATTTTATACCTAATAGTTTGTGCTTCTTTCTCCACTACCCCTATGTTGCCCCTTCCCCTTCTCTTTCCCCACCTAGTAACCACTAGTTTGTTTTCTTTTTCAGTTATCTTCACTAGTTTGTTGTATTTTTCAGATTTCACATGTAAATGATATCATACAGTATTTGTCTTTCTCTGTCTGGCTTATTTCACTTAGCATAATGCCCTCCAAGTCCTTCTATGTTGCTGTAAATGGCAAAAGTTCATTCTTTTTTATGGCTGAGTAGTATTCTGTTGTGTGTGTGTATACACACACACACGTACATATATATACATATACATACATATATACACACACATATATATGCCACGTCTTTATCCATGCATCTGTTGATGGACACTTAGGTTGCTTTCATATCTTGGCAATTGTAAATAATGCTGATATGAATATTGAGGTGCATGTATCTTTTCAAATTCATGGTTTTTTTTTTTTTTGGATATATATACAAGAGTGGGATTGCTGGGTCATATGGTAGTTCTGTGTTTAGTTTTTTAAGGAACCTCCATACTGTTTTCTGCAGTGGCTGCACTGATTTACTTTCCCACCAACAGTGTATGAGGGTCCCCTTTTCTCCACATCCTTGCCAACATTTGTTATTTATGTTCTTTTTGCTGATAGCCATTCTGACAGGTGTGAGGTGATACCTCATTGTGGTTTTGGTATCTCTTTCTTCTTAATAGCCTGTAACCTCCACATAAACAGACACCTGCACATGGGTTTTATATAAATATATACATATATATATGAAATTGAGTGTCCCTTCTTATATTAAGCACTATATCTACCTACCTAGCCATCTGTCTAACTGTCTATCTCCTCATTTAGGCCTTACAACAACCTTAGTTCAATTTTACAGAAGAGAAAATTGAGGCACAGACAGGTAAGTGATTTTTCCTAAATCCACAAGCTGTAAACAGCAAATCTGAGATTGCTCCAGATACATATATAGCTTAAAGCCAGTGGAGCTTGCTGTGTTATGTAGTCACTTACTTCCTTGTAACTTCACTTGCAGTGCTGTCTTATGGTATTTAAATTTTTCATGTTATTTTATCCTCAGAAGGCTGTAAATTCCTTGAAGACAGAGATGATTCCTTAGACTACTTTTCACACCTCATGGTACCTAGGACAACATCTTGGGCTTAAGGGTACTCTATAAACACTTGCGTATGGATTATTAAATGATAAAATGTATATGGGAAACAGGTGAAATATGTTGTGTATTTAGTTTGATAATTTAAGTACTTTCTTGTACTATAAGCAGATAGGCTTTTTTTTTTTTTAAAAGAATCATTTCTGTAAAACAGAATTTAAAAGTACATGTTATTATTAATGCTACAATTTTTCTAATGTGCCTATAAAAAGAATAAAAACAAAGCTGAAGTAACAGTACAGGAGGTCTGTGCCTGAAATTTAAATTTAAATTCCATTGCCTGGTGTGAAATAAGGGATTATTCTTTTTATTACCACTACAGTGCTGGTTGTACAATGATCACCTCTTATTATCACAGAGCAGTTTGCTCTGAGGGGATTCTTAACTCTAGCTTTAGAAACACTGAGGAGGAAGAAGAGGAATGTTCCCTGTTCTAACTTCTTTCCTTTGACCTTTACTCAGCCTTTAGAATAAATATTATCCCCATTTTTGCTTATGAAGAACCTGAGGCTCAGAGAGGTCATGCTATTTACACAGGGCGTGGTGGAACCAGAATTTAAAGGCAGTGTAGTATAACTGAATCACCGTGCTGAACACCAGAGACTAACACAGCATTGTAAATTGACTATACGTCAATAAACACACACACATACACACACACAAAGTAAATTACAGGTACACTTCACCCCTAAATACTTCAGCGTGTATATAATTATTTTGTTTGTATTTTGGGGTAGGATTTACACACAATAAAATCCTAAGTGCAAACCGCCCTCCCCCCAAACAACAACAAAATAATGGCAGTGTGCCTGTCTCCAAAGCTGCAGCTCTTCTACTATATGACACTGTTGCTGTGTAACAAATGACCCCTAAAGGTAGCAGTTGAAAGCAATAAACATTTGTTACCTTAAGTGGTTTCTGAGGGTCAGGAGTCAAGGAGGAGCTTAGCTGAGGTCTCAAGGCTCAACTGACACTGGAGAAGCGTCTTCTAAGCTCACTCACATGGCTGTTGGCAGATTTCAGTTCCTTGCTGGCTGTTGGCTAGAGGTCTCAGTTCCTTGCTTGTGGGCTTTTGAGAACCTGCCTGAATGTCCTCACAACATGGCCGCTGGCTTCTCCTGTGAGTGATGAGAGGGAGAGCTCAAAACAGAAGTTATAGTATTCTAAAACCAAATATTGGAAATGACTTATTATCTCTTCTGCTGTATGCTGTTGGTCACACAGACCAACCCTGGTAGAGTGTGATGACAGCCCTGGGAGAGGAGATTACACAAAGGTGTGGCTACTAGGAGGCGCAGATCACTGGGATCACTGGGGCCGTCTTGGAGGCTGGCTACCACAATAATTTGGGCTGATTTTAAGGGTCAGCTGGACAAGATCCAAGTGGTGGCACCTTCCTGTGCCAAGTGCACTGGCCATTTTGTGGGGACTCTTGGGCTGATTCTTTGGGGGCACATGACACCCTTCATGTCTACTCTGGGCTGCGTGTGGACTTTATACTGCCCGGCCTGACATAATATTTCTATACAGTCTGCTCCTGAAGCTCCAGCCCTGAGTACAGAAGGAACAGAGGACCCAATGTTCCTGTAATAAGAAATTTTTTTTTCTCTAAGAACTTATGCATATTCATAAACAGACCTGAAACTTGAACTTCCAGTGTATACTGTAGATAAGTGTATACTGTATATATTGTAGATAAGGCAATATAACCTCTAGCAGGAAGATCAGTTTGGGGGTTAAGGGCTTGGACACTGGGGTCAGAGTCCCTGTGCTGCCACTTACAAGGTGTTTGCCATTGGAAAGTTACTTCTCTGAGCCCTAGTTCCCTGAGTTGTAAAATAGGTCTAATAATATCTACCTCATTTATTGCTGTCTGTTCATTTGTTTGCTTGTTTTGGGTGGGGAGACGATTAACTGAGATAAAGCACAATGTGGCAAATTGTATTTTCCAAAGATGGTGATATCAATGTATATGGATACAGATCACATCCCAAATGCTCTTCTTACTTTGTGTCAGGAAAGGTGGGGCCCATGTTCCCTCCTCATGGGAGGAATTGAGGCAGATTCTTGTAACACACCAACCAGTGGAATGTGGCCAGAGCGATGCTGTGTGATTTCCAGGGCTAGATCATAAAAGGCAGTAAGGTTTCCACTGGCTCTCTGTCTCAGAAGTCTTGCACTTTGATCCTCACCACCATGTGGACCACTATGTGATCCAGGTCACATCATGAGGCCACATGTTAAGTGTTCCAGCTGCCCTTGGTCAACAGCCAGCATCAATCATCAGACACATAAATGAACAAGACTTCAGAAGATTCCAGGCTCCAGCCTTCAAGTTTTCTAGCTAAGGTCCCAGGCATCAAGGAGCAGGGATAAGCAATCCCTACTGTGCCCTCTTTGAGTTCCTGGCACACAGAAAGAGCAACAGATAATACATGATTATTGTTCTAAGCACAAAGTTTTGGGGTGACTTGTTATGCAGTAATAGATAATACAACAATCCTGTCAGTACAGTATCTGAAAACAGTATCTGAAAATACGTGATGAATAAATTCTGGGTTATACATTTGAAAAACAATGTGTCTCATTATAAGATATTTTCAAAGAGCTGGGCCCAAACTCTGTTTTCTTCTAAGCCCAAGCATTTTTGATGGGGTTTTGGGGAAGGGACTTTTTGATTTTGCTTTTCTCTGGCCCCTTTCACATGTAAGATTACTTACCTGACGATAAAGCATAGAAGAGCAGGCGTTTAGGTCTCCATCTCTGACTTGTCTCGTGGACGTCTAGTCCAGCGATGGGGCTGGGAGCCACAGCTGTTTCTGGAACTGGCTTACTTTTGGTTCACTGGTTCAGTTAAGCTGTTTCTGGCGTTAATCAATAGGCATCGAGGTTGTCCACGTTTAGTCCTTGATCTACCCACAAATGAAAATTAGAATCATGTACGTTTTTCTGACATTTCCCTTCTTTTGAAAGCATAACTTAGACTTACCAGGCCCAGACAGCCACATGGGAGAAGCCGGGCCCTGGCTGGAGTTTAAGAGCCACTGTCCCACAAGACCTGGAAGCTTTCCAGGATCCCAGGGACTTGTCTCTCTGTCCTCCCTCCAAGTGTCAGAAGGTCATACAAAAAGGTGTCTGTGTGTGCGAGGCTGTTGGCTTCCTTTGAGGTCCTGGTGTCCCTTGGCTGGGATCCCTGTGCCTGCTGGGGCCCCAGGGCTGCTTAGCCAGCATTTGTAGGTAATGAGGGTAAAGAGTGGGGAAGAGGAACGTGTGGCCAAGGCTCTGGCCCTGCCTATTTTGTTGTTGTTGTTGTAGTAAAATATATATAACATAAAATGTATATTTTTACCATTTTGTGGGGGCTATAGTCGCTAGTTTGTTGTATTTTTTAGGTTCCACATATAAGTGATATCATACAGTATTTATTTTTATCTGTCTGACTTATTTCCCTTAGCATAATACCCTTGAAGTTCATCCATGTTGCTGCAAATGGCAAAATTTTGTTCTTTTTTATGGCTGAGTAGTATTTCATTGTATACATGTATTTCACATTTTCTTTATCCATTCACCTGTTGATGGACACTTAGGTGGCTTCTGTATCATGTTAGTTGTAAATAATGCTGCTATGAACATTGAGGTGCATGTATCTTTTCAAATTAGTGTTTTGGGTGTTTTTTTTTTTTTTTTTTTGATATATACCCAGGAGTGGAATTGTTGGGTCATATAGTAGCTCTATTTTCAGTTTTTTGAGAAATCTCCATACTGTTTTCCATAGTCCATTTTAACCATTTTAAAGTGTACAATTCAGCAGCATTAAGTACATTTACATTGTTGTGCAACCATCACCACTACTGCATGTGCAGAGCTTTTTCATCACCCCAAACTGAAACTCTGTATCCAGAAAACAATAACTCCCTTTTCCCCACTTCCTCCAGCCCCTGGTAATCACCATCCTACTTTCTGTCTCTGTGAATCTGACAATTCTAGGTACCTTACATATTTTGGAATCAGATAATATTTATCCTTTTGAGTCTGACTTATTCCACTTAGCATAATCTTTCCAAGGTCATCCATGTTGTAGCAATGTATCAGAATTTCATTCCTTATTAAGGCTGAAAACTATTCCACTGATGTATATATATATATCATATTTTATTTATTCATGCATTTGCTGATGCCTATTTGGATTATTTCCACCTTTTAGCTTTTGTGAACAATACTGTATTGAGCATTGGTGTACAAAATTTGTTTGAGCCTCTGTTTTCTATTCTTTTAGGTATTTACCTAGAATTGCTGGATATGGTAATTCTAGTGTCTAGAGACCTGACTTGGGTCCTCATCGCGCCCAAAGATCTGTTTGCTAATGGGATGGAACGGGGGCTGTTCTGCTATCTTGGCATCCTGAGGGGCTATGCAAATTAGGCTGACTGTGATCTACCAATATAATGGTACCTTGCGCTTCCATTGAGCATTTACTTTGTGCTAGTTCCTGTGCTACGTACAGTGTCTCTTGCATGACTCTGTGAAGTAGATTTGACTAGTATCCCTCTTTTATAGATTAGAAAACTGAGGCATGGAGGTGTTTCATAACTCTCCAAGGGCACAGAGATTGTTCTGAGCTAGGATCTGAACCCAGACAGCATCATGCTAGCTCCTGTGTGTTTACCTGTACACAATCCTACCTCTCCAAACAGAATGACCATTAAATTAGTCAGCCAGATTGAATTTATTTACCTAGGAGAAATCAATAGCTTATGTGGGATAATTATGGTAAAAATCAGGTAATTAAAAAAGCTAATGTAAGAAGCATCAGTGGTTTAAGAGGACCCCTTTCTAAATATGTTAAAATATTTTTCTTAGCCTACAAGGTATATGAGGAGCCTTGTATGTTGCGTAGCGTTGCTAGTATGTGTATGTTGCTAGTCTCTGTTTGCAAGCGTAAATCCTCTATTCTACAATGTTTTTAAGGGTAACCCAGCAGACCTACCGAAACACACTCGAAGGTATTGAAATTTGCAATGAAATGTATCACTAGATGGCAGTACAAATCAATTTTTAAAAACCCAGCTGCTTTCTAAGTCTGTATAGTAAATTAAGCTCTTGTAAGCCACTTTTTGACATGATCAGGGCAACTGTATTTAATTCAAAATGGGTTTTAATCACCTAGAAGATAATTCACAAGCTTTTAAAAGTTAAAAGACCTGAAAAGCGTAAAGGCTTTTGTAAGGAAAACTTCTAAAATTTTAGAAATTCCTGCTTTGGAGGAAGACAGTTTTAAGTAAGTGTTTTGACTTGGGAAACTGCATCAGTAAGGTAATATCATATACACATACTTCTAGAATTCTTTCAGTCCACCATCTTGGTTTGGATAAGAATCAGCCTTTAGTCTATAATTGAAATATAGTTGTCAAATTACTCCTTGGGGAAGTTCCTTTCAGTTAATGCCAGAGAAAAAGCCAGTATTTAAGTAATTCAGGAAGCCAGAAATGACCCACAGGTTGGTTTGACATCTGAGCTGCTGGGTCTATTGACCTGTGGTTGAGATAATGAAATAGATCTCACCCATTAGCAGGGGATTCCCAGCTTTTTATGTGGGAGTGAGTGGCAGGCAGTGAGAGGTGAGGCAAATGCATTTGCTCATCTCAATTTACCAAGGTTTGGCTCCCACAGGATGAATTTTAATGATCTGATATCCTGTCTAGGAGAAAGAATTAACTTTTTATTTCAGGGAAGGCCTGGACTCAAAATGGAAAACTAAAGTAGAAATGGATTCTTTCTTTTTTCTCTAACTATCATATGCAAATAATAGGCTCTTCTAGAAGGTTCACAGGAAACCAGCATCAAAGAAATGGAATCCAGCTAATTCCTCCAAGAAACTGAAGTTTCAGAACATGCCTTTTGAAAGGGAAACACAGGCTGACTCCTGCCCATAGACCACCAAGAGCCAAAGCGTATCTGAAAGGCATTATCAAAGCACGGAGTGAGAACATCCATGGTCAAGACCAACCTCTGTGACCTTATGGGCAAATCATTTAGCCTCTCTGAGCCTCAGATTCCTCAGCTGTTAAATGGGCATAATAATACCTCACAGGGGTCCTGGGGGGGCTAATGCGATAAGGGATGTGAAAGCACTTGTAAGCAATACGGCGCCATCCACATATTGGCTATTGCTCCTTTTAACATGTTAGCCCTCCCAACCCCGTGGTCACCCCCAACACACAAATGTAGACTGGAAACCCCAGCATCGTCTTTGTTCTCTAATGCCCCACATCCGTCAGTCTTCACCTCTTAGTCTCCATTTCCACAACTGGAAGAGTCTACTACATGGACTTTCTGCTTCTCACTGACTTTGCTTGACTCCATCCTGCTCACTGCTGAAGAAATAATCCTATTAAAAACTCACTTTGATTATATCTTTCCTCTGTTCAAAAATTTTCCATAGTTCCCTATTGCCTGCAAAATAAAGTCCAAACTTCAAAGTACCTGGAATTAAAAGCCATTGACAATCTGATCCTCCTACCTAAATAACTTCAATGGGAGGGCCACACAGAAATCAAAATGTCAGTGTTACTGCTGAGAAATGCTACGTTGGAGGATCGGTTATGCAGCCACAAGGGTTTGCTATCAATTTTTTCTTCCTGCTCCTTCAGTCTTGACTTTGAGAAAGTCCATCTGAGGCTTGCCTTCCACTCTGGGGTCATGTTAAGGGAATCTTACCCAACTCTCTATCTATTCTAGCCTCCCCAATACTCCTGCACTCACTCACCTGTCCTGTAGTGTGCTTTGCCATGGATTCAGTTTACTTTTTGAGAGCACGCCCCTTTTTTTGGATGAGAGCACGTCCTTTTGATGAAAACCAGAAACTCAAAACCTATTGGGTGAACCTGACTCCTAGATGTGTTTTTGACCCTCGCAGTGTCTGCACTGTGTTTAACTATATACCAATTTCCCAAGTAGTTAACGGGGAAGAACTGTGAAGGGTCTGAGATTTTATCTTACTTGCAGACGAAGAAGCTAGCCTGCCACAGTCTCATGGATGCTGGCAGAACACAGTAGACTCCTGGGTCACAGACAAAGGACAGGATTTATTACTCCCAGCCCAGCAAGCAGCATGCTGGTGTTGGTTCCCCTGCCATGTTCCCAGACAGAGAGCTGTGAGGAGAGGGTTGGGTGGGACCTGCAGTGCAGTGGGTTATGTTACCAGAGAGGACACTGAACTTAGGGAACCTGAACCTTTTATAACGGGCAATGAGTCAACCTCAACTTTGCCCCAGAGGGAGACATTATCTTCTTAGAGAACAATAAACAAACCTACTCTTTGCTCTGGAGGGAGACCCTGTCTCCATCCTCTCAGGCTGTTTGCTACACAAAGAGTCTTGAAAAGATAGCCTGGAATAAAGGCAGTCAGTGTCTCTTGCAAGATGTGCAGAAACACAGAGGCTCATGTAGAACTGTCTCTCAACAACAACCAATTCGGGGAGAATCAGATCTTAATGATACTGAGTTTTCCTATCAGTGAATATAGTATATCCTTACATTTTAAAAGATTTTGTTTCAAGTCTTTCACTGAAGTTTTATAATTTGCTCCATAAAGGTTTATACATATTTTGCTAAATGTATTCCTGGGAATCATTATTTTAGTTAATACTTTTTAAAAATTATATATTCTAATTGCTTGCTGCCTGATAGAGAAATACAACTTAAAAAAAAACTTTTTAAAACTTCTAAATTGTAAAGTAAGTCATAGAAACAGAAAACACAATGAAGCAAATGCAGAGCTTAGTGAGAAACTAGTATGGTGGATACCCTGTAGCCACAACCCGGGTCAAGAAACAGAACTTTTCTAGTCATCTCAGGAGTCCCTCCACATGCCCCCTGCAGTTCCCAGCCCCTCTCTTCCTCCACAACAATCACTGTCCTGACTTCCATAGCAATCTCTCCCTTGCACTTCTTTATGCTGTAATTTAGTCTTGCCTATTTTTTTTTTTAAAACACCTTGTTATGTCTTTTAAGTCTCTTTTAATCTACAGATTCTCCCTCCCTCCTTTTGTTTCCTTATACTTTATCTATTGTAGAACTCAGTCTCTGACAGAGTTCTACAGTCTGGATTTTTGCTGACTATTCCTCTTTTGCTTTTTACCTCTATCTAGAATTAGTGTGGGGACAGAATTCTTGATAGGCTACTTTTGTTTACCAGCATGAATATTCTTCCTGGGCCACCCCTGTCTAGGGTAGTGGCCATCTTCAAGTGTCCTTAGGGTGAGATTTGCACATTTAGCCCGTCTACTCCAGTGGCCCAAGGCTCCCAAGCCTTACTCCGATGTAGGCACCTGCCTTCAGACAGTCCCAGCTTTTGCATTTGCTTACACTTCACGTTCAGCTTTCCGTTTACTCTTCTTTCTCATTTTTATGCCTTTGGGATTTCTCTTACTTCCTTGCAAGCTAAGCTGTGTATTAAAAACAAGCTCACTGTGATTTGTCCAAGACCTGGAAGGCTTTTTAGTGTATCTAGTTCACACTGTCAGAAGCAGAAGCCAGGAATAATCTTTTAAACATTGTGGGACAGTTTCCATCACTCTCAGCCCTCTCAGCCACCTCGCTGCTCCTCCAGTTAGTCACCTTATTCCTGCCTAGTGCCCTTACACTAGTGGCTCCCCTGTGTGGCATGTTCCTCCCCCTTCCTTCCCACGGTCGGCACGTTCTTATCATTCAGGTCTCACTTTAAATGCCACCTTTTCACAGCAGCCTTCCTTGATCAGCCTCCTTGCTTCTGCACCACATCACCGTGTTTCGATTCTCTCTAGGGCACCGACTATTATTAGCTGACATTATCTCTTTTCCTACTAGAACAGGAGACCTGTAAGACCAGGGACCTTGTTTGTCCAGTTTGGCGCACAGTCAGTACTCTGCACATCTCCTGAAGGACGAGCACTGAGCATTGGCGACGCCATCTCTAGACAGGACCCCTGCTCTCCAGGGCTCCGCGGTGCCCACTGCTTCCTGTTATCCTCCCAGCCCAGCTTGCTTTATCTTCCTGGCCCCTGTAGGCGTTTGAGTTTTCAATCCCTGCTCATAAATGTTACTCTAAGTATCTTTGACATTTTGAGAACAGAGGCTGTGTTTTATGTTTCTTCTCCTTCTTCAATGTCTTGCACATAGAACGAGGGAAAGAATGAAATCTCACTGAGTATCTCCTGCCAGTCAAGCGCTGCGGCAACACTACAATTTAGAGCCTCACAACACTATGAGGCCAGGAATTACTACTTGTGTTCATTTAATAGGTGAGGACACTGAGGCTTTGCACTGTTTAGAGTTACTTAGCACATGAAGGGTCTGGCTTTGGGACCTACCAAGACAACACACACATGAACTATTGCAAAAGGGCGGCTCATGTCTGAGGAACAGGTAGCTGTTTCCAATACGCAGAAGTCGAGATGGAGCAATTAATTGGATATTAATGGTCTGGCTATTTATTTATCAATTTCATTCCACTGAGTCCATGAAGATTTAGCTTGAGGTTTTCCTGTATTTGGCTAGAAGAGGCTTTGGAGATGTTAATTATGCCTTCCACATGACGGTCCTTCACATCTGATAAATGTCTGCTGTTGGCAAAATATTATGGAATCTGATAGCAAGCAGATTTCCCAAAAATAGTTATTTCATTCAAATCATCACCTGCCGTTGGATCACTGGACAAAGACGGATACCGAAGGTATGCCACACCACCAAGCAATCTTTTAAATAACAAAATCTTATTTTTATTTTTATTTTTTACAGAAATTCAGATATTCCAACAAATTTCTTTACAATTCCTGGACCTTAAAAAAATTACACACAACTTTTGGACGCAATACAACAGAACAGAATGAGAAAGGGAGTCACTTTTTTTTTTTTTAAAAAAGGTAAAAACATACTTCTTATACTTAATTGACATTTAGCGATTTACATGTGTATTACCTATGTACAAATGGTACATGGTCAATGACCCCTCTTCAGAGCACTGTGGATGCTAAATCACACTTAGGTTTTATGGAGAAAACTTGTTAAAAACATTTGCATGTGGATGTGAAGCACTTTTTCACTTTCATAAACGCCGCTACTAGTCCTGTAGGACTCCCTGTGGAACCTGTAATTTACATGGATTAGAGAAAGCCAGTACCTTCTATTTTTATTGTAGGTAAAGTAGAGAGGTACCTCCCTTTAAATAAATGATGAATTCTTGAAAAGTTGTGTGTAATTAAATTTAGTAAGTAGAGTGGTTTGAAAGTAGTGGGAGAGCTATTATTTAAAGCAACAAATAACTCCCAGATGGCTAATACTTTATAGAGATAATAAGTATTCCCTTAATTGGGTGCTTGAGAAAATCCGTGTCTTTGTGAATTGGGTTGCACTTGTTTGACTGTATCTTTAATATTCATTTAGCCATTTGAAACCTAATCTCATTTATGGTGAAAAAATGGCTAGTACCAGAAACACTTGGCAAAACTGAGTGTGGTCCTAACAGAGACAGGGTAAGAGAAATCCACCGTAATCTGTACCACTTCTTGTATTATCCTGTGTGGTGTTCCAGTGATTTATGCTAATTGGATCTTAATCTTAAGTCTAAAAATGAAGGCATTCTACACTCACATGTTTTCTGCTCAGGTAGAGAACATGGTTTGGCTTACACTGACTACCCCTGCACATACATTTTAGCTTGTGTTCATTTTCAAGGAATTGGCTACTTTGATATTAAATGTTTTTGTGTTGTTGCAGATTGGCAGGATATGTGGTGAGGGTGACGGTGGGGGAAGCCTGGGAGCAAAAGATTGTTGAAGACAACTGATCATTTGTCACTACTTCCAGACGCCAATCAACTAAAAAAAATTGAGTGGTCTTAAAACCAACGTTAGTCAACAAAAAGGCAACTTACTCCTACTAAGTTTCTTTGACCTGTGTAAGTATATATTCATTTATTTCTAAGGCTATTAAATTATTACTTATTTTGTTAGTACCACTTACTATCATTTAGAAATAGGTTTAATGGAATGATTTTTTTTTTAAATAAAGATGCGTGCCTGTCAGTAAGGGAAAGAAAGGATATGGATTTCTGATGACATGTCGGCAAAGAAATAGGAAAAAAAAAAGATATTTTAGATGTCTATTTGTAAAGTATATTGAATTCCTATGCATATACTAGGGAGAATTAGAAAAAGTGTTTGTTTGATAGTAGCCTATATATTACATGTGAGCATCCAAGGTGAAAATGAGCTTTCTATCTTTTTTAGAGTTCCTTGATGCCGTTTCCTGAAAGATAGGGAAGTCTATGATGTGAAGGTGTAATATACAGCTTGATGGAGTAATGGTATATTCAGAAACACTTTCTCAGTAATAACTTGTACAGACAGATTAAACTGAACACAGACTCAGTAAAACGTTTGAAGCATTACATCTCTTAACTGAGTGGTTGTAACTAATTACACAGTGAAATAAATGAACGGCAGAGACAGGAACCGAAGGTCATGGCTCCTACGAAAATATTCAGAGGCATTTTCTAAGACGCTTTCTCAATCACTGATGCCTGATCAGCTTCTTGGCTATTGAGATAGGAATAATTTAGGATTGACTGCCTTTTTTTAAAATAATTTTGCAAGATTAAAGCTTTTTATTTTCTGTTTGATTAAAAAAGGACAGTTTACAAATTTCAGTACATATATATTTTACATGTTCATTCTAGCACATTTATATTCCTCTTCCTTAAAATATTTCCTGAAGGTGATTTCTCATGAATGTTATCTGCCCTTATTCAATGATAGTTTCCAATGAGCTGGTGTTTAATCCATGATCACGTCTTCTTCCAGAAAATCATTCCCATCTCTGCCGATCTAGATTTAGAAGATGCTTTGAAGTGGATACTTCAACTCTCTCCCATATCCATCTCGGTACTCTGATCTCTCCCAAGCGTCTTCCTTCTTGATGTTGATGTACAAAAGCTGTTATTCGATTTGTTTAGCTGTTATTTGATTTGTTTTGTGCTCATTCTAGAGAATATTGGCTTAGCAGAACTGCAGAACAGGATAGGGGAGTGGGAAAGAGAAAGAGAAAAGAGAGAAAGAACAAATGTATCATTTTCTGTCCGCAAGATTTTTGTGCGTATTTGTCATGGAAAAACCCCACCAACAAATGGTTCAAATGCACTTTAGACTTGCTTTCAAAAAGACTGAAAAGTTTGAGGTTTCCGGTCCATTAAACAAACAGCACAGTCTTCCTGGCAAGGGGGTCCCTTGAGAACCCAGGTGTGCATGTTCCCTACATCTGGGTGAAGATTACAGGTGGCTTTGAAGGAGCAAGGAAGAATGAGAAATGATCTCAAGCATCACCAATTTTTCTGACTGGCATAGAAAATGTCTCAATTGAGTGTTCACCTTTTCCTTCCAAGGTTTAGTTATTCAGTATCCAATCAACATTATAACAGCTACAAAAGTAATGGTTATAAAGATGAATCACCTCCAGTCCAGTCACTGTGAGACACCAAAGTTTTTCTTCTCATGTTTCTTTCTATTCCTTATCTAAAAGTGCTCTTATTTGGCATAGTTGGAATCACAGTCTAGATGACATTTTTAACATTATATTAAAAACAATTTCCTACATTTCCCCTCCTGGTAGCATCAGCATCAGTTTTGCATGACTGTGTAATATGCCATTCCAATCTCATTCCTTTCCATTCCATGCTCAATATTCCATTCTCAACTATGTTACCACTATCAGATGTGTAGGTAGGTTTCCGCTTCTTTTGTTATTATCAATAATGAATGTCTTTGCATATAAAACTCTGTTTTTAAAATTTCTTTCTTTAGGACAAATTCTCAGGGGATGCTGCTTTTTCTTTTCTCCAACATATTAGGGACTATGCCTGCACTGATATAGACCACAAATAGTACAATCGATTCCACGGTTTGGATGATTTTCATAGACTTTGGCACTGTTAACCAGGGCTTAGGGGTACCTTAAAGACTGCAGAGTTGGGTCAGTGCACCGAGTTGGCCAGATTTGGGCTGAAAGAAAACAGCCTGTTGGGTTTTACATCACAGAGCACGTAGAAACACAAAGTATAATAAAATGATTGCCCCATTATTCAGTTACAGTCCTCGTTCCACATCACAAGGTAAGATTATGGTTTCTGAGTAAGTGCTAGAGAAACCTCTGAAAGATTCTGTTGTTGCTTCCAGAATTTATCCCCTCGCTGTTGTCCAACATGCTTTAAGAACTCTTAATGCACACTATGATTTTTAACGCACTTCTCTCACTCTTTAATGTACCCAGACTACACAGGGGATAACTGAAATACAACCATGTCATAATGATGATTAGTCTGTAATGATCCTCTGAGCTTGAATCATGCTGGCAGAAACCCTCCGGAAGAGAATGCTTTCTTCAGATATTTTTAAAGGGAACATAAGCAAGCAATCTGTGGATTTTACAGTGTTAAAGGCACTTCTAAACCTTGAGTGGTCTCTCAGCTTCATGGTCATGGAGGTGCTCTTGCTAGATGGAATCCAAAGTTGGGTTTCTGGGTCCATGATGTCACGACTCCAGCATCATTTCATTTCACTCTGCATACTTCTCTATTTAAAATCCACAAAGCTGAATGTCTGGATTTTCCAGTAAGATCTGTACAAAGTGCTAGGTGGGGTGGGGAAGAGGGAAAATGGGTGGGGTTGTAAACATATGAAGGAGAATAGGGAAATGGATGTTGAAAAGTGGCTGTGCATTTGGAAGAGAAGGTAGCACCCGGATGGGCCCAGGGCTATGTTTGTGTGATGTAGGGGAAGAGGGAGGCGAGAAGGTAGCCCCTGTTGTCTTAAGGTTCGCAAATGAATATACCCCTGATTTCATGATAGAAAAACTTGCTTGGTTGTGAACCGTTCATTAGCATCTAGGAACCGGAGACTCCTACTTTCTCTTTCTCCAGCTCTAAACTGCCGATTTGGCTTTATGACATCATGTTGGGTTGGGAAGACAGCAAATGGGTGGAAGGACTTTAGATCAGCCCCCAGAGCTCTGACACCCAAGTCTGGGGAGAAGGGAGCTTTCTGCAGGGTAGGAACCTTCCTGGGAAGATCCTGAGCCCTCTTGTGGGAAGGGAACAGCTGAGGCCAATCTCACAGGGTTTCCTGTTTATGCCTCACCATCTGGGTCCACAGCAGAGGGTGCTGACCAGGACAAGTCATCCATCACCAACCCTTCTTGGATCTGTTCTGGTCTTAGGTCACAAGTAGACTCCACATAGCCAAACACCTCATTGGATCTCTCACTGTCATCTCACCACTGATTATTCAGCCCTTCTTTCTTAAAGCTCTCTTCTTTGTTGACTTTTGTCAACATTGGATTACACTCTCCACCCCTAGTATAAACCTTGGTCGGGGAATTGAGAAGTGAATGGAAAATGAGAGAGTGAAGCCAGTGAGCCAGTCCTGGACCAGAGTGAGGCCAGCAAGGCTCCTAGGGGACCAGACTGAAGGAGGCGATCACTCTCAGGGTTGTGCAAATACAGGGTGAGGGCCTCCTTAAATTTTGCACTCTAGGCTCCTCATTTGCCTCATCCTAGTCCCAGTCCTGCCTGTGAGCATAGGCTGCACCGTCACGAGGCCTCCTGGGAAGCTGGCTGGGCTGGGGTCACCCAGACACCGCTCCTACCATGTAGGAGCGCGTGATACCAATATGCAACAGGAACCCCAGGGCATGCACAAATCCTGCAGACACTGCTAGGCTAAAAGAACTAGCACATGTGTTCCATGGGTGAGCAGAACATCAACACTCCCCACGCGACACCAGGAAAACACTTTGGTGAAGGAATACAATTGGAATGCTACGGCGATTGCTTAAATGGCCTGCACGAAGAAGAATTTTCCACCTGAAGGCTCGGAAAGGGCTAGCCCTTCAAACAGATGTGTGAAGCCAGTAGGTGGAAGAGGATAAAGGGCAGGGTTTTCCTCTCCAGATGCTGTCACCACCCCTTCCATCTAATGATTGTGAGACACCAGGGCCCTTTGCAGAATGGGGGGAGCATGAGCACAGTTACACTGTGATCCTCACTTTGTAAAACATTCTGTTTTTTGCAAAACTTTTGCTAACATTTCCCATGTACCATGGATGTTGCATAGCTCAGGGAGGCAATTTAGAAGCTGTCATCTTCTCCTAGGTTTGTACAGAGCAAGACTGAATAAATAAGTCATTCAATGCTGCTTCGGATCTTTGTTCAATCAGGTTTGTCCTTGTAACATGTCATGGGCTCTGAGTTGCCTGTGTTCCATTTCCAAAGGGCTCTTTGCAAAGCCTTTTGGAAGCTGTCATTTGAATCACTGCTCATGAGAGCAGCATTTATAACGGACACACTGTCCAGACTATCTCAATGCTGGGCGGCATTGAATTTTCTGTGTTTGCCGACTTTGAAAGGTCTTCTGCGAGCTGCTTCTGGGGATTGTTCCTATCTTATCTGTTCCGTTGGGGCCTGGAGCCCCCACTGCCAGGAGGGCTCGGGGGGTAGGGCAGGCAGTGTCTGAGTGAGAAGAATGCTTGGTGGGAGCAGTCAGGCTTTTGGCAGAATGGATTGCTGTATCTTTGTTGTGAAAATGAGTAAGGAAGAAATTCCAGGCCATTTTTTTCTCATTGGTTTTTCAAACTTTGTCATTTTCTCCCACTCTGTTGTTTCAAACTGTGCCCACCTCTAACATCTCTAGGAGGTTCAATAAAGTCTCCTGGAAATAACATCTCACCGCCTGTGCCCTCAGGCGCTCCAGATGGGTTCTGCCCCACAGCGGGTGTGGCAGGTTAAAGCTGGCAGCAGATTCTCTGCCTTTCCTCTCATTGAGAGATGGGTCTATGGTCCCCCCCACCCCAAATCTGGGCTTTAAGAGAATTGGTGGTTTATTTTTTAAAGTAGTTAAAAACACAAAATTTACCATCTCAACCATTTTTAAGTGTACAGTTCAGTAGTGTCCAGTATATTCACATCGTTGTGAAACATCTCCAGGACTTTTTCATCTTGCAAATCTGAAACTCCATACCCATTAAACAACATCCCCCTTTCCTTCTAACCCACCCCTGAGTAACCACCATGCTGCTTGCTATTTCTATGAATTTAATGTCTTTAGAGAGTGCCTTTAAGTACAATCACACAGTATCTGTCTTTTTGCGACTGGTATATTTCACTTAGCATAACATCCTCAAGGTTCATCCACGTTGTAGCAGGTGACAGAATCTCTTTCTCTTTTAAGATAGAATACTACTCCATTACACACACACACACACACACACACACACACACACACACACATTTGGTTTATCCACTCCTCTACTGAGGGACATTTTGGTTGCTTCCACCTCTTGGATATTGTCCACAGCACTGCTGGGACATGGGTGTGCAAATACCTCTTCAAGCCCCTGCTTTCAGTTCTTTTGGATGTATACCCCAAAGTGGAACTGGATCATATGGTAGTTCTATTTTTAATTTTTTGAGGAACTGCCACCCTATTTTCTTCTTCTTTTTTTTTTTTTTAACTTTTTTTTATTGAGTTACAGTCATTTTACAATGTTGTGTCAAATTCCAGAGTAGAACACAATTTTTCAGTTATACATGAAATGGTCACCCTATTTTCTATTGCACTATTTTACAATCCCACCAACAAGGCACAAAGGTTACAATTTCTTCACATCTCTCAGATACTTGTCATTTTCTGGTTTTCTGAGAGTAGCTATCCTCATAGCTGTGAAGTGGTATCTCACTGTGGTTTTGATTTGCATTTCTCTGATGATTACTGATGCTGAGAATCTCAGAGTACTGGCAGTTTCTGATTCCCCTGCTGGAGTGACCACACTGGAGAGGCCTTGGTGGTAGGTGGGGAGGGAGAGCAGCTCAGGTGAGCCCACCTTTCCAGCCAACTCTGTAAGGGGCCCTCAAGCCATCTTGGACCCTTTATAGAGCTGCTCTACCCGACAAATGCCACACAGTAACCCTAGTTGATGTTACATGGAGCAGAATTGCTCAGCTCAACTCTTCCCGAATTCCTGATCTGCACAATTGTGAGATATAATAAAAGAGGTTGTAGTAGTCATCCTAATGGGTATGAGTTTTTTCAACAAACCATTTACCAAGTTTCAAGCCACTAAATTTTGGGGTAGTTTGTTACACAGCAATAGAGAAGCCAACAGTGGCAAATGCCCTTTCTCTGGCTGTGGTTTAGATTGCTGCATTAAATATACTGTAAACCACACATGTGGCTGGCAGCTGCACAACGCTCACAAGTCAGAAAGAGCACTGCCATCTCTGACTTGTGTTTTCCTTCCTGATACATAATTTCTTGAGAAGCAATACCTGAAACCCCATCGCCCGCTCACTGGTCTATCCAGGTTATCTGTTTGGGGAATCACTGGCTTGTCTCTCAAGTGGTCTAACAGTAGGGGGTTTGGATCTGTACTGGAAATCAATGCATGCTCACAACATGCTTCTGGGCTGAATGAAGGTCTAACACTGATTTTGGTTGCAGATTGATTAACACTTGCATTATAGGTGATGAGAAGGTCTGAATTCGTTGTGGTGGCTTGTATATTCCCACTGCTAATCTTTACTTGCAGCCCCCCCCCCCCCAATCCCCATCAGCACACTCGCTGGCCCTTGACTGCAGAGATGCAAGAAGACAGACAGCAGGATAGGAAGCTACAGCCCCAGTTACCGCCCTTCTACACTCTCTAATGTCTTTTTACCCCAACCAGAAAGGCAAGACCGGTGCTTCTTTCTGGGTTTTATAATTCAGCTCGCATCCAAATTCTTAGTTGCTCAGGCTGTGCTTGTACCTGCTTGGTGGCATCTATAGCTTAAGAGCTGGGTGCCAGAGGCAGAGGGATGGGGAGTCGGGAGAAGAGGAAAGAAGGACAAATCTCTGGCTCTTTTCATGTAGGACCAGTGACTATGTTTACATTTTTAGACAGAAAGCAAGATCCGAAATAGAAATAACTTACTCCTGAAGACTTCCACCACCTTCCCTGTCATAGCTCATTTTAGTTTCTATCATATTTCAGCTTATTTGCTTCACAGCATTACTCATCATCTGTAACAATAGTACGTTTTTTCTCATTCTCTGTTTTTCTCCCTCACGAGAATGCCAGCGGCAGGCCAGCGGCACCTCCGGCTTTCTCACCAGTGCAGCCCAGCTCCCAGCCCAGAGCCTGATCTATATGGCAGGTCATCAATAAATCCTTGCTGAACAAATGGAAGAAGTAAGAAACAGAAGAGGATCTCCTGCTCCCTGCCAGTAATCCAGTAGGTCAGAGCTTCTCAAACTTCAGTATGCTTAGGACTCCCCCAAGGATCTTGTTATATATGCAAATTTTGATTTAGTGAGTCTGGGGCGAAACTTGAGAATTTGCATTTCTAACAATCTCCCAGGTGATGCTGCCACCACCGTTAGTCCCACACTCTGAGAAGCAAGGCACTGGACTGTGCTCCCCGAGGAGAGACTGTGTTCTGTTCATCTTTGTATTCCCAGCTCAAGGAGGTGCCTGGCTGTATAACAAGTGCTCAAGAGTTGTTTGTTGAACTAATGGATGAAACCAACCAATCACAGGAATCTATGAAAAACTCGGCAAAGCAAGTCTCAAGAGAATGGTGAAGGTACTCAGTGAACTGAAACATCCACGGAGACTTTTTGGGAGCTTTCCATTTCTTCCACCTCCATTAAAGAGCTGGACAGAGGTGGGGGAGGGAGGTCCCTCATCCTGAGCCCGAGAGAGATTTTATCACTTGGTTGTAACAATAATTATTACTATTTTTTAGTATAAATACATAGAAAGGTAGCTAGGAAATGAAAAATGGATAACCTGGGACAGTCCTAGCACATTCTCTTTCCTCCCTCCTTCCCCCAGCCTCTTCTTTTTTTCTAGGCTCTATATTCTCTGCCTTCTGCTCTCTCTATTTTGCTGTTTCCTACTAACACCATTTCCATCTGACATACTGATTTGAACACAGGAGAGTCCGAGGATAATTGCTAATACTGCTCTTCTGGCTACTCATGTAGATCTGTAGATCTTCCTTGCTGAGAAGAGGCAGAAAATGGCCTAAGAATCAAGTCCTGGTGACCTCGCACCATTCCTGTGTGCAACGGACAATCCTGCTTCCGCGTCGGGCATGACACTATCTCGTGTGGCCTTTTCTAGAAAGTAATTCATGAGGAGAAATTTTGATTGTTACTCATGAACATCTCTTTTCTCTCCTTCCTCCTCTTGTCCCCGCTAAGGAATACTGTAGACTCTATCAAAAACAAGAAAACAGGGACAACTACTTGGTAGGCCTTCCCCAGGCATGTGGGGAACAGAATGTGGGTGCTGACTTAGTAATCCTAACAGTGTTCACTGTCCATTGTTAACAGGGAGCCATTCCATACTTCACACAGGATGAAAGGCTTTTAATACTGAAGTCCCAAAGACCTGCCCATCACAGGAGGAGAATGTCCTCAATCTTGGTGCATTTCACAAGAACTCACAGGTTGGGTGGCCATCTTGCTGTGCCATCCCCAGTTTAGTTACTTCTATGCACTCTTCTGTGCATAGAAATTACAAAACTTTTCCTCATTGTATTGCCTTTCCACTCATGAACTAGCTCATGACTAACACTTCACTCTGTGGTCATGACAGTCCTTTAAAAGTATAGATAAAAGCAAAACCAAATCTGAGTATTGCCACACATGAAACTGCAAATGATGGAACCCAAACATGTGCTGGCTTCTCAAAATAAATATTCACCTCTGTCTGTGGCAATGAATATTCAGCCTCACACATCTTCCCCTAGGCTGCTTCACCTTCCTGCTCAGGAGACACGACCCAGGATAACAGCACTTCTTGGTCCTTGCTCCTGTCTACACCTGTCTTGCCCCAGATGTGCTCTTGCTCTCAGCAAGGTCGGCTTCACAGACTTTCTCTTATTCTCCAGACACGACCTTGAAGTCACCTGGCAACCCCTGATAATAAAGGTTCCTGATTTTCTTGTAAGTATATAACTTATTGGTCAAATACATGTTTTCTCTGGATTTGAGTCCTAATCCCACCACTGGGTAACTCTCGGGAAGTTCTTGGACATCTCTGAGCTTCATTTGAAAGATGGGGCTACCCTTCCCCATGGCTGTCCCAGTGATTGACTGAGACGATGCTTACAAGCTGTTTATGACTTAATGAGCAAACCTGGCAGATGGGAAGAATTCAATAAATGCTGGCAGGCTGTGTTGCATTTTGTTCTGTTTTAAATGCAGAATAGCATAAGTGGCACTGTGTCATTCCAGAAATAGCTGCTAGTAAATCATGTAAGCATTTACTTTTCCCTGAGATGGTTGAGACTGGGGACACTGGAGACAGAGTGGGTGTGAACTACACCTTTGCCAGTTAGTAGCTCTGTGACCTTGGGCGCGTTACCTGTCCTAGTTTCCTCTTGTGTAAAATGGGGATAAGACTAGCCTTGCTCACAGAGGCGTTGTACGCTTTAAGTAAGTTACCACACAGCAAGTACTATGGTATGATAACTATTCCTGTAGCTAAAGTGATTATTATCATACACCTGAAACTAACACAATGTTGTAAGTCAACTATACTTCAATAAAAAAAAATAAAGCCAACACCTTTAAGCTCTAAAAATGATTATTATGATTTGGGGTTAGATTTTTACCTCGAAATTGTAAGGAAAAATAAAAAGTAAAAATAAGAGCCTTAATTCTCCCTGTTGAAAACTCCCCTTACCCTCTCCCTTTTCTTAGAGCATTAGAAATATATTGTAAGTTTTTTCTCTGTTTCTTTGAAATGTGTGTAAAATTTTTTAGAAACTGAAAGAGGCTCTTGGCAGTGTTGTGACCCAGGAACATCTTTCAAAAGGACCTGGGAGCCATCTCTTTGAAATGCAAACATCGAGGAAGCCGGCACCCCAGTCTCCCAGTTCCTTTTGGAGGGCAGGAGCCTAACTCCAGTGGGCACCTTGCTCCCAGGCGCAAAACTCTCTGTCATAAAGAGAAGTTTATTTTTCTTTTGTATAAAATCAATGAACTGACACAGATGGTCCCCCTTTATTAACCAGGTAAATCTGTCTATAATGAATGGTGCTGCCAAGTCCTCTTGAGGAAGAGTTATTTATCCTGGAAACAGGTATGTGATGGGTTGTATCTGCTGGGTCCTACAAAAAGGTAAAATTTCATTTGGTCTGCAGACTGCCTGTGATGTGCACCACATTGTAGTTTAATGCTTATTCAATAATAAAACCCTTTTCTTTTTTTACTACCTTTATGGAGATATTTTCTGGGTTGGGGGAAGATTTTGTTTTTAATCATATTGCCTGGACAATGTATATTGATATACTTGTATTCATATATCTAAGTGCTTTATTTAATAATGCATGTCCTCTTTTAGCATATTATTTACGATAAGGAAGGGACTGTCTTTTGAAAATCTCTCAGAGAGCGCTGGAATCAGTGATATTAAGAAGGAATTTACTAATAATTAGCTATTAAAGCCCAACTGATGTTCCCCTTTCTTCTTTCTAACTGCTCTACAAGCTTCTGTGAAATCACAGTGAGGCACAGCTCTTTAAAACGACAAATTCCTTCTCTCCCCCAGGAAGTGGTGAGCTTTTGTTTCTCAGAATGTGGACCTATGGTCTCAAGTGAGTCTTTAGCAGGCAGAGCATTCAAGATCATGAGGCTTTATATGCATTTATTACCACAAATTTAGTAGGCCTGGATCTAATTGTGCATATGGGTGTCTGTCGTAACGTAATAAGACATTTAAGTGTGAGGTATGCTTCCTCTCCAGACCAAAGGGAAGTGAACTGCAGAGTTCAGAAGGCAATTTATAATCAAAATCTAATCAACACACCACACACCCCTCAGCCCCTGTTAGAGAAGTAACCAGGAGCTAATGCATTTAGTAAACGTGTGATCCATCACTGACTGGCTGCCGTCAGTTAGCCACAAATGACACAGTGGACAGGGAGAGTCAGAGACCAGCTGAACTGCACAATGTTAGGGCTTTTTATCATGCAGAAGTGAATGGACTGTTCTTCCGCTTAGAACATGTTACAGGTGGCTCTGTGCGGTCAAGTAAGTCCACCTGCTCAGCGTGGCCTAGGAGGCCCAGTGTGGCCTCACCACTCCAGCCTCACCTCATGGGCCCCCACTTCAGACTGTGCTCTGGCCTCCTGATTATGACCTGGGGGGTCTTGGAATGGGCCCTCCAGGGCTCTGCCCCTTCTGCCGAAATGCCTGTCCTTCAGTTCTCTAAGTGCTGAACACACTTGCGTGTCTCAAATTTCATCACGTCTCCGGGAGGCATTTCCTGCTCACTTCCTTCTCTCTTTTGACCAAAAGGCCCATTTCACACCTGTCATCACTTAGCTAAGCCTGCCTCGTCCTTCCAGACAGGGAGCTCTGGGAGTGCGAAGGCTGCTTCCGATGAGCCTGTGTGTCTCAAGCATCCAGAGCAGGGCCCAGCGCAGAGCAGACGCTCAGCCAATCTCTGAGGTTTCTTGAAAGAAACCTTAGGCACTGTTATGGACTGACTTGTATGCTCCAAAATTCAGATGTGGAAGCCTTAATCCCCACTGTGACTGGATTTGCAGACATGGCCTTTAAAGAGGTAATTAAGGTGAAATGAGGTCCTAAGGGTGGGACCCTAATCCTGTAAGATTGGCATCCTGACAAGAAGAAACAGCGACACCTGTGGTGTGCATGCACAGAAAAAAGGCCATGTGAGATGCAGCGAGGAGACTGCCGTCTGTAAGCCAAGGAGAGAGGTTTCAGGAGACATCACACCAGCCTGGACTTCTAGCCTCCAGAACCGTAAGAAAACATACTTCTACTGTTTAAGCCACCCAGTCTCTAGTATTTTGTTATGCAGCCCTAACAGACCAAGACTGGGGTCCACAAGGCCAAGCCCTCTATTTATTTATTCATTTTCAGGTAAGCACTCGGAGGCCCAGACAGATGAAAGTTGCCCAAAGGCATCCGGCTATTTAGCGGAAGATTTGGATTAGAATTTTTCTGACCTAGAGTGATGTTCCTTCTCCACTAAGTTATCTCTCTCTCTCCTTTTTTCCATTGGAAAGCTGTTTCCAGGTCCATCTTTTAGGAATGCCAGTTCTGCACATGAAACAGAATTGAGTGCAGCTGCCCCCATCAAGGGCCCAGAACCCCACTCTGCCCAGCCTTTTCTTCGCCTGTCCCTCCTCTATATTGCATCTCTGCAGCTCTCCAAGGATTCAAGGAATCTTGTGTGAAAAGTCCTGCTGTACCCCACGCTGCCTCCTCCATACAATCTCTGCATCTTGTACAATTTACTATGTTCTCTCACTGCAAAAACCAACATTGATAGCAGAGGCTGTCAGTTCTCTGCCGCATTCCTCTGGGGCTCTTCCATGTCCACTGGACCCGTGCCCAACTGCCCACCTGGCATCTGTTTGCCAGAGGGCTTTCTCTGGATGCCGGAGCCCTCTCTGCTCACCTGTAGGGCAGACCAGCAGTGCCAGGGAATGAAGTCCTCTACTCTAGCAGTCCTCAGTCAGGGACTGATGAGAAATGAGGTACACATACCCCCTTCTTGCCCCTGGACTCCGCGGGCCCTCTGGCAGGACTGAACTCCAGTAGTGACTTGGGGCTGACCCCTTGCCCCCACACCTCCCTTTCTCATGCCCCACCAGTGTTTCCTGGGATCTCTTCCTCAACAAACTACTTACACATGACTCCTTGTTTCAGGGTCTGCTTATGGGGGACTCAAACTAAGATCGTACAGAATACATTAGTCACCTTTCCTTTACTCCAACGGTTTCCTATGAAGGAATCAGTTTTGCCTTTTGCTCTGCCCTGTGGAGCTGACACTGATGTTCCTCTAGTGGAAGTTGAAGCCCATCTCTGTGGGGAAATTTATGGGGAGACGGCTGCTAGCATAACAAGCTTTGGCAGGAAAAGAGAAAATACTATGGATTTCTTGACTTTAACCCACGGGAAGAAAGTCACAAAGCAGACTCTCCATCCACAGTTAAATGTCGAGATTCAGAAGCTGCTTTGTGAAGCTACATCAGGCTTCCCTTCCATTGACCCCTGAGACCCAGGGAAGCCTGAAAGAGTTTTAATGTGATTTCTGGAATGTGCTTAACTTTCAGAGAGGGAACAGCTTAGCCCCCGGGAGAACCCCACTAATATAATTCTGTAATAGAAAAGCTTCCTATTGCCTAATCTCATTAGCTCTGTTTTATGGACAGTAAGTGGGTAAAAGCTGAGTTTGTGACTTGGTAATTATGAATACATAATTTTTGAGTGCTTAGAATGTGGAATAAAGAACAGATTTTCTATGTGTGCAAAGAGGAGGTCCAGAACTCCAGAAATGACCACTTACTGAAATAGGCAATGAAACAGGGACATGCCTTATCCGAATAGACACCATCAAATAACATAGGGGAGGAACTAGATACTCCAGCCTCTCCCCAACTCTCCTAATAAATGAGACCTTCAATGTAACCTTGAAGCCCCCTGTCAGTAGCCATCCTTACTTAACATTTGTACTTTTGCTTAGTTTTGCTTCCTTCAATCAACAAATATGAACTGAGCATATATGATGCATCAGGCACTGTTTCAGGCACTGGGGACACAGCGGTGGACAGAAGAGAGTATGTCCCAGCTCTCATAGAGCTTATATCCAATGGGGAGGTAGGCAAGAAACAAGTAAATATATACTGTAATATATCAGATACTTAAGTGCTATGAAGAGGAAGAAATCAGGGTTAGAGGAGAGTTGCTATTTTGGGGCAGGCAGTCAGGGAGGGTTTCTCTGCACGAAGTGAGGGAACAAGATATTTGGGGCTCTCCACTTTTTGGGTGGAGGCATCAGTGAAACAGAGGCAGGAGGAAGCAGAGGGAAGCTGGAGATAGGAGATAGGTCAGCAAAGTGGATGGAGCAAGTCCTGTGGGACCCAGACCACAGTAAGGTGTCTGATTTTATTCTTACAGTGATGAGAAGTCTTCAGAGGGTAAGAAAAAGGGGAGGGAGGCAGTGAGAATTATGTCATAAAAAGCTCAACAGAGGCTATATGTGGCCACCAGACTGTAGGGGTGAGAATGGAAGCAGGGAGGACAGTTGGGAGGCAGCGAAGTGGACTGGGTGAGAAGGTATGCTCTCGGACCAGGCTGCTAGAGGTGGAGGTGGTTACAGGGGGTCAGATTCAAGAAGCACTCTTAAGGCAGAGCCATCGAGATGTGGTGATAGGCTGGATGAAGAGGGTATTGGGGTTGGGAGAAGGGGAGGAGAGAGAGGGAGAGGGAGGGAGGCTGACTGACTCATGGATGACTTCGAAGTTTTTGATCCATTTGGGGGAGTGGGATGTTGTTCACTGGGATGGTGAACACTGGGGGAGAAACAGATTATTTTGGAGGAAAATCAGGAGTTTAGTTTTATACGTGTTAAAGTTTGAGCTGCCTATTAGACATCTAGGTGGAGGCAACGAGGAGGCAGTCTGACGTAAGGATCTGGACAGCAAGGATGAGGGTGGTATTGGAGACACATGTTTAGGAAATATCAGTTGTGCGGATGGTATTTAATACTGTGAGCTAGGAAGAATTCACTCAGGGGTTGTAAAATAGAGGAAGCCCAAGAATGGGAGCCTGTGCCGTATGCACCTTCAGAGGGAGAAGAAGTGGTCTGGGAGCAACAAAGAGAAGCAAGGCGCTATTGCATCCTTGGGTCTTCACACTAGACTGGGCAACTGGGCAGCTTCGCATTAAAAAATTAAAGTGAGTAGCAAATAAAACAGAAGTGTCAGTTGTGATCATCTCTGGGATAGAGTGGAAAGGCTGAGTCCTTTCCACATGAGTACATCCTACACTTGGATAAGCTTGAAGTACTGAATGCTGTGGGGGTGGGGACATTTGGGAGGGGTCTCCTTTCTGCCCCCCCCCAACTCCTCTCTTAACCTTTCCTCCATGTCCCATTCTTCCTTTGCCTTCCACTTCACTTCCTCCTCTTTTCCCTCCTCTCCACCAGTCAGCAAGCGTGGGGCTGAATTTCAGGTGATTCTAGGGCAAATGAAGGCTTCCCCTGAGGTGTGGGTCACATGCAAGGTCATTTTTCTTTAAACATCCATTCCAGACATTTCACTGATTGAAAATTCATTACAGCTTGCAAAATGTCAGAATGCAAATTCTCCTGAAAAGGGAGTTTATTTGTTCTTCACGTTCAGTGTGAATTACTTTAATCAGATAATCAGCTAAGTTCCCTCCTAACAGCTGGTTGAGATCAAGCTGTACTATATCCTCTATTAAAAAAAAATCTTTCTAGGAATAAGGCAGAGATTCTCAAGCTGTATCACACATAAGATTGAGTTGGGAAGCTCATTAAAATGCAGAGCCTTGGGTTCCATCCCCAGAAACTCCCGTTTCGTGGGTGAGGATGATTCTAATGCAGGTGGCTTGTGAACCCGAGGGAAATACTGGGATAGAGAGGACTGAACAGAATTTAGGGGATCGTTGGGTATATTTGTGGAGAACATGTTTGGCAGATTGCCAGAATGAAGACTTTTGAACTGACCGAGATGAAGAAGGTCTCGGGGGGGGTCCTTGGGGAAGGAGACAGTGAAGGCGAAGAGAATCCAGAATGGAAGGGAAAGGAAGGAAGCTAATGCCTTCTCTGTGCTGTTGTTAGCACCCGAACCCGCTTACAGCTTCCAGGGTGGACTGAGGCGCTGAGCATTTATGACGCACCAGGCAAGGGATAGGTATTAAGCACTTTCCAGACACTGTCTCGTTTAATTCTTATCACCTGCCTAATGAGGGCGGTACTTTATAATCCCTGTTTGTGGGTTAAAGAGGCCGCAACGGTTTTAAGCGGGAGAGCCAGGTCTGAACCTTGTCTGGCTGACCGCAAATCCATGCGCTCACCCACCGAGCTGCATTGCTGAAAGGCGCGGTCGGGGCCTGAAAGCTCAAAGGGAAAGAAAGCTGTGATGATCACCAAGCGGCAATGACTCAGCGACGAGCACACGTTCCTCTGGGATGGGCTTACTTTGCTGCCCCCTGGTGGCCGCTAACCTGTTTTACTGAGAAGTCGCGGGGAGAACAGTCAATGAACAGAGTCCTGGCTCCGCAGGACCCAAATCGGATTCTTAAAATAAGGCGCCCGTCACCTAATCAAACACGCAAGCCCTTGACTCCCTGAGTCTGAGCATTTCCAGGCAACTCGCGTCAGAACTCATATTCTGTCTCACCGACACACTAATTTCCAAATTACAAGCCACGGCCTTCTAACGTGATCACACAGTTGCACACACCTTTTCCCCAACCATTTAGGCTCAGAGAACCGGCTTCATTTTCTTTCATCAGTAAGGAAAAGCTTCCCATCTCCTCTACTCTATTAGGCCTGCTTCTATTTTTAACAGCCTGTCTGCCAAAGCACTCGTGGGCTAAAAATAGACTTACTTATAATACAATTCATCATGTACTCAACTACTGGGAGGAAGCTTAAGCTTCATCCAAAATGAAATACCTTTAAGAAACATTATTTCACGTAACTATTATTAATATCATTTTTAAAAGAATCCTAAGATACTGAACTCTTTGGGAGCTCTTTTTCTTAACTTCAAACCCCACTGGTCCCTCTTTTTCATCTTAATTCTATTCAAATGACTTGGGGGAGAGTGGAGAGGGGAAAGTTTTGTAAATAGAGAGTAACTTCATCTAGCTCTAGTATTTGGTGCAATGTGGGACACACAGAGTGACTGATAAATACCTGAAATAAGCATTGAATCAGCAGCTAACTAGACTGGGGACCCTCCTGCCTCTCTTTATTGAGGGTCTGGAGTTGTGATCTTTTTGTTTGTTTGTCACGTAATTTAAGGAATTTTAAAAGGCTTGTTGAAGTCAGAAAAATCTGTCTCTGCTACTAACAAGTAACATTTCCATCACCATTAAACATCCCTCACTTGAAATGAAGCTGTATTATCTGGGATTATCTGGGAGCTATTATCAGTCAGGTGACAGATCTAATGACTTGCCAGAACTCAGGACTAGTACATTCTGAAGGTCTCAGGCCAGGAAGGGTGGAGCTGGCTTAGATCCGGTGAGCTGGAGGGAGGGTGCCAGGTGTGACAATCTGGGGGTGGGCAAGCGGGGAGATGACAAGGGGGGAGGTCAAAGAAAGGAACGTGGAGGAGCATCAGAGATGAACTCTGACAGCACAGTTTGGCCCTGGGCCTGCCCTATTATGGGGAATGGGCATTTCACCTTCTAGACTGAGAGGACAATTCATGTAATATTATTCTCTGCAAGAAGCATCAAATTACAGAGGTTTAATGTCATGGGACTAGGGGTGACAAATGAGCATGAATTAACTTGTTTGTATTATGACTCTCAGAGCTTCTTGAAACCCAACTCATTTGAACATAACAAAGAACTACCTTAACAGAAAAAGGCTTCCTTTTAGGCACAAAAACACTGTCAGCAGAAAGACACTCTTGAAAAATCTCTCCCATCTCATTTTATATATGTCAAACATTAATTAAAGCAAATAAATTAAGTTGCAATTATGTGCAATTGTGAATTGTAGTATTAAGAGGAAATGCTCTGCAGTACAGCTAATTAGCATCAATTGTGATTTGTCCAAATTAATTTAATATCCAGAGTGAGGTTAATATTTTGAACATTCTAATAATAAGGAGAATTAGAGAAATGAGATTAGAGCTGCTGCTAGCTCTAGATGGATGACACTTGTGGGGAGAGTCCTATTCCACTTCTGGGGTGAACTTCTGCTCACCAGTGGTCTTGTCTGTGAAGGAAGACCCCAAGGGCTAGTTTCCATTAGGGAGCTCCTGGTGCCTGTGGAACCACCCACCCCTCTCTCCTCCCTACCTTCTCTTCCACGGATATACCTGATGGTCAAGACAGGCTTCCTAAAATGGGCACAATTAAAACTCTTGCCAGGGGCCATGCCTCCCATTCTGAGATCTCCCACTTTTTGAAGGCAAACAGTGGGTGGAGGCAGTTGGCTGTCAGTACCTGAAATGCCCTCGGAAATGTGCAGAAAAATAAATAAAATGTGTGCGTGGGAGTGTATGAGCACACTCATATGTTGTTCAAAATCAGAACTGAAAAAATTAACAAACCAGTTTCAGTTTTTTCTTTTCCTCAATAGGATCGTCTGCCATTGTTTTTCTTTGAAAATAATCTTAGTAACAGCTTATTTACTTGAAACACATTCCTTTTAGGAAGATGAGTTGAAGACCAGATAAACTTGACAGAAATATTCATGTAACACACACACATCTACTTTGTCTTCTTTTGAAAAGTAGAAGCAGCCCAGTGCTTCAACCTGCATGGGCGATTAAACGGATTAGAACACCCTTGTCAAGTACTGGGGTGCCGAAGGGAACCTTGACCTCAGTCCAGGGCTATTATCTGCTCCTGTCCCACTATGAGCTAGAGAACCGGGGCCTCGCGGGACCAGGTACATCTACGCTGTCTACATAGTGCCTCTTGGTCTCACGATTTGGTGAGAAAAAGGGGTCACAGTTGAGATCCTTTCCTTCTCTTTAGAATGCTTCTCACGATGCTGTCCATCTTTCACACCTGGCTCCAGACATCCAGATCCTACATTCCAGGTTGCATATATCTCGGGGAGGCCATCCTAGAGGAAGTCAGAGTCCTTAAGGAAATGGCCCCGAGCTTCTTTCCTCCATACATAAACCAGGCTGTCAGTCTTCGGTGAAGTGCCTGCTGTCCCAGGCCACTCTGCTTCAGGGCTGGTAGAATTTCCCACTTGGGCTTCCCCTCCTGGCTGAAAGCTCCCTGAAGTCAGTTGTCTGGACCTGGGACAGTGCCTGCGATGACATTAGCAGTTGCCATTTATTTTGCTTTTGTCACGAGTGAGGCAGGCTCTAGGCTGAGAGCCTTCATACACCTGCACCTGTAACCCCTGCCCTGGGAGACAGATACCACTATTCCCACTTTACAGACGTGCAGGTAGGCTTACAGATGGGAGGTGGCTTGCTTGTGGTCACAGGATTGGTAAGTAGCTGGGATTTGCCTTTGATCTGGGCAAAACCAAACTCCATGCCGTTAGCTATGAGTGAGGTTGCTTCTTGGCTGTAGGGCTGTCTCCTGCATAGAACGTTTGCACAGGGGGGCTCGACTAATGTTTGTCGACTGAGTGAAGAAGAATAGCTGACGGTTATAGACTGCTAACTTTGTGCCAGGCAATGACCTGGGCACTTTATAAACATATGCAAAAATTCCAAGAGGCAAGTACTTTTAATATTCCCATTTTGCAGATGGAAAAGGGGAGGTGTGGAGAGGTAATGAAACTTGTCCAAGGTTCCACAGCCAGCAGGTGGTGGACCTGGAATCTTATCGTAGGCAGTTCGGCTGCTCTCCAGTCTGGGATCCTGAACACTGCACATCCTCCTCCTCCTGAATGAACATAAGCACATCCAAAAAGGGGCTCTGAGACCTCTGTTTTTTTGCTTGTAGAGGATTCTCTTGGTGTGAGGATAGGTTATCCTGGATGTGGAAACTACTCTTGGAAGCTCTCCTGGCCCCCACAGGCTTGCTCAGCCATTTCCCCTTTGTGTTCCAGCTGCAGCTGGGGCTTACTGGTTTTCTTGTCTTCCTGACATGTAGTGGGTGATCTGGTACATTTTAAGCGACTAATTAGCTAAATGCAACCTCATTCATGCAGGACTTGACTGGGCAAGAAGTCAACAAAGAGGGAAGCTGAGAAGTGATTTTGGAGCTGAGATGGAGAAAGAGAGAAGCTGGGAGGAAAGATAAAGATGGAATTGTGAGAAAAAGAAAGTAGGACCAAGAATAACACTAAGTTAAAAAATGGAGCTCCCCACCGACTCCCAGAGAAATACATGTGTCTGCATCAGGAGGAGACCTGCCCAGCAGAAAATGAGAAACTTCTCCAGGGCTGCCTGCCTATTGTGAGTGACTGATCCCAGATGTATGAAGGTCAGTGCCTGATTCCCCCACGAGTGAGATGGAGTGAGGAGTGTGGCAGGAGGAGAAAATGGGCTTTGGAATCAGAGAGAACTGGGTTCAAAGCTTGACCCAGCCAGTGACTTGCTATGTGAGCTTGAGCCAGTTACTTGATGTCTCTGGGCCTGTATTGTCACCTTTCCAATGAGGACAGTAAATCCTACCCCGGAGGATTATGTTAGAACTGAATGGTGGTAACTGGAGAGAGGTGGCTGGCATGCGATAGTGACGTGGGAGATGGCAGCTGCCTTTTTGGCTGCACCCTTGCCATCCTGACCATAAGCTGTCCTGAGGTTCTGCCACACAGACCCCAACTGAAGAGCTGGTGTAAGAGGGAAGACCCTAAAAACACAGCGCTTGCATCTTGGATAACCTTTGATGTCACTGATGCAAACACAGAGCTTTAAATGTGCTGCTTTATTTGTAATTGGTCAGTGACCACAGGTGTTGGCAGATGCTCTGTGAAAACGGAGCAGGAGAGTCAATTTTCTTTGGCCAGAACAAAATTCAATACACTCATAAGAACAAATTGAAATGTTTCCAGCCAGAAGATCAACCCCCTACCCGTCATTTTTGCATTGTTTATTTTACAGGATTTTGAGATGAAGAGAGGAAAGTCAAATGGAGGTCAAGGGAAACGACGGAAACTATGATCTGGAGTCACTAACACAAAGCCATTTCTATTCTTAATTTCTTTTCAGGGCAGGTCAGGGGCTCCAATTAGAAAAATTCACTGAGCTAAATATGAAGGGCAATTAACAGAGCACTATTCAGCTCTGTGTAATTGGGCTTTACAGTCCACATCTGCAATAGGCAAGGCTGTTTATAGACCCTCACTTTCTCAGCTGCACAACATCTTCCCACGCATGCCGTGCTGGCGCTCAGCTGTCCAAGCAGCTGGGCTCTTCTCTCAGTTCTTTCTCGGGCAGCGGGTGTGTGTGTGTGTGTGTGTGAGTGTGCGCTTACCTCTGACTCTCCTGGGATGAGTGTTACCTGTCTGGCTCCACCTACTTCCAGACTGTTGTGAGGGCCAGTGGGAGGTATGGATAAAGCACCTTGAAAAGCTGGCCCCAGGGTGTGGCAGGTACAGATCAGTGTCCAGCTTAGAGCTTTGCAGGGATGAAGGGATGCTGGATTTGGTACCTAGTCAGAGACCTGGGACCTGGACAAGACCAGCAGCTCATAAACAAGCAGGTAGACCTGGCCTTTTCCAAATCACAGAGGCCAGAGCACCAAGCCTTCTGCTGCCTGGAGGGGTGAGGCACTGGGGTCCTGTGCTTGCGGTTGGAGAAACCGGGGGTCCAGTGCTGCTCTACCAGTGTGTGACCCTGGGCCACTGCTTATCACCTCCCAACCTCACTTTCTCATCTGAAAAATAAAATGGAGATGATACCACTGATCTGAAAGGTAAGTAATGAAGATCAGAGGTAATGTTTTAACCTGCCTGGCGCCTGGAGGTGGCAATATGCAGTAGCTCCTCCGTAGGTTCCTTTCAAGTCCACCCCTGAAGTTCCTTTTCATCTCATTTCGCCTGCATTAAAATTCAGGGGCTAGGGGATTCTAACTAGCCAGGGTCTGTAACTCCCAGCAAAAGGTGAGGGGCTGAGTCTTCTAGCTGGTAGACTGTATGTCTCGCATTTTGGGGAAGTTGTATTTGAGGCTTAAACTTGGAGGAAGTGAAATGTGGAGATTATTTTCTATCTCTGAGTCAGTGTGTCTCCTTTATTCCTTGATAGCTGAAAACAAAGATGGTGGAAGAGGGGCACTGCAGTGTCACTTGCTCAAGTGAGCTCTAACCTGCTGCCTGTCAGGACCATGTCTCCACGCATGAGAAGTCACAAAGCTGCCATAACAGTTGTCAGACCAGCCCCCCTGCTGCTCTGTCCCCCAAAGCCCATGAAGTCTCTCAGTCAGCAGTTTTGGACCCTAGCACTTTTAGACTTTGATGGGGAGAATCACCTCCAGATATCTGTGCCAATCAAAAGCCTTCTTGGCAAGAAGATATGCAGATGGCCAGTAGGCACATGAAAATATGCTCAATGTCAGAGAAACGCAAATCCAAAGTACAACAGGTATCACCTCACACCTGTCAGAATGGCCGTCATTAAAAAGTCCACAAGTGCAACTGCATGTAAATCAATGAAGTTAGAGTACTCCCTCATACCACACACACACACACACACACAAACTTAAAATGGCTTAAAAGACTTAAACATACTTATAGACTTAAATAGACAAGACACTATAAACCTCCTGGAAGAAAACATAGGCAAAACATTGTCTGACATAAATCTTAGCAATGTTTTCCTAGAGCAGTCTGCCCAGGCAATAGAAATAAAAGCAAAAATAAACAAATGGGAGCTAATTAAACTTATAAGCTTTTGCACAGCAAAGGAAACCATAAGCAAAACAAAACAACAACCTACGGAAAGGGAGAAAATATTTGCAAATAATGGAACTGACAAAGGTTTAATTTCCAGAATTATACAAATTAATACAAAAAAAACCCAATCCAAAAATGGGCAGAAGACCTAAACAAGCAATTCTCCAGCGAAGACATACAAATGGCCAAGAGGTGCGTGAAAAAATGCTCAAAAATGCTAATTATCAGAGAAATGCAAATCAAAACCACAGTGAGGTATCACCTCACACCAGTCAGAATGGCCATCATTCAAAAGTCCACAAATGATAAATGCTGGAGAGGCTGTGGAGAAAAGGGAACCCTCCTACACTGTTAATGGGAATGTAATTTGGTGCAGCTGTTATAGAAAACAGTGCAGCGATTCCTCAAAATACTAAAAATAGACTTACTATGTGATCCAACAATCCCACTCCTGGGCATATATCCAGAGGGAACTCTAATTTGAAAAGATACATGCACCCCAGTGTTCATAACAGCACTATATACAATAGCCAAGACACGGAAGCAACCTAAATGTCCATCGACAGATGACTGAATAAAGAAGCTGTGGTATATTTATAAAATGGAATACTACTCAGTGACAAAAAGGAATGAAATAATGCCATGGATGGAACTAGAGATTATCACACTAAGTGAAGTAAGCCAGAAAGAGAAAGAAAAATACCATATGATATCACTCATATGTGAAATCTAAAAAAAAAAAAAAGAAAGAAAGAAAGACAAAAGAGGACATTAATGAACTCATCTACAAAAAAACCCCCCACAAAACTAGAAAGACTCACAGACATAGTAAACAATGTTATGCTTACTGGGGGAAAGGGGGTGGGGGGGGATAAATTTGGGTGTTTGAGATCTGCAAATGTTAACTGCTATATATAAAAATAGATAAAAACAAATTTCTTCTGTATAGCATAGGGAACTGTGCTATTCAATATCTTGTAATAACCTTTAATGAAAAAGAATATGAGAATGAATATATGTATATATATGCATGACTACGATGCATATATGTAGGATGAAGGAAAGATGCCAATGAAGAGAAAGAGCTTCCCTGTGGGAAAAAGAAAGTAAACTTTGGATGGGTGAAAGGGGAGAGGATTAAGAACTCAGAGGCTAAAATGTGGAAGCAACTCAAGTTGTTCACTGCTGGACAAATGGATAAGCATCATGTGGTGTATACATACAACGGAATATTATTCAGCTTTAAAAAATGAGGAAATTCTGACAATGCTATAACATGGATGAACCCTGAAGACATTATTATGCTAATTGAAATAAGCCAGTGACAAAAAGATAAATGGTTTATGACTTCATTTATATGAGATACTTAGAATAGTCAAAGTCAGAGAGGCAGAGAGTAGAATGGTGGTTCCCAGGGGCTGGGGGAGAGGGGATGGGAGTTATGAAAAAAAATAACTTAAGAGGAAGAATAGTCTCTGGGACAGAAAAAGGACAGAGACAGTGAAGAGGGAATAAGACAGAGTGAAAATAAAGAACAGATTTGAGGTGGACCAGAAGGAATTGGGAGCTGTTATTAGGTAACTGTTATTAGACATCATCTCAGCAGAAGGGCTGGGGGTGCCCACTGAGGGTGAAGGTGTGCTGTAGGCTTGAACAAAGAGGAGGAGGTTTGGAGCCATTTCTGGAAGGGAGGCACGCAGGACCAGCAAGGAATGGACAAGGACGTGCCCAGTGTCAATGAGTGCTCAGCGGAGGCCAGTCGTAGGAAGGTGCAGTAGACGTGCCACCACGTTTGGGGTCTGGCTATGCTCAGCTAGACTCAGGGTCCTCAAGGTGGGGGACTCTTTTGGGGGCGTTACAAAGTCTGAGCAGGGCAGGGCAAGACACCCTCTCTTTCTATAGTCATGTTTAGAAGGGCGTCTCTGCATGTAGCTTTGCTTTCGGGGACGACGTTGCGAGGGGGCAGGGAAGCCTGTGAGCTGTAGTTTGCTGTAAGATCTGAGCTGCCCCAGGTCCCACAGCCTGTAACGGAGCCCCAGGGCTGTTGTGCTCCTAGTAAGCCCCCACGGGAACACCTATGATGTACAAGGGTCAGGAAAATACCTATAGATGGATTGCTTTGGGGTAAAAGATATCTGCAATCCTAGCTTTTAGGTCAAGTCTAAAGGGTCTTCAAGATATTTTTACACAGTTTTCATACTGACAGTGAGATATGCTGGTTTGTATTCAGTCTTCATTGCAGGAAGTAGCCTGGCACACAGCTAGAATTTACCAACTTATTTTAACTAGACTTTAACTGCCACAGAGCGGCTACGCCAGTAATGACTGCAAACCACATGCCCCACTTCTCTCCTGCAGTACCTTCAGCTGGAGACCTCCCTGCTGTTCTCGTGCATAGCTCTGCTCTTTATTATCAGGGATGACACTGAGGGGGCCAGGTTCAAGAGCCCAGTAAATTTTACCGGCATTCGGGAAGGAAGAAAAGGGGGGACTTTAACACACTGAAAGGTGTTAAAAATGGTAATTCTCCAGACTGCATGACAAAGAGCCTTCAGTTTCAAATTTACTGCCCCCAGCAGTAGTTTTCCTTGAGTAAGAACAGCCAAGCTGGCCATTATTCTGACATGACACTGATGCAAGCGAGTTGGAAACTACTTCCCTGGGGAGAATTTTAGAAAGCCAGGCCACGCAGCTGGACAGGCTCAGTGTTGCTCAAGGAAGTTGGGGGCTGTGAGTTTTAATTCTAGACTTTCTATATGACTGCATGTCTTAGGAACTGGGAGCTTCCTGGCACACACCGATTCATTTTGTACCCCCAGAGCCTGGCATCCATGTGTGCTTCATGGATTTGATACACAGTGAATCACCATTGGAACAGAAATTGGGTGGCACATGGTAGAACAAAATATTGACATTTCATAGCATCACCTCCTGGTTTCTGCCTCACTGGGGAAAGGAAAACTACCATGACAGTTGGAATAGTGGTGAATAAGAGCCTGTGTTCTGGCCGGAGACTGCTGGGAGTGAACCCCTGCACTGCTGACTAGCCAAACAGCCCCACTGAGCTACAGTGTCCTCATCTGGAAAATGGGACATCGTACTTGTACCTACTTCATAGATGGCTGTGAGGATGAAATGAAATAATACGGGCCAAGCCCTGGCATATAGCAGAATCACAATGATGCAAGGGAATTGGAAGTCTCTTGGCTGTCAATATGATTACTGTTCTCTAATCCTCCTAAAGATTCACTTCTCATCTGTCTCTGTTGCCTGAGGTTTTCCTAAATACACCAAACATGCAGGGTGTCCCTGCTCAGAGAGAAGCCGTGAGGATCAGTTAACTCACAGAACCCAGTGCAGTGCACAAGTCCTCCCACATCCTCAGGACATGCTTATGAGCAAATGAATGTTGAAAGAAATGTGCTCTCAACCTCTGGGAATTAAAAAACATACACATTAGTCTTACTAAGCAAGGGATTTAAATATTCTCATATGTGCAATACAATAGAACCATCAGATCCTTAGGTTTTGAAAATACAACAACTCACTGAAATTAATGAAAGTGTCTGGAGGTCAGCGGTTCTCAAATTTTACTACCTAAGAGTCTCCTGATAAGTAAAAAATTCCCAAAGAATCAGAATCGGTAGATCTGGGCAGAACGCAGTCATCACCATTTTAAACCAATCTCCCAGGTGGTTCTGATGCAACACTTCAGGGCAGCGTAAAAGCCTTCACTGAGAAACTCTAGAGGTAAAACTTAAAAATGTGAAGGGTACCCATCTAGAAGCAAGAACGTCCTTGTTCTTTTATTTTTAAGTTTCCTTCTTCTTTCTCCAGTGGGTGAAAGAGTGACAGGCTTGAAATTACCTTCAGTCAAGGACTGGGCTGGGAAAGCCTGGGCCAGGCAAGTTCTGGTGTTGTACAAGTGCAGACACGCTTAAAGGGTTTGCCACAAAGATTCAGAGTTACCTGGACATCCTAATGCCCGAAAAGCATCCAAAAGAATACTTCTGGATTGTGAAGCTAGAAGCCCATCTGTTTCTCAGTCTGACATTTTGGGAGGACCATATTTTCTCCATCAGGACTAAAGAAAGAAATAGTCTGCATTGCCATTGTAAATAATTCAAAATCTGAGAGGGCTTAATGTGAACCACAAGAATATGACCTGCAGTCACACGCAAGTCCAAGAAGAATGTGTCTAGATCAGCATTAAAAATATATTACTAAGAGATATATGCTAGACCCATCAGTCTCCAGGGGAGAATTTTCTGTATATCTGCATGACTTTTCAGGAAATGAAACCTCCCAGGGTCTGGATGCCACCTTTAACCTCCAGCTTGAGGTCACCAGTCTGTCCCAGCACGACATGCTGCTACAGGGTGTCACTCCCCCTTTCCCACTAATCTGTTGTAAATGTTGCTGTGAAAGGGTCTTAAGATTCAGCTATTAATCAGAACTAATTTAACAGGCTGTTGATGCCAGGAATGAAATTTTTTCAATTTGCAAAGCAGGGATAAGCAGATCAAGGAGAATGGTACGATTTCACAGGAAATACATTAAGCTTCCCACGCCTGCCTAAAGCGCTTACTGAGGCTCACCAGGGCGCAGCAAGGTGTGTTTGGGTGGATACATTACCAGCCCACAGAGAGTAATTATCAGGAACTTATAAACCATAGCAGGTGGAAGTTTCGACAAAATTTTCCTGACCTGGAAAGAAGGGTCACGATGCTATAATCTCTTTTAAAAATCTCATTGAAGTTTTAGCTCCACAAATTTTACACAAATGGTGCTACAGAAATGGTATTTTCTGCACTTAAATCTGCTTTATTTCCTCTTTTCATACTAAAGCTATGAGAAGTTACAAACTTATTAATTATCATTTGAGGCGCCAGACTTCAGACAGGAGGCTGATAAATGACTAAAATCATTTGCGATATACTGGAAATGTAGACAATCTGTGCTGAGTGAGAAGCTATGTTCTTGAAGAGATTTTCCAACAAATAACTGAACTGACCTCACCCGAGAACTCTCACTGCCTGTGCGGATTCCAGGTCACCTAGCAGTGTGTGGGTGCTCTTCTAAATGCAAGAATCTCTTTACTTTTTCACTCTAAGATTTCTTCTTTTTTTTCCCCCTGTAGATGAATGGATACTAAGATTGAAATTACCTTCAGTCATAGATTGGGAACTTTCCCCTGCACAGGGTTAGCATCTCCTCTGTAACATTGTGTAAGATTTAATGTGATCATCTCCAAGTCAGGAGGGACTGTGAGCTGCGTCATTTGCAGGCTCAATGTTAGATGAAAATTGTTCAAAAAGCAGGAGAAAGTGCCACAAAAGGTATTAAAATACAAAGCTTTTTCCCTTTTCCCTGTGTTCTCTCTCTCTCACCTTGTCACAGTGTTTGTTTGTTTTCACTCTTTTTTCCCTTTTCTTATTGTGGTAATAGACACATAAAATTTGCCATTGAACCTTTTTTTTTTTTTTAAATGTTTACACATTACATCTCCAGCATACAGTTCAGTGGTACCAAATACATTCCATTGTTGTGCAGCCACCACCAGTCATGACATTTTTTATTTGCTATTTAATGTCATTCTAAGTAAATAAAAATTAAACATTTAAATGGCTAGCATGAATTTTAACATCGTGCAAAGCCAGTTTTAAATGCAAATGTCAGAGCATTTAACTCATTTGTGCAATCATCGAAATCACACAGATGTATTTTGTCCCTGGAGGATGACTTGAGCTGGCCAGAGAAAACAATCACAGATTCAGGAAGGTTGGGAAGGAAGAGCAGGCCTCCCAGGCACACAGCGGCTCAAGGGAGCTGGCTGGGACTGGGTATCTGGCCCGGGGATACTTCAGAGCCTCAAGGTGCTGAGGAGTCCTGCCCCATGTGCCCTCTCAGGCCTGATGATGGCTGCTGATACCCCATCCCACCAGCTGATGGACCCACACATTGTTGTTTCCTGGCTTGGGGCAGGCCCTGGGGGATCTCCCCTTCCCACCAGAGGAACCCCCAGCTGGCTCAGGTGGGGGACACCCCCAAGGTATTGCAACCTTTGTGCTAGGTAAACGGATCCGGGTGGGCAATAGGTCCTTCCCTCTTTGAGTTGTGGTCCCTACCCTATGTCCACTACATACACTGCAGCACTGCCAGTCCTGGGCGGGATGGCCACTGCTGTGCCCTGCCCCCAAGGTGCTGCAGGATAGATGCATCCAACCGCGAATCTCCCCACCTGCACCTGGGCGCTTCCTGAGGTAGAGGGTGGCAGTGGTCACGGGGCAGGCACAAGGAGGGGAGACCAGGCAGGTCCCAGGTTCCGGGGAGCAGAAGAGTGGGCTGAGAACCCACCCCTAGGGAGCTGGGGATACAGGGTGGGGAGAGGGAGGAGGAGGGAGTAGGGAGGAGGAGGCAGTGGGAAGCAGGGCTCCCTGAACAGTCTCCAAGCTTTCCCGCCCAGTGCATGCTCCAGTGTGCCACTGCCCCATCAGACTTCACCTACAAAACAGTTTCAGGACTGGGCTGCAGACCATTAAACCACAAGCGCAGGGTCCTTCTGAGAGTGGGACCCTGTGGGACTACACCGGTCATGCGCTCGTGGTGCCCTGGGTGCAGGAGCAAAGAACAAGGAAGCGGGAGGAACAGCAGCACCGCCCATCAGCCAGGCCGGCCCCGCCCACTCCCAACTCCAGAACAAGGTCCTGCCCGACCCAGGACCGTCTCTGTGAAGAGTGCCTTTACTCTCTGGACAAAAGCCTTTCCTTCTCTTTACTATTGCCCTACTTTTCGCATAGCCCTCTTTTCTTCCTCCTCCTCCCTTTCCTGCCAACTCTGGATTTTAAGCCTGGTGCTTTGACCCGACCACCGGTGCTGGGGGCAATGTGGACAGCACTGCTTCCCGACACAGTTCTAAATTCAACATGCTTGTGGCTTCTTTTTAGAGTTTCCTTTGCTGCTTTTCCCCTCCTTGCTGCCCTTCTGCCTCAGTCTGTCTGAGCGACGGGAGATGGGAGATTTTTAAATTATGCTTCACAGTGAGTTAAGGTGACATTCTCTGCCTGGCCAGGTGCGGTGTGGCTTCAGCAGTCCATGCTGGTGAGGCTCTTTCAGCTCCAGGGGTGGGGCTGAGGGTGCTGCTTTCTAGGATTGTGGGACGCCCAAGAAGAAAGGAGACAGGGGGAAAAGCTGGAGAAAGCCACAGAAGCAGAGAAAATGTAAGGAAGGGACGTGGGAAGGTGTGTAAGGGGAAGAGATGGAAGGAGGGTGGCAATGAAGGGAGGGAGGGAGGGAAGAGAGGGAGAAGGAAGGAAGGGAGCCAGCTCTTTGCCAGCTCTACCCACGGGATTCCAGAGACTAGAGGCTTGATCTGGTAAAGCTGCTGCCCCCTAGTGGATAATACTATGCACACAGGCGCCGAGACAAGACTGAGGATCCCAGGGGGGAGGAGGAGCGTCAGCACCACGTCTCTTGCTCTCTGAAAATGTGACTCTGCTTATGAGTCTTCCCAGAGCACAGCCCGATGGATTATCGCCCTGTGACGGGGCGGGGGCTCCGGAGGGAACTGGGGTGTTGGTTAAATGGGACAGAAGAAGAGCGATGGCAAATCCCCCCTGGAGCTCCCAGCAGGACCAGAGCTGTGTTGGGAAGAGCTGGGACTTCTCATTCCCAAGAATCTCTACACAAATGAACTGTTTTTCCAGGGTGATCAAAGTTGGGGCTGTGTGAGTCAGGTGTACTCACAACCTCAAGTCTTGAAAGCCTTTTCTTCCTAGCAGTCTTATAATAAACCACTGTCTGAGGTCTTGTGGAGAAAGCACCACAAAGTCTCGAATTGTTCGAGAAGGGAGAAGGGAGAAGGGCACCTTGCCACCTGGCAGACTCACAGCCTAGAGATGACACATTGCTCCCTGGAAGAGCCCAGTGTACCCCCCAGAGATCCAGACTCACAAGAAGCTGCAGGCCCTCCTGTTCTTTCTGTCCCCTCAGTGATTAGTATCTCTTTCCAGGGGAAGATTTCACATTTGAATTATGATACAGACCCCACTGAGATCTTCCTCACAGCAGTAGCAAAACCTCATTTGCTGAGGGAACAATATGACCCCTGCCAAAGTCCTGGAGTATCTGATACGTTTACTGAGGTCTCTTCCGTGACCAGTAAGATATGAGAACAACATTTATCTCTCATTCAAGAGAGGAAGCTAAACCGTGCTAGTGAAGATGACCCTGCTCTTCTTAGAACAGACTTCCTGAAAACAGCGGTCCGTGGCTCACCCGCATCAGAATTACATGGAATGATGGTTTAAGAACTAGATTTCTGCAACCCCACTGCAGAACTACTGAATCTCTGTGGGTGAGGGGTCAGCATGCACATTTCAGTGAGCAGAGTTTGTCATCACATATTCAGTAAATCAGCGCTTGGAGCAGAGGTGGTCAAACTTGAGCAAGCCTCACAGTCACCCAGAAGCCGGTAAAACAGCCTGCAAATCTGCATTTCTAACAAGTTCCTGAGTGATACTGATGCTAGTTTGGGGACCACATGTGGAGAACCACTGGGTTAGAACAATTATAACAATTTAGTCTCGTGTCAGTCAGGTGTAGCCTACTTACTGTTCTCAGGAAGCCCAGAGGATCAGAATGTGGGGGGCAGTGGTGGGGGGGATGCTGTCCTGTCCCTCTGGGAGGTGAATGTCTGGGGATGCAGGGCAAGGCCCTCTAGCCCCCACGCCAGGCCAGTCAACACAGGGCCCCAGGGGGCAAATGTGGGCTGGTCCATGTGTCTGTCAGATAACCAGACCAGGCCTCTGGAGGCTGGCTCTTCAGACTCTCGGGAGCTCAGTTTGGTTTTAGGTAACAGTGGGATCATACGTCTGTCCAGTGGCAAGACATGAAGGATACAGTCGATCCCAGAACTAGGCTGGAATAATGAGAAGCACCCAAGAAGGCAGTCTTCATCACCATGGCTAACAGCTAGCTGCACATGTTCCCATGGCAACAGGCCACAAGGCCTCCAGGCTGACACCTCAGGGGTCTCAGGTCTCTGATGCTCCCTTTCCTCCATCTAGAAGGTGTGTAAGGCTGAGACCTCCACAGACCACGGAGCACGTGCTGGGTGGGCTGTGGTTCCCCGCCACCCACAGTGTCTGTCTCCTCCCCTCCTGACTCAGGCTCCTGTAGTTACCAGTATGGCCACTAGAGGTCTCAGCAGGACAATGATTACCCCGGGAAGGGGCCAGGAAGGACCTGGAAGGATGAAGCCTGAAAAGTGCTTTCCTCCACCCTCCTGGGCTCTCCAGCAAAGTGAAAAGTAAGGTGGGGGGCTCATGACGGCTGCCTGCCTGTCTAGTATCCTCAATGTGACAAAGGGTCTTGCACGGCTGCCCAGGGATGTCATTTTCCCCTTCATTCAGCGCTATGGTCATCATGTGAGAAGGAAGGGTAACACTAGGGCAATGATGCTTGCAAGGGGGCCTGCAAGAACCTTACCATGATTTCCAACAGCTGCTCCCTCCCAGTGACATGGCTGACTGGCATTTTTCAGTCCTATGTGAGGTGCCATGCAAATGCAGCTCTAAGAGTCCTCTAGTACAACCCTTCCAGCCAGATTTGCTCCCCGCAAAAAGCCCCTACTCCACCAAAATGCTGGAGCTGAACTTCTGTGCCAGTAATATTTTCTGAGGTCACAGCTCTCTGTAGTGCTGCATTTTGTCCAGCAGCATTAGAACCTAAGAAGTGCACAGAAAGTTATTCACCTCTGTGATTTCCCCCATCCTGTCCTGCTCTTCCCACCCAACTTTGAATCAGCATCAGATCCAGGGAAGACAGCTGCAGACCAGATGGGCTGTCTTGGAAAAAGTTGCATGTTAAGCCAAACTTGATCTGTGGAAACTGAAATGGGCCAAATGTTAAATCAGTGATGATTCTTGGCTTTATAAGAAAGATTCATCATAAAAATGCCATGGATTTACCACAGAAAAAGAAAGCTCTGTTAAAATGACATTGCATATTTGGTTAATCTCGGTATTTCTATAATTTTATGTGAACAAGGAGTGGACCTCAAAACTCTGCTGGAAGCTGGCAAGTGTGGGTCTCTATTGTTGCCTTAACTGGCTTTCAAATTATTCTCAGACTGCCTCAGAGACTCCCCTGGCCCTGTTAGCTTAGTAAGCAATACACTGAAAGGAGACAATGTGACTTCGTTCACCTACTGAGTCTCTGTAAGTTCCATAGCTCTAATCAGTGGTGTCATGGAAGGGAGAGCAGTGGAGACTAGCACTTCAGCAACTCCAGAATGCAGACATCAGCGTAGCTGGGCAGCCACGGCTGTGTCGTAGGTCTGTGGAGAGGAGGGCAGGCTACTCACCTCTCACCTGCACCTTCTCCCTCCTGCCCTTGTCCTTCCTCAGTTAAGAACAGAGGCTCACAGGGCTCTTGCTCCCATAGGCTGTCCCTATTTACACAGCCGGACTATAACTTTTTCCACAATCGTACTGTGAGAAATGAATACTGCTTGGGGGAAGCTGCAGGACAACAGCCCCAGGTTAGCAGCCAATTTAGCATCGTGTGGTTTCTGAAATCAGCTGTTGTCAAAGTGATTTTACAGACAAGGAGTCCAAGGTCCAGAGGGGTAGATTCCCAAGGTCACCCAGATATTTAACAGCAGAGGCAGGACTTGGTCCTTTCTTGGGGTGCTGGCTCCCTCACTTTCGTTCACTTCCTGGCTGTGTACAGGGTTCTCTCCCAGGGAGGAATGAGGTAGGACAACATACTGAGAAGATGCTTTGATGGAGAGAGGAGAAATGAGCTTGAATCCAGGCTCTGCCCCATTTGGCCAAGTGATTTTCCCTCTGGAGGCCTTAGTCATTGTCTATGAATGAAGGGGTTTGGGGTGAATCTCCCATCTCGAAGGACCCTTTAGCTCCAGAATTCTGGGTGTGTCTAAGCAACAGGTTGGGGTCTCAATACTGCAGCAGACTAAGTGCTCAGTCACGTCTCACGAGAGCCCCTGAAATTTTAAATTCTTGTCATCACTGAAAACTAACTTGTCAAGTTTCTTCCTAACGAATTCCCTTTCAACACGCACTTGAAACTTCAGGGAGATTGAGAACAAGAGAAAGTTCCAACCCTAAAATCACATGGGCAGGTGGGCAAGACTGTACAGAAACTCAGGATACTCTGTCGGGCACAAATTCCTTCTCCCCAGTTTATTTATTCTGGAAATCTAGTTTATCACATGCAAAATTCAAAGTGGAAATATAGCTTATATAGATTCAAGGAACACGAAAAGGAACTGTGTGTGTATACAATGAAGAGCCAATATAACTCACATTTGGCTTAAAAACTATTAACCTTTCTCCTTCAGAATCACAGGTTTGTGCAGTATATGGATGTGTGTGCATCATACACCCAAATACAGAGAAAATAATAAACAAATGAGAAGATGACCACTTTGTTCCAGGGCTCATTTTAGCCCTGTTACCTGCTATTTATTTTCACATAGCACCTACTCCCGCAAAGACTCTCAGAACAATAATCTGGTTGGACTGGAGGCCCCAGAAGAACCCTGCAGAGCAAAGATTCACTATGGGTGACCATGGCCAGCACTAGGGGCCAATATACATTTCCACTCTGCAGAGGAGAATGTTGCAGTGAGAGCATGGACACATGCCCAGAATCCTAAAAGCTGACAAGATGAGGGTTTGTTGTCAGAGAGCAATAACCCAACGCAGCTCCCAGGGGTCCCCAGCTCCTGCCTGGAAGGTGCCAGGCTGACAGCTGCACGTGAGCTGGCTCTTACCCACGTGCTGGGGATTGTGGGAGAGAGAAACATACAAACAACATCAGGAACAAAGACATAAGATCTATGGCTTAAAACTGACGGTTCATGCGGCCCCAGTGCCAAGCGGCGAAAGCGGGAGTCAGAACAGCGGAAAAAACATGCGGGAATGGTAGGCAGAAGCGCACAAAACACAGCCGGACCCATGAGGAGCCATGCTCACACTTACATGGTGTGGTCTCACACTACCTTAGTTTGCTTTAAGCATTTCCATCATCTGAGAGTTTGGGAGGGAAAAACAGAATGGTTAAAGGTAAATAAATCAAGAGCTCGCACTTTATTTTTAAAGGTTAAAAATAACAATGTTATTCCTGGCCATCCCATTCCTAGCCTGCAGAGAGAGACAGGTGACAATTCATAGAGGTGAGAAACGCAGTTCTGACAGCCAGACTGTGGTTTCATATCTTGGTTCTGCCACTTGCAGCTGTGTGACCCTGGGCAGGTGTCTTATCTTTCTGTGCCTCAGTTTCCTCATCTATAAAATGGGTCTAATAGTAGCACTTACCTCAGAAGACTGTGTGTAGTGAGGAGGCAGTGAAGTAATACATGCGAAATACTTGGAACAGTCCCATTCAATACTAAGCATTACCTAACTATTAGCTATCATTGCTGTTATTTTGACCTTTGCCTTCCTCAGGTAATACCATCCAGATGAGATGTTCACAGAAAACCAAGGACTCGGTGAGAATTTTAGATGCCCCATAAGAAAAACAATAGAAGAAATCAACCCATTCAGGAGAAAAAAGGCAGAGTTAGAAATGCACGGGTTGAGCAATGGCTCGTGTGTTGCTATAACTCTCCGAGGCCATCATTTCAAATTCCAAAGCAATTCAGAGTAGGTTTTTAAGAAAGAAAAATAAGATCAATGGCACACACACACAGACTGATTAGAATCTGAGGTCTGGTTCATGTGGGACAACTCAAGGCAGTGGACACATCATTAGATTCTCCCCTTTGGGTTGATGGCACCTTACATGTTCTAATTCGCCTGCACCCAGTGCCTCACATAGCGAGCGAATTGCTAAAAGGTGCCAGAGGAAGGACGGGGGTGGGGTGGGGTGGGCTGTGAGCACAAGTCACGCAGGACGACAGACTTCTCCCCTCAGTTCTTTCCCAGAACCATTCTGTCAGCTTTGACCTCACCTGGCAGGATCCTGTGGAAAGAATGGGACCTTACCCTAAAAGGAACCTGTAAGTAAAGTGCTGCAAGGAGGACCTGGGCCAAGTCTGCCTTTGCTGATCACACTCTGTGCCCCTGGATGGCTGGGACCAGTGCCCTGCAAGTTCTTCACTGCCACCTCCATCTCCCAGTGGTGCGTCTGCACACAGAGACAGAGCTTATTTAATACACGTGGCATTCCACGAACCCCAGACGGACAGGCTGCCCTTGCCTTCCGACCCAGGGATGCCCGATTCCTTCCCCTGGAACGCCTCCATCTCCTGCTTCCCACTCCACTCTCCTTAACTTCTCTCATCCGGCTGTTACCTGCTGGTGTCACTTCTTACTCATCACTGATCTCAGAAGGTTTCCAGAGTGGATGCTGCGGGCCTCTCCCCGTCACTCCGAGTTTCCTTACGCCCTTACTCACTTCCTCAAAGGTGGGGAGGATAGGGGTGGCCTTTGCTGGGATGTGAGCATTGGGATGAAGGGATCTGATTCTTTATAGGTGGAAAGTTGGGCGCTAAATGCATCAATTCCAATGAAAAAGTAAAAGCAACACTGGAAGTTTTCAGCCGCTGGAACACAGGAGGGAAGGACAAAGAACACGCCAGGGTCTGTTTAGTGGCTGAACTTAACCAACCTGTGCCAGAAAGGGCGAGTCACGGGCCGCCTGGGCAGGGAGCACGCCCACCCCTGGAGCACAGACCCTGTAGTGGTTCTCAGCTTCCACAGAGGTGCATTCTCCCAGCAAGCAGGGTGTGTGTGTATGTGTGTGTGTGTGTGTGTCCAACCACAGATTGCTGAGCTCTGAAAAGGCCTTTGCTTTGAGCAGTTTTAACCTGGACAATATTTTTTGTGTACATGTCACCCCAGCTACTAGTTGGGCCATGGGTTCCTACAGGCTGGGTTCTCGGGCAGCCAGCCTCTCACTCTGTCAAGCACAGCCGCCCCCAACTCCCCCCACCACCACCGGATTAGGGCTGCTGGTGTTCTGATCGAAGCCTCTTTTGTCCAGCAGGGAGGCTGCCTTTTTAAAGACACACACTCTGCTCTTTCCCAATCACAGGTACTGTTTCAAAGACACAGATGACAGTGCCTTGGTTCTGGAAGAGAGAGACACCTTGATCTGTTCAGCACCTCTTCTCAGGGATGCTATTTACATCATCAGAATGTGGTTCTGGCAAAACTACAAATGGGAGAAACAGGCAGAGGAGACTTCGAGAATCAAAGGGATTTCCAAACGGAAAAACCAGGTCTAATGAATTGCAGCAACCGAGACATTTAAACAGGATTATTAAGCAATTAGCCAAATTATAACTAATATGGGAACTTCAAGATGGTTTCAAAGGGAACCATTTCAAATAAGTCATTCTCTTGCTTTGGAGGGCTTTCATTCCATGCCATCCAGAAGATTGTCATTTTAACAGAAGAGACAGAGGCTGTCCCATTTTTCTTGTTGACGGGACAAGCAATGCCACATCTCCTGGAGGGTCACTGACCCCACCAGGCCACAGGACTCCACCTTGTTCAACAGCAATGGTGGCTAGGTTCTGCTCTGAGTCCCAGGGCCCAGTCCTCTCCCGAGGCAGGACAGGCGTTTCCAGGCATGAGCTGTCAGGCTGTGTTTCAGTGGGGAGCCTGTGCCGGAGAAAGGTCAGAAGAATGGGTTCTATCGCCAGATGAGAGGCTGATGTCTGAGTAAAATTTCGGGTACTCTGACGCTCTCTCTTGACTACACAGGTCTCAAGCAAACCTCCTTTGGATCCCTCTGACCCCTAGGAATTCTCCCACAGACCACAGGTGTGAAATTCCCATCGTGGCTGAGGCAATGGGACGGACTTTATATACACGTTTCCGTGGAAGGGGGGAGGGGGAGGGGACCCCACAGAGACAAGGAGCAGCATTACCCCTCCCAAAAGGCAGTGGTGGCGGCAGTTCCACGCACACGCACTGGCCAGCGTGCTTTTCTCTCTGCTACAGACACGGACAGGCCTGTACCATCGCTGCTTGTATGGACACCTCTGACTGTTCAGGGGGCTCACTGCGTGCGTGTCACTCTCAGAGGGGAAGATCAACCAGTAGTCCGAGAGTCCACTCATTAAGAAATTTTATCTATAATACTCAAAACATAAAAAACAGACGTAGCTTTTCTGTTTCCACTTGATTTACTCACACTTGAGCGAACAGCTGCCTCATGCACACACTGCAGACATTATAGAAAACACCCCAAATGCCCCTCTGAGTACTTGTGTTTGATCTGGGTGATTTGTACTAAGCCCTGGGAGACTGGGTTCTGTAGTTTAATTTCCCGCTTCCCAGGGGGTAGCCGGATAATAGACAGGAAAGCTGAGTATTGACTGATTCTTTTCCCCTTCAAATGCATCCCCCTCCTGGGCCTCTGAGGCACGTGGTGGAGGGGGACAGTGAAAGGAACAAAAATGCAAGAGAGTCCTAGTGAAAACGATTTTCAATTGAGAGGCTTTTCGGAGAAGACACGCAAGATGTCACTGCAATTTATTATCGGAACCGAAGAAATCTAGGCTGGATGTGACCTTTGGAATTAACTATCCAGTCCACTGCTTCACTTGACAGATGAGGAAACGGGGGCTCAGAAAGGACAAGTGAGAGCCTGCTGCAGAGTCAGGGTTAGAGGCAGACCTCCGACCCCACCACACTAGGTTTCCACTTGCAGTGGAAGAGCACAGTTTCCCAAGTGAGGACACCCATTAGGGAATATAATAGGAGGCGTATGCCAGGCCTGCCCTCTGAGTTTAGAAAGGTTTAATTTCTTCATAAGCAAGCTAAGAGCAAAGTTAGAAAACTGCTCCCCCACTCCCCACCGCCCCAAGATAAAAATCAAATGGTGTGTGTGTGGTCTGCCTCTCAGTCACTGATCCTTAAAACTGAATAAACTATGGACCCCTTTACAGGAAAATAATCCTCTAAGATCTATCATAAATTTTCTGAACCAGCATCTGAGAAACATTTACTTAAGAAAGATGAAATCTTCTTTGAACATGATTTTCAACTGAGAAGTCTCAATGAAAAAAGATAAGTTTTATCTTTATAACTGGTAAAATGAAAGCACAAAACCTAAATACCCTTGTTAAATCCAAAGACCCCCACCATGTCCCCACAAGCATATGTCCCTGAAACCTGATTTGAGAAACATTGTCCTAGCTAAGAATTCATCTCCGGTTTCTTCCCTGGGCCTCTGAATGAACTTCCCCAGCTTATATCCCTTCTACCTTCATTCCTTTGGCAGCCACTTCTTTTGTACAGAATGAATACTTTAGTTCACATTTTTGCACCAGAGCCTGTGTGTCCTGTATTCCTGTTGCCTCGTCACCCTTTCTGAATCTGGGGTCACTTTGTGATTTTTCTGATATTTCTTTTAGATGAATACTCAGCATAATCCTGCTTTTATGGAATGGTATTTTTTTTTTTTTTTAATAAAAATGCTAGTTTTTTTTAAACAAAAGAGATTCAGGTTCCCACCTAGGCAGCATCAGCCACCATCTGGATTTCAGGAATGAAGTCCCATCAGTTAAAACGCACATTAAACACCTCAGCTGGCCTTGTCTGGTAGCTAAGTTCCTTGTTTTACAGTCTCAACAATTTAGCATTGCCATCTTGTCCTCCCTCTGGGGTGACAGGTGGCTAAAAACACATTTAGATTTTCCTCTGAGGGGGAATTTCTCTTTCCTTGACAGTCTCTCTCTGCTCCGCGTCTCAGACACAGACAACTAGGAATTTGCCAGGGAGCTCCCCTTGGGAGTGTCTCTTTCTTGCCTACCTGCATTCATCTATCCTGGGTCAGAATTTTCTTTTTCATTAAGAATTCATTCTCCAGTGAAAATGTAAGCCTGGTAGAATTCTTCCAGGCTCCTTATAGCCATGTTGTTGTCTTTGTTTTGGATTTTATGGAAAGTGATTAAAGAAAATGGAATGGGTCCTAGTTCTATATTATTTTGACTAAAAAGAAAAATGAAAGAATGTTTCTTTATACCTTACTTGTACACTCCAGTACAGCAACCTCTAGACACATGTGGCTCTTTAAATGTAAATTAATTAAAATGAAATACAATTAGAAACTTAGTTTCTCAGTTACATTTCAAGTGCTCAGAAGCTGCATGTGTCTGGGGCACTGTATGGGACAGAGCAGATATAAAACATTCCATCACTGTCCTGTGGGATGGTGCTGTTCTGTAACATTTATCATGCTCTAAGAAAATCTGAATGTAAGCCATGTACTGTGCACTAGACACTGAATTCCAAAAAAGATGCAATGAAACATAAATATGGAAGATATTTTCAGTCAAAACCCATCTGTAAAGTACTGAGGATAATTATGTAATATATTTTATAAACAATACAGGTGGGAATCTGGCTGTCTTTACGTACAAGTCAGCCATACAAAGCCTCATCACGTAATTCAGATTCTAAGAAGATCAGCCACTATTTAAATGAAGAGATAGAACTAACTTCCTCTAAAGGGAGGTGCGCGTGTGGGGTTGGGGATGGAGGAACTGTCTGGGGAAACGTAGCATAAACACCTGGGAACCTGTGTCATCTTAGACATTTCCTCCCCTACCCAGACAGGATTAGGATTTGTCAGAGAGGGGAAGTACTGCAGGTGGAACTTGTGTAGTTTGAAAAAGCTCCTCAAGTGGTTCTCAAGTGTCTTCTCACTCCATCTCTCTAGCTGGGAACCATGGCTCCAAAAAATGGCTAAACTGGCTGGGGAGATGTGCCTAATCACAGAATATCAGGATAATTTATCTAAGTTATATATATCAGTCCTTATACAGGTTGTATTAGTCAGAGTCCTCTAGAGAAGCAGACCCAATAGGAGACAGATAGACAGACAGGTTAGAGACTGATGGTAAGAAATGGCTCATGCCAAGCAGTCCCATGATCTGTCATCCGCAAAACTGAGAACTGGAAACCCAGTGGCATAATTCAGTCCGAGTTTAAATACCTGAGAACCAGGGAAGCAGAGGCTGTTAAGTCCCAGGCTAAATCTGAAGGCACTCCTGAAAGGCAGGAGGAGATGGCTGTTCCACCTGAAGCAAGAGAACAAATTCACCTTTCCTCCAACTTTCTTTTCCATTCAGACTCTCAACAGACTGGATGATGCCCTCTCGCATTGGTGAGGGTGGTCTTTTTTACTCAATCTGTTCTATTCTGGAAATACCTTAACGACACATCCAGAAATGATGTCTTACCAGCTATCTGGGCATCTCTGAGCCAGGTAAAGTTGACTCATAAAATTAATGATCACATAGGTTAAGTTCTGGTTAGAGAGGAGAGTCTCATGGGTAAGTCTGCACAAAAGTCTAAGTAGAGTGAGTAAAGCCCTTCTGGTTAGCAAGGTTACATTGCTTCTCCAAAACAGTGTGAGTAAATATTGAAGGCTGATCATTGAATGTTTATTCATTCAACAATCACTTATTGAACATATAATAATATCTATCAAACACCATGATATATATTGTGAATATGTTAAAGTAAGTAAGGCATGGAGTTGGCAGCTGAATTCCTGTATGGGCTTTGGAGTCAGCCTGGTTTCAAATCTGGTACGCTCGAGCTGCGTCCTCAGGCAAATTACTAAACTTCTACAAGGTTCAGTTTCCTGCATTAAATTGGGGATAATGCTAGCACTTACTTCATGGGGCTGTTATGAGGACTGAATAATAATAAGGCACACAGTAAACATTCAGTAAAACTTAGTGACTACAGTATCATTAAGGAGCATACAGTTTAGTGAGGAAGATGAACTGACTCAAGCTGTACTCCTTCTCACTGCAGAGGTGGCTGGTTCAACTAATAATGAAATGGTGCTAAAGAAGTCAAAGGTAAAGGTTCAATCCCTGCGTGGGCCAATCAGCTGCAGGGTAGACCAGATGCCCCTGCCTTTAGCCCCACCGTCTCACAGGAGTGGGCCTCTAGGAAATCAGGATGATGGCACATGGACAATCAAGTGTGGGAGGTGAGAATGATCCAAGGTGGAGTTGGTCCAAGTTCCTTCCTTCAGAGATGAGCAGACTAAGGTTCAAAGTCAAAGTACTTCGCCAAACTTTAAAAATAACCCCTTGGTGGCTGAGCTGAGGTTAGAACCTGGGGTCCCTGATTCCCTGCCCAGTGTTCGTTGTATATGAATTGATAGTTTCCTAATGGAAGAGAAATCTTCATCACCACAAAATGTTAGGAAAGATGCTTACGTTACTATCACTGGGCTACGGGGTTATTTCCAAACACAGTGCGTTAGCTCCAGAACCCAGACCCCACAATGGGCGCAAGTTTCATTTGTCCTCAGAAGTAAATCAACATTCTATGAGACACAGCTCCTAGAAGGGACTCAGTGCAGACTCACAACCTATAACAGCCCAGTGTTCTCAGGATCTAGTTTGCGGTACATCCCCAAAGCCAACCAGGCTCATCACTGTTCAGCAGGCGGTAAACCTTCAAACTTTTTTGTAATGTTAGACCGACTGGGACTGCACAGAGAACTACTGAAAAACAGGGTGCAGGAAGGTAGGACCCCATCTTCATGTTCACTGCAGCCCTGGTACTACCTTTCTTGGTCATTATTTCTCAGGGCAGATGTCTCCCTGCTTCAATCACTGCTTTCATCTTGTCACCTCCTGAAAGCACAAATGACGAAAGGACCGTGGACTCTGCAGTATGTGATGGCCTCTAGGTCTGCTGAGCACTCTTCCTGTGTGGCTCTATGGGATAGCTTCTTCCAAAGACAATGAACACCTCAGCATAGAGGGCCAGCCGTTCACGGTGACAGCCGAGAAAGGTATAAGACAGCTAGGAAGCACACTAAAAAATGTAAGATTACATTGCTCCCAGTTCACAGCCATCCAATGGCTCCCATCACAGCTGGGATGAAATCTGAACTCCTTTGCGTGGCTTACAAAGCCTTTGGATCTGGCCCTTGCCTACTTTCCAGCTTCATTTCATACCCCTCTCCCCTCCCTCAGTACTGTCCAAACTGGCTTTCTTTCCGCTCCTCCTTCCTCCCACTGCCTGGAATTCTTTCTCGCATCTGTTGTTGGATCAGTGCCTCCCGATTCTGGCTTACAGGCCCTGCCTGAACATTAGGCCTGGGATAGCTACTCGGTCATAGTCTCTAATATCACCTGGGTTAAACTCTCTGCACAGCACTTGACAGTATCTGCCACTTCCTTGTCTTTTACATCATGTATCGCCTGTGTCTCCCCAGCAGAAAACAAACTCCAGGAGAAGTGGGATTTTGTCTAGCAAATTTATCTCTCTCTTCTAGAACTTTACTTAGCACACAGTAGGTGCTCAATACATATTTTCTGACTGAAAGGAATGGATGAACAAGTGATGACCGTGTGAGGACCACAGCTCATCTAAACTCACTTCCTTGCTGGTGCTGTCTGTGCCTACAGTGAATCTCCCAGGCTCTGGGTATTGGTGGACTAGATGCAAAGTGTGGAGAACCCTGGAGAGCAAATCCAAAAACCGCTCTTATCAGCAAAACATACAGCAAATATTGTTGACTGAACAGTAATCAATGAATGCTTACTCTGTGTCTAATACTAGGGTCTTGATGGGGATTCACTCATTTAATCTCAATCAATTCATCAGATAGGCACTATTCTCATTTCCATTAGTGAGGATCAGTAAACTGAGGTCCTTAAAGTTAAACGTAACACCCACAGCCCACAAGGATAGTAATGGAACGGCCAAGATTGACCCCTGGGGCATCTGACTCCAGAGGCCATACTGCTAACTGTTGTAGAAAATTTACAATGGAACCCACACAAGAGAATGCAAGGAAGGAATGAATGGCAAAAAAAAAAAAAAAAAAAAAAAAGAAAAGAAGAAAGAAAAAAGGCAGAGAATAGAAATTTATATTTGTTTAATGAATATAAATCTGGCTGACAACTGTCTCCTACTCCATCAAAATAAAAGGCATCCCTATCTCTCCAAGGCTACCACGGCCTTCAGCCGTGGGAGAACGTCCACTGAAATGAACAGGTGTCTCAGCACTAGGGGGATCTAGCAAAGGGATTCCCTGGGCACGTTCCATCCGAACCATCATGAAACTGAAGCTGCTTTCTCTGCCTCCGGGACCTAAGCAGGTCACACTGAGTGGACTATGCACATGTGTGCTGGTTAGCCAGCCAATGGAACGTTGGAGCCCGTCCGCTGGCTTTTGGCCTTAAGTCTTCCTTCTGTCCACCTCCCCTTTGTGCAACTGTTTGTCTCTGCCGGACAGTGACAACTGCCACACCGTCTCTGTTGTCTGGACTTGCCATCTTATCCCTCTTGTCCATCCAGATTCCTCTGAGGTCTACTAGGTCTAAACAGGTCCTTTTAGGAAGCAAATGATGCTACAGAATATTTAAGGTCAAGAGGCAAAAGCACTGGTGATGTCTAAGGGTATCTAGGAGATACAGGAGAGCAACAGGTGAGGATTCAGAAGGAGCTTGAGGTTCGGCCTCGATGGAATCCAGAGACAAGAAAGTCCTCCTGAGGATTTAGTTATTCTAACCATCAGGAGTGACCTTTGCATCAAGTAGAAATACTGAACAGAAAGATCCTAAGACAAGGTGGTGAGGCATGACAGCAGAGAAAGAGCTTTCTGAGGTGGATAAAAAGTGTTCAAAGTGAGAAATAACAGAGAAAAAGAAATTCTTTTGGACTCAATTTGCTAGGTTAAATATGCTTTACAGGACTATTACTCTGTGACACATTTGGACATAGTGAACATTGGTTATGAAGGAAATTCTCTCCTCAGATGTATGCACTCAAGCCTTATGAATTAAAGTCACTAAACGTGCAGCTGGGAGCAAAATCTGGTCTTTCATACTTACTTAACTCATTTTTTTTAACATTCCGTGGAGAATGGAGTACTATGATTATTAGGACGGGCAATGCGACCAACTTCAGATTTTCCACCATAAAGGGTCAATGGCAGTTATCTGGGGCAGCTAAACTCCCAAATATGCAAGTCTGTCTTCTGTGCCAAGCTCTTTAACTGGAGCAAAAATAAAAAAGGATAATGCTGATTTCTGTGAGTTTCATGCCATTTCAAAGTTTCCTCACTATTCTAGCTTTGCTTTCACCAATACATACTAAAATGGCAAAATACAGGAACAAAGGAGAGGCAAAGGGACAGGAAAAATTTACACAGTGCACACGTCACTACTGAAAGGCTAATTGCAGAGAGGGATTGAGACTGTCTGCTGTATGACAGGCATTTCCTTATGCCATCTTAGGCCATTTCCATGACATCTTTGAAGGCAGGAATTATTAACCCTCCTTTTACAGATGAGGACAGTAAGTCCAGAAGGCTTTAGTCTCTCACCCAAAGTCACCTGACTAGTAAGCGGTAGCGCAGGTTTGCTGGGGATTCAAATTCAGGGCTAGCTGCTCTGCAGACGATACACTACTGAGCACACTATGTGTGTTGTACAGCATTCTGGAGCATCTTTTCCTGATATATTAAGGTATTCTATGAAACTTTACATCTTAAACTTCACAATTATTTTTGTGATGCAGGAAAATTCCTGCTGCCTCTATTTTTTCAAATGAGGAAACTGTGCTGCAGGGAGGCTCTCAGAATCTAGAAATGAGACCGGGGTGTCTGGTAAGGTCTGGTGTGAGCAGGGTCCACGTGGGGACTGGGAGAGCGCAAGGGGCGGGGTGGGGGAGGGCAGGGGGCTGCAGGTCACTCTCCCACGTGGCAGTGCATGCCTCTTGACTTTCTCTTTGATATAGGGCAGGACGTGGTTACGCATAGGCTGACCTACACCTTCAGGTTCTAAATGTTGTTCCCTGTGTGGTGCTTTAAATTTTTTGGCTTTTTCTTCAAAAGAAACAAACTCAGTTTTTCTTAAGGAAAAAATGCTCTCGAGTATGGGAAAGTTTTGAGAGCACAGCTACCTTCTAAAGCTCTCTGTCCATAGTTGGAACTGCCTGAATTGAATTTTCCAGCAGTCAGGGGAACGAAACACTGCACAGACTGCACTTTCATCAGCACTCTCTCTGGTAAATTTTAGCATTACCCTTATGCCTGGATAATATATTTTTTTTGTTAAGAATAAAAGTGCAGCTTGATGCTGTACTACTTTAAGATAACTTAGCTTGGATAAGAGTAAAATTTTTAATCTGTTAAAGATGAAAATGGTCACTTGGTAAAAGGGTCAATGTCTAGCTATACATATACAGTGAATTATAGGAGACAAATTATCAAAAGAATAACCTTTTATTTTTTCTAGTCCCTCTCCAAGGTAGAGTCACCATGTCTTGTCCAATCAGGTCGCTTTTGAGAGTGAAAATGGAAGTTATTAATAAATTATGTCAGGTCAGCGAGGTATAAAACTACTCAGGAAAACGAGGATGGATACCCATCCTAGCCAAAAGGAAACCAAGTTTCCTTTTTCTAAAATTTCCATGAGAAACTCAGCAGTCCATGACTTAAAAGGCACTTGTGATCTCTATCCCTCCTTGCTGCAGGAGTAGGTCCTTTTATTTATTTTTTTCCTACTCTCTTTCTTTGTAATTCCCCATTTCTGCTTGCCTTTGATGGTGAGGGGGCAAGCCAGGCTGAGGACCCTTGGTCAGTGAGAGCAGGACCCCCTGGGAGGCTCTCGATGGGGGTGCTCTGTCTGCCTGGGGAGTGAGGGCTGGTTCTAAACCCCGAGGCCAGGAGTCTGGGCCAAGCTGCCGCCTGGGCCTCACAGGGATGGGCTTTGGGAGTCAGGGTGTTTTTTCCTGCCTGAAATACAAACGTGATGGTTGGAGCTGTAGCTGTACCTTATGATCACAAGGTAATCTATGATCTCAAAGACAGAAGCTGAAGATAATACAGCAAAATAAAGAAGGAAACTGGAATATTCTTGAGGTTATGGAGCCCCTGTGCCAGCCTGACTGCCATTAGACTTCATATCATATGAAAGAAAATCAACCTCTCTGTGTTTAAGGCACTCTTATTTGGATTTTCTGTTACATGCAGCCGACTCAATCCTGAAATATACATTATTTCATTTAATCCTCACACTTTTGGATTATAGGTCTTAGTATTTCTATTTTATAGATATGGAAGTGCAACCAAGAGGTTATTGTGTCCAAGGACACATAACTAGTAAGTGGTAGAGGTAAGATGTGATCCTGGATCAGTCTGACTCCAAGGTCTTCATAATTCCATGCTGCCTCTCTCTCTCTCCACCCCCCACTTCTTTTTTTAACGGAGCAGCCAATATGTGATAGTAAATTCTGCACCAACCCACACCATGCACCAGCACTACTGTCGAAATATGCTTCAGTCCATCAGGCTTACCATTGCTGTGCTTGACCCATGCCAACCTGAGTGGGGAAGGGAAGTGACCATTTGTATCCCTCTGATCTCAGTCCCAGTTCCTTCTCTCATCCTCCTGCCTTAATATGTTCTATCTCATGTATACGTGCCTGATTGAAATGGACGATCAAAGCTAAGTCCTGTTCTGCCTTGAGTTACTGGACCTATGACTTCCAGTGTCCACTCTGTGTGTGTCTAGACACCAGCTGAAATGCACAACCGTGAATATTTCCAAGAAGGCAAGTTACAAGCTAGGCTCTGTGATTTCCAAGCTCCTAAATCTTGTTTGAATAGTTTATTAGCCATATCTCTTTTTCTTTTTCTTTTGGTTCAGCTTAGTGGCCCTATCAGCAAATGTGGAGGTTGATTTACAGTTTGTACTTTGTGCACTTTCGGAAGCGGAGCGAAAAATTGAAAGGCTTATGTCAAGCCCATTCATTCACAGACACATTCAAAACCAAATTAATTTTAAAGCACTTATGGGCTGTTTAATGTTTCTGAGTTTTGCTTTACAAATCTATAGTGATCTTTATGGCATAATATATATTTCAAGCTAAAGGTATTGTAGATTTGGAAATACAGTTTTTTAAATACATAAAACATTCTGGGATGAAATACTTCAGAGGATGAGAATTAAGCTCAGAATGGAGAAACCTAAAACTGCTCAATAAATACAATCACCTGGAGACAATAAATCAAATGGGCTCAGAGTCAGAGAATGCTGTAGCTGGAAGGGCCCAAGAGATCATCCAGTCTGGCCCTCTCATCTTAGAGAAGGGAAAACTAAGGCCCAGAGCAATTCAGTGCCTGTCGTAGTCACAAAGCTGGTGAGGACAAGACCAGTTCTTGAACCTGGGCCTTCCAAACCACATTCAGGTGAAAGATACTTACAATATTAAAATTTTTGGAAATAGAAATGTTTTGGAATGAACTCATCTTCTTCTGAAATTATTTATAAATCTGGGGAGCTGTCAGTAACATTCTCCACATACTGTGCTGCAGGACCTACAGGTGTACCTTCATGTGTCACTTTTTCTGTTCATCACATACTGCTATGGACAACAATCCTACTGTTCAACACGTCTACACTCATCTCCTCACAGACTATAAAGTTCTGCAGGCTTGGGAAATAGACATTTCTCCAAAGATGACTTACAGATGGCCAACAGGCACATGAAAAGATGCTCAACATCAGTAATTGTTAGAAAAATGCAAATCAAAACTACAATGAGGTATCACTTCACACTCGTCAGAATGGCCATCATTAAAAAGTCTACAAATAAATAAATGCTGGAGAGGGTGTGGAGAAAAAAGAACCCTCCCACACTGCTGGTGGGAATGTAAATTGGTGCAGCCACTATGGAGAATAGCATTGAGGTTCCTTAAAATATAAAGATAGAGTTATGATATGATCCAGCAATCTCACTCCTGGGCACATATCTGGAGAAAACTCTAGTTTGAAAAGACATATGCACCACAATGTTCACAGCAGCACTATTTACAATAGCGAAGACATTGAAACAACCTAAATGTCCATTGACAGATAATTGGGTAAAGAAGTTGTGGTATATATGTGTGTGTGTGTGTGTGTGTGTGTGTGTGTGTGTGTACATACATACATACACTACTCAGCCTTAAAAAGTCCACTGACAGATGAAAGGATAAAGAAGATGGGGCATATATATACAGTGGAATATTATTTAGCCACAAAAATGAAATAATGTCATTTGTAGCAACATGAGTGAACCAAGAGATCATCATACTAAGTGAAGTAAGTCACACAGAGAAAGATAAATATCATATGATATCATTTATATGTGGAATCTAAAAAAAATGATACAAATGAACTTACTCACAAAACAGAAACAGACTCACAGCCAGAGAAAACAAACTTTTCGTTACTAAAGGGGAAATGGGGGGAGGGATAAACTAAGAACTTGGGATTAACAGATCCATGCTACTATATATAAAACAGATAAACAATAAGGAACTATTGTACAGCACAAGGAACTATATTCAATACCTTGCAATAACATAATGGAAAAGAATCTGAGTGATTCAGATTTACATATATATATAAAAACTGAATCACTCTGTTGTATACCAGAAATACTGTAAGTCAACTATACTTCAATAAAAATATTTTTTAAAAAAGTTCTGGAGGCTGGGACTCCATGTTAGTTTGGTTTTGTATCCCTTGCAGGGTGTAACCCCAAGCCAGTCACACCATAGTCAACAAGCACTTCTTGGGTAGAATGAACAATGAAAACAAAGCAATCTCTGGGTACTAGCCCACTGTCCTTACTTTCCCACCCATGTCCTTTCTATGTTAACCCTTTGCTGAAGAAGATAGCTATTTTGAACTTCCCTTCCATCTAGGATTCCTCCGAACTGATATGGCTTACTTAGTCTTAGGGGTGGACAAAGAGCATTCTGCTAGACACAACATTGTAAAATGATTATAAATCAATAAACAATGTTAAAAAATAAAAGACAAAAAAAAAAAAAAAAAAGAGGGTTCTGCTAATAGGCCATTGCTAGCCCATAGGGTGCCTTTGAAGGAATCAGAAAGTCACTTCTTCCTTGCCAGTGTTCTCAGCCAGGGGAAATTTTGGATCTGAGGGGATATTTGTCAATAATTGGAGACATTTTGGTTTGTTACAACTGAAGGGTGCTATGGCTTAGAATGAATAGAGGCCAGGGACACTGTTAAACATCTTGAAATGCACAGCAAGGTCCCCACACCCAAGAATTAGCTGGTCCAAATGTCAATAGTGGTGACACTGAGAAACCCTGCAGCAGAAGGAAAACTTTCGGAACTAGACTAGGATAAAATATCAGGGACTTTGTTTTTACCTGATAAATGTGTTATGGTAAGAATTTAGCATTTCCTGCATCAAGTATCTGCTTGGATCAAGACTGAATACTTTTTAGATTTGTATTTTGAAGCATCATGACTACACTAGAGTTTATTCAGGCTTTATAGTTCTACCTTGAGAAAGACTCTTTGGACTAAGATCACTTCTGAGCCCTAGGCTACTGAAAGCTCGTCCAGTCACTTAGTCTCATGGAAACCTCCTTAAAAGGATAAAGCCCCAACTATGACTGCTGGGTGTGAATCACTGAGAGATCCTCCCCCCTTCCTCTTCCTGGTGATACTGTCACCAAACTCTAAGTTCAGCCCCCGCTGCTTCACCAAATAGGCCCTTTCTCTCCCTGGTGTTGATGCCTTCCTAATATATGCAGGCTGTTATATACTGTCCCCACCCGACAATTCAGGGGAGCTAAGTAGCTCTCTAAAACTCTTGGTAAATTTACCAACCTTTGATTACAGTACTTAATCTGTGTTTGCAAAGTGCTTCGCCTATATTCTTATTTGTGCAGTTTATTGCATCTAAATGAGGTTTCACCTAGAGCTGGGAGAACTGGTTATTTAATTCATTTCTCTGTGAACTCAGCTTTTGCAACCCTAGATGCTCTGCTACATGAGGCCACTAGAGATAGCAAAGACAAATTTAGATAGCAGTGCAGTGAGATGGTCACACTGTAGGTTAAATCAGATCCCCCAAATTCAGGTCCCACCTCATGCACATCACATGGAATGCCTTTAGTGGGTCCAGCCTTTGTCTTCCAGAACGTTTGGGCCCATGTGGTTAGACCTTCTGGAACTTGGGGATGTGGCTCTCCCTGAGGAGCAGGGACAGGTAAATGTACTTAAGGGATAATTCAGGATTTCATTTCAGAAGCACGAGAACACTCCCCTCCTCAGCCCTAACTTCAGAGTGCATCTATCTTCAACCACCTCTTGCCCACAGCTGCAAGTGCTTCTGAATCTGAACTCTTCCTTCCCTAACTCCTCTGCTCCTGCAGAGGCACCCCTGCCAGACCCTGAGGTCGATGCCCTTAGCAGGGGGCCTGTGCTACTATGATGTGGTCCACAGAGCTTTGGAGGAGGAGGGTGTGGGGCAGCTCGCCAGCCTCACTTCCCTCATGCCCTCACCACTAGGGACACTTGCTAAAATCTATGGAATTGTTCTTCTCTGGCAGGCACTCCATGCACACTTATTAAAAATTCAACACAACGTAATAGCACTTTTTTAAAGACAGAAAACATGCACAAAAGATCAATCTGGGTATCCAGAAGGAGTGACATCAGCAAGATGGCTGAAGAAGATGTTCATCTCTTATCCCCTCCTCGACAACAAGTGGGAATCCATCCATGGACAAAAGTGCCTTTATGGGAGCTGTGGGATCCAGGTAGGAGACTGTGAAACCCCAGGGAAGTCCAAGAATGAGGAAGGCTATGTTAGGAGACAGGCCCTCACCCAGACATCTGATTCACACGGTCGTGACCACAGGCCCAGAAACAACACCGCCTCCCTGAGGATGAGGCCACAGGCCCATCTGGCTTTGGTTCTGTCTCATGGATCATACACCGAGGGATCTGGGACAAGGCTTGCCCAACGGTGAGCGGAGTCACCTGTGTGCTTGGTCCTGACTGGGCTGAGTGCCCTGTGAACCCGCTCCAGCCACTCTTGGTCATGGTCCAGGAGCGCCTGGTGAATACTGACTAAGATAATCACCCACGGAGGAGAGCACCTCTGTGGAAGTCTGGTTTTCCAGAGGAGAAATTCCAGCAATGTACTGGAGCAAACCAATTCAAAACTGAATGCACTAAAGAGGAAAATAGGAACGGTTTGATATGACCCATATCAACCTTCCCCAAGGTGGCACAGCTCAGTGCCAGGAGCCCTTCTTGGCCTGTGGTTTCTCCTGTGGGGCAAAGTGAGAGGGTGTGACTGAGTGCCCAGTTTTCCCAGGGGTACTGGGAAAAGCTGCAGAAGAGCAGCCCTTCTCTCCTGCATCATGAGCTGCGAGAGTGAGGAACCAGAATATGTCAAGGGGACACAGATCCTAATGACTGTATTAGGGGGGAAGCCTGACCATGAGCCACTGGGGATGCCTCGCCTGCAGATCTCCTTACCAGGGCCATGAACACCGTCAGTGCTCTGCGCACCTCATCCACAAGCCCCGTTACCTGATGCGCGACTCCCTATACGTGCATATGTTCCCAAGGATGGCAAGAGCAAGCTTTTGCAGATAGCTAGTGAGCCTGAATTGGTGGGCCTGGGAGAGATCACAAACCTGAACAATCAGCACTGCCTTGGGAAAGCAAAAGGGAGGTTGTCAGCATATGGCATGGCTCTGCAGGATCGAGAAGGCAATCAAGTTTAAGAAATCTGCCACAAGATGGGGCAAGAAGTGTGGAGTAGGTGCTTCCATAGAAGATCTTTAAACTATATATACACAAAAATAAACTCAAAATGGCTTAAAGACATAACAACAAGACATGACACCATAAAACTCTTTTAAGAGAACATAAGCAAAACATTCTCGGACATAAATTGTAGCAGTGTTTTCTTAGGTCAGTGTCCAAAGGCAATAGAAATAAAAGCAAAAATAAACAAATGGAATCTAATCAAACTTAAAGCTTTTGCACAGCAAAGGAAACCGAAAAGACAATCTATGGAATCGGAGAAAACATTTGCAAATGATATGACTGACAAGGGCTTAACTTCCAAAATATACAAACAGTTCATATAACTCAATATAAAAAAAAAAACAAACAACAAACAACCCAATCAAAAAATGGTTAGAAGACCTAAACAGATTTCTCCAAAGAAGACATACAGATGGCCAACAAGCACATGAAAAGATGCTCAACATCACTAATTATGAGATAAATGTAAATCAAAACTACAATAAGGTATCATCTCACACTGGTCAGAATGGCCATTATCAAAAAGTCTACAAATAATAAATGCTGGAGAGGGTGTGGAGAAAAGGGAACCCTCCTATACTATTGGTGGGAATGTAAATTGGTGCAGCCATCATGCAGAACACTATGGAGGTTCCTTAAAAAACCAAAAACAGAGTTACTATATGATCCAGCAATCCCACTCCTGGGCATATATCCAGAAGAGATGAAAACTCTAATTTGGAAAGATACATGCACCTCAATGTTCATAGCAGCACTATTTATAACAGCAAAGACATGGAAGCAACCTAAATGTCCACTGACCAATGAGTGGATAAAGATATGGTGTATACACACATGCAATGGAATTCATCTTAAATGTTCTCACTAAAAAAAAAAAAAAAGACAAATATACGTGGAGATGGAATTGCTAACTAAACCTGTTCTGGCAATCACTTCACAACAGATAGCTGTATCAAATGATCACATCATGCACCTTAAATTTCCTCAAAGGTGGTCTATGTCAACTATGTCTTACTAAAGCCAGGGAGAAAAAACAAAGATTAGCCTAACTGTGGCGTTGCTTTGAAGGTTCTATTTTGAAAATTAGCAGTATAAGGGCTAACGTTGGGAAGAAGGCTCCTGGGAGTGTCTGAAGTTCCCAGAGAAGGCAAATGCAGGCCAGTTCCAGGGGGGAAAACCTAGGGATGTCTCTCTAGGCTCCCGTCTGGGATCAGATCTTGAAAATGCTTGAAACCAATGCCAGGACAAACTGGTCAAGAAGTTAACTTTGTGCTCCTTGACAGTGAGCTCATTGCAAAGGTGTGGGAGGCATTTCCTCCTCTTCTGGAGACAGTGTGGCCAAGACCTTTTGGCATGGGGGCCTTTGCTTCTTTTGCCCAGGGGGGAGATAAGGTGTCTCCCCCAAGTCGGTGTTCACTGAAGCAGTAAGGGTCAGATAGAGTGAGCAAGGAGAGCTGTCTGACTAGAGGGAGGAATGGCTTCTGTGTGGTACTGGGAGGACGCTGGTGGTGCAGGCTCCATACGTGGTGGATCTCTGTGCCCTGCTACTAAAATGAAGAAATCTGGGCATGAGACAGGCTCTTAGAGAGCCTTGGTAAATATCCCTAGAATCACCGATTCATTTGCCTCGCAACTCTGCCAGCATCATCACTGCTACTGGTCCGACGAGGCGTGATTGGCTTATGAAAATGTATTCTGAATATGCAGCTCACATCTCTTTGAGGATCTTCCTTTTGCTAATCAAACCCAGAGAAGCATTTCAGCTGCTCAGATGCTGAGCGGAAAGCACTGACACTTTAATCTGGAGCCATGGTACGTTCGTTATTAGCACTCCGCTCACCCTTTCGTTCATTTGCTTCTCTTGCAGGGGAAGCCGCCTGGACAATTTTTTCACTGAGAATGATAAATGGGCTTGGCGTTTCCTGCTCTCATTTTTTGCATGGTCTGCGAATGCACTTGCGTTTTCCAATTTTCAGATGTAACATGTCCAGATGTGTATGAGTGAGAAGGTGCAAACGTCCCGATGAGCTCAATTTTCCCGGAGAGGATTTTGCAAGAATATGAATATGGAGCCCAAATTGTTAAACACACAAGGAAACACAACACAAAAAGAGCTTTCTCTCTCATTAAAAAAAGGTCACAACCAGCTCATTTTATGCATGGGTTTGCTCCTGAGTTTCCCTTCCGTCAGGGGCCTGGTGACAGTGGGGACCATTGTGGCAGCTGAAGCTTATCTATAGCCATGTTTGTCTCTTTGTAATTTTTGAAATGGATTGTTCCTTGACAAACTGTGTGCCTTCAAAAATATAGGCTGCAGGGGCAGATTTGTAAAGATGGCGTGGAATCCCTTCTAAAATATGCAAATATCAATGAGCTCCAATATAAAATGACTGGAATCCTGAATGGTCATGATTACTTTTGAGCAAAGGGCTTCCCTGTGAGCGGCATTTAAAGTGATTAATTTAACTGCTGTGACATGGGGCATTAGTGCTGAAGGACATATACTTTATATCACAGGAGTAATACAACTGCTGTTTTTCTATGAGACAAGAGGAAAAAAAGCACAGGCTTCCTATTGAAATTTTTTTTTTTCCCGCTGGGATACTGAGACATCATTCATAAGCTAGGGTCAGAGTTTTTGTGTATAATCACGTAGGCGGCTCCTGTGCAAAGCTGAATGTAAGTAGTCAAGAGAGCAGAGAGCAGGTTTTTGTTTTTTGTTTTCTTTTCCCAGATCCAAATGAACAAGAAGAATGCATCTTTTTGGAGACAGATAAAGGGCAGCAGAAGATGTTTGCATAAAACTGAACTGTGCTGAGCTGTAGTGGATTCCTGGTGGTGATATGTTAATTGCAATGGTTGTAAACAGGGACCATCTGTTTTGGAATTATTATGAGAAATGCAAGCACACTCCCCATCATTCCTGTGATTTACTACTTTCTTAGCATGGCCAAGATGAAAAAATTTCAGTTGCATTTACAGAGATCACATTAAGCTGATATTAAATCCATTTAGTAATGCTGGGAATGGTTTGGGGCTATGTCTAATGCATGTAAAATAAACATTATAAATACCCACAGGAGACTATGATATATTTTCTCTTAAAGTTCTACATAGCTATGAATTGTACAGGCAGTTTCTGCTGTGTAGCAGACATATGATGAGGAAAGAAATTGGTGATGGAATTACCAGAGATAAAAAAGAGGAAGAGGCCTAAAAACAAGCACTTCAAGATGAAATCACAAAGATCTTGAGTTTGTATAGGAACATTTTTCCCCCAGCATTTGAGCAAGCCAGAGGAGAACTTACTAAAACAAGCCAACAAATTCCCAAATCCAACCCATGTAAATAACCACATAATAGGAAAAGTGAAATGTCTCTGTTTTTCTGGCTTTGCTCCAGTTTCCCCTCTCTGAGTATTTTGAACATATGAACTTCAGATGATTAACTATTTCACTTATAAACTTCAGTCCATAATGATATGCTCACTCAGCGTCAAGTACAAAAGAATCTCAAGAAAGCATAAAACTGAAAGTGCAATTAAAAGGATCATGAAGATATTTAAAGATCACATACACTGGGCTGCCTAGGTCAGCTGTCTTAGGCAGGCAAGGAATTCCACAAGCAAGGTTAGACTTCAGGGAGAACTTCCTGCAAGGGTGGACTGTGACAGGTTCGATAGATTACCCAGAAGGTGGTGAAAAGACTCTCCGTGAAATGGGTAGAAAATGAAGCAGAACAGGAGGATGAACCATGATACTCCTCAGAAGAGTTCAGGCACATCCATCCGTAAGAGCTCTGTAACGAACTAGCTGATCCCTGTTGGCTCAATAAATCCTCCCTTCTCATCACTCTTCTTGCTTGCCCTAAGTTACCACTGTCCCATACAACTTTCTGCAATGTTGGAAATGTGCTATATCTGTGCTGTCCAATATGGTAGCCACTGGCCACATGTGGCTATTTCTCATGTGAAATGTAGCCATTGTGACTAAACTGGAAAATTTAGGGAATAATTTGTATTTAATTTTAATTAATTTAGATAAAGCTTAAAAAAATTTTATTTTGAGGTGGGGATAAATAAGGTAACTTCTTTATTTTTTAAATGGAGGCACTGGGGATTGAACCCAGACCCTCCTGCATGCTAAGCATACACTCTACCACTGAGCTATACCCTCCCGCCTAATTTTAATTAATTTAAATATAAACTGAAGACTTTGTGATGAGTCAGCAATGGGAGGATTTCAAAGGCCAGTAGATCATGCCGTGTGAGGGAGGACTATTCAGAGCAGGAAGGTGTAATGGTGTGATTAAGCCGGGGGGGGGGGGGGGGGGTTCACAGGGGATTAGAATGAGACAAATGGCACTGTCCCAGGGAGAAGGCTTCTGTGAATTTCTACTGAAAACTGTCAATCGGCACATCAGGAAAGGGCTCTGAGTTCCCTTGGGATGTGAGGCCCTCGGGGCTATCTAATCAAGCACAGGAATGGATATTGTCTTCAGGATTCTCCCAGTTTAATGGAGAGAGACAAACAAGAGTAGAGATTATACTACTGACCGAAACACAAGCAAATAAATATTGCGAGAGGTTGGGAAAAGAATGGAATCCAGAGACTGTTAGAAAATAAGGTGGAAAAAAATGATTGCATCTTCGTAAGAGAACTTCCCAGGGATCAAGAAAGCCATGAGAAGAAAGCTTATCTTCTCTGATTTGGGGCTGGGCAGCCTTTAGAGAAGGTCAGTCAAGGAGGAGGAAAAGGGGAGGCCTGTGTGGCTGCCTGAGATTATGGGGTGAAGTTAAAGAAATCTGAGCCTTTACTCAACACATCAATATCAAATGCCCAGCACAGGATAGGCATTGTTTGTGCACACAAAGTATTGGACAGCCTCCGAAGCCTGGCAAACCAGCTCTACCTAAACCGAGGTCAAGAGTAGCACGGAGCAGCAGTCCGTGAAGTACTTGGAGAGGCAGGGACAGGGCACTCCCAGCTTCAAGCAGGGGCCCCTGTGGGTTGGGGTGGCCAGGGTGTGTGTGTCGGGGTGGGCCTTGGAGAGTTTAACTGGGTGGAAAGTGGAGGAAGGAGATGGGAAAAAAGTCAGAGGGTAACTACAGAGTGACTGGAGGAGCTAGCTGTTCTCAAGGGAAGGTGCTCATGCTCAGAAGTGTGTGCTTGACCCAGAAGACTCTGGAAAGTCAGAAGACTCTGAGAGAAGGAGGCAGACTTGGAAAGGGCATTTTCTTGACAAATATGGGGGTGTTAAAACAGCCCGAGGCTGGGAGGCCCCACGGAGGTGGTGACTGGAGTGAGATGTGCCGTTTCCTCACCTGGCCAAAGGTTGTCTCGGCCAAGCCCTCTGCCATGTTGTGTGGCCTGAAAATGAAACTGCTCAGCTCCGACAGCCACTGTCTGCCTGGGAAAGCCAGCTCTAAGGTTCATTTTATAAGGGAGCTGCCACCCAGCCCGGGGCAGAAATTTCAGCTGAGGCTTAAGAGATTAAACTCAACATCTCCTTTATGTAACTGCTCATAACAATTGGAAGAAGGATTCTGAAACCATGGTTACCACAGAGGACTAAAATTAAGATCAAAGGTGATGATTTCAAATCCAAGGAAATAGAAGAGGTTCAAGCTGGAGCTCACACATATGCTTTGTATAGACTATCTGATTATCTTTTGCAAATGCATCCTTTTGTGAAGCAATCTCAGGAGAGAGTGCAGGGGTTCACACAGCCCTGAAAGTCTGGGCAGAGGCTCCAGTCCTGGGTAGCAGGATGGAGTCCTGCTTGGCTGAAAGGAACGGGGGTGCGAGGTTTTTAGACATAATTCTTCCCTACGCTGCTGATTCTGTTGCTCCTGGGGGGCCTAGCTGGGGGAAAGCATGGCACCTGTTAGCAAGGTGATCCCTGCAAAACACGTTTTCTCAGGAGCCTGAAGAACAAAAGATTTTCTCATGGGGCTCGGTTCTTCAGGGTGCTCTCCCAGGCGGGGATCTCCACCTCATACTCAGAAGGAGGGTGAAGCCTGTTGTAGAAGGGCCTAGAACAGGTGACGGGAAGTACGCCACGGGGCTAATCCTCCTTGTTGTGGTGGCAGCAGTGCTGGCCTGTGTGGAATGATGTGGTCAGCTGCGAGGAGAAGTCTGGCTTCTCCACTCTGAGTGAGCAAAGCAGTTCCCTGCAGAAACCCCCCACTCTTCAGGGGCCGGGGGCATTGCCAATACTGTAAATTGGGCGGGAGGCCATTCTCATCATGGAGTCTCTCTCCCCCAGTGCTGCTATGAGGCAGCTGGATGGCTACCCCATGTCTCCCGATAGCCATGCCTGCAGCCCACCAAGAGGCGATCTCTCCTTGCGTCAGAATCCAAGATGCGGTTCAGGGCATGACCTCTCCTGTGGGTTGGGTAGGGGACAGGGAGAACTGAATGGAACTAAAAGAAAGGGCCATCTGAGAGGGAGGTGGCATTGGGGAAGAGTTCTGAACAGAAGGAGGAAAAGGAGGGAAAGGTGGAGCTGGAAGAATTCTTCATTCCTTTTGGATAAATCATTGTAACTAGAATTTTTAAATGTAGAGATTTAGGTTCCCTCATATCACTACTCAAGTTGTCTCTTTATCTTAAAACTTTTTTTTGGTGAAGTAGAGCACACATTCAGAAGTGTGTATGATACAGAGACTAACGATCAACTATAAAGTGAACCCTGATGTAACTACCAGTTAGGTCAAGAAATAGCATCCTGGAAACCCCCCATGTCCATCATCCCCAGTCACATGCCCTTCTCTTTGCTCTGTGGGTAACACTACCCTATCTTTCATGAGAATCACTTCCTTGCCTTTCATTATGGGGTTATCAGCTATGTACACATTCCAACAACAGTCTAAGTCCAATTTTTGATCCTGGAAGGATACAATGTGTATTCTTCTACGTTTACCATCTTTCACTCAGCGTTGTGTGTTAGAAGATTCATTCACGTTCTTTTATAAAAGCTGTGGTTCTTTTATTTCCATAGCTGTCTAGTATTCCCTTCCATGAATATACCTATTTATTCATCCGTCCCAGTAGGGATGGCCACTTGGGTCATTTCTCTTTCTTTTTTGAGATCATCCCTTTCTCAGCAGTAGCTGGCTCTCTGTCAACAGTGGCCATGTCAAAAAAAAATTGTTAACTGAGGTTCAGAAGGATACTTTCTAGACTATAATGAAGATCAGTCACTGAGAAAGCGTGATCAATCACTTTCCAGGTAAGACAGCATATGCAACAAACAATAAGGTTCATGGTGGCTCAAACACAGAGAAGTTTGAGTCTCCACATTGGCAACTCTTTTTTTTTTTTTTTTGGCTTCTCTATTTACTGGTTTATTTATTTGTTTTTAACATTTTCTATTGATTTATAATCATTTTACAATGTTGAGTCAAATTCCAGTGTAGAGCACAATTTTTCAGTTATACATGAACATATATATATTCATTGTCACATTTTTTTCTCTGTGAGCTACCATAAGATCTTGTATATATTTCCCTGTGCTATACAGTATAATCTTGTTTATCTATTCTACAGTTTTGAAATCCCAGTCTATCTCTTCCCACCTTCCGCCCCCTTGGCAACCACAAGTTTGTATCCTATGTCTATGAGTATATTTGTTTTGTATTTATGTTTTGTTGTTGTTGTTGTTGTTGTTGTTGTTTAGATTCCACATATGAATGATCTCATATGGTATTTTTCTTTCTCTTTCTGGCTTACTTCACTTAGAATGATATTCTCCAGGAGCATCCATGTTGCTGCAAATGGTGTTATGTTGTCAGTTTTTATGGCTGAGTAGTATTCCATTGTATAAATATACCACATCTTCTTTATCCAGTCATCTGTTGATGGACATTTAGGCTGTCTCCATGTCTTGGCTATTGTAAATAGTGCTGCTATGAACATTGGGGTGCAGGTGTCATCCTGAAGTAGGGTTCCTTCTGGATATATGCCCAGGAGTGGGATTCCTGGGTCATACAGTAAGTCTATTCCTAGTCTTCTGAGGAATCTACATACTGTTTTACACAGTGGCTGCACCAAACTGCATTCCCACCAGCAGTGTAGGAGGGTTCTCCTTTCTCCACAGCCTCTCCAGCATTTGTCATTTGCGGATTTTTTAATGACGGCCATTCTGACTGGTGTGAGGTGATACCTCATTGTAGTTTTGATTTGCATTTCTCTGATAATTAGTGATATTGAGCATTTTTTCATGTGCCTATTGATCATTTGTATGTCTTCCTTGGAGAATTGCTTGTTTAGGTCTTTTGCCCATTTTTGGATTAGGTTGTTTGGTTGTTTCTTATTAAGTCGTATGAGCTGCTAATATATTCTGGAGATCCACATTGGCAACTCTTAAATTTTCATTTCCTGTGACTTTGTCAGCATTAGAGAACTAATTCTCTGTATTACTGCATTCAGGTTACAAATTATCGAATAATAATTTAAACCTTTACTGTTTGTGAGCTGTATTAATTCTGCAGATTTACTATCCAAATCCTTCACTGCTGTGTGCATTCTCTAAAACAGCTTTTTCTTATGATGATAAAATCAGCTAGTAGGAGACAGTAATAAAAGTCTTCATGTTATTTCAGGTTTAGCCTTCAAAATGAGAATGAACTAAAAGTGGAAACAGCTTTAATATATGCATTCATTTATGCTTGCATTGACAAAGATGGATGCTGTGTGTCAGCATGGCATCTGTCATAATAATAATAATGATAATTGCTAATGATTGTAATAACCACAGCAACAACATGCTGTCATCCAGACATAAAATGATGCCACTAATCCAGAGTCAGTAGACTATTATTTTTGAGGTTTTTTTTCTTTCCCCCCTCCAGGACTGCAGTATATGTTGGCTCATCCATCTCTGCTCTTAACCAACCCTTGTAAGAAGTCGGAGCTTAGGCAAGATGCCTTTGATCACATTTCACCCTGTCTCTAACTTCAAGCTGGAGATAGTTCTCCTGGGCACACTCAGGGTATTCTTGGACCACTGATACTAGAAATGCTCTAAGGGAAAGGACAGGGCAATATCCTTTGCTGCCCTGTTTATTATAGTTTATTTTGGCAACTATAGTGATGACGGTCATAAAATGTGTCTTAATTAAACATCATAAAGCAATTGGAAAGAAACAACTCCCTTAATTTTTCTCCTGCTGGAAAAGCCTTTGATCAAGAGGCAACTAAACTCAGACACATGTATCTGTGTACTTGACACTTTCACTTCAGTATCTCATCAGTAACTCCCACCTTAATACATCCCCAAACTAGAATGACCCTATGTCTGGTTTGTGAGGTACAGGTTCAGTTTATGTTGTTGTCCCAATAGCACCAACTGTGCCTCCTTTCCTTTTCAAATATGTACCTGTCTAGACAATAAATGATACGGTCACCCTACCCAAATGGAATTCATGTCCTCCCTCGTCCAACCTCCCTCCACGCCTCCAACTTACTACTTCACTGATGTTCCCTTTCTCAGTTACTGGCACCATCATCCTTCCTGTGGCTCAAAGGGGAGCAGAGGAATGGTCTTCTCTCATCAGGCCTTGTGGATTCTACCTTGGAAACCTCTCTCTAACCAAGCACATCTCCACCTCCCTGCCACAGATCTTCTCCTTACACCATCAGCTCTTGCCTGGGCTGTTCCATGAAGCCTCCCCTCTGGTCCTTCTGCCTCTTGTCTTGCTCCTTTGTAACTTGATTTCCACCCCCTTTTAAGAAGTCTGATCACGTCACCCTTGCTTAAATCCCTGCCATGGCCTCTCATTGCCCTTGCATGAAGTCCATGGCTCAGGAGACCCATCACATCTAGCCCTCTGGCTGCTCCTTTTGGGACCCCTCATGTTGCCCTCCACCTTCCAGACATGCAGGACCTCGGGTGTTAGGAAGGACTGTGCCCACGTGCTCTGAGGTGCTGTAGATAGACTTCTCCTCATCTGTAGATACATCGCTCTTCCCTTTTACCTGGCTTGCTCCTTCAGATTTCATCTTACTTGCTGCTTCCTCCAAGAAATCTTCCCTGGCCTTCTAGACTAGACTCATTCTTCCTGCCAGGTGGATCCTGCATTTTTCCTACTGAAGCACTGAACACAATTGATTCTAATTGCTTTCTTTCTTTCTTTTTTTTTTTCTAAATGGAGGTACTGGGAATTGAACCCAGGACCTCGTGTGTGCTAAGCACACGCTCTACCACTGAGCTATAGCCAACTCCCCCCGCCCATTGCTTTCTCATAGATTATATGCTCCAAGTGGCTAGAACTGTGTTCATCTTGCTTATCATTACATTGCTGGCAGCTGGCTCAATGCATAGCCCATCAATAGTGCTCAGAAAAATTCCTCAATGCAATGACTAACATTCAATCCAAGGTATCTGAGCCACAGAAGAAGGAACTTCCTCTGTACTGTTTGGGTCAGACTCTTGTTTTCCATAATTATCTCCTTAAACTATTTATTTGGTACTATATATAAACTCATATGTTACATGATACAAGATAATTGACAGGAAATACTATTTACCAATAATTCAAAATGTAAAATGTTGTCATTATGAGAGTGCTGATTATATATTTTAAAAAATAAAATGTATCAAGGACTAGTAAACACAGTTGACTTTAGATTAAGGGCTTCAGGATTTTTCCTAATAGAAAACCTGTCCTGTGTCCAGGCTCAGCCCCTTAAGGCAGATATGGATGTCCCTCCAGTACCCACTGCAACATCAATTAATCTGCCCTCCCAGGTGGAAACTGGAAAGGGCCCTTCCCATCTTGTTCATTCTTTCAGGACACGTACTAAGAGAAGAATCTGAAGGCACATGTACCTCTTCTGCCTGTCTCAGGAAACTGACATTTAGGGAAAAGATGTTAAATGATTTCTGGACTTCTGGAGAGCTTGGGGCTGAAAGAGTTGCACTTTATTTTTTCATATCTTCCCCCCAGCTTTATTCTGATATAATTGACATATAACAATGTTTAAAGTATATAACATGTTGACTTGATATATTTATACATTGCAGAATGATTACTGTTATAGTGTTGGCTAAGCCCTCATCACCTTACATTATTATCACTTTTTTTTTTATTGTGGTGAGAACATTTCAGATCTACTCTCTTGGCAACTTTCAAGTATACAATACAATATTATTAAGTATAATCACCACACTGTATACTAGATCCCCAGAAATTATCTGTCTTATAACTCAAAATCTGTATCCTCTGACCAGCATCTTCCCATTTCCCCTGCCCTCCCCCCCAACCCTGGCTCCTGGTAACCATCACTTTACTGTTTCTATGAGTTCAGTTTTTTAATATTTCACATTTAAGTGATCTTTTCAGTATTTGTCTTTCTGTAAGACCTGCACTTTAGATTCATTCTTGATCTTTTGGCAAGATGATCCAAGATCCATGGGGTTTGTGTGAGAGGGCAGTAAGTGACTAAGTAGTGATCAATGAAACAAATATTTTGTGAGAGGTTACCCTAAAATCGAGATGTTCCTGATGATAATAACCTTTCTTTTGTTGTTGTCATTTATTTGTTTTTAAGACTCACTAACCTTAAGTTACCTAACACATACTGCCTTGCAGTGTGTGTAATTACTACAAGTTGGTGGAACCAGCCATTGGTAGAGCAAAAAGAATGAATATTTATCTCTCAATATCCAGACCCCTGTCACCCAGAGCTCTGGCCTTGAGTTTCTGTCTTCTTCACCTCTTCTCTTCCAATTCTAGAGGATTTCTACCATGTTGTGGAAAGAGTGTGGGCTTTGGAGTCATATGGGCCACAAAACACTTGTTGAATGAACACCACTATGCACCAGGCACCATTCCAGGGTCAGGCTCCTCAGCAGGGCAGTCCTGAGGCATAGGTTCAAATCCCAGCTCTGCCAATTCCTTGCTAGATGACCTCAGGCAATCCAGCCAGCTGTGAAATAGGTGGTAATTTTTGAAATGGGAATAATAATTCTTCCATGCTGAAAGTGGGAGTTGGTGGGATCAATTGGAATAACGAGTACACAGTATGTTCCTAGTGTTTTAAATATCTAGCAGGTACTTGATAAATGGTACTATTTAAAATAACCTGGGCACTTGGGCCACGCAGGAAGTTGGCACAGTTTGCTGTCTTATGCCTCCTCTTGCCTTCTGGAGGAAGACTGTGGAAGGGGCAGAAGAGGAGGCTGGGAGTCAGAGCACTGTTACTTAAGTCACAGGCACAGCCCTCGTGTGAACATACACCTCCCTTTCCTCTAGGAGGGGGTATAGTTCCAGACGACTTGACCACAAACAAATACTTCCCCTGAATGGACGAAGGGGCCAGGAACTGTGATTTCCTCTCAAGGGTGTCCATGTGCAATTAAACACCAGTGTCTACCAATGCATCAGTAAAAACAGACGTTCCAAAGATTCCATAATGAGTCTGCTTTAACTCTTTGGGTGGGTGGGTGGGGCAAGTACAAAGACAGACATTTTACACATCTGGTGGAGACGGCTTACTTCTTTTGTATTGCACAGAGGAGAGCTGGGCTCAGTTAATTCATTCTTTTCTTCCTCCTCCTGCTGATTTTGCTTCTTCTTCTGCTGCTGTGGCTTCTCCTCCCCCTTCGTCTTCTGCCACTTCATCAGCATCATCATAATCATGATTATCAGCAGCAAGAGAAGTAGCAGCACCATTAACTTTTACCAAGAACTTGTTATGGACCAGGCATCGGGCTAAATGAGCCCTTTACGTGAACGTGGGAAGCCGTGTATCCCTGTCAGTGAGGCAGCTGGGGTCTGCACTAGTTTTCTAGGGCTGCCAGGACAAAGTCCATAGACCGAGTGGCTTCCACAACAGAATTTTTTGTTTCAGTATTCTGGAGGCTAGGAGTCTAGGATCAAGGTGTTGGCAGGGCTGATTCTTTCTGAGGGCTGTGAGGAAGGATCTGTTCCAGGCCTCTCCCTTCTGGTGGTCCTCTGGCCATCTTGGGCCTTCCTAGAAGCATTCATGTTCACATGGCGTTCTCTCTGTGTCAACTGGTGTGTCCAAATTTCTCCTTTCACAAGGACACAGTCATACTGGAGTAAGGCCCACTCTGTGACTGCAATTTAACCTTATTACCTATTTAAAGACCCTATTTCCAAATAAGGTCACATTCTAAGGTACTGGAGATCCAACACATCGTTTTTTTGGGGGGACACAATTCACCCCACATCAGTGTCATAGAAATCAATGAAATTATTAGGAAGAACGTGTAGAAGGAGACGAGAATTTCCAAAAGTAATGTTTAATGCCTTTGAGTCATCACGAGTACAACGAACACCTTGGCTTTGACAGGAGGGTAAAGGCAGGTGCCTGACCCCAGGCAGGGCCCCCAGGACTTTGTTGGTGCCCTGTCCTCATTCCAGGGCCCAGCCCACAGGTACCTGATGAGTATTTTGTTTACAACTGAATGAAGCAAGAGAACCTCCCTGCATTAACAAATAATTAATCTTCATTCTAGAAATGTCAACAAGATTTAATCATTTTGATTTTTTTCATATTGAGAACATTCAGATGATGTTCAGATCAAAGAACATAACAGACAAACATCCTAAAAAGATCCTAAGTGCTCTTCATTTCAGTAGACACTCCAGAGAAGACATTCACAGTCATTAAGAGAGCATGTATCGTTACTAGAAAGAGAATTTTGATGTTTTGGTTGCCTGAATCCAGATCTTGTGCTTGTATCAAAGACAACTTTGGGGTCAGTGCGATCCCTTTATTAGTTTAGGAATCTGCCAAGATCCAGAACCATTGGAAGATTCTTGGGATGTCATAAAAATTTCCTCCGAACAGAAGGAGTTTTATCCTGCGTTAATAATTCTAAAGATGTAATGCATCTCTAAACAGCCTATGAATAACTCAGTCCTGAAGAAATTAAAACTTAAGTATGAGAGAATCATTATGCTCTGTAGCATATAGCATCAGAATGCTCAGAGGGAAAAAAAAATCCAAAGTGAAACTAAAAACCTAGAACCTTCAAGTAGTTACGACCCAAATGACCTAAAGGTCAATTAGAAAAAAATCATTAGAAAAAAATGAGCTTTTCCCCTGAATCTTGCTCTTTGTCTGATAGCAATGCAATGTGACAGGCAGAGCTGTTTCTTCACCCAGGGTTGCTGTAATTTTTGTGCTGTCAGTCGCATGTATTACAACACGGCCCGCGGCAGGCTTTAATTACGTGTAAATGCACCACCTGTCGCCTTTTTAGTGCTTAATCACGAAATATCATGGTTTACTGTGCAAGGAGATTGAAATATTGTACTGAGTTGCAGAATCATAGAATCTGCAGACAAGTAAAGCCTAGGTTTCGGATGAAGCCGTACGGCTGGGGTAAACCTGGTGAATCCTACTCGCTGAGAGGTGAGGCATCCCATCTGAAAACTCTGGATCTGGCAGAGAGGAGACGGATGGGAGCAGATAGAGAGTTTGGGGTAAGCCTAAAAAGCCCCTCAAGAAAGAGGAAAAATGAATCTCCATGTAGGGTTATGGTTCTTGGAAGAGCTGGGAGACCCTGAAGCCTGACTGAAGGAAAAGTTTGTGCTTTGGTGACTAGAAGTTCTGTGCAGTGCTGTGAACCTTCCTTCCCACTACTGCAGTCTGGGCTCTACGAGGCTGCCAGTGTGTCCCCAGGAAGAGTGAAAGAGGGGAAGACGATGGGACTGAAGACAGGAAGAAGGCTGGTGTGGGACCACACAGTCGACTCTGGCCCTTTATGCTGACTCCAGATAGGAAAGGTCGTCAAGAAGAGTAACAGGTGACAATTGTCCCCAGCAGCACAGGCAATCATGACCTGCCATTTACAAGGACAGCATTTTCATTTGAGTTATTTCTGTCTTGCAGGGCAATTATTTTGGGGTCCAAAATGCTTCCTTACCCTTCAGCTCTGCACCATCACATTATGTGTGGAGCTGACTTTTGTAGTTGAACTTAAGAGATGCCAGAAGGGCCCCAGATATCATCAGTGAAAAATGTCACTGAATGTCCTTTCCTTGGGGTTAAGTCCTGAGGAATCTGTGACGAATGCCCAGTCAGATACATTCTCTGAACAGTAAACTGAGGTTTGTGCACATGAGTGAGAGGAATATACAGGGAGCAGGAGGGCTGGGCCTTTTCCAGGGTGTACAGACCCTCTGGATGCTCAAGACTGGCACTGGGTGCTGGGTGGGTGGGGGGACCAAAGCAGACCTAGGAGAGGTTCTGAAAGGCATGTGGGAGGGAGAAAGAGGTGCATTGGTTATTTATTGCTGCCTAACAATATTACCAAAAACCTAGCAGCTTAAAATGGCATACATTTGTCATCTAGCTTTTCTGTGTCCTCTGTCTCAGTATCTCTCACAAAACTGCAATCAAAATGTTGACTGGAGCTGAAGTCTCATCTGAAAGCTTGACTGGGGAAGGATATACTTCCAAGCTCACATGGTTGTCAGCAAAATTCAGTTATTTGATGGTTATTGGACTGAGGGCCTCAGTTCCCATCCAAATATCACCTTCAGTTCCTTGCCATGTGGGCCTGTCCAAATCATGCACCACAGCATGCAAGCCAAGAAGCCTATACAGAGAGTCTGCTGACAAGGTGGAAGCCACAGTCTTACACCTTAATCATGCAAGTGACATTCCATCACCACTGCCATATTCCTTCTGTTGATTAGAAAAAGTCACAGTTCTGACCCACACTCAAGCAGAGGGCATTACAAAAAGGCAGAATGCTGGGGGTTGGGGAATCACTGGGGGCCACTTAGAGTCTGCCTACCACAGGAAAGAAAGAGGGCTGGCAGACATCTGTTGTTCGTTTCTGCTTTCTATCCATTTATTTTTCTTCTAAGACCTCGATTTTCCTTTGAGGGACAGCTCTCTCCATCACCCTCAAAGTGATTCCAGCAGTCCCAGCTTCAGAGGTGGACATGTGACTCAAGCCTGGTCAATTAGAAATATCACATCTGGTGACAATGATTGGCTTAGGGTCAAACATATGATTTAACAAGAGCCAATGAAAAACAACGACAATTTCTTGGGAGTCCTAGAAACATATACGCCATTTTTCAGGCTGACTTAAAACTGGAGAGAACCTAGGGCTTGGAGCTGCTGCCTCCATCTGTGATGCTGCAAAGCCCAAGACTGAAGGTAACATAGCAGAAGGGAAACCAAGAAGTATCCTGATGCTACTGTTGAAGATGCCTTGAATCCAGCTGTGCCTTAAGAGTATTATTCCTAATGTGCTCAGTCTAGTTTGGATCATGTTTTCTGTGATCAGCAACAGAATGGGTCGTAACTGACACAAAGCAAGAAACTAACATTTGACACATTTGGGGATTATGATCATCCCATATTCCACCCAGGAAACTTTTGAACCCTCCACTTACTTAAACAGCAATACTTAAAAGTTCATTTTGCCTTTCAAATAAGAGAGAAGTATATTAGGTAAGCTGAGGTGTAAGCTCTACTTTGGATGAGGAAGAGTCTCGAAGGGGAGGTGCTGTCGGCTGTCTTAGGCTTATAGACATCTCTGGTTTGGGGACATCAGCCCCTTCATGACCTGCCTTTGCAACTATTTAAAATTTCAGCTCACTGATGTAACAGCAACAAAAGACAAACCCTAGACCTGGTATCCAGCACCTGCAAAAAGGAAGGTCACTTGGCAGAGCAGAGCAAAAGCCTCCAGCACCCACTGGCCATGGGTCAGGAGGTAGAGGGCTGCTGACGCAGTTGCCAGAAAGGAGATGGACAACAACTCCCAGAGATCACGTCAGCTGAGCACACGCCTGGGCAGCAACTGCAGGGTGAGTTGTGGGAAGGCAAACTCGTGAAGGGCATTAATCAAGGTAAAAGTGAAAGGACAGTGAGGTGCTTAGGGCACAGCGTGTGGGAAGCAAGAGCGTGATGGAAATCATCAGGAGAGACGCCACGACACCCTTACCCAGCAGGCCCTTCTGTCGGCAGTGTCAGCTTCCAGCTCCTAGGGTTGGGCAGGGAGTCTAGATGCCAGGGTGGTCCATGCCCAAGGGTGGCCCTGGGGGAGTCTGCCCCTCTCCTCCTATGCCAGGGCCTGGGGGCTTTGGGATGCTCTCCTCCCTGGACTGACTTTTAGGGGAGGACTGGGCAGGGCATGGCCAAGGCCGGTGCTTCACCATCTCACACTGACCAGACAGACCCAGGAGGGTCATTGGTCAAAGGAAAGGGAATCTCTTCTAGAGGTGAGGCTTGTGGGGCTACCTGGATGTGTACGTGCCACACACGCTTCCCACCAGCAAATGTCTGAGGTTCTACTCCCATCCAGGCTTTGCTGGCTTGAGTGTCCACAGTCAGGACCTGAACCCAGAGCCCAGATCTTCTGGCTCCCAGGCCAGTGCCCTTTCACAAGCCAGCAGACAACCTGTTAACAATTTCTGTGCCTTTGTATTTTCAGCTCTGAAAAGAGGATAATAAGAATAGCCCTCAAGTAGGGAATTATAACTGCATTTTAGGGGAAAAATTTTTCTAAAACATGAGCATCTTGTCACTATGAAATCATAACATGTTTTGAAGATTATGACCTAATCAAAATTACCCAGGTATACTGCCCTGGAAGGTCTCAACAACTAGACAGTGTGTTTCTGAATGCAGCAATAAAAATTATCTCTTGGAGGAAAACCCACAGAATCTTAAACATTACTCTCAGAGAGCAAAAAAACCTCCAAATCATTCTCAGATTACGCACCAAGGAATTTCACACAATCATTTTTGTTGAGGTGGTTAGAGAAATTTTGCAATATATACAGGTCAGAGTCAGTCCAAAGAAAGCAGCAATAGACAGAGGAGTTGATTTTTAAAGTTTTTTAAGAAAGAAGATATAGATGAATATATGGAAGTGGTGTTCTAGTAATTAATCAATAAAAAATGAGATCTTTTTATGTTTTATCTTCACTTGAGACCTAGCTTTCAAAAATCAGAAAATATCTGGAGATTTCACAGCACTTACTTTTCTTGGTACTAGGATAATCTGTATTATATATCTGTTTATACTTTCAAAATTCTGTTATTTTAGAAAAAAGGCAATTAAGAGTAGAATGGTGGTTACCAGGGGCTGGGGGAATTAGGGAGATTTTAAGGGTACAAACTTGTAACCAGTAGATACATAAATAAGTCCTAGAGCTCTTATGGTGATCACATGGTGATCACAGACAATACCACATTACAAACTTCAAAGTTGGTAAGAGACTAAATATTATTTGTTCTCACCACAAAATAGAAATGATCGTTAAGTGGCATGGTAATCACACTGTGATATATAACTATATCAAATCTACAAGCTATAAACCTTAAACTCACAATGTTATGTCAATTACATTTTAATAAAAAAGCCAATTATAAGATGAAATGGTACCAAATTATATTTTGGTAGACTATACATTACAATAAACATTGCATATATGTAGTTAAATCTTCATACTAATTAGTGAAACCTCCAAACTTATTTTAATAAATGTGAGACTTAAGATCTTTGTTTTCTATGTTGTAGATTATTTTTTTCCATGAATACATCTCTGATCTTAAGTAACTGTTGACCAGAATTCAGATTTTCTTGATTCTGGGTAATTCTTTTTTCCTAATTTCTTGAGTTACTTCTTTAATTAAAAAAAAATTCAACAGAAAGTAGATTCATTTTTATTTCTTATATGTCAGGCATGTGTTTATATCCTGAAGATCATTAGATTATTTAAAAGAGACAAATTAAGAATAATCGTTTTCCTTTGTTTCCCCAAGGACAAGAGCTGTAACTGGCAGTTCTGACTACAGAAGGGGATTCTCAGGACAAGGCTGCTTTTTTTTCTGGCTCGAGTACATACTTGCTCATACAGGCCTGTCCACACCGATATGTGATACTGATGTCCACCTCACGGGGCCTCCTTACCGAGGACAAGACCTCAAGAGCTAACATCAGCAGCTGCCATGGGTATTGTTTGCCGTGGCATCAAAGATAGACTCACGTGTTGGAGTAGAAACAAGATCTGAGTGGGTTGCAACAACACAACTTTACTTCTTGTGCCTCCCACCATGGGTTGGCTGGGGCTCTGCTCTATCTCCTCATTCAGGGATACAGACTGAAGCAGCAGCCACCATCTCAAGCACTCACCTGTCTCCCAAGCAGAACTAAAGATAGGTCTGGAGGCCTCATTTTGGCTGTTAAGGTTTCTGGCCTGGCAATGACACATGTCACCTCTGCTTCCTAGTCACTGATTGCAGCAAGTATCACGGTCCCCCTAAGCTCTAAGAACCAGAAAGTAATCCCATCACGTGTCAGGAAGCTGGGAAGCCAAAAATACTTGGTGGACAGAATTAATGATTTATAGTATAGTCACCCACACAATATTTATCTTCTCTGTATCCTTCCTAGGAGAATACTGACTTTGATTAGTTATCTCTCTCTTTCCCATGCTGTCCATTAAGCTGGGCAAATCTGAACCTATTTCCTGTTCCAGGAATAGCCCTTGATGCATTTAAGCCAATCAAAATAATCTTAAACCTGGTTGAAATTGGATCAGGAAGAAACATGAAACATAATTCAGATCAATGAGATGCTATGAGAGGCTGCAGGGCCTTTGGGGGAAGTTTCTTCTCATTCTCCTAGGACAGCTTCTAGGACTAACTCCTTTGTTCTCCCTGGATCTGAGGGAGAAAGCCTGGAAGCTGAAATGCTACTTGCAGCCATTCTGTGACTAAGAGGAGAACCAGTCTCAGGATGGTGCTGACACTGGTAGAGCAGAGTTAGAAAACACCTGGGGTCCTGATGAATTGATTGGCTTCTGGATCAGCCAAGTGTTAAGCCTATCCCACCTTTGGACTTTCAGTTATCCTTGCTAAAAAATGTCCTCATTGCTTAAGCCACTTTGGGTTAGATTTTCTGTTACTTGCAGCCAAAAGCATCCAAACTGATATATCTGCTTACCCAGGTTTCCTTCCTGTCCTTCCTGCTTGATTTGTAGCTCCTGACTCCAACTTGGCCTCCTTATTCATACCCTTCTGGCTGCCTTTCCCTCTTGGCACAGTTCACTCGGATATAGAATATAGATTTACCTCAAAGTCCCACTATCATAAGAATTCCTCCCCTTACTTACTGACTTCAGGACCTTCACATATGGCCTGCTCATCTTTTACTCTCTGCCTCCAACTACATGGACCATTCCTGGCCTGTCTTGAGGTAGCAGCCCCCATACCAATGCTAAGGACACCAGCTGCTCAAGTACATTTTTGCTTCTTGGAAATATGCCCTTTCTATCATTAAATTGTATTTTACCTACACACTTACTGAAACTAAAGCAGCCCACCTAGTAAATGCAATAGAGTACGAAAGATCAGCGGAGCAGTAGCCCCACTCTGTCAGCTGCACATGCTGTCAAAGAGCTGTCAGCTCTGTGATTTAATGACTTGCTTGGGTCCTAATTGGAGCTGCACTACTGAAGCCTCAGCAAGCTGATTTAAGGCTGCCATCGAAACATCCTATCACATCCTACACGTGAGCTGAAGGTGAAGTAGAGCCCATTTCTGTGGCGCTTGTCACAGCCAAAGGCAGAAACCCTAGCACTGAGTGAGCAGGGATGTGCTTTTTAGATTCAGTTTTGTTTTCTTTTTAATGGAGGTACCGGGGATTGAATCCAGGACCTCATGAATGCTAAGCATGCACTCTGCCACTGAGCAATTACTCTCTCCCCTAGATCCAGATTTTAATAGGCATATTTTAGGTGAAGTCTAAAAGGCATGAGGTGAACACATTTTGTATGTCTCCCAGCCTGACTCATCTACCACATAAATACAAGAAGCCATGCCAACATAACTTACCTCAAATCATTTTGGAGACGTCAGGGACGAGATAAAGCTATGAGTAACTTAAGAAAGAGAACTATTCTAGGAGCTGTGTGGGGAGCCAGAGCGCCTGGTGTTACTGATGTGACCGGACACGGGGAGTCTGGATTGGCCCTTTTCTCAATTATTAATACTTTCTAAAACCATGGAAAACCTGGACCTTTTAGATTTACTATCCTTGTATCTAACAGGGATCATTCCAGAGAGATTTCTGGCAGGTTTTAGGAAAATATTCTGAGACTGACTGTTGCTTTGGGGAATAAAGAGACAGCATCTGTCCCCTTCCCCCCTCCCTCCCCTCTCCTTTTCTTTAGCTCGTTTTATCAAGTCATGCAAGGCTTTCACTAATACAACTGAGGCTTACAAACTGTTAGAAGAATCGCTGTCTTAATGAACATCATTTAAGGAAGCGAGGAAGAAAGAAAGGAGACGAGGGATGTGGAGAGAGAACAGAAGGCTGTTATCTAGCTGGCTTGGCTTCCTCCCACCCAGAAGGCTGACTTTCCGGCAGTGGGAAGGAGGATGGGTCAGATTATGGTAATTAGGATCTTGTGTGGCAGCTCATGATTTGCATTTCCTTCATTTCATTGTTTCCCTTCATGTTTGCTGGAAGATGAAATAATACACTTCTATGTTTGTACCAAAGGATTATTCTTGGGATTCAGAAGAGGGACAGCCATCAGAGAGCATGTCTGGTCTGGTTTTCCAGAATGGTTTGCAGGGGGAGCAAGGCAGGTGGCTTAGCAGAATCAGGTGACCTATCTCTAGGGCACTTTAGAGACTTTAGAAAAGGATCATGAGATTTTTAAGAATTTCCCTGTGGAACCAGGTGCTGATTGCCTAGTTTGATTGTGCAGGGGATTATCAAAATCATTTATTTTTTCCTTTCTGTGTTCTACTAAACATATTTTGCCTTCTAAGAAACTCAAGTTGTAGGAAAAGCCCCTAGGGAGTTGGGTACAGCTCATTTTCTTATCAAATGGAGGCTGCAGTAATTTCTCCTATCAGTCCAGTAAATGCCCTCCAGCCCAGGCTCTGGACTCTTCTCATCCAGTGAGGTGTGACTGGCAAATTCTCACTGATAACAGAGATGCTGATTCTCCCTGGCTGCCAATCAGTCCCTGTATAAGTCACCTTCAAAGTTCACTTGATATTAAAACAAGAAAGGAAAAGGACTGCTTGAAACATTGAGCCTGCACGATTGGTTGGCAGTTCCCGTAGTATATTTGAACAGAATCATATTTTCTAACAGCTACTTTTGGGACGAGACTATTAGAGGAACATTGATTCTCCGGTGTAATGTGATAGCACTACATCACTAGCTGTGTGATGAACACCTGCTTTTAAAAGAGGGGCTCACATTGACAGCCACCTGAATTTGATGTCTTTGCTATCAACATGAGCCCTGTAGTTCCAGTTATTATTCCACACCATTCCCCATGCAGCACATTTACACAGCTTTCAGTTCATTGCCTCTTCTGGGAAGGCCTGTGGCAACTTTGCCCACGTTCTGCTTCTTATTCAAGTCACTAACAGCAGGAATATCAATGCTCTGCATTCATCATGTGCCAATGATGATGGCACCGAGGAGCTTCAGGACTGGGATCATCTGGTCCGCCTTCTCGTTTTGTAGAAGAGACTAGGGCTCAAGTGAGCTCCCCCAAGTCTGTTGGCTATTCAGAGGATACAGCAAGAGAATACAAAAGCTTTTTAATGTAAATGTTTTACTGAAGTCTAACGTGTGTGATACCTTGGTAGGATATGTAGAAATGTAGGCACATCATGTGTGTAAGCTCAATGAATTCACAAAGTGGAAACACCCACCCAGACAGCACTCGGCCCGAGACGCAGAATCAGTACTTTCCAGCTTTCTTCCCAAGCACACCACGTGTCCCTAAGGTGACCTCCTCTTGTCTCCTCCTACTGAGACTAATTTTGCCTGCATCCAGACTTCACATGAAAGGATCCCAAAGCCTTTAACTCAGTGGTCCTTCTACCACCACCATAGTTTCTTTGGAAGAGAGATACCTTCTAAAGGAGATAATATACAAGAGTTCAGCATTTTCAAAAATGATGCTGGCAGGAGATGCTGGAGGCTCTAGAATCTTTCACAGTTAGGGACAAGACCACTTCACTGGAGCCACGTTGCTAAAAAACGAAACAAGCCAAACCCACCTCCTGTCTGGTCAGCTGTGAGGGCAGGGCCACCTAGTTGCTTCTTGGCCACTCTGATGACAGTTATAATTCTATAAGTGTGAGTTCCAACCATTCTTTAGAAAAATGTATTACCTTTTCGTGGCTGCTATTGATTTTCACCCTGACACATTACTATCCTTGACAGTATTGCTTTTTCATCACTGATGTTCTAGTAGATTCAGAGACAGAAATATCATTGGAGTACTTTCTAAATTTCTTCCCAATGAATAGCTAACTTTCTATGTCTCATTTCATAATGCAACACTAGTCTGTTTGTTTGTTTTTATTTTGATTTAAACACTTAGTTTCTATGACAGACACTTCTCATCACTCCTTTGATTTCTCCCCTTTCTCCAGGAGGTATTGTAAATCTACATGCTTCATTTACCAACCAGTTGTGCAACTGACTGCATCTATAAATATTAGCAAATGGCAGGATCTGATACAGACTAATGGTCAGCTCACAGAATATTCATGAGATTTGCATCTTTTGATCACACATCCCTCTTTGCGCAGTCAGATACTTTTTCCAAAGCGGATTTTTAATGTACTGAAATAAAAGTGGCTACAGAATCAGGTCTACCAGCTGTCTGAACTCTTTCAGCTTGTCTGCAGATAATCTTATTTTTCTGCTCTGTAAGTTACTGCATATGGAAAAATAGAATAGATCCTGCTTGTCTAGTAAACGAAGGGGTAGAGTCACAGGAGTAAAAATAACGTTCAGGAACAGAGTGGTTGGGGTTGCTCTCTAAAGGGCATTTTCTACAGCCTGTGTCTTCCTCCCCAGAGGCAGCAGAATTCTCTGACATTCGAGTCATAGAACTCTAAGAGCCAACAGTGAAAAACTATTTAGTCATGGATAGTACCATGTCAAAGTGAACTGAAATAGGTGGCTGTGACTTAAGTGATTAACTCATCTGTAATAGAGTCTGGACTCACAGAGAGTTCTAGTGATTTTTGGATTCATATGGGAGAGAGACATGTCATGGTTTCTAGGGGAGAAGCTGGCCAAAGAGAGATCTTCTCTAAAATTAAAAACAATTTATAAGTTGACAGCCTTCTAGCTAATAAGGAGCCATTCTCTATCCATTCTCCTTCCCAAGTGTCTCCCTATTCACTGGAGGGTTGTAGGCCCTCCTGCCTTTGCAGGTAGAGGGAAAAGGGAGAAAGGAGGTGGGAAAAGAGCAGGGATGACACTGATGGAAAAACTGTCTTGGACGTTGAATAGGAAAGTGATGTTTTCCTTCCATCAGCAGTATTAAAACTTTGTTATTTTGAACTTCTTAAAGATCCAGTATCTTTCTACAATCCATGGGGAGACTGGGAATAGGCAAGCTCTCCAGCTCCTGAGAGCATAGTATCTCAAGAAAAAGAGGTCTGAAATCATCCTGTAGCTGCCACTGAAGAGTCTTAAAAGCTGACTGTCAGATAAGGTTGTCCTAGTTTGATAGGCCAGGTGAATCAGACATAGTTGCCTTGGAATCCAAGAATACTTAGGCCCTGCACTTCTGAGGGGGTATTATTTACAACCAGGCGGGAAATATATCCCTTAGGATCCCTGAAATTCAGAATCTAGCCCTATCTTCTTTGATTGGCAGAAGAGGCAGCAGCCCAAAGAGTTGAGATTACCAAGGATGGCAAGGTAACCAGCGGTTTCAGCCATGCCTCCAAAGATGCAGGCAGGTGGGGAGACCCTTAAACTGCAGGGTTCATATGGTGGGAAGCCAAAAATATCAAGGAACCTGTGATGTGAGACTGCCAGAAACCCTTTCTCTATACTTAACTCCACGATTAATTAAACCCTTTTTAATTATGCCAGAATTAGCCCTGTCAATAGAAACGTTGCCCACAGGCTCAGTTCCCAGCATTTTGAAATTTCCTTTTACTTTTGTGCTTGTTTTGTGAGCAATTAGGTTTCCCTGACACCAAGAAAGTCTAAGCCATCGACATCCTCCCCTCTATTTAGATCAGATCACAATGGTGATAACTTGGTTATTGGAGAGGAAACAGTCTAGAAAGACAGTTGCAACTACACCAACAAGAAGTATGAAGAAAAAGGGGGCAAGTTATGGAAATAATAATAGAATATCAGTCAGAAAAACAATGATAAAGCCATGGATTTGTGGAAGACCTTCTAGAAAGCTCAAGATGCTTTATCCAAATGTCAACAATGTATAGAAAAACCAATGACTTGACAATAAAACTTGAATAGTGTTTTATTGATATGAACTGCTTTTGCTTATCCTATCTTGTTTGATCCCTATTTGAGCCTGGGAAGTAGAAAGGTATATAACATATTTATTTTGTATCCAGGAACAATGAGGCTCAAAAAGGTTATGTGACTTGTCCAAAGTCATGAATTAACGAGGAATCTGGTCATCCAGCAATGGGTCAGATATGAATTTCAGTGCACTAGAATGTTCTGTTTAACATATTTCATGAGGGTGAATTCTAGAAGATGGACTTGGCAGCTTAACATAAGTCAAAGAATAACTAAGATTACTGTAAGAGTACTGTCTCCAGCATCAGGGGCTTCCAAAGGAAAATAGGACATGATGCTACTCATAGGTGGTTTACAATCTGGTTGCAGAGAGTGGCTCTGAAATAAGGGATAAACAAGACACTGTAAAACTGGATGGTATCAAAAAAAAAAAAAAAAAAAAAAGCAAGCAAATTCAGGAAAGGAGACATAAATATGGCCAGGCAATGCTGGAAGGTTTTCAGACAGCAGGCAGGATCTATGTGAACTGAGCCCTGGAGAGAAGTAGGCTCTGCCCATGGGGAGAGGAGGAATCTGACCCAGGGAGTGAAAAAGCAACTTGGGGGAATATCCTGATCTTAGTTATGTACAAGGAGATTTTGGAATTTGTGGGAAGAATTGCCTAGGGTGGTAAATAGATCAGGCTGTGAGGACCCAAATCATTTAACACCTCAGAATAAATTTCAACACTTGGAATTACATTTGGAAGCAACCAGTCTGGAGTAGAGAGCCCTGGTGAATACACATGGTCCATCTGGCTTACACTACTCAGCAAAGTGCTCCCACCAGCTTTCTTCCTGTCTTGCAAGGGAGTTTTGAATACAAAAAACAAAACAAAACAAAACAAAACAAACAAAAACAAAAAACTAGCACGATAAGACAGGAAATTTGGAAACCCAGAGACAAACTTGTCTGGCTGACAAATTCTACAATATGTAATGTTAATTTAGTGCCTTCATTACATAGCAGAGAAGAAAAAAGATCCTAGACACAGTTAGGGCCTATAATGAGTCTGAATGTTGACAGAGTCTTGTTAAGGCTTCACTCCTCCATTAGATGTGTATGAAGACAAATTCTCCTGAAAGACATTTAAGTCAGCCACAGCCACTTGAACCTGGGGCTGGTAACGGTGAAGACTAAGGATGGAAGGAAGATCACAGTTGATGAATGGATGGCTGCATGAGCTAACTCTTCTGTTTTCCTGCTCCTCTTTAAGTCATCCCAACCCATTTTAAGGTGCATATGGATTTAGTACAAAATAGTAGGGAAGGAGAAATTGGTGCCTGAAAATAGAAGCCAAAGCTTCCTACTCCTCAGAGGTTGAGCAGTGGGACAGGAAGCCAGAATCTATGTTTTTACACTAATTTTATTTCCTTCACAGTGGCTTCCTACACAGATAGTTGAAGGCTGGCTGGAACATGGAAAACTCCCCAAATCCAACCCAGTTAAAGATGGCCCCTTAGCATTCCTCTCAACTCTAGGAATCTTAGAGTTTACAGTCCTTAAAACTCACTTTGTCCCTGACCTCTGTCCCCAGGACTGAGTTAGGTTCTCTCCATATATTCACCAAGAACACCATGTACCTGTACATGCTATGGTGTGAGAATGTGTGTGTGTGTGTGTGTGTGTGTGTGTGTATGTGTAAGATTGAGAGAGAGACAGAGAGAGAGAGAGAGAGAGAGAGTGTAAAATGGTGCAGGGTGGTTACTGGCCTTCCACTGTGGATCTGGAAGGGAGGCTGTCAGTGAGCGGGTGATGGGCTGTGAATTCCATTCTTCACTCAGTCCTTCTCAGTCCCCCTGTGCTTTCCATACTGTGAGCATCTTGGCCTATTGTGTGTTTTGAAGTTTGAAGGTTTTTTTTTTTTTTAAAGCACAGTCCATAAATGCAAGAATGGTGCTCAACCAGGCAGCAGCAATCGCTTCCCATACCAGCGGAAAGAAAAGCTTTACGAAAGGGATTTTCAAGGGTAATTCTGGCTTCACATAATTTTTGCCCTGCTGCTGACTTTCACAAGCCCCACGGACAAGCAGTCTTGTTGAAGAATGAGAGAGATGAAGGTGAAGAGAAAGACCTAGGAAGTTAGGTGGTAGGATTCGGATGCCTCCTTCACCGACACCTCAGGAAGATGCCTCCTTGCCCACGAACGGTCACATCTCCACCTGTGATGCAGCGTCTTTCTCTCGGGCTTCAGCAACTCTCAGAGCTTTCACCCGAGGAGGGCAAGGAGAAGACAGCCCTATCCTCATTAGAAAAGCAAGAAAATCATGGTACTGGTGGGGCTTAGTCAGAGAGAAAGCAGGTGGGGGCCAGGACTCAGTTTATTCTCTTACATGTATAATGTAAGCACGAAATAGAGCATTACATGTTTTCTCAACAGTGTGAGAGCAAAGTAACAGAAAAAGGTTTTCATAGTCCTGTTGGATGAAGCCCTACAGTAGTTTGAAAAGATCAAGTGTGAAATGGTGCATGAGGAGCACGAGCTAAGTTAACGGAGGAGTCGTTCTGAGAGGCTGTAGCTGACGGGGTTCAGGGTGCAGCGTCAATGATGCTTTCTGGAGAGCACAGTCTTGAACAGTCCGTTCATGTCTCTTGATACACAGACAATGAGTTCCCTAACAGGCTGTAGGTGGTTCTGTTCTGCTTCTTAGACTATAAATTAATTGACCTACATCATGTGTCAGAGATTATAAGAACAGAACCAGGAAATCGGCTGGGAATACTTTTCATCAAGGAATTACATTTTCTCCTATGTGTGAACAGAAAGAAATGGTTTCTACTTTTCCTGTGGTCCTATCACACAATTTGTAAGAGGATCACTAGGGATCAGTTGCACAGAACAGGGTTTAAACATTCAAAGAGAAGAATGTAAGGAAGATAACCATCCCAAGTCTATTGTCCTCATGCTCGCTATTGTTTTAGGATGTGTGACTGTACTGGGAATGAGCTAACATTCATCTTTGGCTTCACAGCTGCTATGTTCCATCAAGTCACCCAAATTATACTGAAAGCAATTGCAAGAATCTCCTATACTTCAGGGCAGTGTGCAAGCTGAATTACACGAGGCTTCAGCTGAGTGGTTCTGAGCGCTTCCTGATGCAACTGTGAGAACAAGCCCATCTGAGGAGTGGAAGAGTATCCGCCACAATGCCTGGCGATGAATGTATTTAAAAGACAACAAAATGAACAAAGCATAGTGGTAAGTGGCTTGCAGTAGCAAAGATCTACCTTAATAATAACAGGTTGCAGTGAGGCCTAGTCATGGGGTGCAGTAAGAGAATTTTCTAGAACTCTCTTGTTGGTTCTGAACAATGTTGGGCTTTTAGAAGACATCACACTGTTTCTTTAAAAGTTATTTTTCCAATAATACAACTGCATTCCTATGATCTAGGTAATTAAACTTAATTGTGTAATTAGAACAAATGAGCAGAATTAGATTGCACTAACCATATGTAACAACATTATTAGGTACATAAGTCTTTTCTTCAAGTTTTATACAGAACACACACACAGTAGTCTTACTCAACAGGGCCATGGACCTTCATGTCATGCCATTCAGGACGGCACCTATTATTTCAATCTCTCTTACCCCTCTGCTTACAAGGAATTATACAGGGATACTGGAGATGTTAATGAGGTCTGTTAGTGAGAACACATGCTTAAGTAGCAGAATGAGAAAGATGATTCTATGATTGTAATAATAGGTGCCACTTATTAAGCATTACATTATGCCATGTATTGGGTTAATCACTTTATATATCATCTCATCCAAAATTTGGTAAGTCTTTGAGGTAGGTATTATTCTTAACCTTATTTGCCAGATAAGGAGGCTGAGCAAATAACCCAGCTACAGAAACTTTCAAAGCTTGGCTCCTGACAGTTATGCTCTTTGACGTTGATAAAAGTGATGATTTTAAATCTAAGTATTGCTAGCCAGAATCTCCACTCCCTGCACCTAAATCTTTCCTTGTGGATAGCTGAATTTTGTAAAAACCTTTCAGCCTGTAACTAGTAGCTAAGCTGGTTGGACCACTGTGCTCAGGTGGGAAATTTTTCAAGGTGAAATAGCTTACGTCACAGCTACATTGTTCCACGAAGCATGAGTGCTTCCTAGGAAGGGAAGTTGGGGTGGTGGAGAGTCTGTCCATCCAGAGGGGCTGGCATGGACACAGACATGGACTAAGGATGGGCCTGGTGGGCGAGGGGAAGTGTGTCTGTGATGCCGGAGACCTGGGGTCAGGGAGGAAAGAGTGGGAGAGCAGGTGGGGGCCAGGACACAGGGGCTCTGCTTGTCCACCCAATGCCCGCGGGACTAACTCTGTAGGAGATGGGAGCTATGGAAGTGATGGTGGGGTTAAAGCTTACGCAACATTGCTCCACAATGAGATCTGCCCTTCAGAAAGAAAAATCTGGCAATAGTGTAGAGAATAAACTTGGAGGAGCAAATAGAGACAGGCAGGGAGTGATTGCCATTGTCCAGGTGAGAAACAATGAGGTTCTGGGGAAGGAGAGAAGTGGCCAGATTCTCAAGACATCTCTAGTTTGAGATCAGTAGGGTTTGGATAATCAGTGAAAGCAGGTTGGGAAAATCCAGGACAATATTAACCAAGATCACAAAGAGAGGAGCTTCTTTATTTCCTTAGGAGAAGTTGCATAAATGAAGATTTGGTTATGTTCAGTTTGCGAGACCTATGGGACAGTCAGCTGGAGGTGTTCACTGAGAAGATGGAAAATACAGTTTTGAAGCCTTGAGCTGGGTAGGGACTAGAGAGATCTAGATATTCACTGACTTAACAGATATTTATTGAGTGCCTATTGCAGAAACTTGGAACAGAGCAGTGAATAGTCATCAACTTGTAAGTGGCTGGTAAAGGCTGGAGAAGTGGCTGGAACTCTTGGGGGTGTGAGACAAGAAGGGAGGATGGCCAAAGCTGGAATCCTGAGGAAACTCAATGACCAAAGGGCAGGTGGGAGAAGAGGAGGGAGCAAAGAGGGAGAGGGATGAGAAGGAGCGGTGAGAAGGGCAGGAGCCCACAGAACTAGCTGGAACAAAGGGAAGGAAACAGGTCTACTTGTTTTTTAAGGTTAAAAAAAATTAGTGTGGCTAAAAAAAAAACACATAACCTAAAATTGACTATCTTAACTATATTTAGGCGTACAGTTCTATGTGTTAAATATACTCATGCTGTTGTACAAAGGATTTCTAGAACCTTTTCACCTGGTAAAATGGAAGCTCTGTGCCCATTAAACAACTACCAATTTCCTTCTCCCTAGGCCTTGGTAACCAACATTCCACTTTCTGCTTCTGTGAGTTCGACTACTTTAGATATCTGATGTAAACGGGATTGTACAGTGTTTATCTTTTTGTGGCTGGCTCATTTTCTTAGCATAATATTCTCAGGGTGCATCCATGTTGTAGCATGTGATAGGATTTCCTTCCTTTTCAAGGCTGAATAATATTTCAATTGTATGTATATAGCATGTTTTGTTTGTGCATTTATCTGTCAGTGGACATTTGGATCACTTGGCTATTGTGAATAGTGCTGCTATGACACAGGTGTGCAAATACCTCTCTGAGACCCTGCTTTCAATTCTTTTGGATATATACCCAGAAGCAGAGTTGCTGGATCACATGATAGTTCTACTTTTAATTTTCTGAGGAACCACCATACTGTTTTCTATTGTCCACTTGGTTTTTTGTATCACTAATTCTGACTGGGAAGAATAGAAAAGATAGCTATTATGCTATCTTTATAGATAGAAAAGATAGCTATTAGCTGTGTGTTGAGGAGAACACATGCATTATCTTATGTAATCGTCAAAACAATGCTCTGAAAAAAGAGGTATTATTACCACATTTTTCAGGTGAGGTACAGAAACATTAAGTAGTCCAGAGAGCTAGTGAAGACTTGGGACGTGACTTTGGGTCTTTCCAGATTTTCAGATGTAGCCATTTTGATGTTTTATTTCTAATGAGAAGGGCTCATTTTCTTAAGTTCCCTAGCAATTCATGAAATGTGTTTCATAATTTGGAAAGTATTTTGTGAATCACAAGGTTACATTTAAAAGGATTGAGAGTCAGTAATTATATTGCCACTCTGATAATTTTGGCCCTCAATACTTAAACAGTCATATCTTTCTATGCAGAAAATAGAAGCAGTTCATTCCTACATTCCTACCAACAGCACCTCAGGTGAGCACTAAGCAGAGCCTCCTATCTCCTGCTCTGTCTCTGCATTGTACCCAGTTGCTGTTATTGTGCAGAATTAATGAATAGTTTGCAAACTTGCATCACTTCTGTGAAAGTTGATGGACATGTTAATTATACCTTATTTACATTTCACAGTTGCATGACCCAGATTCTTCTTTTCTGCCAAATTCCCAAAGTTTTTAAGATACTCCAGTCAACACAGTTAGTATATTAAAATGCAAGCAGAAGGGGGGAACTGGCCATGCAGAGACAGGGAGATGATGAGCTGGGTTTATCTGACTTCAGGGCTAGAGTCAGGTAGTCAATTTTCAGAATTTAAAATTGATTGAACAGTGCATCTCTCTCCCCTCTGGGGTTTTATTAATTCTCTTGTAGGCACTGTACCTACTCAGTGTCTCCTTTCTGTTATGCAAGGATCAAAGCATTTACTTGAAGCCTGATTCCAGCTGCTAATTACCAGTATCCTCAGTGCACTAACACACACTCTCTCTCTCTTTTTCTGGTGTTTGTAGACTGCCCTTCTAGAAGATAGAGATGCACACTGGGGTTTGAACCTTGGCTTCGCCACTTTTTATTGAGCTACTACTGTGACAGGCCTTATGTAGATGCTGGTGATGCAGCAATAAACAAGACACAGTCCTTGCCTGTGGGAGCTCGGAGAGAGCCTACTGGGATTAAGCAAGTAAGTAGGCAATCACACTACCCTGTGATAGGGATACGGTCAGAGGAGGATGGGGGACTGTGGGAATACACAGAAGAGATCCTTATCCCAGGAGGTGGGTGGGGGTCAGGTCAGGGAAAGCTGCCTGGAGGAAGTGTTGTCTAAAGCAGTGTTCCCAGACTTCAGCATGCACCACAATCACCTGAGGGGACTATTAAACAGATTTCTGGCCCCATCTTTAGAATTTCTGATTCAGCAGGTCTGGGGTGGGGCCTGAGAATCCACATTTCTAAAAAGTTCCCAGTTGATGCCAGTGCTGCCTGCTCTGGGACCACATTTTGAGAATCACTTGTCTAAGCTAAGGTCTGAAGGAGGGTGAAGGTGGAACACCTGTGAGCATGCATTTGTGCTCACTCACGGGTGGTGGAGCACAGGGAGTGCTGGGCAGAAGTACTCCAAAGGCTTGGAGATCAAAGGAGGCATGGCATGCTTGGGGACATCAATATCACAGGGTGTGGAGTATAAGAAGTGGTGAGGAGTGAAGGCAGAGACATCAGTAGTGACAGATCGCAAAGGACCTAGTTGGCCATGATAAGGAGTCTGAGTTTCCCTCTGTGGGCAATGGAAGCTGCTAAGGTGGTCCAGCCAGGAGAGTGCTGTGATGTGATACACGTTACAGCAAGGTTGCTCTGGCTTTGCTGCAGATAACAGGGGGGAAGGGGCAATGTGGGAGCAGGGAGACCAGGTAGGAAGGCATTAGTAATCTAGGAGAAAGATGATGACAGCTGTGCAGAGACTGTTTTTTGCTGAGGAGAAGACTGTGGTGGATTGAAGATGACCACAAATACTTGGATCTCTTTTCCCATTGAGAGTTGGGTCTGTGTCTCCTCCCTCGAATCTGGGTGGGCTTATGACTAGGTGACCAATAGAATAAAGCAGAAGTAATGCTGCATTAGATTCCAGGCTCAGGCTCTAAGAGACAGGCAGCCTTTTTTTCCTATCTCTGGAACACTTGTTCTTGGATCCCTGATTTGCCTTGTGAGATGACTGACAATCTGGCTGGAGAGACCATGTGGAGAAGTCCTGAGACTACCTGGATCCGGACAGGGCCCCAGCTTTCTGGCTATCTCTGCCAAAGTGCCAGGCAAGTGAGTGAAGACATCTGGGGACTTCCAGCCCAGCCACTAGTGGAATATCATCAAGTGACCCCAGCTGATGCCACATGGAGCCGACGAACTATCCCGTGGAGCCCTGCCTCAACTTCCAACCCACAATGTTATGAGCATAATGGAATGGTTGTTGCTTTCAGCTACTAAGTTTTGGGGTAGTTTGCTTTGGAATAATAGATAATTGGAACAGTTTCAATAATTGAATCACAAAGAAACACCAATATTTAAGGGGCAGGTAGGGGAAGAGAGGTCCTCAAAGCAGAATAAATTATAAAGAAAAGGAGGAAAACAAGGAGAGTGTGGTGCCATGGAAGCCAAAAGAAGAGAGTAGTTTAAATAGAAAAGGATGGTTATTAGTGTCAAATACTGCCAAGAAGTAAAAAAAGATAAGGACCAAAGTGTCTTCTAAATTTAATGACACAGAGGTCACTGGTGACCTTGGTGAATGTCTGTTAAGTCCAGAAGACAGTCTGCAGGGAGGAAATTGAAGCAGAAGATGAAAGTAACCCTGTCAAGAAGCTTCATGTTGAAAGCTGCTCAACATCACTAATTATTAGAGAATTGAAAATCAGAACTATAATGAGGTATCACCTCACACTGGTCAGAATGGCCATCACCAAAAAGTCTACAAATAATAAATGCTAGAGAGGATGTGGGGAAAAAGGAACCTTCCTATGCTGTTGGTGGGAATGTAAACTGGTACAGCTACTATGGGGAACAGTATGGAGAGTCCTTAAAAAACCCAAAACAGACTTACCACATGATCCAACAATCCCACTACTGGGCATACATTTGGGGAAAACTCCAACTTTAAAAGATAGATGGACCCCTATGTTCATAGCAGCACTATTGACAATAGCCAAGACATGGAAGCAACCTAAATGCCATTGATAGATGAATGGATAAGGAGGATGGGGTGTATATATATATACAATGCAATACTACTCAGCCTTAGAAAAAGAATGAAATAATGCCATTTGCAGCAACATGGATGGACCTAGAGATTATTATACTAACTGAAGTAAGTCAGACAAAGGCAAATCTTTTATACCACTTTTTGTGGAATCTTTAAAAAATGATGCAAATGAACTTATTCATGAAACAGAACATACTCACAGCCAGAGAAAATACTTATGGTTACTAAAGGAGAAATAGGGGGAGGGATAAACTAGAAATTTGGGATTAACAGACATACGCTACTATATATAAAATAGGTAAACAACAAGGACCTACTGTATAGCACAGGGAACTATATTCAATACCTTGTAATAACCTATAATGGAAAAGAATCTGAAAAAGAATGTATATATGTATATATACATATATGTATATCTGAATTACTCTGCTGTATTCTTGAAACTAACACAACATTGTAAATCAACTGTACTTCAATTAAAAAAATAAATAACTTTTTAAAAAGAAGCTTCATGATGAAGAAGAGGGTAGATCCCTGGGTATGTAGGGTTGAGAAAGGTTATCAGACTTGAGTATATTTCGGTGCTGATGGGAAGGATACAAAATGCAAGGAGAGAGTGAGGAGAGGCTCTGGGGGCAAGTGGACACTGTAAGATTGTGCAGAAGCCAGAAGGCACGTGTTTTAGTGTACAAGCAGAGGGATTTGCTTGGGCTGGAAGGAGGGACCCCTCTTGCACTGTGGCAGGAGAGAACGGGGAAATGGTGCTATAGAAGAAGAGAAATGCGTGGATATGTTGTGGCTGTAAGGTGAGGAGATACTTTATGTGATGGTATTTATTTCTCCTGTGAGGGAGGAGACAAGGCTGTTTGCTTGGACTGGTGGGGAATTGGTGAGATAAACTTTGAGGAGAATGGAGAAGACTTGAAACTGCCACTGTGGGGCACAGCAGGGAGCTGAGCAGAGAAACATAGAAGGATTGCATCCTTGGTAATGGTACCTGTTTCTGTGGTTGTGTGATTTTCTTTTCCCTCGGGTACTACTTAACTGTCCCAGTGTGGAAGTAAAGAAGGCAGGTGGTTAGAGTAATCTAGGGTTGGGGTCTCGGTGGAGTTCTATAAGGACAAGGGTTTGAGGTAAAGGATTTGAGGATGTTGGTAAAGAAAGGATTGAAGTGAGGGTGCACTGGTCAGAAAGCCAGTGATGACAGAGAAAGAAAGTCAAGTCTGAGGGATCAAGGTCTTGACCAGCTTGAAGGACAGAGAAAGGATATCTCGTTTTTGTTTTTTGGAGGCTGTAGGTAATGGCAGAATCCAGGATCTGAAGCAGGTGCCTGGAGTGGAGAGGAATTAAGTAGAGGAAATCAAAGCACGGAGAGTCCACATTTGTATAGATGCCCACTGAAAAGGTATCTGTGAAGGCGACAGGGCTTGAAGGTGGAGGAAGAAGGGGGCGGGGGTGGGCAGCTGCCAAACTGCTCAGAAAGTATGCAGGTCTGGGAGGCTGTACATTGCAGCGATGGGTAGAGGCTGGGAGAGAGGCCACCTGGTGACGTGAATCTCAACGAGCTTTTTTTATTCTTGTTTGTTTGTAACCTGAGGGTACCAGGATATACCCTGGAAGCAGCACTGGAAATCAAGGAGGACAGCGTCACCACCACCTTAAAAAGCTGTGGGACAGTGAGCGCTTCCTCCGGGCAGGGCTGCAGAAGTGGGGTTCTCAGAGCAGAGCTGGGCTTTGGTTGAGGCAAGGAGGTGGAGGGAAAATCCTGGGAGGAGGTGGAGGGAGATCAAGGGTGCCAGGGACTTGTCGACAGTGGGAGAGGGATGCCTGCTTGGGCCCCTGCTTTGGCTCTTTCCCATGAAGGACAGCAGGACTCTGCACCAGCACTCGCTCAGGAGGTGGCGGCGGCCACCAGTGTGTGGAGTGAGGGTCCGCCGGTCCTTGTGCATGTGGGGTCTCTCTGCCCAGAGATGGGGCCACACCTGTACAGATCTGCACACGAGGAGGGGCCCCTGGCCCTTCTAAAACTGTAAAACTCCTTCACTTATAGATACGAGCATAAGCTATGACAGATTATTTTTTAAAAGATTAAAGATTACTTAAAAAAATTCATACAATTTAGAAGAGTTCCACTTAGGGGTTTTAGTCATGAAGCTGGGCTGTAGGATGGATTCTCAGAGACCAAATGCAGCTATAACAAGCCACCTACAGATTGCTGTCAAGTCAGACCTGTTGCACGTGTCTGCTGAGTTTGTGCAGAATCTATGTTCAGGGAGACAAGTAGTTTTCTCCAAAGTGCTGGCGATCGGGCACTGGGGGTTTCCAGGAAGGCTGCCTGTTGGGGTTTGGATCAGGACAAGGGAACAGTTAGCTGCAAAGGGCAATGAGAAGAAACTGCAGACAAAGCAACCAGCAGGTCTCCTCAGGAAAAGCCTTGTGGCTCCTTATTGCCGAGCCTGCTGCATTCTCTGACTCACGGGGCAGCAGCAAATCAGGACCGAAGGCCACAGAAGGGCATCCGCTAAAGGACTTCAGGGCTTATCGGAGTGCCGATTCCTGCTAACCTCTTGAACCCTGTTTTCTCAGGAGCCCCCTTAAGGAAAACACCAAAAGCTCAAGCCTGAGCTCATCTTCAAACGTATCAAAGAATGTGCAGAGACCATTAAAAACCATACATGGAACACTGTCCCTTCAAGGCAGAAAATGATGACAAGGGAGGTGGCTCCTTTCTCCTAAGGCCACACCAGAAATCCACGGGGCTATATTTAGCTCCCTGCATCTTTATCCTGCAGCCCAGACTACGTGAGACTCCTGGGGATCCTGACACTCAGAGTCAGATAGCGCTGTGCCCTGTGGACGATGCCAGAACATGATGTTCTTTTCCAGCAAAGTGGTCTCAGGACCGATTTCAAGAAATCAGCAAGCATCATTTTATTTCCCAAGTGAGGCTTTTCGCAGTACAATCAGGGGTGAGTGGTGTTCAGCCATAAGCACTCATGTTTGTTCCCCTTGTCATAAAAGCCTGTCACAGTTTTTTGTTTTGTTTTTTTTTTTTTTTTTTTACAATGTGAGATCAATCTCCCTTCAGTCTGGCGGCTCAGCCATCCAATCTGATCCTCACAGTTCAACATGCTATAAAATGGGAAACCAAACACAGGGGGAAAATGCCATGAAAATAAAGCATCTAAACGTCAACACAAATATTTGGGATGTTTAAAACAGCAATTTCTCATTAGTTTAAGACCAGAGATTCTTCGAGTGTGGACCTAGGACCGGCAGATTCACATCAACTAGGAGCTTGTTAGAAATGCACATTCCTCAGCCCCACCCCAGACTTTCAGAATCAGAAGCCCTGGGGGTAGGGCCCAGTGGAACAGGAGGCTTGGAAGGCGGTTCTCACGCACACTGCTAGGTGAGAGCCACTTGTTTCCTTTACCTGAGTACAAGAAGGAGCAGATGGGGGCTCTAGTGCCTGGCCTAGGACTTCAGGGTATTTCAGATACAGGCAGTCTGGGAAGAAGTGGTGAAGAGGGCTGTACCAGCAGTGGGGGTGGGGAGACCCATAGGTAGCTTGGTAACATGGATTTGGGGTATAAATTTTAAAAATTTGCTCTATTTGGCATTATAATCATGGCAATAGGCTAAAGTGTCATATTTCCAAATACATTTTTCTTATCAGTGTGGGAGTATAATTTCACTTGTAGCCTGGGTGACTGGACTCACAGAGGTGACTTCCTTCCTAGTCCTTTGTGTGTATCATGTTCACTATGATGAAGCTTCAGTGTTCTTAGGAATATGTTTAGATTTATATCCACTGCATCTATATGCCTCTTTGGCTTTGGTCTGGTCCAGTCTACACTTTAAATCCCAACTAGAAAATACGGACAGAGGCTACATTTGGATTTGCATTTTCCTTGTTTTCTTCTAAACACTGCATTCCAAGATTCTTATACAAATCAGATGCATTTTAGAATATACATAGAAAAATCAAGATTTAAGAAAAATGTGAACATGAATTTTTTATATTCCGCTAAGCTGAGAAGAAAAGATGGAAGAGAAATTTCAGAGAATCTAGAAGAAACCCTGAAGAATAAATCTTTTAGCCAAGAAGAAGATTGTTAGTTGTTGGCTATATTCAGAAGATCTGCATTTTTAAAGTTAATGACTAAAGTAATAAAATGTTCCAGTTAAATTATTACAGTGGCTGCTTGCTTCAGGGCAAGCAAAAAACCTTTGAGGTTTTAAATCACATTGTTCAGTCTGGCAGGAGAGGGTATTTTAAATTCCTGCAAACTGTTTCTTTAATCTGTAACTTTTCCCTATGTGGCCTCTAATTCTCACACACCTGGCAGGAGAATGAAAAAAAAAAAAAGTTAGCATTTGGATACAAATGTGTAATATTAAGAGAGCTGAGGCTTCCTTGGAGATATTGTTTGGTTAATAACCTATAAAAATTGATAGCTGTAGTTTATTGCCTGAAATGCATCATATTATGGTGATCCTATTTTTGAGCCTTGGTGTGATTCAACCTTTGTCATGTGCACTGACAACGGGGCAGGATCCTTGAAATCGAACCTGCCCTGGAAAAGCCAGTGATTTGCTGTAACTGTAGCACCAATGCTGACGGCTCAGCATTTGCCTTGCATCAAAGAGGCAGAGCAAGTGGAAATTTTACAGTGCAGTTCTGCTCTATTGTATAAAGACGCTAAGACTCATGTATTTTGCCTCCTGAATGAGGCCTTTAACCCAGCATGCTCCTTGCACTGCAAACAGAGATCCTCAGAGCCAAACTCCATAAAAGAACACAATCAGAAGGAACTGAATAGACAAAAGTTCTTGAATAAAACGAGTGGCGTCTTGATGCCCAGAATATAAGTAATCAAAGCCTTCTTTTTCTATAAAGCCCAGGTTCTGGAAAAACACTTGGACCTGATGATGGGTATTTGCTTAGAGGCTTTCCTGGGGTTTTAGCACTGAAAACGTGAAAGGCTTTGTTTGACTTCAGGTTGCAAAGACCCTTTCTCCCTACGTTGTTTGAGTGAAGGCACGGAAGTGCGCAGTGGAGTGGTTAGAATTGGGTCTGGAGACTTACTGACTGGGACCAAATTGTGGCTCCATCGCTAATTAGCGGAGTGACTCTGGACAAGTTATCCAAAAATCTTTGCGTTAGTTTCTTTACCTGTCCATTGGGGATAACAGTAGTATGTAGCTCCAGGCTGGGGGCAGGTCTTGATATAAAGTGCCTAGAACCATGCCTGGCACACAGCAAGTGCTCAGTGAGTTTAGCTACTGCTAAGAAGATCACTTTAATACTCACTGAGGAAGGCCCTGGAAGAGGAGGAAGAATCGAGGAAGCACTACTTTCTTCCTTTCTTTTCTCCTTTCCTTTTGGTCACATTTCTCTCCTCCCATTTCTACATCTTTGCTGCATTTCGAAAGGGGTCTGAAGCCAAGGAGTGGAAGTGGAGCACATGTAGTGTGATGTATGGACACGGTACTGCCCTCAAGGCCGGGAGGCCGAATTCGCTTCCTGGCTTCTCCATTAACCAGCTGTGAGACTGTGGGGAAGTTCTCTTTCCTGTATTAGTTTGCTAGGGCTCTCTGAACAAAGTATCACAACCTGGGTGGCTTAAAGCAAAAATGTACTGTCTCACAGTTCTGCAGGCTAGAGGACCAAAGCAAGGTGTCAGTGGGGTTGGCTCCTTCTGAGGCTGTTGGGGAGAATCTCCTCTACGACTCTGTGCTCCCTTCAGCCTCGGGGTTGCTGGCCAGCTCTGGCCTTCCTTGGCTTATAGAAGCATCATCCTCTTTTTATAAGGACTGGATTTTGGGCCCACTCTACTGCAGTGTGAGCTCATCTTAACTAACTATATCTGCAAGGATTCTATTTCCAGGTCAGTTCACATTCTGAGGTACTGGGGGTTAGGACTTCCACACTTTAAATTTGGCTGGGGGAGCAGGAGACACAATTCTACCTATAACACAAAGGACACTCCTCAGAGTCTCCCAGCTATTGTTGGGCTCTCTGATTCTCCAAGAGGGGCAGAAAGCATGCAGGGTATTCCTCCAACTGATCTAACTAGAGAGCACTTTTGTTCCACTGTGGAGAATCATGATGGCCTCACGCTAGTCATGGACAGCCTTTTGGACGATGCTGATGGGCCGTGACTTCCCTATCAGGAATGTGGACAATCAGGGCTGACCGTAAGCAGGCTCAGAAGCTATCCCTCCATCTCAGGGCAGAGCCCACCCTGGCTCTCCTCCAGCAGTGTCCTGCCTGTCCTCGGTTAGCTCACTGGGATGATGGGGGAAGCCAACCCAGCAGCCCCTCACTGCCCTGTCAGTTTCTGTGTGGGCGAGAGATCCCCCACCAAGGGGGCCTTCCTGGCCTAGAGACAGCTGGTGTAAATGGCAGGGAGACTGGCCGGCTGCCTTTACATTCAAACAGCTGTGATCCCATACAAACTAAAAGGCAGAGCCCAAATGGGAGAAAATGACTGACTCATAAAATTTTAATAAATAGGTTAGAAGAAAAACCTGCCACAGTTTTGTGTTGTGTTGCAGTCAGCAAGAACATCTCTCACAGCAAGCTGACATTCTTGTCGATAGTGCTGTTAAGAGCACTCCAAATAAGGTAATTGCCCAATAAAGTTACTGTTAGCCAAACTGCACAGAACTTGAATTAAAAATATATCTGATTGCAGGACTTCAACCTGAGTCATGTGTCTTACCCATTGAACGTGTGGTTTGCCTGCCTTGAGAGTAGGAAATGTCACGGTTACATTTTGGATGTGAACCTACTCTTGGAAGGAGGAGCCCCGAGGATGCTTTCTTTTCTACCTTAAGGCAGCAAAGGAATGAGATTTCTGCTTTCTACTTTATCTCTGCGTGATGTTTCCATTTACCTTGCAGGGCACAGCGCAGTTTAGCACAGTCTCCCTCTTCCTTGAGAGTGAGCAGAGGTAGCATTAGAATGGGAAAGGGCACTGCTGTATAGGTTCCAGTGTCTTTGTTGGGTTGGTGCAAGGAATCAGTCTGAGCCACTGTCTGAGCTCTCCTGCCTGCACGCCCTGGAACTGCGAAGCTGTGAGACAGCTCACACAAAGACCATTGCATCTGAGCAGAAACAATACAGGATCTGGGGTCAAAAGAACTGGGTTCTAATAGTCACTGTGTCATTAACTAATTGAATGATTTTTGGCAATTCAGTTCCCCTTTTATGCCTCATTTTTCTCATGTGTCAAATGGAGGTGAAAAATTCACTCTGTCCCTCTGGGGTGAGATAATAAAAATAATAATAGGCACAGAAGTACCATGAATATAAGTAGTTATTAGTAGCTTTAATTGACTGGCCAGCAGGGAAGTTGTGATTTTAGGACATTAAGAAAAAAGACAAAACAGAAACGAATACAAATACAAAATAAAACTGAGGAATTTCCTAACAAACATAAGTCCATGCCAGATGGCTTCACTGGTGAATTCTATCAAACATCCAAAGAAGAATTAATACCAATTCTGATCAAACTATTTCAAACAATAGAAGATGAGAAAGCACTTCAAAACTTATTTTACAAGGCCAACATTACCCTGATACCACAACCAGACAAAGATGCCACAAGAAAAGAAAATTATAGGTGAATATTCATGACAAATATAGATGCAAAAATCCTCAACAAAGTATTAGCAAACCAAATTCAACATTACACTAAAAGGAACATACACCATGATCAGGAGGGCTTTATTCCAGGGATGCAGGGATGGCTTCACATCCACAAATCAATCAATGTAATACATTAACAAAGTGGAGGAGAAAAATATGACCAACTCAATAGATGCAGAAAAAGCATCTGACAGAATTCAACATCTATTTATGATAAAAGCTCTCAACAAAGTGGGTGTAGAGGAAATATACCTCAATATAGTAAAAGTCATATATGACAAGTCCACAGCTAACATCACACTCAGTGGTGAAAAAACTGAAAAATTTTCCTCTAAGATCAGGAATAACACCAGGATGCCCAGTCTTGCCACTTTTATTTAACATAATATTTTCAGTCCTAGCCTAGTGTTTGAAGTCCTAGTCCTAACCATAGCAATTAGACAAGAAAAAGAAATATAAGACATCCAAATTGGAAAGGAAGAAGTGAAACTGTCATTATTTGCAGATGACATAATATTATATTTACAAGATCCTAAAGACTCCAACAAAAAACTGTTAAAACTAACAAATGAATTCAGTAAAGTCTCAAGATACAAAATCAACATGCAAAAACCTCTTGTATTTCTATACACTAATAATGAACTATGAGAAAGAGAAATTAAGAAAACAATCCCATTTACAATTGCATCAAAAGAATAAAATATCTGGGTATAACTTTAACCACAGAAGTGAAAGATCTATACACTGAAAACTATAACATTAATAAGAGAAACATAACACAAATAAATGGGAAAGTACTCCATGCTTTCTTATTAGAAGAATTAATATTGTTGAAATGTCCATACTACACAAAGCAACCTACAGATTCAATACAATCTCTATCAAAATTCTAAAGGAAATTTTCACAGAAATAGAACAATCCTAAATTTGTATGGAACCACAAAAAACCCAGATAGCCAAACAATTTTGAGAAAGAAGAACAAAGCTGGAGGCATCATACTCCCTGATTAAAAACTATATTATAAAGTTATAGTAATCAAGACAATATATTTGTATTAAAACAGATACACTGATTAATAGAACAGAATAGAGAGTCCAGAAAAAAACCCATGGATACATGGTCAATTAATTTATGACAAAGGAATCATGAATTACACAATGGGGAAAGGACACTTTCTTCAATAAATAGTATTGAGAAAACTGCACAGCCACACACAAAAGAAAAAAAAAAACTGGACCACTATCTTACACCATACACAAAAAATGAACTTAAAATGGAATAAATACTTGACTATAAGACCTGAAATGATAAAACTTCTTGAAGAAAACATAGGCAGTAAGCTCTTCGACTTTAGTCTTGGTAATTTTTTTTTTGTATTTGACACCAAAAGCAAAGGCAACAAAAGTAAAAAATAAGCAAATGGGATTGCATCAACCAGAAAGCTTCTGCACAGTAAAGGAAATCATCAACACGATGTAAAGGCAACCCAATGAGTGGGGGAAAATATTTGCAAATTATGTATCTGATATGGGGCTAATATCCTATATATAGATCAAGAACTCATACAACTCAATAGCAAAACCCTAAACAATCTGATTCAAAAGTAGTCAGAAAACCTGAATAGATTTCTTCCCAAAGAAGACATACAGATGGCGAAAAGATGTATCAATAATCATCAGTAGTCATCTGGAAAATGTAAATCAAAACCACCAGGAGTTATCACTTCACACATGTCAGAATGGCTATTATCAAAAAGATCAGAAATAACAAGTGTCGGCAAGGATGTGGCGCAAAAAGAACCCTTGTGAACTGTTGGTAGGAATGTAAATTGTTACAATCACTGTGGAAAACATTATGGAGCTTCCTCAAAAAATTAAAAATAGAACTGCAATGTGATTCACAAATTCCACTTCTGGGTAGATATCCAAAGGAAACAAAAACAATATTTTGAAAGATATCTGCAATCTCACATTTGTTGCAGCATTATTCAATAGCCAAAACCAAGGAAACAACTTAAGTATCTACAAACAGATGAATGAATAAAGAAGATGTGGTACATATATTTACAATGGAATATTATTCAGCCATAAAAAGAATGAAATCTTGTTATTTGTGACAACATGGATGAACCCTGAGGGCATTGTGCTAAGTGAAATAAGTCAGACAGGGAAAGATGAAGACCTCACTTGTATGTGAAATCTAAAAACAAAAACAAAACACCAGACAAGCTCATAGATACTTAGAGAACAGAGTGGTAGTTGCCAGAGTCAGGGGATGGGGGGTGGGGGAAATAGGTGAAGGAGTCAAATGTACAAATTTCCAGTTATAAAGTAAATAAGTCATGGGATGTGATGTAGTTAATAATAGTGTACTGCATATTTGAAAGTTGCTGAAAGAGTAGATCTCAAAAGTTCTCATCACAGGAAAAAAAAAACTTGTAACTGTGTATGGTGAGATAATAACTACACGTATTATGGTGATCATTTCACAGTAATCGAATCATTACATTGTGAACCTGAAACTAATGTCAACTGTACCTCAATAAAAAAAATAATAAATAAAGGTGAATTCTGGGCTCAGGGGGGAAAATCCAGTCTCTTATTTTCTTCAGGAAGTATGCAAAGAGGTAGAGTAAGAAAATCACTCAGGGATGAATGTGATGAGCAGGAGGAGAAATATTAATTAGTAACTACAAAATAGAGCCAGAAAATTAATATTCATTGGGCTAAAAAACTAGTGAAATACTCAAAATATAACATAACTACAACTGTGTAACTAGTATTTATTTCCAAAAATGTATAACTGGGTTGAATGAAATGAAATTAAATACATATTTGAAAAAATGGAAGTGCCGTAGACCTGTGAGTTCTCATTGTTTTAATCTTTTGGTCTGGTCTCTGTTCTTACTCTAATTTAATTCAACAAATATCGACTGAGGTCTACAGGCCAAGTGTGGTGATTTTGGCAAATTATACATGTGGTTACACATGTGGCTACATGAAGCAAGAGGAGAGAGAGGTGACTTCTGGCTGGAAGGACTGAGAAGGGTTCATTACAAAGGTGATGTGGAAGCTTCCCCTGAAAATGTGAACAAGCAAAGATTCATTCATTCATTTATTCAATATTTGTTGAGCTCCACCCCTGTACCAAGCACTGTTCTCGGGCCTTGGAAGTTCATCAATGAACAGAGGAAGACCCCTGCACCAGGAACTTACATTCTAGTGGAGGAAGGTGGGGGCTGGGTGAGGCAGAAGATGCAAGTTGTAAAGGTGAGGAAAGATCATCCCTGGGGAGATACCAACATTAACAAAGATACAGAAAGGGAACTCACAGGGGCTTTGGAAAATAAGCTTCATTCCTGGTTTTACTTCAGATTATTTGGTAGTGGCTGTCTGGAATCTATGTTGAGGAGGATTCTGAGACTTTCTTCTGACTCAGGTGGGAGAGTGACAGTATTGATTAGTGATGTCTGCCACGGTGTGGAAAGGGAGAATTGGAGAATGTATGTGGGATATTCGCCATTCTCACGTGGCTGGATTGTATCTGTGCCATTATGGTCTGTGCTCTTCCAGTCTCCTGAGAATGTTATGAAGCCCAATAAGCAAGTATTATTAAGTTCAGCACTTATGTGTACACGAAAACTTATTTCAATATTCTCAGAGAAAGGCTCCCCTACATAAATGGAAGTGTTACTAGGTGACTTCTCTAACCTTTTATCCCCTCTAGACTAAGACCACAAGTAGCTATGTAACAGAGCAATATTTCATAGAACATATTTCTGTTTGTGGTTCCACTTCTTTGATTCCCTGGACCTCAGCTTAAAGTGAGATTCAGCCTCTTAGATTCTCAGAATTTTTAGTTGCTTATTTTCCATCCTTGTATTCTGTTTGGAGTCATCTAATTCATTCCCCTCACAGCATTTTAGAAAGAGAATGACCTATTTCTTTCCTTTAAGTCTCCTAGGGAAACTATATAGCCCTCCTTATTGACTCTTCTTTGCCTCCTATCTCTTGCAGTGTATTGAGTTTCTAAGACAGGAGGGAAGGGGACAGGGTACAACCATTAAAAGAATGACACAGCAATTGAAGATAGGTTAACTGGTTAGAACCAACTAGATTCAAAATGGTGGAAGATTTGACTCCCAACAGACCTTGAACCTCATTACACGCTTATTGTAATACATGAGCGTGCTGAATGACACACCCACAGGTGCCATGACAATTTCAAGGCTGGCCATAAAAAGCCAAAAAGTGGGCAGTAGCCCAGTTGCTAGAAATCCCTGCCCCTTTCCCCAAATAGTTGGAATAATCTTCCCACTTGTTAGCATACGAATTACTGAGTCCATAAAAATGAAATATCCCTGCACTCCCAGGCCTCTTGCCCTTTGAGATGGCCCACATTCTGCCTATGGGATGTCTATCTCCTGAGCTGCTCTTGCTTTCCTACAGGACCCACGCCTGGGGTCTGCTCTCCCTTCTGAGATGGGCTGCACTTTCTGTGGAGTGTGCACTTCTCTAAATAAATTTGCTTTCACTTCACTATGGCTCGCCCTTCAATTTCTTTCCTGCGCGACGCCAAGGACCGTCACTTGGCAGGGCACATCACAGGGACTCACCCAACCTCTCATGTCCCATTTTTCCTGTAACAGTTCCAGAATATCTCATACTAGGATGACTCTGGCCTTCTGACTGGGCCTCAAAGGCAGATGGGAGGAAACCCTATTACTTAGCCTTTGATGAGTCAAAAATTTAGAAAATCCTTTCTCTGTTGTGACTGTATTGCTTTAGGCTACTGTGTTAGCACAAAATATATTTTGTATGTCAAAAGTGTAAATTTTTTCTATTAGACTGAACTATAGGAAATTGCCATATTTTAGGTCAAAAACGTTGCCAGCAATTTTCTGTGGTTCAACCTAATATATACCTTCTTTAAACAATCCTAATCTTGAGGATGTGAGATTTAGACTAAACTAGGGAGACTGTCTTGTATTTAGAAATGCAAAAGAGAAATAAGTGTTAATATTTTGTTAAAACATGTTTTTCTGCCTTCAAAGCTCTCTCTTCCTATTCCCTCCTTAATGACAGTAAGAAAAGCTGCTCAAAAGAATTTCTTACAGAACTTGAAGAGTTGGACACCCTTCAACTCGGCCTTTACAAATGCTGTAAAGTCAGAAGGCAGCTTATCCCCTTTAGTATTCACTGGTTAGATGGAAATAAGAAGTATTTAAGGAGAAACTCTGGGATGTTTGAAATGATGTCCACACCTCTATTTGTTTCCCAAATGCCTAAGGACGGTTAGGTTTCTGGATTAACTACTGAGTAGCATCTGTGTTTAATTGCGGATGGAACCTGGCAAGAAGGCTAGGCTGGTGTTCAGAGAAGTTTTGTCTGAGCATCCCCTTTCATTTCACTCATGGAATCCAATGGCTGTGTGTGCATGCAGGTATGGAAGTACATGAATGTTCTGATTAACATTTGTACGAAGGATTGCAGTGCAACTGAAGAGTGCAACGGAACAGACAAGTTGGAGAGAGGGCTGTTTCAGTTTGACAGAAGGCGGCAACAGACTCGTCTTCCAAAAGGGGGATGCTGGGAGTAGTGTTCGGTTTCTGGAAATGAAAGTCAGACTCATCTTTTTGTGCCAGGATCTCTGCTCGCTGTGCCTACTTCTCATTGTCTGAAAACTGTCAGTCATAGATCTAATGCAGCCAGTTGGCTAATTAGAGGATTCTACTGCTGGGAAGGGGAGCATCTACAGATGACAAAGGGACACTAAGAGACCTGGTTCCCTGCATTGTCACCACATACCATTTAGTCACACAGTACCTTTAGCTATGTGGGCCAAGGAGCAGGCTCAAGGCCAACTCTGCTGGCTTTACTAATAAAAATGGCAACACTCAAGAGTAGTTTTCTCTCTCCAGAGATAAGAGTGTAAAGTCAGTTCACAAAGGCCAGTGAAATGTCCTTTGGTGTCAACTTTTTCTCACTGAGCTAAGAAAAACGTTCTCAGCAAATGCTTAGACTCCCTCAGCCAACTGACCAGGTCACTGTGCTTAAAAACAATAGAGAACATGAAGCTCAAACTAGAGGCCTGAGATATTTCAAGTAAAAGGAAGGAAGGAAGTGTTTTGTTTTGTTTTGTTTTGTTTTGTTTTGTTTTGTTTTGTTTTAGCAGAGGAATCACAAGGGTGTTTGATGTCTGCTTCAGTCTTTCAGGAGTATTCTCCTTGGAGTCTGATGTGGAAGAAGGCAGTAGCTTCTTTTTCTCTGTGCAAAAAGTCATTATCTCAGAGCTTTTGGGTTTAGAGAACTGGGGAATGCCACATGGTGGGGATGAGCGGACAGCAAACAGAATCTTGGAGTATTCATTTTTTGGTAAAGAGGAAATCACATGTCTTCCTTTACTATTTAGTTCTGTAATTTCCTTAAAAGTCATGTCACATGAAGATAAGATAAATAAAAATTATTTTACGGGTGGGGAAAAACTCCCAAATCTGGTTGTCAGGAGAGGGAGTCAGAAGCCACTGAACTCTGGGTTTTTATTCTAAAGCCAACCCATGGATCTGGTGATATAGTTCATCAATCCACTGAACTTTCATGATTTTTTTTGAACAAAATCACTCCCTGCCTTCTGTGGAAGTTGCAGGTTTGGTTTAATTGAAGTTTGTACTTTGAGAAGCTCAATGAAAAGTGCTTAGAAATACAAGATAGTGTAACAAAGTAAGCTGAGGATGCTTTATAAAAAAGATTAAAAATACACACAGGGTACCTAAACTCATTTTGGAGAAGCCTAAATGCAAACTTTACCCAGAGACTACATAAATACCAACTGGAGAGAATCAGATGAGCTTCTACAGGCCTTGAAATACCAGAGGCAGGAAGATTCTGTTAATCCTGTCCCTCTGGGTGTTACCTGGATGGTCAGTCCTTCTCTCCAGGTCCTCTCCAGGAAGGGCAGCAACCTGCCTGCCAGAGGCACCTCTGGGTTTACAGATCCTCCAGCCTTCTCACTTCTTCCTCCAGAGCTCATTCCCTGATTGCAGGGCCAGATAGCCTCTCTTGCCTCCAGGTAACGCCCCCACCCCAGCTCCAGTCCTAACAGTTTCTATCTGATCACTACTAGTCTCCTCACTGAGGGCACCGACCTAGGGCCTGTGTATGACGGCTGCCTTGACAAATATCACCTTCAGAAAGCCCCAGCTTATCCCATTTGATCAGAATTTTGACCTATTTTAAAAACTGGTTTGGATTATAACGTCATCATTCAAAATTTGGAGACGTTCAGTGATTTTTGGTTTTAGCTGTTTAAAAAGAAAATCCAAGTTTCTTAAGATGAAGACAAGCAATTACAATGCTTCCCATAATAATAAGCTCTGCTAAATGCAAATAATAATAAAATGCATGAACTTGGTATGCAAACCAATACTAAGCTACTTTGGATTTGGTGCTAATCAGAGGTATTGACTGAAAAACCCTTGAAATGAGTTTTCCTTCCCAAAACATCATTTATGTGATTTGAGGATGAATTTTCTGGGACATCTGGTATGGTTCCCCAAACCCACAGTCTGAACTTTGCCATCACCTGAGAGAGTGACAGATGAGAAAAACTGTGGAGAGAAGGAAATTAGAGGAGAAAGAAAAAAAAAAAAAAAAAAAAAAGGAGCAGGAGGTCGAGGAGCAGAATGACAGAAGAAAGGAATGTTTGCTCTCTTATCCTCTGATGGCAAATTCTGCTTCTCATCTCAGGCGCTCAGAATCAGAGGATCACACACTAGGCTAGAAGTATGGCAGTGGTTTGCAGATGGTGGGCTAAGGAATCCCAGCAGTTCTTTTCAGGGGCTGCCTCATAGATGCCATGCCCTTTTCCCAGAACTTTCATGGACCGGACAGCAAAATAAAATCCTAAAGACAGAGCCCATTATAGTTTCCCAGGTGAAATTTTACCCATTTAGTGTTTTACTTTTAAAATGAGGATCATGAAATGATCAAGGTGGAGAAAGTCAGCAAAGATCAGAAATGATCCAAGGGAAAGATCCTGTCATTGTTATTGGTTCACACCCGTCATGGCTGGACTTCCCAAGCTCAGGGCCTTGACGAAGAGGGAGCTCCTCGCACTGGCCTCGGCCAAAGCCTTGGTCCTGCGCCATTCAGACCCCAAGAAAACACAGGTTAGCTGCAGAGCATCCCACTCCTCCCTCTTCAGGTTGTCTCTCACATCTCTTAGGTTTCTTTTCTTCTCTAGAAAGCAAAGGTAACAGCAAAGTTCAGATTCACCATTCACAGAAATTAATTTAGGGTCATTCCAGATAGTCATTATGGATTTCTGTGCCAACTCAGGAACAAAGGATTTTGTTATACAACGATGATATAACAGAAAAGATACTGAAACTAGCCATACAGCAGGGTTTAGAGTTACGAAAGCTGACTATAAAATAGGAAAGAACATGTGAGAGTTTTAAAACAGTTCCCAAGGAGCCGTCAGAAGTGTGGGCAGGTGGACTGAGCCTGATGCTGACCACAAAAGAGCTGCCAGAAGTTTTCCAGGAGAAGGGCAGGATTTCTGCACAAGAGATTGGAGCCTGGACTTCCATCACTGTGCCACAAACTCATCAGGTGCCAGCAGTGCTCAGAAATGGTGGGGACTGGAAATGTCTGCTGAAAGCTCTGCTTAGAGAGAGTTACAGTAATCGAGGCTTCTATCATGGGGCTCTGCCCTGCTGCCACAAGGTCATCAAGGGAGGAATAATGGATCAGCTTGCAAAAACTTATGGATAAGTATTTGGTCCTTTGCATGCCCTGCATTGCACTTGGTATGTGACAGCAGCTCAATAACTATTAAAGATGGTGCAGAAAATGCCTTTGTAATTTCTCCTGGGAAATGTCTTTCTTTGCCAAAGTTAGGTTGAAAGGAAAGCATAACCACTTCTGAAAGTGATGACAAGAGAACAAGAATGAGTCCTTCATGCTAATGCTGTCCCTACCCAACAGAAATAATTCCGAAGGTGGATTAAATTTGGAAGGTCATTTAGGCACCTCTTTGAAGTATGGTAAGAAACTATAGCAAGGTCTTTGACCAAGTACTGAGTTCAACAGCATTCTCCAGTCCACGCTGATCTTTAACTCTTAAGAAAATCATCTAATTCCTATTTCAGATGTGTTTTATCAGCTCCTTAGTCACCTGCGAGTGTCATACATGTTCCTCTTCCTTGTAGCTAGGCTGGAGTCCTTTCCTTTAAAGTTGCCATTTACTTAGATTTATCAAAATTTTAGGGTCCAACAGAATTTTCCCCACCTACTTCATCAAAAACAAAACAAAAAACGAAGTGTCATATTCTGGTTGCTTTTCTTATAACCCATGATAAGAAGTGGTTTTGAAGTTTCAGATCTGATAACCTGTGAGATTCAGCTCCATTTACATTTTGTCTTTCCCCACCCCCACCCCAACATCAATTCCTCTGAGAACCAGAAGATGGAGGTGTGAACCTTGGTACTGGCCCTTATGAAATGTATGACCTTGAACAAGTCACCTAGCTTCTGTGAGCATCAATTTTGTTGTCTACAAAGTGAGGACAATCATAATGGGACTGCTGGAAAGATCAAATCAGAGAGGATATAAAAACACATTGTCAATTGTAAAGTGTTTCATAGATATAATTCTAAATACTAAAGAAGTAGTGACAGTCCAGTGGAATGAACATCAAATTTGAGCTCAGGAGACATGGGTATAAATATGACATCTCCTGCTTAACAGTTGTGTGATTTGGGGCAAGTCATTAAATTAAGTCATAGTAAAATAACTGTAAATGTGAATTATTAAACTACCAAAAAACTTCACAGGGTTTTGTAATTGAAATAATAGCCAAGTAAATCAAGGGTAGACATCTAGTCTAACCTCCATCAGTTTCTCTCCCTTGAGAATTTGGGATTAGGATGAAAGGACTGTCCATCACCTCTGAGCAAGGATGTCAGAAAGAAGAGAACTCAAAGCATCTTGTGTGCAGGGCTGATTAGTGAAGAAAGCAGGCTGACTGAGAACAAGAATGAAGTAGGTGAGAAAGGCAGAGATAAACACACACACAGAATAAGAACGAAGGGGTACTCTTTGATTTCTTTACCGTTCCATTTCTAAGTGACATCCCTACATATCCTTATTGTAAATTCCTCCTGGGTTAGTCAAGGTTCAGTTGCAGATAAGACACATCCATTCTAGCTAGCTTAAGCAGAAAGGGATTTAATGCAGGAACTGGGTCTTTTACTTGGGTCCTTTTTCCTCCTTTCCTACCTGCATCTTCCCCACTTCAGTGCTCTCGGGTTCTGAATACTAACCCTCTCCTGCCACACAGTGTTTTCGGATATGAAACCAAGTCCCCTAGGTCCTTACTGCTCAAAATTGTGGTGCAGCTTATTCTGAATCAGAACCTGCACTTTAACAAGATCCCTAGGTGATTCATAGGCACATGAAAGTTTGAGAAGCATTGCACTCTAGCAAGGAAACATAGCTAGGCTAGAAAATCTTTTGGTAGTGTCTGGCACCGTCTATTAATCTTCCTCCTTGTGATGTTCTCGAAACAAACTGGTGTTTCCTATTATGGCTTGCATCAAAAGGACTGCAGCATGGTATTCCATGTCTTTTCATCTCGGGCAGGGGCTTTGTGTTTTAAGGATGAAGTCCAGGCTTGTGTCAAGAGGCAGCTAAATGAAGATTCTGGGAGACTATGTATTTGAGGAAATTCACTCCGAGGCAGTTCTACTGGCTTCTGGATCAAATCAAATGAAGGAATTCTGCATTTGTGAATAGCATTATAAAAGAGAAGGGACCCTTATAGTCCATTTTTTATCGTATGGTTTTTCCCTCTTCCTACTCCAGACTTCCCCAAACCTTCCTTTCACCAGTTCTTCAGAACCAGCACCCAAGCAGAGCCCATGAGTCATTAGGGACATCATGGGGGAAAGTGTTGAAAAAAATGGCAGGCATTTTGGTGACATGACTGAACTGGTAGCTTTTCTTCCACATGTTTTTGCTCAAAATATGTCTCTGTGATATTGGGGTATAATTTTTATCCTTTTCCAATTATTCAGATACACCAAAGCCCCACCCATTCCCTTAAAAGCTCTATATGCTACAAGGATTAACTGTTCTAAAAATAAACAAAAAAGAAACCCCCCCAATCAATCCATCCACATTCAGATAAGAAAACAGGCTTAAAGCATCTGTTATGAAAGATGTAGGCTGTGAGTGCCATGGAGAGACCCAGTGGTCATTCCAGCCTAGTTGCCCGACACCACTTCACTTTCATTTATATTGTCATTAGGTGAGTGAGGAAAACACACACACACACACACACACACAATGGAATACTACTCAGCCATAAAAAGAATGACATAATGCCATTTGCAGCAACATTGATGGACCTAGAGATTATCATGCTAAATGAAGTCAGAGAAAGACAAGTATCATATACCACTTATCATATTCCACCTATGTGCAATCTAAAAAAATGACACAAATGAACTTATCTATAAAATAGAAATAGCCTCATGGACATAGAAAACAAACTTATGGTTACTAAAGGAGAAAGGGGGAGGGATAAATTGGGAATTTGGGATTAACAGATACAAACCACTATCTATAAAACAGATAAACAACAAGGACCCACTGTATACAGCACAGGGAACCATATTCAACATCTTGTAATAAAAGAATTTTTTAAATTTAAAATATTTTTAAAGTTAAAAAAATAAAAAAAACAAAGTCCAGTATCTGGGAGCATAGGGTGGCATCATTATTAGCTTCAGACAGACAGATGCCTGTTAAAGGCGTCATGTCAGGTCTGTACAGCAGAGGTTCTCACATTGTGGTCCCTGGATGAGCTGCAGCAGCATCCGGGGAACCTGTTAGAAATGTAAATTCAAGGCCCCACCATGACCTGCTGAATCAAAAACTGGGAGTGGGGGGCCAGCAACCAGTGTCTGAACAAGACCTCCAGGCAATTTGGATGCTCACCAGTGTGGGAACCACTCCTACCCAGTGAGGTCTGTAGAGGGAACGTGACAGAGTGGAAAGCGCCTGGGCTCTGGAGCCAAGCCTATGTTCCTTCCCTCCCCGCTGTGCCAGCACGCCGGCACTAGCTGCGTGACCTTGGCATGACCTTGGCAAGCCCTTGGCCTCCTTGATCTTAATGTTCTTTTCCCCTCCTTACAAATCCGTTCTGGGGTAAATGAGATGACCTAAGTCCCTGTTCATACAGTAGCTCAGAAAACACTGATGCTTTTCCTCTTCCCTGCTCTGTGTTCCTGCTGGGAAGTCCAGCAGATCAGATTCATCAATATTTGTGGAAAATTAAGAGCATTTTCACATACTCATGGACATCATAATGGAAGTCAGACATCTTGCCCTGGCTTGTGCTGTTCTATTCAGGACCCAATGGCTATGTATGGCCACTGAGTGCTTGAAATGTGGCTCACTGAACTGAGATGAGCTGCAAGTATAACATACACACTGGATTTTTAAGACTTAATATGAAAAAAAGTAAAAATATTTAATTTATAATTTTTTAATATTGATTACATATTGAATTGAAAGTTTGGCTATACTGGGTTAAATGCATACAGTCTTAAAATTAATTTCACCATTTTTTTACTTTTTAAAGTGTGGCTACAAGGAAATGTAAAAGTACTTTGTGGCTTATGTGACATTTCTGTTGGACAGTGTTGGTCTCAACCTCCCCCCCCCCCCCAGGGTCACTGCATTGCCCTCATGCCAGACCCAGGAGACAAGGGAAGAGCCTTCTGATAAAAATGGCTTTTTAGCTTCTTGGTTACAAAATGCATAATTACTGTGGAGTTGTTCTCATGATCGTCTTTGCAGCATTTTGTAGCTGCAAAGGATTTCACTATCTTTTCATCAGTTACTCCTTAGGACACAGTCTGTGAGGCGGGTCATGGCTAAATTATGAGACTCATTAAAGTGATCTTCATCATTCGAAGGCCAGTGGAGGCCTCCACAGACACATGCCCTCACACAGTGGTGCACCGGGACCGCAAAGGAATGACAGAAACTACAAAGCGGAGGCTGGGGTGGGTGCAGATATAAACACAGGCCACCTGTGCTTGTTAGTCACGTCCTCTTCTAAGGAAAGCTCGCTGAGTGGTCCCCCACCCCATCAGCCATCACCTCTCCCCTACTCCACCCTGCTCTCTTACAGGCAGAATCTAGAGGCTTGATTAACCTTTCAGATATTTTAAAGTCATTTTTCAGGAAATGAGAGTTCTTTCCACATCAGCCCACTCTATCTTTCCTTAAATAAAGACAGTGAAAGGCAATTCCCTCAGATGAATATTTGTCTTTGGTTTGACTTAAAAATCGGCTCAGGAAACCGTCTGTCAATCAAGTACATTACAGAGAGAAGCAGTCATGGAATTATGTGAGTTGAGATGTTTCAAATGACAATTTTGTACTTGTGTCTCTTCAATTATTCAACACAACATAAGTCAGCTCTAATCGTTAAAAAGATTTTAGGATTAAGGAAACTTGGCACTCTGTTTTAAATATTTAGTCTCAATTGAAGAACCCAACTCTTATATGAGACTCAGAGCATTTTAATAACATAAAGAAGCCCCTCAACACAATGAGGTAAAGACAGATGACTCGATGCTGTAAACCTGCATATGTAATATGTACGATACCTGATCAGTCATTTCAGGTTTTTGGCTTGATGGAGTGCAGAAAGTTCCCAATTAAGTTCAAATAAACATTAAGCACCTGCTGATGCCAGGCACTCTGCCAGGCACTAAGGGTGCAGAACTGGAACAGACACAGTCCTAGGTCTAGCTCAAACTAAAACAGAAATAAATGACAATCTCCTTTATAAACCCAAGATTATTTTATTGATTTTCATGCACAGGGCTCATTGTTTTCTTTTTTCCTTGCTTGCAAGGTTCACCATTCTAGGTACATTTCTAAAGTATAGAAGGCATATTTAAATTTAATTTTAGCAGCAGAGAAAAGAATATTTTACACACAATAGTGAAAAGTCTTTAGACTCTGTATTTAGTATTCAAACCCAAAAAGCCTTTTTAAGTGAATGAATGCTTCTTTGAAGGTAAAACTTTAGTGTTCATAATGAAATAAGAATGCCCATGTCAGGCTGCTTAAGCAGGTTTGCCCCTACCGTGGGACAAAGGATTCATTTTTTTCTCCTTAAAAGAGATTTATGGGTACTCATCCATTTCATTAGAAACTGACAATTTTGTATTTGAATTTTATATACACCAGACTGTAGCTATTGATATTAGTTTGAACACCAATATGAGGCTATGACAGTAAGTCTATCAAAGGTTCAGGGCAAGGTACCATTACTTAAAGGTTAGGAACAAAAACTTTATAAAAACTTGTAATTTAATCCCATCCTTGGTTAACATCTCTAGATTCCAGAAAGGTTTTATTTTTTTAACGTCCCCAAATCAGCACTATCTATCCAGTCACCTACTTCTTTAAGGAAAGGTCTCCACCCCTCTGCATGTCCCACCCCCAGACCCCACAGTAAGACTTTCCTGTCTTTAGTTACCAACTGACAGTATTAAAGCTAATACCACACTAGCTACTGGGGCTTCTGCCCTCATGTATGTGGGTATTTTCTGTGTGTGAGAGAGAGACTTGCTTGGACCCACTTTTTGTATCATCTGGCCTTCAATTTTCCTGCTTTTCCAGCTAGGCTCTGTTCCCTCCCTCCTGTCACCCATAAGAAGGATGGCACTCCCTTTGTTGACTGCATGAATGGCCCACTTCTTCACTCTTCCCTACCCTCTGTCTAGACATTTCACTATGCCTTCCTCCTGTGGGCAGCGTGTGGTCCCCCAGCTGCAGGCATGGCCACATGACTTACTTTGACCAGTGGGATGTTAGCAGGTGTGACAGAGCAGAGGCTCAAATGTCCTGTGTGGTTGAGCTTGATTTTCCTGTGACCCTGTCATCACCCCAGGAAGGACATCCTAGCCTCTTCGTTCCAGGAAGAGGATGAGAGACACGTGGAGCAGAAACATTCCTGGACAAATCTAGCCCAGACGCTCCAAAGCCCAGATAACCCACAGACTTGTAAAGAATAATTTATGATTGTCTTCTTGAGCCAATGAGTGTTGGGATGCTTTGTACACAGCGATAACTTCCATCCTCCCTACTCTGTCATCACCACAGACCACAGACCTCCCTTTTGCTATTTCAGAGGATTCTCGTCCACCTAACTTCACTCTGTCCAAGCACCTGGTCGCTAACAGTGGGACCTTCTGTGGTACTGGGGAGGTAAAGAGGAATAAAGGGCAAAGGAGAGGAGACTGATCCCAACTGTGGGATTCCTGTTGGAAAGATGGAAAACTTAATTGTCATCACTCTCTGCCTGCTCCTGCCTCAGCTCTTGTCATTTCCTTTCTCTCCCCCAACCCTCATTTCCTCCCCTTAATAAACAATGTCCTACAATCAATCTTCATGATGAGGCTGAAGTTTCATCATAATTGTTGCTAACATTTATTGAATACTAACTATATCTAATTAATAAGCACTGAGCTAAGTGCTTTCCTCAGATGGTATCTTTTAAATCTCACTGTGATGCTGTAAGATAGACGACAGAATCTACATTCTACACGTGAAGAAGCTAGTCAAGATCCACAGCTAGTAAGTGGTGGGGCTGAGGTTCTAATCCACGCAGTCTGATGTCACAGCCCGGTCTCTTTACCCACATGACACTGCCGACTCTGGTTGAACCCCCGTATCCCCATCTCCCACTGTAATTCTTCTCACTCCTATAGGCAACCACTAATGTATGTATTTTTATTTTAATAAACTTTATTTTATGCTATGGATTGTTGTTTGATATATATTATTACTTTTTGATATGCATTATTTTTAGTTTATATAAACGATATTTAATTACCTGTCTTACTCTGTTTTTTTTTTTTTTACTAAGCATCTTGTTTTTAAGATCAATTCATGTTGCCAAGTGTTGATTGTCAAGGCAATCCTGAAAAAAAAGAACAAAGCTGGAGGTATAACCCTTCTAGACTTCAGATTATACTACAAAACTACAGTCACCAAAACCGTGAGGTTTCAGCACAAAAACACATACACAGATCAATGAAACAGAATAGAGAGCCCCCAAATAAACCCACACATCTATGGTCAATTAATCTATGACAAAGGAGGCAAGAATATGCAATTGAGAAGAGATAGTCTCTTCAATAACTGGTGCTGGGTAAACTGGACAGCTACATGTTAAAGAAAAAATTTGAGCATTCCCTCACACCATATATAAAAAACTCAAAATGGTTTAAAGACCTAAACGAAAGACTTGAAACCATAAAAATCCTAGAGGAGAACATAGGTAAAACACTCTTTGACATATATCATAGCAACGTTTTCTTAGGTGAGTCTCCCAAAGCAAAAGAAATAAAAGCAAAAATAAACAAATGGGGCCTAGTCAAACTTAAAAGCTTTTGCACAGCAAAGGAAACCATCAACAAAACAAAGACAACCTACAGAACAGGAGAAAATATTTGCAAACAATGAGACCAACAAGCGGTTAGTACCCAAAATATACAAACAGCTCATACAACTCAGTATCAAAAAACCCCAAACAACCCAATCAAAAAATGGGAGAAGACCTAAATAGACATTTCTCCAAAGAAGACATATAGATGGCCAAGAGGCACATGAAAAGATGCTCAATATCGCTAACTATCAGAGAAATGCAAATCAAAACTACAACATCAGTCAGAATGGCCATTATTAAAAGTCTACAAACAATAAATGCTGGAGAGGATGTGGAGAAAAGGGAATTCTCCTACACTGTTGGTGGGAATGTAGATTGGTGCAGCCATTATGGAAAACAGATTTGAGGATCCTTAAAAAACTAAAAATAGAGCTACCATATGATCCAGTAAGGCCATTTTTGGGTATATATACAGAAAAAATAAAAACTCTAATTCTTAGAGATACTTGCACTCCAATGTTCATAGCAGCACTATTTACAACAGCCAAGACATGGAAACAACCCAAGTGCCTATCAACAGACAATTAAGATGATGTGGCATATGCATACAATGGAGTATTAGCCATAAAAAAGGATGAAATATTGCCATTTTCACGAACATGGATGGACCTTGAGAATATCATGCTTACTGAAATGAATCAAACAGAGAAAGACAAATACTGTATGATATTACTTATATGTAGAATCTAAAAAATAATATGAATGAATGTATATATGAAACAGAAACAGAATCACAGACATAAAAAACAAACTTATGGTTACCAAAGAAGAGAGGGAGGAGATGAGGGAGAAATTAGGAGTATGGGATTAACAAAGTACTATACATAAAATAGATAAACAAGGATTTACTGTATAGCACAAGGAATTATATTCAATATCTTGTAGTAATCTATAATGGAATACAGTTTGCAAAAACCTGACTCACTACTGTACACCTGAAACTAAGACAATATTGTAAATCAACTATACCTCAATAAAAAAATGATCCATCCATGTTGCCATGTGTGGATTTAATTTGTTGTCTCTGACCTGCTACATAACAGTCTATGGTTTCCACTCATCCCAAATTATTTATTCACTTCTCCACAATGAAGATCCTGATTGTCTCCAACTCTTCACCAAGAGTAATACTTCAGTGAGCATCCTCAGACATGGACCCTCATGGTGCTAGTGAGAAACTCCTGGACATAAATCCAGGAGCAGGACTGGTAGGTCATAGAGTATGTTTAACAAATGGACTAGATTGCTCCCCAGAATGGTTGCTCCAGTCCAAACTCCCTCTAGCAATGCATGGAGGCAAATTCCCTGACTGTTATCCTGTCCAAATGCTGCCAAACTAAAATATGTCAATTTATAACTCATCGCTGTTTTCATTTCTATTTCTTCAATTATCAATGACTTGGGACATTTCTTCGTGTAACAGTTCTATTTTTTGTTCTCTTTTCTACAAAATGGCCTGTTCATTATTTTTGTTCATTTTGCAATTGATTTTGTTTTTTTCTTATTAATTTGGAGGAATTCCTTGCTTATTCTAGACACTTGTTTTGTAACATTCCAAATAACTTCTCAAAAATCTGTCACCTAGTCTTTGTCTTTATTGTCCTTTATGAACAGATGTCCTACTTTGATGTAATTCAATTATTTATTTTTTGCCTTATAGTTTGTGCCTTGAAGTTTTGTTTAAAACTCCTACCACATCTCCAGTTCTCAAAGATTTTTATTTCATATTTTTAACTATTAATTTTATGAGGTTACATTTCTATTGTTTCCTTTTAAAATGTGATTGCTAAAATAACTTTATTCCTCTAACATTATGAGTTGAAACAAGCTTTGGAGGACAGATCCAAGAACCTGACTATTGTTTACATCAGTTGCTTCTATGAAAAGTATGTAATATTTCCAAAATACCAATCTACAAGTGAACTTTTGGAATAGAGCTTACTTATGCATTGAAGGGTACCAGGATATTTATGAAAAACAACTCTAAAGTTACGATACTGGTTTGGCTGTGGCTGTTGGCCTTAGTATCATTACATTGTAACTGTAGTGTTAATCTGATTATAAATGACCCAGAGCAGTGTTGCTTAAGGTGTTGCCCTCGAATCAACTGTCCCACATTTACTTGAATGTGCTTATTAAAATGCCCACAGAATGTACAAAGAGGGAACCCTGATATAAACTATTGGGACTTTGGTTGATAAAAATGTGTCAATGTTGGTTCATTAGAAAAAATGAACCACACTGATGTGGAATGTTGATGGTGGGGAGGCTGTGTATATGGAGAAGGGGATATATAGGAACTCTCCTCAATTTTGCTATAAATCTAAAATCTATTTTTGCTCTAAAAAATAAAGTTAATTAATTAAAAAAGAAAAAGACTCCAGAGCTGTTCCTTAGAACTACTGAAGCCATAATTTCATTTTTAATTTCATTTTAAAAATAAGCATACCAAGTAAATATTATTCTCATAGAAGTTTGATATCTACTACCTGAAAATTATTATTTTAGTAATGATGATAATAAGGCTTGTTAGTTAGCTGGTGAGGGAAGGGACCATTTCAGAGCACTTCAGGAGAGAGAGCCAGAGAGAAATGGGTTTTTGAATAATGAGGGAAGAGTCCCTCCTCCCCAGTTTATTTTAGCTTCTAATAAAAACCTTATAATTTACTTTTGACATGTGAATTTTATTTGCCATGTGTATGGTGAGGAAAATGAAAATGTGTTCTGACCAAAACACAGGGACCTTTTAGCCTAGTGACACTAAATTTTTATCATGTTGTGGAAGAACTGAAATGATTGTATTTTCCTACATTCAGGGGGTTCTTGTCTTTCTTGCTTCTTCTGCCTCCTGGTGGACTCCCTTCACTCCATCACTTCTGAAGCACACCTCTCAGACACTTTTAAAGCCTTGAGTTTGGCCCTCATCTGTCCAGCAGTGCAGTGAAGGAATCTTTAGCCAGGTTGAAATGGGGTAACGTTGTAATGAGTGAGTCACATTTCTATCAGGGGAGAACAGGCTCTCCTTGGTGACTGTCATTGAATTTACAGAGCCAGCTATACGGTTTGAGCTCTTTGAGTAGCAAATGTAAAGGAATAACCCTCTCCGCCCCTGCTTATCCAGAGATATGGGTATACATAGGAAGATTACAAAACAAACTCCCCAAACCTCCAACCAACCAACTCACCAACTAACCCTCCTGTGTCATATCAAAAATATTCATAAAGCTACCAGATGAAAAAAGTCACATTCCAACATGGGATGGAGCGATCTCTAGATCTTAATGAGGTCCCCATTATGACACAGAGTTGCTAAGAACAAAGGGAGACAGTGGGGCAAAGTGGTTACGGCATGGGTTCTCCACTGCATGAATCATGGCATATAGAAAGCTCTGTCTATGTGTTTGTCAAGTAAAATCAAATCTCTAAAGATAAAAACAACTGACAGGTGTCAGACACTGTGACAGACAGTTTACATGCATTATCTTATTTTCACAACACCTCTGTGGGGCAGGTTCTATTGCTGTCCTTACGGATGAGGACGTTTGCCCAAATTCACAGAGCTAGCAGGTAGCACGCATCAATTTCCCAGGGCCGCCAGAGAGCTCTGCTTCCAAAAACGGCAGCAATGGAACTGTAACAGAGAGATGATCAGTTAGCCTACTGTTGAATGAAACTTGACTATTTTCATGAGTTACCTACTGATTCCTAGTTATAATAATTCACATAGATGAGGTGTTTTTTATTTCTCCTCTCTGGGGCTCAGCTTCCTCCTCTGTAAGATGAGGGTGCTGGGTGAGCCCATTGGTCCTTAGCCCTGGCTGCACACGAGAAAGAAACCCCTGGGGACTTCCCCTACCTGGGTTCACCTCATGCCAACTGAATTAGAATCTCTGCAGTGGGACCCAAGCCCTGGACTCTATTTTAAAGCTCCCCAGGTGACTGTAAAGAACCAAGGATTTCTGGCTCTAAATGTCCTCACTCTGTGATTGTATTTCAACATTTCTTTAGCTTGACCCCCCGGTACAGATGAGAGGAGACAGATGGTCATTCACCCTACGTCTGAAGATTTAGTAAGCCCACCACTGACATTTTTCCTCAGGTTGATTTAAAACCAAAAACCAAAAACCAACCAAAGAAATAGTCACTCACGTTTTTAGAGACTTTTCCTGAACAAGAGACTTTAAGACAGCGTCATCTGGTCATCTGCTACCTTTTACCAATCTAAATAGCATCTTTGAAGCCCCCCTTACCAAGACCAGGAAAAGGAACCCCCCCTTTTTCTCTTTTTTAAATGGGCGAACTGCTAACAAAGCTTCTCAGAGCCGAGACAACTGTACTTCTCCTACCTGGGTGGTCAGAGAATGTCTGGTTCATTTTGTACATTGGCACCAAAAGGCCAGCCTCTGGTGAGGAGCTAGCAGGCCAGCAGATGGAGTTTGCTTCATGTGACGTCTTCTGGGCTTGTCACCTTCTCTGGGACCAGGGACAGTGTTTTGGATTTTCTTTGGAGAATCTGCTCCCTTTTGAGCTCTCCAGGTCAGAGCCCTCCTTCCAGCAGGTGCTGGACGGGATGGGCTGGGTCCAGCTTCTCTCCAGCAGCTGGCTTGTCTAGTGGCTCTGTCAGGACATGTGTTGGGGTGGCTGCCACTAACACCCAGGTGCTTCTCTCCTCGGCTGAATTCTGCCCTCCAGATCACTTGACAACATCATCACTCTTTCTTTTGGTGGCTTGACAGCACATTGACTTGTAGACAGCATTGCCTGGCAGTTGCCAAAATTCACATTTCATCACCTGGTTAATCCAGGTACATTTTCAAAGTTGACGTGGTCAAGTTAAATGAGGGAGAGGGTATCTATTCAGGCCAAACTAATATCCCCCCCCCCCCAATGCCCCAATCTGAGGCCCATACTACACGTGCAGGGAAGCAGGAAGAAAAAGTCCATCAAAATGCATAGATGGAGCCCCTGCTGAGTTTCAGCTGGCCGACTAACTACAAAGACGTGGTTCAAGGGTGATCACGTTGGCTGTTACAATGGACTTTTCCCCAATGCAGTTTCTGGAGTTTGGATTTTCAATAGGCTGCTCTAAAACAGATGCTTTAGCAAGAAGAGTAAACTCCCCACCTCTCCTCTCATCCTTTCCTACCCTGCTCCACAACACATTTACTGTACTTTTTCATTTCTTCATGGTTATGTTCTCCTTTGTTTATTTAATACGGATAGACTCAGCAATGTTTTTCCACAAGCTGATTTTTTTAAAGCCTCTCAGCAGATGAGACCTTGTGTGTCAAACTGTCCTTGGGAAGCAGTCTGTGCTTATTATAGCATCATCTTTCACTGGTGCTGGAGTAAGGCAGCTGTCAGGGATGGGCATGCACTCGCTTTACACGGAGGTGGCAACAGCCAAGTGCCCTGGGGAAGCCACAGATATCAGAACGGCACTGGACCTCAGGAATATAACCTTGTACCTGCAACACTACATGGTCTCTCCAAAAAGACTGAGGGCAAAACCTCATCTCACTCATTTCAAATCTCCCAGTGCCTATCGCTAGCCTTGGTACACACAAGGCATGGAAGAAATGTTTGATGAGTTGAACGCCACAGTTTTGCCCATTGCTTGGCACACAGCATGTGCCCAGTACATTTTTGTGGCAGTGTAAATAAGGCCTAAAGAGGTGCACTGATTTGCCTAAAGGGGCAGAGTTACAGTATATTGTTCTAACATGTCATTCTTTGATTCTTTAAAAACGTGAATCTGTGTGTAACATGCAGCAAAGGACAAACTGCTTCACATACAGAAGACATGTTTAGTGGGGACATGAAACATTCACACAATTTTTTCATGTAATTGATTCAATAAAAACAATAATAAAAAAGTGCTCAAGGTTATTAAGCTTTTACTATGTCCTGGGAACTATAATACTGGAGATAACAGGTAAATAAGACATAGTCCTTGCTCTCAAGAAGTCTAGAGTGAAAAATGTGATTTGCAGGGGTTTTGAGGGATGGTCATATTTTGTGAAGCACCAATAGAGACAACACCTATTTCTACAAGTAATCTCAACATTTATTTAACTCAATAGTATCTGCTTGGCGCTGTGTTCTCACCCACCCTACTAGATGTTCAAAACAACTCAGTCTTTTGCCAGGGACAAGCAAAGTGACAGGTTACATTTTCCGTCTGTTTCTTGATCTCACAATGGAACCTGTTAGCATGTAGCAAGAATGTGAACATGACTTGCCAAAAAAGATTCATGCACATTAAAAAACCAGTCTGAGTAGGGAAGCTGAGGCCCAAGGAGATTTAACTAGAATTAAAGTCAAGAACACTAATGTTTCACCTAGTATCTGTTCATGCCCAGGTAAGGCGCATGGAAAAGAACCGGAGACCCCAGGATGGATGAATAAAGCTAGAGGGGTTCATTTTTAGGAAACTAACTAGATAAACGAGAAGAAAATAAATGACCTGAGTATATTTATGGGGGAGAAGACATTTTCAGAGGTATAGCTGAGGTCTAGAAGTTTAAACATGTAGATGAGATGATGAGAAATAATAGATTTGCCCTGAAATAAAGTTTACTCTAATGAGCGAGTCTGCATTACATGTAAAAAAGACCCAGTAAATTTAGAAAGAGGTAATTGATCACTAATTAATTTCAAAGACTGGGGCGCCTACCAAAGTACACAGAGTACACAGATCTGAAAGTAGACTCAGTCTTAATAAAATAAAACTGAAAAAGAAGCGGCCACAGATCAGTAACTTAGAAATAAGAAATACAGTCCACAAACCTGGGTGGGGCCTCATGGAGGTTATGAGACTCCCTGTTTTCAGTTCTCAGGATAATATTGTTAAAAGGGAAAAGGTAAGGGTGGAGGTGAAGCTGGTAAATGTTAACCTAACTGTGAGACTTCATTTAAAGTTATGCTGGAATATTAATTGAAAATCTTGCACAACATGAATTTGTTGTATATATTTTCCTTTATTTTTCATTCCCTCCTCTTTCTTCTCACTAGTTTAATATTTACCTAGAGATTCTTTCTCCAGGATGGAAAAGATCACTCCTTATCTCAGAGACTAAAAAGATCACTGGAATGTCAATGTTATTTTGGCTACTGGAGTAAAGTGGGTAACAATGGAGCACGTGACAGTCATTCAGAGTCAGCACCGCTTTGCCCTCAGATTCTTAAACCACTTCTGACTGGAAGTCTGTTCACCGCAGAAGGCTGAGAGGAAGATAAATGGCTTTGAGAGGATCATTTAAGGTTGGGTACTGGTCAAAGAGACAGCTCAATGTTTACTTGCTGGATGGACTAGAGTCAATCTCCTAAGTTCAGATGTTGTCCAAGTTACCTCTTGGCATGGAGGATAAATTGAAGGAGACAATTTCTAGCAACACATCCATGAGCAACTCTGTACAGCTCTCTTCCTTCCTCTACACTTTTGGATGTCCTCTCCCTCCTCCTCCCCACCAGGGGTGGCACTCTGCCCTGGTACCTAGGGAGGGCAATGGACAGCACTGACCTCATGGGTTTCTCCAGATGCCCAGCAAGACATGGGGAGCTATGCCGCTGGTGAACGTGTAACTTTAACCATAACAGACACAATAACAATTTCTAAGTAAGTCAATAGTTTACAGTAGAAGAGGGTATAGCAAGGAGGCACGTTTCAACTTAATGGAAATAAAAACTTTCTAAGGTTAGATCTGTGCAACAATGGAATGACTTTCTCATGAGTGAGAGATCAGAATCTATTCACTCATTCATCCAATAATTCACTCATTCAGTACATAATTATTGAGTACTTACATATGCTAGGCATTGTTCTAGGCACTGAGGATACAGTAGAGAACAAAAGGGACAAAAGCCTCTGCCTTTGTGGAACTTTTCTGTGGGGAGACAATTAACCAGAAAAAGAGGTAGGATACACAGTGGGTTAGATAAAATGTGTATGTAACACTTTAGAGAGGTTGGCCAGGGAATGCCCCATTGAGAAGGCGATATTCGAGTAAGACCTCAAAGAGGTAAGGGAGTGAACTCTGAGGTTTTGAGGAAGAACATTTGAGGCAGAGGGAACAGCACATACAAAGACCCTGAGATGAGACTGTCCCTGGAGTGTTTGAGAAACAACAGGGAAGTCAATGCATCTGGAACAGAGGAAACAAGGGGGGAAAGCTGAGACGAGGTATGAGGCGCCAAGATGGAGGCAGATCTGCAAGATCTCGGAGGCCATGGTAAAGGACTCTGGCTGTCACTCTGCACAAGACCATCCAGTCACTGGAGGGTCTTGAGCCGAGGAATGGCAGGATTCCACCTCCCTTTAACAGGACCATGTTGACTCTGCTCTGTTGAGATCAGACTTGGCCTAGACCAGGATGGCAGCAGTGATGGGGTGAGAAGCGGGAGGATTCTGGATATATTCAGAAGGTAGAGCTGATAAGATTTTTGGATGACGTAGATATGAGTTGTGAGACAATAAGAAGAGTCCAGGATGATTTAGGTTTTGGTCTGAGCCGTTGGCAGGATACAGTTGTCATGAACTGAGATGGGAAGACAGGGGGAAGGAGGTTTTCTGGGAAAGATTAGGAGATCAGTTTTAGAAATGTTAAGTGTGAGAAGCTAATTAGATATTCAAAAAGGGTAACCAGTTGTGTCTATGAGACCAGAGTTCATTGAAGAGGTGGGAGATGGATTAAACTTAGGAGTCATCAGAGTGTAGATGTTATTTATAGCTGTGGCAGAGATGAGATCACCTGGGATATGAGTGTAGACAGAAAGAGTGGAGAGGTAGGGAGGAATCAGCAAAGGAGATTGAGCAGAAAGAGCCCCACAGAGGGAAAAGGAAATCAAGGTAAGGTCAGTTTCTGAAAGCCAACTCAAGAAAGACTTTCAAAATGGGGCCAGTTAACAACTGTAGAAAGTTTGCTGATAAGTCAATACAAAGAGGGATAATTGACTATGAAATTTAGCAGTTAGGAGATTGGGGGTGGCCTTCATAAGACAATGTCTGTGAGGTGCTAGGGGTGAAAACGTGAATTGAGTGAGCTTATGAAAGAGGAATTGGAAGCTGCAAGTACATAAAACAACTCTATGAGCACTGAAGTCTGCTCTAACTCTCGGATTGATTTGAGCCCTTCTGAAAAAGTGTCAGGATATTTGCAGATTTTTAGAGGCACACTCTGAGGAGCTTTGAGGACCACAAGGACTCTGTTCAACACAAATCCCAACAGGAAATAGACAGTTCACTATGGCCTTAATGCTTTAATTTGAAGCATTTGATGATACTTTCTTTCCTATGCTTCCTGATCTTACCTCACTAGGTTTTTATAAAATTACAGAGTCAAGTAAGAGGATGAGTTGGAATTCAAGGCTATTCTCCATTCTCGTGTATATTAAACTTTTCATTAAATAACATTATCTAAAACCTACCAAATGAAAACAAGACTAAACTCTTACTTGTGGGAGGGCTGATGGTCAAGTGGAAAACAAGAGAATCAGCATCCACTAAGAGCTCTCTGATTCCATCCTGTTGTGTAATAGAAATAACTTGAAATTTCGAGTAAAATGATATGTGATTGAGTCCTGGATCCATTCCTTCCTAGCTGTGAAAATTTGGACAAAATATTTAACTTTTATGAGCCTCAGTTTCTGATTTGTAAAACTAGAATGATGGTAACTATCTCACAGGATTGTTGCAGAGATCAAATAAAATGTTATATGGGGAAAATGATTAAAGATCAGTTAAAGCCTGGTTACCAGTGGGGGAAGTAGGTGGGAAGGGATAAACTGGGAGTTCGAGAATTGCGGATACTTTTATAATATATATAAAATAGATAAACAAGTTCACGCTGTATAGCACAGGGAACTATATTCAATATCTTGTAGAAACTTAGGGTGAAAAAGAATATGAAAACGAATATATGTCTGTTTATGTATGACTGAAGCACTATGCTGTACACCAGAAATTTACACATTGTAAACTGACTATATTTTTCTCTCTCTCTATATATATACACAAATTAAAAAAAAGGAGTCAGTAAAGCCTATATCAATATTGATTATAAATTGCTTTTACACAATGCTTTTGTCAGACTCTCCCAAGCCTATGGAGGCAGGGCTGGATGTTATTATTGCTCCATTTTAAAGAAGGTGAAGCTGAGGCCCTGAGATGTGAAGGGACTTCCTCAAAGTCACACGATTGGTAAGTGCCAGAGTTGAGACCAGAAACAAAGTTTTTGTCTCTGATCTGGGGCTCTGTCCACTGTTAGGGTGTCCACATGGACACCATGTGATATGGGAATCTAGTGTGGCAAGGAGACTGTGCTTGGGACACAGCTTCTAAATTTGACTCTTTCTCCTCTTGGTGGTGTGAAGGAGTGGGATGTGACAGCAGGACTGGTGGGGGGGGTACATGAGTGAGGGAGAAACATGCAGGCATCTCGGACCTCCTTCCCCTTGACCTTTATCCTTCCCTTCTCCGAGTCACCACGTGTGGCTAACAAGTCCTTCAAAGAGCCTTTAGTGTGTTCATTGCTCTGAGGGTAGAAGCTTTCACCACGCCCAGAGCATCCTTAAAAGGACATCACGGAAGGTGTCTCTCAAATTGGAATGTTTCACAGCTGGAAGAAACCTCAGATGCTCTTAGACCATCTGCATTTCATGGACAAGGAGGCTGAATTCGGGGACTTGAAGGTACGAGCGCAAGGCTCCTTGGGTCACGTCGCACCAGCTCTGGGCGGTGCACGCTCCTTCCACTCCACCACGCTGCTGCTCCAACCAGGCCTGTGGCACAGCGTGGTGCCTTAAATCAACATCCTGACGCGTTTCTCAATTAGTTGTTTAAGGAAAATGAATTTATCCTAACTCCCCCTATTATAGCATTAAATAGGGCTTAAACCACTTAATAAATAAATGGTAGCTGGAGTCACCTCTTGATGGATAATCATGTTTTCTCATTTGCAGTTAAAGTGCTAGCAGACAAAGTGACTTTAAAACTGCTCATGAGAGGACCCAATTATCTGATAAGCAATTCCAAAGACCATATACACAAACGCAGAGACAGACCTCTTTATGAATGGTGTCTGCCAAGGAAAGAGATATTTGTGGCAAAGGAGCTCTGGAAAATGTAATTATTTATCTTTTCACAATTAATGAAAGAAATTGAAAATGAAGCTTTCATTTCCATTCCTTTTTATCTGGATGAAACTTTAATTTTACATAATTAAATTGACTTCACAGTTCAGTGTGTTAAAATACGCAATTAAGCAGCATATCAAGGTTAAACGCCTACTGTTGTTGGCTCATTTAGGAATCATGCTGCCGAGCTCCCAAACAAGAATGAACACCTGCCCATCTGCCGTTATCCCCAGAGCCAGGGACAGCACACAGCCTGCAGGGCTGGCTCCCCAAATTCACGGTATGCAGTTGAGTTTTCTTGCGTGTGCCAACTCTTGTATAAAGTCAGTTGGATATTTAAAGAGTTTTCACTGCTGTTTGTTTTTCACTGGGAGGTTTTTTTTTTGGCATGAAAAAAGTATTCCAGGACTTTAATGGAGCTCCATAGATGATTATCTCTCATGGAAGTTCCTTCTAAGACAACACATTGCATCATCAAAGTTGTTGCCTTCTGTTTGGTGAAAGAACTTTACAACTCCTTTATTCAAATTTTGCCATTTCACCATTTATGATAAATTTCAGCTAAGACCTCTTCCACATTATCTTTACACTCCTGGAAAAGGAGGGCCTTATGCATTGTGGTGGGAAGTGTGGTATGGGGACATAAAAATGGGATGGGAGTGAGTACACAGGAAATTTATTTTAAGAGGCAATGGTTTGTAGAGGTGGACGTGTTCATCTGTGAGTCTCCCCCTGTTTTCTCTTTGAACAGCACCTTTGTGATGGCTCATTTATGGCTCTGGAGCTTCCTATGCTCCCTTTCACCTTAAGACGATTAGAACTGAGCTCCCTTCCCTTCTCTGATACGTTCTGTAACAGTGATTCTTGTTCTATCCATTGGGATGGCTGTAGGGAAGGATTCATGCATCTAAGCAGTATCTTATTGCATTTGGTGGCTTTTCCAGATACATGGGGGAAGTGTGTTACTAGATTAATTATGAAAGCCACATAAAGAAGAGATGATCATGACATGAAACCTTTCAGGTCAAACTTCTATGAATTGGGGGCATATGACACATTTGCAGGTTTATTTTTTCTGTAATGCTCCTGCTCCTTATTATAGGATGGAGGTTGTTAGGAGGATTGGCAGACTATAAAACTGGAAGATTGTAAATGATATTACAGTATGTATAGTGATATAACCTATATCAGGATGTACAAATGTTTTCCAATTTTGAGCCAAGGCTTGAAGTATGGTATTGTCTGCTTCTGTGATACCAGAAGGCATCATGGAATTAATAAAAGCATCTAAACATAGGCAAAACAGTCTCTGACATAAATCTCAGCAATGTTCCCCTAGGGCAGTCTACCCAGGCAATAGAAATAAAAGTAAAAATTATCAAATAGGACCCAATTAAACTTATAAGCTTTTGCATAACAAAGGAAACCATAAGAAAAACAAAGACAACCTATGGAATGAGAGAAAATATTTGCAAAAGATGAGACTGACAAGGGCTTAATCTCCAGAATATATAAACAGCTCATATGACTTAATAAAAAAAAAACAAACAACCCAATCCAAAAATGAGCTGAAGACCTAAATAAGCAATTCTCCAATGAAGACATACAAATGGCAAATAGGCACGTGAAAAAATGCTCAGTATCACTAATTATTAGAGAAACGCAAATCAAAAGTACAGTAAGGTATCACCTCACACCAGTCAGAATTGCCATCATTCAAAAGTTCACAAATAATAAATGCTGGAGAGAGTGTGGAGAAAAGGGAACCCTATACTGTTGATGAGAATGTAGTTTGGTGCAGCCATTATGGAAAATAGTATGGAGATTCCTCAAAAAAAAAATTAAAAATAGACTTACCCTATGATCCAGCAATCCCACTCCTGGGCATACATCTGGAGGGAGCTCTAACTTGAAAAGATACATGTACCCCAATGTTCACAGCAGCACTATTTACAGTAGCCAATACATGGAAGCAACCTAAATGCCCATCAAGAGAGGACTGGATAAAGAAGCTATGGTATATATATACAATGGAATACTACTCAGCCATAAAAAAGAATAAAATAATGCCATCTGCAGTAATGTGGATTGACCTGGAGATGGTCCATCCAAGTGAAGTAAGCCAGAAAGAGAAAGAAAAATACCATATATCACTCATATTTGGAATCTTAAAAAAAAAAAAAAGAAAAGCAAAAACCCCATTATGAACTTATCTACAAAACAAAAACAGACTTGCAGACATAATAAACAATCTTATGGTTACTAGGGAAAGGGGATGAGAAGGGATAAATTTGGGAGTTTGAGATTTGCAAATGTTAGCTACTATATCTAAAAATAGATTAAAAAAACAAGTTTCTTCTGTATAGCACAGGTAACTATGTTCAATATGTTGTAATAACCTTTAATGAAAAAGAATATGAAAACAAATATATGTATAAATATGCATGACTAGGACATTGTGCTGTACACCAGAAATTGACACATTGTAACTGACTGTGCTTCAATTAAAAAATAAAGAAAAATAAAATAAAATTCCATGAGCTAGACTGGCCTCTTGTTTCATTGCATTGCCTTGGAACCCAAAGAAGGCCCTAGCTATCAAGAGAACATCATGGTAGTTTGATTAGAAAAAAAAAATAGTGAAAAACAGTGTTTCAACAAGTCAAAAGTTTTATTAATGTAGTCATGAAAACTGTAAAAGTACCTATTTATATACAACCAATTCCTTAATTACAGATTATTCTTATCGACCCTTACTTCCCTGAGGATCTATGGCGGTAACATTGATGAATTTTGTTTTGGTTATTGCGTGCACTTCAAAGCCATCACACTACAGTTAGTGAAACTGGGTTCCTACACAAACATGCAAACCTTTAGTTTTCAGAAGTCTGAATGTGGAACAAGTGTTTAAATGATACCAAACAACAAAGGCTGCTTTGTACAGCCACTGTAAATCTTGTACCATTTCTCAGAAACATTCAGGTGGATTACATTTTATTACAGGGCTTAGAAACTCTGGTTTGATTTTATACGGACTCTACTGTTTAAGGATCAGAATTGCCTGAGTAATAGAGCTGCACTCTGTCTCAGAGTTTCAGGGAAAGGAGTTTCAACTGTGAGATAAACAAGTGGTAGAAGTGAAACGTTTCATCAACATGGCCTGATGTTCTCTGCTGCTTTCTTGGATCTATCTGATTTGATATAGATGAACTGCTACTGGTTTTAGTCCTTCAGACCAGATGGAAGAAACTACAGAATACATGCAAATGGAGAAGACGAACACAGGAAGAACTATACGCAGGTAGTCCCTGCACCTCATACTGGCCTATGTTAAACTTCTTTCCCATTGACACTGTCGCTGAGGTGGTCCCAATCTAACACTGAGTAGAATATGACACTTTCTTCAATAAAGACCTCGGTGGAAGGGCTCAGACGTCCACTATTCACCAAATCAACCAGAAGAAAAAACCCATTTTGAAAACTGTTGAATATTTCTCTATAATCCTGCCTGTTCCTTTCTGAAGCGTGAATTCAGGAGAAGTATCACTTGTCTATGTGATTATGAGTTAGAATTCTCAGTGGCCAAGTGAAAACCTTCCTGGTTTTGTCATTTATTTATTTTTTTCTTCTGAATTTTCTTCTCCTTAATATGTGGAGAAGGATGTCTGGAAACTTAAAGTCTCTCAATGTAACTTGAACTGTGCAGTGAATCAACAGCATTCTGGTGGTGGTGGGAATCAAGCATTTGCTGAACAAAGTAGTGCTTTCTTTATTTAATTCATTCTCTAGGGAGAGGGAACTTCCTCTAATACTGAGCTACCTTTACAATTCAATTTGAAGTGACGTTAACAGGACAGAGACCTGTACACACTCAACAAGTCACAAAGATAACAGCCAAGGGCACCAAATGAGTGCGTGTGAAAGCACTTTAAATCTGCACATGCTTTGTAAGTGTAATTAGCATCCTCCTATCATCCTTTTTATCCAGAAAGGGCCACTCTGAGAGGGAAGCAGTTGTGTTTTTAGGAAGTGCCAGCACTATTCCCCTGTGAAAGGATTATTTTTGTGTTTAGCATACTTTTGACAGAACCAAGTAAACTAATATGTATTCTGTCCATAAATCAGGAAGATAAAGGGCTGTGGGTGACTGCTGTTCTCCCAGACTTCTCTGTTTATCTCTTTATAGTTGACGGTTTACAAGCGTGAAGAGTGATGCTCTAAATATAAAGCTTGCTACACTGCCATTACATGTGACATTCATGTAGATACTAATGTATGCTTATATCTGAGGCGTGGTGAAGCAATCAGGAGTTTTTGAAGTTAACAACTACTTGAGATAAACTAAATTTCCTAATTCAAGGATGGATTTAGTTCTTAATTCGGAATAAAAGCTAGAAAAAGGAGCCACTCAGTGGAAGGTGCTGATATAAGTCCACAGTATTAAAGTTAAAGATAACATGAAGATAAAATAGTTAAATGAATCTAAGTCTGTAACAAAACAGACAGCAGAATTCTATCCCAAGAAATTGGTTTAGAAATTTGGAAAGAAAATTAAGATTCGTCTTCAATAATGACTTGCAACCTCTTATTGACACGTGATAATATTTATCATTTGCTAGTCAACATTATTCACTAGTCAACATCCTATTTTCTATCCTAGTTTTTTTTCGGTGTGTGTGTGTGTATGTTTCAGAAGGCATTTTCTTTTTGAAAAGAAATCCAAGGGCTTCGGATTACCCAGATAACACATATAAAATTCAGCTCATTAGGTAAACACTGAAACATCTAATTGTACCCATTTGGGCCCAGTATCTCTACCTCTTTCTGAGAGGATGAGTCTGAATTCAAATATAGTGATAGTGAGCAGTTTAATAACAACGCTTATAGATTATTTTCAAAGATTCTCCAGGCATTTATTTCCACCCGGAAAATAGCTGAATATGTGGAGAGAAAGCATTTTCTATTCAGTCAACTTGACCCCTCCCCCCAAAACAGCTGTGCCATAGCCTTTAACTCAGAGAGGGAAGGACGAAGAACCTGGAAAAAATGTATTTAAGTAATAATGGGTTCAGAGAGCCTCGAAAAGGTCAACATAGAAATACGCGATTTTAATTGTGTAAATGTCTTGAGTCTGGGGAAGGTCTGTGAACCAAACAACATTAAATGATGCAGCAAATTAGACCCACAGGGAATGCACTGGTACCGGACGAGAAAAAATGAAGGGTGTCATTTTTTGTGTTTGAGGCGAGCAGGAAAGAGTTGACCAAAGCGATCTTACCTTTGTTTTCTGCCTTCAGCTCCTCTGCCATCAAGCTGTCTTGTCGGTTACCAAGCACGAACGCCAGAAACGAGAGGATGAGGGCATCCAAAATCCCAATGATAGCCAGGATGTACGCCCAGCGGACTGAACAAGCTCCAAGAGTGTACTTGTCCGTCTTTTCTCCACACATCCGTTTTACTTCATCTGAATCCCAGCCATCAGGGAAAATCATGCAGCCAAGCACAAGGCAGGCAGCTAAAAGAGGGAAAAAAAGGAAAGGAGTTGACATAAATTTCATTTCAGCAAATATTGCTACTACATGTCAAATCATTGTTCAAATTCTTGATGTAAAGAACAGAAAATCTTAAACCTGCTGTCCAACCCTGAGTGGTTTTTCACCCCCTTGTTTAATCTAAAAGCAGCCCAGCAGCCCAGCACTCTGCAGTGAGAGGAGCTCTGGGAATGCTCTAAAGGGAGCATTCAAAGAGAAGTTAAAGTATGCTGATCAATTATATTAACCAAAAAAAAAAAAATCAAACTTCAGTGTGCAATTGTGGGAAGGCTTCCACTGCAAATATGCCACAAGGAATCCTAACACTGCAGAATGATAATTCAGTGCTGGCTTTGAAGAGCTAGGACAGCCACCCAATGAGGGATTAGAGTAACATGGAAAATATCAGAGCATATACTGACTTTGAGTCACAGTGAAAAATAATTTCATACTGTGGCCTCCAACACACACTGAGAAGTTTCTTGAAATTATGCTTACCACATGCAATGCACTCTGATATTTTCAATTCTATTCTCTGCTCTATTTCATTTTCTAAAAGTCTGAAAAACATGGCAACACGTTGTAGACCCACAGAGATTTATGGAAATTCAGGAATTTCAGGAGAATACTTATGTTCTGTTTCCCAAATATCACTGCAGGAATCACATGAATACTTTTTAATAAGAATATGTTACTTTGAAGGCTATTGTTGCTACTCTCTTTACATTTAATCAAATCATTTGGAGGTGAATGATGACAGTATTAGGTTATACAGAGCCTCCTGAATATGTGGCTCATTCATTAATTCATCAATTCCTTCGCTCATTAATTTAATAATCCCTTATTGAGTGTTTCCCATGGAGTGTGGGACACAGTTCTTGGTGCTAGGGATACAGTGATCAAGGAAACAGACATGGTTTATGTTAATACAGACTTTATGTTTTGTCAGGAAAAGAGGGGAAAAAAATGAGTAAGCTTGCAAATCAGATAATTCTAAGTTGTACTAAGTAATAGGTAGGAAAGAAACAAAGGGTTCAGATAGAGAGTAATGAGTGGGACCTTCTTCAAAGATGGTGATCAGATAAGGCCTCTTGAGGGAGTGGCATTTAAGCGAAGGCCAAAAACATGCAAAGCAGGAGATATGTGAAATTGATGGGAAAGATGTTCCAGGCAGCAGCATGTGCAAAGGCCCTGAGGCTGGACAGGGACTTGGTGTTTTTGAGAAGCTGAGGCTGTGAGGCTGGCAGGGGTGACACATCAAGGCAGGCTATTGCTTTCAGGGCACATAACTAAAAAAAATCATGATGGCACAACCAAGTCAGAGTTCTGTGATAGTAGAGGCAAACCATTCCTGAAGCTGGCAAGAGGGAGTCCAATATAACTCTTGCCTCACTGCTACTTACTGAACAAGCCAGAAGTAGACAACCACTTCTCTACTTTTTAACAGGAGCATGGCTCTACCAGGCAGGTCTGGAGGAGACAGATAGGAAGACTGCCTGGGAGAACTCTGCTCTAGGATTCCTGGTTATTTTATAAAATGATAGTTCAAAACTTTGGGTCACACTTAATTCCTCTCTTTTCCTTACCCCACATCCCAAATGTTGCCATGTTCCTCTCATCTATCTGTGCAGTATCCCTGCATAGGTAGGTGTCATTGACACACCTATTTTAAGCCTTTGTTATCCCTCAGAGGGAACCCTAACTTCCCTCTGCCTTCAGTTTGCCCTCACTCTATTTCAGATCACACATTATAGCTCGGACTCAAAATGTTCTGCTGGTTCCCACTGGTATTGAAGAACACCCACTCAGCCAGGTACTCAAGGCTCCACGATCTAGACCCCACTTACTTTTTCAGTCCTCCTCCCCTTTATGCTCTCCACTTCACATGCATTGAAATACACATGATCCCCTGTCCATGCAACAAGTTTTTGGATCTCTATTTTCTCTTTTGCCTGGAGTATTTGCCACTAGTATCCCTATGTGTTTTACTCTTAAAAATCTCTTAACATTCAAGTCAAAAGCAACATTCTCCACAAAGCCATCTCAAATTCTTCTTCACCTACACATTGCCCTTCTCTGAACTCCCATAGATGTTGACTGCACTTATCTTAAAGCTCTTGCTGGTTTTTTTAAACATTTGCTATAGTTACTTATTTACAAGCATTATCTCAATCACAGACTGTAAGTTTTCTGAGGAAAGAATCTGGAGGGACCTCTAATTCAAAAAGATACCTGCACCCCAATGTTCATTGCAGCACTATTTACAATAGCCAAGACATGGAAGCAACCTAAATATCCATTGACAGATGACTGGATAAAGAAGATGTGGTAGGGGAAGATGCAGCTCAAGTGGTAGAGTGCATGCTTGGTTCAATTCCTAGTACCTCCTCTAAAAATAAATAAACCTAATTACCTCTCCCTGACTGAAAAAAACACAAAAAACCAAAAACCAAATAAATTTAAAATAAATAAGTAATAATAAAGTAAAAACAAAAAACAAAATAAGGAATTAAAAAAAAGATGTGGTATACATATACCACATACATGCAATGGAATACTACTCAGCCACAGAAAGAGAACAAAATAATGCCACCTGCAGAAACATGGATGGACCTGTAGGTTGTCATACTAAGTGAAGTAAGCCAGAAAGAGAATGAAAAATATCATATGATGTCACTTATATGTGGAAATCTAAAAAAAAAAAAAGATACAAATAAACTTATTTACAAAACAAACAGACTCACAGACATCAAAACAAATTCATGGTTATCAGGGGGAAAGGGGGTGGGAACGGATAAATTGGGAGTTCAGGATTTGCAGATGCTAACTACTACATACAAAGTAGATAAATAACAAGGTCCTACTGTATAGCACAGGGAACTATATTCAATACCTTGTAATAGCCTATAATGAAAAAGAAAATGAAAAGGAATATATATATTTATATATATAAATATATTATATATATTATATATATATAAAACTGAATCTCTATGCTGGACACCAGAAATTAACACATTGTAAAATGATTATATGTCAATAAAAAAGAAGTATCTGCAAGATCCTAGGCTAATGTCTCAGTCAACAAAAGATTAAACAATATTCCTCTTGGCCTTGTAACTAATTATTTCTAATTCTTTACAAATTTATCACCCTGTAAGATGTAGCACCATCACTACACTAAACATCAGAATATACAAGGCATCAGAATATACAAGGCTTCAGAATATTTGATTCACTTGGACATGAAGTTTCCTGACTGGGAGGGACAGTGGAGAATTAGTTCCAACTAGGCTATTCTCCAAAACCGGGTTTCTTATTAGACGGTCACCTAGGAAATGACTAACTTACTTGCAGTTACAGAGCCCTTCATTTCAGCAGCAGGTTTTCTGGAAGTATACCAGAGAACGTTCTTGTATGTGAAAGAAAACAAAGAGCTCCCAAGCTGGAGGTGAGCAGACAGGAATAATGACAAGAAACCCAGGTTTTTATTGAATGCTGCCATGACACCCCTTCATCTGGGAGATACCATCAAGGCACCCTTGTGAGGGCATGACTTGATTTCAATTTTAAGCCTATTCCAAATGGTTAGGAAACCTTCACATTCTAAAAGGAACCTCTGTGTGGAGGCTACTGCTGCCCACAGTGGCTTCTTCTGAAATAGTACACAAACAGCTAGCACTTCCTTGGAGCCACTAATTGCTCTGGCATCTTTCTTGCCAAAGAACTGAACGTAACCTCTGTGAAGCAAACAGCCTCTGAAAAATCCACAAATGTTTTTAATTAGGTCTTTCTCCAAAGGGAAATGAAGCCAAGATGAGAAAAGCAATAGGGGCCTATGATTTGGGTCACTTGGGCCTGCTGATATTGCTGGACCAACTATCCTAATCAGGACTTCCAACGCTGCAAACTGGAGGACTGCTTATTTTTTGGACAGAAAGAGAAAGTCTAAATTCATTCTTTAAAAAGTCCATGCATGGTTGCACAAAAAGCATGATAAATTGCCTCGTGTGGCTGAAGCACTCAAGGGGAACGTGGTGAAAAAAAAGAATCTGTATTCACTTAATTCTATCAATTATTCAGGCATGGACCCATGGAAGAAACTGACGCCAGCAGAGCTGCCAGGCTATGGAGGGGGCACTTTCACACCAGGATTGTTCTTCCAAATACCTGGTAAAGGAGAGCCAAGACTCATTCCTACAGTCTCTTCATTAGCACATAGCCAAAAAACTTGAACTACAGTGTTGAACTATGATACAATATACAGTTGTTCTTCATTTTATGCAATGGGTATTTTGCTTGTATTTTTATGCAATTGATATTCTGTTGAAGTTCCAAGACTGGAAAAGGTACTATATTGATACCTTAGCTTACCTCTGGAAAACTGAGTTGCCAGACAATCTAGGACATGAAGTTAACTGTGGTTTTAGAGTCCAGTGGAGAAAACAAATTGTCTCCTGATAAATTTTGGTTTTAAACCCAGTATAATTTTATGAGCATTTAATTTGAGGTCATAACACAAAAGATACAACATCCCTTAGAAAGGGGTGGGGGAAAAGAAAGTGTAGATAAACAATGAGCTCTCAAAAGAGGAGAGTTAGAAAGTTGTGTGTGATGATGAGAAAGGCATCTCTACTCTGCACAGATTCTCAGCCTAATTGCCCTAGTAAAGGGAGCCCTGCATCCACCTCTACCTTGTGCTGAATCAACTGTGAAACCCACACCCCAAGGTTTAACAAGAAAGGAGAGAATTATGAGTCTACCCACTTGTGCACTTAGGAGCTACATAATGGAGAAATAGCTTTTCTAGAATTTGATACCAGACAAGAGGAAAAATATTTAACCAACTGCAAATTCTGGAAGCAGTAAACATAACCAAAACCTTGACCATGTGACATTTGAAGAACAATGCCTGAATCAGAACAATGCCTTCCCTTGACTAAAAGGAAATGTAAACTAGTCTTAACCTGCCAGTGAAATGCCCAGAAGGTGTTTTTGCTTTGAACTCAGGGGCTAGAATTGCCCCAGGGAAGGCTGTGGGTAAGTCTGGAACTTGAGGTGGTGCGAGCTTAGCTTTTGCTCTCTGCCTTTGGGGATCTTTCTTCCCCTCAGGGCTTGGTATTTCCCACCCTTAAACCAGGAATCCCAGATTCCTTCTTGGGGTTAAAAAAGTCTATTGTGACTGATTTGCAATATGCTGGTGGTACTGGGATGATCTAAAGCATTTTAAATGGTGGGATGATGGCCAGGTGAATTACTGATAAACTGCTAGTTAGAAACATTTAATAAAGCAACAGGATGGTACCCTTGTTCCAGTATGTTTCACTGAAGAATTTGTTCTTTCTTCATTTTTAAAAAACCATCAGAATCCAGAATACCAGTTTCCTGTTTACCCAGACAGAGTAGGGGAGATTAATTCTTCTTGGAGACCAGAAAAAGAGCTTAAAATTTTTGAACAGAGATTGAAAACAGTCTAGAGCAGCCATGATCAGGGGAGTTCTGGTCCCTAGCATTACCTGAGCCCGGCTCCAGGGAATAAAAAGAAGATGAACACACCCTCCAAGCCTGCCTGCTCTCCCTCTTCAAGATACTGTTTGTATTTTTTCAAAGAGAAGTCACTGACTTTCATATATAAAAGAAATATCATTTGGGACAAATTGAGGATTTGTTGATTCTTCAAACACGATTTAGGTTAAACATTTCCTTATTTGTAATGTGTATTAGTCTCTATTGCTATTGGGACAAATCACCACAATCTTAGTGGTTTAAATCAACTACACTTCAATGTTTTTAAAAAAGTAATTTAATACTAAAATATCTATTTGAAACCACAACTCTATTTTTTATCTAGATAGATTAAAAAATACATTATTGTTTGTATGAAATAACATTAAGGAGGAAAAATGGAAAGTAAATGGTATTTTTAAGACAAAGCGATTGATTGATTGTAACTATGCAGAATGCTTATATGTACATCAATAAAGATAGGTTATTTTGAATAATAAAAAGCACAAATTTATTATAATTCTGCAAATCAGAATTCTGATATGCATCTCACTGGGCTAAAATCCAGGTGTTTGTGGGACTGCATTCCCTTCCGGAGGCTCTATGGCACAATTTGTTTCCTTGCCTTTTCCCACTTCTAGAGATTGCCTGCGTTCCTTAGCTCCTGGCCCTTTCCCATCTTCATGGCCAGCAATGGTAAGTCGAGTCCTTTTCGTGTACAATCTGACTCTCCCTTTTGCCTCTTCTCCTTCCACATTTAAGAATTCATGTGATTCTGATGGTTTTTGCCAGAGCAATGTCCATAAAGAAGTGAGGCTAAAGCCAGTTGTAGGTTTAGGAGTAAATGGACATAGAGCTCTAAGTGCCTAGAACTCTATGCTTTCAGGGGTCTATAAAAATGTTTAAGAGCTGAAAATTAAAATCAGTTTTTAACTAAAAAAGGGGGCAACATTAGGGATACTTGTGGTGATGGAAATGTTCTTTATCTTAACTATCATTTTCAATACCCTAGTTGTGGAATTGTGCTATAATTTTACAAGATAATATCACTGGAGGAAACTGGATAAAGGGTACATGGGGTCTCTCTGTATTATTTCTTATAACTGCATGTGAACCTATAATTATTTGACAATAAAAAATTTAATTTAAAAATTACCCCCAAAAAAGCATGAGATTAGATTGGGCCCACCTAGATAATCCAAGATAATCTCCCCATTACAAGGTCAGCTGATTATTAACCTTAATTGCATCTGCAAACTTAAATTCACATTTCCATGTAACCTAACATTTTCACAGGTTCCAGGGATTAGGGTGTAGACATCTTTGGTGGGTATTACCCTGCCTGTCACATGATGTTACACACAGTAGTCTGTTATTACAACCCTGTTCCTGTCTTCTGAGTTGTAATTACTGTGGTCCAGACTGAGGGGCATAAAGTCAATTGCAGCTCTGTTGTATGGGGTAGACCCTAAGCCCCTGTGCCTCACAAGGCTAGCCTTCCATGGGTCTCTGCTGGGCTTTCTCAACATGACCATGGTTCAGTCTTGGTTTCCTGGTCAGCTTTACAGCTTCCTGTTGGGACCTTTTATTTTGAGCCTGCTTGCCTGGAGTCCTGATATTCTACCTGTCTCTGGCTGTGTAAATTCTTTTCCCAAAGCCCTTAAAGGCAAGCGTAAGTCATGTTTCAAGAGGATGGATCATCTTGACCAAAGCAAGCGAGGCTCAAAAAGATCATGACTTGGGAGTCTTCTTGCTGTAGGATTCAACCCACTGCTTGGCCACCTCTCTGCCTTGAATATTGCCTCCAGCTTGAAGCAAGCCTCACTTTGGAATCCTTTGGGCTACTGGCTATTCCTCTTAAGTGACTCTTTGTAAGCACAGTCTTGCTCCCCACTTTCTCCCTTTCAGAACTGGTTCCCTGTTGGGGGTCACAGCACACTATTTGGCTGAACCCATCCAAACTGCAACCACCAAGGCCATCTTAACAGCTCTAGACCTGCAGAGGTGGCCACCAAAGACTATACTGTCTCCACTGTTCCCCAAAGTGTGGGTGATCAACATGAATACCTCTGGTGTCTGCAGAGTGACAGAGCCAAATAGAAATTTCCTGAAACTTTTGCCATTTGACACATTTGAAAATTTGGATAAGAGTGCATATGGGTCCCGTCCCCTAACCTCTAGGTACTGATGCACCTGTGGGCTCAACCTCACATCTCTAACCCTCTTCACGAAGACAGGCAATATACTGGAGAGCTAGATGTCGCTGCAAGGAGTTAGTTATGGGTCTAGTATCTCAATTTTTATCCACTATTTCCATGTACTGATCTCTGGACACTAATAGTATTATTTTTACATAAAGTCAAAGCCATCATTTAGGTTTCTGAGAGTCTATAATCCCCAGTGAAACTAGTAGTTTGAACAAATGTTGAAGAAAATAAATTTGGTAGGAAAATGGGCACAAAACCTGTAGTACCTTCATTTTCTTAAAATAATACTATAGAAATAATAGCTGACACTACTGAGCACTTGTGCCAGGCACACCCTTACATGAATCAATTCATTGAAACCTCATTGCAACCCTATGAAGTAGGTACTATTATTATCGCCATTTTATAGAAATTGAAACAAGAATAGAGACCTTGGGTAACTTGAAAAATGTCACAGGTAGTGAGCGAGGGGCCAGGATTGACACCTTGGGTAGCCTGACTGCCATTCTGTCTCTTAACTGTTATACAATTGTAGAGTTTAATTTTTATTATTTTGGGAAAAGACAGAGCTTCCCTCTGACAGTAAAATCAGAATACCAAAAAGAAGTAGATTCACCTAAGAACTGGTAAGACTGATATAATCTGATGAAGGACTGGTCTGTGACTTAACTAAATACAGTCAACAATTAAGGTCAAAGCGGGTTGGAAAAAATGCAAAAATTGGACTCATCAACAAATATTTGTCTTGCAGTACGTGGCTAGAAGGCTGTTACTGAGAAATGGTCTTGTAGTAGAACAATACTAGAGTTCCCATGAACTTTCAGAAATGGACCAACTCATCTTAAAGTATTGGCATTCTGAGTTGTCAAAAAGACATCCCTAGAAATAACTGGCAGCAAAATCTCAGGAAGCTAAAATGCAAGAACGTCATCAATTTGTTGTTGTTGTTGTTTTTGTTGAACTTTAGAGCAATCTATTCCCAGTTAAGGGAGTTCTTGTCAGTGGCTGATGACAGTCTTAAGAGCTGCCATTTTTTGTATTGCCAGACAGAGCAATTTTCCAAATCCTTGGCAAACAGCCTCTTCAGTCAGTTAACTATTATTTATGTCCTGGTTCTGGGGATAGCACTGATTAAGACACTCCTAATGCCTTCTCTCGAGGGACCTGTAATCTAAAAGGGTGCCCAGTTTAACAGCTATAATGAGTAAAAAAAAAAGGGAGACATAGGCTACTGAGTGGAATTGAACATATGATTTTAAACCTCCAGCCTAAGCTTGGAAATCTGAAAATTTACTGAAAGGGAAAATCTAAGATTTTTAGTCCCAGACCATTATTCTTTCAACCAGACCCAACAGCTGGAAGAAGACTGGGGAACAGAGGACTGGAGGTTGGAGGAGGGAAGTAAAACAGTATGTATATGTGTATGTTGGGGGGGGCATGGTTATTTAATTATAATATATAAAATAAAATTTAGGTACAAATATAACTGTTAAGAATAAGAAGATAACCAGCATCAAAGTAGAAATGTGCAGTAGAATTTACAATGACTAGAGAGGACAAAAAGGATTTTTAAAAAACTAATAATTATAGCAAAAGAAATAGGAACTGGTTTATGGTCTCAAGCTGAGCAGCTCAGGGGATGTCTCTGTTATATTACTATAAAATTCAAACACAAGCTCCCTATATCATCAGCAGTGTGGTATGTTACTTATTTCTTCTAAATATGAGGACTGGATGCTTCCAGAGTGAAAGTTGCATTTCCTTGAGAGAGTCCAAACGGCAGGAAAAATGATCTACCATGCTCATATTTTGGATGAAGATACTTCATATCTTTTCTCCGTGCCAGATCCTAGAATTCTGCCTAAAACCTGAAGTGACCTATGCACTATCAAGGCTGACAAGAACCTTGTTCTTGGGTCTTTCTTCATGGTGATGGGCGTTTGGTTGTTTCCACTAGCCCTCCAAGCTGGCCCTTGGAAGGAAGGGGAAAAGAGTTCTAGGCACTCAGACTTCTCCTCTCTCCTCATATTTTCTTTATTTCTAATATATTTGAGGTCTTTAGCTTCTCTGATGTCCCTGTAGACTCCTCTCTTAGCATTTTTTGGAATTAAGCACCATTTCATAGTTCTAGATTACTCTTGCTTGCCTTGGCTGGGACGGTAGTTTCACGGCTGAATATGTCTCCCAAAACCTTACCTCGTCCCTTCTTCTTAAACATCTTTTTTCATGCACTGGGTAGGTGATCACACTGGCCCCTTGAATTCTACAGGAAGTGTTTTCAGTCATGCAGATGCACTCCGTGAACTCAGTATGGCTTTTATAAGCCAGAATGGAGCCAGTACACAGAAAAATCTTTAAAAAGTACTAGAGAAAATTGAAAAGGCACAACTCTGTACTTAAAACTACTCATGGGTCAGAGGAAGAGAAGGAACATCCTCCATGTGGTCCCAGTAGGATCTCAACCAGGAATGGTTAAATCCTTAAATTAGGAGCTCCTTGAGGATCCAGGACATGGAACTGTTGTAGACTTGTCTTCCCAGGGTATCAATTGCTGAAATGTCACAGATTATTCTCATCTGGTTGGTGGCCAGTGCATTCTTGTGGTTCCTACAGGGTCCCAATTTTCCAGGTCAACTTGACCAGAAAGTTTCCACACCTGGGGTGGTGGTAGGGGGCATGCATTTATTTTATTCATTGCAGGCTGACAGAATTGTAAATTTGACAGAATATATTTTTCAGTGAACTGGCTGGTTAGAAACCCTAAGCTTCTGGCTCTTCCCCAACTGAACGCTATAGTGTACCCTGGGAAACAGCAAGCTCTGGAGTGAATTAAGCCTAATGGAGCATGAACTTAGGTCTCCATCTATCTGCTGTCAGGTACATTCATATTGGGTCTGACTTAAAGCGGTGCTTTAGATATGGTTGAGTGATGATGCAACTGCTCCTCTGGCACACGTGGGATGTTGAATGTTTGGTGTCAAATTTAGAATGAAGATCTAAGGCTTCTTTTTATTTTCTTATCATTATGCCCTGAGGGACCAGGATATTGATCAACATCCATTCTAGTCTAGCTGGGCATCAGATCTCTTAGGCATCACCCCATGCCCACAGACCTTATTCTTGCTAGAGTCTCATAACTGCAGCTACTCATGTTTACCAGTTATTTTTTTTAAAAGATGTTGCCAAGTACGAGGACTGCGGCTGAGCCACTTTATCTGGAATAATATTGACATCAACACTGGTCATTGAAATTTCATCACCTAGACAAACATCACCCATATAGTTGACCAATGATGACCTTTCTCCCGTTTGAAGGTTGATAAAAGAGGAGGCCATCATGGGTATTTTGTAAGATATGCCCTACCTACCTAAAAACTGACTTCCAGTGAATAGTTAATACCTATAATCTTTACCACATTTTAATGCAGTAAGTTCAAACATCCTCAAACAATGTGGTTCTGGGATACAATCTTTACTGACCTTGAACAAATTGAGGCTGCTGGCAGAGCCAGAAGGGTGTGTGCCACACTGAGAATCAAGGTCTTTGCTCCTTGTGGTGTTGAAGAGTGGAGAGGGTTGTGGGGTGAGGACTCCAAATTTCCTGCTCCTGGAGGGGGCCAGGCAAGCAGGGACCTGTTTGCAAGTGCTGCTTACACTCCCGGGGGGAATGTCAGACCTCATGGTCTGGAGGAGATACGTTGGTAGCTGAACTGCTCCCAGTCCCTTAAGGGGAGAGGACTGCTGCTTGTTTCTAGAAAGGCCTGCCTGCCTCCTTCCTGCTTCAGTATAGCAACTGTCAGCTCAATTGCTTATCAACCGACATAAGCAGAAGTTTGCATGCCCAGCATCAATGGCCTAGGGAACCTCAAAGTCCTGACTGAACTGGTGCTCAAAGTAAATAAATCGGGAGGAGACAAAGAAAGGATAATTTTTAAAAGAGGAACCAGAGACCCAAGGGAGAAAGGGAAAGCTGAACTGGGCCTGGGGCTCTATTGCCATAGAACAAAGAAGTGGGAGAGAACTCAAAGTACTGAGGCTTCTCAAGGAGACACAGTTAGAACACCCAAGACTTCCTGGAGCTAAACATCAACCTCAGTTAAACAAAGAAAAAAAAACTGAAAAAGATGGGTGTTGTTGAGAACTGAAATAGTGGTTTGGAAGACCTTGTAGAACAAACAGTACAAAAGAACAAAATCTCAAGGATCTGTGGGAAAAAGACAAGAGATTTGGAGGCTAGAGACTTAAAATGTAAATATTAAAAGCTCTAAGAAGAAAGAAATATATGGAGAAATAATTTCTTTTACAAAAGGAAGAAAATTTATTTGAATGAAGACAAGTTTTTAGATTAATAATGGTTACCAAGACTCAGATGGGATGAATGGAAAAAAAATTACATACCTACTTATATCTTGACGAAGTTTATAAATTCCTTGGATTAAAAAATCTTATAAATTTCAGCATAGAAAATTATGACCACAACAATCAAACTAGTTAAAGCTGTGGTTAGTATCTGTTAAAGAGTTCTTAAACAAAACATATACTAAAACTGAAATTTTGAAGCAGTCCAGCAAACTCCACAAATTTTAGAGGAAGTAGAAATGCAGTGGTGGATTGGTAAATGATTAACAACTGACCCTATGGAAAAATGATACACAAAATAAAGCCTTGCTTTTATAGTTCTAGCCAATTTTCACAGAGTAAATACTCCCTCCATGGTCAATTTCAAGCTCTCAAGTGATGTCACTGAACACGGAATTGGGAAAGAAAGGAGTGTTTAAACCAGCTCCAGGACACCACTGGAGAGGGGGGTAAGGTAGATAGGAGAGGTTATAACAGCTTAAAAAGTATCATCTTTGTAGAATCCTGAGTAAGTACACAAAGAAGATACTTCAGTGGTATCTTAGTGCGGGGGTTGGGGGGGCAATTTTAACATGAGAAATGCAGGAGGGAACTATATTCAATATCTTATAATAACCTTTAATGAAAAAGAATATGAAAATGAATATATGTATGTATACGCATGACTGGGACATTGTGCTGTACACCAGCAATTGACACATTGTAACTGACTGTACTGCAATAAAAAAAAGAAATGCAGGTGTGATTATCTATGTTGGGGTGAGAAAGTAAGCCTTGGAAGAATTGAAAACTATTAGTTTGCACTTCCAACTTAATGGGGCAAAATGCGATGAGGAGAGAACTGACCAAGTCAGCAAAGTAAGAACAGGGACTTTTGGTTTCCAGGCCATCATGCAAGGAGCTTGGCAGTCACCACTTAATCCTAATTATAAGTAAAAGTTGAACTAAAAAAAATCAATAACTTTCTTGGGAAAGTGAGGTCACAGGGCAAAAAACCACTGCCCTCACATTTGGAGAGACAGACAGGTGGATACAGAGATTCAGAATTTATTAAGAGCGGAAACCTCGGCCTCGGGAACCAGTGCTGGGATAGGACAATCTGAATTGTAATTGACAAATTGCTAGGGGCTCAGTGTGGACAAGTCTGAAAGTTAAAAACTCGAGGGACCCAGCCATAAGGTGGCCTCCACACTTTGGTCAGTTTTACCTCCTGAAGCTCTGCCAGGGCCCCACAGTGAAGACTGGAGAAAGATCTCATGCTTCTGGCAGAAAGAGTGGTAAGGGAACTATTTTGAAATATCAGAGTGTCTGTTCATTCTCACGTGGTCTCCCCTCAAGGGAAACTATTCTACCATAGTCTAATCTAATGGGATTTTATTAGAGCTTAATCAACCTGGGGTAAGGGAGGAAACACCCAGCTCCAGCCCCCTCTAGCCATCCCGCCCCATGTAAGGCTGGGGAAAAACCGAAAAGCACTTGTGAAGAAAAGTAAGTAGAGGGAAAAAGAAAAAAAAAAAAATGAAGTAGGTTCAATATTAAACCTAAAATAAATGGAAGAAACAACACAAAGAATATCAGTTATGCAACAAATGTGAGAAGTCTGAATTTCCCTGTCAAAATACATTATCATACTCAGTGAGACAAAATCCAGTTATATATTAACAAGAATCACAATTAAAATAAAGTGACAAAGATATGTCACACATATGTTTGGATATGTCTCCTGAGCCAGGGGAAATGGCAATACATAAATGGGACTACATCAGACTAAAAAGCTTTTGCACAGCAAAGAAAACTATCAACAAAAAGAAAAGATCACCTACTGAATGGGAGAAGATATTTTCAAGCAATATATCTGATAAGGGCTTAATATCCCAAATATACAAAAACTCATACAACTCAACATAAAAAAAAGGCCCAATTAACAAATGGCCAGAGGGTCTGAATAGACATTTTTCTAAAGAAGACATAGAGATGGCCAACAGGCACATGAAAAGATGCTCAATTATCAGAGAAATGCAAATCAAAACCACAATGAGGTATCATCTCACATCTGTCAGAATGGCTATTATCAAAAGGACAACAGATAACAAGGGTTGGTGAGAAGGTGGAGAAAAGGGAACCCTTGTGGAGTGTTGGTGGAAATGCAAATTGTTGCAGCCACTATGGAAAACAGTAAGGAGATCCTACAGAAAATTAAACATAGAACTACTACATAATCCAGCAATTCTACTCCTGGGGATTTTTCTGAAGAAGATGAAAATAGTAATTAGAAAAGATACATGCACTCCTATAACATTGCAGCATTATTTACAATACCTAAGATATGGAAGGAACCCAAGAACGCATCGATAGATAAATGGATAAAGAAAATGTGTTATATATACAATGGAATATTAGTCAGCTATAAAAAAAAAGAATGAAATCTTGCCATTTGCAACAACATAGATGGACCTAGAGGGTATTATGCTAAGTGAAAGAAGTCCAACAGAGAAAGACTAATACTATATGATTTCACTTATATGTGGAATTTAAAAAACAAAACAAATGAACAAACATAACAAGACAGAAACAGAGTTATAGATGCAGAGAACATAGAAAACATAGATGTAGGAAAAAAAGTAACAAAGAAAGATTGAAAACAAGGGTATGGACAAAGAGAAATCTAACTAATGCAAACAAAGGAAGCAGGAGTAGCAGAATTCAAAGTCAAAAGCATTTTATGGGACAAAGAAGTTTATGTACTGACACAAGGTGAAATCTATGAGAAAAATAAGCCATAAATCTTTATGTATCAGGTTATGTACAAGCATAGCACACCAAAACATTAGGGAGAATTTGCTAAAATTTGGAGGAGAAAATGATAAAATCACAGCGGGAGATTTTAATAAACTTCTTTTAGAATTTGACAGTCTAAAAATAAACTAAAGAATTTGAATAACATGATCAACAAGGTCAAGTTAGTTGACTTTTACAGAATTTTTACTCTACAAACACAATAGATCTGAGCCCATAGTACACTTACAGACATCAATTTGGTGATAAAGAATGTAAATAAATTAATCAAAATTGGGATTTAGGAACTATATCTTGATTTGAAAAGATCAGAAATCAATAATAAAAAGATGACCAGAAAAACTACTTGGAAATTTAATATATACCAAAAGTTTAAAAAAATATCCAGCAAAAAGTGGAAAGGAGAGGTGTTTATATATAATCTATAGGTCAAAGTTTTGCCCTTCAAGATAGTAGATTGATGACATGTTTATTTCATCGCTCTGAGATGCCATTAAATTTAGTCGATATAGGAAAAAAGATACAATCCCACAACAAAGACAGTGGACGGGAGGGAAAGTTTGTTATTGGCAGCTGAGACTGTCCAGTATTTTACTGAAGCATGGAAGCAGACGGTGGATTAGTGAATGATTAAACAAGTTGGATGAGGCCACAGCTTAGAATGAGATGAAGGGGCAATGACTGAGGAGAGACCCAATCTGAGGATACTGGAAAAGCTAGGTAGAACCTGAGAACGAGTTATGACGTAGAAAATAGGGGTTAACTGAAGATATCTATATAGAACAGTTGGCCCCATTCCCTTCCCAGGTACATAATGCCCATCCGTTGTTTTATGTGCCAGTCAAAATAACTGGAGAGTTTCCTCTAAAGAAATTGAACTAATTGTTTCAAGAACTAAGGCAGCCAGTATTGGAACTAGCTTTTAAGAGAAAAGGGCTTCTTCGTTGGGTATTTTTGGTTCTTAGTCTGAAGGTCAGATCACTGTCTGCTCATCCTAAAGTCAAGTCCACCAGTGAAGTCCACTATTCAGATATGCAGTCCTCACAATTAGCTGGTTTTTGCCTCATCTCTGAATTGTGAATGGAAAACTGAGGATTAGTAGATATTTGAGGAAAGCTGGCAACATGAATGAGAACAAGAAAAATAAACAGAAAAAAAGACACTGAAGGAATAGGAAATAATGTAGGGAAAGGAACAGAATTAGAAAACAAAACACAATCCTACTGTTCCCCCTATACACATAGAAAGGATATTAATTTCTGATTAATATCCTCTAAAGAGTAAGAAGAAGATGCCATAAAAAGAGTCAGAACAAAAAGAAGTTCTCAGAAACACAGAATTTCCCAAAGTTGAAAGGTATGAATTTTTAGATTGAAAAAACTCAGTAAATGCTAAGCAGGATGAGTAAAATTAGACAACACATGTCATTATAAAACTGTAGAACACCAAAGATAAGAAAGTAACATTAACAGCTTCTAGAGAAAAAATGGTTCAGGTACAACAGACAAGAATCAGACTGACATCAGGCTTATCAGCAACACTGGATGCTTAAAAATAATCAAGCAGTTCCAAAAAACTGACAAAGGGATAGATAAACCAAATGTGCTGTATGTACAATGGCATGTTAAAAAAATTTTTTTCATCCCAGAATTCTATACCCAGACAAATTATTCATTAAGTGGGAAAACAAAGTAAAGACACAGGAATACAAAGATTCAAAGTTCATAACCCACCCATCTGTTCTTAGGAGTTCTTTGAGGACATACTCCAGCAAAATGAGGGTGTAAACAAAGAGAAAGGCATGGGGTCCTGAAACAGTAGATCCAACGCAGAAGGGCAGTAAAGGGAGGTTCCCAGTTACTGAATGTGCAGCAGACCTGGAGACAGACTGGTATAGACTGGATGCTGGGAATGGAAAAAAAGCTGGCAGAATAGAAAATATGATGGTTGTTTTAGGGGGAAAAAAAGGAAGGACATAATAAAGTCAAATAATGCAAGACAAAAAGACAATTAAAACTAGAAAAAAATCAAAACTGTAAACTGAAATATGGCATGAATTTAAACAACTGATAGACTGTAACAAGAGCGAATTCATTAACCTCAACACTAAAAATACTCTCCTTTGAGTCACCGATAGAGGAAAGAAACATAATCAAACACACCGTGTGCCCCAAGACAAAAGCATATTTGCAAGTCATATTAATGTAAAGGCAGTTCAGACATTTTCAACTTTTAGAGCCAGCCAATGGACAAAGTAGAGATGATTAATAGTGCTTGCAGGATACTGGGAAGGGACAGGAGAAAATGAAATGGTGGTCTGGCATGTTGATTCAAGAGAGGACTCAAGGCAGCTCTTCCTGATTCCACATAGTATACAGATCCTGCAAGGTCCTCACATGTGGGGATGTGTAAGAAGGCTAAAGATGCTGACTGGTGGTCTTATTGTGGGGAGGGAAGGTCAGTGCAGCAAGGGGTGAGGTGACCTTGCAGCTAAGGACTGAAGGGTAGACTCACAGACTGGGGAATGAATACAGATTGCAGCTGACCCCAGGGGAACTGTGACGCCTGATGGCTGAGGTCCACACAGAGGAAGACAGCAACTTCCTGGAAGAACAGACCAAGGATATCATAATGCTGGAGGCAGTACGGTCAGAACTTCCTCAGGTCAAGACACCCCAACTGGTGTCCACATGCAAAAAACCCAAAGGCTTGGAACTGATGGTGTGAGGATACGTAAGTTCTGGGAAGGAGGAAGCAGCCAGGAGAAGCCTGGAAAGTGGAAAAAACTGCTCTAACAGTAAAATATATATAACATAAAATTTACCATTTTAACCACTTTTAAGTGTACAATTCTGTGGCATTTTAAGTACATGCACATGTGGTGCAATCATCACCGCCATCCATCTCCAGCATTTTTTCATCTTCCCAAATGAAACTCTGTATCCATTAAACATTCACCCCATTCCCCAGTCACCCCAGCTTCTGGCAATGACCATTCAACTTTCTGTCTCTATAAATTTGACTGCTCTAGGAATTTCACAGAAGAGGAATCAAACAATATTTGTTCTTTTGTGACTGGTTTATTTCACTTAACATAATGTCTTTAAGATTCATCCATGTTGTAGCGTGTGTCAGAATCTCCTCCCTTTTTAAGGCAGAATAACATGCCATTGTACATACAGCACATTTGGTTTATCTATCCTTCTGTCAGTGGACACTTGGGTCTATTGTGAATAATGTTGCTATGGACACTAGTGTACGTGTTCATCACCGAAAGACACTCAAGCCTCTGGTTTCTTTCTTTGGGTATATAACCAGAGGTGGAACTGCCGGATCATATGGTAATTTTATGGGTTTTGGGTTTGTTTTTTTTTTTTTTGTAAAAAATGATACTATTTCAGCGGCTGCACCATTTTTCTTCCTACCAGCCATGTGCAAGCGTTTCAATTTCTCCACATCCTCGCCAACATTTGATACTTTTTCTTTTTTTTTCTTTTTCTTTTTCTGTCTCTCTCCCTTATTTTTCTCTCTCTTTCTCTTTCTCTCTCTTTCCTTCTTTCTTTCTTGATAGTAGCCACCCTAAAGGGTGTGAAGTGATATTGTGGTCTTGATTTGCATTTCCCTATTGGCTAGTGATGTTGAACATATTTTCATGTGCTTATTGGCCATTTATATATCTTCTTTGGAGAAATGTCTATTCAAGTCTTTTGCCCATTTTTAAACTGGGTCGTTTGTTTTGTCATTGTTGTGTTGTAGGAGTTCTTTATATAATTCTGCATACCAATTCCTTATCTGATACATGATTTGCAAATACCTTCTCCCATTTTGTGGACTGAATTTTCACTCTGTTGATGCGAGTGTGCTCAGATGCAATAAAAGTTTAAACTTTTGATAAAGTTCAATTTACCCAGTCTTTTTTTTTTTTTTTTTTTTTTTGGTTCTTGTTTGTGCTTTTGGTCCTCATAGAATTTTAAATTTTGAACTGACTGAGACCCACAAAGAGTCTAAGTCAACCCCTCCAAAGCTTAATGAGCAGAAAGAGACATGGCTAACTTTAACTGGTAAATTCATGACTTTTTTTTTGTTTTTATTTTTTGCTACTAAGTGGGAATGGAAGCTATACTGCAAAATATGATCAGTTACAAAAAAAAATGAAAGTTGCCTTTTTGTTGTTCTTGTACATCTGAATTTGAGTGCATACATTTCTACCCAAAAAGATGGCAGAAAATTCAGAAGCAAAATATAACAAAAGCCCCATGAAAACTTTGATAGAACATCGTTCCACACCAAGAACGAGGCCTGGCCGGCGAGCACGTTGCTCAGCATTTGGAGAATTAGACACACAGCCCCTGTGATACTGGATGAGGATTTGGAACTTATTTGTTTTTCTTTCTCAAGAACATGAAAACCATCACCCTGGTAATAAGAAGCCCATAATACAACCATGCTAAAGTTGGGAATTTAAATTGAAAGTCATAAAAGGCAAAACAGAGTTTCAGAAGGAATCAGTGTGCTGGCGCACCTGCGGCCTTCCTGCCAGATCCCTGGGACGCGGATTCATTAACCGGGTGTTCTCTCTGCTGCTCTGGCGCCGTGAGCCCCAGGTTAAAGAGCTGACGAACCAGCTTTCTTTCCCTTTCATATTTAAGAACATAAATATTGCACTGGCACTAGGGTAAAACTCAATTATAAAGACAAGTTAGATGAAAAGCTCAAAATAAAAGCTTGGCTCTTTTCATTTTGTTGCACTTCTGAAATGGTGTATGGAGAAACTGTTCCGATCTCCCAGGTATACCATGTACTTATTATTTTTGCAAAGACAAGTGAATTATTACACTTACATTCTTTGGCCTAATATATAGTAAATCTGATTTCTGTTCCCCTGGTGTGTCTAAGAAGGCTATAAAACCTCATTTTGGCAGGAAACATCACTGTTTATTTTATTTATTTTTTGATCATGTGCTATTACTATTCTCAGGCAATGTATTTACTCAATCCTTGTTTATGGAGTCTTACAGCCTATAAATTACGTGAACCTCCTCATATACCTACCAATCTGAAATAAATTGCAAGTTTTCACCCACATTCTCAAAGAACTCGGATTGTTTGATAAGTCTTTGCTCAGAGCTTCTCTCTTATTAGTCATTAAAATGCTTGTTTTTATTTTGGGAGCCAGCATTCTTTTTGTTGCATCATTGTCTCCTTCTTCCTGACCCTACAGCTATTTCCTTGGTGTAGGAAAGGTATTCTTAACGTGGAACAGAGAAATCCTACCTGGAGTGACCTGATGCCCCTCTCTCCCAGAGCTTGCTGACAGAAACAGTTTCTACCAAAGGGATAAAATAATGGGTTATTTCACTTTAAAGTCACAAGCTAATTTGGCTTAGACACATGTATTTTTCCTTTTGCTTCCTATTCACCTTTTCCTATTCAGCAGCATTCTTGCAAGTTCACTCCTGTGTTCCGAAACCCCTTTCCAACGAGCCAGTCTGCTGCCCTTGTACCCCAGTGCTATGTGTTTATTTTTTTTCATCAAGCAGCTCCAACGCCAACTCCCAAAGCAAATTCCTGGCTTGGAATTCTGCAGGGACACTTGTTTTACCAGGTGCTGAAAAATCCTCAGCGCCATCCATTTCTTTCATTTTTGGGGGCACGACTCTGAATTTCTCAGTTCTTGCTGGGATTAGTCTTCTCTAGTGAAGGTGAAACAGGGATTAGGCTCATTTCTGTCTTCTCTTCTAACTAACACTTCCATTCATCTCTTTATTTAAACTTTCACCCATCTTCTTTATTTAAACTCCCATTTGCTGGGTGCAATTTTTAGACCCTGGTGCTTTTCAGTTCACATATTCTCATTTAATTCTCAAAATAATCTTAAAAAAATTTTTTTTAAATGGAGGTCCTGAGGATTAAACCAAAATAATCTTGCAAGAAGAGATTAATCCTAGTTTACAAATGAGAGGTTTGAAGCTCAGAATTCAAATCATCTGGCAAAGGACATACATGTTTTGGAAGTGGGTGAGCAAGGAGGTGAGCCCTAGTCTGTTTCTCTGTCTCCTCCAGCCTGCTGCTTTTGCACCTAGTGTTCTGCACAATTTCCAGGCCTTCTGCTCATTGCTTGTTGCCCTTGTCTAAGGTAGACACGTGCTAGATTTAGTATATTTATTGCTCATGCTTGTGAGTCCCTTGGGGAGGTGGTGAGTTTCCTCTGGATGTTTTGCATTCCTCCTGTCACCTTACTTCATCTCATGGACCTAACCCAGCAAAAGCAATGCGTCAGTCTTCCAGATCTGAGACACCCAGATGAAAAGCCCTTGATTTTCTTATTCTTAGCAGCTTGTTTGGCCTTGTTTACAAATTAAGATGTTTCTCTCCAGCTAATTGTCCTTACCAGAATATTGAGGATGCAAAAAGCTAGGAGACCCAACAGATAAGATTATACCCTTTGTTTTAAATTTATTTTTTAATTCTGTTTTTTAATTGCAGTATAATCAATTACAATGTGTCAGTCTCTGGTGTACAGTACAATGTGAACCAACCTAAATGTCCATCAACAGCTGACTGGATAAAGAAGCTCTGGTACATTTATACAATGGAATACTACTCTGCCATAAAAAGAATAAAATAATGCCATTTGCAGCAACATGGATGGACCTAGAGATCATCATTCTAAGTGAAGTAAGCCAGAAAGAAAGAAAAATACCATATGATATCACTTATATGTGGAATCTAAAAAAAAAGGGGGGGTGGAAAAGGATAAATTTGGGAGTTTGAAATTTACAAATGTTAGCCACTATATATAAAAATAGATTAAAAAAATTTTGTATAGCACAGGGAACTATGTTCAAGTCTATCTCCTTTCGATAAGAATCTCACCTGTCTTCTTGCTTCTTTGTTGCTTTGCATATTCTACTGCATCACTCTTAGTTCTGGCAGTAGATGACCCATCAATGGCAATTACATTGAATTAACATAGTTAATTCATTCACTTATTCAGTTAAAAACCGGACAAACTGTTTCTCTTTCTTTTGGGGAAGTGGTGGTGGTGGTAGACATCCATACAACTCTGAATTTTTCACTCTATTTTGACATCATGTCTGCAAACCTTTATACAGATTTCTATAACCACTGCTTCCAATTTCAGAAAAAGGAAAAAAAAAAGGGTTTTCAGGTTTTTAATTGGATAAGTAAATTAACTTCGTTAATTCAATGTAATTGTCATAGTGCCTTTAATAACTGTTCTTTTGAGGTGTACTTAGGTTAAGACTATTCAGTTTGGGTCCCTGGGCTTCCATATTGCAAAAGACCAGCGTTTCTCAATCTTTGTTTTTTCATTATTCCTGTGTAAGGAGCATTTTTAGACTTTTTTTCTTAATTGTCTCCCTTCCCAAGAAATTTTAATACCAAAATGAATTATGAATCTGCTTATATACTGAAGCCCTTTTGGAGGGAATCACAAACCACTGTAAGTTGGTATTTCCCCAATTGAGAATGCATGCAGAGACCACCAAAGTAAATTCTATGACACTGTGGTTAGATGTTAAAAAATTCTAGAACTTTTTTTTTATGGTCCTTGCTGTTTCTGAATAGGGAGAGGCAAACATTTTCTTTATCCTTCCTTTTCAAGACCCTATCACTAGACCTAGGGACTTACTAGTTTATGCATAACATAAACGAATTACTAGTTATGTGTGTGGTATTAAGAATCTGACAAATTCAGGTGTGCAAGAAACCCAAATTTCTGTATTTTTCTTTAATGGAATTTAATTTCTATTTCTTACTCCTACTCTGCTGCATGGTAGACACTCAACATGAGGCAACTCAAGACTCCCATTCCTCTTTTCTCTGGGGTTTTGTTTAAACTCCAGGTAGGCTTACAGAGCTCTGGTCCTGCGTTTCCTATCAGTACTGGTGTCTGTTGAGATGCCCTGTCTTCCAAATGCTGTTCCAGGTAGGACACTGTTATATTCTCCTTGTATCCACCTGCAAGGCTCTCTGTCCTCAGCTGTCCCATCCTGGTGCAGGGGAAGCACACGGCTGACCCCTACTCGCGCCCCACACTGTGCTGCAGTGAGTTGTACTTCTCTGCCCCTATCAGGCACCGGGGCTCACCTGCAGGTCCCATGGGTGGTGCAGGGGATCCCAGAGACTGGGGCCGGTCTGCCTGGACACCCAGCTGTTTCTTATGCGGGCTGTGGGGCTGGGCTCTTGCTATCTCTGCTCACTTTGAGGGTCCAGGCTCACCCTGGAGATATGGTCCCAGGATGGAGTAAGGAATAGGACTTCTCTTTAGGGGCCACCTTTACACCCCTCAACCCTGAGGGCACTCTGCTCTCATTACTCACAGTTCTTCCAAACCTTTTGTCTTATGCCAGTGCTTAGGCTTTTGAAACTCCAAAACCAAAAATTTGACTCATTATGTGTGCCCTGCTGAATTGTCCTTTATCTGAGGGAGTTTTGTAGTTTGTGCTGTTTTTTGTTTGTTTTATTTTTGGCAGGGGAGGAGGTAATTAGGTTTGTTTGTTTGTTTGTTTGTTTATTTATTCTTTCATGGAGGTACAGGGGATTGAACCCAGGACCGTGTGCATACTAAGCACATACTCTACCTCTGAGCTATACCCTGACCCCCCTCTGAGGGATTGAAGGCAGAATTCTGCCTAGGTCTCCCAAATATGGAAAAAGCAAGAGTAATATGAAATACTAGAGGTGCAAACATAAGGTAGCATTCTGAAACAGGATCTCACCAATCCTCAGGTGCTTACTTCTCATGCTAAAGGACTAGTTATTAACTTTTTCGTCTATACCATTTCTATACTTAATACATTTCGATCAGTAAAACTCAATTTCAGTAGGGTGAGGCATACCCTACCCATCTGAGAATTAAGAGTAACTAGCCCTTGGTGAATCCAGTAAGGTGTGCCCATTTACATCTGAAATGCATAAGCCACCTGAGAATCTTTCCTTCCTTCCAGATTTCTGGGAATCTGCTGTGTTGTTTGGATTTTAAACTTATCCTTGGATTCTAAGCCTTGGACGCAGAGGCCTAACCTCAGACTGGGGCCTAAGATGGTGGCAAAGGATGAATCTGGTCCCAGTTGCACCTCGTCTGTCTTAAAAATATTTAGAGAGGGCAATCCAGGAAGAGACAGATATTTTTCGGTAGGTCTAGCAGTTGGGCAGCTTGGAGTATCAAGACTGAGGTTAAAAGCATAATGATGGCCATTCACATGTAGAGCCTGGTTAATTCTGGCTACCAGTTATGTGGAGAAATGTATTCCGAACCTGTCCTTGAAGCTTAAGCAGAACATCTTGTACCCTCCGCTGAGTATTTGGAACTTTGCTTTTACAGCTCTTCTCCAAAGAGGGATGAGGCACTAAGAAGTATACAGTGCAAGCGGTTCAAGTAGAAATTTATTCTCTTAGCCCCAAATTTCAGAATGTACCCATCTAATAGAAAGTCATTTCTGAAAGTTCTCCTCTAATTTTAAGTAAAGGCAGGACCAGCTGTATTCTCCTCGTCTTTCTTTCCCCTCTGGCTCAACAGCACCCTTCAGGGCTCCACTTTCTCCTGCAACACTGTGGTTACTGAAATGGCACTTCTGTTTATCAAGCTAACACGGAATCATCTGGCTGCAAAGTCTCCTCAGGTCTTGCTGGGACTTGATATCCATTTTCTCAATTCCTCCCCAACTAAGTCTTCAGAGATACATAAACAACTAGCAGCAAGAAGCAACTGAGCTTCACATGAGGAATACCTACAGCTTCACTAGGAGAATCTCAGAAGTAACCATGCAGAGTGTGTGTGTCATGGAATCTGTGTTCTCAACACTACATTCTGTCTCTTGTCGAGTGAGCAGAATCTTAGAGGCCAAGAGTCCTGCAGTGCTGACACTCAGTTGACTGCAAGTGGCAACAGGTACCTGGTTACACCTTTTGGAGTCTTCCTGTGATAAGCACCTGTAGGGATACCTCCTGGATACTCTTACACTCTGACTTAACAATCTAGTGAGTTGAGCAAGGCAAGGAAGATGCGTTCTAGAGAAGACAGTGTGGAAGAGGACAGAGGATGCCTGGGTTTGATCATGCTATTGCCTTCGAGTGTTTTTGTTTGTTTGTTTGTTTTTGTCTTTTTAATGAGTTACTGAAACTTTCTGGGCTAGACTTCATCAGAAGGAGGGAACAATGAACTGGAGCAGCACAATTCCCAAGTCCTATATCTAATTCTTTATTCCATCCTCACAGAATAAATAAATGAGTTTCCCCTTAAGAAGGACAACTTATTTCTCCTCTCAAAGTATCTACAGTGGCAGAATAATTTGAGATGATCAGTTCATATTTTGTTTTTACTGCTGTCAAAGAAACAGAATGAGTATGACTTACCCTCTCACCCAAAAGAGGACAAATAGGACCCTGAGTGGTGGAGATCAGGAGCATCCTTAACTCCCAAGTTCTCAAAAAAGGATGAAAATTGTCTAAGAAGTAGGAGCCAGCGAGGTCTGAGCTGGGCTTGCTTCCCCGCTGTGGTCCTGGCAGGGCGTGGCAGCGTGGAGCACCTAGGGCTGCCTGCGCTGGGTGCTGGGATCCAGCCTCTATAACTGCCTTTCTTTGAGGGCCCTAGGTGGGTTTCTACCCTGAGCATATCAGTTGCATCCAGTGTGGACAGAAGATCAGAGCAAGAGCTGGAAAGTCAGACAGCCTGCTGCCTGTCTTTATACAGCCTGGGAACAAAATTGGATTTTATGTTTTTAAATGATTAAAAAGAAATTAAAAAAGAAGAAGAATTTATGACTATGAGATAATAGTGAATATATATATATGCCTCTGTCCCATGTTCCTGGAACAGAGCTCCCCAAATCCCAGTAATTTCCTAAGTGATAAGAGCACTAGGAACATATTTTGTTTGAATATTTAGTGTTTGACCCCAGTTCCTGACGCAGAGTTTCCTAAATCCCTTGGAATTTCCAGGGTGATCAGAGTGTCATTTGTTCTAATGCGGTGACTTTTCATAGGCTCCTAGATGAGGCTGGTTACCAAGCCATGATTAGAAGCTTGACATTTTCAGCCCCATCCCCCTCTTCTCCAAAGGAGAAATGGAGTTAATAATTATCATGCCCACATGATGAAGCCTCCATAAAATTTCAATAGTATGAGGTCTGGAGAACTTGGGGGAGGTGCTGGGAGGACAGGGTGCTTAGGAGAGAGCATGGAAGCTCTGTGTCCCTTCCCACATACCCGGCTTTATACATCTCTTCCATCTGGATGTTCATGTGTATCCTTTATCAGTTTCTTTTAGAATAAACTGGTAAATAGTAAATTGACTGTTTTCCTGAGTTCTGTGAGCCACTCTAGCAAATTAATCCAACCGAGGAGGGGAGCTTGGGAACCTCTGCTTTATGGCCATTTGGTCAGAAGCACAGGTGACAACTTGGACTTGTGACTGTCATCTAAAGGGTGGGGGGAGTCCTGTGAACTGAGCCCTTACACTGTGGGCTCTGATGCTACCTCCAGAGAGACAGTGTCAGAACGGAGTTAAACTGTAGGCCACCCAGCTGGTGTCACAGAACTGCTTGTTGTGGGGAAAGCATCCACACATCTGTGTCAAAAGTATGGTGAGTGTGGTAATAGTGTGAGAGTAAAAAAGAAACACAGGCAGAGGGAGTGTTGCCAGAGCTGCTTCAAGTCTTTGCTCAAAATGTGCCAATCCCCACCTTTAGCAAGAGTTGACGTAAATCCTTAAGTTAAAAGTCCAGAGGTGAGAAAGGAAGCTACAAACAACAATAGCAAAAACCAGATGGAGCTAGCTGGGACCAAGGAGATGAGGAACCTGCCCTCTGACAGACCTGAGTCGCATTATATGTTGATCTGACTACATTAGCATATTAAATGACACACTACCAGGGGCCATGACCAGACATTAAGGACCAAAATAGGGTAAGAAGAGGGTGGCATGCCACCCCCTTGAAAAAGGATGGGCCACTGAATAGAGCTTGTGCTGTGCTGATCTCAGCTTCAGTTTCGTTATCTGCCTACTTGAACCCGATGGGAAAAAGAGCCCTCCCTCCCCCACTGAGGCAGAGAGCCTCTGCCTGGCTAGGGCCCGAGCAGGGTCCATACGACTCAGTTCGGTAACAGGAGGACTAAGGTTTTTCCTCACCCAATGACACGGGACAATTACATGAAGCTCAAGTCTCCATGTCCCTAAATGAAGTTTTGCTGAAACACAGCTACATTCATCTGTTGATGTACCTATTGTCTGTGGCTGGTTTCTACAACGTCAGTATCGAGCTGTTGCCAGAGTGACCAGTAGGGCTTGCAAAGTCTATGATATTTACTATCTGGCCCTTTACAGAAAGTGCTGACCTCTTGACTGGAGAGCCCGTGGAGAAAGTTCTGGACCTTGTAAGAACCTTTGGGACTGTCATTTGTCTCTGGTGAGAGGAGCCCCATAATGACTGAGGTATTTGGTGTTCACTGTAGACAAAATTAGATTTAGACAGATAACTGGGATGTTTATTTGATGAGTGTTGTGGAGTAAGACTTACACCTGCTATATTATTGTTTGCAGAAAAGACTACAGAAGATGTTTTACTGAATTGGGAACTTGGTTTAAAGTCCCTTCTTTTTTAGTCTTTTTTGTGCTCAAATGTCATCTCTGGGTGGTGCACATTAAATAATCTCAACCAATTAGTAAAGCAGCAAGTTCTAAAAACAAATATGATCCATCCATGTTATACTGTCCAGTTTAAGGTGGAAGTTTTTGTTTTAGGGGTTTTGTTTTGTTTTGTTTTCTGTTTTTTTTAGTATTTGGCAATACAATCAATACAAAAGTTTTATTGAAAATGTATCTCTATCAAGCCTATCCTTCAGGGGAATATTAAAGGTGTTTCAAAGAGCAAGAGTCAGATTCTTCTACTTGGAAGGACAAGTGGCATCTATTCTATTCCATCCTATCCTATTCTGTTCCATTCCACTCCATCCATTCTATTCTATCCTGCTCTCTGCCATTCCATCCCATCCCATGCTATTAATTTATTTTAGCTACACAGTCTTTTGTTCAAAGGAAGTCTGAAGCAGAAGCATGGTATGAAAAACAGATAAAGAGCTGAGTTGAGCTGGTTAGTGGGGAGACTGGAGGTAGGGTCAGGGGAAGGGGTATTCAGAATCCTGCCTCCTCCTTGTTGTCACCTGAGAAGGTCCCTTAGGAGAGGGGGTTTCAGGGACCTGCTTTTGAAAAACTCTGAATGAATATAACCTCATTATTTATATGAGGATTGCTTGATTCAGTTTAATCTTATTTAAGTATGAAAGAATTCTTTAACATGAATTAACTTTAGTATGACAACAATATGGGAAATAAAAGGAAATTGATAGAAAGCAAAATTTAAACCCAGAAATTATGGATTAACAAGCTTGGCACTAACACATGTTCCAGAAACTAAAGTTTTAAAAGTAATCCAGCATTTTCTTTATTAGAGGAAAAAGAAGATTAAATTCTACCCCTAAATGTAGATATGTCTTTTCACAAACATTAGAGAAAGTATTGGTTCTTTATAATAATAGCAGCATACACTAAAGTCAATACGATTTTTTTGTTGAAATATTTAGTTTGAATAAGTGGAGAGAAATGTTAAGTTCCTGGCTAATGAGGCTAAATGTTGTATAAATGTCAATTCTTCCCAAGCTGAATTAAAAGGATGTGGACTTTCGATTGTTGTTTTTGTAACTTGGTGATAATATTGAATTTTACTAAGAAACAAAGAATGCAAATTAATTAATATAAGTAATCATCATTATACTGCCCTTTTAGTAGAAACTCAGAAACATACACTAACTCCAGGCTTCATATTTAGATTAGTACTTAGACTGCTTTTGGGACCAGGAATTGGCATAGTCTTTCTGGGAGCTGACATTATGTTTCAAAGTAAAGGTATCAAATACCCTTTGACTCAGAAAATTTTCAGAAATTTCCAATCATGAGGATTTTAAGAAATCATCAATCATGGACAAAGATTTATAAAGAAGAATGTTCATCATAACGTGATTTAAATAGTAAACACAATTAGACACTATATATAATCTTTTCAACTAGGGGTGGTTAAATTTTGAAACAATCACAAAGTAGAATAACATAGATCCATCTAATTATCTTCAAATTATGTAAGGTGGGAAGGTGTTGAGGCCAAGTGAAAAAAATCAGGTCACAAAATTCACCAGTATAATTCCACTTTTGCTTGAAAAAAGACTGGTAAGAAACATGTGTTATCAGCAGTGGTTCTTATTTTCTAACTTGTTTACAATAAGCATATACTGCTTTTATAGTCAAATATAAATAAGCAACATGAGAAGAAAAAATTCCATCTGAACTAAACATGAGCTTGCATTCAAACTGTTGCATATTAAAATTAATGTCAAAGCACGTGACACAATCAAATCCTAACAACGGCTCAGCAGTTGAGAGGATAAAAATAAACTCGCAAATACACACTGGAGCAGAGGAAGGGGGCATAGTTATCCCCAAAATTGTCTTTCCCAGCTAGCACAGTCTCATTCCAGGACCCTCCAAAGCCAGACCCTCACCTTGACCCTTTAGCACCAGAACACCATGGCTTTCCCAGAGGTTTCAAGATTCCTGTTACTGTAGGGGGCAGGGGGTATAAGGAACAGAATTTTATTGAGCACTGTCAGACACTGTGTCAGATATTTTACCAGGTGAGGCCACTGAGGCTTAGAGCTGTGCTTCTCAAAATCCAACATATCTGCAAGTCACCTGGGGATCTTAAAATGCAGTTTCTGATTCAGTGGGTCTGGGGTGGGGCCTGAGGTTCTGCATTTCTAACAAGCTCCCAGATGAAGCTGGTACTGCTGGGCCCTCAGAGTGACATTTTGAGGAGCAATTCTTGGAGGGAGGTCTCTGATCCCAAGTCACACAGCTAGTGAAAAATGGATGTGAGAATACCTTTCTACTTTTTTGGCTGTTTTTAAAGTAAAAGTGAAATGAGTCTGAAAAGGGACGTGTACAGCATTAGCTTTCCCAGGATGCCTACGCGAGTTATTTTCCATAACTAGTTAGGCTGCTAATAACAATGCTTGGCAATTATGGGATTCATTATATCTTCAGAGCTCTTCTGTAACTATTAATTTGCTAATCCATCAATTTATCTCGAAGAGAGGTAACTGTTATCATCTGTGCAGTTTGGCCCAGTTGATTGTACATGGTATCTTTAAATTCTTTACAGGAGGCTGATGGCAGAATCTGGATTTAACTTGAGCTATTTAAGTCTTACACACAAGTCACAGAGACATGTATGAGGGTGTAGATCAGGATAAAGTGTGTGGGATCTGGCCCACATGTGCCCTAGTGTTGTCTTGTAAAGGTTACAAGAAGGATATATGTTAAAAGAGTATGTGTTAGAACCAAGTCCTTTGTTAGCCATGCGGTTTAGGTGAGTTAACTTAATCTCTCTAAGCCTCAATATCCTTACTTGTAAAATAGGGATAAAAAAGCCTTGTAGAGATTAAACGAAATAATATTTCCTTCCTTCCTCCCACCTTTCTTTCATCTTTTTTTCCTCCCTAGCTTTATTAAGATATAATTGACATATATCATTGGTAAGTTTAAGGTGTACAGTGTGATAATTTTATACACATACATATTGGAGAATGATTATCACAGTAAAGTGAGTGAATCACATCACTGCCATTTTTGTGGTGGTTGTGGAGGTGAGAACATTTAAGACCTACTCTTAGCAACTTTCAGTACATGAAACAGTATTGTTAACTATAGTCACCAAGCTGTGCATTATAGCACTTGCTCATCATTTAATATCCTTTGACCTCCTTCCTTCTTTTTTCAATAAATAATTCTTGAAGACATACTTTATGCCAAAAACTATTCTAGATGTTGCCTAGGGAGACTGCAGTAAATAAGACAGACAAAAAATCCCTGTCCTCATCTTCACGGCCCTTACGTTCTATTGGAGGAAACAGATAATAGTCAGGGCATACCAAAAACAAAACAAAACCAAACCCAAAAAACCAAACAGAAACCAAAAAACAAACAAACAAACAAACCCCTCAAAACCAATAAAATATGCTAAGCATGTAAAACAATGCCTTTCATTTTAATAACTGCTTAAAAAATTAAAATATTATTATTAGGACACTTGGGAAAGAGGCTGTATCTCCTGTAACACAACCTGTTCAAGTACACATTTACTTTCCTATACGAAATAGCAATATTTTATGAGCTTAAGCTTAGTTAGGTTTGATGGGTACTATAGTTCTAAGCATTCAGCCAGTAACTCGTTCATTCAACAAACAGTGAGGACCAGGCTAATTTGTCCTCTTTTATCGGTGCTTCCCTTCCCATGTTTGGCCCTCAGGTAGAATCTACCCAGTGTGGGCAACCCCCAGACTTCCCTTCTTTTCTTCTTCTTTCACCTCCATCAAGATCATCTATTTTTCTGTCCTGGTTCTCCCAAGCAAGGATCTCTCAGAGATGATAGTAAGCATCTCATATTAAATTGTCCTGGCTAATGTGTACCTTTATAGTGTGAATGTTCTTTCCTGTATCCATGGAGCAAAATCTACAAAAGGCCTTTGGAACCCACTTTCCTGGAATGTTAGATTCTGCAAGGGGAGTTACATTTAAGGAGGACTGAATGATACGATAGGAACCAGAGAATGGCAGGACTCAGTAGGGAGGTGTTTTTGGAGAAAAAAGCACTTCAAGTTGCCTCGGGTCACAGCATGAGAATTTCCTGCTCACGTCGCCCAGGCAATCCTGAGCATCAGTGACTGATGAGTCATCCCCTGTGCTGGCAAATATTCCTTCAGCTGTGAGGGATGATGAATGCTGTCACATAGGCAGTGCCATGACATCCAAATAGGGGAAATCCATCTGCAGCTTGGAGCCCTGTCAGAAAATGACTCTTGCTGCCAAAGGAGTGGGATACGCCTCCTCCCGTCCCCTCTGCATCGGAGCAGCACAGCCAATGAGTAGCCACATCACCAAGTGGGCAGAAACAGCCCAATTTCAGGGGAAGCAACGAGGTTGTAGTGTTTTGCAAGCTTTTCTCACTGCTTTTTTCTTCCCTGTGACTCTGAAGGAAATATTCTGCTTTGGACATGGAAGGTTTGAGAAGCCAATGCATCATCCCAGCAGAGACACTGAGTAGGCAGCTGGATATACAGGTCTGAAGACCAGGGAGCTGTCTGGGCTAGAGATAAAAAAATCTGAACCTCGCTGAATTGCATGAGATTCACCCAGAGGAAGAATGCAGGTAGGGAAAAGCAGACAGCAAGAGGTGGATTCTCATTCCTCACCTCTTGAATGTGGGCTGGACTTAGTGACTCTCTTCTAATGAACAGAATAAGGCAGAAGTATGGCTCTGTGACTTCAAGGTTGGGCCATAAAAGACAATGAGGCTTCAACTCTCTCTTTTGGATCACTAACTCCGGCAGAAGTCGACTGCCGTGTAGTGAGGACACGCAAGGAGCCCTGCAGAGAGAGTCACGTGTTGAGGCCTGTTTCTGCCAACACCCTGTATAGAACTGAGACTCTGTGCCAACTGGACGTAATAGAAGTGACTTCTCCACTTGGAGGCTTGAGTTAAGGCTTCAGAAGACTGCGGCCCTGGCGGACAGCTTGTCTGAAATGTCATGAGACTCGGACCTAGAACCACCAGCAAAATTGCTCGAGGATTCCTCACCTTCAGAAACGATGTGACTAGTACATGTCTTAGGTTGCAAAGTTGTGGCTTAACTTTTCACACATCAATAGATAACTAATACAGTGCTTACTTATGAATTATAACTTGGACTATATTTTCCTGTGCTTTTTGCTTATTCTGGGGAAAATTTATTTAGATTTTAATTAAACTTTCCAAGAGTATTCTCACATTAATGTGAAAACAAAAAGGAAAAATATTTCTTATGTTATTTTTAAAAAGGAGGAAACAAGTGAAACCTATAGCCCTGCTAATATTAATATTCAAATGCAGAGTTAATTGCAATGTAAAGGAAGCCTAACTGAAATTTTTTTTATGGCTCCATAATTATATCTAAATGCCTTGGTCAAAATTTCATTATTTTTAAAACATTATTCTCCCATCAGAGTATAATAGCTACATTACCTTAAGTGCTATAAAATTTAATAATCCTGATTAAGAAGAATTAAGAATGGTGCCTTTTTCTTCTAGTTAAAAACAGAAATGGTAGTAGATCTTGGGGAAGCTTTTAAACACATTAACCAGAAGAAAACAGCTCTTAAAACATCAGCCACAAAACAAAATAGCAGAGAAGAGTGGTTTTTGCCCTCCCCCATTTAAGAGGTCATTGTAGGGTAGTTCTTCATGTGTAACTGTAACGTGCGGCACGTGCAGACAGAAATGAGCCTATTTCAAAAGCAACATCTGAGAAGGGGTGTTGTCTACCTTGTCTGAGTGTCAGAATATTGCCTATAACAGTGGGATAGTATTTACCCTGCCCATAATTCTGTCTTTACTAGGATCCAGAAGAGTTCTTTAATTATTATAAATTTAATGACACCAACCAACTGTAGAAATTAAGAAATAACCCTACGTTATGGAATGAGAACTCTGTGGTTTATTAACAGTTAAGTTATACCTAAATTACATGCATCTATGAATTCTATACAGTGGAGTGGGAAATAAACCTCCAGTTTCTCCTAGGACACTGACGATCCTAACTCCAAAGGGACTGTTCTTTTTAGATCTTGTCTACTCTGGGTCTTGTCTCTTCTCACACTGAGCAGGGTTTGCGGATCCTTTCCTCCACGTCCATGCCAAACTGCCAGAGAACCTCACTGTCCAATAGAGTAGCCATTATCTGTATTCTGCTTCAGACATTTAACTTAATTAAAATGAAGAATCAGTGTCTCAGTTGAACTAGCTACATTTCAAGTGCTCAATAGCCACATGAGGCTACTGTGTTAGTACAGGGACAGAGCATTTCCATCACTGCAAAAAGTTCTAATGGTTGTGCTTGTTTCTGCGTTATTTCTGTGAAAAATTCCCAGCCTTTTCTTCTGTAATTGCTCCACTTGCCAGTGTAATAAATATATGGCAGAAAAGTTGAAACAGGCAAATCTAATAAAATTAAGACCATTTATCTCAGTCCACCCAGAGATGAACATGTCATTTTGGCTTATTTTCTTCCAGTCTATTTTCCAGGCATGTGTAAACAGAAATAGGTCAAACAGTTTCACTATATTAGAAACATTCTTCTATGTCATTACTTCCATGACGTAATTTTTTATTGCTGCATAGTATTTTATCATATAGATATTTGTCTTGTTCATGATGTTCATAAGTTTTTACCACCTTAATTATGGATACCATGAACATTCTCCTAGTTCAGTATTGGCCCTAATCAAGTATTGTTGCCTTTGGATACGCTTCTAGAATCAGAACTTCTAAGGTTGAGATTTTTGAGTCGAAGAGTCTGCCAAGTTTCCAGGCTTTTGATACAAGTTGACACACTATCCTCCAGAAAATGTATACCAATTGACAAAATCTCCAGCATTGTTTTAGAAAGACCACATCTCTATCTCAAAGTTAATTCTGGAATTTTTTTCTATTTTGTGTTCTTTCCAATTTTGTAAGGGAAAAATTAAATTTCATTCAAATGTATTTATTTATTAGTAACTCTAAACATCTGCAAGTCTTTATTAATGGTACTTCTAACATGGTTTGCTTCATCCAATGTAGCTGTCAAATATTTTTTAAAAAATATAAGATATGCTCAGTAAAATATCTACCAGAAAAGAATATGTGCATCATAAATGCATATGGGAAGTTTCTTGATGAGACTTTTTATTACGTCTTTGCTTTTACATTGGATATACTTAAATATTTTTTTCCCACTCCTTTGGAGGCCCAAAATGGATTTTTAAAAAGTAAAAGGATGATAAGCATAAAGCTATGACTTCCTGACTTCACACTTACTCATACATATAACCCTTTTTTTCCACTGAAGAGTTAGTGTTCCTCTTAGGAGTTTTTGAGTTTTTTATATATCAGAAATATTAACCCTTGGTTCAAAAATTTACCCCAGTCCTGTTTTTTGTCTTTAGATTTAATTTGCAAATGTCCTTAGAAGTAGAGAACACTTAATGAACATAGAATGACCAGGTGAGCATAAAAGCAATAGAGCAAATCGTGAAGCAAACATTTGATGTATCTCATGACATAAAAATTTTACTCTTCTGTACTTCTCAGTTTTCTTTGACAGCTCCTCCTCATCAGCGGGGCTCTTAATGTTGGAGCACCCCAGGCTCAGCCTCAGACAACTTTTCTTCTTTCTACCTCTTCAGCACCAAGCCAAAGAGCATCGCATCTGGTTTCATGTTGCAGAAAATACCCATATACTAAGGACTCCTAGTGTCCACCTCTATTCCCATCCTGTCCTCTGAACTCTAGACTCATACATCCAACCCCTTTGGAGGGATACCTCAAGCATATCATGTCTAAAAGGAAACTCCTGAGTTTTCCTCCCAAACCAGATGTCCCCACGGACATGCCCATGCTGCAAATCCCTGATCTAGCTGCTCAGGTCAACAAACCCGTATGGCATTTGAGACTCCTCTCTCTTATACTCCTCATTGGCTACTTCAGCAATACTTGTTGATGCTGCCTACAAAATATATCCAAAATTTGATGATTTCCCACAACTCCTTGTTATCAGCCTAGTCCAGGCTACCTTAGTTTTACTACCTGGATTATTGCAGTTGCTTATTAACTGCTTTCTCTACTTTGGCCTTTGTCCTCACCAGCTTTTTTCTACATAGCAACCAGAAGGATGGTCCTTTTAAACTGCCAGCAACACTGTGTCACTCTTCTCCTCAAAACTCCCAAAGCTTTCACATCTCACTCAGAGCAAAGGCAGGAAATAGCAGGAAGACCCTGCAGGACCTGGTCTTATCTGTTGCCTTTCTGATTTCATTGCCCACTGCTGTCCATTCTGCTCACTCTGCTCAGCCACACTAGTGGCTCTTATTTTGAAAACACTAAGTATTCTCTGCCTCAGGGCATTTGCACCTGCTATTCCTGCTCTTAGAAAGATCTTTTCTTAGATATCCAAATGGTGAGTGCCCTCTCTTCTCTCTGCTTAAATGTCATCTTCTCAGGTGCACAGCCTTCCAACCCCTGGGATTCCTACTGCTCTACTTTGTTTTATTTTGTTTTGTTTAATGAGTACATTTTTTATTTCTTTTCTGAATTGCTTAGATCTTTGATCCCTTTTTCTTTCAAGTCTTCAGTGTTTCTGTTGGTTTATATGACTGATGTATATTTGGGATATGTTTACTCTTGTTTGGAAACATTGTCTCCTAATTTTGATATGCATTAAAATTTTATTTATGATGTCCCTTGAAGTATAGAAATATTAACATTTTATGTTGTCATATGTGTCAATATTTTTTCCTTATAGTTTATTTCATTGCTTTTATGTCTTACAAAGTCCTTTCCCCACTTCGCATTTAATAAATAATCACAGATACTTTCTTATAGTGTGTTTTAAAATTTTTTACCTTTTCAGTCTATCTGAGATCATCTTTGCTGTATGGTGTGTTTGACAATAAGACTGAGGTATTTGAGAACTGACCAGAGTAGGATGAATATCAGAGCTTCTAGAACACGATTGGTTTTGATATTTCAAAGAGCAAGTATTCTGAGCTTTTCATGGACAAAGTAGAAGGTGACCCAGGGCCTGCTCCTGGGACTCTCTTCTCTCTAAGCTGATTCTAGATAAGCCTCAACGTAGCCAAGAAGGTCTTGTTGAAGAACTGAGCTATGTCCAGTTGGTCTCCTCTCACAAGGGATCTGAGGAGTCCTGCAGAAGTCCTCTTCAGCAACCCAGTTTCTTCCCTTCTTAATTCTCATATTATTTAATGGAACACATAGACAGGCCACAAGTACTACATAGATACAGCTCCAGCACAGAGTGGTTAAGAGTGCTATGCTTCCACTGTATTCCCAGGTCTAAGGATCTAACTTCAAAACAAATTTAAAAAAATAACAACAACAACCACCTGTCTTTATTGTTTTCATCCAGCACTGAGCTCTTCAGTAATTGAGGCTGGTTTGGCTTCTAGCCATCAGATCCACAGCTGACTATGAACAGTGTCTCTCAACTCACACGGCACTCAGTCTCTAGCAGGCAATTTTGTCTCCTATCATATCCTCTCTTCTGTACCACTATCTCATTGTTCTATACCTGGAGGTTTTATTTCTCCAAAGAGAAGGTTTTTTTTTTTTTCTAATTTAATGCATACAGCTTTTGGAACACATCAGAAAGCATCACATCTGGCTTGGTTTGACCTATGATTTCACACAGTGCATGCAGCAAAGGTGCAAAGATGGATAGTAACTATCAACCAGGAGGGGCCCTGTGTGTCGCCTTTGATTACGAAGATCTCTGATCATGTGTCACCATTGTAATCATAAGATTACGTAAAATCAGTGACCCTCCAAAAACATGTAACAGATAAAAGCAAATAATTTTATACTTAATATTTTATTTTGGAATTTCTCAAGGAAAACCAACAAAATAATGCTAATTTAGTGTTCCCCAAGAACTTCATACTATGTGTGGCTAAGTCACTTGGGACCTGTGTACAAACCCTTTTTATATTTTGCTCAAGTGTTTAAAAAAGTTAAATACTGATTTAGTTCAGAATTCAAGTCATTCCCAGCCTTCTAAAGATATAGAGGCTAAGTAGAGGGCAGGCTGTGAGTTTGCAGGGGATCTGCTGGATGTCATAATGGATTCGCACATAAATGTAAATTTATCAGTAAGTGAGCTAGCACGGCAAGGGATAAACATCTAAGGTCAAGTGAAGGGGGGGACATTATTTCATTCGGATTAGAAATAAAAACAGTCTTGGGAGAGTCATGCAGAGAAATGACTCTATTTTTTCCTTTACTGTTTGGGGAGAGAAAAAGACACAGGAACCCTGAGGACTTAGCTGCTCTGAAGAAGAGGGCAGCAATAGGAAGCCATTCCTGGGGTCAACCAAGATAATGGGAGAAGGAGAGAGGTGAAGGGACACAGCACAGACTCGATGAGGGTTCAGGATAAGCAGAAAAGGTGTGCTTCTCTTGAGTCGACAAAAGCCAAGACTAGATCAAGTTGTGATTCAAAAACAAAGGTTCAGACTGAGCTACCTAACAATACCTCAGAAGAGAAGAGGAAGGAAATAAACCTCTGAGTTCCCACTAGTGCTGGGCACATCTAAGATCTTATGAAGCTGATTCTCTCACTGACTGTTTAAGATGCAGGGAGAAGACCCAGAGCTGGCGCTGCCACTTTCTAGCAGTTGACCTTGATGAGATTATTCATGTCTCTGAGCCTTGCCTTCATGTTGCTCACTCTTTAGTCATTCATTCATTGATCTAAACATTTATTGATTACATTCAATGTGTGAACCACTGTGCTTGGAACCAGGAACACAAAAATCAATCAGGATATGGACTCTGGCCCTAAGAAGTCCTCAGTCTAGAAGGGGAGACGCACGCCTAACAGATAGATTATAAAACAGGGTGGTTTGGGATTAGCAGATACAAACTACTATATATAAGATAAACAACTAAGTCCTACTGTATAGGATATTGGAACCATATTCAAAACCTTGTAATAACCTACAATGACAAAGAATATGAAAAAGAATATGTATATATGCATATATGTATGACTGAATCACTATGCCATACACCAGAAACTAACACATCATTATAAATCAACTATACGTCAATTAAAAAAAAGAGAGAAAAAAAAACCCAAGATGATTAGTGCAACCAGCAGAGAGGGGCTCTGTGAGCCCGTATCATTTGTCCTGGGATGATATTCAAAATATTTAACATCTTGTTAAACTGGTGTTGCTGAGTCACAAGGGATGCAGCTAGAAAGAAACCAACCCACTGACCCACCAGTTCGGCCCTTCTGTGCCTATCGGCTGAATGTCAGTCCCACAAACATCCCACAACAGAGGAAATCTGCATGAGTAACTACTGCTGCAGCAGCACCATCAACCACAAAAGATGCACTTGGAAGTTAAAGCAACTTTTCTAAGAAGGGAAAATATATTATAAAAAGATTAAACACTCTCCCACTTGACTGCATCAATCGCTCTTTAGTACAACCATCATAATCAATAAAAGTACTGAATGGAAAGAATAATTCTTTCAAAAGAAATAGGGTTGTTGACATTAGAGAAAAAAAATTAAACACCAATTCTCCAACTAAATTATAAACTGGGTATAATAAAACCTTTTGGGTTGTTATTAGAAATAAATTAAATAATGGATGTAAAGCATTTCAGTGCACAGTACTGAATAAATGGAGACTCTTAACATCCTTTTTACAGATGAGGAAGCTGAGACCAGACGAGGTTAAGTAATTTGTTCAATTGTACATAGCTAGCTAGTGTTGAAGCCAGAATTTGCTGTCATTATATAACCATACAGTAGAAAAGTCCATAATTTTTCCTTCTATTTCTTCAATTATTCCTCTAAGTTGTAAGTTGCAAATACAATGGCATGTTAACCATAGTGATCATTTACCTTTGGCTGTTTTGACAAGTTCAGTGTGGTACACTAAATGGATAAACTAACATTAGTTATGCTGATATTTATCCCAGTTACGAGGCTTTACAGGAAGACTGGCTACTCTGACTGCAAGTTCATCACCCAGATGACATTGATCCTGCTGGGGCAGCTAATTTAAATTACAGCCAAAGCACCCAGGAGGATGGAAGCAGCCACTGGGTTGTGAGCCTTGAAAAGTCAAATCTATAAAGTGACAGCAATGGCCCACAGCATGTGATGTTTAATACAGGCAGTGAGTGTGAAAGTGAATTGTGACTACATGAATGTGGCACAGCCACCATAAAACACCTTTATACGCTCATATATACCAGGTGCTGTGGAAGCCAATTAAGGATTTTTCCCCACCAGAAGAGGATAATTATAAAAGGAGATATATGCATTGGGAATTTGCACCTTTAAAAAGATTTCAACTAAAATCATTTAGAAGCTGTCATGGAATAGTTTAAATAGGATTTATAAAGATAAAGCAAGATAAACCCGCAATGTATTTGGAGTTTGTGGTTTTATGCCCAGAAGGTGAACTTCATGTGGAAAACAGAGCAGCAGCAGACCTCCCCACCTCACACTGTCTGACTGGTCAGGTGGTCTTTTCTGAGAGTTAAGAGATTAGGAAGACATCTGTCAATTTAGGCACTGGAAAAAAAAATCAAAAACAGCATATCAATTCTTTCCTTAACCACAAGTCCATTAGAGATAGGTCATTTTTGCCTCATGCATCTGAAACAACTTGCCTTTTAGCAGAGATAAAACATATGTAAAGCTTCACTAAAAAAAAATCACATTTTCTTTCAGCAAATTAGAATGTCTATAATCATAACTCTTGCTGCCTTGGTTACAACTCTGTCTTGATACAATTGCTTTGTATCTATGCAAAGCAGAGTTTCTGTACATGGACAAGTCAAAGTTACTGTGGAAACTACAGCTTAGAAATTCCTGGAATTTTTCTTTTACAATTAAAAAAATTCAATATGGTTGTATTTTTTAATTGAATGAATTATTATAATTAGAATCTGCCTTTTTTAATATCTCAGAACCATGTCTTCCTCATCTTCTGAAGAAAACAATTCAACTTCAAAAACAATTCAACATCCAGCCTTCATGGATGGACTCAACTGCTGAGTGTTCTGATGAAAACTACACAGAAGAGCCACCAGTTAATTATAGATACACAAACCATCACTTTCCATTAGATGCCACATTTGTAGATAACAATAATGTATCAATAAAATCATGATCTATTATTTCCAATACAGAATGAATTACCTCTTTTGAAAACTAGTTTTATAATAGCAGTCTGGGCCAAGAAATTCATAATCAGTAAATTAGTGATTAAGTGTGAAAATTCATTTCCATGAATAGTATTGCTTTTAAGAAATCTGAAATTCAACATGCATCCCTTTTATAGGACCAGCAGAATAGTTGCTATGTATGTGATATGCCTATGGCTAAGATGGCTAAATGTCTATCAAAAATTCATGTGTCTTTTCCATGATGTACATGTGTTGCCAGGAAGTGACTTCCCAGCCAGGGACTACATTTCCCAGGAACCCCTGCATCTAGGTGAAGCCCTAGATTAATTCTCACCAAAGGAAGTGATGTGTGACACTTTCAGGGCACAATGACTCAGTTGAGAGTGCGTGTGTTCCCTTTCCTGAGAAGATTCTGAGACCCAAGGACAGGGGTCAGCAAAAAATAGCCTATGGGCCAAATCTGGCCTGCCATTTGTTTTTGTGAATAAAGTTTTATTGGAATACAGCCATCCTTGGTCATGGCTACTTTCCATACTACAACTATAGAGGAATGGCAAGGGATCATGTGGCCTGTAAAGCCTAAAATATTTACTGTCTGGCCCTTTAAAGAAAAAATTTGCCAACTCTTGCCACAGAGGATGTTGGAGACACAGTATGGGAGGAGCCTGTGTTCTTGAATCAGTGGGAGGAGGAGAAGTGTCTGATTAGGAACACTCACTTTGGATCTGAAGGAGTGATAAAGAAATAAACTTCTGTATTTGAGGCATCCTAAAATTTTTTGTTAAATTTTTTTTGAATTGTTTTAGCATGTGTTCAAAGAGAATTGGAGGGTCAAAGTTTTTAAATGGCTGAAAGAAAGAATGATTAAATAAAACTAATTTGGTACAAAACTGACTAATGTCCCAGGGCAATAATATATAATCTTTGAGTTTTATTTTCTATGGGACAGAATATGGGACAGAAATTATTTCTATATCTGCTGGACAAAAACCTCATTGGACTGCTATTAGACAAGAATCATTTCCATCACTATTAGTTTTCTAAAAGTTACTATCTATTTACTAATCAACAGTAACTAGCAAATCAAACAAAGGAACACACCCCTAGAAGATCAGATCTGCTGGTCTGATAGGCAGGTCTGCTAGCTAGTACATCACCTAACACTGAAAACACATGCAGTAATATCTTGTGCCCATTTCAAATTTTTTGTTGGTCTTACAGTCAAGGTGAGTAAATACGGTCTGAGTGACTGAAGAGTTGAACACTCAACTCCAAAGACCTCTCATTTATATGGATCCAATTCTAGAATCATGGAATTCTGTGCTAGTAAATAGAAATCTATCTTTGTAACGTTGTGAAGTCCTAGCTCTTTTAGTTTTCTGGTTGTTCTCTTCCAGCATAAAATATGTTGTTTCCTAAATTTGATCTCCTACACGGTAACATGGAAAATTCTGGCATATACTCTAACTCTCCTTGGTTTACCCATGACAGTGAGGCTGCTGGCAGGGCACGTCACTCTTTAAAACTCTGCACATTGTATATGAATTCTCTAACCAGATGGTGCAGCCATGTCTCCTTTGAAATCAGCAGCCTGGATCTATGCTCAGTGAAGGATGAACAAGCCTTGGCTCCTCCGTGCAGACAGGGAGCTCCAGCCAGACCTGAAACATGGTTTTCTTTAGCTGAATCCCTTCAGATAAAAGTTCAACTCTTCCTGGGTTGGCATGCTAACACTGGCTGCCCAAAGATGTTGAGGAAAAAAGAGAAATTCACACCAATTCTCTTTATGCATTGGATATCCATTACTTCTGGAGAGATTTCTCCTTCAGTGTATGAGTTGGTCTTCTGGCATATAGTTAAAATAATTCATTTTAAAATTCCATAAAGCATTTCAGATTCAAATTTGCATGCACTGTAAGCACTTTTGACTCTAACTCAATGGTTGAAACTTCAGGTTCTTGAGTTTGTGATCAACGTTATTATTTTATTTTATATTCTAAAGTTAACACTGGAAGAATAGGCATTCAAATAAACTTTTTTTTTTTAAGTGCCAAGCATGGTTGGATTTGTGAAGAAAGGTTACATGAGGAATCGGGACTTGAATAAACTGTCATGAAAAGGAAAAATTTTTTTAAACACAGACGAGCATGACTTTTTTGAGGTAATTGAGAGAATCAGTTCACAATGTCTAAAAATTGCTTCTGGAAAATCATACATTTTCATGTAAAACTTTAAAAATTGATGATCTAATGATAATCATACAGAGCTTTTGCTTTTATTAAATTATTTTGATCCAGTATTTGGGAAGATAGGTTCCATCAACAGTTATAATTCCCCAAAGAAGAAACTCCTTTTTTGTCTTTGCAAACTGGTTGAATATTCATTCGTTTGTTTGTTTGTTTGTTTACTCATTTGTTTGCATCATTTCTCCAACAAATATTCACTAAGTGCCTATAAAGCATCCTCATTGCCCTAGGAGTTGAGTGTCACCCATCACACCCCATGGGGAACATAGTTATAGAGAGTTGGTTCTGGAACCAAGCTCCCTGAATTTAACTCTAGGCACCTCCACTTACCAGCTGTGTAACCTTAGCAAGTTATTAAAGGTCACTGTGCTCAGCTTCTTCATCTGCAAAATGGAAATTAATAATAGTACTTGGATCATTGGGTCTTTGGTTGGATTCGATGAGATAATCTACAAAAAAAATGCCTGGAGCAGTGAAGGTAAATAGTGAGTACTAATATATTTCTGCTATAATAACTACCTGTAGGATGATTCAGTTCAAATATATCACCAGAACTGAACCACAAAATATCACAAGCTGTGTCATGCTTCCAGTTATTAGTATCTGTTATGAGGGAAACACATTTTGTCCCTGTCACAAAATAACATAAAAGTATCTTTTTCTCCTCTCCACCAAGTAAACAAGATAAAAGAGTCAGGACATAGGCATTTTGGATTCCTGAATTAATTGCTTGTTGTTCAGAGAAGGGCAGTTCAGATGGCCTGCTTTCTCAAATGGTGGTCTAACATGAGTTAGCTCAGTTAGTTGGTAATATTGCCAGGGATGTTGTAACTGTAACTATTTGGGGTAAAGACTCCAGGGAAGAGGGCACATGGGTGTAATGCGTGGGATAGCCAAATGATGTTTCTGGAGGCCAGAGAGATTTCTGTGTGTCGTCTACCTCTATATATCCAGCTGCTGTCACCACCTCTTGGGAACATGAATTTCCTTTGACTTAATTAAGTTCACTGTTCTCTGGGTCTAGCAACTTCATGGATCATTAATGTACCATCCCTAAGCCTGGTGGGTATCAGCGCTCATGGGATCTCAATATGGCATCCATCTCATTAAGAAAGTTAGTTTCATGAATAGAAGTGTGGTGTCTCCATAACCATACTGCTAGCCAGGAGCAGCACCAGTTTTCAGATTTAAGCCCATCTGAGTTTACATGTGGATATAATATGAAGACATGTGGCATCTAATTTTAGGGAAAGTGCTCCAGTAATGAAAAGAAGCCCAGACAAATGGTGTACAATGGAGTGTATGACCTTGGGAGAACTATTTGACTTCTATGTGTTATGTAAGATGAGATGAACATTGATGCCCAAGGGCTGTTGTGAGGCCAAATATGGAAGTTTTTGAAAAAGAAAAGAGTTATGCAAATGTGGCTGTTAATACAACCTTCAAGGCAAAGATGAAAGTCTTCAAGGATGATTTAATTGACATTGACTAGAGAGTAATCTATTTCCTTACGCCTCCACATACAACAGAAGGTGACTAGGAAGTTCACATTGGATTGTGTATATAGCAACTTTCCAACCCACTCTGACACACAAATCATGTACCTTCTGCTAAATTTGCATCTTGTTGATAGAAATAGACAACCTGGAACAGTACAAACAAGCAGCATGGTATGACTAACGTTCTCCCCTACACTGACTGAGGGAAAATAAATCCTTTTTTTTTTTTTTTTTTTTTTGTCCAAGCCACAAATGATTGGAAAGATTTCTCAGCCAGGAACTGGTGATAAGCAGAGCAGGGCTGGTTGGGCTGCCAAAGCTGATGGTAAACTGATCACTTGTTGTATATCAGGTTCAATTAAACAAAAAGGGTTCCTTGAGAAATTTGAGGGCCAGAAAAGGAATCAATTTGAAATATCTCATGAGGATTAGAAAGAAAGTGACAATGAGGCCCTTCTCTGGGGGCAATGGGCCAGCAGAACACAGCAGGGGACCACTTCTAACTAATCCTTTCTCTCCAGTATTAGTGCTAGTTGGCTCAGAAATAGGGTCTGTGGCTAATCCAGACCAAAGCAAGCCCATGGAAGCAGCCCAGTTTCTTCCCTGATTTCACTGCCTGAAATTTTGAGAAGCAGCAACATTCATTTGCTTTCTTAGTCTGGACACTGCATTAAGGTACCCATGTTAATGGTTTCACTTTTTGTGTTGAAAAGTAGTCTCTTTGGTCTGTTTCAGGGCCTCACATCATATCCCTAATCCTACTAAGAATTCCCCTACCACTGTGGATTTAGGTCACCAGAAGCATCTTGAAAAAGCACGTGGCTATACTGTGTGTTATGGAGCACTCCTGGCCGGCATCTTTCCTGGTGGGAAGGAAAGAGCATGGGATGGCCGACAAAAGATGGTGGTCTGGATCCTGGCTCTACAAGCTTTAGGAGGCACCTCCTACATTCCAGGCACGGGGGAGGCACTGGGTATCTGAGAAGACACCTGCCACAGAGGAGCTGAACAGCCTCCGGGGGTATAGACTGATGCAGAACCAGCCACCTTAAATGTGGTATGTACACACCAAGCCATCAGAGCAAGCCCAGGGCTCTGCATACAAGCAGCAGGTGGTGTACTCTGCCTACCTAGAGCCACCCTGAAGGGTGAGTGGGGTCCAGACACAGGAAGATCATGTGCAAAGGCACATGACATGCCTAGAGAATCAGATGGTGCAGGTAGTAGGACCTCACCGAACCTGATTTTCCTCTGGTAAATTTCTATCTCACAGGACTATCTTGAGAACTCCAATAAGGTAATGTTTGTTATGCTAGCACTTACATCTCTTCCAGCTCTTCTCAAAGTAGGGTCTGAGGGTCACCTGTGTCAGAATCTGGGGTGCCTGTCAAAAACCCAGATTACTAGGCTCCAACCCAGACATCCTGAATTTGAATCTGGGGTGCAGCCCAAGGGGATAACGTTTTAGTAAGTACTCCAGGTCCTAAAGATGGAGAACTACTGATGCCATCTATTGGGATTCCTAGCAGTTCAGAGATGAAATAAAAACAGACTCACAGACATAGTAAACAATCTTATGGTTACCCAGGGAAAGGGAGTGGAAAGGAATAAATCTGGGAGTTCGAGATTTGCAAATACTAACTACCATATATAAAAATAGATAAAGACAAATTTCTTCTGTATAGCACAGGAACTATATTCAGTATCTTGTAATAACCTTTAATGAAAAAGGATATGAAAACAAATATATGTATATATATGCATGACTGGGACATTATGCTGTACACTAGAAACTGACACATTGTAACTGACTATACTTCAATTAAAAACAAAATAAAACAAAACAAAACAAAAGAGATGAATTAAACTGATTTCACAGACTTGTTGTACAGCTAGAGGACTACGTCATCATGTTTTCAAAGTCGGGCTGGAGTGAAAAAAAAACCCAAAACAGAAAGATGTGTACATATACTGGGGAAAAGGCACTTCCCTAGAGTCTTTCTTCTTGATCTACTTGATATTTAAAAGAAGTCAGAACTGAGAACTTGCAATAATATATATATACAGATATATTTAATGGTGCATAAAGTATTATATGCATATTATTTGACCAAGTCAGCACTAAATACCAAGTAATCCTCTGTATCTGCAAGGCAGCAAGAAATTCAAAAGCTCTTCATAATTTTACTTGAAATCATGTATTATTTTCTTCTAATGAACACTTTATGATTTAATATTATGGCCCTATTTTTTTTTTCCTGCCAAAGGCTTAGCACTGAAAATGACTGTGCTAGTATCTATGGAAAAATACAAGATTAAATGGGCTCACATATCACTGTAATTGCTTTCTACTGGCAAGTTAGTAGCCAAATAAAATGGGGTATTATTCAACTGTTAAGACTCAGGATTTACTATCATTTAAGCAGTTCAAATTGAATGTGATTATGGAAGTTTTCAGTACATTGGAGAAGAGTTTGAAGCCTTGACCTCCAAGGTGGGGAAGGGGAAGCCTCTAAGAGGCCAAGGAAGGAAGCACCAGAGAATGAAGATGACTGCAGGGTGGGTGGGGATGAAACACACGGGGAGCGAGCCAGTTATACTGGAACGAGTGTGGGATTTGGAACCAGATCTGTATTCACATCTAGCACCTTCATGTATCTGGCAAAGTAATTAGCTACATAATTCCTAATTTCTTCAGTAAAGTGGGAATATTATTGTTTATTTTGCTAGGCTGCTATGTGGATTCAATCTCTGCAGATACTGGATGCTCAGTAAGGAAAAACTATTAAACTAGACACTGGTATATCCAACAGAAACTTAAAAAAAAAAGCCCTAGATTTTATTTTTAATGTTCAGAATGAATTTCGACCAATGATTTACTGCCTGAAGAACCCAACTTAAACCTTGACTTTCCAATGTAATTAGCTACACATGACTTAGAACAGTTGAAAGTACTGATAGGCAGGCTCTGCATAGCATGCCTTCGGGAAGCAGGGTTCCTCCTGGCCGCATTTCAGTTAGTCTGAATTCTTCAAAGATGAGGTTGTGCAAACTGCTACTGGTTTATAAATATAGAGAATTGGAAAACACACTGGTGATGGGATATTTCGATTCTTAGGAATCACTTGGAGAGGGATTCATAAATTTAATTAGCATGCACATAAAGTTGCTCTGAATGGATTAGGTTATGTTAGACTATGTTCTGTTAGATTACACAAGATTGAAAAGTAAAGGTGAGCGTGGAGAGACTGAGTCAGCACAGTCAGCCGAGCTCGTACTCATACCCTTTAAAAAGGTAAATGAGAGGCCAGGGCTTTGTTTCTGGCCAGGCATGTTTTCCTCAGGTGTGGACTTGGGGACAACCACAAGTTCAGACACATGTAAATTAATGCAGGCTCCAAAGGGAAGGGGTAGAGACCCATGACCTTTTTTCTTTTTTTATTGAAGTATAGTCAGTTTACCCTGTTGCATCAATTTCTGGTGTACAGCATAATGTTTCAGTCATGCATATACATATATAAATTCCTTTTCATATTCTTTTTCATTATAGGTTATTATAAGATATGGAATATAGTACCCTGTGCTATATAGTAAAAACTTTTTGTTTATCTATTTTATATAAAGTACTTAGTATCTGCAAATCTCAAACTCCCAATTTATCCCTTCCCACCCCTTTCCCCTCTGATAACCATGAATTTGTTTTCTATGTCTGTGAGTCTGTCTCTGGTTTGTAAATAAGTTCATTTGTGTCTTTTTAAAAAAAGATTCCACATATGAGTGATATCATATGGTATTTTTCTTTTTCTTTCTGTCTTACTTTGCTTAGAATGATATCTCCAGGTCCATCCATGTTGCTGCAAATAGCATTATTTTATTATTCTTTATGGTTGAGTAGTATTCCATTGTATAAATATACCACAACTTCTTTATCCATTCATCTGTTGATGGACATTTAGGTTGTTTCCATGTCTTGCCTATTGTAAATAGTGCTGCTGTGAACACTGGAGTGCATGTATCTTTTCAAATTAGAGTTCCCTCCAGATATATGCCCAGAAGTAGGATTGCTGGAGCATATGCTAAGTCTATTTTCAGTTTTTAAAGGAATCTCCATACTGTTTTCCATATGGCTGCAACAAACTACATTCCCACCAACAATGTAGGAGGGCCATGACCTTTTTTAAACGGGGCAATCAAATGCAAAGATGCCCACATGGGGAATTAGAATATCTACCTGATGTCTTGAAAGGAAAATACAATGTGATTGCAAATGGTCTTACAGTCAGCAGATATTGTGCCAGACAGGTGCCCCTCAGCTCAGGGAGTCCTGAAGAAGTCTGGGAGGTAGGAGGAGAATGCTGCAAAGTAGTCTTGTGGTGCACAGCCAGTGGGTCTCCCCTGGGCAGGTCCTTCTTGGCTGGGGAATGTCCAAAGGGCCACCCCTTCAGGAAGCATGAAGGGGGAAGGATGCCCATGCGTGTTAACTCCTCAGTCAGGATATGTATCTGCCTCTGCCAGGCGATCTGGTCACTAGATTCCAGGCAGCATTGATGGAAACTGAGACATGGGGCTGTGAGCTGGGGGTGAGCAGTGTCACATCCCTGAAAGCAGCCCCCAATTTGTTCACCGACACTTACTTCTTAGCAAAACTTACTCCAGCTCAAGTTTCCCTCCTTTGTGGCCCACTCCAGGCCTCACCAGACTAAAAGATGCACTTGGGTTAAGTTCATTTGAACTCATTGTTGTGTAGAACAGTACTCCGTAATAATGAAAAAAAAAAAAAAAAAGCCTCTATGGAACAGGCTTTCCACCTGCATGCCCTAATCCCCAGCTCACCTATTTTCCCCTGGAATCATATAGAACACACTTAGCCAATTCAGGGATGCTGCAGGGGATCAAATACAAAAAAAAAAAAAAAAAAATTAGAGCAGTCATCTTGTTTATTTTATTTAGGTGGAGAAGCTCAGATTATTTTTTTGGTACAATAAGATTGATTATATAGAGTTTTAAATCAAAAGTCTCAATTCTGAAATCTGTGACAAGAGAAATAAAATCTCTCTACTAAAGAAAACTCCTAGTACTCATTTTCTATTTTTTTCCTCACTGTATTCATTTTATTGAAGAAACAAAATGCAGTGCTTTTCTGGAGACAAAAGCCCATCACTAGTTCTAACCTTTCTCAATGCAACACAAAAGCGGAGATATTTTGTTTAACACCAGAAACCCACAAATGAAAAGCTAAAGTCATTGGTAACCAAGGAAACGAACAGTGAATGGTTGGATGTCTTTCAAAGGAAGATAAGAAGGGGTAGGAGAAAGATAGTGCTACGTAGGTTAAATCCCCCTGCAAGACAGGATGCACTGAGCCTACACTCCTGTGAACACCATCTCTATCTGCATTTTGCTGATTTCTTGTAACAAAATTCCCTGCCACACACAAACAATTCAACATAAGGAATACTTATTTTTGGCCTTAGTGTACAGAAAAGTTGTGTTTTATAATAAAACCCATTCAGTGTTTCATTTTGCCTGTGGCCCTTTAGGTATCCCCAATTTTGCCCTCAAGGGCTGTCACCCCAAAATGTCTTCCAAACACTATTTCCTGCCAAAAGTATTTGCCTTTGGGATTGCCAAGTTATTACTCCTGGAACGTCGTAACATTGTTAGCTGCACCTATTCATGATGGACTCCCAGGTACCTGCCACATAATCATCTTTCCCCACTTTTAAGCATTAGTCAAATGCATTCACAGGATGCCAGCAATGCACTGAAAGGAAAGATAGAAGAAACAAGATGTAGAACCCTGGGCCAAGAAAGAGACAACCTAAGAGACAGAACAAACATACGGAGTGAAAAAATAAAAGACATCCAACTGGAAAAATAGCAAGAGAAAACATAGGAACTGCACGTTGCCAAAGCCAGCTGCAAGCACTATGCATACATGTGGGAGAGCTGGAGTTAGCGGAACAAGGGTTGTCATCACTCAGGGATGGCTTTCTGGACCAGATGGAGAAGGCAGAAAGGGAGGCAGAGATGGAAAGAAGCATAGGAAGCCCCGGAGGTAGGGAATGCAACAGGTGTGAATGCTCGAGGTAGGAGAGAACAATTTGGATTTGGTGTAACGAAGTGTGTGTGTGTGTGTGTGTGTGTGTGTGTGTGTTTGCTAAACTTGTACGTGGAGTATAACTGAACTATAAGAAAGGGCTGCTGGGGTCAAGAAGTACATGGTTAGGAATCTGGAGTTTATAGAATTAGGATCAAAAAAGACTTTGAAAACAAGTCACATTGCTTAGTGATTCATCTCCAGGCAGATGAATGTCCAAATGGTAGAGCATAGATGGCAGTTAGTTTCTTTTTATATTTTCTGAAATGAGACTCTATGACCTTACAAATATTATGACAACCATTTACTGAGGGCTTTCTGAGTGCCAGATGCCTCACTTAAGGTTACAAGTATTATATCTAATCCTCATGATAATCCTGCAAGGTATGCACAATTATCCTCATTCCACAGATAAGTCTGTGGTTCAGAGAAGTTAGGTCACTTGCTCAAGGTCACACAGATTTTTGAATCCAGAATTTAGATGCAAGTCTGATTCCCAATTTGGAACACTGCCACTAGGACACACTGCTTTTCTCAGAGGTGCACTTCAGAGGGTACAGGATTCAGGAAATCATTTACTCACAGCAGCCCCCCTAAATCCTCTGATCCTGGAAACATTTCCGAATATTTAAAACAAACAAACAAAATTCTCAGACATTATCATTAGCTGAAAGGAACAAATTCTTTCTGTCAGTCCTTGGGTTTTCTGCCAGTGACACCAGGCAGAAGTATCAGCATGATACGTGGACAGATATCACATCTGCTTTTCTGTTCCTGTTCTTAGATAATGCAACGGACTAGAAACCTATTAATTAAATCGCATGTGGTGTTGCAGTCCAAGGGGAACTGCCTCCTTGTGGTTTCTCTTTGGAAGCAAGTCAGGAATTTCTTGGAACGGAGTGAATGGGCAGATCTTAGGTATCATCCAAAGATATTTTTAATGTGAGCATTGTCATGCAGGAAGTTGCTCCCAATTAAGCTGAAGTCGCGGGCAAAAAAGTGCTATCTCCAGGGAGGCAGCATCACCTGGCTTTGAATGGAGGCTGCCGGCACGCAGCTTGATGGAATGAGTGGAGCCTGAGGATCTGGGGGGATGCCAAGCAACAAATCAGTCCTGCATCCCGTAGATGAGGTTGTAATTTCTTTCTCCTGGCTGGGAGGAGGGGAGGAAATTTTGCAGGTGAACGTTCTGAGAAAGTCCCCACAGGCAGGGAGAATGTCAAAGAGTTCTGCGTAAATTTGAGGGGTGAAAAGAGTGACCTTCTCACATACAGGAGGTCAAACCAGAGCTTAGTAAAGGGGCCAGCAAGTGACAGCTGGTTAAAATCGGCTTGTAGCCTGCTTTGGTGCGGCCACGTGACTTCTGCATTTTTAAAGGTTTGTAAAAAGCAGCAGAATATTCTACAGAGCCCTTACATGGCCTGCAAAGCCTAAAATATTTCCTCTCTGGCCTTTTTCAGAGAAAATGTGCTGATCCCCGGCTTGACTGTTGCCACCAGGGACTTCAGGGGCCTGCGTACCTCAGTCCCACTCTGCGGATTTGATCGCTTGAGCTTTTTACCCAGTCTGCCATTTCTGGTGCAACTTTTCTTCTCTCTTGGATCCTTCCACTCAGCTTAACATTGTTATGTTTCCAGGACCCTGCCTCAAACGAAGACTCTATCCTGGACCCGACTCAGGCTCCTCTGCGCTCTCTTCTGGGTGAGGCCTCACCTCTGGCTTACAAGGACTGTAGACTCAGCACTAACGATTTCATCCACCCCCTGCTTCACTAGGAGACTTGAACAGTACAGTTTTTCACATCTCAGGGCCACGCCCCTGGGTCCACCCAGCAACCCTGGGTTCCTGTCTGGGAAAGCTCAAAGCTGCCCAAAGAATTTACTGTTTGTTCCAGCCGACACCCCTTGAGACAGGACCTCTGCAGTCTCCAATAAGCACCAGTCAGCAAACCTGGGTGGCCCAATTACACTGACCAACCTCTTCACCTGCATTTTATAGTTTTCCACTTTTCCAGTCTAAGCCCTGATTGTTCCCCTTGTCTGTTCTCTCCTTTCACCTTTAAAACGCTGAGTCACTCTGCACGGATCAAAACTGAGCTCAGTTCACACTGGACTCTCTTCCCTACTAGAGTAGTTACTGAGTAAAATCAGCCTTTATAGTGTGTTTTTCATTTGTTTGTTTGTTTTAATTAATGTCTGGCTTCCTCTCTCTTTGATACCTTCCATAACTTTAGTCCCTCATCAGAGTGGCCCTCTTTTGGCACCTCCTAGCTCTTACCTCCCACCCACTCCTCAATCCCCAGCAATCAGGGTGCTATGTCCATAAAATCCCCACTGACCTCCTAGTGACCTCCTTTCATTCTTTTCCTCTCCGGCCTCTGCATCATGTGACCCCACACAAAGCCTTTTGCCTGAAACTCCCCAAGAACCCAGGGCACTGCCAGCATCTGGTTCTGCTCCTACTTTGCCGACTAAGTTTGTTCTCTTTTCTCCAACCTACCCTTCAGTGTGGGCGCTCCCCAGGACTTTTCCTTGGCCCTTTCTCCACACACACACACACACACACACACACACCCCTTGTTAATGGCTTCAACTGACACAATCTACTGTCCCAGGATATCAATGCATTTTTTTCAAGAGTCTCTGGACATCTCCTCCTCCTTTTAAACTCAGCATGTGTCAAACCAAACATCTCGTCCCAGACTTCTTCCTCTGCTTCCATTTCCTTTCTCAGTTGAAAGCCACTCCATTTACCTAGTTGCTAAGCTTAGGAACTCAGATACCTCTCTCCTGCTCCTTTCCCACGTCTTATCACAAAATCTCTCCACCACCCCGGGGGACATAGATAAGGTAGCTGACATTTACGGAGCATCTATTAAGGGTCAGAAAAACCACACTAGACACTTGACATGGGTGACGTCATCTAATCCTCACAACCACCTGTGAGTCCACCATTTATTTACAAATCAGGAAACTGAGGTTCAGAGAGGTTACTATCTTTCCCAAGGTCTCACTGCTAATGGGAGACAGAGTGAATCCAGAAGTGCATACTATGATGTGCTTCATGGGCAAAATCAAAGTGGTGGTATATGCCGGAGGCATAGATAGCAAAACCAGAAATGTATGATTGCGCAGAAGGAAGAAGACCTGGCTCAAGTCACTTTTATTCCTTTCGTACCCTTCTATGAAAAATACACGATGCTGGATCTCCTGTATCCAACTCAGCCTTGCCCACATGAAAATCAAAGGCAGGCACCGGCCTCCCTTCTCTTCACAAACGGCACTGCTGAGGGCACGTGCCAGGGTAAGCATCTGATCTGCTGCCAGGCGTTGGGCACCCTGGAGCAGGTGCCAAGGCCCTAGGGCTCAGAGCTGCACAGACATGTTTTCCCAGAGATCCTTCATCCTTGGGTTCCCACAGCTCTCAGTGCATTCCAGCCAGATACTCTATGGCTTAAAATCTTTATTTCAGAATACTGGCAATAAGGATCCCAGACAATCAAGGCTTTATTCAAATTTCTGCCCATTTTAGAGGTTGAGGAGGCTCGGATTTTTAGCACATGGAAGAGAAACCGCATCATCGGGGACAGTGCTTCTCAGTGTGGCCCATCGAAGGGCAGCCTGTTTCTCACTTATTCAAACATCTTCCCTTGGTGGCTTAGTTTAAACTCACCCTTGGTCTGCACCCCCTGTGGTGTTACGCAGTCTGATTATTCTCACAGTGGCAGCTTCCTCACCCCTCAACTACACTCAGAGGTGACCCTGTCACATGAAGACAGTTAGTTGGGTTCTTACAAGTCTTTGAGATGAAGACAGACGTCTATCGAAGCAAGTCACTGTTGAATCTGTTTTTTTTTTTATCAGACTCTCTTTGACAATATAAATCATTCCTTTTAGAAGTTTCACTGTGATGCCCATAGAAATTTCGAATCACCTTAAGTGACGGTCCACTTTGCTTTCACAATCTTGTCCCTTTTTCCTGCCACTGACCTCTTCTGCATCTGTCACAGAGTCAAGGACAGGTCTCCCTCCACAGCATGGATTTTCTACCCCCCACCACACATGTGTGTGCTGACAAGAGAAAGGGTAATCAGAAGCTTGTAGCGTTGAAGAGCTCACTCTCTTCAGGCTGGAAAAACTTTCTGAATCTTACAAACTCCAGGGGTGCTCAGGTGTCGTGAAAACAGTGCTTTCAGCAAGGGATTCATCAACTGAATGGAATAACTGAACTCTGCTTATGTGCAGCTCTGCATTGCCATTCTTAGACTTCTATGAAATGTTTCTCTAATATTCCAGCTTCATTAAGTCTTACAGGCATTTAACTGACTAACTCTTGTTAGAAGGAGCTGTTCACTAAGGAGGAAGAAAGAAGCAGTGAGGACGATTTCTACATCACCCTCATTATCTGGGGGCTGTCTCTCTGCTGGAGTGCCTCTCCCAGCCCCACCAAGTGGGCTCTCCAGGATCCAGAAGTAATGTATGGCTGCTGGGGACGTGTGCACCCACCCTGGAGGGTGGCTCAGTTCGTCCGGGGAGAAGCCACATCCTCCCATTAAAGGTGGCTAAACGGCTGCCTCTGACCACACACACCTTCTCCAGATTCCTGCGCCCAAGCACAAGGCATCTGATCCTGGTGCTTTAGCCTCCCTTGTCGTTCTTACTTTGGTGATGGCAGATTTTTGGCTTTTTTTTTTTTAAAGTGTACAATTTAATGGTTTTTAGTATAATCAGAGTTGTGCAGCATCACCATAATTGATTTTGAAATATCTTCATCACTTTAAAAGGAAACCCCACATCCATTAACGGCCACTTCTCATTTGTCCAAAATTTCCTATATGTTTCTTTTTAGCTGCCATCTTCCCTCAAGTAAAAGCCTTCTGCTGGGACTCAGATTTAAACAGACCCCTTGATCAAGTTCCCTGTCTTGCCCATGTCTATCTACTAGAGCAGTGCTTCTCAGACTTCAACGGGTCACCTGAGGATTTTACTAAAAGTGCACATTGAGTCAGCAGATCCCAGGTGGGGCTTGGGATTCTGCATTTTTAACAAGCTCCCAGGTATTGTGGATGTGAACCACTGACCACAATTTTAGTACAAGATACTAGATTCAAAGATATTGTGAAAGCATCTCAAGGGGATCTCTCCCCAAAGCCCATGGTTCCATTTGGGACGAACCAGCGCTTTCCTCGTTCTTGCTGCTCCCCACCTCTCACAACTCCATGCTTGTCACACACAAACCCATCCTCCTCTCTGGATTGAGCACCTTTGGCAGACTTGTGCTCTCTCAACAGAAGCCTATACACAGTTTGCCAAAATCCCAAATGCAGCAAACATCATGGTTTATCATTCTGGGCTAGTCTCCTGTCTCCTTCCCTCACTCAAATCACCTTCCAAGTGACCGATACCGACTGAGAGGTTGCTACAGGCCAGGACCTATCTCTTTGATGCTACAAATTCCCCATGCCCTTTCATTCCTCAGGGATTTTAAATACACTGCCCCTTTACCAGGAGCCCCCCCTCCCCTCCTCTGCTGTTGCGAGGCAAGAGGTCTATGCTTCCTCCTCTGGGAAGCACTCCTGGATTCCCTAGGCAGGGTTGCTTGCACCCTTATCTATGCTCCAACCGCTTCCAGGACAGATCTATTTCATTTTGTTTATTTGCCTGTCTCTATTCCCCAGATATGCCTTGCAGACTATGAGTTCTTTAGGGGCCTGCAATGTGTTCTTGTCATTCCTAACATCGATCCCAGTACCTTTCCCTGCTCTTCAAATAAATGCAAGAAAGTAATTTCTGCCAGCTAACCTATTTGCTCTTCAGAGCAGTCAAATCCTCTCTCAACTCCTAGATCACAGGTTAGGTAAGCAGCATCTGAGTGATGCTGCCCACTGAGCCACTTGACTGGAGCACAGGGAATGAAGAAAACAGGGAGGAGCACTTCAAAGGATGGGAAGCCAGGGTATGTCCACAGAGGTCTCCATGGTTTGGGTTGGAGAGTTGACAAGATGTGTCTAATAGAGCAGAATCAAATGTTCCCACATGTTACACTGAGAGCTAGTACTGCATTATGGTGAAGAGTATGGCATCCGAGATCGGACAACCTGGGTTTAATCTGAGCAAGCAGCTTAAGTTTGAGAGTCTGTTTTGCTAATAGGACTAGTAGGCACTGGAGCTAGTAGTCGCTAGGCAGCTGTTGTGAGGATGAAATGGGCTTCTCCATGACCGGCACTGGCCTCAGTGCCTGGCACAAAGTAAGCACTCTGTACACGGTTGTTACCCTGTTATGCAGCACCACGTTAATCGGGGGAAGAGGAGAGCCACGTGGTGCAGGGCTGAAAGCAGACAAGCTGGGGCTCCAGCTGGGTGACGGGGCTCAGTTACCAAACCTTCTTTCACTGGCTTCTGTGTGCTTAGATGGTGACTGTGTGCTCGCAGTTCCTTGATTCTGTGATGCCACTAATGGAAAGATACTTCATTAATTTAGCAAGAGCTTTACTTTTGACCGGGGTCTAGAGGTAGAAACTATTAATGTAGATGTCATCTGAGGGCCTCATCTTGGAATGAAGGAAATATGGCTGATGGAAGGACTCAGAGAGGCCATCCCTGGCCGGCTCACTCGTGAGCACGGTGCCTGGCAGTGGGCAAGCTCTCAGTACACTGAGATGTTATCATCACTGCTGTGAAGGAAGAGCAGCAGCCCAGGAGCTGGAACAGCACACACTTCAGGACTTGTGTCTCTGCCACTGGCTGCCTACACAGGAGAGGTCCTTCAGGGATAATTATACTGAAACTTTGACCTGTCAGATGGAAATGGCCCAGCTACTCAGCAAGGAAAGCAGAGAACACATCTAAATGTCTAATAGAAATGGTAGATATTTCACTCTCTAATCCACTCAGTAGAAGCCTTCCTCAGAAACCAGACATCACTGCCGATACGAGTCCGTTTGTTTTAATTAGCAGATATGTGAGTCCAGTTACCCATTTATTACAGTATCATCCACTGCCTTGGTGAGAGGGGTGTACAGCAGACTCGGCTGATTGGGTGACCCATCTCCTTCCCAACTTCCCTCCCCTTCCTGGCTCAGTGAATTGCCAGCAGCGGCCTGCTGTAGGCTTCCTGGGAACCTTTTGCTTTCCTGATACAGACGCTGCCCCTTCCCCTTCATACTTCTTCCTAAAGGAACACAAAACAGATGCCATCCAATGATACGAGACAAAGGATGAGAGAAGCAAGGAGTTTTCTACACTTGCCTTGTAGACTTGTTGAAACGAATTCCAGTAATTTTTTATGAGAAAAACAGAACTTTATTGAAGCCACTCTCGTGGAGTGTGCTGTACTTGCAGGTGAAAGAATTGCTAATTAATACAATATGGCACTTTAAAAATGAATATTTGATGTGATACACCCTGCAAATGTGTGCTAGGAACCAATGCAACACTAGGAAGACAAACAAGTTATTCAAGACTCTTCCAAGATGTCTGTAGAACTCATATTCATAATTCTAGCCCCCATTCATTACATTTCCTTGGAAGCTGGATGAATACTTTCTTTGAGCACGAATCACTAGCTCAAGTCAAACTCAGCTACCTGATGTCCAAAGCTACCCTAAGATGGAAATATGTCAGCCTTACTTAGCTCAGAACACTTTGCTTGGGGTTCTGGGTGACATGAGCCTTTATGAACTAAGGAGGAAGCTCTCTAGAGTTGGTCCAGATAAATGAATTCCTGCTTCCTGAAATACTCAGGTTCACAACTGCTACGCTGTAGCAACTATATTATCAATAGTGAAAAAACAAAGAGACTTGTGCTTTCATTAGGCTGAATGAAAAGAAGTATATAATCAAGACTTCCTCTGAGACTCCCAGTCTGTCCTGAGTATCCCAAAGGGACTTCTGATGCCTTTCACTGGCCATAGGATGGGATCTGTGACTCTTGGATAATCAATGCCTGTTTCTAACAGCCACCATTGTACTCAGTGGGCTAAATCAAGATACTCATGTTCATACCTCCATGGTGGTGGGGTGGGGGGTCCTGAGGGTTGAGGGGGGCGGGCAGGCACTGTGCTTATTCATCTTCGTACTTCAGCATTTAGCACAGAATCTGGTACCCTACAGAAGCTTGCTAAACACTAAATAAATGAAATCGTTTCTATTAACAGTGAGTTGGTAATTCAGATCTTATTGCTGTGCTCTAAACGTCTCATATGTGCAGAAAACCAACTTAGCAGCTAACGATTTAGGTTATATAAACATTCAATAGCACAGTCCCCTATAATTACGTTTATCTTTGATGAGGACAACTACAATTTGTGCCTGCCCATTTAATTCGTTTTAGTACAATACACATTACAAGTAAACCTGGAGAGTCTTCTCCGTTTAAACAATTTTCTTACTGAGTTTTAGAATCTGCTTTTTCAGTGGAAACCAGATAATGCAGGCAAAAAGGCTTCAGGTCCCTTTTCCGTCTGTTTGCCCAATTTTTATATTCTATTTCACAGAAATAAAACTCTGAATCATAATTCCTCATTAGATGCACATATAGCACTATTTTTCTTCACTTACAATGATGCTGATGATCATTTAAAGAATGTTCCAGAGTGTGCTACAGAAAACAAAACTTAGAGTCCTTGGTGAGCAACAAGCAACCCGAGCGGAAGTGAAAAAATTCTTTAAAATACATGTTTATAAATTAAACGACTAATTTATCAACCACCTACAATACACCCGGCGTTGGGGTTGTTGCTGTACAAAATGTACTGAAGTCTCATACAGGCATTGAAGAGGATCAGGGTACACCATCCCAAAATATGCCCTTTGACCTAAGGATCATTTTGAACTGAAGGCAATTAAGAAACAACAGATACAGGAAAAGTTCTCTCCCCTTTTCTTATCTGCCTAAAAAGAGGGCATAAATTTCCTGCTTTCTGGTGCAAGGATGAAGAGAGTGACCCTTATCACTGGAGACAGAGAGCTGGCACTGGGATGAGCTCCATAAACAAATCTTACTAAAATAACCCTTATCTTCCATTCATTCCCCCATATAATTCCTAGTCATTTTTCTACAATTTATCGTCTCTTGAAGCCCAAACACTCTTTTCTTTGTAAAGAAGAATATATAAACTTCCAAGTCTAACCACTTCTTTGAGTTCCACTTCTTTACTGTGACCTCCCATGCATGTAAAAATATTAATACATTTATTAATTGGTTTGTTAATTGGTCTTTTGTTGGTTATATTTACAGGCCCCATTCACTGAACCTAAGAGGGCAGTGGGAAAGTTTTTACTCCCCAACAGCATTATTATCCTGCTCTCAAGTAATCAGGGAAAATGAGGGTTAGAGAGGTTAAGTACCTTATTTTTGGCTACCTGGTTAATAAGAGGTAGTGCCTGGAATCAAAGCCAGTCCTGTCTGAGGGTAAAGCCTCATGTTCCCCTAAGCCACGGTGCCTGGAGTGTTGTGGGGAAGCCTCTCTGTGAGGCTCTGCTTTCCTAGGATGAGAGATCTTAATTCTAAAGAGCAAGCATATGGAAAACCTACCCCTACAGAGCAGAAATGTCAGGAGAGTTCTCTTATATCACCAGAGAGCTAGACAGCGTTCCTTTAGAAACATTTAATTGTATTTATAAATGATTTCTTTCACAGAATTACTTCATATTGTCTTTTTGTCAGGAGCCCAGTTATGGTGAGATATTCAGAGGGAACATAGTACTTATGAAGTAATCCTTAAAAAAAACTCTTTTCAGGGGGCCAGGGGTAAAGCACATGTTTGGCATGCACAAGGTCCTAGGTTCAATTCCCAGTGCCTCCATTAAAAAAATTTCTTTCACTGGGCAGTTATAGTTTATGTGATAAGTCTTTTTAAAAATAAGGTGTATTTATTGAAAGTTTTGATTAGATTACATGCACATAGCTCAGAAACAAAGTCTGAACAGGTTAATATGTTCTGTGTTCCACCACTCTCCTCATCTATTTGCTATCCTCCTACCAAAGTGGTAACAGCCAAGTTGCAGTCACTTGTCAATCCTTTCTGAGATGTCAGAGCATCACCAAGTAAACACAAGTGCATGCACACACACACATGTCCTTTAACCCCTTTAAAATATATTTTAGCATACAATACACTTTACTCTTCACCTTGCTTCCCTCCCCCACAGTTGCTTTGAATTCTAGTGCATACATGTGCCATCATTTAACTGCCCCCCATTTGATAGACACCTAGTTTCTAATTTTTTGCTGCAATGAATAAGCTTCTACATATTTTTTGCACATTCCAAGCATATCTGTGAGATCAATTCCTAGACCTTCAATTGCTGGGTCAAAGGATGTGTGCATTTGCAGTCCGATAGATATTGTGATGTGTCATTCATTGAAATTTAAGCCAATTGACTCTTCATAAGCTACATATGAAAGTTTATTTCTCCATGGCCTTGCCAACACAATGGGTTATCAAGTTATTGAAGGTTTTCTAATCTAATAGGTGAAAGTGGTATCTCAGTGCAATTTGAATTTTCATTTCTATGTGTGAGGTTGAACGTCTTTTCGTTTAAGCCATTTGTAATTTCTTTTTTGTGATGTGCTTTTTTTTTTAACATCCTTTGCCTTTTTTCATTCTGCTGCATTTCTTTCTTTATTGATTTCTAGGAGCTCTTATATAATCGAGTTACTCCGACATTATATAAAAGTTTCCTTGGCATTTTCTTGTATTTTCACAGCCTCATTCTTTAATTTCTAATTTATTGTCCCATATGGTGTGATATGCTAAGTCAAATTTTGTTTTTCTCAGTTGCACTCAGTTGTTCTAACACCATTTATTGACTAGTCTACCCTAACTGATTTGCAATACTACCTTGAACATACACAAAAGCTGGTTTAGCAAGAGAATGAGAAGGCAGATGCACAGAGAATGACAAGATGAGAATCGTGGTGTGGTCCCTGGACCTAGGCCTTTCCGGGCTGCATTCCCATCCTTGGATTCTATTAAACATCATCATATCCTTGTAATAATTCAATTTGCTTAAGCAAGCTGAAGTTGGTTTTTGTTTCTTGCAAGCAAAAGTAAATTAATATAGCCAGTCAATGCTTCTGTATGAAATGATCGATATTAATTCCATAATAATATGAAAAAAACTTTAAAAATCTTCCACATTTAAAAATGTTCTTAAATACCTAACCATAGCAATAATGAACATTAATTACATGCTTACCAAATATTGAGTTTAAGCACTTTACATACTCTCTCATCTGATCCCCACAACAAGCCAATCCTGTTTTATAGACGTGGCTACTTCCCAGGTATGTTAAGTAAAATGCCTGCTCAGTTTTGAGAAAGTCAAGATTTAAAGCCAGAGTTGGAAGTATGGTCTGTGAGTTATGCTGCCTCAAACACTGACTTTATCTTACAAGAATCAGTGGGAAAATTTAAGCCAACTCACTCTTGAAGCTGGTCTTAATGAGCGTCTGTAGGTTGAGGGATGTTTCTGTGCCACTGCTCTTGTTTCAAATGCTAATTCCATTCACTAAGGTCTGGATTATATGCCCACCAGTCGCCCTTGTCCCAGTTTTGCTCATAATTCATTTTTGTGCCCGGTTTTCCTTTTTGAAAAGAGGAGAACCTGGGGCTACTTTGCAGGTATTAATGCAGCAAAGCACAGGCTGTGTCCGCATGGACACGGCAGATGGGAGAATCTAGATAATCTAGATTCAACAGAAAAACCTGAGTGGGTGCCTCTTTGTTATGGTGGGAACATTTTTATAGTGAGATCAGAGTAGACACAAGATCTGGGAACTGCAGCGAGGTGGTGGGGAGGGGAGGGGTGAGGTGGGTAATGGATGAGAGACTCAGGTCAGTGGTTTCAAACACTCAGTATACATCAAAACCACGTGGGACTGTTTAAAAATATACTAATACCAAAAATACCCCCCAAAAAACCCTGGAGGGTTTTTTTTTTTGATTGATCTGGGGTGAAGCTTGGGCCTCCTGTAATTTAAAAGCCCCTCCAGGTCATTTGTTCAGCTGGGGCTGGAAAACCGCTGGGAGAGATGATGGGAGGCAGGGAGGGCAGAGAATGCATGTCCCTAGGGGAGGCAGCAGGCACTGACAGGGAAGGAGAGTCTGACTCAAGGCCTCTCTCTGAGCCATAGCCCTCAGCAGGGCTCCAGCGGCTAAGGATAAAGCCATTACTCCTGCTGGATGTCACACACTACCAGGTATCAAGTAGTCTTTCTACCGAGAAAATTCAATCTTGACCATTGTAAAGTGCTCAGCTTGGCAGACAAAGAAAATGCCACTAAGCCAGTTTAATGATGGCCAATTCTTGATACTGCTCTCCCAAGAGTGGGCATGGATACTAATTCATCTGTGCTTTTGTGTGTGTGTCTGCTTTTTTATAATTGCCCTATACTATTTTTCTGGCTGTGTTATGGGAAGTGTGTGAAAAAAAGATTTCTTGGGAACTATAGGGTTAAAGAACATTAGTAAAGAACTCTCACAGTGCGGGCAATCTGAGCTCGGGTTGGTGTATGAACCAGAGCTCTAGGTGAGAGGATGCAGAAGACACACGAAGTTTGTACCTACAGCCTCGGGACTGATCATTCTACAGGCACAGGTCCCCAAGCCTATTAGAAAGACTCAGAAATGGCAGTTGTAATTTATGACTGCATCAGTGAAATATTTGTCTGGAGATGAAGGAGAAACTTGATAATTAGTATTTTGACTAATCTGTGAAATCAATGACAAGTTATTTTGACTACTGTCAATTCAAAAATGGAAATGTTTTATCAGTGGCTACAGTCTCCTAGTACAGGTAACACTCAGCAAAGAACAAGTAGCTGACATCCGTTCATGGTCCTTGGATTCGAACTATGTCAGCTTATCAGAGCTTATTAATAGATCTGGCAGCAGTAGAAGCAAGGTTGCTCCCCTCATCCTCTCCTACCACGTCCTGCCTGGGAGAGTGGGGGTCCAGGTTATGGGGAGGAGTGAAGGAGGGGGGAAAAAGTGGCTTTATTTCTACATGGAAAGGAAAACAACCCTCTCCCTGTGACTAACAAGGAGGAAGAAGAGAGAAACTTCACAAGCAAGAGGCTTCGTTTTGTAAACATGAGATGTCCTGGGCTCTGAAAATTGAAGCAGGGAGTAAAACACAAATTTTTCAGTTGGAAACATTCTTATTTATGTTTGTACTCTACCATATTTATTCCTGAACAACCAGATTACTTGAGGGGAGGAAAAGAAAATAGACCAATTTGGGAAACTTAGAAGTTATGGGCCAGAAGAAAATCTCGGTGTGAAGCAATTTAAATATTGCTCCCGAAGAATCTTAAGAGCAATAAGCCAAAGATTTATTATTCTTAGTGTCTATGAATGTTATGTCTGGTTATAAAACTTGGGTTGTTTTTCATCGTTTACGTATTACTTCAAAAACACTGGCTTATATAACGAGGTGCAGAGAACAAATACCCATTACTTTCATAAGAAGGTCCTTTTTCTTTGTAAATAATAACCATGGGAAAGTCTGATACACATAATGTTATGTCAGTTATATCTCAATATAAAAAGAAGTGCAACATAAAAAAAAAGTTCAGCTGGAAACTAATCTTCTGAGGATGTGAGTGAGGAGTCTTGCAAACATTTTATAATCCCTCCCTTTTATTTCTCCTTTCATATAAAGTTCTTCCCACTCAATTTAAGAAGGAACTTGTCATTGAAAGCACAGGCCAGAGCATATCAACAAAACTGAGTGATTAGTTACCAGAGGGAACCCTCTCATATTTTACTTAAAGGAAACTGCCAAGAAAGAGAAGTGTCTACTTGAAGACTATCCTTTCTGTAGAAGAAATCAGGTCTGATTTTCCGGTTGACCTCAAATGAAATGAAACAAATGATGGGTACTTACTGAGAGGTAATTATCCCATAAGCCACCAGCCAGACCCTCTTTCACAACAAAATGAGCTCATTCATGCATCCTCTCTACAAAATTCACCGAGTGTGTTATGTTCTCTGTGGTGCATTCAGGGAGGGAGTAGCATGGTCCCATTCCAGTGAAGACTCGGAATTCTAATTCAAATCACCGAATGATGATGTAAAGTCTGACAATGCCAGCTTTCTCTGGCATGTGCATTGCTGGTGATCGAAGTAATGCCTGGTTTATTTTGAAATTCACACTTTTATTACTTTTGATATTTCTCAAGTTATTTGGCATCCCATTGGAAATAAGACAGCCTGTCTAAGAAAAAATGTGGTCAGCCCACTTACTTATTCCCTGTCCTACTTTCAGGCTAGTGGGCCTTCTTTTTAAAAAACTTTATTTATTTATTTATTTATTTATTTATTTATTTATTTATTTATTTATTTATTTATTGTTGGGGGGGTAATTAGATTTGTTTGTTTATTTATTCATTTATTCTACCCATAGGATATGTGCACTTAGGAAAAGCAAACCTGTCTTTATATGAGTTAACCTAAGAAAGCATCTTGCAAAGGGGCAAATATGCTTCTAAAATCATGTAATATGGTCCAAAACCAAACATATATATTTTCCCCATTCTTCAGAGGTAACCACTTTCAACTCTTTGAGCTGTTTCTTCCGGCATTAACGTCCATGTTTCTAAGTGTATACATATACTGCCGCCTCTTAACACATCTGCTTTATACACTAACTATTGAAAAAGGCTTAATTTCCTTTATTATCGGTAAATACTCTTCTCCTACTCCCAATGTAATTAAATTGTAACTTTGGTTAGGTCCATATGTACTCAGTGTTTTCATCATAATGACTATGTAAGGATTGCTCACTGCTGAACCAGAAAGTTAATGTGACTCCGTTTCCTTTCTTGAATTACATTTTGGTATGCATACAGCTAATAATTCCTTTTTTACTTACTCATTTTGGGGGGAAGATCTGATTAAGTCTTTCCTACAACCTCCAGCAATTCTATAGAATGCTTCTTGGTATGATTTTCTACATGGTCAAATTTGTCATTTAATTTATTGGTGCATCTCTCCCCTAGAGACATACCTCCTGGGGTCCTCTAGTTTTCTGCCCCAATCTTGGCTGCCTGTGCTCCGGCCCGGAGCAGAGACATCATGCTAGGACTTCCTTTCACTCTCATATTGGAAGCTTCCTTCATCTCTTTCCTGTATTGATCTCCCCTTGTCTCCTTCCTTCATTCATTCCCTTTGGTTTGGTAGAACACATGCTTCAGTAACTTCCTGAGTAACAGTGAGGAGATAAATTTTTTGCGGGCTTCTATGTCTGAAAATATGTTTTTTCTACCTTCCTGTTTACATGTTAGTCTGGCTGGATATAGAATTCTCGCTTAAAGATCATTTTCCTTCAGTGTCTTTAGGGCATTGCTCTATCGTCTTCCAGCTTCCAATGTTTCTATTCAGAGGTCCCACACTCTTTTATTCCATTTCCTTTACATTTTGTCCCTTTGTTCTTTGCAGAAGAACATCTTTCAGCACCCTCTCTTCCTCTGATGTTCTGAAATTTCATTATCATGTACCTTGGAGTATACCTTTTTTCATTCATTGTCTGAGTACTTAGTAGCCTTCTCAAATGAGAAATTAATATCATCCTGTCTTAGAAATTCTGTTTCATTTCTTTATAAATATCTTCCTCACTGTCTTTTAAGTTCTCTCTTTCTATAACACCTATTAGTTAGATGTTGGGCATTCTGGATTGATATTCTATTTTCTTACCTTTCCCCCTACTATATTGTCTCTCTTTTTTGTTCTACATTCTGGGGGATCTTTCCATTGAAAAAAATTATTTGCGTACACCGTTTTAAATTTCCAAGAGTTCTTACTTAGTCTTTAATTGTTCACTTTTTCTTTAACATAACGTCTTATTCTTGTTTTGTGTTTCTTCTCTTGGCTTTCTAAGCATTTCAATTGTAGTCTCTTTGATATTTGATTCTGTTCCCTTCTGTACTATTTGTTTCTCCTGGGCTCTGTTCTTCTGTTTGTTTTATGTTGTATTTCATGTTGGAAACTTTTTTCAAGTGTCACATGATCCTGTGTTGTCCATTTATATTTAAGAGTGAGGCACCAAAGAGATGATTGGCAGTTCTCTGTGCACAGGCAGAACTGATACACTCAAGGGCTTTCCTGTAGGGAAGTGGATGGCCAGCTGGCATTTTGGGGCAATATCCAAATTTCTGTATCTGTAGTATCTGTAGTTCTTTGGCATCGCTCACTTTCTTCACAGAAGGATCCCCAATCTCCTGCTTAGGAGATAGACTCTGGATGCTAGCATACTAGAGTTGGGAGAAGGAAGAAGACGTTGGGGGCCTCACTGCTCAGTCTGCAGACTTTGATTTAATCCCCTCATTTAAAGTCTAACACTCTTTCCTCCTTAGTTACTGGTGTTCTTGATCCAGAACTTACCCGATCCGTGTTTTTCAAGGCATAAACCTCTATCTTCTATGGAGGTGGGGGAAGATCTGTCTCTTAATTGCATGGGGGTGTATATGAAATGTTGAGGGGTTCCATCTATGCCTTATGTAGACTTTCAAATACCCTTCCTCTTGTCAGCCACAGCATTCCTTCCTTCCCTGGTACTCATGTCTCCAACTTCTAAAACTTTTTAAGAGTCCCACAGAAGAGAACATCGGCTTGCTTGTCATCACCCTTCCTCCTCTTGCCTCTGGTGCATAGGCTCAACTTTACTCTTCCTGGATAAGTCAATTACCATTCTTATATTTTCTTTCTCTTTTCATATGCTGTGATGCAGGATGCTACATATCTCTTTGTTTAATTCAAAATAGTATTTGTGCTTTTGCTTTTGTTCTTTCTGCTGTCTTAGCTTTTTTTTTTTTTTTTTTTTGAGAGAGAGAAGGGTCATAGTTATAGGACAAAAAGATAGGCACATACACTTCCTCGAACAGTCTGTATCCATGTGTCAAAATGGCTCTTCAGTTCATTGAGTAAAATGTTAGTCTAGCAAGTTGTTTGCTCATGGTATATAGAATGACAAAGTATTTTTCAAGGCAATATGGTATAACGGGAAGGAGCACAAGCTCTGGGCATGGAAGGATCTGGGCTTGAATCCGAGCTCTGAGTTTTTCTACCTTTCTCATCTCAGACAATTCACTTAACCTCTTTGACCTTATAGTCTCTCTACTATTATTAAATTCAGAGTTGCAGTAAGGATTAAGAGAATATGTGTTAAATTTTTAGCACAGTTGTCTGGCACTCTTCAGCAAATAGTTTAAGAATCCTGAAGACACACTGTTATGGACTGAATTATGTCCCTTCCTCATTAAGACGTGAAGCCTGAACCCCCAATGTGACTGTATTTGGAGATAGGGCCTGTGAAGAGGTGATAAATTAAAGGAGGCCATAATGGTGGGGCCCTAATCCAGTAGTGCTGGTGCCCCTATAAGAAGAGGAAGAGACTCCAGAGTTCTCTTTCTCTACCATGTGAGGTCACAGTGGGAAGTGGCTATCCACAAAGTAAGAAAACCCAAAACTGACCGTGCTGGCACCCTGATCTCAGACGTTCAGCCTCCACAACCAAGAACATAAATTTCTGATGTTTAAGCCATCTGGCCTATGGTATTTGTTATGGCAGCTGATCAATGTACATAGTGACAATATTTTTAATGAAAACATGCTTTTTAGCTATTAGACTTTACATATTTACTTTGGAAAATAAAGAAGACATCAGTGAAAAAAGGTATTTGTTACATATTCTTATAAAAGGTTAGGACGATAGTGGTACTTAATCAGTGCTGTCTTGGAATCTCTGAACTGTAGGTGAATAAAGAGGGGTGGTTAACACTATCAAAGTGGTCTTTAGATCCAACACCAGCTGCTGGGTGTCACGAGTAGGCCGGACCCACAAGTAGGCTGGGTCCAGAGAAATGGGTGGAAAATGGGTAGGAAAAAGTGGTCACCCCACAGTGCAATGAATCAGTTTAATGCTGGCAAATTTAGCAGTTACTTTAATAAAAATAAGATTTTTTTTAGAAGATGAAAATACACAGATGGCAAATTTTTCCCAAGTGAGAAGGTTTATATCTAGGACAGATTAAAAAGATAGTTTCCACTAATGTAATTATGTAACAAAAATTGTACATATTGGAAAAATGATCCCTCACTGCCATAATATCATAAACATGTGGCCATTCCATCTAATATCAAGTTTTAGGAAGGAAGCTTTGAAAGATGCAGATATTAGGTGGTTTCTATTCTTACAGAAACAAAATTATTATTCTTTCCCTAGAAAGTTATATTTGCTGAATATAATCTAGGAACTGGGAATGGAAGACAAATCACTAAATTATGCTTCCAAATGTTTAACTAGCATTTAGGATAGAATGATGTTTTCCAGAGAGTATCTGATATTGAGAAATTGACAACCAAAATAGAAGCCTTAGCGAGGGTTGGGAAAATTTCAAAAGCCTCTCACAGCACTAAAAATTGTCTCTAGACTTCATTATTATTATTTTTGCCAGTCATCACCATCATCATCATCATCCCTTGTAATTACTGAAAAATGTTATTCTGAGGTGCTCAAAGCATTATTAAGACTATACAACTACTTGCATAATATTCATAGTTTTCATATCTACACCCTTAACATTTAACATCTAACCTGGTGACCTGAATTATATATAACTCTGACTTAATTTAAAAGTGTTATCTATATAGAAAATTAGAGAAATTGAATCAAGTTTCTTAGGAAACATTTATAAAATAGTCATTGTTCTCCTTTTAAAATGTAATTAGGTTATTTCACAATAGTTATATATTAGAAATTGCTTCACATTATAGCACTATAATCATCTTTCGGTTAAGAATTCACATAACAGCTTAAAATAAACTATTAAATCCTTTCCTTTTATTATAATAATAATGTCTACACCATGAAGAGCACATTCAAATAGTGGTATTAGTAATGGTCCTATGCAACTTAATTATGTACAAGAATTAAATTATTTGTGTCTCTAGGACTGGGATGACATAATAATGACCGACAACATAATGTCATTTGCAGCAACATGGATGCTCCTGGAGAATGTCATTCTAAGTGAAGTAAGCCAGAAAGAGAAAGAAAAATACCATATGAGATCGCTCATATGTGGAATCTAAAAAACAAAAACAAAAACAAACAAACAAACAAAAACAAAGCTTAAATAAAGGACAGAAATAGACTCACAGACAGAGAATACAGACTTGTGGTTACCAGGGGGGTGGAGGGTGGGAAGGGATAGACTGGGATTTCAAAATTGTAGAATAGACTACACTGTATAGCACAGGGAAATATACACAAAATGTTATGATAACTCACAGAGAAAAAAATGTGACAATGAGTGTGTATATGTCCATGAATAACTGAAAAATTGTGCTGAACACTGGAATTTGACACAACATTGTAAAATGATTATAAATCAATAAAAAATGTTAAAAAAAAAAAAAAAAAAAAGAAAAGCTGGTTTTACTGGTCTCTTCATTGTCTCCTTCCCAAAAGAGATGTGACCTCATTAGATACAAGTAACTTAGAGAATGGGTTAAATACGAGGTTTGAACATTGTCTCTTTGAAGGAATATTGGGATAATAAGCAGGGTTACTTTGGCCTGTTCATAGAATCTCCTCAAGGACTAGAGAAAGAAGGAAACCCAAAGAAATCTGTCCCACCTCGATCCTAAGAGAGGTGACTCATTGTCTCCTAAAGTAGTCCTTGATTTTTCTAAGCAATGCTAATGCTGAGAAAGTCCTCCTTAGATTAGATCTCAGATTCCTTCCCATAACTTAATCCTAATGGTTCCTCTTCTGCCCTCTGGGATGATAATGAATAAGTTAAAATTATCTTCTGACATGAAGGCACTTATAAAGGTTGCAACCATGACTTGTTTCTGCCTTCTTTTTCTTAAGCTTATATCTCCAGGTCCTTCCCTCCTTCTCAGCTTCCTCATCATACGGTTTTGCAAGTGCTATAGTTCTTCCTGTCTTTCTTGAAAAGGAGGTGCCTAGAATTGAATGCCGTATCTAGGCCATAGCAAAAGCTCTGCAGACAAAAACTAGGTTAATATACCTCTTGTTCTGAATCCCCTTAATGCATTCTAAGGCTGAATTTGTTTTTTTTTTAAGAGATCATATCAAATGGTGGGCCCATAGTGTCCTTAGAGAAAACTAACCCCTCTACCTCCAGATATTTTTTCACAAAGACTGACAAATCCATTCCTCCTCCATCCTTTGCATGTAGAGATGATCAATAGACCCACTGAACATAAGCATGTTAGTTTAGACCGCTGATTCCCAATCATAAGCCATGCTCCTTCCAAAGACCAATCAAGATCTCTGGAGAAGGTGGAGTTGGTTGGGTGGGTGAGACACAGGTGACTAACTTAAAAAGCATATTCAACACGGTTTTATATTTGAAAAATGAAAAAGGACATTGGTAAATTCTCAGGAAATGAGAAGTAAAGGTGTTCCAGTCATCAATTTATTACTCAGCTGCAAATTCATACTTCATTGCTTGCTCTGCAAAAATGGAGAGGGGACATTTTTTTCATCAGCTACTACGATGTTAAGGTTCATCAATAAAAGGTGTAGAGATACTGCAGGAAATGAGACACCTCCTTGTGAACTGCTTTTCCTGGCACCCAAGGGCAGATTCCCAGCAAGCTGCACCATCATGGTACCCCGATGACTTCTCTACCATTCAGTGAGCCACAGCTCTTCCTTCTCCATTAAAGTCTGGATTTTAATCCTGAGGCAAGGGTGGGGTGGGGAGAGTCTCTTCCTTGGACACTGTCTAAGCTCTAAGGGTAGTGGTTACTCTTTAGAACTTACTTTCTTATCTTCTTTAGAACTCTTTAGCTTTTTTTTTTTTTTAAACTAGTCAATCTCTTGTTGCTTCAGTCCCCGGTTATGATAATAATTCTTTGTTTTCAACTTTCCTGTTCAAGCTACTGTGTGGTTTTTCTCTCCTAATTGGAACTTGACTTTTACATAAGGGCCATAAGAAAGAATTGACTCCAGCTTGTAGAGATGAAGTGAGTAAATATCTTGACACAACCTGGCAAATGCAAAACAAAATAATGGAGTTGTCCCCTGCCCTGAATTGTCTGGTGTTGAATTACTAGACTCAACTCCGGTGCGTTGTGTTCCAGGCCTCCCATTAATAGTCCCTATCTTGCTCTACCATCTTCGAAATCTCAGTTTTCATTCTTCTATTGTCAGCATTCTTTACTCTAGCCAAATCTGCATACTGCTGCCTTCCACAAGGTGGCCGATATTCTTTCAACCATTTGTGCCTTTTTTGCATGTGGTTACCTCCTTCTTGAATGCTTGTTTTCCTCCTCTGAACCAGGCCAATCTCCTTAAAAACTTGCATCACCACTCAATTTCTCTAAAAAAACTTTCTGAATGAACCTTACCACATATTACTTGCTCATTTGTCCTGCTTCTGCCCTTGGTACTTTTGTGGCCTTGGTGTACATGTAGAATATAAAATAGGGATTTTAAATGTTTGAAATCTCTTTTATAAGTCTGTTGAGACTCTGGCAGTAAATCACAAACTCTTCAAAGGCGGGGACTTTGTCTTTTATTTGTCCTACATGTCTTCCTTGAGGGACCTGGTACTATGCTCACTGGAGGCAACTTACTTAGTCAGAGCTAACTGAATGACTAGGGACAGCCAGAACCTTCGATTCTTTGTCATTTCTTTGACAGATGATATATGCTGACAACTGCTGCAGGAGAAGAAAAATGCTCAAAGAAGCATCCACACCTTGGGGCATATGTGACACTGAGGCGATGCACATGGTCCAGTTTATACATTCCTTACTTAAGAGTTGTGGTCAGAAATAAACCCCATCCATGTGGCAGCAACACTACATCAAGCTGAAGAGTTAGCTAAATGCAACAGAGTAGGGATGACCACATCCGAAGGCCAATGTGGCTAGGATACAGACTGGCTATAGCTACTCTGAGGAGCTTCTTAAGTAGTTTTCTCAACACCTTTTATGCGTCAGTTGGAAAGTCTGAGTCACAAGCGGTGAGCTGGAACACAGCCACGCTATCAGCACTGCAGCCAGGCTTGGAGTAGCATCAGCTCTGCAGGGTTGGAAATGTACAAATGACAGATAACAGGAGGCCTGCTAACCAGCTTCTGTGCAGGGAAGGGAAGGGCAGGAAAAAGAAATGTGGTGCAGACTTCCTGAGAAAGACTGAAGGTGCTGCTAACTATACTCTAAATACTGCAGAAGAAGCAAGCTAATCAGCCTGGGTTGTGGCCCTCAGAGACAAAGTAAAGCGTTCTGAACTATGGGACCACAAATTCTGGGGAGTAAATAAGCAAAATTGTGAACAGTGACCAAGTCAGCAGGTAACTTTCCAGAAGATGCAGTAAGTAAGGAGCTGCTGATCCCTATCAGTCTTTATCACCATGTGAAAGCACATGAGCATCAGTGACGTCAACAGCATCCTTGTACGAATACAAAGGGCAGTAAGTAAGACAGGTCTAATGTGTCAGAAGAAATGGGGGAGAACGCTGACACAAAAAGGAGAGAAAGACTTTTCCAGTCACCAGGAGATAACACATATTAGATATTTTTGGTGGCTTAAGTGACAGTACTACAATTTACACAAAAGGAATAAAACCCAAACAAAATTTATCTGACAGAAGGTAAGATGGTATTTTATTTAGCAATGTTCTTAGACACTTTAGCAAAGAACATCTCCAAGATATCTTAAGTTAATGTTACTATAACTGGTCCTCAGACAGTCATTGATCCCCTGGATTTGAGAAGCCTGCTTCATATCTGATATCAAGAAACATTCCCACTTAAGGTGTAGCCTCCAATAATTATGCTTAAATGTCCAAAGACACCGTTATTAATCAATTAAAGTAGAATTGGGGGTCAGTTCTTAATTTCTTTAAAAAGAACTAACCTTTAGTTAAAATTACTTAGGAAAATCCTATAAAAATGGCACTATTTAGCTTTAACTGAAAAGATGTAAATTTAGCTCTAGGGAATCTCAGTAATATGACTGTCCCTCTCCTTCTCACTACACACACTCTACACACACAGAGCCACTTATTTCCAATGATCAAAAAACACTGCCACTAGTTGTAATAACTTAGTAATTCTGCACATGCCATGAGATCCTTGACAATTTTCACCTTATGGGACCACAAGGGAAGATCTATTAACCAAATTTAATATTGCAGTATCACAGACTTAAAAGTAAATGTTATTTATGTCATCACTGATATCTCCTCAAGAAATATTTTGTAAACATAAAAGGATCCTTCGTACATCATCAGATAAAAAAAATCACTGAGCATTTTATTTTTGTTGTTTGTCAAATTCTTCAGCTTGATTTGTCAGTATCTGAGGTTTATGTATTCCAGGGCAGTGCTGTGTTTTGGTTTCTGGTGCTTTGTCTTAGCTGAATATGGCAGTGATTTAGGAAAGCCTTAGTCTAGGGTAGTAGCTGTAGCCATAAAGTACATTTCTATTTAAGGCTTCCTCGGTAATGTATCTAATAAAACATTACCCCCAATGAGATTCCATACTCATGTACAATTATCAGCATTAATGTAGACAGGAGTGAGCCATGTGTATTTGAATTTTAATGGACAAGAGAACAGCTATTTCTGTCATGCACCTCACACTGGTGCTTCCCTCTTTCTGCTCTACAAGCCCTTCCATCTAAGGCATTCAAGAGTTATTTTGACATTCAACAGTCAAGGCATAGCTTCCCTGACTGCAGAGGAATGTTAGAAACCCTGCCTCCTCTGATGATTCAGGATGAAAAGGGTCATAAATTTACCACTTTAATGGACTATAGACATCTGGTTTGGATAATTCATGGTTACAATTACTTCCTGATTTCCCTCATTGCAAGAGCAGCAGTCAACCACAGAGCAAGAATGTTAGATTTTTCAGTAATTCTCTCCCCATAACATTACATAATGAAGCGAAAGTACTGTCTTTGGATTCTGCCTTGAAGGCAGTATAGGCTGGTGGTTTGATTGTGGATCAAATATAAGAAATTCTGAGTTCCAATCTCAGATTCTCAACACAGAGCTGCTGATGTATGCAAGGAACTACCCTAGGTCCTGAGCTCTTCCTAGTGTGTTATTCAGAAGAACATTCAGTACAAATAGTAAAAAGAATGGTATCTTCATGAGGTCCTAGCAAAACCAGGAGGTCTCTGCACTGGAAGAACAGCCCAGGAGGAGACCTAATTTTATAGAGAAGACTTCTCACCCCAGATCTGTCCAATAGTACAATGTCTTCTCCTAGTTCCTCTGGAAGATGTCCCTTCCATTATCATAACAAAACATACCTCACAATTAGATTCTAAAAGCAGCAGGAAGGGTGTTTTATCAATTAAATAATTTAGTTTCTGGATGTTTCCAACCAAGATACCCCAGTATCTCATAATATCTAAAATTCTTTTGCATTTTACAATGTCCAGCATCCATTTGTCAAAATCCTAAATTACAAAGATTTGTATACTAGATTGAGGACCCCAGATCACAACAAAGAGGACCATAAAATGAAGGATGGAGTGGCGGTAAGTATTTTAAATAATTAAAAGAGAGAACAAAGAAAGGCTATCAGGCAAGTCAGAGAAACTCAGCTTATTGTGGATTCCTAATTGGGAAAGTGAAAAAATAGAATGCAAGTTTGAACTGTCTGCCTCTGATATTGACACTTGTAGCTGTGAACAGTTGGACTCTAGAGGCAGGAAGTCAGATGCTCAGGGCCCTAGGTGTCTTTGGGGTTGATAATGAGTCACACACACCACCCCCTCTGGAAAGCAATCTTGTAAGGAGCAGGACCTAAAGTATTAGGTCTTGGAGCTAGTGCATATTTTGATTAAAGTGAAAAAATTACATAGGCTTGGAGGATGTTTTCCCCACAATATTACCATCTTATTTATATGAAAGAAATGACTACAGAATGTTGTATTGTTTATTCTTACTGAGTATATGCCAAGTGTGAAAGTGGAGCTTATTAAGGCCTGTCAGGCAAAATTGGCTCTGGCAGCAGGGCCATGGGAGGGAAGATGACAGCTGGCTGGGGTGTTGTTTTGGGAACTCTGAAGAAGTTTCATGATGTGAGTACCATGTGAACATTTTAAACATTGCCATTCCTGTGTGGGTAAACTTGATTTTGTTTGGTTGATAAAGTCACATCCAGTGCATGAAAGATCCCAGGGAGTTGTTCATAGATTGGTAAAAAAGTTTCCCCTTGATGTTTCAAGTTTAGGTGGGCCTTTGACCACTCAGTGACTGCAGTTGTTTGTAACTTAGAGGTGGAGGACAGTCAATGAGCAAGAGAGGTTACTGTTCGCATCCCAAATGCCTAGTGATGTCAGTCTCAACAGGAACACCAAGGATAAAAAGGGTAATATTGTCTTTTCCTTCCTTTATAGATAAGGTATAAAGGTACAAAATTAAGGCAGGTTTAGTAGACACTTTGAAGAGAGAAAATGCACAGTGTTGCTTCTCTCCCTGCTGGAGTGCCATGCTTATTACTGCTGCTGGACTTCTCGTGAACAGGAGGAGTCTGGTCTCCTATACTGTGGAACTGAGATGGGCAGCATTTTTCTCATAGAACAAAAAGGCAGAATTGTAAGTTTGTTGTTTAAGTTGGCTGTTTTCTGTGATAAGCCCAAAATGCCAAATGTAATTACAGTCATTGTTTTCAAATAAACGTCACAATTAATTTAGAATGTCACCTTCTTTTCACACATTTTGTTTGATGAAGTAGGACAATATATTAAATATAGTTATTATCTTTCAAATAATTGTACAATACTTAAAAATTATCTGGGTGGAGACTTAATGCAAGGACCATCTAAGTGAAGAGTTCATCTGACTATACATGATTTTCAGAGATGTTTTAACAAATTAGAAGCAAGAAGGGCCCTCTGCATATAACCCACAGGCAAGTGTCACCTAAACAGGTATGGGAAGATGAATATTTAATTCTTCATAATCTTTAAGGTGGTAAAAACACAATGCTTATTATCCATAAACCATCTCAATGATTAACATCCCACATGGTCAGAAAGTTCTTTTTATACCTGAACCCAGATTTATTCTCCTTTTGCTCTTTAATGAATTCTCTGGAGACAAATATCTCTTATGTATGAAAACCAAAGACACATCCAGCTTTTCCACTATGGAAAGAAAGAAGAAGCGAACACCATTCACAAATCTCAACCTGTCACTTCTTGTGATGCTTCTGTTTTTTGTGGGTTGTTTTTTTTTTTTTTTTTTGAGTTGAAGGGATATCACTAAATGATCTCTCAAGAACATTTTTCTTCCTCTTGTTCATCCTTCTATCCATCCTCCTATTCATCCTCCATCCATCCCTCTCTCTCTTTCTTCAAAATAGTAACAATAATTCAAAATAATGACTCCCTTCTTTTTTCCAATATTTAAGTCAGAAAAAAAGCAGAGATACTTTGACTGATGGGATGGTGCTGTGGAGGCCCACCCATTGGCCTCGTTCTCCTTTCTCACCCCACCTTCCTCCTGGAACTGTAGCTGAAGCATCGCCACATACCCTGTGGGACTCTGTGGAGCTCAGGAGGAAGACAAGTTCCAAGGAGATGAAGAAGTGACTTATCCACAAGTGACTATTAGAATAGTTGAAATTCCTAGGAATTTCTGATTTTCAGCAGATCCTCCTTTATACACAAACCACAGGAATTAATTACAGGAAGCTTCTGATTCTCGATATTACCTACTCAGCTAGTAGCTGGGTTGCTGAGCTCAGCTACAACTCCAAAAACTGCACCCTGAATTGTTTTTAAAGGTGGAGGCTCCATTTTTAGATATGTGTAAAGGTCTTAGGATATTTGGGTTAAATTTGAAGCAATGTTCCAGTTGAGGGATAACTATAGACTAACGGCCTGAAAAACCTTCCAGCATCCACAGTAGTCAAGACTTAGGATCAGAATTGTAACACCAAAGAACATCATCTCTTCTATAGTAAGTTTCTCAGTAAATATAACCTTTTATTTCTAAATCAGACACAAACAGTCACTTTCCCAGGGTTTCCGTTATCTACTTTTGTGATACAAACTACCTCAAAACTTAGTGGCTTAAAACAACAGCATCTGATGTACTCATGATTCTGAGTCAGACATTTGGACCGGGCTCATCTGCATGGTTCTTCTGCTTCACACGGCATTGACTGGGGTGCTGGAATACCCACAAGGTCCAAAATGGCCTCACTCATGTAGCTGGCGGTTCACCCTGACTTTGGCTGGGAGCTCAGTGGGAGGCATTGGCCAGAGGCCTCAGTTTTCCTTCACGTGGGCCTCTCCCCAGGGCTACTGGGCTTTCTCACAGCATGGCAGCTAGGTTCCAAGGAGAAGTTTTTTCTAAGTCTGAAGGCATAATCTGACACTTCTTTAAGAAACAGACTCAGAAGTCACTCAGAATCACTTCTGTCACATATCAGTCAAAGGGGCCAAAGAGTCAGCCCAGGCTGAAAGAGGAATATCAAGATCACAATGCACAAGAGCATGTGGGAGGAGAAAACATTCACTAAGCATACATATGATTTGTATCTGGAATATATAAAGAACTCTTACAGCTCAATAATAAAAAATGAGCATTTCCCCCAGGAAGATATATAAATGGCCCATAAACACAGGAAAAGAAGTTCAGTGTGATTAGCCATCAAGGAGATGAAAATAAAAGCCACAATGAGAGACTACCTCATATCTATTAGGATGGCTATTATAAAAGAGACAGAAAATAACAAGTGTTCGTAAGGATATGGAGCAATCAGAACCCTCATTCAGTTCTGGTGGGAATGTAAAATGTTGCAGCCACTTTGGAAAACAGTCTGGTAGCTCCTCCAAAGGTTAAACATAAGAGTTATCATCTAATCCAGCAATTCTACTGCTATGAATATACCAAAGAAATGAACACATACGTCTACACAAAAACTTGTACACAAATGTATACTATTATTCATAATAGTCAAAAAAAGTGGAAACAACCCAAATGTCTATTAACTGATGAATGAATACCCAAAAGGTGGTATATCCATACAACATAAGGTTATTTGGCAGTAAAAAAGGAATGAAGTACTGTTGCAAGCAACAGCATGGATGATCTTTTAAAACATCAAGTTAAGTGAAAGAAGTCAGTCACTAGAGAACACATACTGTATGATTTCATACATGAAATGTCCAAAATAGGGAGTACAGAAACAGGAAGAAGCTTAGTGGTTGCCTAGGGCTGGAGGGTGGGAAGCGGGGAAGGGAAAGGGATAGTGATTGCTACTGAGCATGAGGATATGGGGGGAGGGGGTTAGGTAATGAAAATGTTCTAAAATAAATTGTTGTAAAGGTTGTACAACTTGTGAATATATTAAAAACCACTGAATTGTATGCTTTAAATAGGTATGTTTTATGGTATGTGAATTATATCTCAATAGGGCTTTTGGTGGCTGGTGGGTACTGTTGCCCCACACGATCTAGCACACTCGGAGGGCTCATTGTTTACGCCACAGTAAGTAGAAATTGAGGGAATTTAAGTCATTGTAAACACATATGCTTCATCTTCCTGGGTGGGAAGAGGATTTTTTGGTGGATGGAAGATGATGTGTTTTGGTGTCAGCAGGGATTACTAAAAGACCGGAAGATTGAGCATGAGAGGCTAATTTAAAAAAAATTCTTTGGGGACATAGAGTTCAAAGTTGTTATAAGCTAAAGTTTTGTGACCTGTATCAGTAGAGGGGTCCTCTCTTCTGGCCTTCCTTCCTTTTAACATTCTATGATAAAATACGAGGACTGAAGTTGGAGTGTGCATGCTGCCATCTCTTATCCTAGTTACAGATGCAACTAAAAGGCCAGTTACAACCCCCTTGTGAGAGAGAGAACAATTCCCTAGCCTGCCATTATCTCCATAGATGGTAGGAAGATTAAGTGATCCGCCAGCTCCATGGAGGGAAAGATGTCAAGGTCATCACCTCTGTTTGGAAGTTCTAGGTGCCCCCTCTTGCCCTGCTCACTCTTCAGTGGTCTTTGTCATTCATTCCAGCAGCAGCTGCTTCTTTCAGTATGAGTCTGGCAGAGTGGGCAGTAATTCCATTTATAAATGTGTTACCTCTGGGAAATCACAGATGCGCATTGTGCTCTTAGGAAAGGCCACGTGCAAAAACATGAGCATGCTTGTTTCTGGAGTGGCAAACTCTTTCAGTGAAATCTCTCTCATGGAATATTAGGGTTTTCTATTAATCTATCAACAGGAGGGGAAAAAAACCCAATTCAAGTAAACTTCAAGAGCCCCCAAATTAATTTTTAGGGCCAGATCTCAGTCTGCCTTTGGATGGGCAGCAGAGGTGTTATGGGATCATGGGTAGGGTTGGAGACTAAAATTTGGGAGAACTGGGGATGGGTCCACAGAAGTTGTAGAAGATAAAGAAACTTGAAACCTGAGTCCTCATTTTGCTCCTTGGACTGCCTGTGTAAGGGAGGATGTATTGGACAAATGCCTGAAGAAAGCCAACTTCTATGAGCAGGGGCTGGGGCTTTTCCTGAAGAGGGTAGAGACTTACACCATAAAGGGTTAAGGAAAGGGCTTTTTCTCTGAGGAAGGAAACAAAAGATGTTCCTTGACCTCATGACATTTGAAGGTCAACCTCAGTCATAACTACATCGTATCTTTCTCTTCATTAGCACTCTGGCTACCAGAAAAAGTAGCTGGGTACTTCATTCTGCCTTCTTGTTAATCACAAACCCCCAAATTGGGCTCCTACACACAGGAATTATTGCCGTTTCAAGACCCTCAATGATGAGTTAAAGAGCTCTAGGCCATGGAGTACTTAGAAATGGAAAATCACTTGGGGAAAAAAAGAGTGACACTAAAGATAAAAAGTATTTCTATTTGACTAGAGTTGTTGTGTGTAACAAAAGACCAAAGTGGAGGCTTAGACAAGGGGTTAAGACTGATAAGGAGTCCCTGCAGAAATGAAATGGATGTTGATTTATGAAAGTATTGAAAGAATCACAGACTTGAAGGGAAAAAGCAGAGCGTCATGCAGTGATAAATGGTCAAAATGGAGGCAAAAGTTGTACAATTGGACAAGGAAGCAAAAGGTGAGGTGGAAGCAAAAAATCTGTAACACAATCGATACAGAAAAAAGGACTTATTCATCATTCGTCTGTCAAAGTCTTAACAAACACTTTTATGAACTAATAGAGTGGTAACTGTTTCTAATAACAAAGGTAAGGACTATTAGACCCCAAAGTGTTCTCTGGATCATTCAAGATCAAACTATCTTTAACAAGATTTGCTTGCTTCTCTGATGTCCCAAGGCTGGGTCACAGACTTGTCTGAAGGTCCCCTAAGCTCTGTGTTCTTACCCTCACCATATGACACTTGCTGTACCATATGACACTTGTCTACTCCCCAAGTAGACCATAAACTCCTTGAAGAGCAAAGTTATGACAGTATTATTTTCCCAGTATCTAGAACACTGCTTGATTTGGCTAATAAATATTTTCTTATTAAAGGAATAAATTAATGAGCATTAAGTTGTTAAGTTTATTTAATTTGAATTATTTGAAAATTGATACCTCAGCATATTGATTTAATAAACATGTAGTATTCTACTAACTAGAATAAATGTGTATTATTTTATTAACCAGAATATCTCTCATCCAAATCATTCTGAATTAATATAAACTTTAATTGAATTATAAAAGGAACATGATGAGCACTGGCAAAAACAAAACGAAACAAAAAACTCTGAAGCAAGAACAAGGGACTATTATTTATAAGCTGATACGTAGCATTAAAGTACCAGTGGCATTAGATTAAAAATTTTAGAGAAAGTCATGATAAAAGGAGTATGTGAAAAACAGCAGAAGTACAGAGAAGAGATTAAAAGAAAGCAATGGAATTAATGATAGAATATTTTTCACACTGTGGTTTAAAAATAGTGTCAGAAATAAATATTATTAGTGACAAATAAGATACTATAAGTTGTCACTATATATGAGAAACTGTATATTATTCTTACTAAAGTCATTTATATCTTTAAAAAAGACCCATTTGTACAGTCTTACAAAGCCTTTCGAGTTTCCCACTCTCCGCAGAACACATGGCATGCTGCCTCATTTCTCCTGGAGTCCAAAGGGACAGCATTAAGCCTGAGCAATGCTCCTGCTACAACACAACTAATGGTTTTATGTGATCACTGAGTGACAAATTACTAAGTAGGGATGAACTGAGAAGCTACCAGGGGGCCTATTCTTTCAGCTGTCCTGAATCTGCAAAGGGTACCACACACATCATTTTGAACTTCATTAAGATACCATCCCCAAACCCAGCTAAGTAGCTGGCAAAATATATGTGTACTAGTCCCAGTTCTACCTAAAAGGTATGGGGTGTGGGGTTTTAGCTATCATGTGACCTTTCTGCATCTTACTTTCTCATTTGGATCAAATAATCCAAATCTAGTGATTTTTACATTACCCTTCCTTTTCAGAATGTACAGCTCCTCTCCTTGAAAACAAGAACGATTTTTAAAAGAATGAGTATGTTTCTTTAGCTTATGTAGGTCTATGACATAGCCCAAGTAAGTTTTTTATTCAGAAATGGGAAGACAAGTAAAGCTAAGATGATCAAACAATGTACAAGGAATTGGAGGAGGCAAGGCCTTAAAAAGGAGGCAGCCAAAACGGGTGTTAAAAAAAGTGGACTCCAGAGCCAGACAACCTGGGTCTGAATCCTGGTTCTCGGACTTATCAGCCATGAAAGTTGGGACAAGACACTTAACTTCTTTAAGTCTCAATCTCCACATCTGTAAAATGGGAGTGATAATAATAGTACCTTCCCTGTAGGGCTGTGATGAGGGTTCTATGAGCCTGTGTGAAAGCCTGTGGTAAGTACTGCACAAGGCAGCGGTTGTTAATCAAGCATCTGTTCACTGAAGCACTGAGGTATTATTTTCTTCATTACAGAATTTCTTTATTCTTCACTTGTTTTCATGGTTATAAAACACAATCTTTATCAAAGTACAGTAATGGGTATTATATATTACAGCAAGAAGCCAAGATGAAAAAAATGTCTGGCTATTAAAAGAAAAAGAACAGCTGTTTTATGGAGCTACTGTGGAAAGAGATTATGGGGAAAAAAAAAACAACCAACAAGGACTGAACATAACCCTTTTTTTCAGTCATACCTGGGAGTCCTGTTGTGAATAGACATGTATTTAGTCAATAAATGTGTACTGAAATCTTACTTTGTGTCAGGCACTGTGCTGGGATACAATGGTGAATAAAATGGGTACCATGGAAGAAAATGATGAAATTGCTCATGATGGTGGAGGAAAGGTGCTGGGAAAATGAAACCCCTATCAAGACGACAACTACCGCCACCACCAAGCCAATGAACAGTGGTGCAAGCTGCTTATGTCAGTTTTGGGATGTGCTACTGGCTTCTGCAAACATCAAGTATTTTGGCAGGACAGACAAGATTTGTACCTATGTACATTTCTGGGCAGAGTGTTTACTGAAAGGCTTGTCTCTGCACTACTTAAGTTTTTATAACACAGAGCTGCCATTCTCAGAGCCCCATTCCTTAGGAGTAGGCAGGTGCTCCAATGAGATGTCCATCTCCACCATTCTACCAAAAGACTCTTCTCTTGTTAAGATCACCAATGATCTCCATGTTGCTAAATCCAGTGGGCAGTAACGAAACCTGCCCCTATTCCCCTGAGGCTAGTCCCTGGATAATCTTTATCATCTCAGTTCATGGTAATCTTGTCCTGGTTGCTCAGCTCAAAGTCTCCGGAATCATCACTGACTATTTCTCACACACCATGTCCAATCTTCCATTAGCAAGTGTATCCAGAATGCCACCACTTCTCTCCTCCTCTGCTAATACCCTACACCAAGTCTACATCATCTCTCACCTCAATACACCCATGGCATCTTCATGGTGTTCCTCCTTGGCCCTTGCCCACTTACTGTCTATTTGTAAAAATGTTAAGTCAGATCACATCATTCCTCAAACCCTGTGATGTCTTCTCGTTTCACTCAGTTACATCCCAAGTCTCTGGTTAAATGACACCTCATCAGATATAATACAGCAACAACCCAAATGCCCTCCCCCTACCCCCAGTGCACAAATATACACACACTACCTTCAGAACCAGAAAACCCCAAGCCTCTTTATCTCCCTTTTTCCCCTCCATGGCACTCATCTCCTTGGTTTCTGTTTTTATTTCTGTTTATGTTTAAATATCTCCTGTCTTTAGACCATAAGCTTAATGTGGGCAGGGCTTAATTTGTTTTGCTCACTGCTCTATCCCTCGTCTCTAAAGTAGGCACTCAAAATGTTGCGTATGAAGAAATGACTGGATGAGCTCTAGGGACTTTGGAATACCCAAAGCCATCCCCTCCTTCCTTACTGGTGGAGCCTGGACCTCCAATTAGGGGAGATCCTGGGTATTCTGTTTTCATGATGGTCTCATTCTTTTGGAGAGTGACTAGCTTAGGCCTGCACGAGTGATTGAATAATATGAGGCAATGTGAAAGACCACAGAGAAAAGTTCCCTGGCTGATAAAAAGGGACATGTAGGAAAAGATGTCCTGTCTCTTCAACACAATATCTAGATCTGGGGCAGTTATCTTTTGGTCCCAAGGGAAAGGAAGATACCTGGAATACTGCAGAACAGAAATACTGGCCAGTGATGCTATTGTTAAGCTGCAGATTCAACTAGTCTGGAATCACCTCACCAATGAGATAATTCTATACCTTATTATCAAAGCTTAAGGCCTCAGTTATTTTGAGTTCATTTTCTGTTGCTTGGCAGGTAAAGCACTATAATTGATACAGCATGCATGCACAGATTGCAAATTTCCTCTAGATACACAGACAGTGGCTCAGATATTGTCTTCAACAAACTATGGAATTACTATTGTCATGAATAGGTTAAAGAAAACCCTAAAACTCTGAAGTCTCAGCTTGAAGTCATTACTGAAGCCACAGAGTAGTGAGTTCGGGATCTATCTGAAGTTAGAGCATTTGGATGGATGTCAAGCCATACATCTAATAATTATTTGTTGAAAACTATGTGTCTATGATTCAGGCATCTGGAAACATACAGATACTAGATATTATCTAGAAAAAACCCATAAAGTATTAATTAGATTTCTATCTTTGCGTCCAGGTGTTTAAGCATTATGTAAACATGAATTGTATCTAGGAAATACAAAAGAAATGTAAGATGCCTTTATGAAAACTCTGCCAACTCTGAAACTTTGTAAGGGACCAATGAAATATGTAAAGGAGTAAATTCGCTTTTGTTGTCTTTACCGCGCAACCACTGGATAGTCCCGGCAGAAGTGAAAGACTTTATTTTGTGTTATGATTTAAGAATGCTGTTTCATGCCATGTATGGAAAACGCTGAGTGATTCTTGGCAGCTAGAAAAAGTTTTAAAATTTCTAGATTCATTTTAATCAAGTTTGTTTCATAGGGCTTCACATTCAGTTAACAATCATCTTTACTTTTTAAAAAGGCAGCTGATTTACTGAATTTAGGGGAAGTATCCCTATTGAGGAGCTTGTGTTCCAGGTTCTGGGAATACTTTCATTCTTCTATTAGAACTTATTCTTCTAGTCCAAGGATAGAGGCTTGAGTAATGATTTTAAGTGTTTATAAAAGTACAATGACTATTTCTGAAAAAGAATGATCAAAAGGATGATTGTAAATGCTTTTACTTGCTGTGAGGAAGTATTTTTGAAAAAAAAAATGACATTAGTACAAACATTCCCAAATAATTTTTTAAGGAGACACGTGCTATTTATCTTCTTAAAGCATCTTTGTGAATTTGAGGGTATGCAAAATTTTCCCACACTTATCAGGGCTAATCTATCAGTCTGAGCCAGCTCACATACAGGAAAAAATATTTTGTGCATTCCATGTGCAGACTTCTGTTACACCAGTGTTTACTTGACTTAGCAAGGGAAAATCAGGTAAAAGATAAAGCTATTTAGATGGGACAGTGCTGTGGTCATTGCAGTAAATATTTCTAAATTAACAAATTAAGTCCTTCTTCATTTATCCAATATCCAAATGAATCTTTAACCCTGTGATAACAAAGAAAGAGCAGGGAGGAATTCCAAAGAAACTGGATTCTTTCAATACTTTCTGCTTTTCCCACAAATATTCGATTAGCATCTGCTATGTGCCAGGCACTCAGTACTAAAGAGATAGTGGTGAACAAAGTAGAGACGCTCTCCCTGCCCAAATGGGCAAACACTAAACAAACCAGTTACACTCAAGGCAGGTACCTTTGGGGCTCTCATCAAAAATTCTTAAACTTGTAAATTCACAGTGAAATTTTTAGAAGCCCAAACAAATAATTGTCATTGGAGCAACTATTAGGAAAGTGCATGAAAGCATATAACAGACAGAAGGACCCTGACTAAGATGTCTTTAATGTTCCCCTTGACAAGACTTTTAGACAGATTGAATCCTGACATTAGGCCCCCATAGTCACCCTTTTCTTAGAAAACTTGTCATTGTAAATTCCTTTTCTGTCCCTTTGGCATTTAAATCTCCCAACCTCTTGCCAGTTTTACAGCCTAAGAATGTCTTTCTCAAGGACTTGGGAGCCATCCCTTTGAAGTGTAATCATCAAGAAAGATACCACCCCTACTTCTCAGTCTGGGTGGTGAGGTGGGTGTAGATGCCTAACTTAAGTGCCAATTGGCAAACACAGGTGGCCTACTCACAGTCACCAACCTTTCCACTGCTCACTCCAGGGCTTAAAACTTCTCCCACCTTCTTTCTCAACAGAGCTGAGTTCAGTCTCTCTCTACTGTTGCTAGAGTCTTGAATAAAATCTTCCCTGCCTATTCAACTTGTCTGGTGCAATTTTTCTTTGATAGTCTAATCTAATTTTAGTAGCAGAGTGGCTGGGGATACTTGACAAAGGAAGTGATGATTAAGACAGGTTGGAGTTATCCTGGCAAACGCTGATGAGTGGAGGGTAGATGGGTTGGTGTTGGGGATGGGGTGGGTATGCAAGGCAACGAGGAATAAACTACTCTTTATCACCACCTTTCATCAACCATTGGCCACTTTTAGCCTTTCTACTGGTTCTGAAAAGGTAATTTCAAAAGCATGATCTTTTTCTAGGCCCAGGATCCCTTTCTTTGACAGCAGCAATTAAAAGGCATTGAGGGTCATTTGCAATTTCACAGAAAAGCAATTCTAGGATTCAAGGCAATAGAGCTTTTTTTCATAAAAATTCTTAAATGGCTCAAGTTGCTTTTCACCTAGATCTGCTGATCTGTGGAGTTTCTATCTGGGCATGGAGCTTTTAAAAAGCTCTGAGGCTCTGGCATCATTTAGTACTGACTCCTCCCACACCCCCAGCTTTACTGAGGTATGACTGACAAATAAGAATTGCATATATTTAAGGTGTACAACATGTGTTGATATACATATACATTGTGCAATGATTACAACAAATCAAACTAATTTACAAGTCCATCATCTCAGAGTTACCTTTTGTGTATGTATGTGTAAGGTGAGAAGTCTTGAGATCTACTCCTTAAGCAAATTTTAAGTATGCAATACATTATTATTAACTACAGACACCATGCTATACTAAGGTCTCCAGAACTTAGTCATCTCATAACTAAAAGTCTGTACCCTTTGACCAACATTTCCTCGTTGCCCCACCTCCTTTGGTAACCACCATTCTATTCTCTGATATGAGTTTGTAAATTCACAGTCAAATTTTCTGGAGTCCACATTTGAGGAGCTTTCATTACAAGCACTATGATTGTTAAATACATTTCTTTGCATATTTGTTTCTGAATGAGTTACTCCAATTCCACCTCTCAAGCATAAACATGAGAGCTGAGTATGGCCTAGAAAAACACTGGTATGAAAAGTTCAAGAACATGGAAGCTATATTAATGCCACAGGTTAATTCACAACATTTGGATTCTCAAAGATAGCCTATGGAGGAAAGGAAGAGGATCATTTGGCAAGGCAGTTAGGAAAATGAAACGTCAGCCTCTCTAAGCACAGCAGCCGCGTCATCCTTCACAGCAGCCCATCTCTGTACTGGCCCACAATTCCACGAGCTGAGAGGTGTGAAGGCTTAGATCTGAGCACAGGTGCCTGGGGGGCTTTCATCAAGAGCTCTTTTTTCGGCTTTTGAATTCATAGTCAAATTTTAGAAGCCCAACCAAACACATTGTGTGGGCATTCAAAAACTTCTAAACCTACTAGCAGTAATTAGAGAGGTCGCAGTACCCTATAAAATTTTGTGGGGCTTCTCTTTATTCTAAACTGGGTATTTCTAAGTGCGTTCATTTCTTTTTGAGGCATTTATTGATTTGTTTCGGTTCTTGAGCAAGCATCCATCATCCATCCATCCATCCATCCATCATCACTATTGAAGCGTCAGGATAATACGTGACATATTTTATTCAATCCTTAACAACCTGCGAGGTAACTAAAATCAGCACTAATTCACAAATGTGGAAACTGAGGTCAGAGGCATTCACTAACATTTAAAGTCCTAGAGCTAATAGATAGAGGAGTTTGGATTAAAAATCTGATTTGACTCCAAAGCCTATATTCTTAATCTCTGGTCTAGAATTTCCAAACATACTTAAGTAATTAAGTTCTCTGATGTTTCACATACCATGTAATTCCAAAAGAAGAACAAAAATTAGACTGTTGCCTAATAATGGAAAAGTACTTGTGATAATTGTCCAATGCAAAGCTGGGATATGACATGTTTCACTGAGCACTTACTGTAGGCAAATGCTGTGTCAGAAGTGGATGACATGCTCCCAAAGAGCCTGCACACCAACCTGAGGTGTACATGGCAGCCCAGGATTGCAATATCTATCATACAAGGCTCAACACCTCTGTATTAACTTCTCTCTCTCAAACGATCTAGATTGGGATTTAATTCATATATTTGTAACTATTCTTATTCCATTATTATCCCTACACAGAAACCTATCTAAATTTCTTTTCTGTTAATATATTCTGTCTTTTAATTAATCAACCATCTTATTTTGACCCCATGTTTCCTCTTTTGCCTCTATAATTAATTTCAAGCTTGGGAATGGGAAGATTGAGCAAAGATGATTCTATTTCTCTTTTACCCCTTTCGTTTTTTTCTTTCACTACAGTCAACTATCCTCACTGCCAACTTCTCTGAGTTGAGCTAAACATCAGAGACTAGTCTTCCTTGTTTGCCTTTTGATTCAGGTACTTTCAGGTGTTCTAACAAATACATCCTTCCTCTAATTAGCTAGGGCAAAACTGTGCAGTGCATGAAGTGTGCCCTTGTGTGTTTTCTGCCTTTATCCCTCCCCATGCAGCCTGTATTTCTTGGTAATGATATTCGTTTCCAGCAGTATCACGTGGTAGGTTGGAATTCTCCTTAGGACTCATCCCTACCTCTCTTCACTTCTAGACCTGTAACTAGTCTCAAGTCCCAGGAGGCACTTATAGGTGAGGTACAAAGTATGATCCAGGAGGAGGTGTGCTACATTCCAAAAGAATTACTTGAGTTTTCTAATTTATATAGACAGAAATCTGGGGAACATGTATAGGAATGAATACTGAGGGTGTAGGATAATGGTGGAAGGGATACAAAGTTGGATCAGGCAGAATTTATTGATATAAGCCCACTAAGCAGGGATTTTGCATTTAATGTTGCAGCTTGGGTAGTTAGAAAGGGCTGTAACTGTTTGTTTGTTTGGTTCGCTGAAACACAGATTAAAGAGTGATCCACAGTATGCAAATTGGGAATACCAGACCTGCCTTGGTTTAATGTAGAGGAAAGGATTCAAAAGCTTAGGGAGACTGGAATGTTAGAGAGGATTTACTATTTAAGACCTACTCACCCACCAGAAGATATATCTTTTACCACTGCTGTGAAAAATAAGTTTGTGAAGGGTGCCCCAGTATCCTTAAAGAGTTCTGATGGCTCTTCTGTGCAGACTAGATGTTACAGTGGGGACAGCAGTCACTGACTTCAGTAACCTAAAGGTAGTGGGAGTAATTAGATACCAGGATGGGAAGGGCCAAGTGGCAGCATTTGAATCTCAAAGGCGAGGTGGGCGTGGTTACCATAATGGACAGCAGAGTCAAAGCAGAGATCAGAATAGTCTGACACTGCAAACCTGTGGTATTGGCTAGTTGTTCATGGTATTCATAGAAGTAAAACAGACAGGAGTCTACTAAATTTTGGGCTGCATAAGCAGAATTTTTTTGGAGGTCAAATGAATAAAAGTCCAACCTGAGTCATAAAAACAATCATGGCACCCCAATCACTTCCCAGATATGAGCCAGTTTCCAGACGACTTGAATGAAAGGGAGGCTGGGTCCCCTTGGGGAAGGAACCTGGTGTACTGCCCAAATCTGAACTATTAATCTTTCTTCCAGCCATCCCCAAAGGGACCTATGACCTTTTACCAAGGTAACTGTGCACTGGGGAAAAGGAAATAATCAAACTTTTCAGGGGCTACAGGACACTGGTGCTGAACTGACACTAATTCTAGGAGATCTCAAATGTCATCATGGTCCACCAGTGCGAGTAGGGGCTTATGGAGATCAGGTGATCAATGGATTTTCAGTTCAGGTTTGTCTCACAGTGGGCCCAGTGAGTCCGCAAATCCATCCTGTGGTTATTTCTTGTTTCAGAATGCATCATTGGGATGGATACTGAGCAGCTGGCAGAATCCCCACAGTGATTTCCTGACCTATGGAATGAGAAGGACCACGGTGGAAAAGTCCAGGTGGAAGCCACTAGTACTGCCTCTGCCCAGGAAAACAGTAAACCAAAAGCAGTACTGCATTCCTGGAGGAACTGCAGAGATTAGTGCCACCATCAAGGATTTGAAAGATGCAGGACTGGTGGTTCCCACCACATCCCATTCAACTCACCTATCAGGTCTACACAGAAAACAGATAGATCTTGGGAATGACAGTGAATTATTGTAAGCTTAACCAGGTGGTGACTCAAACCGCAGCTGCTGTACTAAATGTGATTTTATTGCTTGAGTAAATTAACACATTTCCCGGGACTTGGTATGCAGCTATTAATCTAGCAAATGCTTTTTTCTTGATATGTGTTGGTAAAGACCACCAAAAGCAGTTTGCTCTCAGCTGGCAATACACCTTTGCTGTCCTACCTCAACTCTCCAGCCCTATGTCTTAATCTAGTTTGCAGGGATCTAAATTGCCCTTTCCTTCAATAATATATTATACAGGCCAATTACACTGATGAATTTGTGCTGCTTGAACGTAGTGAGCAAGAAGTAGAAACCACTTAAGACTTATTCTTAGACATTTATGTGTCAGAGGCTGAGAAATAAATCTGACAAAAGTTCAGAGGACGTCCACTTTCTTGAAATGTCTAGGGGTGCAGTGGTGAGGGGCATGTTGGGATGCCCGTTCACCTTTTGAGGTGAAGGATAAGTCGTTGCATCTGGCCCCTTCTACAACAGAGGCAACACATTCCTCATTTAAGTGTGTTAGCCTGGACCACTTACTGAGTGAGCCAAAAAGCTGCTAGTTTTGAACGTGACTGAGAACAAAAGCAGCTCTGCAACAGGTTCCGGCTGCTGTGGAACCACCCTCCTGGCTGGCTGCAAGACGCAGCAGATCCAAGGGTGCTTGAAGAGTCAGAGGATGGAGGGGATGCTGTTTGCAGCCTTTGGCAGTCAGTTCCCTATGCCGAATCACTGTGCGAGCTTTTAGGATTTTGGAGCAAAGCAACTATAGTTGACCTTTGAACAACGTGAACCTCTGCACAGTTGAAAACCTATGTATACCTTTACAGTTGGCTGTGTGTATCTACAACCGCAGATTCAACCAACCACAGATCACATAGGACTGTACTATGCATGTTTTGAAAAAAAATCGCATGTTAAGAAGATCCAAGCAATTCAAACCTGTGTTGTTCCAGAGTCAACGATACTCTCCTCTTGAGGAACAGCTCTTGGCTGCCTCCTGGGCCTTGGTTGAGGCTGGACCATGAGCTACCAAGTTCCCAGGCAGCCTGAGCTGCCTGTCATGAACTGGGTGTTACCTGACTCACCAAGTCTTGAAGGTGGGCATGTTGAGCAAAACTCCATCACCAAATGGAAGTGGAATACATGGGACTGAGCTTCAGCAGGCCCTGAGAGGACACATGAATACATGAAGAACTGGCTCAAATGCCCATGATCCCCACACCTGCTACACGGCCCTCTTTCTCCAAGCCTGTACCTATGGCTGCATGGGGAGCTCCCTCTGATCAGCTGTCAGAGGAAGATTGAGGCTGGTTTAGAGATGGCTCTCCATGCTAGGCAGGCACCACCTGAAAGTGGACTGTCGTAGCACTACAGCTCCTTTCTGGGACATCCCTGAAGGACAGTATGAATTTCTTATAGTAAATCTCTTAATATGTATATGTATATGTATATGTATATGTATATGTATATGTATGTGTGTGTGTGTGTGTGTGTGTAAATGTGTGTACCCAATTGGTTCTTTTTTTCTGGAGAACCCAAACTAATACAGACCCCATAGGAGTGTGTTGTGATTAGAATTCCAATTGATCAATAGGTGAATTGGCAACTTGATGGGAAAAATGTTACTGAGTAAGTAAGATCTCTAAGGTACTTTAAATCATACCCCCTAATGTAGACAGTTGGCTTTGCTTTGGTCAATTAAAAAAAAACTAATTAATTCAATCAAAGATGCCGAGTGAGTCTTATCGAAGATACAAGGAGGATTGTTTATTTACAACTCAGAATCTAACATTTACTCCCAAGTTTTAATTTGTTGTATTGGATCTCTTGTCACAGAAAATAGTTACACAGCCAACTAGAATCAATACTAGAATGGGGATCAGCTAACATAATAAGTGGATATAATTTTGGTTTTCACAATAAGTCTGGGAAGGAATTAAGGCAAAATGTTGATGTCTGTTTAATCTTAGTGGTGGGAAAAAGGTTATTATTTTGGGTATTTTTTTCAGTTTGAGTAGTTTCATTATGGAAAATTAAAGAAGAAATAATTAGGCTTCCCTCACAAGCTCCAAATGTCTCCACTGGCAATGTCTCAGAATGCAATATCGTGTCTTCCCAGAATAGCCTCTTCCTTTTATCCCCAGAATTTCATTATTTAATTACTGTACTTTTTAACTAAAATATTTTAAAACTAATTAGAAACTGTTTTGTTTTAACTGTTTTTCCAGATGTCTTCCTCGCTCACAAGCCAAATTTAGGAAGTGATGGCGAATAAGCTTGGCAGGAGCTGCATGTTGGCTGCTTTATGGGCAGCATGTAACACCAGTAGTGTCATTTTAAATGTACTTTACTGTTCTCCTGTTTACTGTTTTGCACCCTCTGCACCACTTCCATTACTGGTGATTCTGTGCCTCTTCCTGTTCATTTAAGAGATCCCTTATCTTGTCCAGCCTCTTAAACCAAAGAGAAAAATTATTTACTTATGTATCTCAAGACACATATATCTCAATTACTGGAAAAAAATCACTACGTGCAGGAGATGAGTAGGTGCTTACATTCATATTATAGATGGACCAGTAGGGGTATAGCAGTTTAAATCTCAAATAAGGTAATTAAAAAAAACTAATTGTAGCTAACGTTTATTGAACACTCACTATGTTGCCTGTTCCAAGTGTGGTTTTTTTAGATTTAATCCTTTTAACGACCCCCATCAGATGTGCATTACTATCTCCATTTCACAGATGGTAAGATCAAGGCACAGAGAGGTTACTTAACTTGCTCACATAGGTAGGTGGATCGAGCAGAATTCCCTTTGTAAACTGTTCTGTACTAGACTGGCTTAATACCACACCAGGACTTGAATGCATTTGCTTAAAAGGTTAGATTTCTGCCAGAGTTTTCCTAAGTCTTTCTACAGGACAGACACAATGTCTAGAACAGCATTAGGATCTTTTACTTTTCATTCACACTTTAAGGAAAGGTGGGTGTGCTTCTAGGTGCCAGATGTGCTGCCTTTGGTCTCAGGCTTGGCATCCCGTGGGTGCTGACCTGACCCTCTGCCACGAGCCCTCAGTCTTCAGTTGTGCAAATCTATGGTGATGCCATGGTGATGGTTTGTAGAAGGAACATCACACAGGGAGCTTTGCAAAGCCTTTGGCAGACATACAAGTGACTGATCTGAACACACAGTTTTGCAGTGTAGTTAAGGTTTAGGGATTGCTTGATGTGTGTCAGGCAGACAACTCTTCTGAGACCATTAGAATGGAACCGTACATTTATGCATTGCTTTGTGGTTTTCAAAGCTCCTTATTGTAAGGATCTCACTTGACCTTCCTCCCAACCCTTTGAGGCAGGCAGGAGTGATATTATCATCGTCACCACTTTTTACATTTTTACAGAAACCTGAGGTTCAAAGAGGATAAGTGATTTGCCAAGCTCACAAATGATGGAGCATTTCAAATACAGAGTCAAAGCAAGTCAGCCCTGGTCACCTGTCAGGCTGTTTAAAACAACAAAGCTAGTTGTTATCTATAGACACGATCAAATGATGAATTTGAAAAAACCCACAAAAAATAAAACAAAAACAAAACAATGCAAAACAAAAAAACCATGACAAAAGCAATAGTGCCTTCCCATATCTTTGTCTCCCTACTTCCAAATCTCACTCACTGCTGCTTGGCCAAGTGCCAAGCATGCTCTTTAAGTAACCCAAACAAAGATGGATGACTATGATAGGGTTCATACTACACGTTCTCAGTCCCCATGAGCTCCCAAGTGCCATCATCTAAACATGTCTTGTTTATATTTAAAAATAAGAGCTTGTCAAATCTGCAGTAGCTTTTCAATATTTTTTATGGTGTTTCTTTTTAGTAACTGGCCTTTTGATTTAGTCCAGCTTCAAAAAAAAGACTTAAATTTTCTGCTCTCTTAATATAAAAGTAAGTTTGGTGGGTTTTTTTTCTGTCATTGTATCAACAGTGGTAAACATCGCTTTACGCGAAAGGGATGTTCTTGAAAGTTATCTGTAAACTGAATCACCAAAAATGTGACTTGAGGCTCTTAAAGTGAAGATTGCTTTTTTAAGAAATGTCATTTACTGAGGTTTGTGAGTTTATAATTTCACAGTCAGCTTTATCAAGTGCAGAGTAGATCTTGGAATTTTTGTGTATATGGTGCATATGAGTGTATGTGTGTGTGTATTTGTAATTTGTAAGTACACATCAATAAAATATTTTTCATTCATTACTCTATGACTAGCATTCTCAAGCCGTAAGTGTATACTACTGCAGCAGTTATAATATGAGTGAGCATGATTTTGTAAGACTTAACCAAACACAGCTAGGATAGCCATTAAGAAAATTAATATACATGCTTATCACTGTCACTGGAATCAAAGGAACTGGCCATTTTCTTCACTTGCTTTAATAGGAGAAAACTCTCCATTTCCTTTTTATTCTATTACTAAGAAAAGTCTTTGAAAAGTCAGATTATTGGAAAGGAGAGGGAGGTAAAAGGATTGTCCTTATGAAACAAAGTGAAAGCCATTATTTTGATTGAGAACTATCACTCAAAAGTTTAGGAACCTTATTTGATAGTGTAGAATTTTTCGTATGGATTTAAAAAAAAAAAAAAAAAGGAGACTGGCTGTGTTTACACTGCCAAAACCCAGGTTATCTGAATATTTAGTTATAGATACCTTTTAGAGACTGTTGAAAATAACAGAATTGTGTTTACTGAGAGACTCTTCAGAACCTTGAAGGATGAAGGAGAAGGCTGGTAAACCCCAGGGTGAAAAGAACCGATTTCCCCCAGTAAAGTCCATCTAATTCTGATGGTCCTTTGTGACCATTCTGAAATAATTCCCAGGCTCCCCAGAGACTGACAATCCCCACAGCTTCATCTGGCAGTGGCGCAGTCTTGAAACCAGTTCTGCATGGCTCAGCAGCTTCGACAGCTGAATAATTGAGTGGAAAAATCCATTATTGGAGGAATTTGATCTTCCTGCTATTTGCTTTTCCCAGAAGTTAAAAAAAAAAAATCCTATCATAGCGACAGACACAGTTTATTCTGTTATCCTGGAGGGACTTATATCAGAGCTTCTGCCAACTTAAGTAGATTCAAATTAGACAGGTAAGCATTTTAAGTCATAAAAACCTTAAAATTAAATCACCAGGACTTATAGAGATTTCAAAAATGATAACTGTTATTTTAAAGTATGTATTTAAAAATCTATGAGAGGTAAGATGATCAGTATTGTCCATGCTAATGAACACTTGCTGAAGAAATGAGTAAACCGATTTAGGGTCCAAGTGCTACTTGAGAAGCTTATCTTAGAAATCCAGAATTTTGTCCAAAGGCATCACTGCAAAAAATGAGGACGTGTTTAAGGGTCTGAATACAAGAAATTCTTTTAAACAAATCTTCAGCATCTATGAATGAGGCACGGTGCTGCTATGAAGGTGAACGACATCTGTCTGTCTTCACCCTGAGGTGGGGGAGACAACTCAAATTACAAGTGCAATGCGATGCAGAGGTGCCGTTATAGACACAGCAAGTATTATGGAAGGGGGGGTGTGAATTACAACTTGGGGGTCATCAGCGAAGGTTGTGCAAATCCTGACCCTGGCCTGACAGCTTCTACAAGTTATAATTTATTTAAAGCTTGGCTTTGTGAAAAACTCTCTTCTAGTCAGTTCCAGAATTTTCTTTCTGCTCCAATACAAACCATGAATAGCCGAGATGAGTATAATGATTATTGTCAAAGGAGTCATATCCCCAAGATACGTATCATAATTTCGCAGAAGGAGAGAAAGGAATGTTAATTTAGAAAATCTCCCCAGGGGTCATACACCTCCTTTACCCACATCATTGATCTTTTAGGCTATGGTTTAAAGTGTGTTTTTCACTTTTATACAAACATAAACTTGGTTTCCATTCACTGTCCTTAGATTGATCTATTTCCGTGACTGGTTTGCATGAAGCACTTCTACTGACACAATTCTGAAAGCACCACTGTGTCCTTGAGGTTTAATTATGGGGAACTCCACCACTCGGCCTCCCTCTGTAATAAAAATGGAATGGAAACATAGCTGCCAGCCTCCTTATGTGCAAACTTACAGGACATGGGGGTACAGACACGTCAAGCAGGGAATGAGTCAAGCTGCTTTCCAGAGTCTTCTAGTTCCTACTCACTCCACTAGTTGCCTTGTCTCCTGCTTTTATGTTAAGTCCCTTCTGGGCAAGGAAAGAAAAGAATCAGGACCCCCAACAAACTCCTTACAGAAAAATAAGCCTCTGTGAGTTATCATAACATTTTGTGTATATTTCCCATGAATGACTGAAAAATTGTGCTGAACACTGGAATTTGACACAACATTGTAAAATGATTATAAATCAATAAAAAATGTTAAAAAAAAGGAACACTGCCCTAAGAAATTCTCACAACCATGAAAGTGTATACCCCTAACAACATCAGTTCAAAATACAAAAGCAAAAATAATTAAAAGCAGAAATTGACACACACACACACACACACACACACACACACAACACAAAGAAAAGAAAAATAAGCCTCTGATGTAAATGCTTTTCAGTTTTGGAAAAAACCTATACTCTGAAAGTCAACTATCATGTGAGTCAGGGGCTCTCTGTGTGTAGGTTCCCACCCTTACCGAAGATGGGGTGAGTACCCCGAGGGGCCTGGAGGGCCGTGGAACCAAGGATAGCGCAGTCATGATTCCAGGTCATGTGGCCCAGAGCCAGCTCCAGGCCTGGGCATGGAGAATGACTTGTGACGACAGGCCTGCCTGGTGCTCTCGGCATTCTGGCCTGAGCTGGGGCTTAGTAGTCTGAATTCACGCTTGATGCCTTCGTGGGTTGTGGGAGAGCAGCGCCAGGGCTGGCTGTAGGCAAGAAAACACCCAAAACCTGGCTCCAGCTTCCTGCACAGCTGGCTGCTTTTTGCCATTCAGGTCCTGGCCTGAATGTCACTCCTCAGGGAGGAACTCCTTGACCACTGTGTCCAGCAGCTACTCCCCTCAGTGACAATCTCATCCCCTGGCTTAGTTCCATTCAGAGAACGTGTCACTGTTTGGAATATGCTTCATGAGTGGAGGAGCCTCATAGATTTCACTGTATTTTCAGCACCTAGAACACACTAGGCACATGTAAATACTCAAATTTTTGTTGAAAGGATAAAATTAAGTTGTATCTTTTTAAAAAAAGCTGATTACAAGAGTTAAGAGATATAGTTTAGTCACTAATAGGGGAAGGGAAGAGTCTTAACCTACCCTCTCTCCTGAATGCCCCTCTCCTTACTCACCTCCTCTGCCAGCAGATTCTGATCTATCTCCTAGGGGATCAAATCCTTTATGAAAAATCTCTGTGGTGTAAGAAGAGGTATTATCAATGAGAATGTGCTCTGTTTATAGACAGACTGGGGCTGGGAAAAGGCTGAGAACCTCTGGCTTAATGGAAAGAACATTAGAAAGGAATTTGAGAACTGACTCTACTGCTCGTAAATGGAGACCCAGGTAATTAACTGGTTTACTCTTCCATCAAACATAAACAACGGTGCCTACCTCACAGACTCTTATGTTTTAGATAAGACATTATAGATGAATACACTCAGCACAAGGCCTGGTAGCTGCTTCTGCCTCTTAGCTGGATGTGACTATGCATGACCTTGGGTAGCTACATCACCTCTATGAGCCTGTTTCCTTATCTGTGAAAGAGGAGTAACTCCAACTCATGGGGAAACTGTAAAGAATGAATGAAATAACAGTACAGCCACTTACAAACTAAGAGTGCATTCAAGCACAAGGCTCTCTGTTCCTGGTTTCACCATGAGCTAAGTGACCAAATCAGTCTTTGGTGCCGCTAAGAATTTATCAGTAAAAAGAGGATTTTATCTGCATTATCTACTTCTTCACTGTGAGGATGAAATGAGATAATAGCTTGGAAAATATTTTGTAAAAGTGAAAAGCATTACGGAACATGAGCTTTTTGTCATCACCATCATCAACATCAAAACGATGGCTTCAATGGCTCTGATAACAGCTCGACTGAACAGTAAAGGTCTTCTTAGAACCTGTGTGACAATAATCTTTCAGTCACAGATCAGCTTGGTGACATGGAAAGGATACAAAGTTGAAGACAGTTCCTTAAGCTTCTGAGGGTTTGTATTCTCCACAGAACAGAGATCAGTATCTCAAAAAATAGTTGTTGAAGGGGAAGAATGATGGTTTAATTCTCAAAAGTAGTCAGCTCAGGAAGTATTCCATAGTGAAGTAATGGTGTGGTGAGAAAGCCCACCGAACAATTCTACTATGAATTCAGATACCTTCCTTTTCCTTCACTCCCCAACATTACCTATGAGTCAGTGGGCCAGGAGTTACAGTTACAAGGGTTAAATACAAAATAAGAGTGGAGAGGAAGGCTGAGTGCATTACCCTATATAGACATCAGGCCAAGGGCAAAGAGGCTTAAGTCCTTATCTGAAGCTCCTGGCATAGGATGGGGAGTCTCGGGCCTGGCTGGGGGCCAGAGCCAAAGGGCCACTGTCATAGTGCTCCCCGGGGCTATAGCTGTAGGACCAGGGAAGCTCTGGGTGGTGTCTGAGTTTAAGAGGTCTAAGGCTTTTACAAAACTTTAAGCTAGCACAACTCAGGATTGCCGGCGTAGTCAGACTTTGTTTATCAAGTGGCCTCACATCAGCTGATGTCTGGCTGGCAGAGGCACTTTGGCTGACTGAATGGGGAAACAAGAGACCAGGCCCCTGGCCCCTCCTCACCACTGCTGCAAGGAAGAGAAGCCTGGTTTAGGTCCCTCTGTGATGTTTCCCTAACACCTGGTGTACATCTGGTCACAGACCTTCTTCAGTATATTCAAGTATTACATTTCTGATGTCTCCTCCATTAGGCAGTGATATATGCTTGGTTCATCCTCTTATTCCTATTGCTGTGCATAGTTTCTGGCATAGAAAAGGTTCTAGCCTGGTTGAATGAACAAGTAAGGGAAAGGATAAAACGTGTGATGTGTTCTTTCACTCTCAAAGCCAATGCTGCTCTACCTATAAGGAGAGGACAGAGGATTCGCTGACCTATCAGGGACCACCTAACTTCATTATTCTGACCATTTCTACCTCCACTACTTCCAATCCAAGAACTTCCATTACACTTATGAGAGAAAGTGTATTTCCAAAATAGAACTTGAAAGCCAAATTTAATTCCAATGAAAATGAAAGGAAAGTAAATATAAAACACTTCTATGATAGAAATCATCAGTGGTGATAATAGTAACTCAACATGTATGGGTTTAAAAATCACATAAACTTGGAGAAATCTACAGGAATAACTCATTTATTGGGTCATTATTTCTCAACTTGTGATCGTTCAAATGGGAATCAGAGCCAAGTTTTCTCCTCTATTATCTTTAAAAATAACCAGTGGACATAATTGGGAGAATATTTACCTATTAAAGAAAAGCAGAGCCTTGAAGTCCTTCAGGAGAATTCATATACATGCAAAAGGGGCAATCATAGTGCTAGCAGAAGCCAGTGCTGTCAATATACAAAGCAGTTTTATATATTGATTGAAAGATAATAAATTTGAGTCAGAATTTTAGCAAAGACAATTCTAGTTCCTTAACAATTCAGTCCATTTCAGACTTTAATTAATTAAGATTGTCTTTCCTCTGCATTAATGCAAGTAAGTAACCACATTTTATTTTCTCCCATATATCTCAGCAGAGGCAGGTGCTACTTGTCTATTTACATAGTAGAGTAAAGCAGAGTAGACTTGAATAATCTAATGAGAATAATAAGCATTTAATTTCCTCTGGTATGACTGTATTATCAGAAGCCTGCAAACCAGCTTTAATCAAGGGGGATCAATTTAAAGATGCATCTGCAAGTCTTAACTAAAGCGTTTAATGATTCAGTTGTATCGAAGCTTCAAATGTAAAGACTGGAAAAGGAAACTTCACTTTGTAGTGAACTCTAAAGGCAGCTTTAATGAATATTCACAAAAAGGATAACTGAATTGAATTAAGTAGTATGCAAAAGACAAAAAGAAAGAACAACTATCCCCAAAGAATTTTAAATGGAAAGAAATGCCTCAACATGCTATATATACACAAATGCATAAAAGAATGTTCCTCCCATTAAGCAAAGTATTATTGGCTGCAACATCTTATATATCCATTTATCACGCTATAGCTTTGTGCCTTAGAAAGAAACTCAACACGAATTTCTCTGGAGCGCAGAGGACTAGAGTGGCTTTCAGTGGGGAAGAACAGAAGAGACAGTTCAATCAACATCGTTATTCTGCACTCAGATTTGGGTCAGGCTTTGGGACGGATGCTGGGGATAAAGCAAATGAACAAGATGGGGTCACTAATTCCCTCAGTGAGCTTTTGGTCACTGGGGAGGATGGAGATAGAAAAAGACAACTATTCAGAGCTCATCAGTCACTCCAACAAAGTGCAAAAGCCTAGCCACTCACCTTCTGGCAATGGACCTGGAGTGCTGTTAGGAGGAAAGCAGGCCAAGTCTAGGAGTGTGAATTTTAAATTGTATTATTAGGTACTTGAATGCACCCTCCACTCTACAACAGTAGGTCTTATAATTACCAAGGCAGAGATGAAGTATACTGAGGAGCTGTGTGTCACTAGCTATATTTTGTTATTCATGTGCCTTTCATCTATCTTGAAACAAACAAACAGATTTAAACAGAGTAATTTTTATTTCCTAACCTTTGATAAGATCCAAAAAGATGCAGGGTTACTATTGTTATCTCTACTTCCTGTTGGACGAAGAGGCCTGAAAAGTGCTCACTTAGACTTGTAGCTACTCACCAGTCATGGGAAGGGATAAATTTGGGAGTTTGAGATTTACAAATGTTAGTCACTATACACAAAAATAGATTTTTAAACAAGTTTCTTCTGCATAGCACAGGGAACTATGTTCAATATCTTGTAATAACCTTTAATGAAAAAATACGAAAACAAATATATGTATGTATATGCATGACTGGGACATTGTGCTGTACACCAGAAATTGACACACTGTAACTGACTGTATTTCAATTTAAAAAAAAATCACAAAGGAGGAGATTTAAATCACAAATCCTGAGGGGGATGTATTTAAATAAGTCATATGCTCAATGTGGAAGTGGAATTCACAGTGAAGGTCTTCATTGGCACCTTTTGCCTAGACACACGTTTATGTGCCCTGGGAAGGCACTAGGTAGGGAGACTGCATCCCATGAGATGAAAATTAAAGGGGCAACGTGAGCTTTGGACACTGCTACGAAAGCTGGAGAGAGCATGTTTGTCTGTAACAATAGGGGAGTGTTGCAAAGGCTTGCTCCAGACCCTCCTTGGAAGCATCAGATAAACGACCGTCCTCATGTCTGAAGTTACCTTCATATGTGCTTGCAAAGGATGTCTGAAGCAGATTCTGCATGAGGAAGGGGCATGTGGAGGGAGTATTCCATTCAAAAACTATTAGAAAAGGCCAGGCTCTATCAAACCAGGTCATATCACGGAGCATTCAGCAATCTTGATTGTTTACATGATAGTCATACGTTGTGCCTCAGGGCTCTCTGCTCCTTATTACATGATTCCTAGTTGGAATATTGTAATTACAATATTATAAATACCATTTAATTTAATTACAAAATAAAGTTTTTGTTTTCATTCTTTATACTTCATTATTCCTACTTATGGCCTAACCAGATCCTAGTAAGTGTAAAATCAAGAAATGATTCTCATTAACACAAAGCTTATAGTCTGGTGGGGAAGATGGGCTTTTCCTTCCCTTCAAATTATAGAAAAAAATTACACAATTTTGATAGTGCTGAATGTTTATAGAGAGTTGAGGAAGGTTATGAGAGCATCCATCTGGGGTCCTAACCTGGTGGAGGGGATTGAGGGCAGTCTTCCTTGATGTTTAGGCAGAGACCTGGAGAATGACTAGGTGGATGTGGGGTTGGGGGTTGGGGTGTCCAGGCAGAGAAAACAGCACATGGAGCAGTGCCTGTCACGCAGTAGGCTCTCATGAACATTTGTTCAATTAACAATGGAACAGCATGGGCTGTTTAACTCTTTGCCAGAGTTGACAAGTTTACCATGAAGTCTGCAAGACAATGATAACAAGTTTTCACTGCTGGAAGCTATGCTGTGAGGTCTACAGCATCTTTAAAAAGAAGTTTCCATTTATTATGAGGGACATCATGGAAGTCCTTCAGGAATTGTTTCACACTACTCGCGATCAATTTCCAAGAAATTCATGTCACTGAAACAACTTGACTCCAAGAAGTTGGCAAGAGATTTCTGAAGATGTTCCCCACAAACTGAGAGCATAAAAGGGAAAGCTGCACTACTGAGTGTGAATTTAGTCATAGGTAGTGCAGATAGCAATGGTCTAAAACTGTGGCAAATGATCCATATTCAATGTAGCCCAAAGTATCAGACTCCTTTCCCTCCACGCACTACACATCTTTCTTTCTAGTTTAATTTACCAAACCAAATAGGAAAGATTTGTCAGGAGAGCAAAGCTACACTCTTACTCAAGTGGGCTTTCTGTACTAGCTTGTTATCCTATTATAACAAGGCTCGAAACAAAAAAAAATTATAAAATAACATTTCTTTGGATTTAATGAATCCTCTTACGCTTGCACCACATTTTATGAGTTTTATTTTTCCCGAATATTAAGTGAGCCATTGGCTTATGTAACTGAGAGGCTCTGAAATGTAGTTGACAGGGTGGTTTTTCTAGCTACCAAAACAATGATTAGTATGTTAACGTACATGTCTATCATGGGCATCTGATGTTTTTGAATCCTTGAGTGATAGAATTTTTGGCAACTTAATATATAGCAAGCTTGTGAAAAGCAGTCACCTTTTAAATTATTTAAACTGGTGTATGAGGCCTTAACTCACTAGTAGACCATGAAACTCAACCCTCCCACCCTTCCCTTCATGGCAGCTCTCAAAATGAAACTGATCGTGGTTGCTATTTCTGGTGTACTTTCTCACTTCTCAGTTGGCACTTGAATCTTATGATGTAACAAATGAGTCTGATATGGGGAAGGGGGAGGGACAGGTCAGAGGTGGCCGCATGAGACAGGATGAGATGACAAGTCTTTGGGGCCATGTTCAGCTTCAGAGAGACATTCAGAGATGGCCCCAGTGAACATCCGGGGGGCAGGGACCATGGGCTCTTTTTGTCTTGCTATCTCGAGGGCCCTTGTAGGGCCTGGCACAGGAGCACTCACTGAATAAACAAATACATTTGCTGAGGAGGGTGGTGGAGAAGCAATAGGAACTGAGACAACCTTGGAGCTCCTGGGTGAAAGCAAAAGAAGCAGCAGGAAGAACAGCCTTTGCAGTCCACGATGGGCATTATGACCTACCCTCCATGTCACCCAGATGACTTTTGCAATATAATTGCTGAATGTTTAATTTCTGGTAAAACTAAAATATCTTTTTTTAAAAATAGAAGTATAGTCAGTTTACCATGTTGCATCAATCTCTGGTGTACAGCATAAGGTTTCGGTCATACATATGTATACGTATATTCATTTCATATTCTTTTTCATTATAGGTTACTACAAGATATTGAATATTGATATTGAATATATTGAATGATCTCCACATCCATCCGTATTGTTGCAAATGGCATTATTTTATTCTTTTTTATGCCGGAGTAGTATTCCATTGTATAAATATACCATAGCTTCTTTATCCAGTCCTCTTTCGATGGGCATTTAGGTTGTTTCCATGTCTTGGGTATTGTAAATAGTGCTGCTGTGAACACAGAGGTGCGTGTATCTTTTCAAATTAGAGTTCCCTCTGGATATATGGCCAGGAGTGGGATTGTTGGATCATAGGGTAAGTCTATTTTTAATTTTTTTGAGGAATCTCCATACTGTTTTCCATAATGGCTGCACCAAACTACATTCCCATCAACAATATAGGAGGGTTCCCTTTTCTCCACAGCCTCTCCATCATTTATCATTTGTGGACTTTTGAATGATGGCCCCTCTGACTGGTGTGAGGTGATACCTCATTGTAGTTTTGATTTACATTTATCTGATAATTAATGATATTGAGCATTTTTTAATGTGCCTATTGGCCATCTGTATGTCTTCATTGGAGAATTGCTTGTTTAGGCCTCCTGTCCATTTTTGGATTGAATTTTTTTGTTGTTGTTGTTATTAAGTTGTATAACTGTTTATATATTCTGGAAATTAAGCCCTTGTCAGTCTCATCTTTTACAAATATCTTCTCCCATTCTGTAGGTTGTTGTTTTGCTTATGGTTTCCTTTGCTGTGCAAGAGCATATAAGTTTAATTAGGCCTATTTGTTTATTTTTGGTTTTATTTCTATTGCCTGGGTAGAATGCCCTAGAAGAACACTGCTAAAACTAAAATATCTTAAAACTTTTCCCCTTATACTTAAGTCCTCCTTCCTACAACTAGAGTAATCTTCATAACTATCAACTCTGTTTTTATTTCTCCTTCTGCCTAAAACCTTCAGGACTCCCAAATGCCTACTAGATAAAGCCCATACTCCAGACAGAGTTTAAGAGAGCTTTCATAACTTGGAACCTACCTATTTCTCCAACTTGTCAGCCCTCTAGTGACTCGACTCTTTGGCTAAACTTAGCTACTTGTAATTTCCACAACTGGGCCATTCAATGGGGCCCTAGGCTGCTTTGGTACCAGGCTCCCATGCCATCTTCCCTCTGCCAAGCAGTGGAACATCCACTCATCTTGTGAGACTCAACACTGAATGTGTCTCTGACCTGATCTCTCTATATGCCCTTGTACGCCCTTCTATTGTGGTACCCAGAATGTGTCGCTGCATTTGTTTCTCTGTACTCCAGACAGAGGCCTCCTGTCTGGAGCCACCTTCATGTTCATTTCTGTATCTCAAGTGCAGTGCGTATCACAGTGACCATACCATAAATGCTCAATAAAAGCAGACTAAATAAATGAATGAATGACTAACTCAATGAGCATTTCTCTCTAGATTATTTTTGGCATCACAATAGGAATAATTTCTGTCTTGTTTCATACTTATGTATACTAACTTCCTAATTTTATGCCTCTGAACTGGAGAAGAGCATGGATATAATCTTTCAATAGGGTACATGTGAAAAAAGGGTCTTTTCGACATTTCACATACTCCCAGAGGTGCCTACCGACTTTTCCAGTAGTTTTCCAGTTGACTCACTAGGGGTCTACAGATTGGGTAAAGTGCTCTGTTAGATGTTTTTATAAAACTCCCTTATATTGCCTGACATATAATACAGCAGAACCACATCTGTTTTTTAAAAGTTACCACACCATCTGTTGTGACTGGCTTCTATAAAAATGACATGAGTAGATAAAGCTAATTCTAAAATATTTAAGATGTTTTCACCTGTTAGAAATTTTAAAAGAATATTTATATTCCCTTAAAAAACATACCTTTCCAACTTTTAAGAAACAGATTCTGGAAAAGGTGAGATGAATTAGAAGAAAATGTAATTTACTTTAAGTCTTCTCAATCTTCTACTTGGTAATAACTTGTACAATCAATTATTTTTTGAGCAGAAAGGGTAATTTATACGTTGTGCTATCTCTTTTCTTAAAAATACAGAGGAGAAAGAAAAGGTGTGTGGACAGATGACATCAAGGAGGAGACACTTGTGGGGTGGAAGTGGTAAGTGAATTATAAAAAGCTATTTTCAGCACTTTAAAAGATGGGGGAAAGCAGCTGTTAGAAGAAATAATGCTTGCTCTTCTCTAGCTTGCTTTCCTATCCATACTTAACTCCTCTTTCTCTTTTCCCATTGGAACTATCCAACCCTTAAGGTTTCCCTAGGTTCAAATTCGAACACACCTTCTTTTATTTCCTCCTTTCAAATGAACATCAATGAATTTTATTTTCATGGTTCACCTTCCCCATAATTCATGCACGTCTGATATCCTAATTCAGATTTTCATTCTATTCATTTTTCACATTAATTCTCAACTGACTGACCCTCTTCATCTGTAATTATTACCATGAAGGTTTTGAATATCATTAAATGCTTCTCACTGGCAGAATTAACTTTAAGGTAATTTGATTAATTCAGAAAGCCACTGTTAGATGCAGATTTAACACCTCACAGAATTTGAGCATTATCAGTATTTTACAGCAACTAGATCTAAAAGATAAATGAAATCCTCGGGGACCAGATTTTTATAAGGCTGGTTGTTTCCCTGCAAGATTTTAAGTAATTTTGTTAAGGCTTTAAAAGTGCATTCTAAATTGTTTCCCCCAGAATTACAAACAGAACACTCCTCTGCACTCCTTTGCAGTCTCAGTTTAATAACTTTTCATTTCTGTGGAACGTGTATATTTCCAAGGCTCAGCCAAAGGTTCTTCACTTGGGAAAATACAATGACTTGGAGGCAGCAAAAGTTATCAAGTGATAAATTTTAGAACAATGTAATCTGTTTAAAACCCTCATCATGCAAAGGCTCCTGCTCTCTTCAATCCTTATCAGAGACAAAGCCAGGTTAATGTGTGTGTGTGTGTGTGTGTGTGTGTGTGTGTGTGTGTGTGTGTGTGTGTGTGTTGTTTTTTCCCCAGTGCCTTATTCTAATTCCAGGACTAGCTGCATCATCTTCAAATAAAGTGGCTATGGATTAAAATGATGAGGAGGAGGATGGAGAATGCTGAAGAATCCCATGAAGATCTTGACAAAAGAAAGACTTATACATGGAAAATGTCAACATCTTCCTTTAGAGGAACAGAGGGTTGGTTCAAACTTTTTCTTGGTAGAATCCTTTTAGTCTTAGCCAACCCCCAGGCAAAATAGCCCCTGTGGGAGTCACCAGGTGCCACAAGAATCCGTGACAGGCCCATGGCACAAGGGAGAGAGAGGGCAGATAGTAAAAGGAGGAAAGGGAAGACAGGCAGAAAACTACTACAGAATGTTGGGAGTAGAGAGAAGGAGAGAGGATGTGAGAGAGGAAAAAGTACCAATCATGGCAGACACCCATGAGGCTCAGGAGCCCCTGAGGGACCATGATGTGATGGAATGGCTGCCCTTCATGTACGTACATAAGGCTTTAGTGTGAACATAAAACATATGAAAACATAACCCCCCACCCCAAGTCCTACAGATGCCACCTATATTGGTAAACCTACTCAACACTTCTTAGTCAATTTAGGTTAGCTGAGGTCACTGAGCTACTGTGCTGACTTCTGTTTACTCTGTGGACCACTATGAGCAGTGAGTTTTCCCTCTTAAGGACTACTATCTAGTGACTCATTTTTATTTTGATGACTTACGAGTATTACTCTTTCTTTGATATGATAACATAAGCATACATCCTTAAGGAAGTGCATTCTTTCTAAATATTCAAGATTCTGTACTAAGAACTCATTGAGACTTTCTTACCTTGGTTAGTCTTCTAATCTGATAAATAACAACTGACCTCTACTACTGGATAATGGCTTACCAGTTGGTTTACCTTTAGATGTTACTTTAGTTAATTGCTGGGAAAATGAAATAAAATCATGTCAAAAACTTTTTTAGTAATAAAGATTTAGTAACTGATCTCTATTTTCCCTTCAGCTGCTTGACTAAAGTGGGGAAAGTGAATGTTTGCAATGTTTTGGTTTGGACAAGCCTATTTTGGCAGTACTTCATCACCTATCCAGATACTCTCTGAAGTGCCTCCAGAAGTGCCAGATCAGCTACTCAATGATTTTAAGTTTTATTTAATCTGGTTTATTAAAAATAATATATACTAAACCCAAAAATCCTTAGCAAAATGATGAATCAGTGTAATTCACCACATTACAGACTTAAAAAAGGCATATACGATAATCCCAATAGATACAAGAAAGCATCTGACAAAATTCAACACCCATTCATAGTAAATACAGCAAAGTAGAATAGAAGAGAGCGTCTTTAATCTAGTAAAGAGTATCTATGAAAAACCTACAGCTAACATCCTGGGCATATATCTGGAGGAAACTCTAACTCAAAAAGATACATGCACCCCAATGTTCATAGCAGCATTATTTACAGTTGCCATCATATGGAAGCAATGTAAGTGTCCATCATGAGATGGATGGATAAAGAAGATGTGGTATATGTATACGATGGAATACTACTCAGCCATAAAAGGAAGGAAATTCTGCCATTTTCAACAACATGGAAGGTATTATGCTAGTGAAATAGGTCAAACAGAGAAAGACAAATACTGTATGTTATCACTTATGTGTGGAATCTAAAAAAATAAACTAGGGACTATAACAGAAAAGAATCTGACTCACAGATACAGAGAACAAACAAGTGGTTACCAGTGGGGAAAGAGAAGGGAGAGGGGCAAGATAAGGTTAGGAGATTAAGAGATACAAACTACTATATATAAAATAAATAAGCGGCAAGGATATATTCTACAACACAGGGAATATAGCCAATATTCTGTAATAACTATAAATGAAATATAACCTTTAAAAATTGTGAATCACTATGTTGTACACCCCAAATTTACATAACATTGTACATCAACTATACTTTAATAAAAATGAAAAATAAATAATTATTAGAATTAATAATTAAAACTTAGTTACAAGGCCATCATACAAAAATCAATAACACTTCTATAAAATAGCAATGAAAAAGGAAATAACATTTCTATTAATAATAGTGTCAATAAACACAAAGTAAATTTAAAAAGGGATTTGAAAAGAGGAATACATTTTAAAAAGATGTACAAACCTCTTCACTAAAAACTACAAGATACTGATGAGAGAAATTAAAGAAGACTGAATAAATGGGGAGATACACTATGCGTTTGGATTAGAAGACCCAGTATAGTTAAGATACTAAGTTTCCTGAAATTGATTATAGATTTATTGCAATTCTAATAATAATACCATCAAGGCTTTCTTTGGTAAAAATGAACAAGCTAATTTAAAATTTTACATGGACATGAAAAATATCTAGAACACCTAAAGCAATTTGAAAAAAGCAACAAAGTTAAAGAACTTCAATACTTTACTTTAAAACCCACTATAAAGCTACATCAATATAGTGTAGCACTTGGCATAAGAATAGATAAATAGATTAATGGAACAGAATAGAGAGCCCAGATCTACACCCACACTTATATGGTTATTTACTTTTTGATAGATGTGCCAAGATAATTCAATAGGAAAAAGAAAGTCTTTTCAACAGATGAGGCTAGCACAGCTGGGTATCTAAACAGAAAAAGTAAACTTAATCATATACAAAAATTAATTTGAGATGGATCATAGACTCAAATGTAAAAGCTAAAACTATAAAATTTCTAGGAGACGTAGAAGAATATTCACAAGCTGAGGAAAGGTTTCTTAGGACCTAGCAAATATGCATAAAATAAACTGATAAATTAATCTTTATCAAAATAAAAAATTACTGTTCATCAAATAACACTGTTAAGAAAACAAAGAGGCCAGCCACACAATGGGAAAAAAAATTTACAAAGTATATATATATGACAAAGAACTTCCATCTAGAACATAAAAATATTCTATTCAATAATAAATGGCAAACAAATCAATAAAAATGGGAAAAATATTTGAATGGAAACTTCACAAAAGGAGATACATGAATGGCCAATAAGCACACAAAAAAGTGCTCAACATCATTAGGCTTCAGGATTTGCAAACCAAACCACAGTAAGATATCACCGTACATCCATCAGAATGGTTAAAACTAAAAGAACTAATGACTTCAAATGTTGGTAATGATGTGGTGCTCTCATATTTTGCTGACGAGAGTGTGCAGTAGTCCAACCCCTTTGGAAAGCATTCTGGCAGTATCTTACAAGACTAAACATCTACCCTGTGATCCAGCAATTCCATTCTTCACTTCTTATGCAAAGGAAATGAAACATAGTCACAAAAAGACTTGTACAAGAATGTTCATCACAGCTTTACCCATAATATTCATTAACTGGAAATAACCTAAATGTCCAACAGCAGGAGAGGATAAACCAACATCCATACACAGAAATGCTACTCAACATAAAAAGAACTAGGATACACACAACAACATGAATGGATCTCAAAAACATTATGCAGAGTGGAAGAAGCCTTACACAAAAGAGTTCCTTCAATTTATATGAAGTTTTAGAACAGGCAAAACTAATCCATTGTGGAAAAAATCAGAACAGTGGATGGCCCCCGTGACACCCTGTAGGGGTGGGGAAGAACAGTGGATGCCTCTGAGGGTAGGAGTTAGGACTGATTGGGAAGAGTACGGGTGAACTTTCTGGGGTGATAGGAATGTTCTGCATCTGTATTTGTAGCTGTTGGGTATGCATTTGCCAAAAATCACTGAATAGTTCACTTGAGATTTGTACCTTATAATAAAATATTGAATTCTAGTTAATGATATTCATGCTGAAGTATGTAGGTGTTAAAGTCATTGATGCTTGCAACTCACCTTCAAATACCCAAAAAATAAGATGGATTGATGGTTGGATAGATGGAAAGATATACAATAAAGCACAAACTTGTTAACAATTCTCGAATCTAGATGGCAAGCACATGGGTGACCATTGCACAATTCTTCCAAGTTTTCCTATGTTTGAAAATTTTCATAATAAAATGTTTGGGGAAAAGAAAAAATAACATCTACTGCAGTTGTCACCTGTGACAGACTGTACTCGTGAGTCTTCACAAATAGTCACCAATGATTTGCATATATCAGCACTTCAGAGCTGACTGGTCAGCTAAAAAGAGTGTATTAAGCATGAAAATATTATCAAAACTTATTCTGACTAAAGATGAGTGAGTGTTTTAATTTCTGTAAATCTCCTGAGCTTCTTTGCCACTACCTTGCTGGGTATCTCACCTTTTCAATTTAGGATTGAACAATGATATTTATAGCACAGAATCTAGCATCAACAGTTAACAATTTAGGTAACTACGTCATTGCAAAAAGCTAAGTTTTGAGTTGTAAATTGTGCAGTTAACTAGTAAGGAGACTTAACTCTCAACTCCAAAGAGCTACAACATGCCCTATAAGCAAGCTGCAGGTTAGCTACACAGTAAGCTTCAGGAGGCCAGAAACTGTTTTAACTCAGTACTGGGTTCCCAATGTTAGCAGAGCTCCCTGCACATAATAGATGTTCAGTAAATATTTATTGTGTTGAGTGGCTAGATAATATTATGGGTTGGGCTCAGCTTTTTCACTAGCGTCCTAATCCGGTCTAATTCAGTACTCAGTACTGAACGAAGTAACATAGATACCTATAAATACCACGTAAGTGCTCAGTAGCAATGACAACAACAAGCGCTAACGGTAATTGGCTGATTTACTCGGGCCTTTAGATTATGGGGAAAAGACAAGCATAAGCTAAGATTAGGTAATGTAGAGCAGCCCAGTAGACCTCTCATTTACTTCTAGAATGCATTATTACATCCTTCAATAGTCGGCCAAACAATGAGGATGCTTCAGGAAACTGATGGCAGGGCTCTCAAATCATACAGGAGACTTAAAATATAATTCTACTTTAGGCTCAGGAGTAGCCAAGAATGGTTTTTGATTGACCACTCATAATAATTGGATTTCAGTTTGTCTTTGACTTTATCTGCTGATCTGCCCATCTATCAATTTTAACTCTTTTCAAGGACATACCTAAGTGTAGAGTGAGGAGGATAAGGTAGAGGGTGGTCCCTACTGGTGATGCTGTCAAGCAGCATCCATCATGTCTACTGTGGGGGTACTGATGGGCTGAGTCCCAGAATAAATGCTAAGGATTAGATACCAGGAAAGCTGAAGCAAGGATAGTAGTGGACAGCAGATTATAATATAATATGACTTGATATGACATAATATGATATAATGTAATATAATACAATATACTATCAAAACTTTTGAGGCTTTAAAATATTTTCAGATGCTTTATTTGATCCTCAGAACATTTTTGCCTTGCTGCCTTGAGGTCTGGAATGCACAGGTAAAGGCAGAGGGTACCCCTGGCTGGAGAGGAGGGTGTGTGGATATGGAGATCAAAGGCAGAATCTGCTTATGATAGATGGGAAGTCTCAGGGTTCAAATGTCTCATGAAGTGGGATGGAAAGTGACAAGGATTATAACTGAAGCAGACGCATCGCAAGGCAGCTCCACGGAGGCTTCTCAGTAGGGGGGCTCACTGGGAGTTATCCATGCCTGGAGGAAGCCTTTTTACAACAAGTCTATAATACTGTGAATCTTCAAACATAAATCACAGTGACTCTTTCTGAAACGTCTTTGCTGGAAAAGCTAACTGCTTATAACTTTTTCTTGACACCTGAGACACAACCAACCAATATCAAGTGACTTAGAAAAATGCCTTAAATAATTGTCCTTTATTGCGTTTCTTTATCTGAGATAAAGATCACCATTCTTCCTGACATTCCACATATGCCACAATATAAGATAATAAACTGACAGAATTTCCTTCCAGAATTTCTTTTTATTCTTCCATAGAGGAACAGACCCAAATATAGTTTCCCAATTCCTCACGGTTGTGGGAAAAAGAGAGTCTATATTACTGTGGAAAAGGTCTAAGTATTTATTAAAGATGTCAGAATGCATTAGGGGCCTTGGGGCAGAATAGGCACACTGATGGTTTTCTAGAATATACAAGGAGATAATGAGAATGACCACTCACAGAAAACACAGCTTAATATGCCTCACATTATGGAGAATAAACTCCATCTCCTACTTAGCCATTAGAATTTACAGAAGGCACAGTTTATGAAACCTGGGGAGAACTTCTAGCAAAACACTGAATATCAGAGGGACAGTAGGGAGAAACATCTGTTGGTTTAAGATCCTGTATATGAAATAAGAATTCATCCTGCACCCACACATCCACTTACACACACACATATGCAAACATGTACTCATACATTTACATATATACATTTATAAATATATAAACTATATATATATATTCATACTTACATTTATATTTAGATACTAATGAAATTTAAACCACCTGAGCCAATCCTCCCAAGAATGGAACATTATATGTTTTAAAACAGAAAGTATAAGTGACTAGGTTTTAAAAACTATTCCAAATTAAATAAAATCTTGAACAAATTTTAAAAGCTATATTAAAGGTGAGATAATATAAGTCAGATTTACATCAGACTGAAACCTGCTGGAGTGTGGACCCCACAGAAGGTATGCAGCTGCTGTGCCGGTTTCCTCCTTCTCCTACCCACCCCACCCCCGGCCTGGAGAAGTCTTCCCAAGGGATGGTTAAAAAGACTGCTCTGAGTACTTATGAAAATCCCATCTACCCAGGCTACCTAATTTTAGTTGCCCCTCAAAATACTCTCATAAAGCTATAGTTCAATTCACAACCATCAATATCCCTTCTACAGGCATTTAGATCACTGCCACCTGACTCCGTTATGTCACTTATCACTCCTGGATCCACTCAGCTTTCTGTCTTGTGAAAATATGTTGAAATCTTTCATCTATTGAGTAGTCTTTTTTTTTTTTTTTTTGCACAGAGTGGATAGGTGATAGCTGTATTATTTTATTCCTGCACTCTCACTTTGAGGAGGTTTGTTGGGGGGAGCAGGGGGTGCTGGCATGTTTAACTGGCATTCTACCTATATTTTTAGAAACCTAGAGTCAGATTTGTAGTTCCACTGCAGCAGCTAGCCTACTTCACTTAGTTTTTTTCACTTCTAACTATTTTGCGTTTATTTAAAAAAAACCCTTATTGTAATTATCCTATTGTACTTTATTTGATCCAACCTAAGATTATAAAACAATATTATTGTATGAACCACTAAGAAAAAACATTGCTAATTAAGCTATGAAACAATGCTAAGATCTATTGATATTAACACACTCATGCTAATTTCAGAGAAAAAAATGAGAAAAAATGCATTCTTAGAATTGATAAAATATGGTACCTGTCTTGTATTGTTTGCTCTTCAAATCCAGTTTGGAGGCAAGTGGAATGTTCATAATAAAGAAGTGAATTAGCCTCCACACTGCACTGAGCTTCCCACTTTTGGTTGGGTGAACTACTGACGTAAAGGGCAGATTGAATACACCTCTGGCACGTGTGTTGGTGTCCTGGTCACAAAAGGGACATGCTCACAGACTGGCAATTCTGAGATGTACATAGTAAAAAGCTTTCTTCTCCTTTAAATCTCACAGCAATTACCTTGCAAATGATACCTGAACAATAAAATTTGTGGAATTAATCTCCAAATAACTTAAACATAAGCTTACAGAAGAAAGGCTTTATGTGAACTTTTATTGGCTATTTTTTAATGAGATGCCAAGTTAAACCACTGATTAAATTTAAGGTATGTTTTAATATTATTTACTGAGAATAAACGAGGTACTGAACACAATGCCTGATGTAGAGGTGGTCTTCAGTGAAAATCTGCTGAATAACTAAACAAAATGAACTAGCTCTTTCTAAAGTTATCATGACTAGAAATTTGAAATGTCAAGAAATTTGAAATAAAAAAAAAACTTCTATTAGTTCAATTAGCTGATTCTATGGTTTTGATTCTTGTGCCCCCAGAGAATGAGTCTCACAGTGCTGTATAGATGATGTTTTATAAGACTATCGACACAGTGTGGAACTCAGGAGCAGGTTCTCACCTGAGCTGAAAGCTAGCCAACCTGCAGCTCAGGCTCCTCATCTACAAAACGAAGTAAACAAAGTGAGTTCCCTGGTGCCTTCTGGCTCCTAATGTTGATCCTTTAAAACCAATATAAATGAAATCATGAGGAGATCCGTTACTGAGTTGCCATGCAATCTCAGCTCCTCTACCCTCAGGTGAAACGCCAAGGACAGATCTTCACAGCCTCCAAGGATGTCTTTTCTCATTAACATTTATGAGAAAGCCTCTTATTAAATACACTGCCTTTGATAATAATCATAGCTTCCTTGAAAATGGATCTACGAAATGAAAAACCAACAGTAATGATTCTAGGTGAGAGAAGGCTATTTAGCTAATAGCAAGGACAGGGTTTAAACCAGAACAACATCATTTAGTTCGTGGTGTTACATAACCACACCCCTGACCATCGAATCTCTCCCTCATGGAGTCCTTGAGCCGTTTGTAGGTAGAGAAATCTGTTGTTTCCCTGATGTGACAGTATGTTTTCCTTTCAAGCTTTCCATAAGGAAATAGTATATACGTATCATTTGTATCTCTTAATCCCTTACCCCCAATGTGCCCCTCCCTCTTCCCTCTCCCACTAGTAACCACTAGCTTGTTTTCTATGTCTGTGAGTTTGCTTGTTTTGCTATATACCTTTGTCTGTATTATTTTTAGAGTCCATATATGAGTGACATCATATAGTATTTGTCTATCCCTGGCTCACTTATTTCACCAAGCGTAATATTCTCTAGGTTCATCCATGTTGATACAACTGACAGAATTTCTGTCTTTTTATGACTAAGAATGGATCTTTCTTACAGTCTTGGTTGTACAAGGAGTCCTGCCAGTTTCCAGCTAATTCTCAGTGAGACTTGTTCCACATGTACATGTACTTTTGATGTGTTTGTGGGGAGAGATGAGCTCCATATCCTCTTACTCCACCTTCTTGCTCTGATTTCCCCCAAAATATCTGAATTGACTATTACTAGTTACAATCTATCATGAGTCAAGAGTAAAAAAAAAAAAAAGTCAAGAGTAGATTTTCACTAATAAAATAATACAAATGCAAAAATAAATTTCTCTGACACAGCCAAAAAGGATCAAACTCCTTAATTATAATTTTTAAATATTTACTTATTTAGCTTTACTTTTTGGAGAGTTGGGGGAGGAAATTAGGTTTTATTTTTATTTATTTACTTTTTTTTTTAATGGAGGTACTGGGGATTAAACCTAGGACTTCATGCATGCTAAGCATGCACTCTACCACTGAAGCTATATCCTCCCTCCTCCCTTAATTTTAATTTTTGACAGTTTATCATCCAACAGGAGCTAAATGACACTTGGGATGTACTGGCTTATAAGGCACGAGGGACTAGATAATTCAATTTGCAGACACTGAACAGAAAGAAAAATCCTTAGAAAAGGTTAAAATATTTGAGAGCATTGAAAGAAAATAAATTACATGTGGTTCTATAACAAAATGCAGTGGCTAAAAGTTTAAGACTCTGTAAACACAAAGGTTAAAGTACACAGGAGAAGGATGTGATTATTTTCCTCACATACGTCAAGATAACTCTAAGTAGAACATGGAGCTTTCAATGTCAAAGGAGGTAAAAAATTTGGCCTGACTTCAGAGAATGGCAGCAGCAAGTGATTAACACAAGGTGATTGAATTAGGAGACAAGATTAAGGTAATTTATTGTGTGTAGCCTGGGGCCATGGAAGAGAGAGGCAGGGAGAGAATTTTATCTGAGACTTGAGAACAGCAGTTCCACAGCCACTTCACGTTGATGCAGTAGAGAAACTGAGGCACAGGGGGACGATCTGAGTACATCAGTTCTTTTGTATGCTGATGATAAAGATTCAGCTCTAATTTTCAGTTCTGTAGGTGACCCACCAGATGAGATAATCAGAGAAAACCTAGTTCACATAAGCAATTCTCATTAAAGGGGATCTTGGAATCCTGAAGTTTTCCTCACTGCTCTGTTTCTGGACTGGCAACCATACCAACTGTCTCTGGATACCAGCCAAGTGCTTATGAGTCTTGGCTCAGGACCATTTAAATCTCCAAGCAAGAATGAGTTTTCTTAAACTGGAAACCTGAAGGTGGCACTATCACCTCCTTCCCAAAACATCCTGCTGTCACAGCTGCCATCACACAATGACAATGGTGGGACCACACCTCTCTCCTTGGGGCTCTGTGTCTGGCTCACCTTCACGCCCCCTGCACCCAGCACACAGTCTGGCACATGCTAGGTGTTCATACATGTGTGCTGAATAATAGAACAGATAGATATTTTCAAAGAGGATGTTTCAAGGAGGAGTTTAGCTAATGAACTAAAGAAAATACAGCTTACATGTGTGGAGAGTTCCCAGATCATGAGTTCCAAAGGTGAAACTCTCTCTCAAGGACTTGGGTGGAACTCTCATTCTTCTCTCTTATTTCCGAGGTTTCTAAGGTGAGGCAAGATGGCTTATAAAACATTTAAACTCTGACTTAAAACCTTCTCTGTGGTGATGGTTATCCTTGACCCTGACTGACGCACACACTACAAAATCAACAGGACCTGTGACTGGATTTTTCAAGTATTCTCAGGAGGCAGAACGGCTCAAGCCAAACATTCTCATTTGTTCCTTCTGTAATGGAATCTGGCCCACTAAGTAAAATGTGTCTCTGACATACCGGCTGCTCTGCAGTGAAGGACAGGCCAGTTCACAGATGAGGTGAAAACCCTGGGCCATGGCACCAAGTCAGCAGCCATGTGAAGACTGATGCCTGAATTTTAACTGTTAAGAGTTCAAACACTTTCTTTGACATCAAATACTTTTCTTTGACATCAGTTAAAATACAGTTGGCTTTAGAACAAAAACAGTTTAAGCTCTTATTTTCACAATGCTGGGAATTAAGAATCACAGAACAAATTTAGACCCAGGAGAGGGGGACTCAGGAGAAGCCAGGGAAAGAAGGGGTCAGAATAGAGAGGAGAACAAGAAGGCTACATCAGACTCAACTGTTGGCCCTCCATTAATACAGACACACACACACATACCACTGAGACATGTCTTTGAAACATCATCATAAAAATAGGTCTAATTCGCCCACTGCCAGCTTCAACTAAATTACCCTCTCCTGGGGCACTGGCACTTTCAGAAACAAGGGAGAGTGATCTTCTCTTTCCTTCGTCACCCCAGATCCACCCCTGACCCCGTCACAGCCTTTCTGCTACCACCACCTACTGGGATGAGTCTGAAACAAGGACATCCTCTCTGGCCCTTTATTTGCTAGTTGGGTCCAGCATCAATACTCCTGCGTCCCAAGTGCCCAGAAATGCCCAGAAAAGTATCTCCTATCAATCTCTTTACTTGTTTTCAGTTACTTCCTTCTCTCCTTCCCCTCAGTTAGAATCTCAGGCTCACTTCACAAGGGGCCACTGGGCATGATCTCATGCAACTTCCTGTTTCAGGCTCCCCTTACTTTTCCCCAAATTTACCCACATCCAACTCATCTTCATATGCATTTTCAAGTTTCAGAGGGTGAAGTGGGTCAAGTCCAATACTCTGCCCTTGACCATACCTTCTCCAGCGAGCTCTAGAACCATATTTTATCTGCCATCCCCTACCCCTTGCCCATATCATCAGTCATCACCATTCTTTCACTTCCATTGATTGTTTCCCTCCAGTTATAAGATTCATCTTTCTCTCCTCTTTTCATCCAAACTCTCAAATACACCCTTACTTTTTCCACCTATTCATTTATATGCCAACTGCAATCAGGCTGTCATCACCCACCACCCCTCCCACCCTACCAAATCCTCCTGCACTGGCTTGCAACATCTAATGGGCACCTTTCAGTCCTTAAAATACTAAACCTTCCTGTTGAACCTCAAACTGGTGATGATGCTTTCCTTCCCCAAACTCATTATTCCTCCTCTAAGTTAGCGTTCTCCCTGTACTGTCTCCCCGAGTTGGGGAAGTCACCATGGACCCAATCCTTATGCTAGAAGCGGAGTCCTAACTGCACAACTGCTTCTTTCTCATATACCCCAAGGCCAGTTAACCACAAAGTCTTGCTTATTTTGAGTCTCATATAGCTCTTACGTTTGTCTTCTCCTTGGTCTAGTTCAGGCCCTTATAATTTTTTCTTTAGATTATTGCCACAGCCTCCTCAATTATCTCTCTACTTCTAGCTGTGTACATCTCAATTCATTCTCCATTCTTTAGTGAGAATGATCTTTCTAGACTACTCCCATGCTTAAAAGTCCCCAGCGATTGCCTAGCCACTCACTTCCTCTTAAAACTTTATGCTCCCAAATGCTGAACTAGTTGAAATTCTCCATGTTCTCTGTGCTGATTCTTACATCCAGGCCTTTGCTTATGCTGTTCTTTCTGCCTGGATACCTTTTTCTCACTAGTCATTATTTCACACCTACTTACCCTTTCAGATTCAGATTATGAGTGACTTCTTCCAGGAAGCTCTCCCTGACATCCCCAGGCTCCCACCTACTTCTCTACACACTCCCATAGCCTCTCCTAAAGCACACTGTCTTTACTTATCTATTTAAGACGTCTAGCTCTCTCATCTACAAAATATGTTCCTCTCCTGAGGGTAAGAATTGAATGTTTATATCCTTAAAACAGCAGTTCCTGATTCATGTTTAATGTTCAGTAAATGTGTACTGAATGAATAAATCAGTGAACTGCTGGACCCTTTTCATGGAATACAGGAAAGCTGAGGCTATATAGATTCAATTGATTTTGTAGCGCATCGTAAAGGTAACAGTTATCAGAAGGTAACTGATTAAACAGAGGACTTAGCTAATGCCCAGGGCCCAAGGAATGTAAGCAGAGAATCTTTAGGGACAGATTCACTGTGGACAAGGACCCAATGAGAGACTGTCAAGAGAGATTAATACATGCACATAAAGACCCTTAGGAAGTGATGGCAGATAAGACTGATGGTTTTTGGAAATTTGGCACTAATCACTCTCCTGTTAAAACTTAGCCATGATGTGGATATAACCATAACTTGTTTGTTTCTCAGGGAACCTGGAGGTCAAGGTATGAGACTGCTGACTAAAAGGCAATGGGGAATGAATGGTCCATGAAACAACATAAGTCATGTCAGAAAGGACAGCAACTTTCTCCAATAGAACAGAGGATCAGTAGATCTGTCCTGAGAGGAAGACCTATGTTTGCTATGGTAGGGAAATCTACCCTTCATTTAGACAGGAAGGCAGTCTGGAAGGTTAAGAATTAATAGCAATGCCTAGCATTGGAAGGATACTGGTGGTACTTGAGTCTACCTATAATCTCCAACAGTTCTCTTCCTCAAACTACTCAGAATGAACATACAGTCTAAATATAAACAGTGTGTTTACAATCTTGGCTGTAAGAAAAATTCCTTAACCACCCATTCCAAAAAGATGGCCTCCCTTAAGCCCCTTCTACTTGGAAGTTCTGCAGACAAACTTTTCAAGAACTCCACATCAAGAACAGTTGGGGGTAAGGGGAAATAGTTACCCTTTTCATGTTTCAAGGGTAAAGTGAAGAAGCCTACCACGGTGACCCAGGCAGCTTGCTTATTTCTGTTTCTTAAAGTTCTTGGGGTACTGTCTGCAATTTTACCACCCACTTTCCACGTTAAAAATAGGCTTATTTGTAAATAATATATTAAAAATGCACATAACGCTTGCAATGAATTTTATAGTCAAAATTGTTTAGCTAGTCATACTCAATTTCTATCATTATATTCTTTAAATAAATTAATCTCCAAATTTCTTTTCAAGATTATTGATGTTTTAAAAGTAATTAGGGGCATATCATAGACTACATGCAAACACTTAAAGAGAATTCTTTAAAAGCAATGGGAAGGATAATGGTGCAGTGGACAGAGGAATAGTTTGAGAGGCAGAGGTCTTGATATTTAGTTCTGACTTGGCAATTAACTGAAATAGGCACAGTTTCTCTGGGCTTCAGTTTTCTGATTTGCCAAACTGGGGAAACTGGATCCCCTCTAAGGCTACTTTCAATTCTCAAATTTAAAGAATTAGTGATATGCAAAATATTCTTAGCCTCTTTCTAGGAAGTCTTTTGTTGTATATGTTCCATTTCTATTCTCTCAGAAATAAATGTATGAATAAATAATTTATTACTTTATTGGACATTAATAATGATTAAAGAGTTAATATTTATTCATCAAAAGCAGTGACCATTTTCTAGTGAAACTCTCATCGATTACATTGTGGTTAAAATGCACAGGGTACCTCTTCTCATCCTTTTCCAAAGACCTACATGCATAGGGCATCATGTTTTCCACCTGGTATTCTATTGCTGCTCTTCTTTAACCCCAGTACTATATTCTCTTCCTCTAGAGCAGCAACATTTACAAAATATTTACCAATGGCAAAACCCTAAGAGTATGCATGACTGGGAAAAATCCTGAATAAATTAAAAAATATATATGAAATAAAGTAGATTTTACAAAGTCAAAAAATATCCTTTATCATATATCACTTCAGAATAGTTAGGTTTCTAGTTATCAAGGAAATGTATAAGGTAGATGGATTCTTGGCAATACCTATGTTTATTACCCTCAAATTCTTATAGCATTTTTTAAAATTTTATTTTCTAGAGGGCAACTTGCTAGTTCTTTTTCCTTCTCCCATTAAAAAAAAAAAAAAGGCTCCAATAGGATTAAGAACTCTGAAAGCTACTATTTGCTTTGAGCAGTCGTTCATAGATTTAACATTTGTTAAAACTCTTACTTTAAAAATGTAAAGTCCTTTAAGGGATTTTTCTGAATAAAAAGATGAGAGTAATATTTTCAGCATAATTTTACGTTAAGTGCCTTTTACTCTATTCTAATTCTCTAAAAATTAATAATCCATTAATGAGAGTGTAGGACTTTCATGTTCCTTATCCAGCACAGCTTGTCGCCGTCTCTGTCCCTGTTCCTTAATGGAACTTGGTGCATGAGAATTGCACTTCTTTCAGTTGAAGCAATGGTGTTCTGAGCAGATAATTAAACCATCTCTCTTGGTTGGACTTTCTTTGGTTGACAATCATGAGTGGTGAATATAATTGGAAAACTCACTTGATATCACACTTAGATTATTGGGAACTTCTACAATTTCTTAATTTTGCTTGGGTTTTCCACGGTTACCTGTTTTCGACTCCACCTGTACAGTTTGGACACAGTTGAGAGATCTGAATTAGCAGTAAATATTTTAAAACTGTGACACAATAATCTTTTATCCCAAATGTCAATCACTCCATTCTTTGCCTCTTCCAATTCATGCTTTTTTGTGAATGTCATCCTCACTGACACTAAAATTCAAGTAGAATACTATCCTTTTAAACAAATGCAAAGGACAAAGCTTAGATGGGGAACCCTTGAAGAAAAGAGGAACATGCAGCAGTCAGTTGTGCAATGCAAAGCACTGGGACCAGAATAAATGAAGGTATTGAGAGAGAAAGGGAATGTACCCATTAATCGCCTTTTTATCAGGGCCACTAAGATGAGCACATTGAAAGAAAACCAAAACAGTAACAGGCTTCTTCCAGCCTGTATCCAGAATTCTTGCTATTAGAGGAAAGGGCCATTCAGAGACTGATGAAAGGATGTAAGGATGACTATAGCTGAGAACAGGAAAAACAGAAAAAAATTCCAAATGGAGTGAATACCTAAATAGGAAAATTATCTCATACAAGTTGGTATTTCATTTAAATCTTCATTTCCTAAAGTCCATTATATACTATTTAATAGCCAAATACCACCTGTGGTATTATTTTTTTTTGGTATTTTTCTTTAAAATCAACTCATTTTTCTTCACTGAATGAATTGACTTAAAGGAAACTTCCTATATTAACTTTAATGGAAAATAGTCAATTACTATAAATGTATTCATTATGATTAACATTAAATTAATAATTATTAATGTAAACACAATGAAAATTTTAAAATTTCATTTAATTTTAGCTAAATCTTGTGGTTGGCCAAAACTACGTGGTTGACTTGCTCTTTCTGTTTAAAAAGAAATGGGTTAATGTTAGAGACCAACATGAGACTTTGTTCTTCTATTAAAGATAATTAAAGAAATACCTTTCTCACTTATTATTCAATGTATTCACTGTAGTCCCTAAGATGCCTAAAATCATCTGCTGTAAAACCAGTGGTGAAGTTCCAGTTTTAGGAAAGCACTGATCTACTCTAATCTCTGTACAAGATTAACCCTTAGAAGCAGAGCACTATTAGGAAGTATGTGCTATTATGAGGAAACTACGTAGAGTAGTAATAATCTTTCTTTTGCTCTTTTGCAAAATTATCCAGGAGAAATATAATATAGTTGGTGATATTTTTCAAAGAGAGATAGAAAATGTAGTTGTGACAATGGGCTATATAAAAATGTTGGACAACATTATGATGAATGTTCCCAGTGCTTGAAGAAAAGGAATTTTCTCTAAAAGGCTTGATTTTAGCATCCCCCAATTGAAACTATGAAGCTATAAAATTCTTCTCAAGAATATTCTTTTGAGCAAAAACAGACTTGATCATTTGCCAAACCACAACCCTCATTTCTCTCTTGCTTTAAAGTCATATCTCTAATAGGTGGGCCATAGATGAGCTTAAAATTATAATTGTATGTTATTTTAACAACTTTTAAAATAACAAAATATAGATTTAAATCTATGTGGAAAACACTTGAAAACACCACCACATTCTTTTATATGACAGATTTGGTTTTTTATGAAACTCAAGTTGTACATCTCTTGAAAGGAATAGAATTACTCAGTTAAAATCTGTACTTTAAGATGGACTGATAGTCAGAATATCCACCAATCCACAAAATGGCTCAGAGTGCTTATTCCTGGGTGGGAGGGATGTCCAAGATTTTAGGTTTTTATATTCTACCTTACATAATGCATAGTTAGATTTTTTTAAATAAGAATAATTTGTTTAAAATATTTTTTAAAGCAAAATAGAGTACATTTAGAGAATCATCAGGGTTTTAAGTATAGTGAAGACCATTCCTCAGAGGAAGGAATGAGAGTGTGAGATTATTTACCCTTGGGAAGACTTGGCTGTCTGCAAATACCTTAGGGTTGCTGGGGGGTAAAATGTGTGGTATTTCTTCTGAAGGCAGAATTTAGGTTAATTGGTGGAAATAACAGGAAGGCAGATTTTTGTTTCTATTCAAGGAGTATTTTTCTTATAACCTGAGCCGCTCATCAGTAAATTTGGCTTCTTTCAAAGGAGTGAGCTCCTATTCACTAAATGTGCTGAAGAAAAGCCATAGGAACCACCAGCCTGCGACTTCACAGATAAGGTGGTTGCACTGTGAGAAGGCGAAGGATGGAGGATGGAGGAGCTTCAAGGCCCCTTCCAGATAGAAGATTCTCTGATTTGTGCTGAAACACAGCACTTCATTCCACACCATCTTTTGCTATTGACTGAAGATCGAAAAAACAGAGGAAAGAGTTTATTTTAATGGAGAATCATTTATGGTCTCTTGATTGGATAAAATGACAAATTCTTAACTTTTTCATGGCCTTTTTATTATACAGTCTAAAGTAGACACTTCAGGGCATCGTGTGAAAATGAGAAGTATGAATTACTGACATCATAAACCATTAAGGATGAAGTTGCTGAAGGAGTCCATAAGAGGTTTTTAACACGAAGGCAGGATGAATTTAAGCAGAGTATGAAAATATAATCAAATTAACATTTTAATTCAGATGCTACTTTTATTCACATTTGCTGGGTTCTCCAGAACATTTCTTTTTATCAGGTGAACACTGAGGGCAGGACGTCTGAGTCATGTGGAAATGTCTGATTATTCACAAGGTAAGAACAGCCAATATTCCAGAATGATTATTAGAAGGAAAAGCAGGGTTGTTTGTGTATAAGGGGTCATAATAAAGCAGCAAAGAACTTATTAGGAACAATTCTATTGGTGGAAACTGATGATAATAAAGACAGTGCAGCTGTGAGGCACTCATTCTAGGATAAACAATGGCAGGTACCGGAAATAAATTTGCTGCCCATTTATCAAGGAGACTGAAATTCAAGGAAACTGAGCCATTTTTTGGCTTCTGACATAGTAAAAAAATGCAAATCATACCATCAGTCCCAAATTCTGATTTGAATCCAGGGCTACCTAACCTATTGCTGAGTAGACAGTGGCGTCACTGAGGACATAGCCTCCGAAATTCCACTGTAGGAAGTCATGCTTTAGGGTGAAGAATTTGTGTAATGTTAAGTCACCAGGAAAGGCTGATGCATGAGCTGTCTTTAGCCAAAGGGCGGTGGCATCATGAGGAGTATAAGCAACGCCAATGACTGCTGAGCACGGGGCAGGACTGACAAGAGCAGGCAAAAGGTAGAAATGGAAAGGCTTGAATCAATCAGTTGAGTAATCAAAATGGATTGAGTAATTACTCTGTAATGGTAAATTTTCCCCATCCACAATTTTCCTATGGCTTGTGGAAAGGATAGCTTTCCTAACACAGAAACAGTCTAATTTAATTTAAGCCAGGACTTTGAACATGTTAGAGCAAACATATTTTGGAGAAATTAGCATTTTCATATAAGACTCATGCTCCAAAAGACGAGTCACGTCTCTGTTACAGCAAATATTTATGACTCTCATTGAGTTTGTCTTAAGATTATTCTTGAAGATAATCAGGAAAATTGGGTGGTGGAAGGGGACAGAAGGCAGTATAGCACAGCAGTTGAGAAGATAATTTCTAGCCCCAAACAGAAACTAGAGTTTGTCTGAATCTTATTTACATTAATTGTAGGCTATGTGACCTAGGGCAAGTCACTCAACATTTTAAAGCCTGTTTTGTATCATGTATGCAGGGGAAACAATAGCATCTATCTTACAGGGCTTGCTCTCAGAATTAAGTGACACAGTATCCCAAACTAGCCATTGTGCTGGGCACATAATAAACCCTCAAGAGATGTTAGATGTTATTATGAATACTGTATTTAGAACTGCTGCTATTAAGAGATAATTGAATCAGAAGGTACATTCTGTACCTTCTGAATGTGTTTATTATCCGCTAGATGCTGGTGATACGAGGATAGATAAGACATTTCTCTGTCCTTATGTTGCTTGGAGTCTAGCAGAGGACACAGTCATAAAAACAAATACTTTGCACAATGTCATGGATGCTACACTAGAGATAAATGTAAGAGACAGCATGGCCCAAGGAAGGAAGGGACACGGGAAGCCCTCATCCTCTGATTCTCTGTTCTTCAATCACTATCTTGTCTATAGCTGGACATCCATTCAAGGCTACAACGTAAGAGGTGAGTTGAAAAACATAATTTAATAAAAATACGGCATTAGAGGCACTGAATCTTTTAATGAAGACTAATCACCAAATCTATTAATTCTTAGGGGGATCTTTTATTGTTGTTGTTGTTAAGATACATTTATGTTTGCCTGTCACTTTCACATATGCTGAATATGCACTTCTATATTCAGTCACAACAAAGCTTCTTTCCCCAATAATTCACATGACTCAGGAAAAGCCCACTAGATTTTTAGTAGCATTTTGTTGTTTTACATGTCAAAGAACAGAGTGACGGGAAACTTAACAGCAATCTGAGGAACTGATTGAAAAGTTTAGTTATTGATTTACAATGTTTTAGGAAATGAGCTGTGGTTTCTCTGGCCTCTGGCAGGGAACCACCAGTGTGCTTTTTGAGAGACAAGAATTTGCACCATGTCACTGTTGGTAAGAAGACAGAAACAGTCAGCAAGGAAAAGGAAGCTGCCAGATGGGCAGTATGATTTTTAGCATCTCATATAGGCTGCATTCAGGGGTTAGTTAGGTCCTACCAGAAACAGTCTACATGGATACCATAAGGTTAGAGGGTAAACATAAGATGTCTGTTCTGGAAAAATAGAACAGTGGCCTGGGAATAAGGTGATCAGAGCCCTCGTGTTAACTGTGCAAGAAATTCATATGTGGCCTTGGTTAAGTTGTTTAACATTCATCAGGCTTGGTTTTCTCAGCTGAAGAACTTCCCATCTCGTCTACAAATATTTAGTATTCATCATAGGATAAATAATAAGATTTTAAGAAGAACAAAACATGATCCCTGCCTCCAAGGACCTCACAGTTTGGTGAGAGAGATGAGCAAAACACAAGGACCTTCAGCAAAAGAGGAAGAGTACTACTCCGGTATCAGATGCTTAACCAGGATTGCATATCAGAATCATCTTGGGAGTTCCTTCTTGCATCTACCAAGTCAGCTGCTTTCTGTAGAGCCTGAGTTTGAAAATTCTCCCCAGGTAAATCTCAGATACATACCTATTAGGGATCCTCTTAGAAGACTTTTGTCTCTAGGGTTCCTTGAGGCCCCATAGGAGGGGTGTAGGGGCTGAAGAGGAAGGTGATTTAAACTAGGGTATTAGACTCAGGCCTCTTCCATCAAGACATCTTTGAACCTACAGAAGAGCAGAGCACGGCTCCTAGGGAAGGCACTGTTGGTACCCTGAGACCTGACTCAGAGGGCAGCAGTTATGCACAGGGTCCAGGGCTTAGAGGGATGGGAGGAAAAGTATTTCTGGCCTGGAAGGGGTGGGAGGTTCCACAGGACAATGCAGCTGGCATGACCATTAGTTCAACAGCTGGGCTCATCTGTCTGTACTGAAGGTATGGCCTCTACAGAACGAGGCGGGGTCCGTGGGTGCATGTGGAAGGATGCGCTGTGGCCTTGGGGCAGGACATCTTCATGATACAAACTAAAAGGAAAGAGTCCTCCTCCCTCACCACCAGACCCAGTCACTTTCTTCACTGTGGGCTGGTCTCTGACAAAACAGCTTTCTTATACTGTCTACAAGGATTCTAGAACCTCCCCCAAAGAGGAAGGTACAAACATAGCTTTGTGACTAGAGGAATGCTTTTGTCCTGGTTGTCTGTTGGTTTTGACCCTAAAGCTTGTCCAAGTCCTTATCTGATGCCATAGATGGGCCGACACATGAGCTTTGGGGACGTCAGACATTCACGGAGAAGCAATGTAAGAAAGCCTCCAACTCCTGACACAGTCGGGGCACAACCGAGGTGAATGAAAGCTGCACAGGGACCTCCTGAGGAAGGCCCACCAAGTCCGTGGCATCTCCTGAGAACGACTGATTTATCTGGAGAGCTTAAGATGTTGCTATGATTAAACCTTGCTCTATTGCACATGTGTTCCTTTGGGTATAATTACTGAGGAGGAGTCACTGAACTCATTGGTAAAGAAAACAGAAGCTTCTAAAATATGCACTGTTTCTCAATCACCAGAAATCACTTTGGAAACTCTGCTTTCACAAAAGATGTGGAACAGAGACATCACAAGTGAATACCTGGAAACAAATCAGAATGAATCCACAATCCACAATAATTCACATTCACACAGTCTAGCCTCTAGTCTAGCCAGACACTAGTTACTGGAAAAGGAAGATTCCTCCAGGCCTGGACTAATTAAGTTCTAGTGGTTACTTCTCAGCGTGGAGTGTCAGTAACAGTTGGGATGTTAGTATGGCAACCAAGGGGACTTGCCTATTTGTAGAGTATGAATAATCCCAATATTCCGTGGTTTTATTTTATAAATTGCCTTAAGGCTTATGAAGAATGTAATGCAGATCAGTATGGCACAGTAAAAGTTAAACTGAAAAGCGAAATGGGAACAAATAGACCTTAAGCCACTTGCATTTTAGACTCATATTCTTAAATTTACTGGACCTACAGGCAGTTTCATATTGAACCAGGAGAGTTAGGGTTAGAATTTTCTGAAAGGTGTTCAAAGATTAGGGAAGTAGCAAGTGGTCTCAAGTTATTCATTCCTCACCATGTCAGGCAACAGAAGAAGGACCTAACTTATATATGTTGAGGATGTTGGGTCCTTTATAACTTATTATTATCAAAACAGACAGAAAGGTGGCAAAGCAGCAGAGGAGAGCATATTTTTGGGTCTTACAACAGTTTCTGTGGGCTGCCTTCTGCCCTGAGTTATTAATCTGAAGGCCAAACTTTGGCTTCAATTCAAAAGATGTGAACTCTCAGAATGTGAAATGTTGTTTCTCTTGGGCAATGATATTGCGAAATACCTATAGAACAAGACCTGAATTCTTATTTTAGATTCAGGATCAAAATAACACAGTCGAAAGCTGCACACTGAGCTGGTGGTGTGGAGAGGTACTTTGCAAAAAAGAAATCTAATATATAAATAATCACAATCATAATATAGATTAATGTTTAATGAGGCAGCAGTCTGAGTGCTTTATGGATATTAAGCCATCCAATTTTCAAGATAACACACAAAATATGTACCACTCCTATCTTCATTTAAAGAAAGAAAACCAAAACAGAAAGAAGTTAAGTAGCATGCCCAAGTCACACAGTTAATAAAAGGCAGAACTGGGATCTGAACTTGTGAGCTTGATCCCTTCCCTATATTTCCAGATTATAAAATTTTAGGTTAAAACAGAAGAAAAATTAGAGAGCAATTTTCTTCATTGGATTCATTAGATTATAATCAGCAAGCTTAAAAACCTACAACACAAAATATTTCAATTATAAAATCTACATATATATAAATTTCATAACACAGATTAATTACAGGTAATACATGCACTTTCTTAGAAATGGCCAAGAACTGAATTTGTCCCTTTTAACACTGTAAACCTGATTCAGACCTCCATGGCTTAATGCAAAAGCGATGGTGAATCCTAAAGATAATTTTTCTGAGGGGAGAAAAAGATGCCTTCCCATTCCTATCTCACCCCTGCAGAACCTAAATCCTCCTCACAGGACCCTCAGTAACATCTGTCAGGTTAGATCTCAAACAGCCCAACCATGGACAGGGTGACACTCTGGGCACCTTTAAAATCTAGCGAGCCCTAATCAATTAGAAGGAAACTGCTACAATGGTAAGTCAGAAAGGGAATAGTTCGGGGGGAGGGTGTATCTCAGTGGTAGAGCGCATGCTCAGAATGCACGAGGTCCTGGGTTCAATCCCCAGTACCTCCATTAAAATAAAAGTAAATAAAACACACACACACACACACACACACACACACACACCTCAAAAACAAAAAAAGAAAGAAAGAAAGAAAGAAAGAAAGAAAGAAAGAAAGAAAGAAAGAAAGAAAGAAAGAAAGAAAGAAAGAAAGAAAGGAAGGAAGGAAGGAAGGAAGGAAGGAAGGAAGGAAGGAAGGAAGGAAGGAAGGAAGGAAGGAAGGAAGGAAGGAAGGAAGGAAATAGTTTCTTACTGGAAAAAGTACAGCACCGCACAGAGCTGTCCATGGTGCTGGTCTCTTTCTGAGCTTGGCTACACATGCTGGTCTTGCTAGTGTTTATTCCTCCTCATGTTGATTACTTGGTGCATGTCTTGCTCACACAGTTGCTGCCTAATACCTCTCTAATGTTGCTGTGGACAACTTTAAGCTCTGTGGCCTATCTAGGCAGGGCTTTACAGATTAGGAAAGTGAGGCACAAGGAGGTTAAGTAACTTGACCAAGGCTTATGGCTAACAAGCAGGGAAGCTGGGATTCAAACCCAGCCAGGCCAGTGGCAGAGACCACACTCTCGACCTCCACATACAATCACTTCCCTAAATAAAGGTCTACAAGGCTTAAGTACTGCACAGAAGCAGGCAGGAAGTGCCGTGCCATGAAACTGAGAGTTCCAGAGAGGACAGGGTGGCTGTTGAGCAGAGCACGCCATGAATGGAGTAAATGGCCAGCTGACCAAGTTGCTATGAAGAAAGAATATCCTCTTAGAGACTGATATACTTCAAAAGGAGTCTTTCTTCCTGTTCTCACACTCCTCCTTGGGAGAACTACTCAGCATTTCCCCTGATTATTCAGTTTTCCTTTATTTTTATTTCTGAGAATCACCAATATTTTTATTGTAAATAGGATTGCCAAGTTTAGGTTAATTTTTTTTAATTTATATTTTTATTGAAGTATAATAAGTTTATAATATATATATACATATATTCATTTTCATATTCTTTTTCATTATAGGTTACTAAAAGATATTGAATATAGTTTCCTGTGCTATACAGAAGAAATTTGTTTTTTGTCTACTTTATACATAGTAGTTAACATTTGCAAATCTCAAACTCTCAATTTATCCCTTCCTGTCCCTTTACCCCCTCTGGTAACCATAAGTTTGTTTACTATGTCTGTGATTCTGTTTCTGTTTTGTAGATAAGTTCATTTGTGCCTTTTTTTTTTTCTTTTTTAGATTCCACATATGAGTGATATCATATGGTATTTTTCTTTCTCTTTCTGACTTACTTATTTTAGGTTAATTTTTGAGTAGTTGTGTTGCCAAGAGTCAGGAGAACATGCTTGGTCTCTCATTTTGTCATCAACACTGTAATTAGTATCACCATTAATACTACAATAATAAATAATATAAAAGAGGAATTCATGAAAAAGAAAACCTGATTCTGCATTGAAAGTACCTTGACAACATGACAAAGGTCTCCCTGAGCAAAACCAATCCACAGGAGCAGCACAGAAAAATTGGCGGAAGGGAAGGACAAGAGGGGAGGGGTCATGTTCCTAGGAAGAGCACTGCACAGCTGCAGGTGAATCTCTGCATATAGATCCTGCCTGCAAAGCAAACCATATCTGAGAAATAGAACCCCAAATTTATAGCTACTGGAAATATGCCAACATTTTTCAAACAGAAAGAAAAATTTCCTAAGAAAAAAAGAAATGCAAATCAATGCTTTCCCTAAAATCAAAGAAATAAAGACTATTTAAAACCTATGTTGTTTTATCAAAATCACAAAACATCTGTCTTCCTCTGGGCCAATTTAAAAGCTACTTTTCAAAATACTCCAAAACATGAATGAGTGTGTGCGTGTGTGTGGACAAGGCCTGGGATTGGGGCCGCTAACCTCATTCAAGTCTATTAAGAAATGTTCCGATTAGTGTATCGTGTTGTGCAGTCTGTTGAAAAGGTCATGGTCTATAGCTGAGCTAAATATAACCTGGTGAGAGAGAGTTTGGAGAGCTCTGGAAAATTTTGAGAGGCTTTCACACTGTTTGGAAGATAAGAACATTTTTTGAAGGGATTTTGTTCTTTTTTATGAAGTTGTGATTGAAAAAAAGAGGTATCAAGGACGAATAAAACTTCTTAGCAAATACCTTTAAAAAGAAATCTAGAATAATTTTCACTGTTTAAAAAATCATAAAAATAATGCTATGTTCCACTAGTCTATCTCTTCTCTAAGAAACTTAAATCATTTTCACAGGTTTAAATAGAGCTGACAATCTTGCTGCTTTTGTGAGAGGCGAGGTCAGTGTGACCTTCCTAAGACACACTGATGACTGGGATACTTTGCTGCTTAAAATCCCAGTGACTTCCTCATGGCCTAAAAACTCTTGGCCATACCATCAAGGCTTTTGGTATTCTGGCCAATGATTATATGTTTCCAGTTCCCTCTTACATTGTTTTTCTCCCACTTCTTCTGTGGTCCTTCAAATGACTGTGCTATAACTCCATGTCTTTGGACAGAATGTCCTTTCCCACATAGTCTGCAGACTCTTCCTCACCCTTGAACTGTTATTTCCTCAGTCACACCACCACGTGACAGCTCTGCCCCACCCTCTATTCGTCTTTTCAGGGCAAAAATGATGGCCTCTTCCCTTTGGCCTCCACTGTACCTCATATAGACCTATGATATAACACCCAGCATGTTGATCATATTTATTGGTTTACATCTCTGTCCTCCCCTCAGCTGTAAATTCCAGGAGGACAGTGTCCACCCAACACAGTGACTGGTACACAATAAGTTGAACCATAAATAATCAAAGTCAGACAGATACAGAACTACAGAAGCTAAACAAAAATTTCCCCATTGTGTAAAGATCATCCTCAGATTAATCAAAGCTGTTATAATTTTTCTTTTCTAATCTCATCTCTTCCTCCTCATTATCTGCCAACTATAAAAGCAAACCCCTGAAAGCAATGCCCCTTGTGGGCTCCCACCATCCCAACACATATTTGGGTAGAGGAAGTGCATACCAAATGTGTATTGTATATGTAAGCATATGTGTGTTAGCGGGTGCTGAAAAGAGTACACCCTGAAAAAATGCTATCCTGGTGACTCCTATACCCCTATTTTAGTCAATTTTGATGATCTGTGCTAAGCAAGAATGGTTACCAAGTGCCTAGCATTGAAAAATATTAGAAACAGTTCCACCTTCATTTTATACGGCAGGAGACTGAGCTCTTATTTGCACAAGATTACTTTTATCAAGACCTCTTCAGGTTTCCTGGACCAATTTCCCACTCATTCCCTTACACTAAACTGAGCTCAATAACAGAAAATCATTACACTTAATGTTCCTTCCTGCACTTCCCTTCAAGAGTACCATAAAGTAGTGGTTGAAAGTACTGTCTGGAACCAACTGCCTGGTTTTAGATACTAACTCCATTACAGGTTAGCTATGCAATCTAGGGTGGTTTACTTAACCTTTCTGTGCTTGAATGTCTTAATGTATAAAATGAGGATTAACAATATCCACTTCATCACTGAGTTGTAGCGAGGGTAAATAAACAAATACATAAATAAACAAATAATAGAACAATGTCTCCAATATAGTAAGGACTAGAAAGTATCATTCCTGACCCAGAACCTTTCAGAAGCCTACCTAGATTACTGCATCAAGTGTAGATTTCCACATTACTTTTAAAATCATCTTTGCTATTTACTCCTTTTTTTCCTCCAAAGCACCAGTTTCCCCCATTATTTCCCATATAGATCTTATGAACTCCCATCTCAACCTATAGAAGTCTCTTCTCTCCACAGGTCCAACTACTGGATTCTTCAAAGTTGAAGTCAAGTCCAGTTCTCCTAAGTATTTCCCCACTCTCAAATTCTGCTCTAAGAATCCCTTAGGGACTTTACAACTCTATCAAACACTTAAAAGAAATGTACTGAACTCCTGTCTAGCAGTTTTGTGTAGGAGGGCGAGATCAATGGCGGCTGCCTCATCTCCTCCCAGGGCAGTTCACAGTCTGTAGTAATGCTTGGGAGCTAATCGAGAGAGAGCCACAGCTTTGTGTCCCTCTCACAAGAAGACACGGAAAGAGGGCGTGGGCACCTCTCTTCCTACCACTCACCTGGATTGGCTAACCAGTGCAAGCGTGGCCAAGCTATATCTTTTCTGGCCAGGGATTCCTACTGGAACACTTAAAGAAGGGAATTTTCTACAGCTAAACAGTTATAAATATGATGCTTAATTAAAAAAATCACCAATTTTTAAAAAACGTTTCTGGATGTACATAGATAAGACATATTTACTTGAACTCTCCATTTTTCTCCTTTTCCTCTCTTACTCTCATTTGATTTAACATAGAACTATTTATGTGTTCATATACACACATGCAACAGAAGAACAAATGTTTAAAATAAGACAAGTAATCAAAATTGAGAAGAAAACTGCATTAATTACTGGAAAAAGAATTTTATGGTTAAAAGAATATTGGTTTCAGACATCTTAGTTCTTATTTAGCTTTAACAGAGGATGAAAATACTACTCAGAATAAAACAATACTAAAAATGTAGTGATTTTTTAGTCTTTAAGTAATAATTAATTGTGTGCATGTTGTCACAGTTGCCTACATGTATTTCACATTTCTGAAAAATCACATTAAATGATACCACTTTTCCCAGACTTGGAATAGCTGGGATTTAACTTGTATTTGCTGATATTTACTGTGAAGGCAAATGAAAATATTTTTTTCTAAATTGCTGAAACTCTAGCTAGTTGTCATATTACTTATCATTAGATGCATTTGATATAAATGAAAACTGAAGACGAATGGCCCAAATATTCCTTCCATAGGCTTTTATGGATCCTGGAAGGTTTATATCTCCATTTCAGTCTCTGACTTTTCCTCATGTACTACGGTATGAGAAAGGCCAATGAACTGGCAGGTCAATGTGCTGTTCGGAAGTTTTCTAAGCATGGGAGGAGTATGGAGGAACATGGCCCTCTGGACAGCTGGAGAATTCTGTCTACCGTCGCCATCAGCGATCATGATTTATTTACACAGGATACATATGCACATAAACTGCTTTTATATTCAAGAGGCAACCTTGAAGGAGCACCCGAGAACTACGTAACTATTTATTATTCACACCTGTTATAATTCTCATGCTCCCAAGCCCAGATTCCAACCACTGGAATACACTATTGAAAAAGAACTGCAGTATATCCCTCAAGTATTTTGAAGTAACCAGTGCAACCATCTACACTGACAGGTGAATAAATTAATTCCATTTGGGAGCAGCGGAATTAACTGGCATAGATTATACTTATTTAAAGCCATCATTTGTTGAATTTTTGGTAATACACGTGCCAGAACCTTACATTTTCTCATTTAATCCTCCAACAACCTTGTGAGGTGGGTACAGATTATATCCCCCATTTTATAGAAGAGAAAACTGAGGCTCAGAAAAATGACCAAGATCACACAGCTTTCTGAGAGCAGGCTGTGGAGCCAAGATATGAGCCCAGATTTCCTAACCCAAAACAAGAACATTCATAAGTCAGTTATGCAGCCTCTGGAGGACCCAAGAATTTACTGTAGGTTATGAGCTCCCTACATGATCCTTTGTAGGTACAGTGGATCTTTAATTCAATGTGTTGCTAAGTACATGAGCAATAGTAGCAATCTGTACTACAATGAAAGAAATCTACATTGTCACTTACATTATAGGGAGGAACCCATTCATTAAAAGATCAGTCTTCATGTCAATTACTAGGTTTCATTATTTGACTTTCTTCTGAGTGTCTTCTGTCTCCCTCCTGCCCCTCAACACACAAAATTACATTTGTTATCTGATGCTTTATTAACCTTCATTATACAATGTGTGATTAATAGTAGTTGGCAATGAGTCTTGGCTATGTATCAAGGGAATTTCCAAGATAAATTTACTGATCCAAAGGTGCTAGATTAAATATTTTGTTATGGATTCATATATTTCCACTAGAAATACACAATAAAATACAAATGACAAATGAGGTGTTAAATCAAATTCCATGGTTCTTTCCCTGGGATATTTCTTTCAAAGTCAGTCTGCAAACAGCATGCATCCACTGAAGACTCATTAAGTACACTGTGGTTCAGAAAGTTAGTGAAAACATTTATGTCATAATGAAATATGCCTTAATAGCTCAGAACCAGCCTCTGAAATAAAAATTTAGTTTGCTAGTGCCAGGCCAAAATTTCTTCCTTTGCAGTGTGTGTGTGTGTGTGTGTGTGTGTACACTATCCTTTGTAATATTCTAGCTCACAGCAGGCTCATATGCAGCCAACAATCCATTAAGTCTTAGTGTCCGACCATATGATCCAGCAATCCCACTCCTAGGCATATATCCAGAGGGAACCTTATTTCAAAAAGATATATGCACCCCAATGTTCAAGCAGCACTATATATGATAGCCAAGACATGAAAACAACCTAAATGTCCATTGACAGATGACTGGATAAAGAAGCTGTGGTATATTTATGCAATGGAATACTATTCAGCCATAAAAATAATAAAATAATGCTATTTGCAGCAACATGGATGGACCTGGAGATTGTCATTCTAAGTGAAGTAGGCCAGAAAGAGAAAGAAAAATACTATATGGTATCACTTATACGTGGAATCTAAAAAAAAAGACAACAAACTTACTTACAAAACAGAAATAAGACTCACAGACATAGAAAACAAACTATGGTTACCAGCCGGGGAAGGGGGTGGGAAGGAATAAATTGGGAGTTCGAGATTTGCAGATACTAATATACATAAAATAGATAAACAACAAGTTCATACTGTGTAGAATAGGGAACTATATTCAATATTTTATAATAACTTTTGATGAAAAAGAATATGAAAATTAATATATGTATATTCATGTATGACTAAAGCATTATGCTGTACACCAGAAATTGACACAACATTGTAACCTGACTATACTTCAATTATATATATATATAATATACACACACACACACACACACACACACACACACACAGTTTTAGTGTCTGAAGAATTTCACACAAGTTGAGAAAGAAAGGAAAATGCCTGCTTGTTCCATGTAGAAGAGAGGAGTTTGACTTGTACATTTTTCAGTTTGCAGTGCCCCATTGGAAGTAGATCTGGTGGAGGCAGGAGGCAGATCTAGGAAGGACTGACAGAGTAATTTTCTTATTCTTAGACTTTTCAAACAGATTTGCTGAAGAAGCAAGTTCCAATTATGGGACCCTCCAATTAAGGGAGGGTGGTAAGAAGAAGCTGCTGGTTGGGAGGATGCAATAGGCAAAAACTAAGTCCTTTCAGTGTCTCTAGGGGCTGCCCATACAGTTGGAGGGGAGGTGGTGGCTTACACAGTATTCTACCAGAGTCAACCAGATCAAACTCACTTGAAGAAAGCCCTTGAAAGATTAGGATGCTTCTTTATACTCCACACAGAGCAAGCAGTCAAAGATGCAGAAGAGTTGACTGTTAACAAGATTTGGATATTCCCTGGAGGTCAGTATTAGAGGAGCCCAGGAATCCAGGGAATGATAGAAACTGGCAGGGATGAACATTAGAGAGTCCAATAGAGTTCTTCCTCACCCACTTTTGGGGGTTGAATGAATGGAAAACTCCTAATAGTAGGTATTTTAAGAAGAGCTCTTGCACTGAGGTAAGTCAATGAAAAAGGAAGCAATGTCAATGGTCTTCTCACACCTCGATGCACTGGCATGCTTCCAGCACCCTTTCACTTGGGAATGGATACATTCAGGGAGGAGGCAAGGACAATGCCTTATTGAGGACCAGGACTTGTCTGGGCAGGGTCTCTTTTACAAGATTCCACTTGAGGGAAGATGGGACAAAAGAATTGGATATCAGAGCATGTTCCGTTCAGGACTAATTTGGGAAGTCTCAAAGAGCAGCCCAGGTCTGCCATCTGGTCTTGGGTTTTCTTTTTTTTTTTTTTTCTTTCTTTTTTTTTTTTTTTATGGCAGTCCTCATACCTGCTTCTGTTCTTCAGAAGAGGGACCACTACTCACTGGCTCTTCCATTAAAGTTATTGATAAGTACTTGCTGGCTCCTTAAGACCATTCAGACAAGTGAAGGGGTTTCACATTCACTAGTTGAATCGCCGTATCTTACTTAGGGGAACAAATTCAAAGTGATATAATGAATGAAAATAATTTCAAGGTGGAGTCTCCATGACCAGGTTCTGGAACTGGAGCCTCAAACACAGAGCCACCTTCCCCATGATAGTCATCTTTGTGCTCCCCATGTCTGCTAGCACTCCTGGTACTTCTCCTTACCAGGAAGGAAAGCTCTGTGAAATAGTCACTTTTCTTCCTTATCTCGCTCTGTCTCCCAGCAGCACCGCACTGAGATGACCACTTCTTTCTTCAAGCACCCTCCTCTTCTGTCTTTCACAGCGTGCTCTCACTTTTCTGATTTTCTCTTACCACTTGGCACCTGCTTTTTCATTGCCTTCCCAGCCTCCTCTCCTAAAGACCTACAATTGTTGGTATTCCCTGGGCTTCATCTTACACTCTTTTCTCTTCCTTGCTAGATGTTCTCCCTCAGGGATCCCATTTATCACTCTGGTTTTAAGTACCATCTATGCTTTATTTAGATGGTTCTCAAATTTTAAGGAAAACATTCAAGTTTATTCATTTAACATTTACTGAGATTATGCAAGGCAGAAGCATGCTTCTGTATCATTATTTTGACAACCTTAGCATCCTGACACACTTGTTCACTTAAGAGTGCTTTTCAGTAATCTCTCTCCATTCTCCCACATTGCCAATCTGTCAACAAGTCTTATAGACTTTGTTTCTTCTGTGTATTTCACATCTGCTCTTTGCTTCCCCATGGCCAAAACCTTATTCAAGATCCTCATCACCTTCTGCCTAGTGGGAGAAAACAGATTTTTATCTGGCTCTCCTGTGTGGAGAGTACTGAACCCAACTCAATGTTCATACAGACTGACAGTGGGGGTCATTCACTCAATACGTATCATCTGGGCCTATTATGTGCCTAGTGCTACTCGAATCACGCTGTCCTGGATCTCAAGTTGTTTACAGTTCAGCGGAAGAGACAGAAAAATTAGTGAATCACTAATGCAAAGGGTGGTAAAGGCAATAATGAGATACGCACAGGTGCCGGGGGAGCACGTGGGAAAGGCGCCTGCCTCAGCCTTGGGGATCAGGGAAGTTCTTCCCCTGCAAGTGAATTTTGAAGGAACTGGAGCAAGAGTTAGCCAGGGGGTGAACGGTGTGTGCGTGTGCATGTGCATGTGCGTGCATGTGTGTGTGTGTGTGTGTGTGTTTGTGTATTGTGGGGAGGATGTAGATATGAGGAAAACAAGCACAAGCACAGTGAGGAGGGAGATTGCCAGAAATTGCAAGGTTTAAGCAGGAAAGTGATAAACTCTTTAGAAAACTCCCTCTGACTATAGTCGGGAGAAGGGATGAGAGGAAAGCCAGTTGGAGGCTGTTGCATTCAGTAACCCAGGCAACAGGTAACGGCGGCTTTGAACTAAGATAGCAGCAGTGGGGATGGACAGAAGGGGGATAATCAATAACTGACTGGCCCTGGTGAATGATTAAATGGAACAGGGCTAGGCTCAAATCTGATCTTAGTCATTAACTGGTCACAGGCCAATCACAATCTTCCCTAGTCTCGGTGTCCTCATTTGTACGAGGGAGATAACAATAACACTCGTTATCATTATGATGGTAAATCAGGATTTACTGCATGTGAGAATGCCTGACATATAGAAAGTTGTCAGCAAACTGTAATACCCTACTCCAGAATGCATAGCAGTTCTGTTATTTTATTATATTGAAACTAACTTCCTGTACAGCAATGATCCTCAGCCTTGGCAGGACTGACATTTGAGACCTGACAACTCACTGCTGTGGGTACTATCCTGTGCACTGATGAGATGCCGTTAGGTGCCAGTGGTACCCCAACCTGAGAGATGACAATCAAAGATGTCTGCAGACATTGACCAACATACCTGTCACCTGGGGGGGAAATGGCTCTGGTTTAGAATCACTGCTCTAGAATTTTCTGTCCCTTTCCCAACCACACTTTCAATATCACCTTCCATCTTTAAAAATACAGTTTCTGATTACTTTCCTCCATGGACCACCACTCTAGCCGGGAAGATGTGTTACCATTTCATTCTCATGTCATACCACATAATTTCCCCACACTTTACACAATGCCTAGAACACAATATTGAATGTCACTGAATGATATTTTCATCAACCCTATTATCAAGAGATCAAAGCCCAAACTCCTAGTACGCAGTCAACACTGCATAAATCTAGCCCCTCTGACTCTCCAGCTGGATATCATTATCTCCTGTTATCCACCCCTAGTTCATCCTTTGCCGTAACACTCTGCCTTCCAGACTTCAACATTTCACGGATGAGGAACTGCACCCCACCCCACCTCAGCTTACCCACACAAAGACAACCAACATAGGTTTGCCAACATCTCATTTTTCTAGGTAATAACATTTCAACAACAATAATAATAGCAACAACCATTCTACTATCATTTTGTTAAAGGAAATTTTAATATCAGAAAAACAGAAATGAACATAATCTCAGGATAAAAGAAAGGATTTTAAATGCACTGAATTTAGCTTTATGAAAGGACTCACTATAGTGTTCTCATTTTCCTCATTTTTGAGAAGTTTGGTGCCAATTTCATCATGGACCAGCTTTTTAGAACCACTGACCTCATTTCCCGGCCAACCAGGCTAGGCTATTTTCTTCCTTGGCCTGACCCTCCTGGCCCACAGACTTCTGTATACCCTTACCCCAGTGCACTCTTCCCACTCATCCCTGCCTGGAAACCTCCACTCCTTCTTCAAAGCCAACATGTAGAAATTAACTTGTGTCCAAACCAGCGGCAATCTTTCTGTTCACATACTTTACTTCTTGGGGTACTTCCATAATCTACCCATGGAGTTGTTTTTATACAGGCTATAACCAATAGCATCTCCTCATCTTTGTAGAAAAGGACCTTGCAAGTAAACAGTGGGCATCTAATAAATGCATGCTATATCCAGTGGTGGAATTGACTCTGGCTTTGGATATTCCACTCCCTCCACCAGGATACCTACTGTACTAGTTTTCTATTGTTGCCATAACAGATTACCACAAACTTAGTAGTTTAAAATAACACAAATTTATAACCTCATAGTTCTGTACATTAGAACTCTGACACAGGTCTCGCTGGACTCAAATCAAGGTGTTGACAGGTTGTTTTCCTTTTTTGGAAGCTCTTAGAGAGATTCTGTTTTTCTCTTTCTCCAGCTTATAGAGGCCACCTGAAATTTCTTGGCTTGTAGCCCATTTCCTCCATCTTCAAAGCCAGCAATGTTGCATCTCTCCGACCTTTCTTCCACAGTCACATCTCTCTCTTAACTCTGACAGTAAGCCAGAACACGTTCTCTGATTTAAAGATTCTTGTCATTAGATTGAGCCCACTTGGATAATCTAGGATAATATCTCCACCTCAAGGTCCTTAAACTAAACTAATCAGACCTGCAAAGTTACTTTCACCATGTAAAGTAATAATTTCACAGGTTCTGAAGATTAGAGTGTGGCCATCTTTGGGAGCCAATATTCTGCCCATTATACCCATTTTCACTGTTCTTTATCAATTCACATTCCTCACTCTTTATTCATGAAATGAAATTTGCTCATGATCAAAAAAATAATAAATGATAGAATCAGGATTTGAACCCAGGCCTATGTGGACATAAAGCTCCTTGCAATAGCTTGGTGATAAAGAAAGCAACGGCAAAACATCCACGCTGTGCAGTGGACAATCACCATGTGGAGTGGATGATGAAGCAGTGAAAGCACTTTATTATGAGCACCTTTTAGATGGCATTTGTAAATGCACTGATGCTTTCCCCCAACACTGTGTATGTATGCTTCTGTGTTCAGTATGAAGATGAATATATATATGTTCATGTATGACTGAAGCATGACTGCTGTACACCAGAAGTGACACAACATTGTAAACTGACTATGCTCCAATAAATATGTAAATAAATAAATATACTCACACACACACACACACACACACACATATACACACAAAAAATAAATAAAATGCATGCTAAAAAAAGCCAGATGTTCATGGCCATACAAGACATCTGAAAGACAATCTAAACTGGGTTCCAGCTTTTGTAACTCAGCTTTGCGCGGTCAGGCAACACTCATCCCTAGGTGTCAAGGTATTTTTAGCATCTTGAAACACTACACAGTTAGGCTTCCTAACTTTGATCTAAGAACACCTTCTCACAAGCTTGCTTCCCTTTAGCTGTCACAACGTTCAGATTTGCAAAGCCTGTGTTGAGTAGGAAGGGCTATTTTTGTTTAAAACTTTAGCATTGATTATACAGTGGTGATATATGGCTTGGGCACTTCAAGGCTTAATTAATGTAATAGTGCATGGTAAGTAAGGTCTTTGTGGCAGAATTCATCACTAATTCCCAGTGAACCGAAATCCAGAGTTACTGAGTTTTATTTTCTAGAGCTGGGCTCTGTAGAGATAATTTCTTGCAGAAGAAATCTTGCCTTGACTTCCATTCAGTATGCCCTATAGTCTGTTGAGGTGGTCAGACAATGCTGCAAATTGCCCCTGGCTTCAGAATAGTTTTTACCCACCCAAGGAGGACCTTGGTGGCAAGGAATCTAAAGGAATCATCTGTTTATAGGTAGAACTGTCTGTAAGTTATCCTAGACAAGTCTCTCCAATTTCCCTCATCCATTTGTATTAGAGACTATTAGGGAAAGAGAGCTTTCTCTCTTTTCCCCCAGCTTTGCTGAGGCATAAATAACAAGTGGGAATTGTATATATTTAAGGTATACAAGTTGAAGTTTTGATATATGTATACATTGTGAAATGGTCAGCACAATCAAACTAATTAACATATCTATCACCTCACAAAGCTACCATTTTCTTTCTGTCTCCTTCTCTGTCTCTCTCTTCCTCTCTAGGTGGTGTGAACACTTAAGATCTTAGCAAATTTTGAGTATATAATACAGAACTGTTAAATATAGTCCCCATGCTGTACACCAGCTCTCCAGAACTTATTCCTCCTGCATAAGTGAAATTTTATACTCTTGGACCAATACTTCTCCACCCTTCAGCCTCTGACAACTACCATTTTACTCTCTGCCTCTATGAGTTCGACTATTTTAGATTTAAGTGAGAGCATGCAGTATTTGTCATTCTGTGTCTGGCTTATTTCACTTAGCATACCATCCTCCAGGTTCATCCATATTTTTGCACATAGTAGAATGTCCTTCTTTTTAAAGGCTGAATAAATCCATTGCAAATATATACCACATTTTGACAGTGCTGTCTTGATTTAAGTTAGCAAGAGGAGTGTCATTGATGATAATCCTCCATCTATATATGATTATCTGAGCTTCAAAATGTTCACATCCACGAAGTAGGGAATCCAACAATTTTATCTAGGTTAATTAAAACTGACAGATGCATTATGAATTTACATGTACAGCCTTCACTGGTCATCAAGACAGGTTAAAACAGCTAGAGAGGTTGGGTGATGGCTCAGATGCAGGCTTAGTGAGATCACCCTGTTTCATCACATATGCTTCAGATATGGGCAATGGACTTGGGAAAAACAAACAACTCTGGCTGGAACCCACAGCAATTGAGTAGAAGGGGTAACAGATCAACAATCAAAAAGCAAAACCAAGGTTGCCTAGCTGAGGAAATTCAGCACAGGAATATCTTTTTTATAAATAGTCTAAAGATTCTACTGATAACCTCATTTTCCAAGTCTTCCATGGGAAATGGAAGTGTCAGGAGGAGGAGGAAACGTGAAAAGAAGCTGAGCGCTTTTAGAAATAATTACTGTTAACTGGAAATGTCACTCTCCCTTATCCCCAAGTCTCTTTTTAGATTAGCAAGCAGCAGTGACCAGATGGAGGCTGTGTGCTGAAATGCCTTCTGCGACGCCAGCCAAACAACTGCAGGAATCAAGCTTCTCTTGAACAGATGGCCCACCAATTTCTCAGGTTAAAGATCAGCCAGGCTCATTAAAGAAGCTGCAAGGGTTCAACAGTTAAAATTTCTTTTTAGCCTCACATCCTGAATGAGAGAACTTTCTACAACCTAAAAAAAGCTAACTAGAGTTGGAAGATTAAACCGTCCACAATATTGATATCAAGGACTACAGGAAAAAATACAGATCAAAAAGGATGGAATTAATGGTCGTTTAAGCCTAATGCTGTTGCTCATTATTGAAATTCTTCGGTACTTTTTGGTGTGTTCTATCAGAAATGTACTGACTTGAAAGCCAGAAAGAGAAAGAAAAATGCCATATGATATCACTTATATGTGGAATCTAAAAACAACCAGACACAAATGAATTATTTATTATTTATAACTTAGATGATTGATTTCTCAAATATGTGTAAGCACATATGACTGTCCTTTACGATTGGATTACTGAATTCCATTGATTCTTATTTTGTGGTTGGCTTTGATAACTATGTAAGTTTGAAAAGCTAAAGCTCTAAACTATTCTTAGAGACAATGAACAGTACATACATGTAAATTAAAAATATGTGCAATATATTGTATATATGTATTTGCATGTAACATTTTCTATACGTGCAGTCAAACTGTATCAACTTTACCTAATAAAACTGAAAAATGAAAAAAAAAGAAATGCATTGACTTGAACGGAATTAATGGAAGTGTTTTTGTGTAAATGCATGCTTAATTCATTACCATGCTGAAATAAACAGTACAGGCTTGGATCGGGGAAGTAAACAGTAAGGGCATCTTATCATCAGTGTAGAAGGATTAAATTAAATAGAAAATGTGAGGCTGGTACTCAAGGGGAAGCACGTGAGGAACTAGAGGTTAAAGGTCATATTTCATGTTTTCTGAGCAAGGTCAGATCACAGAAGATTGGATCAATAGCTTCCTCTGACAGAACAACTTTAATTGATATTGAGAAAGAGCCAATTACTTATTCCTGCTTTAGGAGAAGACTTGATGTAATGGTCTGGGAAATCACACTTGAAAAAAAAATTTCACGATGGCCTGGAGATGAAATCACAAAGTATTCCCAGACATGTGGGCTCGGTCAACCATTAAATGATACGTGAATTCATCAAAATTTGATGTCATTGTCCTCTCACATTCATCTGCTTTTCATCTTTGCTTATTGTAGTTTGGGGTTACAGATGTCTCCCAGTTTCATTAGAGATAAATACTAGATATAGTTATTGGTCAACATATATGAACCCCGTGGTAACCACAAATCAAAAGCCTACAACAGATACACAAAAGCTAGAGAGAAAGGAACAGAAGTGTACCATTATACTAAATTATTTTTTAAATTAAAAATCTTTAAAAATATACTACATACATCTGCACTTTCCAAAACAGGCCAACAAAATGCCAATCAATCAATCACTCAATCAATCTCGATTTGAGTTTGGGTCCTCTACAATTACGGATTATTTATGACTCCCTCCATGCAGCTACAGCAACAAATGCAGGTGTAGATGGTGTGGCCACGGGAAGATGACAGAACTTGTTAAGAGGTCCTGTGAGCACAGGGATGATCCCTCCAGAGGGCAGAGCTACACTAACTGAGCTAAGGGGCACATGCAGCTCACTCGAGGGGCTGCTAAGGTATGTATTGATGCCACTTGCTTCCCACTTTCCAACAACACAGTTCTTCTCTTTTCTTTCTGTGGCTCTCACTGCTGTTGGGCTCAAGGGTTATTCCTCTGCTGGTAAAGGCTCTTTTCCACTTAAATCTTTCTTTAGAACAGAACTGGACAGGTGCTTGAGAGGGCTGTTGGTGGGGAGGGTGTCTAATTATGGAAATGGGTCCTGAATTGTTTCACTCAGTAATAGGAAATGAATGTCTTCCACCTACTACGTTGGCATGCAAGAATCAAATGAAGGGTACTATTCTGAATGTCTTGGAAACGGCATTTGGGTACATTTCATTGGATTGTAGCCAAATACAACTTCTTGTAATACAGATCCAGAATGACAATTTACAACACTTGACAGAAGCATCATTTGGATTTTTGGCAGATTCTTAGCAAGTTATATGATGTGGTCAATCCTTTTCCACAGACGTAAAATAATACAAAGTATCCCATTTTCTCCTAGGTTTTCTTTCTTACCAAAGAAAATTGCATCTTGAATAACTTATCCTCAGTTCAATCAGAGAAATACTGATGCCTAAAACACCTGGTGGTAGGAGTAATGAGCATCTGAAGTATGGGGTAACAGGACAAAAAAATGACGGAAAGGGGAGTCACAACTTATTGTCTGTATATAGTCTTGGTAAATCAACTCTTTCCTCACTTCCCAATATTTTATGCCCAGGTCTGTGTCAAGCATGGGAGAGGTAACAATGAAGCTGAAGTCGTAATTGTAACATAACTGCTATCCTCAATGGGCTTACAATCAAGTTATCCAAAGTGGAAACAAAACAAAACAAAACAAAAAGAACTACATAAAAGAATGGAATTATTCAGGAAAAGTTATCACCTTATAGAGGAATGGATTTCTAAATTAATAGTGTGGAAGCAAAATACATACTGCTTAGTTCAGTGATGACTAAGTAAGGATATAAAAGCAGTCTATAAATACTTTAAAGGTGTAAATACCAAGTAGGGTGAGGAGTTATTTTGTCTAGTACTCTACAGAAATAGCACTGAACATAGAATTAAGAAAAGGAATACATTGAATTACAGTGTGAACAACTGCAAAGGAATTCTTTAAACTGTAGTTCCAGGGTGCTTAATGACCTCAAAAACAGCTCTGGCTCTTTGATAATACCTGCTTTCATCCTGCAACTGTCCAGTTAATGTCAATGAACGTTAAGACCTTAATAGACCTCGGGTTAGAGAAAGGTAAGATACACACTCCAGCTCCTTTGGAGCAGGAGGTGAGATGGACGTGTGGGTTCAGGCATGTCATTGTGAATCTGGGGGGGGGGGCCATGTGAAGGAGGCTGCACATCAGAGTTACCCAAGGAGCTCTTTCAGCATATGGGTGCCCAAAGCCCTGTCTCAGATCCACTGAATTACCATCTTTGGAGGTGAAGCCAAAATCAATATATTTGAAACATTTCATGGATTTTTTTTTTTCTGATGAGATATCAGGGTTACAAATATTTGCTGATGAGTTTTAAGCAAAGGAATAATCAGCACTTCATTTTAGAGCAATCAGTCTGGCTGCCATGTGGGGAATAAAATAGGAGACTGAAAACCACATGGAAGCTGTTTGAATAATCCAGGGAAGAGGGGATGAGGGCTTCAGTTAAGGCAGTGTCAGTAGGGAAGTACAGAAGAGTTCAGAGCAGGTTCGATGATGGCTTAGTGGTTTGAGGAGGTGAAGAAAAGTGAGGAGTCAAGACTTCAAGCCAAGCCTGGAAGTCAAGACATCCTTCACCAGTGGAGGGCAGCCTAGACACTGGCTCAGGGACTTTCTTCCAAGATTGCATGGGACAAGATTGCAGAGAGATAGAAGAGAGTGAAACATTAAAAGGAAGTTGAAGTCCAGGAAGCAGAAAGGGACACCAAAGATTACCAAGCTGGCAGGGGCAGAAGCAAAGAATGCAGTTAAATCTGGAGTCCCAGAGCCAGCTGGATGAAAGCAATAATGAGGAGACGGAGAAATCTAGAGCAGCCATTGTAACCACTTAGAATGGCTATTAATTTCCATGAAAAAGTGCTTCCGGGGAGTCCAAGGGAGAAGAGAGTTTCAAAAAAGAGTGGTCACTCATGTCCAGTGCAGCAAAGGTTATGAGAAGGTTCATTAGTTCTGTTGTTTCTGTTTTATAAATATGTACCTCTATAAAAATCATTATAATGTAGAGGATTTGTCTAATGCTAATAGATAAAAGATGACTATAAAAATCATTGAATTATATATAAAATCATATGGGTAAAACAGTTTAATTTTGAAGTGGAAACCTGACAATTATAGGTTCCTTGGAAGATTTCTGGGAAGCTGAATCTCTCTTCACTTTCTCCTCATTGACACATTAAACTCAGTTTCTCTTTTACCTTGGACACTGTGACAAATTCATAAATTACTCAATGCATAAGATTTGCAGGTCCTTTTGTCTGGTGTTTCTGTTTGTCTGTTTGCCCAGTGCAAAAATGAATCAATCATGCAACTGCCTTTGAGAATGTATATATATGCTTATGCTAGAATGCTTTTTTTGTGATAGTAATTTATAATTTTCACCCTACATTTTCTATTTCCTCTTCCTCTTCAGAGAAAGAAAAAAAGGTTGCCTATAGAAACTTCTCTTTTTAGTCTTTGTTTCCAGAAGCAAAAGCCCATTGAGAGTAATGGGGTGTAAGGAGATGGGGGTATGAGGAAAACGTGAAGAGAGAAGGATTTCCTCAAGATAAAAATAGATTTCTCATGGTCAGAGTTAGAGGGAAGAGAAGTCTGTGTTCATGCTCCTGATGGAAATAGGGAGAAAGGGAAATTTTCCAAGACTAAAAACATTATCTTGGCTGGAAGAAGGAAAGAGGTGTGTGGTTTCTTTGGCATTAGAAACTATAAGTTAGTCCCTGGCAGTACCAAGAAGAACTGGCAGACCCTAGGAGAAATCAAAGCCCAGGCTCCCCGCTTTGACATAGTTTCTATGTGCCCAGTGTCAAACCAAAGTCATCAATCAATGCACTGATGACCTGGGCTGGGATAATGTAGGGACAGACATTTGATGGCCAGGGGGACCATCCTGACTCCTAGAATCTTAGCAAAATCATGGTGGGGAGAGCCGCATGGATAGCTGAGGTTATAGTCCAGCAAAATGTTATGTATCATAAAGTCAGAATTACATTGTTCAATGAAAAAAAAAAAAAAAAGAAATACATTTTCTGTACTCTTGAGTTTGTGGCCCTCTATTCAAACCCACAACATAAATAATTTCCTATATGGACCCATTTGTTAGGAGAAACCCTAAAAGGTATGTTTGCACACAACAGATGGGCCAGACTATCTTTGTAAGAGTCTCAGGTTCCAGGAAAAAGCAAAAACCAAAAATTGCCTTTGAAGCATCTCTGAAAGTAAGCATTTCATTTCAAGGCCAATGACATAATTATGTGAGCATCAGGCCACAAAGTGAATCGGGATCCTGAGTGCGTTGATCAGCAGAAGTTTAGCCCTCCCATTAGGAAAATAATCTATTCAGACCCAATGGCCCTTGCCAACTCTTATTTTATCTAGTGGTTAACAGATGTTGCGGTTGTTGGCTTGTGATAGCTGCGTCTATCTTCACTGGTGTCCTACTGCTCCCTGAAGTTCTCAGCTGACAAAGTGAGCTGATTAAACCGGACACCTCTGGGAAGAGAAAAGGGTTGTAGAGGGAAAGAAAAGAATACTCAACACTGACAGGAATAAAATCAAATGAAAAGAGATGCAATCATTGTTGTAAAAATGAACATCAGTGGTTTAGAACAAGAAGCAAATGCTAAGTGGGCATCTTTCAGTGCTCACTTAAGACTTTGTAACTCAGACCCATTCCAGACCCCATTCCAACTTTCAGAACTTTGTTTTTTAAATATTGGCAATATTTTTGTTCAGACATTACATGATGGTAAAGCACTTTCTACCAGAACAACCAAAGAGCATTATGCCCCTGCTATGGAGAGAAAGGATAAATGTAAATCGATATCACATACCATAAATTACTTTTTATTACAAGACAAGTAAATGACTGCCTCTGAAAGTGGACTTGCTTGCATAGTGAAGATTTAAAAGAATGTTTATTGTTGCAATCTAAACCTTTAAAAGAAAACCCTTGGAGGTAGAAAGACAGATTTTAGTGCTTCTATTACTACTCTACAATACGCTGTTAAATCAGTCCCTTTCTTAAAGCAGCTAGTAATTTATGGCCCAGAATATCTCGCTGTTGTCATCTGTGAATTCAGTCACACAACTGTTAAATTTAACGAACTATGATTAAGAAACGAATGAATAGTTATGAGCTTCACAAATCAAATTCTCAAATCTACACTTCGCTTTTTGTGAATTCTAAACATGTTTACAACAGGCACAGCTCCACCCCTCACTGGCTTGTCATGCTCAGTTTTACAAGGACAAGCAAACAACCAGCCACACGAGCTGTCTGCCAATTACAGCTGTGGCTGTGCTGGGCCTTGGGTTGACTAGAAATATCACCGCTGGGCAGGAAAGCTCTCTCTAGGCCATATGCTTGCTGTTTGTGGCTATAAAGGGCCACATGGCCTCAAGTGCAAAGTGATTCTGGCTACCTTTGAGTCACTGGAAAATAGAACCAGTATCTCATCTTCTGCAAGTCTATGGGAATTCGTTTTCATTTCTGTGGGATGTAAAATGACTTAGATATAGAAGTCAAGTCCCGAGTCTCAAATTCTGAGTTGCAATCATAATGATTATTCAATTGTATCATCTTTTCTTTCCTAATATGTCACAACCCCCTTGAGATGTTCCACTAATTTTAACATTCCAACAGAAGCTGTACTGAGGATCATTTAGGCTGGGAGGATAAAATCAGAGCACAGACACATTCTTGGATGAGAAGTAATTGAAGCAATACTCTCTCATAGCCTAGTTCTGTTCCTGCACATCCTCACTCCTTTTGTCATGTCTACACTCCCTTTGGAAAAGATAACAAAAGAATATCCAAGGGAAGCTGTGCTAATAAGGTCTGGCAAATCAAAGTATCACATCCTTCTGAGAATAGTCATTGGTCAGAGTTGGACACATGGTCCAATCAGAATCAAGAGATGCAATGAACCTTCTGCTGGACCTCTTGGGAAGAAAACACATGCTCTTTGTCCACTGGGACTGTGAGCCTGGAGCTGCCAGGAGCTAACATGTAGTCTGAGACTCAAGGCAGTGCAGGAAAAGGTTTACGGAGAGCTGGAGAGAAACTGAGCTCCCAAATCAAGGCATGTATGAAAACACACCCAACCCTAGACTATTTACACGAGCTAATGAACTTCCTTTGCTTCCAAAGCCAGAATTGGGCTTCCTATCCCTTACACCCAAAAAACGTCTTCAGACATACACTTTGAATGCCACGTTAAGGTGTTTGGACTTAATTCTCTAGAAAATAAAACGACAGGGTGTGAGGCACGGAATCTACATAATTATGACCCTCTTAATTAATATGAAAGTCATAATTAACCTTTAATAATCCTGAAAAAGGCCTGGGAACAATAAATAATTCCATGAAAGTGGAACATTCGTTAACATATTCAGTTGTACGTGATTAATAGCCCTTCATTATCCCATAGATGGTTTATCGTTGATCCTTATACACTTGTCTTGTTTACTCAACTCGCTCTACTCTTGTTGATACAGGGACCACAATTCTGTATGTGCCACATGGTCCTGAGTATACAGTAGGTGTTTTTTAATTGCTTATCTGCTGGGTAAAAAGGATGAGGAAAAAAGGCAGAATCCTTTTGGATTCTGAACCCTTCTCACCAAATTTAGCTTCAATCCCCCTATTACAACATTGCTTATCCTTCAAGAGGAAGCTGAATGACTCTATTTACATAACTGCTAAGTCCTCCCTTTCTTGTACATGTTTCTACCAATCATAGCAACTCATCCAATTGCTTTGAAATATGTTGATAAATCCCATGGTGGCTGCTGGTCCCAAAAGGAAACAACCAATTCCTTTGAAATGATCAAACCACAGGATTCCTGATGTAAAAGCAACTTGTTCTGGTTTCCTTTGCGAAAAATCTATCACAATGTCTAAGGAGCTATTAATTTAATGATCAGCCTTTCACATAAACCCTCTGCTCTCTTGAGAGTTTAATTAATTTGGAACTGCCATTTCCAAGAGATGGAGAAGGACAGAGATCAATGTCCCCAAAGATGACCAGGAGTAAACTTTGATTTTTGATTTGCATTTAAATAAACATGGTCACCCGCTTTGAATATTAAAAGTACAGGTTCTGCCCTTATTACAGTTTTTTGTGTCCCAGGCTGTCCTCTACTTGAGGAGAAGCAGAAGTAAATGGATATTCCTTAAAGAGTTGAGAACATGAGGCATGAACTGCCATGAGACATGAGACATGAGGGCCAGGTAAGCTTCATGGCTGCCGGGAGGCCAAGACCGTCAAAGGGGCCGCCTTGGGGCTGCTGCCTGACCTTCCTCATTACCTGCTTCCTCCCTCACTCCCCAGCTGCCCAGCTTCCCCAGCATTCTGCCTGCACCTCTCTCAAAATCACTACTGATATTTTTCTTTCTATTTAAAAATAACACTGACCTATTGTCCAACTCAACACCCTTTCCTCAGTCCCCACTCTCCCTATTTTGGGGGGATTCTTAACATTTGTTACTACTTTCTTCTCATTGACACTCTCCCTGGTCTGCAATCCAGTGTATTGTCCTCCAAAACACATCCAAATCTGTCCACATCTTACATCGCCCCCATTGCTGTCCCCTGGGGACAGCTTTTATGAATTCTTACCAAATCATTCACTCAGTCTATGCCTCCAACAAAACCCAGAGAGTTCTTATAAAACTTGACAATTTTCTCACCTCCCTCCAAATCCTCCAGTGGCTCCCCACCACGATTAGGATACAACTTCAACTCCTTGCAAGGACTATAAGGCCCTACAGTATATATCCCCTTCCCACCTCTCCAACCTCAATGCCCACCACCGACGGCTGCAGCCACTCTGGTGTGAACACACCAAGCTTGTTCTCACCTCAGGGCCTTGGCCTTTGCGCTCTTCCCAGATCTGTACACGGCTGCTGCTCTCACTCCATCCCCGTGTCACCCCTCCTTGGAACGGCCTTCCCTGACCCTTCAGCCAAAGTAGCACCCCTTCTTACACTTTTTACCCAGCTTTCTTCTTCCCTGCTGCACTTAACACTATTGGGCATTCTGTTAGGTAAGTGGGTGTTTAGTTACTGTCTGTCTCCCCACTAGCGTGCATATTCTACAAGGGTAGGGATTTTGAGAGTCTTCCTCCTCACAGGAATTGTGCCTCTTATTTAATAGGTACTCAACACAACCATTGAATGAATGGTCCTCTGTCTTTGCTGAGATGAATCTCTTGGTATTAATGCAGGGTCCACAGAATCAGAACGTTTCTGAGATCCTAAAACTGCTTCCTGGCCTCTGCTGTTAGAGCACCAAAAAGCCTTACCTACAGTGTCAGCAGAAGTCCGGATAATAGTTCTCAAGTGGGTCAACAGGATTGTTCATCAGTGCCTTAGACTGGGCAGCTTATAAACAACAGAAATCTGTGTCTCACAATTTTGGAGGCTGGTTATTCCAGATCAAGGCACTAGCATAGTTAGGTGAAGAGCCTTTTCCCGTTTCATAGCTGGTGCCTTTTGCTGTGTCCTCACCTAGTGGAAAGGATAAGGGGGCTCTCTGGGGTCTCTTTCACAAAGGCACTAATCCCATTCATGAGGGTTTCCCCGTTATGACCCACCTCCCAAAGGTACCACCTCCTAATACTTGTCAGGCATTAGGATTTTAACATATTAATTCAGAGGAAACTTAAGCATTCAGAACATAGAAATCAGCATTTAAAAGAAATGCTTAATTAACATCATTAAGGGGTTTATCACATTTTCAAGTTGACACTAGCCCTTATTTACTTATATTATTTAAGTAAACAGCTAATGAATTTGTCACTTGTAACTAGAAAGCTGAGGACTGTTGTGACACTTTCACACAAAAGGCTCCATCTTTTTTGTCCACCTCTATGTTTTTACGGTATCACTGCTGTGCCCCAGAGATTCCTGTCAGTATTTTCACAGAATCACAAACCCTAAATGAAGCTCTTTTACGGCTGTATTTTTTGTGTTTGTTTGGCTAGTGTCCCTTCGTTTTGGAAAACCACGGCTTCCCCATTTCATGTGGTTTTCCTAATCACCGACTTGGAATTTCTGCTGGTGGTGCCTGGGAATCTGAACTTTTCAAAAGTACCCAAGGTAATCCTTATGCACAGTAAAAGCTGAGAAACTCTGATCAGAGGGGTAGGAAAAAGGCTCATGTGGGACCAATCAAAATTTTTTCTTGGACTGATACATAAACTTTGAGAAAAAGATGCTCTCTTTTTACTGGGGTTGCCAATCGGAGAAGGTGTGAATCTGGGTCTGGTCCAGCAGCCCTCTTCTCCACACATGGGGAGAGCCTCCCTACCTGCACGATAAAGCCAAGGAGAAACAAGCAGAATCAAGAGAAGATAAAGACAGGCATCTGGAGTCAATTCCCTTGGACTAGTCCCTGACACCTGATTCCTTAAGGTCTTCTTCCAATCTGGTGAATTTCCTGAGTAGCTTTCTCTTCTACAGGAGTCATCACTTCCTCCTTTTGCTTAAATTCATTGACTTGGGTTTCTATCACTTCCAAAAGTAGCCTCACCACCCTAAAGTAAAATAATGCCCATGAAAATCATACATATAATGGAGCTCTAAGAGGCCCCTTGAATATTTATCATATACATTTATACTGATGCTATTAGTCTTCAGAATTCCATTGCCTGAAGTCGTTATGTTCCCTTATGAGTGCATAAGTACATACAGAATTGGTGATGTGAGCAGTCTGAAAAGGGGAGGGATTGCTTTTGGGGGGATGATTTGAATTTGGTGGTTTTAGGAGCTAAAACAGTGAGCAGCATATTGAGATTTAAGATGTGTGATACACATTGAGGAGCTCAACTCTTGAGTGGGAAACAAACACCCACTACTATTTTAAGGGGAGCTGTTACTCCAACACAAGCTGACGGAGCTGTTGAATCAGCACCACCTTCTCATATTTCCAGGACGATGCATATGGCCACAGCACAGCCTGCTTCTCTAGGAAGCCAACATTACAGCAGAAATACTGGGTGGGTATAATTTGTCAGTGGTTTGAAGCACTGCAGAAGCCAAACCGGAAAAAAATGAAAAAAAGGCTTTTTTCTTTTTTTCTTTTTTAAAGCAAACTGCTGAGAGAAGAAGGAACCAATAGGCTGAGATTAACAGGGCTGAAATAATACCTTAGGGGAGGCATAGTACCTACACATTTTGGAAGAAATCAGAGTTGTGGGCCAAATACAACTCAGCATTAAAACATTCCCATTATTCTTGGTCTTTATCCAAAGTAGCATTGTAATTACTGTTTCAAAATTAAAACACATCTCTTTCTTGTGAATAAGATAGTATAAGACTCTTGAGCCGTACCATGGGTCAGAGTCAATCAGGAGTCCTCAATTCAGTTTAATTCAGTTCAATACACACTGACAAGCACTAGATTAAGCCTGAGGATACAGGCAAAGATGCTGCAAGACCTTGACAATCATTAAGTCCAGAGAAACAGGCAGGATGAATTCCACAGGCACCAAGGACAATCCCATGTATAATTTACAATTCTTCACTTGTAAAAAATGATGTTCCTGACCATCCCTCAATATGACATCTACAGTTGTTTCCCCAGAAGCACTTGGAGGCACCTGTGCTTTTCTCCTGTATCAATTATTGTCCACAGCTCCCAGGTAACATAAATTTAATTGTCAACACAGTCATCAAAGCCATGATCTTGGCCTGCTTATCAGATTTTTTGAAATGGAAAAAAAAAATCAAAGGTGTTTTCTTGACAGAGTTCAATTGGGGAGGACTGAGTCAATGCAAGGCAAAACAAACAAACTCAAGAATGCAAATGATCAGTTTCTTTTAAAGGTGCTGGTTTCCTTCCTTTACTCCTAACTAGTTTCAAGTTTCTTTTGGGTGTACATACACATCTGTCAAAATACACAGTATCAGTGTCAGAAATATTATTATTGAAATAGAAAAAGCAACACATATCTACTGAACTTAATTTTCTTGATCATGAGTTTAGCCAAAATTTGATTTGGTCCATGAAGTTGCCAATGGCTCCCCTCTCTCTGGTTGGGCTCTCCTAGCAGTCCTGTATTACCTGCAATCAGAGAAGGCCCAGCAAGTCTCAAAACACCCATGTATGTTCTGGGAACTTTCCTTCTTTTCTCAAGTGCCTTTGTCCCTGGGTGAAAAGCCTCACTGTAACATCATTCTTCCAGGTCACATCATTATTTTCAGGAGGTCCTGGGACAGAACAAATGCCTTTTGGGAAAAGTAACTGATTAACAGTCACCCACATCAAAGTGAGTATCAGCATGTCAGACTGGGAGGGAGTGGGGAGGGTCCTGAGGGAACAGGAGGAGAGTTTTGTTGGAAGAAAAAGGAAAGTTCTAAGACAAGGTTCTCCAAAACATTTTTGCTCATATATCCCAGCCCTGCCAAATTTTGAAAACCTATGTGCCCCTTTGCACATTTTCAATTCAATATCTAAAATAGTTTATTACAAAATTAAATAGCTATAAAGGAAGTATATTAATATTCTAAAATAAAACTCTTACATCACTCTTTTAAACATATCCAATGGAATTTAAATAGCTTAGAGACTGAATGAATAACCCATTATCATTTATTTAATATAACTAGGACCAAATTCTAACTCAAAAACTTTTATACTATTCTTTTGCTCCTTTAAGTTGTATTTGCCTTCCACTTTCTCCACTAATTAATTATTCAAACTATTAGATTTTAATCTTTGAAAACCTTTTATTGATTATCCTATCATAGTTCTTTGAAACAAAGAGGTTCTATATTAAATCAGAATTTTTAAAGAATTTCAAGGCTGCAAAAAGTTTACAAATTTTCTTCTGAATGAAGAAATTATAATTATTAGTAGTGATAAATAAATATTATCAGCAGTATACAAGTGATCAAAATAACACAAGTAGATTATAAATTTTGATAAATTATCAAAGTAAAATGTTGTTGGAAATGCAGCTCTTCATGGTTTGTTATTCTTATTGTTGATCTAGCTTATATATTTCCTAGATTAATATTTATTATTGGAATGAACCGGGCTCACTATCAATTTGATTTCCACTTTTCATTTTTATAGACATACACTATGAAATGTTGCTCACATAAATAAGTAGATAGAATTGTGTCAAAATAATGCCAACTAATTATTTGAACAAATTTTGAGTTATATGCCAAAAATCACAGGGGGATTTATCATTAAAATTAGTTAATAATTTAATTAATAAAATTTAATTTCATTTGAAATTATTTGGTCAAATAAATTTAATTAGTTAGTTAAATTTAACATTAATTATTATTTAAAAGAATTTTAATGCTATCTTTAAATTCATTTTTTAAAACTGAGGTATAATTGACATATAACATTATATTAGGTTCAGGTGTACAGCATGATGATTTGGTATTTGCAAAATGATCACCACAATAAGTCTAGTTAACATCCATCACTGTACACAGCTATAAAAATTTTTTTCTTACAATGACAACCTTTAAAATCTACTCTCTTAGCAACTTTCAAATATGCAGTTCAGTAATATTAACTGTAGTTACCATGGTATACATTACATCCCCAGGACTGACTTCTTTTATAACTGAAAGTTTGTACCTTTTGAGCCCCTTCACCCATTTCACCTACCACCAACCCCTGCCTCTGGCAACTTCTAATTCACTTTGGAAAGCAGAAACTCATCTTGCAAAAGCATTTGATACTCATTTGTTGGAGTCATTAACTTTGTCAGGTTCTGGGAAGTGGACCAGAAAGATTTTACCAAGGTTTGTCAAGCAACTATTCATTATACCTGTTTCTCTTTCATTTAAATGTGTCTTAGTTAACTCAGTGGGGCTGGGGAACGGTTGAGGAAATAAAAATATCGTTAACTTCAAAACTCATTTGCCAACACAAATTTTTTAAATAGCATGACAATTAAATTCTTGTCCAAACTTTGGAGCTGCAGACCTAGCTCATTTGATTCATGGAAGATGTCTCTGATCTAACGTAATTGGCAAAGCAGTCCTTATTGTCAAACAACTGGCTTGACAACTTCACTTTCTGTTTGGCCTCGCGCTTCCATACTAATCTATGTGTTAATACGCATCTCCATGACAGCCATCTCACTTCAGATTTTTAATTCTCAGATGGAGAGGTAGATAGGGCATGGAGCTCTGCCAAGAGTTTGTTGCAAGGATGAAATAAAGCCCTGCCATCTTCAATATTTCTTTTTATGCTTCGGTGGCTTTGCTCTCAAAGAACTCTCCCTCAGGAGCAACACATTCTTTGATAACAGTTGGGGGATGGAAAGAAGGAGGTCATTAAAAAAACAAAAAAAACTGCCATCACGATGGGATCCAAACATCTCAGCAAGGACCAGCACACTCGCCTTCTAACACCGTGCCTGTCCTATAACAGAAATGTGTCTAAGACGGGGAAGACACATGCCCTGCCTAAGTGCTTTGATTAAGGGAGGTGACCCAACTTCAGTATTTCCAGTTGTCCCTTTGTTTGACATTCTGGAGGTTACCATAGGGAGATTCTGGAAAGGTGATGGAGACTTTCTTTCATAAAGCAGGAAAAGAGTGACTAGGAAAAGGAGGTGGGAAAGAAGAACCCACAGAAGAAGAAGCTCTTGGGTATCGACCCAGTTTTAGGAACGAGTACGTGTGGACACTGGAGATCTGGAAATCGATCCCCTTTTGCTCCCTGGGTCCGCACTGACACTCTCTGTAAGTCCTGGGAGCAAGTGAACACCAGTGTGGAGTTCTCTGGCCTTGGGAAACCAAGGGGAGGATGGAAGGAAGTGCTACAACCAAACAGAGAGATGGTGAGGGTAGTTGGCTACACTCTGGCCAACTGCACCAGTTTTCCTAAGGAAGTCATACTTCCTAATTTTTAGGTTAAGAGAAAAAAACCTCTTCTTTGCCTAAAGCAATGCACACACTCAATGTAGCAGAAAGTATATTTTTGGCTGCCACATAAGTCAGTGGCTAAATTTAGGCAAATGTACAAAGTAGACAAACCTTATTCTAAATTGGCTCTAGTCTGCCCTGTTTCTAACATGCCCAACTCCTGGACCCAGCCCTCAGGACCTCTCAGACTGCTTCTAACCATATGAAATCCCCTACCCTGGGGCCCTATCCAAACCTTCTGTCCTTATGCCCTAAAATGAACCCCACTCCTCATCTCCCTCTCATTCCAAACTCTCAGTCTCTCTTGATGGTTGACTTCCCTGAGGAGGAAAGTGACCTGATTTTCTAATTTACATAATTCATACTAAAGTGTGAATGATCAAAAGGCTTAATTCTCTCCCTGAGGTTGCCTTCATTCTAAGATAAGTTACTGCTGGATTTTGGCCAGAGCTATTTTGTTTGAAGGGTGGAAGTAAAGAAAGTTTCTCTCTTTTATTTTTCCTTCCCCAGTACAGAAGACTAGAAAGTCAGCCATTTGCCTGCCCCCCTCAACTCCCCAAATAAAAGGTTTGCCTGCAAGTCCATTTTGGCCTATATCTTTTAGTAGTAACTGAACACTGAGGGAGGAACCATATAAGTAACTGAACCACTGAAGAGTGGGTTCAGATAGGACCTGTCTGGCTTCAAGAAGTGAACAGGCTTCCCAGGCACGCATCTGGGTATCAGAGTGACTCAGGCAGAGAAGGAAATGTACTTGTCTACACTGGTCAAGAATGAAGAGGGCAGCTCTTCCTGTTTGCCACCCAACAACTTAAACTGTCTTGGTGTTTTCCTCACACCCCCTGTGAATGGACCACCGCAGAAGGGCACTTAATTTCAAGAGATGCAAAGAGATGTAAAAAATTCTTCCTCTTTATATTGTTTTTGCTCCTTGGGCCAACAAATTCTTCTAATTAGAGTGAAATATACTACTTCAAAGCATGATTTCTTTGTAATTCCAGTCACTCTACTAATCAGCTGAGATTTACGTCACAAAGCCAGTAAACAAAAGCAAAAAATAATGCAACTTGGAGGAAGCTGGAGGGAGCAGCCCTGGCTTTTTAGCTCCGGAGCAGCCTCTCCTACGCCTGGGTAACAAGCTCTCTCCTTATCTGCATTTTCTGATCCCAGTTCTTTGAACAGGGGCACTGCTCTGTTATAGATAAAAGTCACGGAGCCCAGTGAGTTCTTTTAGATCTTAGAGTCAATTACAGCTAAAAAGTGACAACAAATCAAATTTGGCACCGGATTCTATTTTTAGGGCCAAATATTAAAAACCAAACCAGGAGACTGTTAAACAGTGAAATATCTCAGGGAATTAATCTTCAATGCAGATTAATCCCTCTGGGCATTTGGATGGAAAGATGTGTTTTTCAACTGCTGTTCTGAAAATCAGAAAGTTAAAAATCAAAAAAGCAAATTTTGATTTGCTCTGTTTTTATGTCAATAATTAATTCCCAATTTACTTGTATCTCACCTAGCACCATCCCACAGTCTCACCTCATGGGATGGCAGCAGGCCAAGTCTGTGGAAAGATGGCAGTGGAAGCACCACCACCACTACAAGTAAAAGAAGCAGGGAGACATCAATCAATGTGGTAGGTTACAAAGACCTTTCCCTTTGCATCTGTCCCTGAGTCGCCATGGGCTTGGCTTCCTCTGGGTACAAATTGTTCTAACAGAAAAGGAGGGTTATTTCCACAAAATAGGTGGTTGCTTTATTTGATCCTAGAATTTTATCATCTTGCCAGATGTTAGACATCATTAAGCTCAGCCCAATGGTTTCCAACTTTGACTGCATATTCAGTCATCCTCGAGTATTTCAAGACATCTAATACCTGGGTATCACCTCAAACCAGTTAAATGAGAACACCTGTTTTGAGTTTCCCAGTCATTGGTATTTTAAAAGTTTCCCCAGTTCTAATACACAGCAAGGTTTGAGAACTATCTCTGTTTCACAGATGATACACTGAGCCCCAGGGAGACTTAGTGACCTGCCCAAGGCCGTGCTAAACTAGTTTTCAGTTGAACCACTCCAAGGCAACTGCTTTCTTGACATCCTCTATCTCTGGTGAACACTCCTCAAGTTTCTAAATAGACAGTAGTTGGTTCCTTTAGGCAACAAATTATTCATAGGGCACCTACAATGTCACGCACTAGGCCGGTGGCTGGGGATAAAATTGTGAGCAAAACCAGATGAGATTTCTGCCCTTATAGAGTCTAGTGGGAGAGACAGACATTAATGGAACAATGATAAATAATTGTAAAATTTTAACTGCGGTTAAGTGTTGAGAAGGAGAGGGTCATGGTGGTGTAAGAGGCGGAGTTTTCTGAGGAGGTGAGGACTGAAGGAGATCTGAATGAGACTAGTTTGGCAAGGGAGAGAAAGAAGAATGGGGTTGTTAGGCAAGGGAAGGGAGGGAGAGGAGGAGAGAAAGAGGGGGAGAAGAGAGAGAATGGGGAGAGAGGGAGAGAAAGGACAGAGAAAAGACTTCTTGATTTGTGGATGAGAATGGCATCTGTGGCGAAAAAAAACAGAGAATGTTCTAGGAGCTGAAAGAAGGCCAGTTTACGCAGAAGGCAGGGAAGTCTTGGGAGAGTTAACAATGAGCTATGTTAATTGATTTCGTTCACAATATAATCTCAGCCTTAAAACATGTACTTAAGCCGGTCCTGACAGGCACAGTGAAACAATTCACACACACACAGGACCTTGTCCCTTTTCTTTCAGTTTGAAACATACAGAAGATGTGTGCCCACAAATAAGATTCAAACAGGCTGTGGACCTCCACTTGGCCGCTGATTCTTTGCCTTGGCTACAGTGTGCCGCTACTTCTAAATTACTTTTTAAAATGCTAATGCCAAAGAGAGGTATCTTAGATCAATTTAATTAGAATTTTGGCCAAAGTGGGGTCAGGGGTGGGGTCTGGCCATTGGTATTTTTTAAAGCCCCTTTGTGATCCCAAGATGTAGCAAGATTAAGAACCACTGTCCTAAACTCAGGATTCCATCAGGGAGAATACAAGGAGGGAAAAGAAAAATTGTTTGTATTTGCTACTTTCCATCTTTAATTATTGCCTCCATTTGATCCATTAGGACTCACCATGTAATAGAGATCTCCTCTGTGTTATAACTTCTTAATTAACAGTTGGATGGGAATTAAAACTGTAGGAACACCAGGGAAAGCTCCTAAATGAAAAGGAAAACTCCCGGTTCCTGTTTCTCCCTTACACTCTCTCTTCTCATCTTCAATCGTGCCCTTTCTACTGGTTCTCTACATTTTGTTTTAAAAAGTAAAACTCCATATTTTGAGATCACTGTAGATTCATATGCAGTTGTAAGAAATAATGCAGAGACCTCTATACCCTTCACTCAATTTCCCTTAAAGGTAACATCTTGCCAAATTGTAGTACAATATCACAACCAGGATACTGACGTCCATACATTCAAGACACAGAATTTCCATCACAAGGACCCACCCAAGCTGTCCTTTAACAGTGACAGCCCCTCCCCTCCACTCTCACCTACTCCTTTACCCATGGCAACCACTAATCTGATCTCTGTTTCTACCATTTTGTCATTTAAAGTATGTTACGTAAGTAAAATCATACAGTGTACAACTTTATGAGATTGGCATTTTTCAGTCTGGAGATTTATCCATGTATCCATAGTTTGTTCCTTTTGACTGCTGAGCAGCATTCCCTGGTGTGAATGTACCACTGTATGTCTTCATCATTCACTTATTAAAAGACATCTAAGTTGTTTCCAATGATTGGCTATTATCAGTGAAGCTGCTATGAATACTTGTGTTTCAGCTTTTGTGTGAACATATGTCTTCACTTCTCTGGGAGAAATGTCCAGAAGTGCAAGTGTTCGGTCTTATGGCAGTTAAATGTTTAGTTTTTTTTTTTTTTTTAAGAAATTGATAAATTATTTTCCAAAGTGGCTGTACCAGTTTACATACCCACCAGCAATCTATGAGTGATCCAATTTCTCCACCTCTTTGCCAGAATTTGGTGGTGTCACAGCATAGCTTTTTATTTTAGCTATTCTGATAGGTGCCTTGAGATGTCTCATTGTGGTTTTAATTTGCATATTTTTGATGCCTAATGTTGTTGAAATACCTTTATTTGCTATTTGTAGATCTTCTTCAAGGAGATGTCTTTTCATGTCTTTTGTCCGTTTTCTAATTGGATTGTTTCTATTTTTACTGTTGAGTTTGAGAGTTTTGAGAGTTCTTAGTATGTCCTAAATACTAGTCCTTTGTCAAATATTTGGTTTGCAAAATATATTCTCCACTGCATAGCTTGTATTTCCAGACTCTTAATAAGTTTTTCACAGAGCAAGAGTTTTACATTTTGATGAAATCTCATGTAAATTTTTCATTTTATGGATTACATTTTGAAATCAAGTCTAAGAATTCTATATCTCAGCAATGTTCTTCTAGGGCAGTCTACCCAAACAATACAAATAAAAGCAAAAATAAACAAATGGGGCCTAATTAAACTTACAAGATTTTGCACAGCAAAGGAGACCATAAGCAAAACAAAATGACAACCTATGGAATGAGAGAAAATAATTGCAAAAAATGAAACTGACAAGGGCTTGATCTCCAGTATATAAACAGCTCATAAGACTTAATAAGAAAAAACAAACAACCCAATCCAAAAATGGGCAGAAGACCTAAACAAGCAATTCTCCAATGAAGACATACGAATGACCAATTGGCACATGAAAAAATGCTCAATATCACTAATTATCAGAGAAATGCAAATCAAGACTACAATGAGGTATCACCTCACACCTGTCAGAATAGCCATCATTCAAAAGTCCACAAATGATAAATGCTGGAGAGGCTGTGGAGAAAAGGGAACCCTCCTACACTGTTTGTGGGAATGCAGTTTGGTGCGGCCATTATGGAGGACAGGATGGAGACTCCTTAAAAGACTGAAAATAGACTTACTATGTGACCCAGCAATCCCACTCCTTGGCACATACCCAGAAGGAACCCTAGTTCAAAAAGACATCTGCACCCCAATGTTCACAGCAGCACTATTTACAATAACCAAGACATGGAAACAGCCTAAATGTGCATCAGAAGATGACTGGATAAAGATGATGTGGTATATTTATACAATGGAATACTATTCAGCCATAAAAACCGACAACATAACGCCATTTCTAGCAACATGGATGTTCCTGGAGAATGTCATTCTAAGTGAAGTAAGCCAGAAAGGGAAAGAAAAATACCATATGAGATCACTCATATGTGGAATCTAAAAAAAAAAAAAAAAAAAAAAAAGACGGCAAATGAACTTAAATATAAAACGAAACAGACTCATAGACATAGAATACAAACTTGTGGTTGCCAGGGGGAGGGGAGTGGTAAGAGATAGGGGATAGACTGGAAGTTTGAGATTTGTAGATACTGAAAGGTATATATAGAATAGATAAACAAGTTTATACTGTGTAGCACAGGGAAATATATTCAAGATCTTGTAGTAGCTCATGGTGAAAAAGAACATGAAAATGAATATATGTATATTCATCTATGACTGAAAAATTGTGCTGTACATCAGAAATTGACACAACATTGTAAACTAACTATAACTCAATAAAAAAAAAAATCTAAGAACTCTTTGCTTAGCCCTAGATCAAAAAGATTTTCTTCCATGATTTTTTTCCTAAACGTCTTACAGATTTGCATTTAAATCCACAATCCATTTTGAAATCACCTTATATTTTAGCTGATTTTCTCCTACATCACTCTGGCAGAGTGTTGTCACTTCGTTGTTACTTTTAGGTGCAGGTAGAACTCCACGTTCCGTATTTAGGATTTACTGATACCTAAGGGTGTGGGCTCTACTGCTCGGTGGACATGGAAGTTTTGACCCTAGAGTAGGCCTCCTCTGAGGGGAGGCCTCAGTGGGGAAAGGGAAGAGCACCAGGTTACTGTTGGGTGGAGGTAGAAGTCCAGGTGTCCCATGCGGTCTACACTGACACCGAAGCAGATGAGAGGGACTTATTACAGCATGGAGACAGTGGAAGAGAGTAGAAGTCAAAGCTCCCCACTTGGCTGTTGCTGGCATGGGTGGAAGAAAGCCACAGTTTCATCTGTGATATTTGGCCACAGTGGACCAGTTATAATTGAAAAGTTTCCTGTCTTGCTAGGCTGCCCCTTTCCAAGTGTGTGGGCGACAGAGAGCAGACTTGTTGGGACTTTTTTTCTCTCTGCTCGTTGGCATTTCTGTGTTCCTGGTTTCTTCAGCTCTAAGTCTGGGAAAACCCACGGTACTCACTCCCATTTTGTTCTTTGAGGCCTGAAGGTCCACAGCTCATCTGTCTTCTTCTCGCTACCGTTTAGTCTTCGTCTGTTTGTTTTGTATATAATGTCCACAGTTTTCAGTGGTGCTTAGCAGGAATAGAGGAAAATACATGTACTCCATCTTCCCTGAGGTGGAACTTTGTTCTGTCTTAAATGTGCACCATGTCTCTCCTTACGAAAAAGAATTTGCTTAATATACCGTAGTAACCTCCACATTTTTTTAGCTTTCAATGGAAAACACTGTGAATTAGTCAGCTACTTCTATTACTTCTCTTTCATTGCAATTGGTTTTCTCTAAATTTCTTGGATTTGCACTTCTACTGAGACTGCTCTTGAAGATTACCAGTTTACCCCCATATCTTTTCCTTAAATTAAGTCCAAATGTCTGCTGCATTTAGAATTATTTGGTTATTCCTGTTTACATTCTACCTGCCTTGTGTTTCTCTGAGCAAATGTTTACATCATAGCTCTTTCACTAACTGTCCATATGAACTTGTGCAAATCATAGAAGCTCTTAAAGTCTCATTTTCTTCATTATTAAATGGGGATTATAATCTGGACCTCTATCTTTTAGGATTGAATTGAGGCCCAAGTGATATTATGTGTAGGTATTTAGTGAAACGATTAGTGTTAGACACTATGGTCAGTTTGGGATATACAACAGCGAATACAATACATCCTCAAGGACTTGACACAGTATAGCGGCAAAGACAGGAAGTGAACAGGTCCTGGTCTAACTGGGAGGAACATGATATGAACAGCAATTGTCACGGGAACATGTAGGAGCCTTGAGGGCTCAGGCACAGCTTCCCAAAGGAGGTACATATAAGCTGAGTCCTGATGTATGAGTAGGAGTTCAGTAATGGGATATGATATGTGATGTGCTCTGCAAACTCTGAAGTACCAAGAGGAAGAAAATATTTTCCTTATAAAGTCATTTTTCATGCTATTCCAGTGAATTGGAAGTAAATTTCACTTTCAAAAAAAACATGTACATATTATGTGGAATCAACTCCATTTTCAGCTTTGGAGGAAGAGATATATACCAAGATGTTTTTTCACTGGATAACTTCTGGTCTACAACTATGATCTTTAGAAATGGAGAAGAGTAACTTTTTAAAGACTTTTCATTAATCTACTTGAGAGAGATTAGTTTTTATAATGACATGCTCTGATAATTGTAACAGTGACTAATTCCATTAATTGCATTTATTCATATTTCAATACTCGACTGCATTCTTCCACTATCATCATTTGTTCATCACGTGTGCTTATCTTTTTTTGGTATTGAAAGAAAGAAAGAAAGAAAAAAAGAAAGAAAGAAAGAAATAAAGAAAGAAAGAAAGAAAGAAAGAAAGAGAGAAAGAGAAAGAAATGTATGATAATTAACCAATCACAATAATCCCAAAGAGTTTAAATTTTTTTCCTCTTTTTTTTAAACATCATTTTTCATTTATTTAGTTTTTTGGGGGGGACAATGAGGTTTCTTTATTTTAATGGAGGTACTGGGGATTGAACCCAGGACCTTGTGCATTCTAAGCACGCACTCTACCACTGAGCTATACCCTCCTTCACTAAATTTTTTTCCTTTTGAACAAAACAACTCAATCACCCATGCTCAGACAATTTTCCCCATGACACCCAACACCATTGATGTTGTTATGTCTTTTCATCTAGAACACACCAACAGCTCACCATTATCCATCTTAACCATTTCCAACTTTTTACCCTCTGCCTTCTCATTGCCTCTAAGTACAGAAGAACACACAGTTGTGCTTTATAATTATCATCATTTGCTTCTAATTTGCTCTTCAACACCGGCAATATGAAAGCTTTCCATTTCCATATCTCATTTTAATGTGATGGCTTTAAAAATAAATGCGGCCCAGGTAAAATGTTTTCTCCTGTTCATGACTGAATGTAATTATGGAGTTGGAAGCCAAAATTCCACTGGTTGTATGATTCATATCCCATAGGACAGAAAAATAATGTATATTTTCTTTAATGCCATCTTTCTGAATATTGATTTGCCGGGCCAGGGCCACTCTGATTCGATTGTAAATGCTGAAGAGTTTTGCTTTGATGCACTACCTCCTACATACAAGAAGTGTGACTTTGCAATTCTTGAAGACTAGGAGAATTTTATCAGGGCATTGCTGGGGATCAGCCAACAAAAATCTGCCACAGTAACTCTATGAAGAACAAAGCATGCTGAACCAACTGTATTTCTTTTCATGATATTACCACAGCAAAAACAAAGAAACAGTGACTTAAGTAATTTATCTTGAAATGTGGCGACAGTTTTAATGCCATTGCACACCACATCTCATCAACAAGGTAGGAAGTAAGGTGTTTATTGCCCTACTGTAATGAGGGCAGAGAGCTGAAAGGATGGAACCTGGAGGAAGAGGTGATATGGTGTACTGGAATCAGCCCTGAGGCCACACTATATTTGTATTCAACATTCATGACCCAGAATCAGGAATGCACTTACAGATCTGTAGAGAATTCTCAGTCAGAAGAGTTGTTATTACTCTTCATACCACTGACTGCATTGAAAATGACTTCAATATTTTTTGAGATACTTTAGTATCAAAAGAATGCAATTTAATGCCATATGGGTAAGCATGTAAGTGAGAAAACATTTAGAACAAAAATCTAACAGCAGACATTAAAAACTGGAATAAAGTATAATAAGATAAAAATATAGCAAAAAGAGAAAATCTTGGGAAATATTTATAAGTGTAAAGTGAATACACAATTAATAATGATTATGAAAAAAAAATCATGTTCATGAAAAGCTAAGGCTTAAGGAAAACTCCTTCCACTACAGTCTAACTACATTTTTCTATGGTTCTCTGACCATTCTCTACTTTCTTCATGTAGAATTTAAAATGCAGTGACCAGAATGGTCAGAGATGAACAACAAATAAAGATTAAAGGAATAGAAAATCAGTTCTCAAAGAAAGATGAAAGGAATGGGGTCTTTTTAGGCCTGGAGAGAAAAATGAGTAACAGGTGACTTGATTACTAGCTTCAAGTACAGGACAGATCATGCAAATGTGCTGAACAGTGATTTCCATTATCAACCAAATGAAAACAAAACAAGACATAAAATGAGAGCTTAATGGAAAAGAAATGGGTTCAAAATGAATGCTAAAGAAATACTGGCTGCACTTCAGAAAAAAATTTCTTAAATATGGAAATTATCAAACTACGAAATAGAATACTCGAAAACATTTTGGATATCATTGCCTTGAGCACATAAAAATGTTTTTTGTTTCTCATGAAATAAATAAATATTCATCACAGATAATCTAGAAAAAATGGTGAGCAAAGAGATGACCATAAAAGCACTTATAATCCCACAAGCCAGAGAGTGAAAGCCTTCAAGTCTTTTCTTTGCATGTGCACGCGTATATGTGCTTGTTTTCACCAAAATAGGGTATCTTTGTTCATTCTATTTTTTAACCTGATTCTTCCACTTAAAATTATGTGTGAACATTTTTTCATAGCTTCATCGTATTCTACTGTCCTATAAAGTTTAATTTATTTAACCAATCCCTTATATGGGGTATTTAAATTGTCCTGGTTTTGCTTTTTACAAACATGTGACTGAGAATTTATACAATTAAATATTTGCAAACATATGTAATTACATTTTTGATATAAATTTCTAGAAGCAAACTGTTGAATCAAGGGTTTGCAGAATTTGAAGGCTGTTAGTAACTATTTCTTAATTGTCTTCCAGAAAATTGGAAATGATTTATACCACCACTGACAGTGAGAAAGAATGTCCTTTTCTAAAGACTCAGATATAACTGAGTATTATTTTAAAACATAATACCCTGTAAACTGGACCTACTAGCACCATTCCTATAACCCAGTCAGTATGAAATAGAGTTGAATAAACGATAAGAAATAATATTTATGCCGTAACAATACCAACATTAAAAAAAATAAATGCTATTAGAAACCATTTGAGTTGTAAGGGTTAGAAAAGCAGTTTTAGACAAGTTAACACTACATTCGTGCATTTCACCTTCGTTGTAAGGAGCACACCCAAATACCTCAGGAGGCGATGTGTGTGAGTGGGGCAGGTAGAGCACAGCAACCTGGATCCACCCTGGACAACAGGTACATCTTCTGTAATCTTAACGTGGACAGTAATTCATTCACATCATCAGAGTCAAGAGCTTTGTAAGTACCCACTAGGAAGATGGCTTAGCCAACACACAGACACTGTTTCTGTGGTCTTTTCCTGAACATCTTTTTGACTTCAGGTAAGAAGAGTATAATACCATTTTCTTCTTAATTTGGAGGTAAGCGTTATCTCTTTCAAGAAGCTTTAAAAACTTTTTAGGTAAAAGTGGAACTTATTTCCAAATTCCAAACCATGAGACAAAGACAAAAAATTTTAACTAGTTCAGGTGTTAGCAAATAAACTGTGTTTTGCACTATTATATTTCATATACAACACAGAAAGTAATGTGCTATACAGTTAGAAAACCAGATCTACAGTTCTTGTGGACATGAACAATTCTGAATTAACTGTTTCAATATTCATAAAATCTCAATAATGATAATGTGAAGGTTTGATGATTCATGTATATTTTCACTGGATCATTTTCTTTATCAGTATCTTTAGAAATCTAATTTCCACCCCTTTGACGAAATGCATTTACAATAAGCAGACCACAATCTGTTTATTTTAAAGTCCTTTCAGTTAATTCGATCCACAGCACAGTACAATTGATCTAATTTATTGTTCAGAAATCCAGTTATTACAGCCAGAAAAAGAAAAGAAAAGACAAGACAAAGGACAACAACCATCAAATCAGCTATGCTATAGCTAATTCAATAGCAGAGTCTAGACAGAGCCGTGGAATAAATTTGGTTTTCTTTGAGATTTTCCTTGAGTTACAACCTTTCCTCTTCCCTCTGTTTCATTTCTTTTAACATACCTGAGCCCTAGGCTGTATCAGGGCACCCGGCCTAGAACCTCTGAACTCATGGTCCTTTATGGTGGACTTCAGAGAGAAGCAGAGCCTGGGAAATAGAGCTCCCAAGCCCCCAGAAGAGAAGGAGTGAGTGGCTTGTTGGTATGACTTGCCGTTATGTTTAGGGGATGGAGCGTATCTTCAGTTCTACAGTTCACAACATATAAAACCACATGCCAAAAATTCCATTTAGATGGAGCTCCAAATTTTATTAACATCTTTTTTTGCTCTTAACTTCACTTCTAAAAAAGTTTGCTTTCAGTTTAAACCACATTAGCAATTGTACAGAGCACTAACTGCTCCCAAGTGACTGGAGCAGTTTAGTTGACTGGTTTTGAAGGCTTCATCTTACTTAATAGCTTTTAAATTAGTAGAATGAATGTTGTTGAAAGAAAAACAGCATTAAAGTGGTGTAGGGTATTGGCTTATAATTTTGTAAGGAGTCTCTGCAAGTATATGTATGATTAACCAAGGAATAATATTTGAAATTCATAAGGATGCACCAAATGAAGAAGTATGTTCCTCTCTTTAGTCTTTCCTTATTTCAATCAGTACACATTTACTGAGCACTTTGGCCAGATGCTGTGATAAACCCTGGAGGTGTATTAATGATAAAGATGAGGAGGCCAGGAGATAAATACAAAGTTTCTATATAAAATGACAAGAGTATATACCAAGGTATACACCAGGTAAGCTAGAGGATAAAGCCTCTGGAGGTTTAGGGTTAGGTGGGGCAGGTTTGAGAGGGCATCTAAGGGACATGTGACACTTGAAGGATGACAAGGCACTTGGAAGGTCAACAGGAATATCCCTGGGAGAGGAGGCTGGGAGACATAAAGGAGCACAGAATGTTCAGACAACTGCACACAGTCATGTATGAACAGAAGAGAGGGTTTATTCCACGGGCAGGGATTTGCTCAAGAATTTCAGGCTGGTGAATGATCTGATTCGTGTGTAGAAAAGTCACTCAGTCTTCCCTGGGGAGAAAAAGGTGTGGAAGAGGGAAAGACGTGAGGCAGGGGGACCAAAGCGGGCTAATTACAATGGTGCAGGTGAGAGAGGATGAAAGCCCCAGGCAGCCCAGAAGTAAAAAGGAAAGAGAGAAGGTGGAGGATTTAAGAGATAGCACAAAACCTGCAAGGAACTCATCCTCTATAAACCTACAAAAGGCTCAGTAACGAAATTGTAATTGTATATAAATATAAATATATTTTAATATATATTAGATATATAGTTTCACCAATTATCTTTTTGTTAACCTTCATAAAGGTAAGAAGTTAACACACTTTTGGCTTTATAAAGCAAAACTCGTAAAGTAAGAAATACTTTACAAAATCGCAAATTAGGCTGTAGCAAACTCTTTCTATTTTATTTTTCCAAATATCTAGTATTGATTTCCATTTAATGAGAAGGGATCCCAAAGATACTGATAAAATCAGCAGGCTGCTGAAATAGATTGCAAGAATCTATAGAGCCCCCTCAACTATCTCTTAAAAGGACAAACCTCAAGAACCTTGTCACAAAGACTTATGGTCACCTGTGGGATCTCTGAGGCACCAGTATCTACCCACATTCCCATTTCTTCTTGGACTGAATCAGTCCATGGAAACAGCCATCCAATCAGGGATGATATACAGCCAATGTTTACCCATCCACCTGTGCTGTGCTCATTATTAGGATTCAATGCTCCATTATTCTGTTAAAGAATTCTTTTTTTTAAAAAAAGAATTTTTTTTAAACTTTGAATTAAATTAAATTATTTATTTATTTTGTGTGTGTGTGTGTGGACTTAGGTTTTTATTTATTTTATTTTTAGAGGAGGTCCTGGGGCTTAAACCCAGGACCTCGTGCATGCTAAGCACACACTCTACCATTTGAGCTACACCCTCCCCCCTGTTAAAGAATTCTTTAACAGAATAATACATTTACCACATTTGGAAAAATAAAAGTTGTAAAACATCTCTAATCTGTTGGTTCATTTTGTTATTTTCTTTATTTCCAGCAGTATTTTCTTTTTCCTTCCACTATTAAGAAAGCACTATTAAAATATACTGGGATCTCTTAAGGCAATTTACCAAATTCTGTATTGTTTGGGGGTTAAATGTGATTATAACTGCATGCGGTTTATTATCTTGCTTCAAAATATGGATGAGATCATTAGTTTAATGATTTAAATCTCCCAATAAAAAGAAATTAACGTAGCAGATTGAGCTAATTCATCTTATTACTACTCACCAGGCCTCTTTGGGGAGGGGAAACATCCTGTAATTAATGATACAACATTGGTGCGCTGAAAGCTAACACAAATACAAAGAATTCCCTCATTCTCTTGAAGGCCTTTCTCCAAAAGCCGAGAAGCCAGTGAGACTGGCTGGTGGAAGAACTTTCCAAGGCCTGCCAGGGTGATACTAAGGTAGTTGCTTAAAGGATAGTAACAAGTGGGTCATACTTCATTGTAACCTTAACAAGTTTCTTCTCTTAAGAGCAAATACTGAACAAAAATGTAAACAGTGCAGGTTCGGGATGTTTAAAAAAATTATTTTGAAAGCACATTGATTATCAATCACTTCATTTTATAGCAAGAACTCTGCTAAGATGAGTAGGGAAGTTTCGATTCATTTTGCAAATGAGGAAACAGGTAAACAAGGATTACATGGTTTTCCTGAGATCACCCATTAAGTTGATGGCAAAGGGGAGACTGGATTCCAAGTCTCCTGACTTGCATCCTTGTATTCTTTTCCTCACAAAGTGGTTAAGATGACACTACTCCCCTCAGGGATAAGGTAAGGCAATTAAAAAAAAAATCTTTCTAGCCATGTTTTCTGCCATCACTTTCAGAGTAAAAGATGACTTTCATTCCTCCTCCACTTCATTTGAGCTTCCATGAGTTACCGTACCCAGAATGCCCAAATCTTATACCCACTGTCCTCATGGAAGGAAACTCATTGAACATTTTTGGAACTAGTCCTCAAAGGAGAAACAGATGAATACACCTTTCCATTTACAAATGTACTTAAATGTTCTGTTGTTAGCTTAGAATTGATTGTGGACCCATTTTCATCCTAAGACCTGGCATTTCTAAGCATTCTTATTGCCCAGGGAAAAGAAAATTTTATTAAAAATTGTTTCCATGTTCAGAGAGTGAAGCATAAGCGAATGCAACAAATGAGGATTAAAATTCATTTCAGATTAAAAGATTTTGGACCAATTATCTTCTACAGAAAGAAAGGAGATCTGGAATAAGGAATAGGAGTGGGTGACAAGGAGGCCTCAGGGCCTGATGGTCTGACAGAACACATGGGGATTTCTTTCCAGTAATGGAGGTCGTGGTTGATTTTGTTGTCATAGATATACCCATAACCACAATGATGAAAAGCTGCATTTTATACTACTGTGAGTTCACAAAATACATCCACAGTGATTTGTTTAATCCTCACAAAAACTCTATGGGGCAAGTATTATTATTATTTTTGTCCTCCCGTTAGAGTTTAGAAAACTGAGAATCAAAGCTACATCTGCCGTAAAAAAAAGAGACTTGGCAAAAATCATTTGGACTTTGGGCACCTACACTTGCCTCACCCCCCATGCCTAGTTTTTCTGACTTCCTTAAAATCCGGATCCTGGCTTCTCACATGGCTTCTGTGCCAGTCTGCAACAGGTTATGACTCTGTGATTCAGGGGTCCAGACTATGCTATCAAAATGAGACTCTCCACCCTGGCACAGTGGCAGTGGAGATGGCAACACTGGGACATTGGAGCCAAGAGATGTCTGAGCAGGGTCCCGGCAGGTTCCCAGCAGTGGGTGCCACTGGAGGGAGGAATGACCAGCACTTTCCGCACCGCAGCCTATCCTGTATTCAGTTTTGCACACTTAGGGAAGGATGCTAATATTGAAATTTATGTCTGTGCTTTCCTTTTCCCCCTTTTTTATTGGTGTGTGCAGGAATTCTGTAGGATGGTAACCATAGTAACAGCAGAATAAGAGAAATGAGATTTCACCTCAAAAATGCGTATCATAGGTTGTTTACTCAAAGTGGCAGATCTGCTCATGCTCATAGATGAAGACAAAGCCTTCTAACGTGGCTTCCTGTTGGCTTTATTGTTGTTCTACCATGTACAGAGCTACCTTTACATTATGCATGTGTGTGTGTTTTCTATTAATAATGTTCAAAAGGAAATTTTACTTTTGGGGCTTGAAACCTATGAATCTTCTTTATGAAATGAATTAGCAATGTTTTGTTCTGACACATAAGTAAACCTTGTAAACGCATAAAACATGCTGTGGGAAGACTGCTTTTGTTTTTCCCCCTGTCGATCATACTTGATGACTATAAGAATGGTAATCAGATCATCTACTCTTCCATTCTCACACCCCTGGCACCTAGGCTACCCGGCAAATCACCAGTAACAACCAGGGTCTCTAGTCACAAAACAGTCTGCGGGATGATTTCTCCAGGTTCCAGGGAGACTGAGAGATGTTTAGAGCAGGAATAATGGAGTGAACAAAAGGGACTTTGTTCTTTGCATACGCCTTTACTTTTAAGTCATCAAGGGGCAGATGATGTCTGAAAAATAACTTGGGATAGCGCATAAGAACTGGAAAGTTTATAAGAACTGAGACTAAAATTTTTCTAGGTTTCCCCTCCTTCCCTTTCCAGGAATGCTTTGTATTCACATTCTGAACGGACTGCTCCACGCTGGCCCAGAGGGCAGGCACTGCCCCTGTCCACCAGTAGTGATGATGAGATACGTGCTCAAGGGCATGTATTCAATTACATTTAAGCTGAAGTAACACGAGTTAATGGCTAAACACAGACTCTGCAACCAGCAAGTTTAGAACTATGGTTCCTCTACTTATGAGTCCAGCTATGTGATTTCAGATGATTAGTTTATCATCCTAAAGTGAAGAAATAAGTGAGGTTTAAATGAGATAATGTACATGGAGTGTCTGGCGTGTACTGAGAACAAAAGGAAGTGAAACACTGCTTAAATAAAAGTGCCATGAAAATCCAAAGAAGATAGTGACTAGCTGGCTGGTGGGGGTAGAAGAGGAAGAGATTAGCCTTCCCTGAGGAGGAGATGTTTGAACCAGAGAAACACTTTAGGAGAGAGAGAAGTACAACGGAAACAGGGGGACATATTGGGAAACCACCTGGAATCTTGGCTTCTGCCTCTTGCTATGGATTTGGAAAGACAAACGGACCAAGCAAATATGATCTTTTTGAGGATCATGGAGCAGTCTGCATAAAGGAACTGGGGGGGCATGGAAGAAGCAGGGAAGATTTTATTTATAGTGGGATATGGACATGTGAAAATAAGAAAGGAGTTCTAAGCAGGGAAAATATTATAAACAAAGAGGGATGGGAACACAAGAGGATGAATGAGGAATATGTGGCAGGCAAGGTTTTGAGGCATGGAGGGTATAAGCAAGCAACAGAGGGGGATGGTGCCTATCTGTTGCATGAGTGAATGAATGCGTGGGAAATACAGGCTGGGACCAGATGGTTCAGGGACATGGATGCTGAACTAAAAGATTCAGATGTGATACTACAGGAGGCACTTATGTGAAAGCATTTTGTAAAATAATTGATACCAATTATAGCTACTATTGTCTATATCATTTCATGATAATGAGAAGCTGTTAAATTTGTTGAGCAAAATAATACAAGCCTCACTATATGCTATAGCAGTGCTACCTAACAGAAATATATTTAAGATCATATGTGCAATTTAAAATTTTCTAGTTTGCATGAAAATATGAAATTAATTTTAATATATATCAGAATATCATATCATTTCAACATGTAATCAAAATTTAAATTATTATTGAGATATTTTACATTATTCTTTCAGTATTAAGTATTCAATATCAGTATGAAGTCAATATCAATGCAGTATGTATTACCCTTACTGCATATCTCAGTTGGGACTAGCCACGTTTCCAGTGCTCAGTAGCCCCCTGTGAGTAGTGGCTCCCTATTGGATAGCACCGATCTCTATGGATACTGTAGAGAAGAGACCAGGAGAGATTACTCAGGCGATGACTGTGATAGCCCAGGAGAGAAGCTGAAAGGGGCTGAACTTGGATGACGGTGATAAGAACAAAGAACAAAAGACAGTTGCAAGAATTATTGCAGAAGTAAAATCATTAGCCTCTGAAAATTAACTTGACACTGAGGTTAAGGAAGAGGGAGGAGTCAATGCTGATCCCAGTGACTCCAAGACTGAAGGGTGGGGGCATCCGCAGGAGTAAGAACATGGCAGGAGCAGCCAACTTGGTCTGATGAGTTGGTTGGTGGGTTCAGTTTTGAAGGTGCCTGGAGAACAGCCAGGTAAAAAAGGCCAGCAGTCTCTTGAAATGCAAGAGCTCCAGAGAGAGGAGATGGCTCCTGAGAGCTAGATCAGAAGGTCATCACATGGAGGAGATACTAAAACTCTGCTACTGGGTGTATTTCAGAGGTAGGGAGCTTTAGGGAAGAAGAGGTGAACCAAAAATCAAAAATCCCACCCACTCTTGGAGGTGCAGGTGAGGGAAGAAGAGAAGATGGGGAAGGAGCAATCAAAGAAGGCCAAGGAGACCTGAGAAAGCCCTGTGTCCAAGGTGGAGCACATTCCACGAAAGTAGGGGTCAGATTCTGCAGAGACTGGGGAGGATAAGTACCAAGACTTGAGAGGGTTTTTAAGAAGGTCATTGGTAACCTTTGGGAATCTAGGACATAGTTGGAACAGTAGACAACTATAAAGGGTTAAAGAGCATGTGGAAAGTGAAGTGCAGCAGTGCACATATATTACTTTTTTAATATAGTTGAAGAATAAATAAATAAGCAATAAAGAATTGCTTAAAGGAGAAAGTGAAGGTTTGATGCTTTGTCTTTTAGGATTAGTGAGATTTGCCCCTCTTCACAGACTCAGGAGAAGGATCTGGTGGGAAGGAGGGGTGAAAGAGTGATGATGGATGGATGAAGGGCCTCAAAGAGGCAGGACTAATGATGCAAATGGAGGGAACAGGTGAAATCTACATCATCCTGTAAGACAGAAAAGGAAGGGATAGAGGGTAGGTTAAGATATAGTCATTTTAAATTGGAAAGTAAGAAATTTGAGGGCTCTCACAAGTCATACACCCTTTAAATTAGTGGATATGGTAGTTAAAAATGAATGTGAAAGCAGAATAGATTTTCATAGAATTTACATAAGAACCAGAACCATATCTTGAATATTTATTATTATACAATATTTATTAAGCTCTTCTGCGCTAACTGGATGAGGTTCCAAATGGAAAGCGCAGCCAACACAAGAGTTAGCATATGCCAGGCAAAGCCTGAAGACAGAGCTATTGCCCAATACTCCTCATAAGGTACCATTTCTTTGGTAAATTCAGTATGGTCTAGGGTCTGATCATGCTCTAGGTTCAGGCATGCTCTAAATGAATCCATTTCAGAGATAACCAGTTGGCAGCTGAAACATTGTCCCAAAAATGAGTCAGTAAACAATTTGGGGCAAGTCAGTCTCCTCTTTGCCCAGGGAAGGTCCAGATTCAAGAATGTTACTATCCTGTTTCTATTATAGGAACTTTGAGGCTGTTTCCTGTTAACTTCTTGTAAATAAGAAAAGGGAAACAGTTACTTAACCAAACATTAAATGCAAAAGCAATATTTAGAAATAAAATCCAATGCATTGTGTCATGGTTATTCAAGTGTTCCTATAGTTCTCATCTGTTGGTTTAGAACTTATGCTAGGACAAAAAAAGAATTTTTAATTGTTTTAAAATAAATTAAATCCTGCTGAATCAGCACATACAAAAGGAAGGAAAGAAACATTCAAATCCAGTTACTTTTGACCACACAAGCAGTCCAACACTGGCACACACTTTCACACATAAACACATGTCTTCTTAGAATATAGACCTAATTTTTGTATGACTTTTGAATGAGAATATTTGTTAAAAATGTGAGAGTAAAATTGTGGATTGTAAATTGGTAAGCAAAAAAAAATTTTTAATTGGAAACTTTGTATTTTGTGTTCTGTGCTGGTTATTTTAATTTGGATGGGAAAACTTTTTATTGATTATTTTGGACAGAGTATTAAAGTGTTTAATTTGGATGATACAAACACAGACTACAATGGAAATCACTTTTAAATGTAAAAGAATTATAATTCTATACTTTTCCTCATTTTTGCCTCTAAATGAAAATACCTAGAAAAGAACGTAAATATAAAGCAGCTAGAACATACCGTGATCTACAAGAGGAGATGTATACCTGCGCACACACTACAGATCACTGAAAGTTTGGCTGGAAGGGATCATTTTTCTATCCCACTGCCCCCCAGCTGTATATTCCGTAGGGGAAGTAGAGTTCTGCCAGAATTCCTAGCTAACGGACTGCTGATGTAAAAGGTAAATCTATGAAGTCAGGATAGAAATGAAACACCAGTGCTGCATATCTGAGTCTCTGGTGCAATCTAAACCCTAGGTTATCTTCCAGAGCCACAGCTGGAGTGAAGCCCTGGGCCCTGCTCTCTGGGGTCTGCTTTCTTGGATCTGAGCACCCACAGGCATAAATCCAGGGCCCCTGGGATTTAGATACCAATCTTAACAGGAACGAGTTCCAAATGAACTCAGCATGTAAACGAACTCTTATGTAAGTTCTGCAAACCCTGGAGGGGTCATCCCACACGGAGCAGTAGGACGAGGCATGAAGAGGACCAAGTATGGATGGCTGTGGCTATTTAAACTGCAGCTCCATACAAATGCCTTAAAATAGGAGGTGGGACCCCAAAAGGAAACATGTGAGAGGAGGAGACAGTGAATTCCAGAGAGTAGTGCTTAGATAGAAGAGGCTCAGTTTTTTATATTATACATTATTCTATCTGGAAAAAGAATTAGAGCAGGATTTTTGGCAAAACATTCAGTTTTTCCCCGCTTGTTTTTCTGGTCATTGCTATTACGTCTTAAACATATGGAGAATTATTTTTTTTATTTTAGTGGCTTTAGGTCTTTAGGCCCTTTTGTGGTTTTCTATGAACCTGGTGGAGAGTGGAGAACTCAAAAAAAAAAAATTTTTTTTTTAAGGCTGCCTAATGTGACCAGGGGGAATTCTTGGATCTGAGTATGCAGGGGCTGATTTTCAGATATTCTGCCAGAGGTCAAGCAGAATTAATGTCCCCATGTGTCTGCCACACCCTCTGATTTCTCTGGAGAGGAATCATTATTTATTTGTAAATCTCTTATCACTCTACTGGGGTGAGCTTCCACGTAAAAGTCGCTTGGTAGTTTAGAAGCAAAAGGAAATCCCTAAAAGGATGAGGGAATGTTGATCACTCATTTAGGGGGTAAAATAATTAAGAGAAGAAGGATAGGCAGGAATGCCTAGTTTCTCAAGAAAAAGAAAGTAGACTGGTAGAAAGGTTAAAAGTGGGACTGATCATAAAATCGTAGACACTATCTGAAGATTAGCTACAAAACCTCCTAACCAGGGCTTGGTGATGAGGCAGACACCAAGCTCTTGGTGCAAGTCCTTCTCCAGCCCCCACACTCTCTTGTAGGGTGGTGCACACTTTTTTTTTAAAGACTCTCCTGAGAAGCATATATTAATATTCTGGGCCACAGTGTGAGGGGTGGCAGGAAAAGAAAAAGCTTAGGGCATCAGCAGTGAGGAAGCTGTAAACTGCACAACTATGTGCACACAACCACATGGAAAGTAAGAGTGAGCTGATCCTCCACAAAAACTGCTCATCTCCAAATTATCCCAGTGGACCAGAGGGTTATATCTACCTGGATTTGGGGAGCAGGATATTTGTCATGGTACTATGGTACCACATATGTCACATACATGGTGCTACGTTACATCATCATCTATGGTCTTCAACAGGCCAGCTTCCCTATCCTCACCCTTCTCAATGCCTAGAGTTGAGTAACCTGTGGTTTATTCCCACCTCAGGTTCTGAGTTCCATCTTACTACTGACATGTGGGGATGAAAGAGCCCAAGGGCAATTATCTGGACCTTGTGCCCCTACTCTGGTGACCATTAAACTGATTTATTAAACATTTACTGAGGCACACTAGATGGTGAGGGCACAAAGGTAAGAGAGGATGTAGTTGAGGATTTGAACTGAAATAAAAAGGATGAATAGACCCTGGGCTCTATCCTGAGTTACATGCAGCACCTGCTGTGGAATTTGCGGAGCACAGTGCAAGTGAACATTCAGGGACCCTTGTTCAGAAAGTACAAAGGATTTCAAGACAGTGACAATATAGCAGTAAACTATGTGGGGCCCCTTCCAAACGTGAACACTGTGACTGCACACTGTGCTGTGTGCCCAGGAAGCCAGCCCTGGTTATACGGCATTGATCTCTCTGCCTTAAATCCAGTCTCCCAAAAACTCAGAACATTTTCCCAGCTGCCACTCATCCTCAGTGGAGACCCTGGATCCTGCTAAGTGCTGGCAGACTTTGCTGCCTGCCTGGAACTTTGCTGCATGCTCTGGACTCTCAACACACTGCTTCAATGCAGCTGGGGCTCCCTGATACCACACTCCTACTGGAACTACCCTGCAATCTGTTGCCATGTGTCTTGACACCCTATGCAGCCCAATCAGCTGGACCTCTTGTCATGGTCAGATGGACTTTCTCTCTTCCCTTGACCATCTGACACCCCCCTGAGGGGATGAAAGCGTAGGTTACAGTTCAGGTCTTGGATCTTTCAGATTCTTAGTCAGGCTCCTGGAGGTGAGAGAGAGAGATCGTGCCATCATTCCCTATGCTGAAAAGAAAATGTCCCAGGATCCAAACCTTAAGCCGACCAGATGAAAAGCAGGGTGACAGCCTTCTTGGCTCTTTTATACTGACCACTCTTCCAAGGAAAGTACATCAAAGAAAATAGCATTGTTCCCTAAAGGTCCACAGGGAGTTTTGGTACGTACATGGTCATGTCACTTAGAATTTTCCCTTTCTACTCTTGAAAATCATCCAAAATTGCACTCAATTTTTGGCAAAATTAGGAGAAGAAATTCTAAAATCTTTGTAGGGGTTGCCAAAAGCAATCAAGTTCACTCAGGAGCTGCCTGGAGGAAACTGGAGAGAAGCCAAGCAGAGATTTCTATGATAAGAACTTTTGGCTGTGGGAGGTCTCCGAAAATAATGACAAAAACACACTTTCTGAAGTCAAAGGGCCCATTCCAAGGGGACCCTGCCTGCCACAGTGGGAAGGAGCTCACCTGGTTTATTTCAGAGAAGCAAAGGAGAACGAACTACAGGACAAAGCATGGAGACTAGCCACATATACAGGAAGCCGCCTGCCTTTGTGGCAGCCAAGAAGAGAGCTGTAGGTTTGTGAATCTCAGTTAGCATGCATGATTACCCTTGCCCCTTTCTGCCATCAATTAAAAAAAAGATAGAAAATCTACAGTGTCTATTTTTCATATATGAAATACAGGAAGCTATCAAAGGGATCTTCCCAAATCCCCAAGATGCTTCCACAGGAACACTTCACCAAACCTTTAAAAGGAATATAATTGCAATGCTATTTAAGCTGTTCCAGGGGAAGACAATAAAAAGAACATTTCTAAATTCTCTTAATACAGTAAGTATAATATTAGTATATAAATATGATAAAAAAAAAGAGTACACACAAAAAATTCCCAAACTGTAGATCAATAGATCAATATCACCTATGGATGTCAATGTAAAAATCCTAAATAAAATATTAGTAAATGGAATCCAACAGTATATTAAGGAATAATGATGAAAGGATGGTCTAATATTTAGAATTACATTATATCATTCACTATACTTGTAGTTCCAAGAAAATTAAAACATCCGATCATCATCATTTTGAATTTTTTTAAAAAGAACGTTCCATGAAATGAGAAGTCAAGATACTGCCTTTGCACGATAAACCCTATCTCTCTTAGTGCAAAAGTCAACATCACAGCTAGGAACTGAGAAGATGGGAATCAGACATGGGAGACACAGTTTACATTGTCTTCATGATGTTTAAATCACATGAATGAATTGTCTATTAAAAAATGTGTTACAAAAAAAGACCTTATCATCAGGCCTTCATTCCACTGCTTACAACCCCATTTTCACCTCTGGAGACCCCTTCTACACGTGAGGGGTCTTAAATCCTCTGCATCATCTGCTTCAGAAGAGAAGAGAAGAGAGACTTCAAGAAGGTAAGTCCAAAAGGAATCAAGAAGCCAAGGAGATCAACAGGAGCACACTGCCTGTGGACCCCAGAGCTTTTAGCCTTGCCCCTCTCCCATCATGCTTTACCCCCAGCTCTTTGGTCCAGGGATGTCCATGCTCCGAGAGATGGAGTGAAGGAGGGAAGGTGTCTCTATGTGAAGTTGGGGTGAGTAAGGTGGGGGGTGAGCTTTGAGACCTCCGATGTCACTAGTACCTGTCTGCTCAGTCCTGCTTTCCTTAACAATTCAGAGCCAGTGGTACCATTCAAAACCTGATGGAAGAACTCATCACAACTAGATGAGTTTTCTTAATAGAGAAAGGACATAAGAACTTTTAGAGCCCCAAACCACTGAAGGAGTGGAAGGGGGAAAAGAATTAAAACTTCTCATCTCCAGGCCTATTATAATTAATAAGATTTGAAAATCACAAGGATTCCAGTGTAAAAACATATCAATAAAGTTGCCACATGGACCAACTCTTCTCATTTACTTGAATCAATATCTTATGTAAAATGACTGCATGCCTAAAATATCAAGTTTAAGAATTTACTAAATTACATGGAAGAACTACAAATATTTCAAAATGTGTCAAGAGTATCTCATCCACATTTTACTTCTACGTCTCCTTTACATGATATACCTTTTGAGGGGAGACAAATAGTAAAAAAAATTCTGGATAGCTTTAAAAGTCTGTGGATCCAATACTATAGTGAATAGAAGTGGTGAGAGTGGGCATCCAGACAAGAAAAAGAAATAAAGGGGATCCAAACTGGAAAAGAAGAGGTAAACTTGTCACTATATGCAGATGACATGATATATATAGAAAACCCTAAAGGCTCCACATAAAAACTACTAGAGCTGATAAAAGAATTCGGCAAGATAGCAGGATACAAGATTAACATACAGAAACCAGTTGTATTTATTTACACTAACAGTGAAATATCAGAAAAGGAAAGCATAGAAACAATTCCTTTTAAAATCTCATCCAAAAAAATAAAATACTTAGGAGTAAATCTCAAGGAAGTGAAAGACTTATACACGGAGAACTACAAAACATTGACTAAGGAAATTAGATGACTTAAAGAAATGGAAAGATACCCCATGTTTTTGGATTGGAAGAATTAATATTGTTAAAATGGCCATATTACCCAAAGCAATCTACAGATTTAATGTGATCCCAATCAAATTACCCAGGACATTTTTCACAGAACTGAACAAATAATCCTAAAATTTACATGGAATCACAAAAGACCCAGAACTGCCAAAGCAATACTGAAGAAAAACAATGAAGCTGGAGGAATAACCCTCCCAGACTTCAGACAATACTACAGAGCTACAGTAGTAAAAACTGCATAGTATTGATACAAAAACAGACATATAGATCAATGGTACAGAATAGAGAGCCCAGAAATAAACCCAAAAACTTTTGGTTAATTAATCTTTAAAAAAGGAGGCAAGAATATATAAAGTAAACTCAAAATGGTTTAAAGACTTAAACATAAGACAAGACACTATAACCCTTTTAGAAGAAAACATAGGCAAAACATGATCTGACATAAATCTTAGCAATGTTCTCCTAGGGCAGTATACCCAGGCAACAGAAATAAAAGCAAAAATATCAAACGAGACCCAATTAAACTTATAAGCTTTTGCATAGCAAAGGAAACCATAAGAAAAACAAAAAGACAACCTATGGAATAAGAGAAAATATTTGCAAAAAGTGAGACTGACAAGGGCTTAATCTCCAGAATATATAAACAGCTCACATGACTTAATAAGAAAAAAACAAACAACCCAATCCAAAAATGGGCAGAAGACCTAAACAAGCAATTCTCCAATGAAGACATACAAATGGCCAATAGGCACATGAAAAAAATGCTCAGTATCACTAATTATCAGAGAAATGCAAATCAAAACTACAATTAGGTATCACCTCACACCAGTCAGAATGGCCATCATTCCAAAGTCTACAAATAATGCTACAGAGGATGTGGAGAAAAGGGAACCCTCCTACTGTTGGTGGGAATGCAGTTTGATGCAGCCATTGTGGAAAACAGCATGGAGATTTCTCAAAAGACTGAAAATAGACTTACCATTCCACTCCTGGGTATATATCCAGAGGGAACTCTAATTTGAAAAGATACATGCATCCCCAATGTTCATAGCAGCACTATTTACAAGACATGGAAACAACTTAAATGTCCATCAATAGATGACTAGATAAAGAATCTGTAGTATATTCATATAATGGAATACTACTCAGCTTTAAAAAAGAATAAAATAATGCCATTTGCAGCAACATAGATGGACCTGGAGATTGTCATCATAAGTGAAGTAGGCCAGAAAGAGAAAGAAAAATACCATATGACATCACTTATATGTGGAATCAAAAAAAAAAAAAAAGACAAATGAACTTATTTACAAAACAGAAACAGACTCACAGACATAAAAAACAAACTTATGGTTACCAGTGGCAGAAGAGGGTAAGAAGGGATAAATTGGGAGTTCGAGATTTGCAGGTACTAAGTACTATATACAAAACAGACAAACAAGTTCATACTGTATAGCACAGGGAACTATATTCAATATCTTGTAGTAACCTATAATGAAAAAAATATGAAAACAAATGTATGTATCTATATGTATGACTGAACTATTATATTGCACACCAGAAAATGACACAACATTATAAACTGACTATACTTCAATTAAAAAACAAAACCAAACAAAAAAAGTCTGTGGATCATCAATTTTAAAACCTTGTTCTTTAGTTAAGAAAGGCCATTACAACTGAACATAAAATGTATGAAATGGTAAATTAGAGTGGCAGTTATAGTGATTCAGACTTTTTCAGCTTAATCTCAGCCAAGAACAGTTTATCAACAATTAATTAAGCATCACCACTTACCGGAGATTGTTTTCCATCCTACTTTAGGATAAGAAGGGCATCTAAGGGAGCAGAATCAATCTTCCAAAACCAATCAGGAGTAAGAGTGAGAACAAACGACTGGTTCCTGTCCTTTGATCAGATGGTGGAGATGTCCCACGCTTTTGTTTTGATCACAGTGAGCACATTTTCACAGAATTTAATGACTTCCACCTCTTTGAAGTCAACACCTCAATTCTGCGATCACTTCAATCTCTCTGTAAAACCGAGGTTGAAAGTATCCCTGTGGTTCCACATGTATCCAGATCATCAGGACTCAAAGTGCATCCAATGTGCTTCCTGTATTCCATGTACATTTCCCTATGGGCAGGTAATAAATACCGTCCAACAAACTAAAACCCGTATGGAGACTTGGCTCTGTGAAGAATGAGCTGAGCATGTCTTCCAGATCTTCTCCATTCCTCAGCTTGGACCACAGCCAGCTCATGAGCTGCCCGTCAAGAGGGGACATACCTGGGGTGGGAAAGATGGCAGATGGCACACTGGGCAAGCTGTCAGCTGCCTTTTGGATCTTAAATCTGTTCAGTGTTCATGAGATGCAAACAACTGCTGTTTTTGGGTTTGAGAGGGTGGCAGGGAGAAGGAACAAGAAAGGCAGGATCCTCTTTTATCCCCATTTGCGAAGAATGACTGATTCATTCTGCCTATGACACACATTGCAGCAGAGAGAGGATCACAGGAGTGTAAACACCTAAGAGACTAAATGGACAGATGCAATTTAAAGGAGAGCTTTGCTGACCACGCCATTGACAGGACATCTATTCTGGGTGAGAAGAGTGGCTTGAAAGAGGCTCCTCCATCTGGGCAAATACATCACTGGCAGCAACCCTCCAAAGCCCCTTAATCAGGAAAGTCTGGCTCCAGGAGAGGGTTTCCAGATGACCCTGGTGTGGCTTAGATTGAGTCCCTAGCAGCAGAGCCTGAGCCAAGTAATTTTGCAAGTGATTTATGAGGCATGTTCGTTCTTAAGAGACAAACTTGTAAGGAAGTGAGGAAAGAGGGAGATGCGGGGAGAGAGAGAAAATAAGGATGTAGTTCAACTGAAATGTAACCTCGACCTGGTCACCTGGGGAGCTCTAGAGTGAAAACAGCAGGCACTACAGGGTTCTTTCACCCTGCAGAAAAGACGCTGGGTTTTCGTACCCCTGTCTCAATCAGTCATCAGTTACCACCCCGAGAGGAGGGAAGCATGTAACCATTCAGGCAGGCTTATTGCCCTCCAATAAAGGCAATTTTCTAGTGAAGGGTACAAGTGTGAGCCCACAGCAGCCCACACTTTTGGAGTGAGAAGGGTGGGATGTGTGCAGAGTTACAGACGTGGACAGGGCATCAGAAGCTGCTACTACACAGTGGCGCATCCTAGGCTGCAAGGTCAACCACTTAGTCTTTGAGCTGATATCCTTTCTAAATGATCTATCTTCATAAGCAGTGGCTCTTCATTCAGTGCTTGAAGTCGGGTGCCTTATATCTTGTATTCAGGAGACACTTATGAATTTCAACTTCCCATTATGCACAGTGATACTCTCTTTCATGGACACACTAGCCCCTCACCAGCTCCCATGCCCTTATCCTCTTTTCTGATCCCCAACCTCCAATCATATTTGCTTTTCCACATTCTTCTGTACTCATGGGACTTCCCATGCCCTGTCCCCACTGCTCCTCACTGGTGGCATCCATGCTTTATAGATCGAAGCACAAATAACAAGAGCCCAGAACTTTTCCCTCAGACAACAAGGAGACTCCTTGCAAAGAGTATGGATCTCCACAAAATTAACGGAGCTTGGTCTCTGGGTTCTGAACTGCCGATTTATACATATCCAGGTGTACTGGAGACCTGTAAGTAATTTTGTGTGGCTGGAGCCTCGGCTGAGGGAAAGTCAGAGGGGAGGCAGGAATGATGAGCAGAGAGCCTGATGGTGGAGGGCCTTGTATGTCCTTATTCAAGGGCCTTATCCATGGAAGTGTAGAATGTCTGTGTCAGAACAGCTCTGCATTTCATAGGTGAGAATCATGTCACCTAGGAAGGCTAAGTGACACAACTGACCAGTGACAGAAATGAGACTAGAGTGCAGGCTTCCTTGCTTCATCCTGGTGTCCCCCTCAATAAGTGGCCCTGTAAAAGGCCAGGACTAGTGCTTTATTTCATGAATGGGTAAGTCTTACACTTCTCTAAATAAATCAGAATTCCCAACACCTCACCTTCAGCCACTCTCATTTAAATGCCAGCCACAAGTATCTACTGATAGCAATTCCTGATTTTGCCCACGGGTTATTCAAGATTTCATTACTGTTAGCTTATTTGCATATAGAATACCTGTTTTATGCATGGCCTTGTTCTGGCCATAATTTCAGCTTTGGGACACTCTATGTGTAGAACAATAGCAGGATATGTTCCATAATTTGTTATTTTTTTGCAGACACTTAACTTTCTAACGAAGTGATTCAAAACAGCCCACTTTGGAGAGCTGTACAAAGAAGCAACTCTCAAGTTGGCAGTTGGGCATAAGTACAAATGTTCACACCTCACGATTACACATCCTTGAAAAAGTTTCTGAGAAGAATCCACTCCAAATTGTCCAAGTAGAGTTGTCTATTTTCTCTTCTAATTCAAATACATTTTCCCATTTCACAGAAGGGAATTTTCTCTATAACTTTTCATCTGCAGTTGAACAGGGCTGTCTGCAACCAGCTACGCACAACTAAGCACTAATTTCAGTGTTTTTCCACTTTATGCCTTTTGGAAATTGGGGAGGTGGCAGGGGGAGAGGGCGATCCTTTGTTGAGCACCTGCTATACATCTGGTACTAACTAAATGACTTGCATATTAGTAATCTCATTTGATCTTTGGGACAATTCAGTGAGGTAGAGTCATTATTCTGATTTTATAGTTAAGGATAGAGCCTCAGAGAGGTTAAACAGTTAATCACAGATCCCAGAACACCAGGATTCACAGTGGGGCTGGCCTTCCTCCAAGGCTCTAATTTCCCTCCTACAATGCTTTCTTCTCTCCATACTTGTCTCCCTGACAGAATGCTTCAAAATTTTATTTGGTATAAACCTGTGATGAGTAAATACCAAACATTATCACCTTCATCCAAAAGTTTCCATCTTCCGTTCTGCATGAGAAGAAATGAAACCTATTTTCCCAACCTTACAGATTAATTTTGATGAGACGATCAACAAGAAAGTCCTAGAAAATAATAAACAGCTACACAAACAGGAAGCATTAGTCCATGTGTGGTATACTGTGGTGGCTGGGAGCAGAAAATAGATGCTGGAAGGGCTCAAAAATTTTGCAGGTTTGGCAGACACGGGAAGTCTGGGAAGTGAATAAATTCCCCTCTCCCCTCTCCAGGGCTGCTGAATATCAACAGAAGTGGAAGAAGCTTCAGGATGACCCCTCAAAATCTCGGGTTAGTTCAGGGGTGGTGTAGAACTAGCAGACCTAAGAGCCCCTAAGGGACCCTTCAGAATGATCTTTAGACAGTTAAGTGCCTGAGGAAAATAATAACTCCTTGATGAAAACTGTTAGTGCTCCTATGTTAGTGCTCGCTGGGAAGGACATATGGTGACTAGATGTGGGTTAGCTCACTGCTTCCTCTCATTTCAGATAAAGGACCTACGGGCTCTGGGAGCTTTCTTCCAGCCTGAAGTCCTTCCCCACCACATGAGCCAGAGCCAGCAGCCAAGCCCAGCCCCAGCCAAGCCCAGCACAGTGCCGACTCCAGCCCAGGCAGGTTTCCTTGGAAGTGGTCCTTCTCAACAGTGGAGAGAAACCTCCCACCACAGCACACATATGTCCTTTCCTCAGTCACTCGGCACAGCTCTCAAAACTGTTTTAACCAGATTATGGTCCCCTAATCTGGTTCTCAGTCAATGATGTCCTGTTACCACCCTACCCTCAGTCCGTGCTCACCATCTCCACAGGGACATTCCTGCTACACCCAGGGAGCACTTTATTGTGCATGAGAGTTAAAACTAACAATTGAGAGTTAACTGTGCAGCAACATACCAAAGGGTGCCAGCAACTCAGTAAGGCTCCTTTATTAGTAGCCTTTAAGTATTTACCTGGGTTTCCCTATGTATGACTGAAACATTATGCTGTATAGCAGAAATTGATACAACATTGTAAACTGACTATGCTTCAACAAAAAAGAATAGTGGAAGTCATTTACACACACCCATTTCCTCCAACATCTGGATCATAATAGTACAAAAGTCAGGAACAATATCAACAGTGAACATCATCTGAACTCTAGTTTCCCAATCTTTTTACCAGGGCAGTTTTGCCACATTATTTTGCTATTGTACAATCTCCTGTATGGTTTCTCCAAGTCAGAAAATCTTTGATGGGATTTTATGTTTGTTTTATTTTTCTGTAATAATCATTAACGAAGAGGCTCCTTCAGGCATGCCAACTTTAGATGGAACTAGCTAGATATCTGCCAATGAAAAATGCTTGACGGAACATTAAATAAGTGTTTTCAGTAATAAGCAAATGTTACCACTCCAATTTCTCTAAGCTCAGTAAGCACAGTTTCAAGATATGCTACACTCAGGCAAGAAGAACAATTACTTCTTAGATAGACTAGGGTCAGTGAGAATATCTGTTACGAGTTTTTCCCAAAATGAAGAAGCTATAAAAAATCGGCAGAAAAAATTGGTAAATTTCACGTATGGCATTCGAGAAAGAATAGAAAACAAATCATTCACTATTATCTAGTCATGGGGTCTAGACAAGCATTTCCTAAAACTGTTTTGAGAAAAACTACTGTGTACTACTACGTTTGGAAATTTAGCACAAAACAAAATCAAATGGGTTCCTTTATTGCAGGACTTCTCAGAGCCTTTGTGAACTGTTAAATCACCAAAACAGAATTATAAGCATGAATGTTTCACAAGCATACTTAATCACAGAGCCCTATCTGTAAGACATGATTTTTTTTTTAATTTAAAAATTTTAAATTGTGGTTAAAAACACATAACATGAAATCCACCATCTGAAACATTTTAAAGCGTATGGTTCAGGGGTATTAAGTATATTCACATTGTTGTGCAACAGATATCCAGAACTCTCTCATTTTGCAAAACTGAAATGCTATATCCATTGAACAATTTCCCCCTTTCCCCCTCCCCCCAGCCCCTGGCAATCTTTCTACTTTTGTAAGCTTTTCAATATACCAAAAAACAAGAGTTTTCAAGTAATATGCCAAGAAATTCTGGTTTAGTTAAAAGATCAAAATCATCAGGACAGAGGTTGGAGATGGTTAACCAAAAATATTTAGTGGTTTTCTTTGATGATAATGGGTCACATCTTTTTGACTCTCTCTCTGTATCATTATCCCATACATCTCTATTGATTATCATTATTCCCATGAATTTCAGAGAATAAAAACTGGGAAATATTGTTGAGATGTTATTAGAAGCAATGGTTTCCATTTGTACTAAGAACTTAAAGAGTGCAAGCTTCTAGCTTACAAGGGGTGTTTTATGTGTAAAGAAGAATTCCCAGGGAAGAGTATCATTAAACTGACTGTATTGTGTCTCTTCTCATCTTAACACCCTGCAGTGACTCTCATGGCCTAAAACATGAAGTTCAAGCTTCTTTGCAAGGACTCTGTGTCCTCCATTATTTGGTCCCAGTTCATATTTCTAGTCTTTTTTCTCAATACTCAGTGCTTCAGTCATCCCACTATTCCCTGCACATTGTATGCTATCTTTAGATCCCTGTGCCTTTATCTCTTTTATGATTTTATCTGGGCATGTGCTTCTCCCATGTTCTCCACTCAGGAAGAACCTACCTTCTCTCTCTGCAACAGGAAAGAAAGCCTCTCCATAACACCTCGCTTGTGTTTTCTCAACATATATTTCATCCTGTTGTTATATCCCTTATTCTAGAGCCACACAGTCTTTGAAGTCAAGTATTATTTATTAATCTTTTAATTTACCTTAGCCCTAGTATAGTGCCTTTTCATAATAAACACTTAAATATCTGTCCAACTGAATTAAACTGAATCCCAGAATAGACCTTCTTTGAAGGTCTTTAGAAGCAGATTGAATTCTAATTGTTCAGGGATGACTTACATCTGTGACTTCCGGAAGGCAGGGGATGAGCTAAACTGGGCTGGAATGATTTTCTTGTACTGTGGTGAATTGGGGTAGAAGAAGAGGTCTTAGGATTTATTTTATATGACTCCTTGCTGAGTAGCTCCCATGTGCATCCTGGCTTGGGATGCTTTCTTGCTCCCTGATAGTGGCAAGTTTGAGGGAAGCGTGGTGATGAGCCTGTGGGCAAATAGTACACACTGAGAGAGAGAGAGAGAGAGAGAGAGAGAGAGAGAGAGGAGAGAGAGAGAGAATGAGAGAGAGATAGAGAGTGTGTGTGTGTGTGTGTGTGTGTGTGTGTGTGTGTGTGTGTGTGTCTAGGTGGGAGAAGGAGGATGTGTACATCATGCACCTTTATACTTTTCCCCCAATAAATGTTTTACTCTTTTTCTTGTTTCTTTTAGTGAATGGTGACTATGAATGGTGACTATCAAGGACCATTTTTCAGAAGAGTGTCAAACTCAATTTTTAAAATATATTTCCTTTAAGATTTATGTGCTTACCAATGCCAGGCACTATTCTAAATGCTTGGCATGGGTATCCAATCTAATCCCCACAAGGAACCCATGAGACAGAGACTGTTTCATTCTAATTTTACAAACAAACAACAAAAAAATGAGGCACAGAGTGGTTATGTAGTTTGCCCAAGGTCACCCAGGAGAGAAGGGATTTAAACCAGGCTGTTCTGACTCCAGAACTCAAGCTCCTTACCACTTGTGTGGATAGAAAGGCACAAAGTCAGCATTGAATAAACACCTGTTTTCTTGGCAAATAGTGGAAACTACTGATGAGACAGGAAGAAGATTATAAGAACCAAGCACAAGCGTGTTAAAGCTTTTATAATGTTAATTGACTTGCCTGCCATTTGCTTTTCAGTCTATAGTAGACACAAGTTTAAAAAAATGTGGGGTATATGGGTGTTCCACTGAAAAATCCAACTGGGAATAATCTGTTTAAAGAAAATCTTTATTGTCATTAAGAGAAAACTTTAGAAAGGCCAACCGTAAATTGCACGGGAAAATATTTTAACAGGTTGAAAAACTTATGTTTGAAAAAAGCATGTATTCCCTCCAGGTTTCTGGTTGTAGTTTTCACCACAGACAATATGTTGGTTGGATTTATATTTCACAGACTATGTCAGTATAATTCTGAGGCCATGTGTTTGAAAACGGTTCTCCATTTCACTGCCTCTAGTTCCACAAAGAATAAAATCTTAATTTTATTAAAATTACAGCTATTTGAAATTAGAAATACCTTTTATTAGGATCATTAATATTTGTTATTCATCTCCTGGAGGGTCTAATGAAGAAGGTTCCTGTAATGTCACATCAAATTTTATTTTGATCAGGCTCGAAATCCTCAGTCAAGGACTGGATTGTGATATTTTACAATGAAATTGCATTTTTTAATTAAAAAAAAGCCAGTGTCATAAAAAAAGGACTGTGTTAAATTAAAAGAGACATAAGGGGTAGTAACCAAATATAATGATACTGGTTTGAACAGACCAAAAAATGTACAGAAAAATATAGGGCCAACTGGTAAAATATGAATATGGACTTGACTTAGATGAAACGGAATTTTACCTAAATGAAACAGAAATCATTGGTTGAAAAAAAAATAAAAGATTATATAATAGTGGGCATATTAGGATAACGTTCTGATTAATTAAAAATGAATATTTGCAAATACTCAGACACAAAGGGATCTGGAAACATATGAAGGAGAATGCCACAGTGATGATTTCTGATAAGTAGGAATGTGATATTTTATTTTACTTTTGCTTGCTTGTATTTCCAATATTCTATAAAGCATCTGTAGTATTTAAATGTTATCAAAAATGGGATGAAGTAGCTTTTAAGGGCAGTACGTCATATTACCCATTTCATGGAAAGTGAGGCTGGATTTCTAAACATGTAGCTTCTTTCCACTTCTCACCTTTCCTTCTTGAAAGCATCTAAAATTCATCAGTGGCACAAGGCTGATCTACTTTGGTTTGCTCAGTCATAGTAACTGAAATAGTATACATTTACTAACTCTTGAATTTTACATTAAGTAAAATGTTTGACCAAAGTGTTAATGATACAACTTCAGTGTAAGATTTCTCATAGTATTGATACACACCTATTAATATAATTCAAATTCAAGGAATAAATCCAAATGGAAAGTATTACATGTGAAATTATGTGGCTTTTGATTCTATTAATAAAAATAAAATGTAGCCAGGAAAAATGAGGCACAGCGTGGTTATGTAACTTGCCGGAGGTCACCAGTAGAGAACCTTTTATTTGAGGTTGATCAAGGTTTTTATAAGCTATATACAATAATTGTCAAGACCAAAGATTTTGAAATCATTGTCTTGATTGTGATCCCTGGCACTGCCATATACAAACTAGGGTAAGCGACCTAAATATCTGTTTCCTCATGTGTAACATAAGAGTAATGATACCCACTTTGTATTGGTGATAAGGCTTAAATGAAACAACTTATAACTGTGTAGGGAGTACACTATAAGCACTAGAAGCATGTGCTTGCAATACGGAGGAGGAAGATAAGAAGACAAAAACAAGGAAGAAGCCACATTGCTGTTTCAACAGTGTACATTCTCATCTTGCAACTGAGTATTGTCATCATCAATAACTATTACCACTGCCATCAAAGATATTTATTAAGTATGTTCCATGGGATGCTCTGAACTGAATTACAAGGACTGTTCCAACCTCTAGAGTCTAAGAGACAAAAACATATAGAAAATATACCAAAAGTAAGCCAGCCCCTTGAAAAGTGACGTAGAGGCTGTTCCAGACACCAGGCATTGCAAATGCAAAGGCCCTAAGGTGGGGAGGGAGTGGAATAAAAACAAAAAGAAAAAAAAGAAAATATACCAAAAGTATACTCTCTGGAAAGAAATATTTAATTGTCACATTGTGTATAGCATAATGATCATGTATCAGGAATATGATGAATGAGAAAATCACGGGAATTCCATGTTTATAAAGAGAAATCGTCTTCTTATCGGTGAGGGATGTCTTTGTAGAAAAACTGAGACTTCTTGGACACACCAGAAACTGAGAAAGCTTCAACAAAGCAAAGGGTAGAAATAATCACTCTGTGAGCTGGGCTGGGAACGGGCAGGAAGGCAGTGTCTTGGAAGTGACATGGAGGCTGTACAGAAAAGGGTCCCACCAGAAACTAGATTATGGAAATGGGGGTTGGAATGAAATGGAAGAGATGGAAGAGCCAGAGGAATTGTAATAAGTAAAATAAAATTAAATTAAATTAAATTAAATTAAAAAAAATTGTAATAAAGACATGGTTCACGTCTGTACGTGTGGAGAGGTAGATAGTTAAGAACCGGGAGTCCAGGGCCAGGGTGCCTGGGTTCAGATTTCGCTTTGGGACTCACTAGCTGTGTGACCTTGGTCAAGTTCCCTATGCTCTTTGTCTCTCAGTTTCCTCATCTGTCCAACAGAGAACAATAGAGCTGTTATCAGAGTTCAGCAAATTAGTATTTGTAGAGCTGTTTGTGGTTGCACAGAGTGAGCACTAACAGTGCTGGATAAACATAACATGCTGAGACTGTTCCTGGCCAGGCATGGAGACGGTCACAGAGCTGAGTTGCTCCCTTGGCCAAGGTTAGTTTAAGTAGAGATATTACCAATTCTTTAAAATCCTGTCTTATACACAGTATCTTATATGAATGGGACCATGTGAGAAACAGAGGCTTACAAAGACTTAAGTCATTATTAAAGATAAGAAGATGAAGTTGGATTAACTCACTTGTGAAATAGTTCATTTCCACAAATTCAGAATTATCTTACAAGAGAGAAGTAGCATGAAATTACCAATAAAGGCCAGTCCTGGCTGAGACCACTCTAAGTGATCATTTTTCCTTTTCTTGCTTTTGAAAATATGGGGCCAGACACTAAGAACAGAGAGCAGAAAAAACTCAACAATACCCACTTTCTTCTTTTCTCCATATCTCCCCACTGGTCTTTTTCTTCAACAGTTCTTTCCTTTCAGAAAGAAGCACAAGACAACACAGGCTCCAACCTGGCATCTGACCCCACACAGCGCCCTCTCCTGGGGTTTGGGCATCCTCTGACCTTGGCATTTTAAATGCAGCCAACTACTTCCCTACACTTTTCCATAACTGTGCTATAATTGTGCTCAAAGGGAATGTTAGATTAGGGCTAAATGTTAATACATTATTCGTCTCACGTTTAGGATGGTAACTGCATCTCATTCATGTTCTGGAAGTTAAGAAATGTCACCCTTCTCCAACAACAACAAAAAGTGTGCTACATGGACTCAAGTCAAAGTTTCTCTAATAACCATTTTTCATGGACCTCTAGAAAACAAGTAACAGAACTTAACGCTTCCTATTATGGAACAGAGTTCTGTCACTGTTAAAGGTTAATTTAGAAAGGGGACCCATCATGAATCCCAGAGATCTCCAAGAGCTAAATTCCAGTGGGGTGAGCAGGAAAATGGGTGGGAGATGCATACTGTCAGTTCCTGGCTACCTCAGTCACACGGCCACCCCTTGGAGAAGATTTATGCAAAGTTTTATGAGTTATTTAAATCTGGTAAATAATATTAAGAATAGTTAATAAGCTATTTATTTGAGAAGGAAACTTTCACTAAGAAAACGCAGACACAAATAAGCAAATGAATCCCCCGGCACAGTGTTATAAAGCTACATCATCGGACATGCAGATTTCATGAGTCAGGCACAAAAGGTGGCAGGGGGTTAAAAAGACCCTGTCCTTTTTCTCCTTGCACAAAACACACTGCTGATGAGATGGGGATAGAACAAAGGTCAGCTTTGAGCCCGCCTGCATGGCAACGCTTCTCTGTTTCTACATAGCACTTTTAAGGATCTGCAGCAGCCATTTCTGAAATAAATCATCCATCAGCTCCAAAGCAGTGGGTGCTCACTTTATTTACTCCAGTGATGAGAGGCAGGATCAAAACATCAGTATGTCCACAGGGTAAAAGGTTTGATGTGAGTTCGTTAAACTGGAGTCTCCCTTGGAATGAATGACATGAGAGCTGAGTGAATCAAAGTTATCTTCCCTGGGAAGCACCTCCATGGCTGAAGGCCGGAAGCATTTTCACAAGTCCTCCCTACTTTGGGGAATTTGTCATCCTCCACGGAAAATGTTCCATGTTGAAACATGCCTCTACAACTCTCAGTCTGAGAGCAGATCTTCCCATCTTTGCTCTCAACTTGTGAGGTTGCAAGTGATGCGTCCATTTCACGGGCTTCCTATAATCCAAAGTCATCACTTGCCCCTCTTTGTTCCTGAAAACTTCAGGATGATCTGGCAGTAAATGCCAGCCAGCCTCTCGAGCTGAAGTTATTGGCAAAAGTTTCCATTCTCACCCCATTCCTGTAGAAGGTGGAAAGTTAAAAGCTGCATTTCTAGACTCCCTAGCAGCTAAAGTTCTGGCAATATACTTTCTGCCAATGAGATGCCCTTGCTGGCAAGACAGGTAGTTAAACGTCAGTAACTGGATTCTATATTCCAGTGTCCAGTCACAGCTTCAAGGGTACAAGCCATTTGAGGCAGGGGAGCAGGGGGAGCAGCTGCACTTGTCAGCCTCCAGGTTGGAGCTAAGCTACTTGAACCTTGAAATCAATCGTCCAGATAATTTCTGCTCCTCCAGCTTTTCCAATAATTTTTAAATACCTAATTCTCTAGACTAAATCATTCTCTTGCAGATATCTCAAGTGCACTGAAAACTGACAAATCCATCTCTCCTGGGTGAAAGTTGGATGAAGACCTGCCCCCTACTGCAAATGTCAAGGGAAAGCAAAAACACTGAACACTAAGGAAATTCATGGGTCAGCCTACAGGTGAAAGACATGGTAAATCATCTGGATAAGAGATGAGAAAGAGAAACGGAGATGGTGGAGGGGCGGGGCGGGTGGAGAGGAGGAGGAGGAACAGAAAGGAGAATGGAGGAGAGGGAGGAGCAAAGAAAGAAACTAAATGACTTGATGTCCAATTTGCTCAATGCAAATTCTCAATTACTGCCAGTCCACGTTTTCAATCTGTCTATTCTCAAGTATGGTCCTGTCCAAATGTATCTAATTTCTTGATTGGGTGAGGAGAAACCAACCCAAGAAATGTTATTAAATTGGATATGCATCTACCTGCAATCTGCCAAATAACAGAAGACAGCCTGTTTGTCATCCGACACAGTCTAATACAGGGATAATGAAACGTAGTAACGCAGCATAGTCAACTTGCCACTTTTTTCCCTGAGCAGAGGTAAGCCTGTATAACCTCTTATTTCATAGCACTTGACAGTGTACAGCCTATATTCACACACCATACCTCTCTTGCTCCTAATATACTTTAGTGAAATGGACAAGTAGAAATTATTATTATTCCTCTTTGACAGTGGAAGGAATAGACACTCAAGAAGACTGCATGATATTGAGTTGCAGAGATGTGAGTTAAGCTAAAGTTTTCCACCCCTTCCCCAATCCTATAGGTCCTTTCCATTATCCCTTACTGCATCCTGTTTACTCTTGTTTGACTGCCATACCAACCATGTGAGACAGGTACGGCAAGCAACACCTCCCCTCCCATTTTTGCAATAAATTTTATTGACACCACCAGAGAACAAGTCACTCAAAGTCACCGCCTTTGTCCTGACCTCTGACTAACTTTAGATAGTACAGGAATTCACAGATAAAAGGACAAAAATAAAGAACATTTTACACTAGAGAGAATGCTAGGAAAGAGAGGCACCAATGTGAAGCTAAGGAGGAAACTGATGTTAGTAATGGAGTTAATAATGGAGTTGACCATCAGAGAATCATTAGAAGGAGTGTATTCCCACAATGGTGAGCACCTTAGAGGGAGGGGGGTAGAATTAAAGGAAAGCATCAGAAATATGGTTCTTGAGAAAGAAGAAAATGGGAATAGGAACCAAAACTCAAATGATGATTCTGGGTAAATGCTGTGTTGCTGGAACACATGGAGTCCTACAATAGTTTCATTTGATTCTCATCAAAAGTTTTTAACTCCACTAATATCCCTTTTAATCCACAGGCAGGGATCAGAGCTAGGTCAAACACCCAGTTCCACTTGTCCATAAAGTCTTGACCCAACAATAAAACAATATCATAAAAAAGCCAGTTTGCTTCAATAGGGTAGAACTGATGGACATACTGGCAAGAGTCGTGGCCGAATAAGAACTGGTAACAACATGGGGACATAACTGGACACTAGAATTTTAAAAAACAATAGTCACTTTCTTAGCACTGGAAGAGTAGATTATTCTCAAATTACCTCGATATTTTTAGTAGTTCAATAGTATAAGGCTATAGAATAAATGTTTATGTCCCGCCATAGTGACGGTATTAGGAGGAGGTGGGGCCTTTGGGAGGTGATGTTATTATGAGGACAAAGCCCCCATGAATGGATTCAAGCTCATATAAAAGAGATCCCACCGAGCTCCCCTGCCCCTTCTACCACGTGACAGCACAGTGAGGAGACACCCCCAGGAATCAGGAAGGCAGCCCTCGCTGAACATGGAATCTGCCAGCACCCTGACCTTGGACTTGCCAGCCTCCAGAGAAATAAATTTCTGTTGTTTATAAGTCACCCTATCTGTGGTGTTGTGTGATGGCAGCCTGAATGAACTAAGACATGCCCACAGTTGTCTGAAGCCTGGTAACACAGTCTACTTATTTCTCTTGTTTTTAACATTGACATTTCCTACTCTCCCGGGGAAGGACAAAGCTGTAAGAACTGTCAAAAAGCACATTTATGGATTGAACTTCTGCAGCTTATCCCTTCAATTCAAGTGTATCTCTAACCTCCAGGAGAGCTCCAAAAACCACATTTATAGAAGAATAAAATCAGAAACATACCTACCAGTGTCAACAATATTAAGAATTTTTTTGCTTGTTATACTTTGCATACTCTCAATCACAATAGTTAAAACGATGCTGAATCAAGGTATCACTTGACACAACTTTTTTGTAAATCTGTTTAAGCAATAAAAATGGATTCTTCTTTAAAATTAAGGTTAACATGTCCCTGGAGAATAATATGCAAAGAGGAGGACAGCTCAAATGTGACATCCCATTATTCATGGTCCTCTCCAGTACCAGTCACTGGCAGGGCTCTTCTGTCAGTTTCCAAGGCGATAGCATGGGGAGGTGTGATGCAGCCAGGAACATGATGGGTAGAGCCAGCCATGAACGTACTTGGGTCCCTATAAACTCCTGCCTTCCACATCCTCCACAGCAAAACATTAAATAAAGTATTCTTTAGATGGTCAGTAGTGGCAGTTTGCACCAAGAATTTGGATCTCCTCAGATAAATATTTCTGCCCACTCTGTCTTGTTAGAGTGGCTTCTTTGAAGAAAACTCAGAAGGAAGCCTCATGCCCAAGGCTATAATTTTACTTCAGGTTTAAATCTGTTACTTCAGGTAAAATTCAGAGAGTACACCCACACATTAGGATTTGGATACAGTCACAGGTCACAAGTGGCCCTTAAATGTGGGATTGAATACAGTGCATTAAGAACCGATCCCAAAAAAGGAACTGCTCTAGATATTTCAAAAAGAACAACTATAAAAGAGGAATTGGTCACTCAGGTGTTGGAAGCACCTTAGCAGCCAAAGTGGACAAGGACAAGATTAAGTTACTCCAAGATTAAGTGCTGCCCTGGTCCGGAGAAACAGAAACACTCTTGGAGGTCACGGCTCGGTGCCACATGTTTCCAGCTGTCTGGGGCAGCCTGGCTGTATGTGCAGAAGCCCAGAAGCCTGCTGCCCAGATACCCACTGTCTCGCTCACCCCATCCCGTGGCCAAGGCTGACAATGCCACTACCTCTCCTGCCCTGTTGGAAATCCTCCCCTCTCCTTACCTCCCAATTCCCTAATAGTTCCTTTCATTAGCAGAACCTAATGGAAAGCCCACTGACAATGGGATGTGAGAAATACAGTCTGAAAGTGCTGGGACCTAGCAGAGCACAGGATGGCCTAGAGCAAACAGGCCAATAACAGCATACTGGGTTTGTTTAAATACAGCAGAAGAGAGATCCTTTAAAAATGATTTGGGGATAAAAGCCGAAAACAACTATAAAGTGTTTAAAGCTGTTAAGCCACTGTGTATTTCTTACCAGATCTCTGGCAACATCTTCTAACTTACTTTTTACATATTGGGATTTTTTTTTTGAAACTATAGTTTGAACACACTTACATAATGTATGCCTTTATTGCTTCAATTTTTTACAAATCATTTTATTAAAAGGTACATACCATCAGTCCTCTCTCTATGCATTGCCCTTTTCCTCTTCAATCTTTTGAGTTCTTCTGAGAACTTTATGCTTAATAGCTCTGTCTTGAATTAACTATTTCATCATAATTTTTGAGCTTCCAAAAACATAAAGCATCACACTGTATAAATATAACTTTTTAAGTTAAATGTATATGCATACTTATATTATTCTTTCATTATTTACAGAGTGCATAAAAGTGCCAAAGACACTTTTCATTTATATATGCAGAACTATAATAGCTAACTCACTAAAAGTCGACTCTGTAATCACACTAACAAATACAGATAACAAAAGTATTCCTGGCACTTAGGTGCTCCATGTTCTGTTGGACAACAGAAAACAAAAACAAAAAACTTCATAATCCACTACTTAAATTCCCATCATGAACACTTAAAATGTAAAAGAATTACCACTGAATAATACATGCAATGATTTATGAAAATAGACATTGCTCTGACTTTTTGAGTATTTTTTCCTTACAAATAATCTATTTGTACAATGTTACAAGGAGTATACTTGGTCATTATCTTGAGCTGCTAATTCTTAGCAGCTTGAGAGAAATAACTATTAATATATAGAATTCATAGTATAAGTCTCTCTTTTTTTATGACTCAAGTTTTAGATTGTTTTTTGAAGTGCTTGCCTTCCATTGTCCAAATTTTCAGATCAGAAACTTTTCAATTAGTTGTGAATCAAGTAATTTGCACATTATAGACCTGAGATAAGCATTTTGTGACTCAATTAATCTGCCTCATCCCCAGTAACTCATTAAAAGAAAAATGCTAATTAATGTGCATTTTAAAATCACAAGATCCATTTTTGGTGAACAGGGCTGCCTAGAGTCAATGTTGATATTGGTGATACAGTGAAAAGTTGCAATCCACACCTAGTTTGTGCATCAAGATTAAATGAAACTATAAAGGAAAAACACTAAGAAGGCTCTGAGGCAGAATGACAGAGGCACAAGGAGGAGGCCAGCTAATTGATCACAGCTAGTAAGACAAATTGGAAGAAGCAGGTTACATACCCCATTTCCTTTCCACTCATCATTCATACACTGCAGACTAGACCATGAAGCCAAAGGATAGATTTCTATGTAATTTACACCTTTATAGATGGGCAATATAGGAACAAAAGAATTGAACACTTAGGCAATTATGCCCCTCACGTCTTTTAATCAAAGCAGGGGGATGACATTAATGGGCTGGGGAGGCAACGTGATACGGAAGGAAAGAAAAATTAACTGAGCTCCTTCTGTGGGAGGGACTTGGGCCAGGTACTCGGCATACATGATCCCACTGAATTATCCCAAAAATCTTGAAAAGAGTAATTAGTCCCATTTTACAGGTAAGGACCTCATAGAGGTTAAATTACTTGGTCTTCAGGGCACTGATCACAGAGCTGTGATTAGAAACCAGGCTTGCATGTCTCAGAGCTCATGCTTTTCTTTATGTTGTGGATATATCTCTAGATACCCCTGACAGCAGCAATTTGTGGCAGGCGAGGATGTAGAAACTGAAATAGGAACTCGCAGAATCCCTGTTCCAAGTGCCTAATGACAGTAACCATCCTCGTTTCTCAGAATTGAGAACCAATCCTCCAACATATATTTTGACTGCCTGCTTTATTTACCACAACCTGACCCTGGTGGAGGGTTTCAGAGGACAAGCAATGGGGTCTGACAGTACCTGTGATCTGACTGATACCCCTCCCCACCAGGTGCCTTTTACTTCAACAACCATTTATACTCACAGGACACACATTTCAGTCCTAGCTTCTGCCTGAGAAGTACTTCGGACAGCAAATGGAAGAATCAGAGCTACCCATCTCTCCCCTCACTACCTCCCATATGCCTGAGAAGTATACTCCCACGCAAGACGGTCTTAACGCACCCCCCACCAGAGAAGTTTCTTCCTGACCAACAGCCCTTTAAACCTCCCTTTTCTAAGGCAATTACTTTAGAAAACTGGCAATTGTAAATTCTTTTTCTACCCTTTTGAGATGTACGTCTCCTATAATCCAGGAGTACCTTTCTCAAGGGCCTGGGAGCCTTCCCTTTGAAATGCAATCATCGAGAAAGATGCCACCCCTATCTCCCAGTCTCTGTGGGGGGATAGGAGCCTAACACTAGTAAGCACCAATCAGCAAACACAGATGGCCTAGATCACACTGACTAGCATCCTCCTATCCCAGAAGTCCTCTGGTACTTTTCCGTAGCTCACTGTAGTGCTTAAAAACGCCACCTTTTGTTTCAGTGAAGTTGGGTTCAGTCTCTCCATCCTATTACAACAGTTGTGAATAAAGTCTTCCTTGCCTGTTTAGCTGATTCAGTTCAATTTTTCTTTTACACAAGCAAGTCTCAGATCAAGAACCAGTTAACCTGTAAAGACTCTACTAAGTAAGTTTGTATGACAAACTACAAACCAGAAAAGTACTTGCAATACGTATGACAAACACAGGGTTAATACTTACTATAAAAAGAAGTTTTATATATTATTAAAAAACTACAAAACAGGCAATTCATCAAAAAAGATACAGATAAAAGGATAAAAGAAATATCGACAAAATAGCAATAAAAGAAAAAGATACAAATAGTTAATTAATACATGAAAAGGTTAAGTCTAGCTAGTAAACAAACAAAGGTAAACTAAAACTGAAAAATATCAGTTTGTCATTAGGCACAAAATGCTTTTCAAATAGGTATACCCTCCAACCCAGAAACTACACGTCTAGGAATGTATCCTAAGGAAATAATCTGAACAAATAAAATTTTCAGGTACAAGGATACTTTCTGTACTGCTGTGTGAAAACTGTAAGCCAATTAAATGTCCATCAATTAAGCCATGCTAAAATAAAATTCATCCATAGATTGAGACACAATGCAGCCATTAAAATTGATGCCTGGTGTGAGAAGTAGCCACATGGTATTTTGAGTGAATAAGCAGATCCCATTCATGTAAAAGTCACATAGATCAATTCATACCTACACATGCAGAGAGAGAGGATTCTAAGGAAAGAACACCAAAATGTTAGTGGTGGCTATTTCTGGTTGATAGTTTTGGGGAAATTTTTACTTTCTTTCTTTTGTACCTGACTATATTATCTGAAAATGTTAAACAACAAACATGGATCATTTTTTCCAAAAAAAAACCCCAAATATTTTAAACATAGAATATATAACTCTAAAACCAATTTTATGACATATATTTAGCATAGGAAAAAGAAAGATTCTTTTCCCAAAATGCTGACAGTTACCTCTGTGTACTAAGATGATTACTAATTTTTACTTTCTTCACACTTTTTCTATATTGATGTTCTCATATACAGATATACAGTACTTTTTAAATCAGAAAAAGTTATTTCACTGAAAAACAAGCAGAAAAATACAGAACTCTTCATCACCAGCATCAAGACTCTCCCCCTTCCCTAATACCACAGTCCTTTACAGATTACATATGCTTAATCAATCTATAATTGATTGGCTAGCCTTACTGATTCCAATTTCTTCAGTTGTCTTAACTTTGAACATGGTAGCCAAGTGCACCTTCCAGCCTTGCCACCTTATCACCAGGAAGAAATTTTAAAAGTGGTAATCTGGTGAGTTGTAATCTTGACACTCTCCATGAAAAAAAGAGTTAGCCATTACATACATATGCTATCCGGAAAAGCAAAATCTAGATCTGTGGTTTCAATTCCACTTTCGGTTCTCTCTGGTCCTGGTCCCACTGGTTTTTTAGGAGGAATTATGGGCTCCTCACTCGGGGCTCTTGCCCACCTATGCTGAGCCTCCCACCTCTGAGGACTCTCCCTGGATGGAAGGGAGAAGGGATGAGGTAAATAGGGAAGGGTTTATAGGAGTCTGGTCCATTCATTTCCACTCTGCTTTGTCTCGTTAGAGAAGGCTTTTCAGAGACAGAGAGTGATAGCTCTCTCCAGAACAGGGACAGGGCATTCACAGGAAAGTCATGAGGGCAAACACAGAGCCACTTGCCATTCTAACTTTTTGCCCCATCTAGAAGGGCAACTTCATTTCCTACAACTGCTTTTTTTAACAGACACTATTTAAAATTCGGAAGTCAGGAGTCTTTGAATGCTACAGATGGAACTTCTGATGCCAAACTCCATGAACAAAACAACTTTTTTCATTTTTTTTCTTTCTCTGCTTCTCCTACCTCTCTAGACTTCTCATGTAGGTTCAGGTGATTTTTATTTTCCTGGAGAGTCCTCAGGAAAACCCAGAAGACCACAGATATTTCTGAGGGAGAAAAAAATGCCCAGAAACCATATTGCCATCCATCATGAGATGGTTTTCTTTTGGCTCTTTTCCTTGAATATTGCCACTCAAAAGAGGGATGAAAGTGTAAAAACAAAACTAGAAAGTTGTATGAGCTGAGGGAAGCAGCTGAAATTGAAGGAACTGTCCTCCTCATATGTCACCAACCAAGAGAATCCAGGCAGACACCTCTGATCATCAAGCAAGTGGTCATCGGAGATAGAAAACGTTACTGACATCTCACATTATTAGGGAAGACATCCTAGAGTCCGTGGCTAGCTGGAGAGACAAGGCAGAGTTGGAGGCCATCACCACCACAAGGGACGATGGGAAAGCACCATGCAGAAATGCCCTTTGTCCTCAAACTCAGTTTTCTGCCCTTATTAAATCACACAGCCATACGCAAGATGGCCTAAAGGATTTTTCTCTATAATGCAAATGCATTAAGGCAAACCCACACTCTAGGGCCGGAAGACAGACTGAGATATGAACCACTGTTAATTCATATGTGAAGAGCAATTGAGATTTTATTCTTTGCCCTGTCCTCATAGAACTACTGAAAGCAGCAAGGTCCAATGTGGTTTATAGGATTCCATTTCAGAGTCCTTTTCTAACTTCCATTCTAACTTCCCACCTCTGTGCCCTGCAGAGACTTGATAAATATACTTAGATTGTCACACCTGTACTCAGTCTATGTACCATGCCATCAGGGAAGGAGGCAAGAAACAGCATGACATTTTCCATCAAAGCCCAGAAGCACAGGGCAGCTATTTTTGTCATCCAGGAAAAAAAAATCATTACTGTGGGCAGGGACTCCATCCTAATGCACTGCTTTGTTAGAAATCCTTGCAGGATGCATCACTTCAACAACAAATGTGCACAGACTCCTCACCTCTGTCTCCACTGAATTCTGCCTTTGAGTTCTGAAGCCTACTTCTTGATGCTTGTGCCCCCAGGAAGATACATACACACACACACACACACACACACACACACACACACACACACACACACTGTAATCTCATCCTAAAGGAAGTGAATCCTTTCCTTCTGAAAGATAAGTAAAGATATCATCTTAATTTCAATCTGAAAGGCATCTTTGTGAAACTAGCTGTGCTCCTGTTAAGGCTAGCCTTGCCAGTGCACACCTGCTTGCAGACAACAGCCAGAGACACTTCAACATATCTTCTTAAATAGGTTTTATACCTCTGTGATTAAGTTATTCCAGATTTAAATGATCAAGTAAAAATTTCACCAGGGCCTAATCATTATAAAATAATTTCTTCCCATTCTTTAAAGACAATCAAAGCCATTCTCTCGTCTATCAAAGCATTTCACATTAATGGGCACTGTGTCCTGGTATCTCTAACACTGAGAGACTGTTCATCATAGAAATATCTGTGAAAAACAATCAACTAAGTGATTTTTACATTGAAATAGATCATTGTACAGTGTTCCTATAATACAGTAACGGTTTTCAAAAAGAGGTCCCAAAATACTCATAAAGGATGATAGGACATTAGCTGAATGCTGTGGATTGACAGACTATCAACGAAATAACACACATTTTTCATAAAAATGGTTAAATCACTATTTATTTGATGAACTGTAATGTAATAGCTCTGAAGGAGCCATTTTGATGTATTGGCTAAATAATGTGTGTTTACCGAAACTGGGTAATTATAGAGTCATCATATAAAGCATGGTCAGTGCCTGCCAAGAAATAAGGTGAAACTGTTACAAGGCTGAGACCTTGAAATCTGGCTACAGTTATTTCTAACTCTGGCACTGCAGACAGGAATGAATAAACTACACCCTGAACAAAAGCAAAAGAAGGAAAAGAATTTCCCTGTCATTTTCATTATTCAGTATTCCTCAGGAGAATAAAAAAAAGTCTACCAGTTAAACCTGTGATTCCAATAAATTATTTTCCTGAAAAAGAACTCAAGGATGCCATCTCCCTTTGCAATATTTGTACCATATTAAGGATAATGGAAGTTACCAACATGACTTGAGGAGGAAAACATAACATCAAAATAAATCAATGTAGTTGAAACTGAGAATTTTTTCATTAAAATGTATTGGAAACCCTAAAGGTAAATCATATCTCAATTTATACAGCAGAAGATGGATTTCCCACTTAGCAGTAGAGTAAGAGAAAAAGAAAAAGAGGATATTGCCAATATTTGATTATTTCCAACCTACAAAAATAGTAATTTCATATGGTTCAACTTAATATCATACATGTGTCCTGAACTTTTATTTCCAGATAAGTGAATATTTTCATTTATTTAAATTCACTGATAGAAAAAAGAAAAAGTATAAGGTAACATTTTAAAAGTGTTTTTGCAAAAACAAATGCTACAGAGAAAATAGAAAATGCCTAAGATACGAACCTTGATGAAATCTTCATTTAGGAAATACAGAAGTCAGAAAGCTAAGAGGAGTATCAGCCTAGGGGTCCCAAAATGAGGGGCAGGCACCGGTGCTAAAGATGACTGACAACTAACAAAAACAGTACTAAGAAAATGCCATTGGACTTAAAGATTTAGAGACCATTGGTGGCCTTGATTTATAAAGAACTTGACTGGCCTTTTGACTTGTATCAACAATTAGATGAAAAAAATTGTTGAAGGTAAGAAACTTATAATTATTTGAATCAATCATCTAGTTCAATAAGTGTTTTGATTAACCAATTAGAGAAAGTATTGTCTTTTTAAATTCAGTATCTACAAGTGAATCCCAAAGACCTCTGGGGAGGGAAACTTACAATCTTTCTTTTGCTACAGATTACAGTAAGTCATCACCAGAGGTTTTAGAGAAAGAACCCAGTTTTTTCCCTAGTGTTTACCCCCACAATATGGTCCAGTCCCCACACTCTGCAGTCTGAGAGCCAAGCTCAATGCAATTTGATATTTAGTTCTACAATATGATAGGAAAAAGGGTTGTAGAAAAAGGGCAAAATGTATTATTTAGTTGCAGTCAGCATCCAAATGCAACATAACAACTACAGATTTCAATACTTCCCCTAATGTGATACAGTTTTCCTATCTTTGTGTCTGAAAACTAATATTCTCCTTAAGTTAAGAACATATCATTAGTATGAGTCAATCAGAGCAAGCTGCTATTTTGTAACTGATAGTTCAAAAAACAGGTGATAAAATCTGGAAAAAAATTTAACCCTAAAGATGCTAAGACCTAAATGTGATATGAGTGCCAAATAAAACTGGTATCTATGAATAGCTCTGATGACTCTTCCTACCCAAAGGGTTTATAGATACGGAAAGAACATATATAGTGCTGCATGACCTTCTGGTGAGCACATCTTCAGAGATTGTTTTTGTCTTTATTTTTGCACCTGCCTCTTTCTTCCTATAAAGCAAGATGTCATTCTAAGTGATTAGAGAGCAGAAAACACAAACAGAACTGATTTCCCATAAGTCAATCTCTACTGAAAATTAATTCTCAACTCCAAAGGCCTTTATTTTTCCTTTCATTTTTGGGAAAATTCTCTGTCCTCTTGAGGAAAAATTCATAGAAACTGACCTACAAGGCATTTTATCAAATAAATATCCAGCTTTGTCCAATTACCTTGTGTCTCTCTGAGAAGGCACTAACTAATAAACCTTCCTGGTGATAAGAACAATGCCATATAATACTTGACTTTCATTAGCAGTTCCTGCAGAAGATGAAATATTCTGCTTTATGGATCAGGGTCAAGAGGCTGAGATTATATCAAAGAATAGAGAAAATGGTCTTAGTTCTATCCTTGCTTTGCAGCTATTAACTTGTAGGAGAGATATTAAGAGAGGTGAAATCTGAAAAATTGGTGGAGTATTACATCATGCTAAACTCCTCTTTTTAAAAGACATAAAAGAATGAAAAGAACTGTTTCTAAGTCTCATATCTTCAACTTTGCCTAGGTACAAATTTGATTGTTATAAATGAAAAAGTATCTATATAAAAAAAGGAGGCACTAGTCTAGAAGTCTGGTCGTTTTGTGTCACTTCCTTAAACACAGTAACCAGACAAGGGAAAATTAACTCCAGGGGCAGGCACGATTTCTCAAGCCTGTGAGACTGTTAATAGATGAAATGATAAAAGTTTATTGAATATTTTCTGTATGCCAGGCCCTGTATTACGTATATTACTTCATTTAATCTTCACAGCAACTTTTTAAGATAGATTCTCTTTAATATCCCCACTGAACAATGAAGAAACCAAAGATTAGAAAGATTAAGTAGCTTGTCCAAGGACACACCTAGTAAGAAGGAAAGTGAGAGTCGGACTCAAAAACTCTGATTCCAGAATCAACGCTCTTATCCATTCTGTTACACCATTTCCCTATATACTGAAGCTTGTGAAATTGATTTTTCAGTTCCATAAAACACCAACCTGTGTTTTAGTAACATAAGGCACATAAGTGTATTAAGAACAAGTAAGTACACAAGACTACCACATCTTGGCCAGATAACCACTATAGTATTAAAAACAAAAACAACAACTACCATAAACAAACCAACCAACCAAAAACTGCCTAGGCAACACAAAACTTCTGTTCAACTATAGAGCACATTCAAATTAAATATCAGAAAGGTCCACACTTCTATGCCACTCTTAAAAAAAAAATTACCAAGTTACCCAATTCAGGTTCCTTGTAGTTAGGTCCTGCCAGTCCCTGTTTATGATTCAATGAACATGGTGACTGTAACTTAGAAATTACGGTTAAGAATTATCGGAAAAGAACAATGATAGTCTGACAGAATGTATTCTATAACCTGTGGAGGTACCTAGAATGTTAAATGAAGAGTTCTAAAATTCCTTTAAACATAATCCATATACAATAAATCTCTTAAAATACTGAGGAGTGGTTTCTAACACATGCACAAAGTGGGTCCATTAAACTAATGCTTAGTTCAGGGGATTTCAGAGCAATCATAACTCAGCACTCGCTTCACTGACACACACATTATTGTCCTGACAACAAAAGCCTCAGTGCTATTGTTTGCTTGCTACAGGGATGTGCACCTGGCCAGAGTCACCACTCATAAATTTCCTTTAAAGATTGGCAAAGTTACTCTGCAGGCATGCCACAGATGCTCTGCTGGTTACAAATGGCCCCTGGCTGGTATCTGTCTCTCTCCTCCTGTACTGAATCACACCTGAGAAAGGAAACTCACTGAAAGAATCCAGTTTCAGCCATAAGTCTTTCACTGCATGTTGAATGACAGTTTCCCTAGCCTCTCTAAAATGCCCAGAGGTCATGTTAATTTGCCAAAACCCATTTTCCATGGTGATGATCAGTCAACTTTAGGGGGATGAATACTGCATTAATCTACATTTTAGTTCAGTAAGTCCATGAACGTGCTAGATTTTGATAAATCATCTTTCTATTGTTATAATTTCTCTTGTCCTCTCTGTACACTCCTCTGTTACTCTTTCAGTTCCCTAAAGAAATACACCCATTCTGCTTTTTCTGACCACTGAAGAATATCTCTGTGATCACCTTCACGAACAGCCTGCAGAAGCGTAAGCCACCGGTGTCTGCAGAATATCATAGAACAGCCTTAGACACCTCACTTAGACGACTTACCAGGGGTCAAGACTCACAGCTGCTTTGGGATTAAGGAATTTTAGTTTCACATCCTTGCTGGTTAAACAGAAGCACCCGGGGCCAGCTCCCATTCCTTTTGTCCTGAATGCTTTTGAATTTTCTCATGACTGATATGGAGGGTCTTTTAAAAGTTTAGACATTTCTGAACCATTTGCCTGATCTATGAATGGTAGACCTGGTAGGTAGAAGTTGTGCCAAGGTGTCTAATGGTGTTTGTACCCTTCAGTGCTCATGGGCAGGCACAACATGACCAAAGCTCACAGGAGAACACAGACCCTAGAGGCCAAACATCCATGCATTGGAAATAATGGTCACAGACTCCTGCCTTCTCTGACAATTCACCCCTAACTGTGCCATCCAGTGTGGGTACTGTCCTGGTATATGGGTAGGGTTGGGGTATGCTAGCACTGCGTGATGCTGCGCTGTTCACTCTGGGGCAAGCATAGGGCTACATCTTGCCTGTTTTTCATCTTCTTCAGTGGCTACAAAGGACCACAAAATCTCCCATGTTTCCACCAGCCACATTGATCTTTGCTTAAGTTACCCTAACCACACTGTGAAAATGGGGTCCTGACATGGTTACCAACTGTCAGGTATAAACTATTGATACTCTCCAAGAAAACCCAAGTCAATGAGAGGATTCAGGGTTCAATCACCAATCACTAGATCATCTATGACAATCATTCCAAAGGACAATTCCAAATATTACAAACATGAAGGATCAGGCTTAAAAATCAAAAGTTTCTATGTAGGATTACAGTGAGGTCTAAAGATCAGGAAGCCCTATTCTTTGGCATTCTAGAGGAGAGGAGAGTAAGTGGTGATCTCTGGCAGCCCCAGTGATATATTTGAAAAAATAATCACCACCCCAAACTCAGCAGTTTGCCAAAGAGACTCTTTAAAAAGGTACAATATGCTGCCAGAAAGAGCAAGCTTTCATAAACACACAATTAAATAATCTAACTAAACATTGCCTGGTCAGATGGCACCCAGCCTGCAGAACCATCTGGCTGAAGAAATATTCAGAGAATCATCAACCTAAAAACCTAGATTCTACCCAGTAGGCCACAAATTTAGGTTCTTGGATATAAACTGCTTCATGAAAAGATAATGATTCACAGAACCTTAGCAAATTACTCCTTTAGATATTTTCCCTCAGCCTCCATAAACTTCTCATTCAGTTCAATTCAACATATAGTGTGTCATTCCTTTTATCTTTCAAAAAGCAAGAATCCTTGTAGCAAAGCTTCATGTCAACGTCTACATACACAGGCTGAAATGGAGAAGAGTTACAATAAGGCTAGGATTTTTTTTTTAAAAAAGAATTGAAGCAGGTAAGGGGTTAATAACTAAAATGTATAAGGAACTCCTACAATAGCACAAATACAAATGATCCAATTAAAAATGGCTAAGGAGTTGAATAGACATTTCTTCAGAGAAGATAAACAAATGGCCAACATGTATATGAAAAGGTGCTCAACATCACTAATCATCAGAAAAATGCAAATCAAAACCACAATGATATATTATTTCACACCTGTTAGTTAGAACGGCTATTATTAAAAAAAAAAAAAAAGACAACAAGCATTAGTGAGGGTGTGAAGAAACTGGACCCCTGTACACAGTTGGCAGGAATGCAAAAATGTGCATCCATGATAGAATATAGTATGGAGGTTCCTCAAAAAATTAAAAATAGAACTATCATATGATCCAGCAATCCTATTTCTGGGTATATATCCAAAAGAATGGAAATCAGGATCTAAAAAGATATCTGGACTCCCATGTTCATTGCAGCAGTATTCACATTAGCCAAGATATGGAAACATCCTAAATATCCATTAATAGATAAAGAAAATGTGGTATATACATATCATAGCATATTATTCAGCCTTGAAAAGAAGGAAATCCTGCCATATGTGACAACATGAATGAACCTGGAGGATATTATGACAATGAAATAAGCCAGTCACAGAAAGACAAATATTGCATGATTCCACTTATATGAGGTACTTGAAATAGTCAAATTCATAGAATCAAAGAGTTGAAATGGTGGTTGCCAAGGGTTAGGATGGGAGGGAATGGAGTGGTGCTGTTCAATGGGTATAAAGTTTCAGTTATGCAAGATGAGTAACTTGCACAGATCTACTGCACAACATAGTATCTACAGTTAAGAATACTGTATCGTGCGCTTACATTTATTAAGAGGGTAGATCTGATATTAAGTGTTCTTACCATACACAAAAGAAAAAAAGAAAAAAAAAGACACATAAAGCAACTTTTGGAGGTGATTGTTCTATTTATTACCTTGATTGTAGTGATGGTTTTATGGATGTACGCATGTGTCTAAACTCATCAAGATGTATACATTAAATTTGTATCAATTTTACCTCAATAAAGTTGTTTAAAAAACAAACAAACAAAAAAAGGACTGAAATGAACCACTCACATGACATAGGTCCTAAATCAGATATGAGTGTATGTAAATATCCTACAAGCAGATACCCAGTCTTCATTAGGATTGACCGTTCATCTATGTAGTCACACAATTCCTTAGAAATAAGAGTCCCACAGTCCATACAACTTGAACCAGTCAGAAGGTCTCTGTGGTCCTGCTCTTCTGTAAACTCTGCTCAGCATTCTAATCTACTCAACATGCAATCACAGTTTATGCAACTGAAAAGGCTTATCTTCCCTTCCTTGTCCCTTACTCTTCTCCTCCACCCATTTTTGGGCTAATTAGTGCTACTGTGAGAGAAGCTGGGACAGAGAGAAAATAAGCTAATGAACTGTTCTCTTCAAGCTGATGAGTGTCTGAAGAGGGACTATATAAACTGTAGGCTGACTAATGTCATTTGCTTATGTATATAGGTCCGTATGCACACATGTTTATGTTAGCTATATGGGAATCTGAATGACTCAGTTTTTCCTTCCCCTTATTATTAGGCTGTTCAATATGATGGCTGTTCAAGTAGGTTAAAATTTAACATGGCCAAACTAATACTTTGGTTCATTTAAAACCACACTTCCATGGGTGACGCATTTATGGCTTTGTATTGTATACTGATCTTGAATTGTGAAACTCACATATTAGTTCTAGTATGTTTTGTCGTGATGGTTGAGAATGTGATTGTTTCCTTAGGATTTTCTGTACCATCATGTTTATATATAGGGACAGTTTTGCTTCTTTTTTAAATAAATTTTTGTTTTACTTCTTTTCCTTACCTTATTGATTGGCTAGGATTTCTTCTATTATGCTGAATAAAAATTGTGACAGTAGATATCTTTGCCTTGCTTTGTTCCTGATCTAGGGGGAAAGCACTCGATCTTTCACTGTTCCTATTTTAGCTGTAGGCTTTTTGTAAATACCCTTTACCAGACTGAGAAAGTTAACTTCCATTCCTTGTTTACTTTCAGTTCATTTTATTTTAATCATGAATGGACACTGAATTATATCAAATATTCTTTTTTGCATCTTTTGAGATAATTATATAATTACTCAACTTTTAGTCTGATAATATAGTAAGTTATACTGTTTGAGTTTTGAATCAATCCTGGGATAAATCCTAGTTGGTCATACATACATCATGTATATTATATATGCCATATATAATATTTTTATATGTATTGCTGGATTTGATTTGCTAATTTTAAAGGGAGCTTATGCCTATGTTTATGAAGGTTATTAATTTGTAGTTTTCTGTAGTGTCTTTGCCTGGCTTTGGTATCCAGAGTTATTCTGGCTTCATAAAATTAGTTATAGGTATTTCATCATCTTCTGCTTTCTAAAAGAGTTTGCATATGATTATTATATTTTTCTTAATTCTTTGATAGAATTCACCAGTGAAACTACCTAGGTCTGAAGTTTGCTTTGGGAGAGGATTTTTGATAATAACTTTAATGTTGTTTATATATATAAGCTCACTCATATTTTCTACTTCATCTTGTGTCAATTTTGATAAATTATATTTTTCAAAAAATTATCCATTTCATCAAAGTTGTTGACTTTATTGCATCAACTTGTTTATATTATTTATTTGTTACTCTTTTTAGCTTGTAGAATCGGTAGTAATAGCCCCTTCCCTTCCTAATATTGGTATTTTGCATTTTTTCTCTTTTTTTCTTGAACAGCATTGTCAGAGATTTAATAATATTGTTGATGTTTTTAAGAACCAACTTTTGGTTTTGTTAATCTTCTCTGTTTTTTTTTTTTGTATTCCATTTAATTTATTTCTACTCTTAATTTATTATTTCCTTTCCTCTACTTACTTCTGGGTTAATTTGCTCATCTTTCTTTGCCTTCTTAACAAGGAAATATAAATCACTGATTTTTAAGCCTTTCCTCCTCTCTAATAAATGCACTTGAAGCATAAATTTCTCTTAGGCACTGCTATAACTGCATTCCCAAGTTGATATGCTGTGTTTTCATTATCATTCAGTTTTAAATACTTTCTAATTCCCCTTGTATACAAATTACACCTCAACAACAAAATCATGAAGAATTGTTTTCATAAACCTCCAAAGACAAGATAAACCAGAGAATCAATATGCTCATAGTACATAAATTATTTGATAAGAACAATGTTTTATGGAAAATCTATGCAAGTATAACCAGAGGTGGAGTAACTTTTTAAATTAGCATTTTAAAGAAAGTATTTCCAAAGTAAGGTCACAGAGAAAGCACCAGACACAAAATTCATTCGCTGCACAGTCAAGCTAATGCCACTAACAAGGGCAGCCAAGCGCACAATGCAGTTTATTTTGTACTAACATTTTTTAAAAAGTAGAATCTGGTAGAATCTTAAAAATATTTTAAAACAAGATTGTTTCTAAACATAAAAATTGTTTTATCTCTGGTATCTTGTGGCAAAATACAGAACTGAATAAAACTGTCAAATATAAAGATGTTGTACATTTTTTGACAAAGGACAAGTGTTATAAATCTTCTGAATTTTTCCGTGATGACAAGTAGTCTGTGACATAGCAGATATTTTGAAAAAAAAATTACACTTAATCTGTCTTTTCAAAGCAAAGGTGTCATTTTAAGCAATGAGAGCAGAAAGATTTAAAAGATAAGCATATGGAAATGCTTAAACATATGGAACTTTAAAGAATAACTTGTGGAAATGTTTACATATTTTCCTCCATAAAAATTATGAGTGTCATCTCTGAAAAGCTTCATGTCATTTTAAACCTGTTTTAAAATCTGTCAAAGAATTTTAGTAGGAATCACTCGATAATATAAAACTGCAACATCATCCAATAACCATGCAAGAACAACTTAATGACATGAGGAGAGACAGACATCTACAAGCTGAATTTCAATAAAAGCCTTTGCAAAATTAATGAGTGGATTAAAAACTCTGAGCATCATGATTTAGTGAGCGCAGTCCGTCAATGCTGCCCTTCCTCACATGATGTACACATTGTTGTGAGGTCTATATTTCGGCCATCAAATCCATTAAATGCACGCATTTAAAAAATGAATGAGATCTTTGAACTACTCCATCACAAAGTAAGAAACCAAGACTTCAAAAAAATAAAGAAGCCTATTCAATCACATTGCTGTCAGTGTTGGCAAAAAAGAACTGATGGGGGATGTTATCAAAAAGGCTAGAGACCACTGGTCAAGAGCACAAATTGGGTTCGGGTACTGGCTCTACCATGGATAACCCAAGACTGCTATTTAAGTTTTCTATTTATCAGTTTCCTTCTATGAAAAATGAGAATATTAAAAATACATACCTCATAGGGTTGTTACAATGATTAAATGATATTAAAATGCATATAAAGTGCCTAGACCAGTGCTAGCCACTTATGTAACTTTATGTAATAAATGTTATGTAATAACATTTTATAACATTATTATATTAATAATTATAATAATGCTATATTAATAGCTATTACAATAATTAACATTATATAACTTCATATAATAAATATAATGCTATCCACTTATATAACTTAGAAATATTCTAGTAGCTTCAATGAGTAAAAAGAAATAGGTGAAATTAATTTTAGTAATATATTTTATTTAACCTTACATCTCCAAAATATTATCCTCTCAACATGTGGCACCAGTCACATTTCAAGTGATCAGTAGCTACATGTGGCTAGGGGCAACCATATTGGCCACTATAGGTCTATAAGATAATAAACATGTATAATAGCTATTACATGAAATATTTATTATTATTATTACTACTATAAGTTTCAGATCACCACACATCCTCACATTCAAATGCAAATCCAAACCATAGTCCCAGATCAAATATTATAATATTATCTTTGCTATTTCTCTTCTAGGATCTTAGAAATGGCCTTATCTTTGTTGTTTGAAAATCATTAGGAACCCAGTTGACCTTATTAGATTGAAACACGGGCCATGGGGCTAGTCTATAAATAATCTATCAGGAGGAAATGCACATTTAGACAGGAATTCAATAAGAGACAGATTTTCTTGGGGTGATCTTTCAAAACAGAGAAGAAAGAAGGTATTAAACAATTCAAGCAATGGGCCATTGATTGAGGACACTTGATGCTCTAACAAATCCAGAACACTTCCTAACCATAAAGATTACCAGGGTGCAGATCTTGAGTGAGGAGGGGTGATACAAATAAGTAGAGAAATCTAATCTGGAAGGAAAAATATCAAAGTATAACTAACCTTTTAATAAATGAATATTTAGAAGAATACTATGGAAAGCATTTAATCCTATTTTTACCATTCATTTTCATTTTAAAATATTTATTTTTCTTTTGCTTTAATATTTTTATGCCACCAAATAAGTAAGTCATATCTTTAGCAAAAAAGATATGTCACACAAGCAAACAAAACATTAATTAACACTTAACATACTTAATAAATAATTGATAATACATTAATAAATAGTTAAGCAAATACCTAATAAAATGAATCATATTGTTAATTAGTATGTATATAAAAATATTGATGGTTTTTAAATTATTTGTCTGAAGAATAAATCAGCAACTGAAATCTGATCTTATAAAATAGCTTTCTGAGCATAAGGTTATTTTGAACATGATTTATTAGCAGTAACCCAAAAATTTAGGTCCAAATTTGCCTCTAATCACTTTCAAAGTCTATTTGCACAGTAGCTGTCTAATTTAGAAAGACTCACATCCTCAGCTTGTATTACATATGGTATGGAACTCTACAAATTCAATAGAGAATTTCCACAGAGTCATAGTAAGTATAAAAATGCCATTGTAAAAAGGACCTGGAACACTGATTGATCTTGCATCTAAGTTCACTCTTTTTCATTGAGAATAAAATAACCCATTACACACTGTAAAAGCAATTTATTCACTGTAAAGTGATTCTTAGGCTTTTCTGCATCTTTGAGCACTTTCAAAGGTGAAAACGACACATCTACTTTCCAGAAAAACTGACATATGCAAAAAAGCTTTTGCATGCAAATTTCATTGTGTCTCCTCTGCTCCTCTGACCCTAGGTTAATCTACTGCTGGCATAGATCGCCCACAGGCAAATATTCCATAGTTCTAGGTGGCAGAGGAAGTAGTCACACCCACATGGAACTGCTTCTCCTTTTTATGCCCTAGCCCCACTATACCCATTTCCTGGTTGGTAAGAGGAAGGCAGACCCAATCAAGAGCAGTTAGTCCTCTGTAACCATTGAATATGTCGGTCCATAGCATAACCCAGTAGCATCCACAACTAATACCTTACTGGTACTTTAAAATTGGAATTTTTTAAACAAAAGGTGTGAATTAATGCATCTGTTATAGAAAACCATAACCCCACTTTATGAAGCACCAAAAGGAACGTTAAGTCAGTTATAAATGCCTTATATTACTATACAAAATTTTTTTTTAAATTTATCGTCTCAACAATGCTACTGAACACCTACTATATGTCTGGTCCTGTGCTGGAAACCCATGACAAGGACCCAAGGAGCTCACAGTCCAGTGAGGGAGATACAAACAAGAGTTACAAGAGGATGAATGCTAACATGGGGCTAAATTCAAGGAAACGAGAGGTCCACCACGATTGCTATTTTTCTTTTTTTCCTGCATTGAACTTTAAAGTCTACCTGCATTACTCTCTGTTGATTTACTTCCATCATGTCTCAAATTCATATACATATATAAATGCATTTCAGCTTCCAAAGAACTCTGTTTTATATTATTACCCTACCTTTTTAGATAAGGAAAAATAAAATCAGAGTAACCCTGTCCCAGTTGTACTGATTACAGCCCAAGTGGTGGTGCTGAGTCCATCTTTTTTGTAAGAAATGATTAAGGAACAACACACTTAGACTCCTAAGCGGATGTCCCTGGATCTTTTCCTGGATCTTTAAATGGCTGTTGCTCTGCTCTGGTATTTTCTATGCTATTTTGTTTGCTTGTTGTTATTGTTCTTGGTGGTTTAAGTAACACCAGGGATGTTCACATAGAAACTACTCTTGGCTGTGAGACAAATCTATTTCAGAGTGCAAAGCAGAGATAGGAAGAGAAAATTCCCATCCCTTCGTTGCTTCAGAAGGGACTTCTTGTTTGCTTCAGAAAGCCCAAGGAGGATTCTGGTAGTACATCAGTAGGTGCTGACAACTTTTTCTGAGTGAAACCCTGTCCCACTTTTGTGGAAGAAGGAACATGAAATATTTTGATACATTATCCTTCTGTATTAAAAAAATACCTAGGCTGCTGTTTTTAAGGAGGGTACATGTGGTCCCAGCTCCCTTTTGGGGGGTTAAATTTTAAATGCTTGTACACCAGCAATTTCATTAACAAAAACATACATCTCTGGATAAAATGAGAAATATTTATAACCAAGAAGGGCAACATTGGTAGTTCCTTATTTCATAATGTTTTTCAGTTTTTCAGAGGGATTTTTCTTTTTGTGCAAGCATTTAGAAGTCAGAGTGGTTTTGCTTGTTTGTTTTGGGTCAAATTCTGAACCTAGCCCTGATATCAGTATTTAATTCCTAGAGGACAGTATGTGTACATAAGGAAAGCTTCCAAAGACATTTTCCTATCAACTGAATTATTTAAAATAATAAATTATTAGTCTGTCAGAGAAAACCGTACTGATAACGTATTAGAGGCTCTTGGATAGGGAAACATATTTTGCTATTCATTTCTAAAGAATAAAAAATAGAAGTGTGAAAATAATTATGAAATAAAAGTTTCTAGAGCCAAAAAATTATTTTATAGTCCTAAGTGGTTCATTCTAATAGTTCCACAAAGATTATGACTGACAAGCCAGAAGCCAAGACTTGGACTTGAGGTAGACATTTTAGTGCTATAGGAAGCTCTGGGAACATCTGATTAAGTAAAAATTCTAGATTCAACATTAATCAGACAATACAATCAGGAGAGCAATTGTTAACGTGTCAACTACATGTACATAGATATTGGCAAGAGAGTTGGCTAACATTATAAAACCTGAAAAGAAAATGCCTACTTTTGTTACTTCCTAAGTCATCAAGAAGATTCCATTGTTACTATCTTTGAAAAAGGATACTGATTGCAAGAAAATTTACATAGACAATAGCATGCATTCTTGGATATGGTAAAACAATTTAATCAATGATTATATTAGGATCCTGTTTCCATACATGAATTGTTCTACTGTCTCTTCCCTAAGTGAGGAAAACTTGGCATTATGGGATCTCACTGCCAGGTTATACATGTAGATTTTAACATAATTGTGGGCAGACATCCATTTTAACTAGACAGGTTCTACCCTGGCATATGCTATACAATCTCAGCTTTCTTATTTTGAAGAAGCAGTTAGGACTGCTGGGTGATAGTCCTCATTCTTGACGCTCATCACAGCCAAAAGTGATACATGAGGTGTTTCAAGTTGTGATTGCTTGAACTGAACAATTCAAGCTACTTTGTTCATGATCCTGCATATAAAAATGTCAAGTACTTGAAGAACTAGATGATTTGAAATGAAATAGGGTTTAGAACTTCTGATTCTACATGAATTGCTGGTCTCCTTATAACCCCAGATGGAGAGAGTGCAAATGATTTAAACTTATAGCAAAGAAAAGCCCTAATGCAGATCGAATCAGCCAGCGAACAAGTCAGGCTGCATCAGTACAAAGCCTGACCAAAGAATTTTTTTTTTTAAGTATAGTCAGTTTACAATGTTATGTCAATTTCTGGGGTACAGCATAATAGTTCAGTCATACATATACATAAATATATTTGTTTTCATATTCTTTTTCATTATAGGTTACTATAAGATATTGAATATAGTTCCCTGTGCTATACAGTATAAATCTGTTTATCTATTTTATATATAGGTTTTTAAGTTATGTAGTTTGCTTCTTTCAAATTTATACAGTCATTCAAACTACATGTTGACAAAATAACTTCAAGCAAAGACTCTGCCAGGCCTGCTTTAAAGAATGATCTGACACTAGCACCATTCATTTTTATAAACCAATTAACAGATTAAAAGAATAACTTGCTTCCTTTAGGAAGTTGGAGACAAGCTTTATGATTCCTTCACCTGTGAATTTCTTAGCAGACTCTTCTACTTGGATAGGTTAGTGTAGACTGGAACAGAATTGGGAATACTAATATTTCACTCATCTATAAAGCCAGCCTTTCAAGTTTACAGAGGTTTCACTTGAGAACTGGACTCCTTGAAGATATTCAAGGACGCTGTATGTTTCTTTCCTCCCATTCTCACTTCTTCCGTCTTGCCTTCTATCCCTCCATAAACACCACTGAATGTTGACACTGGACAAGTGTTCGCTGGATTTGACCAGATAAAACTCTGAACACCTTGAGATACAATGTTTTTAAATCCCTAGCACAGTACCTAGAACACAGTAGGTACTCTATAAATGTTTGCTAATTATTCATTATTTAAATTCTATTCAATAGGCTTTTTATTTTTTTGGAATGGTTATTACATGTCATGCCTTGGGCTAGGGGGTGGCTGGAGTGAAAAATATACAATTCCTTCTCTCTTAAGGAACTACACCTAGTAAAGGAGAAAGGCCACCGTAGATAATTATAAAGCAGTATGGAAGTGCAATGCTAAGCCATTTAACAAAAAGTATTTTTTAGCTCACTAATCTAAAGAAAAGCATGAGGTAGTTCCAAGGAATAAAGGATGTCTTGGGGAAAGAGAACTCTTAGCAAAATATACATAAGATAGAGAACTACCAGGACAAAGTTACCTCTGGCCCACCGATTTTTAAATTCTCTGATCTGCTCTTAATTTGGTCCCTTTCATAAACACTGACTTTATTTTCTTAAGAGCTTCACTACGTTTTGGAATATAGTATAGAACACAGGAATAAAAATGAAAATATCATATACAAGTCAACCTATGAAATTTCAATCCTTAACAAGCAAGAAAAAATTAAAATTGAAATCCCTCCATACATTAGAATAAAATGCTTAAATCAACAGTGTAGCAAAAAGCATTTTGGCTAAAGTCTCTCCCTTTTTCTTTCATTTCGTGTCCCTCTTTTCCCCTCAGGTGACAAGACAGCAAATAACTACAGTTGTCTTTCTAATCATCATCATAATAATGGTGACAATAAGATCTAGTATTTGTTGAGCATCTAACATGTGCAAGGTAGCACTATATTTAGAGCTTACATACACTGTTGCATTCATTATTTCATATGGGCAAATGAGGCAAATACCTTTTTTTTTTTTTTTGCAGATATGAAAAGAGTCTCAGAGAAGTTAACAAAGATCACAAACTACTACATTGCTGGAATAAACACTCAAACCCTTGTCCATGTGTATGTGACATACAAACACCCTTTGTCAATATTAATAACTGGAACACCCCCTTCTGAAGTCCCCACCAAGCATCCTCACTCTCTAATGCCACATCTGCTTTCTGTCTCAGCTCCTCCACTACTGTGACTCCAACACAGCTTCCCCATTCTGGACCCTACAATCTAGCGATTGTACCACTTTTTACTGCCCCTCGTCTACTTCATGTCTTTGTCTCCCTTTCCCCAGCTTAAATGCCACACTCTGTCACAGGGTTTCTCAGCCTTGGCACGACTGACTCTTGGGGGTGGATAATTCTCTGTGGTGGCGGTCATCCTGTGCATCACAGGCAGTTCAGCAGCACCCCTCACTTCTGACCACGAAGGCAGCCTCTGCCTAGCAGACATCAGTAGCTTCTCCCCCAGCTGGCTGTGATGACCACTGATGTCTCCAGACCTGGCTGACTGACCTTTTATATTATCCATATTTGGATTTATTGGGGTTTTTTTGGGGGGGGGGAATTCAACATATTTATTTAGGTCATCTATACTGTTATCTCTCTTTCTTTGGTCTTGCACAGCCTCCTCTTTAATGGGAAGCTTGTGAGCATTTTGAAATGCACAGAAGAGCTATCTAGCCTTGGTGCAGATCCTGTGAGAGCTCTGTGCCTCAGTGGAAAGCTTTCTTCTCTCTGCCCCTTCATTCAGCAGCACTTCTGTGAAAGACAATGGACAGTTCTCAGATTCCCAGCAAAAGTGCCTCGAGCCAAGTGGGGCTCTGCCGCCTCTTGCACAGCCTGGGCCTATGGAGAGTCAGTTACTCTGAAAACCAATTTCTCTATAATGATACCAGTAAATCACACACTTGGTAAAGTAGTCATAGTTTTCAGAAACTTAATATGAAAACACTGTAAATCACATTTCCCTCCCCACTCTTTGTTTTAAAGAAAGAAGCATTTATTGGATATTTTCTTGTCTAAAGCTCTAGTTGAGTGATTTTTTTTTTCTCTGTTCTGTTTTAGGCGAGCACATTAAGGTGCATCATATTGTCTCTTTACAGACAAAGCTAAAGACCTTCTCAGACCGTTGTTCCCTCTTCACAGAACGGTTCTCTGCTGGCTTTTCTTTCTCCCTCCCCACCCACCTGCCACAGCTTTATTGGGATGTAACTGATATATAATATTTTATAAGTTTAAGGTGTATAGTGTGGTGATTTTATATCTCTATATATTGCAGAATGATTATCATTATAAGGTTAGTTATCACATCTGTTACCTCACAGAGTTACAGTTTGTGTGTGTGTACGATGAGAACTTTTAAAATCTACTCTTACTAAATTCTAAGTATACAACATTGTTAACAATAGTCACTGCACTGTATATTAGATCCCTAGAACTTATTCCTTTCATAACTAGAAGTTTGTACCTTTTGACCAACCTCTTCCCCCACCAACCAATCTGTTCTGTTTCTATGAGTTTGGGTTTTTTTGTTAAGATTCCACATATAAATGAGATCATACAGTATTTGTCTTTCTCTGTCTGACTTATTTCACTTGGTATAATATCCTCACAGTTCATCCATAATGTTGAAAATTATGATTTCCTTCTTTTTTATAACTAATATTCTGTTGCATATATACATATACCACATACTCTCTATCCAGTCATCATGAACACCTCGGTTGTTTCCATGTCTTGGTGATTGTGAATTATGCTGCAATGAACATGGGGGTACAGATACCTCTTTGAGACTGTGATTTCATTTCCTTTGGATAAATACCCAGAAGTGGAATTGCTTCTACTAGTAATTTTTTTTTTTTTGCGTAACCTCTGTTCTGTTTCCCAAAGCTCTGCCAGCCTTTATGATTGCTGCTGGCCCTTTCTAGTTCAAACGTCCCCTAGACTGGGGAGCCTTTTCTCTCTCCACAGCCAGGCAAAGTTGGATGCTCCACCCTGTACTTCCATAAGCAGCAGCCCCTCTGATGATTTCATTATAAAATCTATCACAACCCCCACGCACCCTGCGCCCTTAACATTAACCTGTATTTTAACTGGCATCCCCCTCACCTCTCCCCTCCCTGATCTCCATTACCATTAGCTTGTTCTCCTCTCCTTTCATACACATGCCACCTCCTTTCTAACAGAACACTTATTTACTCTAACACTTAGTTTTTCTCTCTTTTCATCTTGGTACATTTCACTCACCAACGTACTCGCAGTACCTAGAACATTGTAAGGGGATAAATAACTATTTGTTCAATGAATTAATTAATTTTATTATTTATTATAATCATTGATTCACTCAAAGGTATTAATCTATTTGCCAATAGCCTCTGAGTCCTTGAGGACAGGGGCTCTTTCTTATTCATTTCTGAATTTCCAATGTATTTTACATCACCATCATCATGGTAATGGGGAATATTAATGAGTGTGTAACAGTTGCCAGTTCTGGGACCCTTTTTTGGTGCAATACCATATTTAATATTCACCAGGATGTAGCTACTACATTATTATCCCCTTTGTATAAATAAAGAAGCTGAGGCTTAGAGAGATGAAGTAACTTGCCCAAATCACATAGACAGTTAATAATTCTAGAATTCTTAGTTAACTGTTTTGTAACAAAAGTTAGTTGAAGATAAGTGAATCTCTATAAGCCATATAGTCCAACCTAATTTATTCTGGGAAAGGAGGAAGTCAGGAGGACCATGACAATCTTTGCTTTCCATGCCTGAACAATTTCCAAATCCATTTCTTCCTCCTCTAGGTCCTGGTTACTTATCTTATTCTCCCCCTTTTCATTTTTCTGTAGAGCTTTCTCTCTTCTAGTGCTTTATGTAATCTCCAGGGTTGACAGCCATCGTCTTCTCTCTGGCTTCCCTAGCTGAGCCTCTCCAATTCTCAATGAAGACTTCATTTATTCTAGTTCAAGAGGCTACCGGAAAAAAAATCATCTTCATGGCCTCTTCCCAAGAAGACTTTCAAGTGACTTCTCCCCATCATATGTGATGTTCCTCTACCTCAAATCATATTTTCAGCCCATTTCCTTCTCCCCAGTGTGCTCCTTTGGGTCTTTTCCTTCTGACTCCTAACTCTATGATACATTCCATAAAAATCAGCTAACAGGTGGTAGGCTGCAACACGTCCAGTTTCCTCCTGCCCCAAAGCCTTTCTGGTCTGGATTCACTTCCACCTTTTCTCTTCTCTATCCTCACGCAAATCTTTCCACCTTTTATATTTCTTCCTTAAATCTACTGGAACAAAACTATTCTTGCCTTAGGACCAGTTTTATTAAAAATTCACAGCATTTTCCTTTTTTGAAAAATTTCAGTGATAAATACTTTTCTAATTCTATCCTTTCTCGTGTCCTCCAGGATCTTACTTCACTAAATGCATATTTCTCTTTTGCATAAACTTACTACATTTGTGGTTTCCTCTCTCTGCCAGTCTCCCTTGTCTTTTAAACAATATACAATAACAACTACAAATGTCTCAGTCTGGCTATGCCTTGAGTTGTTGTCATTTATTCATCCCAGTGAAAAGTGTATTTTGACAGAGAACTTTTTATTTTATAACTACATTATGAGTTACTGAAAAAAAACTTTTGAGATATATGCACCTCAACATTCACAGCAGCACTATATACAATAGCCAAGACATGGAAACAACCTAAATGTCCATCGACAGATGACTGCATAAAGAAGTTGTGGTATATTTATACAAAGAAATACTACTCAGCCATAAAAAATAATAAAATAATACCATTTGCAGCAACATGGATGGACCTGGAGATTGTTATTCTAAGTGAAGTAAGCTAGAAAGAGAAAGAAAATACCATATGATATCACTTATATGTGGAATCTTAAAAAAAAGACAAATGAACTTATTTACAAAACAGAAACAGACTCCCAGACATAGAGAAAACAAATTTATGGTTACCAGAGGGGATGGGGGTGGAAGGGATAAACTGGGAGTTCAAGATTTGCAGATACTAACTACTATATATAAAATAGATAAACAACAAGTTTATACTGTACAGCACAGGGAACTATATTCAATATCTTGTAGTAATCTATAATGAAAAAGAATATGAAAAGGAATATATGTATGTATATGTATGATTGAACTATTATGCTGTACACCAGAAATTGACACAACATGGTAAATTGACTATACTTCAATAAAAACAAAACAACTTTAGACTCAAATTACCCCAAAGTATAGTCTTTTCCATGCTTCCCACATGATTATTCTTTAATTCTGTCAATTTGTTTTAAATCAACTATTCTACTAAATTCATCCCTTGGACGGCAACCACCTAAATTTAAATTTTAGAAACTTAAATGCAACTTTTCTTCAATTTTCACCTTGCCTTGTCCTCAGATGGAATTCAACCCTTACCACCACCTCTATCTCTCAGCTCTTTTCTTCTTTGACAATCATCTCTGTTACCTACTTGTTTGTCTGTCCTGTTTCTGTTAAACAAAAGGCAGAGGACAGTCCTAGCTATTCTATGTCTGGTGGCTCGGCTACCAATGCAAGGGAGGGAAGGATGCCATGGACACTTTGCTGACCACTGTGCCAGTGGGTCAGGACCCACTACTAGCGTGGCCTTCTCTAGTTCTGTCCTTTCTGTGTAGCAAAAGCAATGAGAAAGCCTGGCTATAGCTCCTGGAAGAAGGCCCATAAAAGTGCTTTCCATCCTGCTTTACTTCTAGGCTCTTCAGGTTTATCCAGCCGAGGCAGATGGGGTCCTCCACGTGGCCAAGTCTGAACCCCTGGAACTATTCCTGGGGTTTGAGCTAAAGCTATCTACTAGAAAGTGCTCCTCTGCCTTTCTTTGCCTGCCCTGAACTTTTTTTTCACTTGGAGTCTGAGGATGAGAGTAAACTTTTCAACGGTATTTCTAGGTGCCCTGGTTCAGTTCAATCATATTTCTACCCCATCATAACACAGAGAAGACGGTTACTTCTCCGTGTTCCTCCCCGCCCCTTTTCCTCCCTCCCTGCCCCTCACTGTGATATTCCGGGGCTTCTGACCTCCATCTCATCCTCTTCAGCCTTTCCTTCAACCAATATACATGCTCTCAACTAAAATCTCCACTCAGAGGACCCCCAAATCTGTAGCTTTAACTTCACCCTTCTTCCAAGTTCTAGTTCTGACTCAACATGTCTAAAGTCAAGTTTATATTCTTGCCCCTAAAAATCCACTCTCCTTTTAACATCTAGGTCTGTGTTTTTAGTGGTATCAGAATCCTCCAGTCACTCAGATCTGAAACACAAATGTATCTTTGACTTCTTCCTCTCCTTTCCTTGTCCTCATTTTCCACAGGTCACTAAATTCTGCTCATTCATCTTAGAAATGGCTTTCAAATTCACAACAATAGTTCTGTATCAATCTCTCAACTATATTTCAGGCTCCTGTTACCTTGCCAATGGTAAGTTCTCTCTTTAACCTATCTCCTTAACTCAGTATCTCTCTTTGAAAAAATTCTATATGATGGCACCAGATTGCCTTTCCAAAGCAACACTCTGAACCTATCACTCTGCTGCTCAGAACCCCAGTGGCACTTTTGTCCCTGCTAAATGAAGTTCAAATCTCTTCACCTGACACAAACGCACCTTCCATAGGTTTCACCAATATACCTCCTCCTTGGGTTTATCATCTATTAATTTCCAACTTGTAGTCTAAACTGCAACCAAATTGCGTCTGCTAGTTTTACTGTGTGAAACAATTTTCTCACATGCGGTATCGAGCTTGGGCTCTAGAGTCAGACAAACCAGGATTCAAGCTATGAACTCCACCACTGGTAGCTATGTAACCTTGGCTAATTACATAACCTCCCTGAGCTATGGTTTTCTCATCTATAAAATAGAAACAATAGTGGTATTTGTCTGACAGTCTGGCTGTTAGGATTTAATTAGATAATGCACATGCAGTGCAGAGTCAGCACAGGGCCTGACTCAGTGGAAGGGATTCACTACCTTTTAGCTAGAATACCACTAATTATTTCTCATTCTTGGGGCATGATTGATGGATGCTTTCCTGTCTGTGTCTTCCTCGTGTCATCCTTGCTGCCTGGAATGCCTCCATTTCATCTCTGTTCATTGAGATCACACTCACTCTTAAAGGCTAGGGTGAAATCCTTCCCTTCTGTGATGTCTCCTGGACTCATTACACTTTGAAGTGACTCCCTGCTTCTCTGAAATCCTAAGAAAATCTGTATCACTTGTCGGAGGCTTATCACATTGTGTCATAGTTCTTTGTTTTTTAGGAGGCTTATCACAATGTATTACAGCTCATGGCAAGCTTTCTCATCTCTTGCACTCAATTTAAAGCCACTTGACCTACGGTCATCGTTGAATCATCTACTGTGCCTGGTGCAATCTCCTGCCTCCAGGAAATATTTGTTGAAACAATGGGTAAGTGAAGTTTTTATTTTACTTATCTTAAGAACAATAGGAAATACCCACAACATAAAAATAACATGAAAGTTACCTGTTACTGACATTTTATTGAGCATCTCAGCACACCTGCCCTGGGGCAGGCACTGCCAAGTGTGGTATGGTATATTAGGCATGCCATAGGATAGGACACAACTTCCTTGTCTATTTTAATTCATGTAACTTGGAAATAAAGGATTGCTTTCTTTGATATTTCATATACAATTTGGTTGATCCTCAGCAAAACTACTGGTAGCAACCTAACACCTCTCAAGACTAATATCTAAAAAGTGCTTGTTTAAATATATCCTTCAAAAAATAGCAAGGCCCCCATAAAATCAGACCAGAAGAAATGCAACATAAAAACTCAATGTGGAAAATATTTATTCTTTCTAAAGGTCAAGTAAATGCAAATCAAATCAACCTTAAGGTATTTACCAATTAAATACAAAGAAATTTTTAAAAAATCACTTACTAGGATTATGATGAAACAAACAAATATATATATATACTACCTGTGAAGTTATAAACTGAGAAGATGTTTTTGAAAAGAAATCTATGAATATGTACTTGGAGTCATGAATGCTGTAACATTTTGTTTAAGACATGGCTCAACAGAACCAGAAACTTATGGGCATAGATATATCACCATGTAAAATAATAGCAATCTGGAAATTACTCTGCCTGCAATAAACAGAAAAAGCTTTCTAGAAATGGCATCAACATAATGGAATATTATGCAGCCCTTAAAATTCACAATTATAAAGTCAATTATATCACACATTTGTCATTCCTTTCGGTTGCCTGGCATCCTTCCTAAGGTTGGGAGAATTCCATATCTCATGAGTTGCAATGAGAGCCTACAGAAAGCAGAAGATGCCAGATCTTCATTTTCCCAGCCTTCCCTGTAGCTGGGGCACGGACATGTGTCCTAGGATTCACTGCTCAGATGCTCCTGCCATGCTTTAAAGAGGAGCTGGTAAGTCAGAAAGAAAGGTCAGGGAAGGTTTCTCTCTGGAGACAGTGAGAGCAGTAAGTAGATGACACAGTGGTAGGTAATATGTTAGTTTGCTAGGGCTGCTGTAACAAAGTCCCACAAACTAGGTGGCTTAAAACAACAGAAATGTATTATCTCATGGTTCTGGAGACAAAAGTCCAAAATCAAAGTGCTGGCAGGACCATGCCTCCCCTGAAACCTGTAGAGGAAAATCATTCTTTCGTTCTTCTAGCTTTCATCACCACATGGCCATCTCTTTCCCTGTGCATCTCCTTCCTCTCATAAGTATATTGCTATCAGTCATTTTGGATTAAGGGCCCACCATACTCCAGTATGACCTCATCTTCACTAGTTACGTCTGCAACTATTTCCAGATGAGGTCATGTTCTAAAGGACATCATTTGGAAATGTTAGGGGTTAGGACTTCAACCTCTCTTTTGGGGGGCCACAATGCAACCCAAGATGAGAGGTATCTACTGACCCATGCCAGCCTGTCTCCAGCACAAGCTTCAGCATCCAGTACATGGTGGCTTCCTCCTCATGCTGGAGACCTGACTGGGCCCTTGCTTTGGGCTCGCTAGTCAACCATAGCCCTCCTAGAAATTCTAGAAGCTAATGTCCCTTAATAATTCTTTTCCTACTTAAATGAGCTACATTTCTGTTGTTTTCAACCAAGAATGCTATACAATTATCTAGAAGTATAAAAATATTTATGTCTATGGGTTTTGATAAATTTTTAATGACATGTATCTACTCTTATGGTATCATACAGAATAAGAATAGCTTTGCTGCCTTACAAAACTCTGTGCTCCACCTACTCATCTCTTCCTCCTACCTAACCCCTGGCAACCTCTGATTTTGTTTCCTGTGTCCATAGTTTTGTCTTTTCTGGAATGTCATATATTTGGACTCCCATGGCGTGAAGCCTTTTCAGATTGACTTCTTTGACTCAGCAATATGCATTCAAAGTTCCTTCATGTCTTTTCTTAGCTTGATAGCACATTTCTTTTTATTATTGAATAATATGCTGGATATACCACAGTTTATCCATTCACCAACTGAAGAACAAATGTACAAAGAGTGAACCCCAATGTATACTTTGGACTTTAACAACAATGTATTAGCATTGGCCCATCAATTTTAACAAGTGTTCCATACTAATGCAAGATATCAATAGGGGAAACTGGGCAGAGGGAGAGGGTCATATGCGAATTCCCTATACTTTTGCCCATTTCTCCTGTAAACCTAAAACTGTCCTAAAAAACTTACTAATTAAAAATATATTTATGTATCACATTAAATGAAAAAATCAGGCTAGAAAATGGAATTGTTTTATGATTATATGCATGTGAAAATATGTACTTAGGGAGTCAAGAACTGGAAAGTAACATTAGGACAATATTATATCGGGGTTGGGGTGAGGGTATAGCCGTGGTTTATCAATTTTTCACCATTGTCTTCCATATTATGTACTTTTCTTAATTTTCAGAATTTCTGGAAGAAGTGGGAAGGAAAGAAACAATGAATGAATCAAAGTCTGTAGTATCCAATCTGATACGATAACTTATTATTTTCTTAGTAGGAATTTCAAAATAGCATTTGGAGATAGGGAATCCATCTGCCACTTTGGTATTAAGAAAAAAAATCAAGTATCATTCACAGAATAGTTAAGACTGACAGCCACTCAATCAAGTTCTCAAGTCAGAAATTTTATCATAACTATTTTGTTGTTAGCACCTAGTACAGGCATCACAAGCAGAATGTGCTCAACAAATATTTGTTGTTGAACAGTTATTAATAGTTGTAAGAGTAAGCAAGTGTCCTTGATAAAGGATTAAAAATTTATTCTCCCACTTTTCTGTTACAATTTCCAATTTCTTGGCTCCACTCAAACTGACACTAGTTGTTGAATAAAAAGTTATGCTCTTAAATCAATTTCTGTACTCCTTGTTTTTCATCATGATCTCAATTATATGCTAACGGAGTTAACATTTACTGGTGGTGTAACAATACGGGGCAATTTGTTTTCTTCTCAGACTGACCCATGAATGAATGCTAATGACCATTAAATCCAAACACATTCTGAGCAATGCCATTATTAAATGTTGGAAACACACTCATTTGAAATGGTGGATAAAAATTTTAGATGGCAACATTAACTGAATTTGTCAAAGTTCTTTTCAAATCAGTAAGAGAGTTCAACCCTCAAAACTGAACTGTTAAGACTGCTGGTAGGCAGCATGAAATTGAATGCAACGAGCCTGTTTTGGATCACTGCTTAGCTGCTAAGGTCTATAAGACTTTGTGCCATCTACAGTTTATGCATAAATCTAACAGCATAAACAGATACTCTAGCCAATTTACATTCTCAGCAGCAACTCTACATTTACAATTTGCTTCTGTCTTCTGAAAGGGGGAAAAAGAACAATTTAATTGATTGCACATAGTGTCTCCCTTACAATTTTCTTAAAAATATCAGGACAGCTGTGTTTCATTTCAGAGTTCCCTGTCCTCAAATTGGGGTACAATCACATTTTGCTCAGAATATAGAGGATCCTCAGAAACTCTATTAAATGCTTAACAATGTTCTCCTTCCACGAGATCCTTTAAAAAATCCACACAGAAATTCATCTGCTAGGGATCCTGAAAAACTCATCAGCTGCAATTTCCTCTTCTTATTACTGAAAATCTATGTTTCTTAAAAAGCAAAAGGGAAATTCTAATTAAGAGGATATTTTTCACATGGATAAAGTATGAAAGCCCCTGTGACTGATGGTTCATCATTTTTGTTATAACTTTGATTCTCCATCTACCATTTATACTAAATGCAAATGAACAGGTATCAAAGGAAAAAATAAACTTTTGTGTGATATAGCTCTCTTTCATTTATATAATGGAGAAATAAAGTGCCACATTAAGAAGAGATGAAGGTGACTGGGACTTTGTGCTATACACCAGAAACTGACACATTGTAACCAACTGTACTTCAATTTAAAAAATGATTAAAATTTTTTTAAATTTAAAAAATATAAAAAATTTTAAAAAGAAGAGATGAAGGGATTCATTTAACTATCCTAACTCTACTGTAATATAATCCTTTTTTAAAGTCTGTTTTTTCTAATAAGTGAGAGAATTTTATATTTTAAATCACTTTTTAATGCAGAAAAGAAATTACTCTGGCCAGTGGGTCAAATTAAAAGTTAAAAAAGTTAAAAGGTTCCTGGCAAAAAAACAGGCAATCTCATCCATAATTTGAAAGCCTTGTCTGGTGCTATGATGGAAATACAAAATAGTCATAAACAAAGACCCTAGGATACTAAAAACAATGGGAGATGGCATTTCTATGAGTAAACGCTGTTTGTAGTGCAGAGCGTACCATCGTTTGGAGCATCCTAGAAAGGTTCTACCAGAGGTGAAGGACATGGAGCTGAGTTCTCTTAGAGAAGGCAGGAGGAGCACATGGGTGAAGAGCATGGACTCAAGCCAGATCACCTGGGTTCCAATTCCCACTCTACCTCTGACTGACTATGGGACCTTAAGCAAGTTATCTTACTGCTATGTGCCTCAGTTTCCTCACCTATAAAATAGGTATAATAGCATCTCCCCCTTAGGATTGTTCTGAGGATTAAATGAGCTGATATAAAAAGACTTTGAAAAAAAAAGAAACAATAGTGAAGCCTTGGAGCAGGGTCCTGGTTACCAAGGCTATTGCCCCCAGGATCATACCTCTGCCCCTCCCTTAAATAGAAACTACTCTTACCTAAGTATCAGGAGGCAAAGAGAAGAAACAAGAACTGTTTAGAACCTGTGAAGCCCAAGATGGTGGGGAATTTGATTTCCAGTGGACCTTGAGCGTCATTATACGGTCATTGTAACACAATAGCATGCTAAGTGACACGCCCGCCAGCGCCATGGCAGTTGACAACTGCCATGACAATAACTGGAAAAGCCCACGTACAAGGACAGAAAAGAAACGCAATTGGTTCCAGCATACCTGAAACAAGGACAGGATGGCAGAAGTCTCCCAGAAAGGACCACGTGGCCCAAAGCTACAGCTGGGGCTGTCTGTACTGGCCATCTTGGCTGACAAGCTCCTCAGTCGAGCACTTTTCTTCTGAGCAATAAAGTGTCTGTTCACTTTGGGGAAAAAAAGACCTTGGAGGAGTACCTGACACATAAGTGCTTTCTAAATCTGAGCCAGAATAATTGTTGTGGACATTGAGGATTCAGAGAAGAACCAAGGGCAAAGGCCAACTGGAAGATCAGGCACATCCTGGCAAAGACAAACAAGGTGGGGATGCAAAATCTACAACATGGCCTTTATGTCAAGCTGGGTTTAACAACACCCAATTCATGTGAGAGAAGAAGCCGGTTAGCACCGCCTGGGGTCTCACTCTGTTGACTGATGCTGACCACCAATCTGACTGCTCTGATGGGGATGGAATCTGCAGGTGGCAACAAGTAAGAGCCTATCCTTTTCCTTTCCTTTGCCTGACATATTCTAAGCCAGTAGTTGATTATGAAAAGAGACCAGTAGCTACCATTTCTTCCTCTAAGCTTGCAAGGAGTAAATGGGTCAGGAGCCGGTTTGCAATCCATCCTCTTCCTTTATTGTGTATGGTTGTGGGGTGGACTAGAAGGAGATGAAGAGCTTTGGAAAGAAAGAGGGCAAGTGACTAGTTCAAATCTCCTTGTAAACATGCTAAGGACAGACCTCTGATAAATGAATGGTATTTACTAGCAGAAGAGTTCTTATCTATAGAATACTTTTAGTAGGATGTGCCTGGACTATCTAGGATTGCTTATGGTAAACATACCTGGAATCTAAACTTTATGAGACAGAAATAGAAAATGTCACATAAATTATGGAACTCTCTATTATAAAATGGACATTCTACTTTTCTATAAGCCATATGAACTGCACACATCACTTACATACCTTCTGTGTTTATCCTGGCCCAGAGTGTATCCTGGTGCAACAAGAAAGGACCTGGGGTACTGTGTTGGAGATTCTAGACCACTCCCTGCTTTGCCTATGCCCTGCAATTATTTGTATCCTTGAAATTATTAGTGAAGCTTGATACTGGATAAGATCATTATAATGTGTGAGTAAGATTTCACTATTTGGTGCTTTGTGTTATCTACGTTTATTGTGAATAACTGATAAACAATTCTACTTTCATTTCTTCCCTCTCTGTGACAGTCTTCACAGAGCAGCCGCACACAGGGAGGCAGGGGAGTGGAGTGGATTGGTAAAGAGCAGGAGCACTGGATGTGATGCCACCTCTCATAGGTTGCAAAATTCTGCACAAGTTATTTGATCTGTCTTTACTTCAGCCTCCTCATCTGTCAAATGAGAGAGCCAAGCTTCCTCCAGACACTGCTGAGAGGATTAAATGAACAATGTCATATACATAAGGGGCTTAATACATTGCTTAAAACCACAGTAAACACTCATTAAGTCATAGTTCTTGTTGAAATTGAGGGGAGATCTTACTGGATCTTAGATTAGTGCCTTTTGCTGGCAGACAAGAAGTAGTAGAGAGATAGTAAAATGAGAAAGATCACATTCCTTTCACCTTAATTTTATGCCAATGTGCTTCTTGTTCTGATCTGAACAATCAGAAAGGAGCTGTGCATGGAGAACTTCAGCCACATCTTCTGTGGCTTAAACAGATTTTTAAAAAATAACTTAAAATATTGCTACTTGTTTTGCACCTGTTTTCTGGAGCTAGCATATCTAGTTCCATAGATTGCCACAAATTTAAATAAATGTTTTTACTTTTTAACATCTGAATTGCAGTACTGCAGTATTATTTCTAAAAGGAAAACTTTTCTTTGGTTTACTTTCAATATTGCCCTTGTTGGAACTGCTTTTCATGTGTGTGCTATTTGTCCTGCTCATATTCTGATAGACTCAAATGAAATTAGGACAAACCCACAACCATAAAAGGAGTTGAAAGGAGAAATTTTGTCTTCTGAGGACTTCGTCTGGGTAGCCTATTTTCATCTTCTAAACCTGTTACTTCTAAGCCTCAATTAGGTCTATGATGGGTGATTTTAGGAAAAGAGCAGGGAGAGTCCTTGAAAGACAAACATGTTTCCTGCATGTTTCAAAGAATTAAGACTTAATTCCAAAAATTTACAAAAACTGTATAAACTATCTTTCCCTCCTGTCACCGTTTGTCACAAAGTTATACTAGTATCTAGCCAAAATAACCTGCCCTTCTGAGTAATGATTCCAAGGTATTCTTAATACATTGCAGCTATTTATCATCTTGTTAATCCTTTCACATATAAAGATAAGAAATCAACATTGTTATCAATAAGAAGAACTACTGGAACCCAGAACTGAACTTGTAAGTCATAAATCGAGAGGTTAACACATTCAAAACCAACTGACCACCAGCACGTGTGAGATGGAGTTATAACAAGTTCCACACAGATTCAGCCCATATTACCTTTTAACTAAAATATCCTCGCTGAAATTAATCTAATTGGAAAGAGTCTACTTTTAGGAGGGCATAGTCAACATGCCTTCCCTGTTCTGCAGTGTTAAAGGCACAGGAGAAGGTGTTTTCCATTAAAATAATTTCTCGCTGGGTCCTATAAAATTCCTGTTTTCTTGCATGATTGCGGAAATGAATCACTTCTGAAAATCACTTAGAATCACACTGAGATACTCAAGACACATCAGCATTAGACATTTTCCTTTGCCAAGCCATCCTTCAAATGTTTTAATTTACATGTTTACTGATATCTTTCTTAGCTGCTTCCTTGTAGAGTCATTAAGATCGTTTGGTGATTATCTTTGTATGATCCATATTAATCAACACAATATTAAGAACATTTTTACACACACTTGCCTCACTGCTGCAAAATAATGTGCTGTTCATGTCCTTTGAATGACCTTGTTTGAATCTTTAATAAGATGTGTTATAACTCACACATGACTTAGTGGGTCAGTTTCATGGTGAAATATTCCAGATTATGGATTATTACACACCTTTAGTCACTAAATTTGTTAACTTTTAACTTGTTTTCACATTCAATATGTTATCCAGTTGATTCTCATAGCAGCCCTGTGGAGACACACACACACACACATACACACACACACAGCTAAATCATTAAAACATAAAATAAAACAAAACCTGGAGTACAACCATAGAATTTGGAGGAAGCAGGGCCAGTAGAACTGAACCGAGAATCTGAACTAGAGTCACCAGTGTAGTTTCCACTGAAATAATACCAAAAACTTGGAAAGACAGAGAGATTTTTCTCCCCACCTTCCAACTCCCTGCCCTGACTCTTCCTGGCCCCTGGACCCAATAATCTAGCACCAGAACCAATAAAAAACCTCTGCACTATCTTCTGCCATGAATTTGTTATGTATGGTTACTAAGTGTTAGTAACACCCATTCTCCTTGGGTACCTCCCTCTACATTCATTCCGAAATTCTTACACCCAGGAAACTATGGGAACCAGAGAAGGGAGGGGATGAGCATGAGAAAAGGAGGTATACCATCAGTGCATGGCTTTCTGAGAGATACAAGCTCTAATGAAGTTGGCAGGAGAGCAAATTGATAGTGCTATGCACCAGAAATTGACACAACATTGTAAACTGACTATACATATACATATATATATATAGAAAAAATAAAACAGCCAAAAAAAAAAAAGAAAGAAATCTTTCGACCTGTAACGAGCCTGCTAATTTATAATACTCCACTAATTCCATTTCTAGGAGTCAAGAGAAATTGTCAAACATAAAAGCAAAGATTTATGTTCAAAGATATTTGTCACATTATTTGTAACAGCAAATCATTGAAAATCACTCAGGCACCCAAAAAGAAGGGAATAGTTACATGTTTTAGTTATTTCAATATAATGAAATAGTATGCATTCACACTTTATTTTCAGAACTACTGAACAAATGGGAAAATATTTACAATCTGCTCACAAGATAACATCTGCTAATAGTATTTATCCTTGGATAGTGAGATTATGAGAAATTTTTAACTTTTCAGCAAAAAGTTAAGTCTATTCTTGAACAGAAACAAATCTTCTGAGAATTAGAGCAACACCAAGGATTCACCCAATATTCTTTGATAGTTTTAAGCCTTAATAACTTTCAGATACATAGACACACACACACAGTTTTAAACTTTCTGATAGATTTTATCAAATCAAGATGTAGGAAGGCCACTTTTTTAGTTTTCTGAGCAAGGAGCAAGGACTGAGGGCTATTTTCTTCTCTCTCAACAGGGTTAGACAATCACTCCACTAGTGCTGCAGCTCCTTTTCTGTCCCACCCGCCCCCTCAGCACAAAACATAGGCATTGCTAGTCTATCACAGAGCTCATTCCAACCAGCATAAATATGTCTCAGACTTCTGCCTTGAGCATCCAGACAGCCACTACCCACTAGCTCATAATTGGCATATGGAGTGTAATCTATTTGCAATTTCTGAGGTAGACTCTACTGATCGACACTATGAAGTTGTGGTGAAAAAATGAACTGGGCCCGATAGCTTCCTTCTTGGTTTCAAGGGCTGAGCTCCAATCATAATCTGCTCGATTCACATGACACCAGTGTAGAACAACAGAGTTGTATCATACTGTCCAGTACTGATCAATATTTGGGGAATGCAGAAAACTATCAAATTTACTCTATATATCTGAAGATCTGGTGAATAAATTACCAGCTGGTATATATAAACACTACACATTCATATGTGAAAAGTTAAATCCAATCTGGAGAAAAACTGTTCCCAAAAGAACAAGATAGCTCAAAAATTAACCCTTGCTATTGGCTGAAACTGGACAACAAAGGGAGTCTGAAATAACAGAAATGAGGAAAAAATGTAATCCAAACATTCCTCTTGCATAGATTAGATACTGTTAAAACCAGGAAAGAAGGTTCAAAGATCGAAGGAGTGGACTTAGTCATTGCAAACTGTGCTGGATAATAAAACTGGGTCAGAAAAGGCCCACTCACATGTCTCTGGGTTAGTTGGGCCAAGCAAATAGTCCAATATGTGAAAGGAGGGAATTTCTGGGTTTCCTAATCCATCCCATTTTAGAAGAAGGCTCAAAAGAAAAACAAGCCATAGGCAATCTGAATATAATCCTATCCCCAGAGACAGTGAAATTAGATGACAGCCAGCGCTGGAGTGAAAAATCACTGGATTTAGAATGATAATAATACATAGGTTCAAGTCCACCTTATCCCATTTACTAGATCTTTTTTTTAAGATGAAAGAAATGCATGCTCTTTATTGTTAGAAATTATGGAAATCTTAGAAATTAAATCTATACATCAGCACTTAGAGGACATAATTTAAAGCATAAAATGCTTTTAATCAGGAAAAGAGAAATAGTTATTCTTACTTTATTCCAAATACATAATGTAGCTAAGGACTGAGGAGAATCAAACTACATCATAGCTCCTCCTGTGGGTTAATCTATCTTTTTATTAGTTTATAGCCACTTTGGGCTGCCTTGCTTTACTTAGAAAAAATAAAATAAACTGAATCATAATTCTTTTAAGCATTACTTGGGTCAAAGCTAAGTTTTATTCCATGACTAGTTCAGACTTGGATAGTGGAAAGTTGTCCCAAGGTTTAAATTTAATATACATACATGTTTTAATGTATCTGAAAACATACATTAAATTTCTTAAATGATCAGTCCATAATTTTTAATCTGAAAAGCTGAAAACTATAAAGCAGCCATGATTATATTATCTAAAAACAGAGTAGCAATTCTATTTTGCTCTCAGCCACTTTCCTTTCTCATCTCTTCTACAACAATGTCACATGCTCGTCATTTTCCGTTTACTCTTTAACCACTGATAACTGCCCTCTGCCCTCACTACACTAGTTGGTCATCATCTACTTTGTCTTCTTTTTGCATTCTTTTTCCCTTGACTTTACTAACATTCTCCTAGTTCTTTTGTTCTTTCTTTTTTTCCCCTCTCAGACTTCTACATTTCTACACTTGCGTTTTTACCTGCTTGCCCTTTAATCTGTTACCCTCCCTCCTTTTCTTCCATTTTTATCACTTAATTTTCTCTTTTAAAAAAATTATTTTATTGTAAGGACAATTAACATGAACTCTAACCCTTTTCACAAATTTTTGAGGGTACAAAACATTATTGTTGACTATGGGTACAATGCTGTACAGCAGATCTCTAGCTCTCTTTAGTCATGCTTAATGGCAACTTTATGTCCCTTGATTAGTAACTCCAAAGATGCCATACAAGTGGCCAACAGGTACAGAAAAGGTACTCAACATCAGGGAAATGCAAATTCAAAACCACAATGAGATATCACCTTATACCTATCAGGACGGCTATTATCAAACAACAAAAGCCAAGTGTTGTCAAGCATGTAGAGAAATTGGAACCCTGTGCATTGCAAAATGGTGTAGCTGTTATGGGAAACAGTATGGAGTTTCCTCAAAATATTAAAAGTAGAACTACCATACAATCCAGCAATTCCACTTCTGGCTATTTATTAAAAGAGCTGAAATCAGTATCTCAAAGAGATATTAGTATTCCCACATTTATTGCAGCATTACTGACAACAGCCAAGATGTAGAAACACCTTAAATATCAATCAGCATATAAATGGATAGACAAATTTTGATAGATACATACAATGGAATATTATTTAGCCTTAATAAGAAGAAAGTTCTGTAATATATGACAGCATGAACGAACCTCAAAGACATTAAGGTAAATAAAATAAGCCAGTCACAGGAAGTCGCATGATTCCACTTAAATGAGGTATCTAAAATCATCAAATTCACAGAATCAAAGAGTGGAATGGTGCTTGTCAGGGACTGTGGAGAGGGAAAAATGGGGAATTATTAGTCATGCAACTTTTACTTAAACTTTCTAGATGGTTGCCATGAAAGAAAATGTGATAATTCAAATAAAATTATTTCACCACAAATGGGAAATGAGGCACAAAGAACTTAGTTGAGCTCTACTGATTATGTTCCCGTCACCTCTCAGGTTGAGATCCTAAACATCTTTTAAGTCCTAGGTCACACCCCAGTGACACCAAGGTTTTCTCCATTCTTAATTTCTTTTGCTTCATAAGATCCACATAGCAGTTTTTGTGCCTTTTTTATAGAACTTATCCTATCTACTCTTAAAACAATTTTTGTTCTTGACTATCTGCTCAAAACTTTAAATTACTTAAGGGCAAGGATTATGTTTTATAATCTTCCCCCAACCACAGAACCTAGCAGAGTGAAATTAGCATCTAGCTAAGCAATTGGCATCTACGTGAGAGTAACCTGGAAAAAGAAGGAGTAATTCTTACATCCAACAGAGGGTCAGAGGTGTTATTCAGGATATCCTTTGAACCCTCACTTCAACCTAATGAGGTAAGTCTTGTAAGAGTAACTGTGGCTCAGAAGGGTTCCCGAGGCTACCCAAGATCCACCAGCTATTAAGTGGCCAAAGTCTAAGGGCTTTCTAACTCATAACCAAAGAGGTATAGGTTATTAAGCACAGTTTTCCAGAAAGACAGACACTGTAGATATCCTAGAATGTTCCCTAAACTATAAATTCCCTGAAAGTAGAGCATGTGTTGTATGTCTTTTTGAATTCCACTGGCTTTAGCACACTGCCTTTGGTCACAAGAAGAGGACAGTGAATATCTATTGTCTCCATTGCATTTCCCAGTCAGTGACCTGGGACACCTGACACGAGCTGGCCACCGTGCAGCAGCAATGACATCACATTTTCTTCCTGCACACCTACACATATCTTTCTCTGAGAATGAATTTAATTCAGTAGAAAGATCATGGGCTCTGGAGTCATTTGATCTGGGTCTGAATTCTACCACACAAACTGTGGGAATGTTACTCACCCTCTGACTTTAATTCATCTATTAACTAAAATGGAGATAGTTATAACAACATCCTAGGGTGATTCTGAGGAATCAATGATAGAAAATATATGAATTCCCTGGCATATAGCAGATAGGCAACTGTCTTAGCCTTTCTGTGCTGCTATAACAGAATATCATAAACTCGGTGACCTATAAATGACAGAAATTTATTTCTTACAGTTCTAGAGGCTGGGAAGTCCAAGATCAAGCACCAGAAGATTTAATATCTGGTATAGGCCTGATTCCTGGTTCACAGATGGTCGTATTCTTGTTGTGTCCTCGTATGATGGAAGGGATGAGGGAGATTTCTGGGGTCTCTTATATCACCTAATCACTCCCAAAGGCCCTACCTGCTGATACCATCACAGTGGGGATTAGGTTTCAACATGTGAATTTTGGGGGGACACAAACATTCAGTCTACAGCAGCAATATATATTAGTTATCTCTTTGACCCCGTACAATCACTGCTAGTGTCGGCTATGAAACTGTTCTCTTAACATGTCCAGCTCAGCCTGCATTCTGCAGGTAAAACTCTCCCTCTAACGCCTGCCTGCAAGGATGCTGTGCGGGCCCAAGTCTACAATCACTGGACTCACAGATTCCAGGCAAATAGGAATATATCTGCAGCACAATTACATCTCCATTCATCTGGGTCCCAGCTCACCAGAAAGCTCCCAATTGGCAAGGATCTAGGTGGAGAGTGGCTGGGTTATAAATGGAAAGCTTTAAATTAGTGAAGACTTTGACTTGACAGCATACTTGTGAAAATTTATGAATCCTTATCTAGAGGACAATAAAGGTAAAAGAGACTCCTAGCCAGATACAGTTAGAAATGAGTCACTCTGTGTTAGAATTCTAGCTGTCACTTTACCTGTTCGATTTAGGAAAACTTGCTAACTTTTTTAAGCTTCCATTTCCTATTTTATAAACAGGAATAATGAATCTTACTTCTCAAGCTCTTGGGAGGAATAAAGGGAATTAGAGGAAGTGAATGTGGCTGGCCTACAGCCTAACATGTAATAAACTAATATATGCCAAATCTAAATCTTCTCAGACATATCCATGCTTTAAGTATTCTGTTTTGCCCCAAAGTTCTAAAAGCAAAATTTATAATTTAAAAAATTGTCATCAGGAATATAATGATTGGGAGGCAGTATAGTACAGTGGTTAAAATCTTGGACTTTTGATTGAAAATAGTTTGAATTTGAATCCTGGATCCACTGTTATTGTGTGACTTTAGACAGCTTACCTACCTTCTCTTTGCCCAGTTCATAACATGAAGATAATCACAGCACCTAGTTTGTTAGACTATTGACAGGATGAAGAGAGAAAGTTTATGTAAAGCACTTAGGAGAATGCCAGGAACATGATAACTCCCAAGTAAATCTTAGCAATCATTGTTTGGGAACATGTTTTTTTTTTTTTTAATTGAGGTAACACTGGTTTATAACACTACGTAACTACATGTGTACACATTCTATTCCTACTTCTGTACACATTATAGCATGTCACCACCAAAAACTGACTTTCCACCCATCACCATACAGTTGATCCCCTGGATTTTATTTTTACTTTACTGCTCACCTAATAAGTTAAGTAGTAAATGTACTACTGAGGTCAGCAATGAAAAATATTTTATTTCCTGTCATTTCTACATTATTTATAAGTAAAAGTGCAGGGAGGCAAAATAATAGTTTTTAATACCATAAAATATTAAACAGGAGAAAGCAATATCTCAAATGTCATTTTTTACTTCATTCTGTAATTTTGCATTACTTAAACTGTTCTGCTAGGCTCAAAAATCTAATCAGTAGGAAAACAGGCTGAACATATTAGAAAAACAATCCCATCATGATCTTACCTTAAGTAAAAAGTAAGATCTCACAAATAGAATCAACACTATTTTGAAAAAACTACCCACCGAAATTTATTAGAGACATAAAAAATCACACACACACACACACACACACACACACACTCACTCACCCACACTCCTCCCCTTCAAACCTCAGGTAACTACAGTAGGTGTAACATTTTGTTGAGAAAATTTTATGGACCTGATCAGTCAATTAGCAAGTATCAGCAGTAGACCAGGGTGAAACAACAAATTTGAGAACAACCTAATTTTCACCTCCTTTGTACAGGTAGTTCTAGAGGAGTTTATTTGCTTATTTTTGCTTGAACTACATAGATAATCAATTACAAAGTCAAGGAACTTAGAGTCCCTATAAGGTAGCATAGAAGATGAAAATACAAAATGGTTCAATAAATATTTAGCTAGGTTCACAGGTAGCTGGTTACCACCAAAAAAGAGGGCGACCTGCTCACCTGAGTTTTTCTGGTCTGATTCATGGAGGTCAGCTACTCTGCCTCCTTAAAAGGCTTCTCTGACACAGTAGAGGCAGAAAAGCACGGAGACAAAGTGCTAGTTTGAACCAGTGCAGTTTGTCTTATAATTTTATGGCTCAATTCTGATCCTTTTTATGACTGGAGAAGTGACTACTGTGATTTACTGCTACTAACCAGAGTCAAAAGTCAGTAACCTTGATTCTCAAGTCAGATATTACCCTTCAAAATATATGCTCTAAAATATAGTGTGCATTTCGCGAAGAATTTTACTTCAGTAAAAATGGACCTATAATCAAATCATTATTGATCTCTAATGAATCACATAAGCATTTAAAAAAGAAATCTTTGCTTCATTTGGCTTAAAGTCTAACTCCAAAGATATTTAATTAATTGTAATTATATTTTGAAAATTTAAAAATGTTTCATTTCAAATATTAAACATGACTATTTCACCCATATCTATTACAGAAAGTAGGAAATCAAGAAAACAATTGTCTAAGTGATCGCATTAAAATAATTATTTAAAGATTTAGCCTATCGACCAAGATACAAGACACCATTCTTCTTGAGAGTAGGGTAAAACTCTATTCTCTCTCTAGAAAAAGGATCAGCCAAGCTTTTCTTCAAAGGGCCAGACAGATCTTTGAACTTCAGGCCATATAATCTGCTATAACTCCACAAATTATATTGTTATAGCACAAAAGCAACCATAGATTAGTATGTCAACAAATGAGCATGGCTGTATTCCAGGAAATCTTTGTCTATGGCCACTGAAATGAGAATTTCATGTAATTTTCACATCGCAAAATACTCTTCTTTTGATTTTTTTCAATCATATCAAAATGCAAAGATCATTCTTAGATAATAAGCTGCACAAAACCAGGTGGCAGGCCAGACCAGGCCTGGTAGCTGTACCGTGCTGACCCAGCTCTAAACACTGCAAAGAAATGACACCTCCATAATAGGCTTTCTGTCTTATAATAAGAGAGATTGAGCACTTAGGCTCATTTTGATCCCCGGTGCCACCAAAACCACAGGCCATTCTGGAGAGATCCTGGAGGTTTACTTCATAATTTTTTCTCCTTTGTTTTCTCCTCCAAAGATATCTTTAAGCACACTTGTAAAAATGGTATAAAGAGATCTGAGAATTAAAAACTTATCCAAAGACCAAAGTAGTGCACTCAAAAGGAGAAAAGCTGAATAGCTCTATCATTAATTGTATCTTTTCCTCATTCATTCATTCATTCATTCATTCAGTCATCCAGGTAATAAAATTCTGCAGTGTCTACTCTACACACAGTGCCTGGAGAAGTGCTAGGGGTGCAGAGGTGAAGAAGACACAGTCCTTGCCATAAAGGCACCCAGACAGGCAATTAAACTCGGATTCCACACACTAAGCTACACTGTGCTATGTGCTGGGGTGCAGGCATCCTCACTCTATCTCGGAAGGACCCAAGTCAAATAACTACCCCTTACCTGTGTGGCAAAGCCTTCTCTAGTACGATATCTGAACTGAGTCTCAAAGAAAGAGTTTGCCAAGGAAGGTGAACTAGAAAAGAATAAGCAGTTTATTTGCAAAAGCCCTTGGCGAAGCAAACAGACACAACTCCCTAATTTAAACTTTCATATAAAGTTACTTTAATTAGGTTGTGGGGTCTCTCCCACCTCCCTGGAATTTGGATCTGAGAATATTAATGGACTAAGTGATCAGACTGGTAATAAAAAAGAGGACCTTTCCTGTTTTATTTGCTCAATGTTTTAAACCTGCAGCACTTCCAGTGGGAGTAACTATTCAGTCATCCAAAAGTATTTACTGGTTGGAAGGTCTTTTTGATAACCTTTTTGAGTTTATCCCGCTATTTTTGATTATACCCGTGTGGCATCATGCTAAATAATTCCTCTTTCTCTCGGTGTTTTACACCTTTTAAATGTTTGTAGACTGTTATCATCACTCCATTGAGTCTCTTCTAAGCAAAGCTACACATTTTTTGCTACTTTAATCTTTCCTTATAATTTAATTCCATTGTTCCCTTAATAATTTTCAGGATTTGTTTTCTCTTCACCAGGTTCTCTCTTCAGTTTTCTGAATCTTTGTCTTAATGAAAGGTCTGCAGCTGAGCCACTCAAATACCAATAGCAAAAACAGAGAATGTATAAGTTTTTTTATGGCTGTTTCTAGAATAAATCTAGTTTGCCTTTACTTACATTTTCTGAATATTCTCCTTTCCAAATTGAATTTCTGAAAAATATCTGGCACTAGGTAGCTTCTTTTTCCTTAAATAAAGTTTGAGTTTAGGATTTCTGCTTTTGTTTTTCAAATTCTAAGTCATTCAAAAGGTTATGCTCTGGTTTTTTTGTTTGTTTGTTTGTTTTGTTTTTTCTTCTCCATTGGTCTCTGTCCTTTTCTGTTTGGTAAACCCAAATTATTTTCTGGTCTTCTGAACACTGCTGAAATTGATTTGGCTGTTTTTATTTAATGAAAATGTTAGTTTAAATGTTATGCCAAATACACTTCTAAAAATTCCATCTGATAGCCTTTGAAATATGTGCAAATATAATATTATCTCTAAAATTTTCTTTTCCTCCAAGAATTTCAAGAATCTTTATAAACAAATTTGGGATAAATCCTCGGAATAAGCTTAGAATAGCCATGTTCTATTGTGTCTAGAGTTTGTGGCTGAGAATCTTGATTTTCTCCATATGTAGTTTATTACTTGTGCTATTTCCAATCACTGTATACGGAATAAGAGCCCTTGCTACAGCGAAGAAGTGAAGTGACCCAACAGTCAAGGCCACAACTCGGGCCCAGACCCAGACAACAATTGGCCCTAGAGCTTCCTCTCTACGTAACAAACAGGAAAATTTTATACATTTTGTTATTTCTATAAGACTCGAGTGGAGATATCAACATAAAAATTCATAGCTCTAAATTACTTACAACAATGTAATTAGGCACATGGATATAGTCTAATCAACCTTTATAAATGGCGGCTGTCTTCACCAACACAGAGTGTTTATAAAAATGATTCCAAATGATGTATAATGGAAAACTCATCAACGGTCATTATGAAAGGTTTGGAGAAGGAGGAGGCTGAAATTTTTGAGGTGAAAATGTTGAGAAAATGTTTGAAATGTCTGCAATTTTCACAGAAATTAGAGACTGGGCCATTTAGGCAGTGTTTAAAGGTTATTTGAGTTTGTTAGTTTGGCTGAGTGGAAAGGATACTGTCTTTGAGGCCAAATTTCTAGATTTTTTTTCACTTAATATTTATGCAATCTGGTAAAAATCAGATGACAGGTAATTAAAAACTGAACTTTTTCAAGCATAACTCATAAACTAAGGAACCTCAGTATAGTCTATGTAGAATATTTAATTTTCTTTAGTAAGATTGCAATTAAAGAACTTGTCATTATGAATAATCTTAAGAATATGCCCCATGGTAGCTGAAAGAACTGATCTACCAGATAGGGTTAATTATATTCTCCCATTAAATGATGGACAGAAGCTGCCAAATACAACTTTAGTTGCAGTGTAATTTATGCCAAACTGGTCTTTTAAATAAAAGTTAATTGGCAGGTTCAGACCACAACTGAGAATACTTGCCTTCTTCTTTGAACTTCTATAAGTAACCTGACCCGGGATGACTGCTCAAGGATATCAATCTGTAAAAATACATGACAAGTCAAGTTCTAATTCTCTCCCAGAGTCTTCATATAGCCCTCTATCCAATCCCTTGGGTATCTTGGGCAGCCACTTCAGGGTAACATGATCACCTTAAGAACAGAAGAACACAGCAGGATTCTCAGACAATTTACTCTGACCTCACTTAGTTACAGAATAGATGTGGGAAAACATCATTATAGCAGTAATAAATAAAAATCAAATTACCCAGCAAAATGAAAACTGCGCAAAATACCAACATTCACTCTAATTTCAAACCTCTTAGTACCAAGATGCTTACTCTAGTACCTAGAGCTGCACCAGGGCTTTGTTCACCCAACAAACCAACATGCCTGTAACAGGGAAGAACAAATCTGACTCCGTATTTGGTCTGTTCCTTTGGCTCTAACCCTGTGCTCTGTTTCCGTTGCTTAGTCATGCTAGTTCTGCACCTTTTGTAAAAAGAATGTTGACTATAGCCTGAAACATACAGGAGAGCCTATTCTCAAAGCTCTAACCTTTAAGGGTTTAACACTTTCCCATTCAGATAAAGCTAAAAAAGTTGCAGAATAGAGAATAACATTTGTCTCGTTGGAGGTTTACAGGGACACCATGACCTGACTTACATGGACAGCTGCAAGAACAAAGTATTCCCACACCAAGAAGCTTGCAACAACCAACCACATCCCCTCCCCTTTTTAGTATAAAAGGAGCCTAAATTCTGACTTGGGGAACATAGTTCTCTAGGATATCAATCCTCCATCTTCTTGGTTTTCTAAATAAAGTTATTATTCTTTGCCCTAACACCTCATCTCCCAATTTACTGGCCTGTTGTGCAGCAAGCAGAATGAGCGTGGACTCAGTAACACGGCTTGGGAAGTGAGAGGACAGCAGGGCTGGCGGCTATGGATCAGCTCACAGAAACTCACTACCTCTCAGAAAACTACATAGGAAGTGACATCTTCCCCCCAGTTCCTTGTCACGTTGCTGCAGCACACAGAAGCTCCTGGAAACCAGTGTTTTTACTCCAACCACGACTATAACTCCAGTCTCTAGAAAGGGAATTAACCATTTTTAAGCACCAACTACCTGTCAGATCCTATGGGAGGCACTGAGGACACTGAAACAAATAAGACTTAATCCATGCTCTCAAAGACGCTCAGGCCAGCAAGGGGGAAAAACAGGCAAACAAATCAGAGGAAAACACTGTGATGAGCTGTGATATTAGGGACATGTAGCTCAGATAAAAGTACCCAGGGGACACTCTTTTTGCCAGGGAAGGAGGGAAAACAGAAGTTTGCCCATGAAGAACAGAAGAGGAAGAGGGAGGAATGGGATGTGACAGCTGCCAGGCAGCTCAGCATCACTGGACAATAAGGTGTGACAGGCAAGAAGACCTGGCTTGAACTTGCTGCTAATGACTGGAAGATACTGAGAAGTTACCTTCTCTCTCTGTGTCTCACTATTCTCTTCTGTAAAATGGGATAATCGACACAGATGAACATGTGAGTTAAAAGAGGCAGTCCATGTGGAAATGCTTTGCAAACTGTAAAGCATTAAAACTGTTAGTTCCTGCCTTTTGTGGGACAGTTTTTCACCTGCCTCCTAACTTTGCCCTGGTCTCACCGCACAGGGAGACAAAGGAAATCCACTAACAACAGGAAGAAAATGACCCAGAGAGAACAGCAGTAGATTACTAACTCCGACTAGGATTACATCTGCATGCGTTCTGTGTCCTCTCTGTTCGGGAAATGATATTTGGAAACAGGGATGGAACCCTGAAGCTCTGTCTTTCTTTATGCTTTTCACATGGATGATAATACAGAGTTGTTCCCCAGGGGGAGGGACTTAACCCTGAACACATGGAAGGAGGACTGTGACTTTTTATAAACTGATGATCACTTCTGCAGTTCATGCTAGACTGTCCAGTGAAAGCTTCATAGGAGGATTTTGTATAGTTGTGATATTTATGTTATAAGAAAGTTGAAGAGAAGCTGAAGAGACTTGCCAAAACATAAAAACAAACAAACAAAAAACAAAGAAGAAAAGTTAAATGAGTAGAAAATAATACCCATTAAAACTTAAGAGGGGCTGGTTTTCCATCCTGAGAGAGAGAAATTTAAAATAAGGGCTCAACCCTGTCTATCTATCATGAGAAACTGCTTGTTGAAGTGGTTCTGGTATTTGCCATTTTCTTGGGGCTTAAGATAAACTTTTTTAGCCACAGGAGTCTTTACTTGTGCTATTTGCTTAACATGGAACACCCATTCCCTGTTTGCTATCAAATTCCCACCCTCCCTTCAAGGCTCAAGTCTATCCTCACTTCCCTTTTGAACTAGACACTCCTTGGTGTTCAGGACACCAAGTAGTTAAGGACACTGCTTCTTTTCTGGTTGTTTACATCCCTTCTTCTGCCTTTCAAGTAGTAGATACTCTTTAAGTGTTTGCTGAATAAATGGGTTACTGGAGGATAAGAAATGTGCCTTCTTTTAATACCATGAGGTGTGTGCTGTTGGAGGACAGACTGCACCCAGAGAAGGGGGAAAGGACAGTGCTATAATTGGGGAAAGGCGGGGGTATGTGATGAAGTGGCTGAAAACTTCTAGACCAACAGTTACATTTTGCTTCCCCAGCTGCCACTGCAAGTATGGTCACAACTTCCTAGGAATTCTGGAACATCTCAAGGGTCTCAGGTTTTCTTAGGTAGTGAGAAGGCCAAAAATTACAATCACAATTCATATATAGGCATACGTCCTTTTATTGTGCTTTGCTCTATTGTGTTTTTAACAAATTGAAAGTTTATGGCAACCCTACATTGAGCAAATCTACTGGTGCCAATTTTCCAACAGCATTTGCTCACTTTGTGTCTCTGTGTCACATTTTGGTAATGCCCACCATATTTCAAACTTTTCCATTATTGTTATACTTGCTGTGGTGATCTGTGACCAGTGATCCCTGATGCTGCTATTGCAAAAAGATGACTCTCTGATGGCTTAAATGATGGTTAGCATTTTTTAGCAATAAAGTATTTTTAAGTGAGGTATGTACAGGTTTTTAGACATAATGCTATTGCACACTTAATAGACCACAGTATAGTATAAAAAATTTTTATATGCACTGGAAGACCAAAAAACTCATGGGACTTGCTTTATTGCAATATTTGCTTTATTGTCATGGTCTAGAACCAAACCCACAATATCTCCAAATAAAACCTGTAAAAAACTTTTTTTAACGAAATAACTGTGGAAGTTAAGAGTGAAATGGTGATATGATTTGTTGGGTAATAAAACCCCCAAAATGATAAGATTCTCTACTCTTAGTGTTACAGCTCTAGAATAATTTTTAAAGTGATAATACTACATGATATTAAAATTATAGCCTATAATTTTTACTACAATGGGATTCGTATAATTTTACTGGAAAATTCACTTATTACTAGTTACGTTAAATAAAATGTGTCCCAAGAACTATGAGAATATTCTTTAGGTTCTAATAATTTTATTTTTAGATTTGATTTTATTTTCAGTTTTCTCTGATTTCCAGATTTTTATTGGGACTCCTTGGATATGTTAATTGAATGACTTTTAACCCAAGCAAGCAAAACATGACAACTGAACACAGAAGAAAATCTCCATATATTTTTCACCTTTCTTTTTCTTAACTCCTCATTGTGCTTTTGTAACATATTTCATAGTAGAAACACAAGGGATCTAATGAAGAGTATGGGTTATAGAAAAGAGGATGCCTCTGATTTCCCTAGATTGAGCTTTGCTGAACCTTTAATATAATAGCTCTGTCATTCCTTCCCTTGAGAAGCTGAAGAGTTATAGCTTCATAACTCCACCCTTGCTGGCTATATCCTGTGCTTCTGTCAGTCGAAATCTTATCAACTTTCTCTAGTATCTTACCATAACCACTGCTCTGGAGACCTTCATTTCTAGGCTACTGTTTCTCTTAGGTCAATACCGTTTTGTGTCATTTTGTGCCATCTTCATTTCCCTATATTTGACCTCCTTCATGTCCCCTGTAGCAGTGGTCTTTGGAAGTCATTTTGTACAATGTGACCCTCACATAAGGTGGGCAATTGAAAAAAACTGGGCTAATTCCCTTTCCTCAGAATCTGGAATAGGTCTAGGAGAGAGTTGGTCCCTCTTAGTAAGGCTGAACCTAAAAGATTATGAACAGACAAATTCAGAGATGTAAAAAATTAATAAACAGAAACCTCAATTAAATAGAGATGGGAGACCAGAAGAGGGAGTTGTCATGCCCTGCAACCAGAGCAGAGCCCAACAGGAAGAAGAAAGACTTCTCTTCTTTCCTGGCAAGGACTCAGCCAATGAAAAGCCACCATCACTTTCTTTATGTAGCCCTCCCAAGTTCCTGTTCCTCTCTATAAAAGCATGCTCCTTTCCTTGCTGTTGGGGGACTTGCACCTGGCTCCCCATGGTTGCAGATCCCAATTCAATTATCTGGCATAAACCCATCTTTGTTAGAGAAATATCTGGCAGTTCACTATTATATTTCAGGTCAGTAGAGGTGATGGAATTGCCATGTTTTCTACATGGACCCAAGGGCAGGAAAAGGTGCTATACAGAGAGAGAACAGTGAAGAAGAGGAGTTTTGGTGGCCTTCCAAAGTGTCCTTCCCTCAGGCCCACCTGCCTTTTTGCTCTTGAGGCCAGTGAGACAATCTGGATTCCCTTTGAAGTTTAGGTTAACTTTGCCTGTTTCTATCACTTTTAGCCAGGAAGAGCCTTTATTAGTAAATGCATGTTCATAAAAAGCAAAGTTTTTTTTTTTTCAGGGTGTTGTAAGATCTGAGGTCAGGTTAACACCGTAAACATGAGGAAATAAAGAATAAAACTCATTAAGACTTAATCCAATATGTGATATCACCTGGTGCCCTAGAAAAATCCAGGCTGAGGAGATTTATTCTCATAAAGTATTGGAATTTATTCTCATAAAGTATACTGGGGACAGAGCAGAAACTGAGACAGAAAAATGCAGAAGAAAGTCAGTATATCAGTAGCAGGCAATTTATTTCTTTCACCTGTTGTCCAATTAGTCCCACCTCTCCTAACTGCTTCTCCTCCTGTCAGTCAGTGGGTTCTCCTGATAGCTAAGCAGATAAAAACTATGGAGAGTGTCCCTGGGCTAGGAGTGGAGGAGGAAGGCTGAGAGTCGGTGGCAACAAATCTGGCTGCCAGTTTCAGAAAAAAAATTATTGCCTGTAATGATACAAATGACACTAAGTAGCAGACCATCTGGAGCACACAGGTAAGTCACTGTATGCACTCACAGAAAGTGGAGCCCGTGAGCAGACAGGAGGATCTGGCCACTGCCACAACTAAACAGCTCTGAAGTCAGCTTTCTTAATGGACTATGGATACATATATTTAGGAAAAATTAAATTTAATTTTTTATTTTAATTTTTAAATCACCATGTTTGTTGATCATGTTAAAATGAACCTTGTAATTTAGTAAGCTATCCAGTCCTTAAAAAATAACTATAATGTCTTTGTAAATCAAATCTTTAGAATCCCTTCCTCCTTGGCATCTTTCATGGCAATGAGGCATATACTAGATGTTGGACAATTGTGGTATAAAAATTAGCTCTCTGGGCAAGAACTAGTCACAGCTTATGGCAGTGTTGATCCTTAGAAAAATGATGGCTAGTAATTATAACTAATGGATCTCAATTGCCTTATTAATGCTAACCAGAATGTTTAAAAAGGAAATACAAAATCAATAATAATATGAATATATATTTAGATTTTCATCCACAGTTTCTTTACAAAATCAGTTCTCTTGACAGAAATGTAGGAAAGAAGGAAAATTAACACTAGCCTAAAACAAATATAACATGCTTGCAGAGGATTTCTTTTCCTTTTTTAGAAATAGCTATTTACACCTTTCTGATTATTAAGGAAAAAAAAGAAATTTCAAAGAGCCAGAAAACTTAGAAGGGTGTAAAAAGACAATTTAAATGACCTAAATTACATCACTAGGCCCATTAATTGATATTTCTGAAGTTATCTTTTTAGACTTTTTATTTTTTTCAAGTCTATTAGTTTGAATTCCAGAAGTTTCAACATTACTTGGGAGCTCATTAGAAATGATGAATTTCAGGCCCCACCCCAGACCCACTGAACCAGAATATATGCATTTTAATAAGATTCTCCAGGTGACGTGATGTACACTAAAGCTGAAAACTACTATACTAGGTAGACTTAGTTTGCTTTGCCGAAGTGTTGAAGCAGAATTTTTATAACTGTTTAATTGAGATATAATTCACATACTATAAAACTCACCTTTTATACAAATCAGTTTTTAGTATATTCAGAGAGTTATATAGCTGTTGCTAATATCTGATTTTAGAACACTATCATCTTCCAAAAGAACTCTTACCCATTAGCAGTCACTCTGCACTCCTCCTACATCCAAGCCCCCAGCAAACATTAATTTATTTTCTGTCTCTAAAGATTTGCCTATTTTGCAGCTAGCTACTTTCACTTAGCATGTTTTCAATATTCATCATGTTGTAGCATGTATCAGTCCTTCATTTATTTTTATTGGTGAATAATATCCCATCATATGGACATAGGACATTTTGTTTATCCACTCATCAACTGATGATTTTTTGTTGTTGTTCTTGACTATTAAGGGGCTGTGTGTATGTACCAGGACACACCTTCAATGCTCTAGAAGTTTATAACTCTGCTTTAGTGCCTTCATTTTCTAGTTGTACAGAGCCTCAAAGTCAACCAGATATGATAAATTAAAACATTCTCTGGTCTTTCCTGACACGATCACAGCCTTGCACATGTACGTGGCCTTCTAGATCCATAGGACTATGGGAGAACATTTCAAAAACTCCTATGGGTGTCATGCTTCTCACATCTTCCTTTTAAGTTTTTTGCAAGACTCTTGTTTGCCCTAATTGGCATTATAGCCTCCGGCAGCTGTAATATTAAACAACTGCCAATGATTATTTTTCACACATTCCTCAGGGATACTGATTCTCCTAGTGAGTGAGCTCCAAATCAGGTCAAATAATAACCACTCTGTGAATAGAGCTTTTCCAGGGAACTGTGGGAAGGGCCAAATAAACAATACTCTGGAGGTGGGACTTTTTGGAGAGTTCCCAACCTGTTAACCCTCTGCAGTGGCTTCTAGGTTGCTGGTTTTCACAACTACAGTGGTTGTGAGACTGCGAGTACTCAAGGCTACCACAGAGCTGGGTAAGGAGGGATGGGTATGAGACAAGTACAAATGCCACAAAGCTCACTGTTTCTACTGAGATTCAGCTGTTTTTCTTTCATAGATTTTTTTCAGATTTCTGCAAGCCTTTGGTTAGCTTCCAGAGCTCTAGGAAAAGTAGATTTTGATATTTTTTTTGCCAGTGGTCTCATTGCTCTTATAGGGAGTGCAGTTTTTGGAGGTCCATTCCCAAAGTGCTTCCTCCTCTCAAACTTTTAAAAATAAGTATTTTAAAACTTCCTTCTATGCTAAAAGAATCAAAAAGAGAATGTGACATTGATGTATTAACTTCAATTTAGGACCATGTACAGTTCACAGTATTATAATGTAGGTAAGAAAGTGCAGTTACCTTAGCTCATCCTAGAATTAAAGTAAAACTCCCTCTATTTCTTCAAAGAATGAATGAGTGAATTGGTACATGAGTGGATAAATGAATGAGCGAGTGAATGCATGCATAAATGATGAATATCCATCCATGCTCCCCAGGAACTCAAGTATCACCAACAGAGGCAGGCTGGCTGCCTACCAAGAAGCCTTCTAGAGAGGCAATCATTATCTTGGTGATTCTACCCTGGTGCCAAGTCTGGCTTTCAAATTTCCAAACCTGGCTTAAGCCAGTCTGCCAGCACATAAGTGGAGTCACACCTCTCAAACAACTTCTCATTAACCCAGCTCAGAGAGATCATAATGCCAACTTATTAATTTACCATAAAAACTATAAATGCCATGAAGACCACAATAATTATATCAGCAGTTCTAGTGCATTTTCTCCCTGGAGGTAGATCTAGATGGAAAGACAAATCCTTTTGAGATGTTTGCCAGGTGAGCACAGAAACAGGACAACAAAAATTGTTTAAAAACTCAAATGTTTAATGACGCTGGGCTACAGAGGCCTGAGAATTTATTAAAACTCAGCTTCTGCCTTGTTCCTTTTGCTTTAGGAGACAAGAAATAATGAAAAGGTAATCTCACTGTATAAAATCCAAGACTGTTTTTACCTGGAGGAGGGAGTTGGTGGGGAGGCAAAAGAAAGGAAGGGAATAAACGTCTTCTCTGTGCTTTTTTGGGGCCATCACCAATCTTTGCTTGGAAAGTTGAGCTCAGCAAGGAGTTAAGCTGGCATGGCCCCAGTTGGGATGGAGAAGGAGATGGATGCATGAATAAGAAGAGGAAATGGTCTGACCTGGGAAGGACATGATTACACTGAGCTTGAGAAGGAGAAGAGGGGGATAGGGTTTGGGAAAGTGGTTCCACAAGTGGCAGAGGCCTACAGTCCCCCTCTCAGAAGACAGGGCAGTCAGTACCTATCTGCTCAGAAGCCCTGAGTTTTCAAATGGACCATTCCACCTGTGAGAGCAAAGGCAGACTGAAAACCAGAGGCCAAACTTCTCAAGAACCTATAGAACTTTTCTGCAACCTACAGAATTCCTCGGTGCAAAACACGGCCAAGATTTAACTTCCCAACTGATCTTTACCTTTCTGACGCAAAAGACTTCCCTCCCCTGGGCAAAGTCTGAATGGTTCTCCCCTAGATCCTTTTTGCTGATTCCCCTCTTAATATGTGCCATTTCTAAACAGCCCCTCTTTGGTAAGTTCATTTTTCAGTGCTACTTTGGCGTCATTCGAGTCCCTCAAATAGACTTAACAGAGCTATTGCAACTCCAGTTTCAGGAGGTGTCTAATTTAACCACCTTTTAGTTCTGCCACTTAGTTTCGTACTTATTGTGTCTGCATCAAACATGTTTTCGTGACATTCGATGTCCAAATAACTGTCTACAAAGACTCCTGATCATTCTCTTTTCCCCTTTACCCTCTGTGTAGTCTATCTCCCTTTTATTTTTAAACCTTTTATTTCATCTCCCTCAATTTCTGGAGTTGGTAACATTTCCTGACATGCTTATTCACTAGGTCTTTTAATTCTCCCACCTTCAGTTCCCTCCGTGGTTGGCTTCATTTAGTTTCCCTTGCCATCATTACTGTCCACCACTTAACTTATTCTCCCTATGTACTCTGCTCTAACTATTCAAAGTATCCCTCATTTCCATTTCTGCCACCCGTATAGGTTGCAGATAGAAAAGGAAAAGCCAAGTGAGTAATACTCACATCCACCCTTCCAGGATTCACATAATGCCCTATTGATTGCTGAAAGAGGTTTGACTACAAGTCAGGCAACTCATGATATGCTTAAAAATAATTCCACAAGACACACAGAAACAAGCCCTACTGACATTCAAGATTCAAAACTAACCTCCAATGAGGGTCCATAGACTTTCTCCAGTCCCCCGGACCAGAAAAAAAAGAAAGAGTGCCACTGCTTTCTTGTATATTTATAGTGTTTTTTTTTTTTTAAATAGGACAGCAATTCCTGCAATCTTACTTTCTGACTTTAAAGACTGTCAAAAAGAGCAGCAAAGTCACAACAAGGTGTAGGCTTGCTGAGAGCAACAATTTTCCATCTAGAAATCACATGAATTTAAAATGTTGTTCTTTAGGAGAGAAGACCATTTCCTTCATAGCAATACTTTGAAAGAGAAGCCAGGTGCTGTATATTTAATCAGTAAATGCTAATGAAATGCTAAGATCTCAGGGCATAAACTGTCAAATTGAAGATCTCCAAATGCTGGTTCATCTGACTATCTGGTTAAAGGGAGTACGCTCATGGGGCCAATGAGCACGTACATTTTAAAAAATTTACTTTAATGATGATTGACTAGGCGAGCCCATGTCTAAACAGATTTGTGAGGGGTAGTGACATCCTGTGTCTGAGACCCCACCCATAGTTGGTCTTGGTACTTGAAACCTCCACTCTGTTGTCACTAGGTTAGACAGGAGCCGCTATAGGAATTGACACTAAAACATGTACAGTTCACAAGAGGAAAGAAAGGGGAGGAAAAGTACAGACATTAAAGTACTACTAGGGTTTTTTTCACATGGGTAACTACATATGATCGTCACAAAAATCTCCCGAGGTCCAACTCTTACTATCATTATGACAAGGCATTACAGCATAGTGGGCAGGAGCACAGACTGGAGAAGTAGATTAACTGGACTTAAAGCCTGGCTCTGTCATGTCCTAGAGTCTCTCTGTGCCTCAGTTTTCTCATCTGTGAAAGGGGGCTGTGAACAATAGATCAATGATTACAGATAAGCTGCCTTTGAGAGTGGCTGGAACACAGGTATTCTGATTATTATTTTTCAGATGAGAAAACTGAGCCATAAGGAAGCGAGGCGGCCTGCTGATAAGCACACAGCAGGTGAGTGCCGGAGCCCTGAACAGTAGTCAGGACCATCTGTCACCAAGCCCAGGCATGCATGTTCATACTGTCTCGACCCCACAATAAGATCTGAATGAAGCTGGTTGTTTGGTTTTGCAGATTTCTTTGTGGAAATGGGCTGCAGGATATGTAAACTGTGATCACATGTGGGGTTTTAAGAGAAGGACAGTCTGTAAAGATCTAGGCCAGCAATACTCACACTTGGCTGTACAAGTTCAAAGTTCTTGATACTCAGGCCATGCCCCAAAACAATTAAATCCAGCATCTCTGGAGGTGGGACCCAATCATCAGCAGTTAGTAAAGGTTTCAAGGTGATTCCAAAGCGCAGCAAGCTTGAGGCCTGCTGGATTACCATCACCCGGAGAACTTGTTAAAAATAGATTTCTGCTGCCTCCCCACCCCAGAGTTTCTGATTCAGCAGAGACAGGACAGAGCCTGAGAATGTGCATTTCTAACAAAATTCTCTGGTGATACTGATGCTGCTGGTCTAAGGAAAACACTTTGAGAACCACTGCCCTAGCCAGTCAAGAATTCCCTTTGTATCCACGTGCCTGAATGAGTCCGAGAAGCCACAACATAGTGGGAGGATGGATGAATGGGGAGGTAGGAGGAGCAAAGTATCCCAGACTGGAGTCTAGAGACACACAATGGGGAACAAAACACACTCTTGCCCGCCTCACAACTTCTTTCCTGAGGCTGGCTAAGATGATGAACATTCTTTGGTAGGGTTTGCATTTTTCTGCTAATCTTTGGTAATTTTAACTAAATTAGTGTCTCTTATCAGTCCAGGGCATCTGTTCCAGTGGAAGTCATAATATTTCACCCAACATCAGACTTTCAATGAAAGAGACCAGGTATTTTTTAAAGTCAAAATCTACTTACCATTATTCATTTACAAAAATGTTTTATATTAATGGATGAGCAGAGGTTCATCCAGCAAAAAATGAAAACAGGAGTCACAATCTTAATATGTCATTAGATTTTAAGTTCCATGAGAGCAAAGACATATCTGTTTTACTTACAACTTTATATCCAGAGTAAGTGCAGTGCCTGATACAAAGCAAACACTCAATAGCTGCATGTTGAACAGAGGAAGGGAAGAAGGGAGGAAGGCAGGAGGGGAAGAAAAAATCATTCAGAACATAATGCAAGGCCAAAAACAATAAATGGGGGAAAGAAGATTAAGTGAATATACTCCATGGTAAAGAGATAATAGTCGTCTGGAAGAAAATATTTCCAAACAACGTAACTGACATGAGTTTAATTTCCAGAAGATATAAACAGCTCATACAACTCAACAACAAAAAAACAAACAATCCAATCAAAAAATGAGCAGAAGACCTAAACAGACATTTCTCCAGTGAAGACATACATATGGCCAATAGGCACATGAAAAGATGCTCAATATCACTAATTATCAGAGAAATGCCAATCAAAACTACAATGAGGTATCACCTCACTCCAGTCAGAATGGCTATTATTAAAAAATCCCCAAATGATAAATGCTGGAGGGGTTGTGGAGAAAAGGGATCACTCCTACGCTGTTGGTCTGAATGTAATTTGGTGCAGCCACTACAGAGAACAGTATGGAGAGTCCTTAAAAAACTAAAACTAGACTAACCATATGATCCAGCAATCCTACTCCTGGGCATATATGTGGAGAAAACTCTAATTTGAAAAGACAGATGCACCGCAATGTTCACAGCAGCACTATTTACAACAACCAAGACATGGAAGCAACCTAAATGCCCATCTACAGATGACTGAATAAAGAAGATGTGATACACACACACACACTGTAGAATACCACTCAGACATAAAAAAAGAGTGAAATAATACCATTTACAGCAATGTGGATAGGCCTAGAGCTTATCATACTAAGTGAACTAAGTCAGACAGAGAAAGGTAAATATCATATGATATCACTTATATGTGGAATCCAAAAAAATGATAAAACAAACTTATTTACATAACAGAAACACTCACAGACATAGAAAACAAACTTATGGTTACCAAAGGGGAAAGGGGTGGGGATAAATTAGGTGTTTGAGATTAGCAGATACAAAACACTGCATACAAAATAGAAAAACAAGGATCTACTATGTACCACAGGGCACTATATTCAATATCTTATAATAACCTATTATGAAAAAAGAATATGGATAGGAATATATATATGTATAACTGAAACATTTTGCTGTACACCAGAAATTAATACAGTGTAAACCAATCATACTTCAATAAAAATTATAATAAATAAATAAGAGTATGAGTTTTAAAACAGTGCTTTTAACATGGATGACTTTATATAAAAACATCCAAAATATCAAAAATACAATGCAAGAAGAGAGCCGAACAAACCTGAAAATAATAATAATAATAATTAATAATAATAATGTAACTTAAAGCAATAGATAAACAACAAGGTCCTACTGTACAGCACAGGGAATTAGACTCAAAACCTTGTAGTAACCTCTAATGAAAGGGAATATACATATATATTTATATAACTGAATCACTATGCTGTACACCAGAAACTAACATATTATAAATCAATTATACTTCAACAAGAAAAGAGATAGTAGTCACTGATCTTTATGGAGTGAATAGCATGACATGGAAATATGAAAAAGAAAAACTTTTAACGTAGAAGGCAGAAATGCTAGAAGTTCAATAGCAGACCTTTTTGAGTCACTCTATTTAATGTCTGCTCTTATATCCATTATTCCATTGAACTCTCTTGTTAATCGACTTGATCTGTAAATCTTGGTCAGTACATAGAGGAATGGCACCCACTTTAACTTATAGTCATAATTGAGTATGGTCATAAGTGAACATTATGACCATATATATTTTATATTTTATATTTTACTTATATTTTACTTTCCTATACTTTTTAAAAACAGCTTTATTTCAGTATCATTTATATGCCTTAAAATTAACCTGTTATTAACCTGTTATACATGCCTATTTGCAGTCTCTATGCTTTTTGGAAAGTATAGTTCTATTTATAATTCTAATTATAAGGACATTTCAGCTTAAAGAAAAAAACACTGAGCCTATGACACTAATCATCAGCAGGAAAGTGAAACAGTACTTATTAACTCCCTCTCTTGAGATTAAAAAATGAACGTATTTACTATTTTTCACCTTACTATTCCTCACACTCGCTATTTTTTTTAAATAATTCAGATTTTCTACCAAGCTTATAAATAATAAACTAGTATTTATTTTCTCTCAAGAATTATTTCTTACAATTACATTCTCAGTAAACAAATGTGCAACAATTAAGAATTAAATCTGCACAACCAATTTCAATGTTCACAATTATTCCTTTTATAACATGAACTCCCTTGTTTGTTTTTATGCATTTCTTTCTTGGCTAAAGAATGCCTGTGAGTAAAATTTTCAGGATTAATATAAATGACACATTTTCTAAGTTCTAAATCTGAGAATGTCTTTCTGATTCTTTTAGGCATATATGATTTAGAATTGCTAGGTCACAAATGTCTCTCCTAAAATTCTGTTGACACAGTGTTCATCTTACGGAGAGGTCTAAGACTAACTTGCCTTTTTATTCCACTGTAGGAAACTTTTTTTCCTCTTACTGAATGCTTGCCAGAATTTTTTTCTTTACCGTTGAAATTCAAAAATATCACACATTTAGATTATAGCTATTTTCATTAATTTTTCCTGAAACATGGTAAACTCTTTCAGTCTGTAGATTCAAGTCTTCCTCCAGCCCTGGAGCATTATCTTCTATTTATATCAATGAATTCTGTATATGTTCCATTTCTTCTTGAACCTTCTGTTAGAAACACCAGTTACCATGTGCTAGATTATAGTTTCTCATCTCCACATCTAACATTTCTTAATTTTCATTTCTCAGTATATATACATGTATATCTCTACAAGGATATTACTTTAAGTAATATAATAGTTAATATCTATTAAGGACTCACTATATGCCGGGCATATGGATTATCTGAATGAATCTTCATAAGAAAATTCTATGAGATGGGTTCTGTTATAGCCTCATTCTGCAGTTGAGAAACATGAGGCTCCAACAAAATATAATTACATGTTCAAGGTTGCATAGCTAGTAAGTGATGGAGTTATGACAGGAAGGCAATCCTTCTGCATGTTCTTTGCTGTGCTCTTAATCACTATGCTTAAGAATATAATATATATCATAATGAAACAGATAAGAATTTATAATAACAAATAGAAAGTGTTTTTTCCCATTAAATCTATGCCATCAGCAGAATTCAGTGTTTCTGCTCTAGTCAGAGCATTTTCATATAACCAGCCCAATAAATACTCAAATATGGCATTTCACAGCATGATAAGCATGAGATTTGATAAAGCCTGGGATAGCACTGTGACTGGGGTCCCAGACTGGGGTTCCACCCACACCTATTGCTTCCTCTACATAGCAGAGCAGCCCTCTTCCCCCATCTCTAGTTCCCATAAGGTTCAAAATGGACCTACACACATACACAAAACTTTGGGACTTCCTCCCTCAATAGCTTGGGGGGTTTCTGCTCTATTGGATGCTGTCCTAGAAGCATTAACTGGTGCACCTACAGGAAAGTCCACTAGCCAATGTGTCTGTTATATCACCTTCTTCCTCAAATGTCCTGTTTCCTTACTGCCAGTCTGGACAATTAAAATAGTTGACTTGTCTTAAGACTTTTAAAAAAGAAGCTCTTTATTATTTCAGATATGGTAATTCTCTCAGATATTTCATGATCCTTAAAAAACAAAACACAAAGCAAACAAACAAACAAAAAAACCCTTTACTAGACTCTGGGAATTAGGAAGGGACTCAATTTTTATATTCAAGAAAGCATCATAATGGACAGGCACACTTACAAACTTACAAGGGAAATATCCAATGTTGGCAGTTAGTTTAGTCTGGTTCAGGCGAGTTTTCACTGAGGAACACCCAGGAAGTGTGGAATGTCCCCCCAGATTACCTTGAATTCCCCGAGGATCAATTTGGAGGCCTGGCTCTGCCCTGCAGCAGCACCAGGGATCTGCCAGTCAATCTAGATTACCAAGTTTGCCCTAGAAGTAGACCTGGCTAGACTGACATTGGCAAGCAACAGTGAGGTGTGTATCCCTAGGCCATCTGGCACTATTTCTTTTAAAACTACTGTGCTTAGTTCACAAAATAAAAGTCAGCACACTCACCTGATATAATTGATTATTCGTTTCAGAATTCAGGAGCAATATTGTAGATGATGTATAGGGAGACAAGAATAAATTGAACCCAAAGCATAAAACACACACATACACACACACACACGCACACACAGATATACTGAGCTCTTTGAAAGACTCAACTAAGAAAAATGCAAATCACAGACTGGGAGAAAAGATTCAAAATCTATAGATATATCGAAGGACTCATACCAAGGATATATGAAGAAGTCTCACACCAAACTCTTACAAAAGATCTGAAAAGATGCTCCACTGAGGAAGATACACCAGTGGCCAAGAAGTACGTAAAAGGATGCCTAACATCATCATTAGTCATCAGAGAAACGCAAATTAAAACAGTAAGATACCATCATACATCCATTAAATGGCCATATTCAAAGGATGGACAATACCAAGTGTGAATGAAGATGTGGAGAAAGTGGAACTCTCATACATTGCTGGCAGGAATGTAAAGTGATACAGCCACTTTGCAAAACAGCAGTTTCTTACAAATTAAACATGCACTTACTATGTCCAAGAAATTCCATTCCTAGGTATTTACCCAAGAAAAATGAAAAGATGTATCATCACAGACTTGCACCTGAATGCTCAAAGCAATACCAAGCAATATTCAAGCAATACGAATACTTCATTCGTAACAGCATTCGTAACCTGGAAACAACATAAATACTCATCAACAGATCTAAGTGTAGTACAGCTACACAACAGAATACTATTCAGTAATGAAAAGCAAGGAACTACTGATAAACACAGTAATTCTGTTGAATTTGAAAAGCAGGCTCTGTGAAGGAAGCAAAATAAGACTACATACAGTGTATTCCAATTCTCTGAAATTGAAGAAAACGTCAACTTGTCTATAATGACAGACAGTTAATCAGTGGTTGCCTGGGTCAAGGATGAAGGAAATGACTGCAAAGGTGCAGGAGGAAAGTTTTGGGGGTGACAGAAATCGTCTACCTCTTGATTGTGATAGTGTCACTGAGGTATATAGTTTGTCAAAACTCTCAACTGCACGCTGGAAATGAGTGCATTTTATTAGGTGAAAATTACAGCCCCAAGGAGTTGATATATTTTTTAAAAACTAAGCTGAAAGTAAATTTCATTTGGGAAACCTCAGAATTCTAGTGCAGTACTCCATCCATTTTGTTTTCACAAGACGGAATTTTCACAAGAATTGAAGAAGCCATAGGCAAGTAAACTCTAGGTTTCTAAGTTAAAGCAAATAAAAACTAAGCTACTATTATTGAGAAGTCCCAGGGAAATTCAGGAAGCATTATTTGTTTGTTTTTTTTTTTTCATTGGCAGGTTTGTCCTTCCCAGGGGTTATGTAATGCTGAGAAGACAGTTCGATGGTCTGGGTTGGGGATGAAGGTGAAATGCGGAGCAGTCACTGTTTTGCCAAATGTCACAGAAAATGGTGAAAGAGTCAACTTATGCTAATTGATCCAGTTCCTCACAGGTGCAAGCTTATTCTTCAGAAAAACCAACTAGATGGTTTTAAGTACCCCAAGCAATGAGGTTTCTGTCATTTCTTTAAAAATTGATTCCAAAAAAATAAAGATGTTGTGATGAAGAGATGCTTTTCCAAAGCATTCAGTTGAAGTGCTTCTATCCTTAAATTCTTCCTTTTCGTGTACCTTTGTGACACATCAAAACTGATTTCCTTTCTTTTCCTATAAAACATGGAGCTACATCTCCCTTCAAGTAACAAGCAGGGAAACAAAGAGACATTTTCACAGTTAAGTGTGTTTTGCAAGAGGCATTCAGCGTTTTACTGCACCCCATGATCCCCCTTTCTCTCGGTCACCTTTCCTAGGATGGTTTAAATCAGGCCCCTGCAAGGGTGGTAGGTGAATCAGCAAATTCTTCCTTATACCCTGTGATTAGACAAGGGATGGAACTTTACAAGATGTCACAATGAATCCAGTCCCCTCCCACCCACAACAATCGGGATATTTTCAACCTTTCTGCAGTCCTAATGGAGTTAGCTGGGAGCTGGAAACTGTCCAGATATTTGGGGAAATGTAGCCAACTGGTGATGTTTCCTTTTTGCCCTTACCAAGCAAAATTTCCAACAAGAAAATCAAGCTTTATACTACATCACATATCAAAATTTTAAAGTCATAACCCAGGTATATACATACCAACTACAACATTAACTTGCTTTGCAGGAAGCCTAGAACTTTCAAAGAAAAAACTATACATTCTGAAGTGTAGAAGTATAACTATTATTGGTAAGATGACTAAAATAGCCTAATTCGCCAATATATACTTGCAGTGAGGAGGAGCGTAGCCACAGCTTGCCTGCCAGCCCAGAGTACCAGAGTCTTCACCAACACGTCACCACACTTCATCAAGCTTATTATCTTCTTCTTGTCCACCCAAGGAGCATGTTTTGATGAAAGCTTTTCTAGAACTTTTCTGGAGCAAAAATTCCTTCTCACAATGCAACTTTTCAAAACCTCCTGCCACTTCAGCCCCATCTTACCAACATGACAACCTCCATATCAAGAAAAATAGCAGAGATATTATAAGCGGAATGGAAAGGAGACAACTCCCAACGTCACCCTTGCTTCTACTGAGGAGATGACTGGATTTACCTAACATCTCTCTTCCTATGGGCTCTTGGCATTTGATGATACATTGAAAAGTTCCATACGAAAACTTCGTTACACTTCATTCACTGCAGTTAGCACTACCTGAAAACAGATACTTTCTATTTGTGCATAGTTTAACATAGAAGATGAAGGCAGACAGCTATAACAATGCCAAGACAATGCAGGATGCTAGAGAACTGTAATAATGCATTCTCTGGAAAATAAAGTTAGAAAAATACTAGCCCATGAAGGTTTGCCTCCAGAAACCAACTACTTAAGTGGAGGGCCCAGGATAGTGTCTGTGAGACTTCCTTTGCACACATTATTTCTACCAAATCCATTAATTTTTTCTGGGGTCAAATCTTATAAATCTAAATGCTGTCAAGATTTTCTTCTTCTGTGAACTCGTAGCCAGTAAGAAATTTAACCAGGTGTAATTTTGAGTCTTGTTAGTTTTTTATTACTTTGATTACTTTTCATCAAGTCCAATCTTTCCCAGGTCAGTTTTTACAGATTTCAATTTTACCCAACAGATTTGGTTTTACAATTAGTTTACCAAACATACCAAATTTTACCATGCGCAGTGTTTGTCATTTTCATTTTTACTTGGCATTATTATTTCTAAGAAGGACTTTATATGGGTTTTTTTTTTTTTTTTTTTTTTTGGTCTCTTAGGTCCTAGCACAGTGCTAAGAACATGGTAAATGTGAAATTATTTTTTGGAACCCACACTTCTAGTGGGCTCCAAAACTATCTGCACTAGCATTAGTCCCTCTGATGCCATTTATGGGAGTTTGTTACAAAACCATCCTGTTAGATCAAGGCAGGGCTCTGGGGGTTTCTAACACCCCAGACAACCCCCACCTAGTGCTTCTTGTGCTGTGTCTTAATTTCCATTTCTCATTTGTGTCTCTCACCCATCCCGATCTCTAATCTGCAAAGAAACTTTAATTTCCATTCACAGATAACAGAATTATCCCCCAAATCAACAGTATTCAAGACATGTTTATTTCCAGCTTGGGAGTTGATGGGCTGGCAGGTTACAGCACAACATCAATAACAGAAAGCAAAAATAACTTCAGAAATATTAAAAACATATATAATACTCTGAACCAAGTGTTTTCTAGGTTCATCCAACTAAAAATTCACTTCATTTATTTCACAATTTTTCCTGAAATGTGACTGATACTGTGCAAATTAGTAAAGAAAGACTTTTTTCTTTGAAGTTATTTCCAAGTAAAATTCAAGCACCTTGTTGTCTTGAAAATTTTGCTTACAGCAGAATATGCTGATGGATACACTATTCCATTAGACGTTACATGGAGGAAAAGGTCTAATAGTCAAATAAGTAGAACATGTTGGATGAACAAAGTTCACAAGCATTATTTACTATGGAATTTCTCAACCTTTAATATGTTAGTGCTTTATGAATCTTTAGTAGAGGACTAGAGCAGTTCACAAACTTATTTGCCTACAGAAGGGTTTTTCTTAAAAAACATCTCTCAAGAAAACTTTTTTTGCATGTTTAAACCATAGACATTTTCCTTTACTCTGAAGTATAGTCAATGACTGGCACAGAGTATTTTATCTGGATTCATTCATTATTCAATCATTCACTGGTTAATATATAATAAAATCACAACCAGCTGATCCTAGGAATAATAGGATGTGGACAGAATCCAGAAAGCATTGAAGTCACAGAGGAATCAAGAACTATGCTAATACTCAGACACAAGCATCAGATTTACTGCTCCTATTGGTCCCACATCAACATCATATATTCAGAACTGCAACCATGAATTTTTGTTTCACAGGCTCCCTGACCAGAAAGGGACAAAAGCCTAAAAGTTAACGTATACGTGAGAAAGTAGCTTCCTCACAGCCACCCAGGCCATTAGAGGCTGGATTTTTATGTTGTGGGTGGACATCTGAGTCCTTTCAGCTATAAGACTAAAGTCATGTTTAGGTCCTGACCACTCTGGCTGAGTTCATACTGTTTTTAATGGCTGTTTGGAACAGTAACAAATTATCACCAAAGAGGAAATGGTTCTGAAAGAGCGAGGTTATTCTTAAATGGACTGTAACTTTCACTGAAAGGAATTAACTGGCCATTAACAATCCACCCACCAAAAAATTTTATTCTCTCTGATGTTTTTAATGTGCAGTGAGAGAATTCTGGTCCACTTTTGGTCTGGATAAATCTGTCAGGGAAAATATATAACTCCCACATGTATATTCACAGAATGGGAGAACACTCACATGCTGTGTGCATATCCCAGACAGCTCACTTTATTTTGCTGCAATGCTATTTTTCTGTGCAAAATTATGCACATTTACTCTTATAAGTATTCTAAAATGTCACTTTCAAATTCTAAGCATAAGAGTACCACATAGCCTACTGAACCAATCATGGATGTGTAACATTCATATTGTAACTCATCTGGAAAAAAAGAAAATTTGCCTAATCTCAGTTGGGAAAAGTCATGGTAATATTGTTACTCCAGAACTTGCAAGCTAAGGAATGAAAGCCTCAAGTTCAATTCCAAAGTGAAAAGAATGAGTTATATTCTGAAACTTGGAGAACTAGAAAGCAACTAAAAAGTAAGAGAAAGACATCATCAACTGGAAAACACAGAATCAAGTGAATTAGACTCTTGTCCTAAGAAAGAACCATACCCAAACAATTCTCCTCTAATGTCAAATTCTCTCATCCCCTGTGGGTAACACTGGGGGAGAAAAACCCTTGTTTTAAATCATTTTGATGTTGTAGGAAAAAGAAAGTTGAAAGTGGGAGACAGGTTTATTTAAAAAATAAATAAATAAACTAGGTAGACAGGCTTCTTTTAAAGACTGAAGCCAAAGCACATTGTCTGGAGTCTCTTTAGGTATGGTCTAGAACTCTACAGTTTTCTTATGCATTCAAGAATTCATGACTGGATAAAGAAGCTGTGGTATATTTATACAATGAAATACTTCTCAGCCATAAAAAGGAATAAAATAATGCCATTTACAGCAACATGGATGGACCTAGAGATCATCATTCTAAGTGAAGTAACCCAAAAAGAGAAAGAAAAATATCATATGATATCACTCATATGTGGAATCAAAGGAGGAGGAGGAGAAGGAGAAGAAGAAACAAATGAACTCATCTACAAAACAAAAACAGACTAAAAGACATAGTAAACAAACTTATGGTTGTGGGGAGGGAAAGGGGTTGGAAGGGATAAATTGGAAGTTTGAGATTTGCAAATATTAACTACTGTATATAAAATAGATAAACAACAAGTTTCTTCTGTATAGCATAGGGAACAATATTCAATATTTTGTAGTCTTGTAGTAGCCTATAATTAAAAGAATGTGAAAATGAATATATGTATGTATTTGTATGACTGAAACAGTAATGCTGTTCACCAGAAATTGACCAATTGTAAACTATGTTTCAATTTTAAAAGATTAAAAAAAAATAATTCAGAAGAACTATAGTAGCTTTTTCTCAACTAAGAAGACCACAGGACCATAGAAGATTAAAGAGTTCAAAACAGGAAAGAGCACTGTTTGCAAACCGTATGGTTTATTACGATGTGGTTGGATGAGAGAGGCAGACTAAGTAGCAGTTTAGAAAATGGACTCTGGAACCATATATGTGAGTTCAGATCTCAGCTCTGTCTCATCAGCTTGACTATCTTGGGAAAGTTGGAAAGTCATATAACTTCTTTGTTCCTGGGTTTCTTCATCTGTGAAATGGGAATAATAGTACCACATATGCCTGCTGGGTAATATTGTCTATCACCTTCAAACCCACCCTTTTATACTCTATTCTTTGATACTAGGGCTAGGACTCTGCAAGCCATATTTCTGCTTTGCCATATTGTTCCTTTTCAGGCTCTGCAATGAACAGGATAGGGGAAGGGGCTAGAAAGCTGGAAGAGGAAAAAAGGACTTCTTGATCTTCCTGTCAGTTGTCCTAACCTTTCTTCTTTTTCCCATTAGGGGAAGTTAGTTCCAGTAGCAGCAGTTGACTCTAGTTTGCAGTTTTCCCAACACTCCAAAACCCAGTCTCATTGTACCCTCTTCATAGACACCAGTACCAGCTGGGCAACATCGTCCCCTTAGAGGACTAAGCTCCTTCTCCAAGCTCCTGAGTCTTATAATTTTAATCTCTTCCCATTGTCCCTCCATCCTCAGGTGTATTGTCTGCATCTTGCAATATTTGCCTCCATGAAGCTCTTATATTATTTTTTGCCTTTTCAGTTCTTCAATATGTGGTTACCATGTATATTAACAGGGTTAATAATTCTTCATATTAAGTTTTCTCTATTAAAATAGCTGATGTGTGAAAAGACCAGCTTGGGATATAGTTTGGGAGAAAACACTGGCAAATTATGTATCTGATAAAGTATTTGCATCCAGGATATATAAAGAAGTCTTCCAACTCAAAAATAAAAAGATAAGCAGTAAGCAAGAGACTTGAATAGACTAATATGCCAAATAAGACATATGAATGGCTAATAGGCACATGAAAAAGTGCTCAAAATGATTATTTATTTGAGAAGTGCAAATTAAAACCATAATGAGATACCACTAAACACCTACCAGTAATGCTATAATCAAAAGGACAGACAACACTGAGTATGGGGAAGAATGTGGAGAAACTGGAACTCTAATACCTTTCTCATCGGAGTGTAAAATGGTACATCCACTGTGGAAAATAGTCTGGCAGTTTCCTAAACAGTTATTCATAAACTTACCCTACAACTAAGTAATTCTAGTCCTAGGAATCTTTCCAAAAGAAATGAAAACATATGTCCACACATTATTCATAATAGTCAAAACCGGAAAAAAATGTAAATGTCCATCAACTGGGAAATTAATAAACAAATGTGGTATAACCATATAATAAATCCAATTCAGCAATGAAAAGGAATGGACTTCAGTTTCATGCAACTACATGTACGATGTTCAAAAGCATTATGCTAGTGAAAGACACCAGACACAAAATACCACAGACTGTGCAATTCCATACCTATGAAAAATCCAGAAAAGGTATATCTGTGGAGATACAAAGCAAGCAAGTGGCTGCACGAGGTGGGGAACGGGAGCAGGTATTGACTGCAAACAGGTTCCAGGGAGTTCTAGGGGGAGGGGTGATGGAAATGCTCTAAAACTGGACTATGGTGATAATTGCACAGCTTATAAATTTACTACAAATCATTGAATTGCACACTTAAAATAGATATATTTTATGGTATATAAATTATACGCAGTAGAGCTGTTAAAAATGGCATGATTTCTGTCTGCTAGATAGACCCTGACAGATACAACCCTCTTAGGGCTGCTGTGAATAAAAAGCAAGTTAATATGAGAAGATGTGTAAAATAACATCAGGCACGTAGTAAGTGTGATCTAAGTGTTAACACTTACATTATTATTAGTTTGTACCACGATAAATTAAACATTATATATCATCGCTCTTGGCACAATGCGTGGCACATAGTAGGTATCAAAGCAGAACAAGCTAGCCAGGTCCTTCTAAGAGGCCAGTATGAGGTATCCAAAAGGAGACAGCCTCATCGAAACCATAGAACTACTGGTCTGTGGGAATGCTATGCAAAGAAAAACAAAAAAGCATGCGCACACACACACACACACACACACACGCACATACACACACAGTCATATTTCAAAAGAGGACAAAGATACTGGGGCTGGGAGTCAGGGTCAGGAAAGGAGAGGAAAGACTTAGGCAGAGGCAGGAACAAAGAGATAAAAAGCCAGGAAATGCTGATGAGCATAAAGGAGCAGATTGCAAACTGGAGAAGTGGGGCTCCACCTCCCCCACCCCATTCAGGTAGTTGGATGTCTCCAAGCCTTGGCCAGGGTCCTGCAGCTTCTCACTAAGCTAAAATCAGACTGGAAAGTTCTAAACGGAACTATTCAGGCTCCTTCCTTCCTTTCTCCCTCACACTTCCTTTCAAAAGAAGCTGGACGAAGGTTATAACCACAAGGAAAATGTTCAAACCCAAACTGTCCTGCTGGGGGAAATAAAAGTGCAGGACCCACAGCAAGGCTGCCTGGCGAAGCCTCCTAATTCAGCCCTCCTGAATTCCACAGGACACCTAAATCACATGCGCCGCTGCCAATGAGCTGACAGCTTCACTCAGTACCGCTCTCTGTGGATAAACAACCTAGCAAGAGCACTGAATGCCCAATGAGGGGAAAGCTGGGTTCACAGGCAAGAAGCGACAGTCAAAGAATTAGAATGACAAATGTCTAAGTGCTTCTGGGCTAAAGGCTTAAAGTTCAGAAGTACAAGATGGAAAAGTAAGCACTGGGGATGTAGCTAGCTACTTCTACTAAAAGGACCATTACGGAGATGCAATTTTTTTCCTCATGTCTTTAGATGAAATTTTAAAAACTTTTTACTGTGGGATACTTGCCCCCTCCTTAAGTCCCATCAACCCCACAGCAACTGCCCCTTTCATCTGCAAGTCACAACAATGCAACTTCATTTGCCTAGGCAGCCAAAAACAAAAACAGACAAACCAAAACACACACATTTTTTTCCAAATATGTGAATAACTCTAGAATTTCCAATTTGGAAAACATACATCCGCTATGGTGATGTTTCCAATTCCACTATTTTTAACTGGGGTCCTCATTATGACAGCAGCCTCCTACTTCCACCTACTGAAAATCCAATAATCTATATCCCAAAGCCATCAACAGCCCATTGCATCTGTGCTAACAGTAATACTAGGTAGAGGTTAACATTGAAACCTACCTTAAGACACGAAGCTTGAGGGTAGCAACATACCAATTCCCTAATTTGGAAATAGGGGAACAAGAGAAATGTACACGCAGGTTAAACATAGGGCATTTAATTCCCAAGCTGGAGATTAAGGGGTTACCCTGAAATTTATAGCCCATAAGGCTGTCAGAGCTCAGCACTGAAATGGTTCTAATGATCAAAGGCATTATTTGTATTCAGTAAGGTAGAAACTTCACAGAACCTCTCAAAATTAAGAATGTCTCTCTGGTATTTTAGTTTGATCATCAGAACCTGGCTAAATCCACCCCAATATAATTAACCCACAAACTCTATAGCAAAACTTTAACCACTTCTCAGATAAATTTTAATAGCAGAATAACAGAGCAAGAGGACCCCATGCACTTCAGACTTCATTACGGTTAGAAAACATGCTTCAGGACATTCACAACTAAGTTATGAAGTATTATCATAAATATGTAATTAATAACCATCCACAGTTAGCAAAATACATGGGGAAAAAACCTACAGTCAGCAGTGCTGGCTGTTGATTTATTTGTTTTTGCTTTCCTGGTTATTTTTCAAAATTCAACAATCCACAAATACATTCACCCATCTATAATACAAGTTAGCTGGATTCTCATTTCTGTTTCATTTTCTCTGTATTATATTTACTACATCTCCTGAAATGACTCTTTATCAAGATTGTAGTCAAAGCCATGACCATAAAATGTATTCATACAGGCAAGCAGAAGGATGTAATTTTGTATTAGGATGCTAGCAAAAACCCTTTCTATAGAAGTGGGAGGCGCGGATGGTATAGGCAGGGAAATCACCCCTTATTTGTGGAGCCAGTCATAAAGAGAGGAAAGGAAAACCTCTGTCAGGGTGTTTGGCAGGAGAAACTAGGTCACCTCCTCTGAATGAAATGAGACCTCCACATGTCAACCTCGTCTACAGCTCAGTCATTGCAGCATTTTCTTCCTGATTCCATTATTTGCCATCATTCTGGACAACATTCAGGTTGTTTTTCTTCCAAAAAGACTGACTAAGCATCCACTATGTGCCTGACAACATGCTAAGGGTCAGGATATCAAACTACAAGAGACTTTTGGCCCTGGCCTTACGGGGCTCACAGTCTAGCACTCTGCCCTCCCTCTTCCTCAATCTTCTCAAAAAGAGAATGTAATTCTGACTCTATTTCAATCACTCATGGTTCTTAGAACATCTTTTCCGATCACTATTTTGCCTCTAGTGTTTCCTGAGTGTCTAAAAACATCCTTTCCTTCCAATCTTTCCCACACTCTTCTGTCTACTGATCCTTCTCTAGTCCCTCATAGAGACCACAGAAAACGTCAAACTCTCTGTTTTTCTCCCAAGCCAGTTTGCCAAGGCAATCATTCCAAGGTGGCCCTGTCTTCCACTTCAACTCCCTTACCCCTTGTCTTGGTGTGTCAGATCATAAAAAATATGGTAACTGGATCCACAGCAATTCCCATTGTTCAACTTCAGTGGAGTCCTTTCCACACCTCAAAATGTTACCCTCTCGATAAATCTCTTGATCACTCTCCACACAGTTATTCCAAACTTTTTCTCAACATCTTAGTATATCCGTCTCCCCTCCCTGCCCACATATCCAAGGGAGATGACCAAGGAGGCATGACGCTTTTTATCTTCTTGATAGATTACCTCATCCTTGTCACTACCTGGATTGCCACCCACTGTGTCCCCGCCCCCACCCATCTTACCTCTCTGAACTGAATCCCCCACATTGACCTTCTGATCACTCTCTCTCACCTCCTTCATAACCTTGCTACCACAGAAATTTCCTTTCTCCTGCTCCTTCAGTAACCCTCTCAGCTAACCCCTTCTCTCAGTGTAAGTACAAATACTCTAAAATCTCTCCTAGCCTAACACAGAAATGTCTCAGTGCTGCTGTCCCTCTGAACTGACCATTTCCTCCTTTATTTTCATTGCCAAATTTAGAGCTACAATCCTCTCCAATTAAGACAGCAAAGTTATATGACCTGCCCATGGTTACACAACTTGTGCATGTTAGAGTGGGTCAAAACACAAGGATACTACAGTTCTTCACTGAGAAATGATTTCCTTCCTCCTAACACTTTGTTCTCTCTCCCCAGCACCTAAATACTAAGCATGACTGTACCACGTCATTTTCCACACCTAGAACTTGCCCCCAAGACCAGAGTACAATTTTGGTAGAAGATCTGGGTTCTCTGGATTTCTGAACCAGGCTAAATGGACATAAAAATCTAATGTCTACTGTCAGATTTGCTGTTATTTGTTTGCAGCTATTTTTCTTCTTGCAAAACCTCTGTAATGTGTGTGTTATGTGTGTGGTTAATGTTCCTTTTACATTTGCTCTGTTTGGTTGTGTTTCCAGCTCACAGAGAAAATGTAGCCCACAACAAAAGAAGCTGCTGGACCACATGCTGAAAAGGGCAACCACTCATACACAAGCCCTCTACCACCATCACGCTGTAATATTATCCAACTGTGCCTATCGCCAAAGGCTCTTATTAGATGTTCAAGACAAAATCTTTGAGTAATAATTGCCTGTCTGTCTCCTCTGTCTCCAGGCCATCTAGGAAATGGCTAAATCCCAAGATTAGCTGTAGGTGGCTGATTTGCAGGCAAGAACTTTTACAGAGCATCCTCATTGTTACTCTACTTCTAACCTTCAAATATAGGAACTTTCAACTGCAGCACTTGGGTTCTCTGAATTTTCATGAGCCCACATAGGAAAGTCAACATCGGAATTAAATCTATTCCAAGCCATGATGATCTTAATAGCTTAAACTTGTTAACCTATTAACAAAAAAATTAAAAAGGAGGAAGCTTGTAAAAATGAATTAAATCAAACCTACTCTGGGAGACTCTATGATCAATCACCACTCTCTGGTATTCTTCCTACTTTTTCAATGAAATGTGAATAGAGGTAGCATGTCACTCTGGGTGAAAGCTTTAAGAGGGTACACACACTTCACCAGTCCCTCTTCCCTCTGCCTCTTGGGCTAAACAAGGGAAAGCAAAGTGAGATGCCTATGGTACAGAATTTAGGAGGTGTTCACTCCCAGGGTTGTGTAAATGCAGCGTTGGCACTTGTATGATCCTGAGAGTGAGGGCCAGTGGTGCCTTGCTTGCGTCACCCTGGAGCCAGCACCATGAGATAGCAGCTGTCCATCCTTCTGGATCCCCAAGGGAGGATGCTATCCACATGAGGCCACCCTGCCACCCACATGCATGTGTAGTGAGAGAAATAAGTTGTGGTTAAATCACTGAGATCCTGAAGGCTGTTTCTTACCGCAGCAAAACCTTGCCACATGTAGCCATCCTCCCAACATTACAAATTAAAAACAACTTAAGACTTCAGTAGGAGTCAATTATATTCATACATAGCATAGAAGAAACAGCATGAGTGGGGCTGTTAGACAGACCTAGATCTGTTTCCTAGAGATACCTTTCCAGAATTTTTTTTTCCAGAATTAAAGAAAACTATTCAGGCAAAGGTCCTGGCACAATGTATGAGTTCAAAACTTGGCAATGGTCATATTTATTATATATGATGAGTTTACTAATTCCAACCTCCTTGGGAATCTGAGGCTTAATCTACACAGTGTCTCAGAGGGTCCCCAGCAGATGGAGCCCAGGTTGTCCACAGGTTCACCATCCCTCAATAGATATGAATAGAAAGCCTGGATTTTATCCCAGGAAAACACCTTCTATTGGCTTTCCCTTTTCCTTCTCTTAATCTCCCTGCTCCTCACTTTTATTTCTCAGGAGCACCTCCCCAAAACTGTTTTTTAAAAAACTCGAGACAGATTTATATATCTTGGAATCACACTGGTCTCTCTCATGGCTCCAAGATTTCCTTGTTAGTTCAGCCCCATTACAAACACGTGTTTAACCATCAAATCTGAATTGTTTTACTAGAAACCTATTGTGTTGTGAGTCAGAGATGAAGATCATTACCCCAAGGCCCTCTGTGTGTCATTAATAATAATGTCTTATACTTCTCACCGTCTTTCCTCAAGAAGCACGAACACTGCCTATTCGTTATATCATGACTCTTCATGGCAGCCCATGAGGAAGCGTGGGATGAGGGCCGCTATTACCCACCCTGCCCTTTCTCTTCAGTGCCCACTCTCAAGTAGGAAAGTTCAAAAGCAATTTAAAAATTAAAGTTTTTTTACAAAAATCAATCATGACAGATTTTCCAGATGCTATCTAGAATATACCTTCACAATGTGCAACAATTATTGCAGCCCTTCATGCCAACAGATTAAAGTTACACCAAAAAATCAATAGAAATCTATAAATAAAATCAATCTGCTCTGCTAGAAGGCTCCTGAAACAATGGAAACAATGGTATTGTCTTCCCACCAGCCTTAAAAGGGGGTGACACCACTTTGGTTTAGGGGAGAGATTGGCAAACTTTTTCCACAAAGAACCAGGTAGGAAATACTTCAGGCTCTGTGAGCTGTATCACTGTTGCCGCTACTCACCTCTGCACTTGTAGCACAAATGCAGCCATAAATGAATGGGCATGTTTGGGTCCCCATAAAACTTTATTTATGGACCCTGGCATGTGAATTTCATATAATTCTTAAGTCACAGAATATTCTTCTTTGGATTTTTTTTCAACCACTAAAAAAATGTAAAAATCATTCTTTGCTTGGTTTTTGTACAAAAACAGACAGCAAGAGGGGTTTGGCCTACAGGCTAAATAGCTGCCCAGTTCTTAGTTTAGGGGCCAAAATGGGGGACTTTTGAGTCCTTAGAGCAGATGATGTCCCCAATTTCACTCTCCCTGAAGTCTTTTTCTATATTCTTTCATTGTTTTCATCTTGGGCAAGAATGTATGTAAATATATAAACACACACACACACATACACACACACACACACACACACACAAAAGAGAAAGCATGTTAAAAAATACATGTATCCGCTGTGGAAATCAACTTCCCTAAAGCTGAAAACACAATGAATAGAAAGCCTGGATTTTATCATCAAGTCTGTCACTGCATTTATTATTCCAGGTGCTGGCTGACCCATCCTCAGGCACAGAAACTGATGGCCTGTCTTCACGTGCAGTTAGCTCATCCCTGGTCTCCTACTTCCCCTGCCCAGTCTCCCTCTGGTCTTCCCTTTCTCCCAGATGCACCTGGATGCCTTCACCCGATTAATCCAATAAGCACTCACTCAGGTCTTACTCTATGCCAGGCTCTGTGCCAGCAAGAATAATGGATGACAAGTGTGACCACAGACACCTGGGCAGGTTTACAGCAAGCATAGAAGCATGTGTGGTTAACTGTGGGACATGATATCTGGGATCACAAGGCTCCAAAGAAGAGGTTATGCTTGAGCTGTGTTTTCTAAGAGAATAGATGACCTTCAAGTGAATCAACTGCCGTTACCCCAGTCTCCCATCAGGAAACATCCCCTGATTGCCCTGTCTCCTTTAAAGTTGTAGGTGCCCTATGCCCTGTTTTTTGGGGACTACTTGCTAAGGACTGAATGTTTGTGTTCTCCCTTCCCAAAATTCATATGCTGAAATCCTAACCCTCAAAGGTGATGGTATTAAGAGGTGGGGCCCTTGGAAGGTGCTTAATTCACAAGGTGGAACCCTCATGAATGGGGTTAGCATCTTATAAAAAAGGCCCCGAGAGCTTGCTTGCACCTTCCACCAAGAAGGGATACAAGGAGAAGTCTGTGACCCCGAAGAGAGCTCTCACTCAAACACATTGGCACTGTGGTCCTAGGCTACCAGCCTTCAGAACCATGAGCAATAAATTTCTGATGTTTATAAGTTAACCAGTCTGTGATATTTTGTGATAGCAGCCCAAACAGACTCAGAACTTAGATCTGTAGTTGAAAATCCTTGTTAGCATGCAGCAATGGAAAGGATCAGACTGTCCTGAGTTTGAAGTCAACTCTGACACTTAGTATCTGTGTGACTTTGGGGAAGTTATTCACCTTTCTCAGTGTCAGTTTTATGATAAGATACACACTGCACAAAATTGTTAGAAAAAATAAAATCACAGCTAACCTTAGACATCCAACACACTACATCACACTCAAATAATCATCTTTCAAGACATGTCCCTGAAAGATGGGCCAGCCTGAAGCGTGGACCCCAACAGTGACCACTGATGATACAGTTGGGCAAGATTCTTCTTCTTTAAATATAAAGCTACTCATAGGTTCCCATCTGCCAGACTCAGGGACCTGAATAAGTCAAAGGAGGCCTGAGATGTGTTAAGTTGGCTGATTCAGGTCTATGGGAAAAAACCACATCAAATTGGACTTAGCTTTTTTATACATTTATCGAGTCCTTTAAGGATGAGAACATTCACATTCACACCTCAAAAAATTAATTGTGTCAAAAATCTGTTTTCTAAAGGCTGAATTCAGTTATACATGAAATAAGCATTTATGATAATGAGTCACTTTTAAATTTCATTTTTAACTTGTAAAAATGACATAAATGAAGCCGAACATGAGACCCCCCCCACAAAGATTCTTTCAGTTGTCTGAAGTCCTGCTTATACCAGTAAATAAATTCCTTCTTCATGACTTCAAATATTTAATGTTGCTTCTAAAAGAGTTGAAAACATTTCCAAGGTGAAATCCCTGGGTTGAGAGCATGAAACATGCAATGTGTTGTTTCCAGTTGAGATGGAAGAACCACGAAGATGATAAACAGAAGGACATTCTGAGCTGGCTCTCTCTGTGCGGCTCTGCACATCAGCTCTCAACACATGCCCCACGCAGCCTCTTCCAGGGAAGGCCCATTTCACTCCCCCGCCCCAGGGCACTGTCAGAGCCCATTTTTTTGGTGATCCATAACTCTAGTTGGGAATTCATCTATGTCTATCAGTATCAACAAATTTGAAAATCATTTCTCTGAACTGTCACCACTGCAAAAGGATCATTATACTGACATCCACTGTGCACCAAGAGAGAGCTCGTGCTATACACAGAGGAAAGGACCCACACATCACAGTTCCCCATAAAGAGCAAGTCAGAAAAGCATTTATCGAGAAGAAAAGAGCCATGGCAGTAAAGTATTCCCAGGAACACCAGTACAACAGCCAAGCTAAATCTCAGTTTTCTTTCTGACTGCCCAGAGATTCATGACCATCTTCCCAATTGGTACTCTCTAAACAAAAGCTCCCTGTATCTGAAGATCTCCATCACCTGCTCTGTGAAAGCCACCCAATTCTGTATTATCTTCATTACTCAATATGCTTTCAAGTTGTCTAAGCAAAGCCCGCCTGTGCCTTCACAGTATAAGCTGGAGATTCAGAACAATAGGCTTGAGCAATGTCCATCTCAAGTGTATAAGGGAGCTGAGGCTGCCACTTGTCAAGGACCTGAATCCCTTGCTTAAGCAAAGGTAAAAAACACCAAATTGGCAATTTGAAATTACATCCTACCAACCTGCAATGAGAGATCTGTTCCAATTTCAGGCCCCCTGCAGTCAACTGTGCAGAGCACTGTTTAATTACAGTCACATTTATTTTTTTATTATGGTAAAAATACATATCACATAAAATTCATCCTTTTAAAGCATATAATTCAGTGGCATTAAGTACATTCACAGTGTAGTGCAGCCTTCACCACTCTCCAGTCCCAGAACTTTTACATCATCCCTAAAGGAAACCCATACTCATTAAACAATCACTTTCCATTCTCTGCTGCCCCCAGCCCCTGGCAACTAGAAATCTGCTTTCTATCTCTGCAGATTCATCTATTTCAGCTATTCATAGGAATAGGTTCATATAATATGTGGTGCATTTTTTGTATCTTTGATTCATTCCCCCCTGACACTGCTATAAGTTGCCTCATTCCATTGTTAATATTACCTGCTCTCACCTTAATATCAGAGCTTGTCTAAAAGAGGTGTGATGGTCCACATTACATGTCAGTTTGGCTAGGCTCTAGGTCCCCGTTATTCAGTCAAACATTAATCTAAGTGTTGCCATATAGGTATTTTGTATATGTGATTAAAGTCCATAATCAATTTGCAGGCCTTAAGTGCATAGCTGAGGCTTCCTTGAAGACATCAAAGGAGAAATTCCACATAGAACAGCAGCTTCAGCTCATATCCAAGAGTTCCCACCTGCCCTTCCTGACAGCCTGCCCTACAGATTTCAGACTTGCCCAGCCGGTCCCCACAATCATGTACACCAATTCCCTGGATTAAATCTCTTAATAGATATCTCCTATTGGTTTTGTTTCTCTATTGAACTCTGACTGATACAGGAGGAAAAAGAGAGACTTAAGCACAGAGTATTCTGATTGTTCTAGTCCACTGAAGTTGGGTACCTAAAAGTTAGTGCTCACAGAGCTTTAAAGACGCCTTATCTTAAATAGTTGTTTTAGATAGCTATTTGCCCAGATGCCCCTGTCAGTAAGTATTAATTGCCATCAAGAGGAGGAAGAAGATCTGACTCTGTATCCCAGGTTCAGACTCATACTTGGGGGCCAGGCATCTGGCCGATACTGCACGTTGAGGAAACAAGGAAGTATTTGTCTTACAGCTCCGAGATTACACTGGGTTATCGTCACAAAGCCAGGAGATATGCAGGGCATAGACAAGGATGCCCTTACTACTTAGCCCCTTATGCATAGTAGGCAAAGAATTCTGGCTATACAGTAACCACTTGGGACTTCTCTCTGAACGAGTAGCCTGGCATGCTTTTTCCCCCCTCATCTTTGTCTAAGGAAATGCTAATCATCCTTTAAAGTTCATTTCAAAGACCATCTACTCTATAGTTCATTCCCAAGTCTCCAAATTAAATTAAATGTGAAGGCCTCCCTTTGAACTCCTACAACAGTCTGTGTCTCCCCCAGACCACTGAGCACAGTCTGTCCTTGATCTTCCTTGTCTGTGTGTTGGTGCCATCTCCTCCCCATCAGTCCATGGGAGTGACGTATCACTCATCTTTAGGATCTTGTAAGACTAGCACAGTGTCTTCTAGGAGCCTGTCTGCTGAAGTGAATTAAGACCTAGGAATCTAGGGAGAAATGGGAGCCAGGGAGCCCATCTTTAATCTTTCTGGGTAGAACTGGGTTTTCTTTTCTTCATTCTTTGCCTACTCCTTCACCCCATTACCTGCTCTGCCTGTTGCCCTGTTCTACCAAAATTGAACGAAAATACCTGAACCCAGAGCTGCCATGGTCCAAATGAAACCCTTCCTGGAAATAATTTTTAACATGGAGGGGATTCAAAAGGGTCAGGTAAGGATGATTCCAGGCCCAACATGTCTTCCCATTTGCTTGATTATTCCTCCCCATCACGTGTTTCTCAAATTGGTCCTTGCCAAATTTAAAGGTTAAAGTTGTTACCCCTTTCCCTGGATATATGGTCAGAGGAAGTCTGTGATCAACATTAAGGACTAGAGAAAACAAGGAAGAAAATTCTTTTATCTGCTATATTCTTGCCTTGAGTCTGGATTCTGTTTCTTTCTCTTCACCTCCCATGGGCCAAGAAGTTGCAAGCAACCACATTTTTCATTCTTTTGTTATAGCATGTTTCCTTCTGTTATAAAAGCAATATCCTAATATAATAATTTTTCTGGTACTGCATTTGTCCTACAATCTTTCACACTCTTTATTATTACTGCCTACCATATTGCATATTATTATCTCTTAATTCAGTACATTTGTGTAATGAACTCCATCAATAATATCAAGATGGAAATTTACCTGTATATATCATGTTTTTCTTAATAAAATGAGATTGTATAGTGGCTTTGCTTCTGCAGCAAAATATACTAATTCTTATGTCAGAGTAAAATATTCAAAGATTGGGCTACTAATTCATTCTAGACAGATGCTAGATGCTAAAAGAAGAGGCTTTCCACTAATTTTATATCCAAGAAATTTCTCCAGTTACTTACAACATGCTATAGTTATTTCTGAGAATGGGTCTTTTGAGGGCTTTTGGGTAGGGAGTTAAGAGTTGAGGGGAATGTACTATTTTATTTAAGCAAATTTTATTTCTATAAGCTCGATTCCCTTAGAAATTGCTGTGGGTAGGAGGTCTCATCTGATCTATAATTTTATCGACATAGTAAACACGCAGTGGATACTTGAAAAACATCAACAAAAGAATTACCAAACAATAAGCAACTGCTAGCCAAGTCCAAATGTGATTGTTAAAAGCTAATTCAGTTTCAGGTTACTCTGGTGGTGGCCAAGTGTCTGGGTCAGAGGAAGCTAGAATTCATCTGGGCACTGCCCCATCCATAAACAACATCTGAAGAACCATGCTGCTCCTAGTGCCCCTTCTTGGAAAGATTATGCAATCAACCCAAGGGTCCAGTGAGATTAAATGAAAGAACTATGTCTTGTGAGTTACAACTTGGATGAGGATGAGGAAGACCAAGAAGAGAAGATGTCATGCGGAAAGTAAAACTCAAAAGCTGTAATCCGAGGCTTATCAGGATGTCTTCTCAAAGGCGGATTACACATTTTATGTGTGGCTGCGGAAAGCAGTATTAGGACAAATGAGTAGACATTAGAAGTGGATTTTGGCTTAATATAAGAAGAGACATAATAATCAGGTATATCTAAAATTTCCTAAACACTGTAAAGTATTTTTCTGTTAAACAAAACTTTACTTGTACAAAGTGACAATTCACTTCTGCCACTGAAAATTTAGCATCCAAATGGAGATGTGATTTCATTGCTAAATACACACAGGATTCTGAAGACTTATTATGGAAAAAAAGAATATAAAATATCTCATTAATAATTATTTTATCAATCACATATGGAAACAACAATTTATATCTATTGAGTTAAATAATATACATTACTGAAATTAATTTCACCTATCTCTTTTTACCTTTTTTTAATGTGGCTACTAGAAAATCTGAAATTGCATTACATTTTGAATGAACAGTGCTTGTCTAGAGAGATGGGCAGGGCTCTGACCATAACATTCACCTGTGAACTGGAGCATGGTATAACAATAGAAAGAGTTCAGCTAGCTAGCATATGAAGAGATGATTATTTTTAATGTTAAAAATCTAGAAATGCAAATTAAAACAATGAGATATCACATTACACATACAGAATGACAAAACTAGAAAGTTAGAAAAATGAGAAAACTGGAAGTGCCAGTGAAGATGAGAGTATACAGGAGTGCTCCTGCCCTGCAGGTGAACGTGTGGACTGAGGCAGCCTGTCTGGACAACAGACTGACCCAATATTCTCAAAGTTAGCATACACGTGCCCTCTGGTCCCACAATCCCCAAACAATCCCACACCGGTTCACCAGGGGATGTGGACAAGATGCTCAATGCAGGGTGGAGACCTCGAGGCCACCTAGGTGTCTGCTACCAGATGAAATGTGGAGGATACCACTGTGGAGCACTGTGCAGGCATTGGCAATAATGGACCAGAAGTCCCTTCAGCCAATGGATGGATCTTCAAAACCTAGTGCTGCATGAAAAAATATTTTAAATAGATAAACTGATAACAAAGAAAGAAATAAATCTAGAGCAGAATACCATGTGCTGAAATTAAAAATACAGGAACACAATAGAGCAAGGTAGTTTTTTATAAGAATCCATACAAACAAAAGGATACACATCAGACTCGTCACAATGGTTTGTCAGTGGGTGAGGAAGGCAATGGGAGGGGGAAATGAAGGAAAAAGGACTAAGCAGAAAAAAATATATCAAAGAAGAGAGACAGAATCGAGCATTGCTTTTCCACTTACCATGGTGGCTGCAGACAAGTCACACAGCCTCCAAGCTTCACATCAACAGCAAATAGTAAAATCTATCTTGAAGGACTGTTAAGAGAAGTAGAGGTGCCACGTCTAAGCACCCAATACAGGACTAGCATATCCCAGGGCTCCTAAATGGCAAAGACCATTATCACCTGGAGTTTATACAGGCCCTGCTCATGCTCTGGGGCACATCCTCCTGCTCTATTAGGCACTGATGCTCATAGGTTGTTTAACGCCAGAGTGGTCAGGCATCGATGAAGAAACTCAGGTGCCATAATTCAGATTTTAGGAAGTTTGAAAGGATTATCTTTCATCTTACAGGAATTACTCTCCCTCTGCAAATACTTCTTCCCCCCCCCCCAGAATCTGCTCTGTTTATACACGAATGAATAATTTATCACTGTATCTATCAGGAACACAGACCCAAACTCAGGCCTGAAGAAACACAAATAAATAGGACTAATGTGATTCAGTGACAGAATACTAAGAAGTTTTGTGAAAACTGTGATCCTTCTCATACATTATGTTCCTCATTTAGTCTCATCTAACATCCACGGCAGCCCAGAGTCCCTAAGTTACTCCTCTTTGGTGCTGTTGCCTATAAGCTTGGATAGGTTTAAAATGTGAATTCCTTCAACACTGGCTACTGCTCCATATCTTACACTTTCTCACAGAGTGGCCCAAAGTGTAATGTATATATGATATGATATGATATTTTATATATAAGCTATATATAATATACATATTTGTACAGTAAATTGGACAAAATGCCTGGGTTCATCATCATGTCAGAGCTTCTAGTACTTCCCCCCAAATCCATTGCAGAAAGAAGCCTGCAAATTCCAACCCCTTCAGAGCCTCTGTGAGGCATCCATACTGCAGCAGGAAAACACCCTTTCGGCAGAGCCGTCACTGGCCCCCCACTGAAATCAGGCTCTTCCCCAGTGCAGCTGGAGACTCACCTTCTCCCTTCTCCCAACTTTCAAGCTTTTTTTGACTGCTTTTGAATGGGGCTGGGAAACCCTGACTGTTAGTGGTAGATGAGCCAGGAGCCTGTGGCTGGCTCTATCTGGATCCCGCCCACTCTCACTGCACCCAGAATCACAGCTGGAGTCTTGGTTGTGGGCCCACATGATTCCCCCTACGTTGAAGGAAAAGGATAGAGGAAGCTCCACCCCTGGAGAAACAGGCTTATTGTCTTCTGCCTGGAGGGCTTCTCTTTAGGTTAAAAATGCTTGTGGTAAACAAGTGAAATCTCAACAGTGCCTAGTACAGGATTTTAAAGGGTTTTCAGGGTACAGGAACTCCCATTTGCAGGATAGATTAGGAGAACCAGGAGGAGAATCAGTGCTCACCAAAGGAGACATGCGCTGTATACAAGCTGTTTGCGAAACAGGGGCGGGACTGGAAAATATAGATGGGCTATAACAAGAAAGGGTAGGAAGCTAGAGGCAAGACCTACTCAAAACAAGCAGAGAAAGGGATTGGAGTATTGTGGGTAATAATGATAACAGCTTACATTTATGGAGTTCTTATCAGGAACTTGGTACTATTCAAAGAATTTCACGTGTAAAAGCACTTTACATGAAAAATGCTTGGAATATAAATATAAAAGTAGTATTTTACATACTTCATTAACTTATTTTGTCCTCACAATTAAGAGGAGAAGGGAGCAGTGATCCTGTTGTACCAGATCTTAACAGAGAAAAGGAAAACATGAACCTGGACTTACAGGATGTAGAGACCAAGGGAGGAACAGTGCCATAGGAAAGGAGGGTGCACAGAAATTCCTAGGGATTGCCTTACAAATCAAAGCTTTCCAAACACTTGGCAAATGAGAGGCTAAATGTATCCTTCTGGGGTGTTAAGGTAGTTGCCATCCTGAAACATTTTAATTTACTCAGAGACTTGGGATTCACTTTCTGTTTGATGAAACTATTAACAGTTAAAAGTTAAAATCATAAGACTGTTTCTTGATTCTAGAAGTAACATCTTAGACCATGATTTAGTCTCTTTTCATCTTAATTTTCTTCAAAAAAGAATTTTATCACCTTGGCTTTACATATAGTAACTTCCGGTAGATTTGTTTCTGTTTATTGAGGGGACGGGGCCATGAAAGCAGAAAGATTTTTCCAACAAATATGATCCTGTAATCCCATTGAGATGAGGGTAATCACAGAGGGATGTCAAGACTTGCTTTGTGTTGCTAAGTCTGCAAACTACAAAATTAATGATATTTGAAAGAAATACAATGGGCTCTAATGGCTCAAAGGAAAACAGACAGAAACCGGGAAAGAATTTTTTAATTTAAGTTTAACTGTAAGTAGCCACATGTGACTAGAAGTTACTGTATTGGACAGCACAGTTCTAGCCATATAATCCTTGACAAAAAAATTCTTAATCTTTCTGTGTCTCCATTTCCTCATTAGTGAAATGGTAATAGTAACAACAACAACAACAACAGCCACTACAGCAGCAGCAGCAACACCTACAGGATTTTGTGAGGATTCGATCAGGGAATATACAGCACTCAATACAAGTACCTAGCACATAGTGAACGCTCAGGAAATGGTGCTACTGTGGGCAAAAGCAGCTGTCATTGCAATAACACTGAATCCTTACTCAGACATAACACTATTAATCTAACATATAAATAAGTAAAGGGAGATCTAGACATTTCCAGAAAGTAAGATTATATCAAATATATGACTAAGTCTGAAAACAAGGTAAATGTAAGGGAAATCTAGAGTCGCATGCCAACAAGTTGACAAGTTCAGCTCACTATCAATGTTATACTTTCATAAAAGAGCAGTTACCATAGCAGCCAGGTATCACAAAGTCATTTCAAAATCAAAGATAATGAGCATCTAAGCTAGAACACTCCCTTACACCATATACAAAAATCAACTCAAAATGGATTAAAGACTTAAACATAAGACAAGATACAATAAACCTCCTAGAGGAAAACATAGGCAAAACATTATCTGACATACATGTCAAAAATTTTCTCCTAGAAGAAATAAAAGCAAGAATAAACAAATAGGACCTAATGAAACTTACAAGCTTCTGCACAGCAAAGGAAACCAGAAGTAAAACAAGAAGAAAACCTACGGAATGGGAGAAAATTTTTGCAAGTGAAACCGACAAAGGCTTGATCTCCAGAATATATAAGCAACTCATACGACTCAATAAGAAAAAAATAAACAACCCAATCCAAAAATGGGCAGAAGACCTAAACAAGCAATTCTCCAAGGAAATCATACAAATGATCAAAAAGCACATGAAAAAAATGCTCAATATCACTAATTATCAGAGAAATGCAAATCAAAACTACAATGAGGTATCACCTCACACCAGTCAGAATGGCCGTCATTCAAAAATCCACAAATGACAAATTCTGGAGAGGCTGTGGAGAAAGGGGAACCCTCCTACACTGCTGGTGGGAATGCAGTTTGGTGCAGCCACTATGGAAAACAGTGTGGAGATTCCTCAAAAGACTAGGAATAGACTTACCATATGACCCAGGAATCCCACTCCTGGGCTTGTATCCAGAAGGAAATCTACTTCAGGATGACACCTGCACCCCCCAATGTTCATAGCAGCACTACTTACAATAGCCAAAACATGGAAACAGCCTAAATGTCCATCAACAGGTGACTGGATAAAGAAGATGTGGTATATTTATACAATGGAATACTACTCAGACATAAAAACCGACAACATAATGCCATTTGCAGCAACATGGATGCTCCTGGAGAATGTCATTCTAAGTGAAGTAAGCCAGAAAGAGAAAGAAAAATACCATATGAGATCGCTCATATGTGGAATCTAAAAAACAAAAACAAACAAACAAACAAACAAAAACAAAGCATAAATAAAGGACAGAAATAGACTCACAGACAGAGAATACAGACTTGTGGTTACCAGGGGGGTGGAGGGTGGGAAGGGATAGACTGGGATTTCAAAATTGTAGAATAGATAAACAAGATCACACTGTATAGCACAGGGAAATATACACAAAATGTTATGATAACTCACAGAGAAAAAAATGTGACAATGAGTGTGTATATGTCCATGAATGACTGAAAAATTGTGCTGAACACTGGAATTTGACACAACATTGTAAAATGATTATAAATCAAAAAAATGTTGAAAAAAAAAAAAGATAATGAGCATCTTCTTAAAGAATCCTTGCAAACAATCTAACTGAACAATATCACGAAAGGGCTCCCTTGTACATCTGGGGTTTATCATTGAGAAGAGTTCACTTCCCAACACTTCCTTTCAGGTCACCGTCTCTACTTTACAACTACACTCATTATTCTACACATTTTTCTCATTTCTGAGGGTTTATTTAGATGTCTTTTAAAAACTTACAGCAATGAAAAAGGTAAAACAATTATTTTGTGAGAAAACATGATTATGAAGTATAGCTTATGACACCACTTTATCATTGCCCTAGGGAAGCAGCGGTGAACTCTATGTTATTGTATTTTGAAGGAGGCTTGAATTAATTTTTTAGTATTTTGTATTTTTGTTAGCCTCCAAAAAAAAGTTCCTTCCCTACCTATACAGGTTTTCTTTTCTCTATAAACTTCATGCTTTTCTTCCCTTGCAGAGAATTTGAATGTCAAGCCAAATTTGCAAAGAAGAGGAGGAGGACTGATAAAGGTTATTTTGCTCCCTGATTAGACTTTATCTGATCAGCTCTCCTCTTGCCACTGTTATATAAATGTCCGTAAATGGGACAGGGATGGCAGAGACCACACGAGACTACTCCTGCCTCCGTCACATGCCAGTCCTGTCTGTCCAGCTCCTCGGACTCCACTGCTCTCTTTTGTCCTCTAGATTGTCCCGTCTTGCTCTGCTCTCAGACTCTACGGCTGTTACCTTGAAGGCTGAGAATTAAAAGAACTTCCTTTGGGAAACAGTGTGTTTAAAAATAAGGTTTATCCTCACACATGTTAGTATTTACTTGGTTCTGTAATGTTTTTATTCTTTGTGTGAAAGTCAAAAATCACCAACCATAGGCCCCACATATGTGATGTTAATAAAACACCTGTTTCTTCAGTGCCAAATTTCTCCGGCCAAGGTGAGCCATCCAGAGTGTGTCATTCCATATTCATACACACAAGATATTAAAGCATAATCAAGTATTGTTCATAGTTCATCACTTTGAAACTGGAAATAAAAACAGAACATGCCTTCTTCAGCAGAGCTTAAATCATACAGAAATGGGAAGATCTCTAGTTGCACTAACTCTGTAGGGAAATCACTATGTTGATCCCTTCTCGAAAAAGAGCTGAGAAATTGTCTTTAGATCAGTTCCTAGGATACAGCTTTGAGTCGTGGCATCAGTTTAATGCACTGGAAGGTAAAGCAAACTTAAAACACCGAGCATCCTAGGTACGAAATGTGTGATGGTGACTACAATAGCCATGACACCTGTCCTCAGGGAACTTCCAGTCAGAAGGGCACGAGGAGCTAAACTGCTAGCCACTACATTTCCTGTCTGAGCCCTGATGATGTCACACTACAGATCCCCAGTCTTCAACCCAAAAAGAGGGCGAAAAGGGCACCCACTGCAGGGAAGTTCCACCACCTTCTCCAGTCTCCTCTCTACCATAAATCCTCGCAAAGGCCTAGAAAGGACTGACCTCACCCAACCAAAAAATGGAGTTGCAATGAATCGACAGCTTCAAAATGTACATGATTCCTCTGCTAGCTTAAAAGAGAAATAAAACATTGAGGTCATGTGGGGGGATCATAGAACAGCAACCTACTATGTGGTTTACACTTCTTCTTATTTATTCTGGGACTGCCTTTCTAGAGTGCTGAGGATGACACAATGATGGTGATGGTCATACTGACACCTAATATTTATGGGTGTCTTCTGTGATCCAAACATGAGAAAGGTGCTATATTTATCCTTATTTTATGGATGAGGAAACAGAGGCATAGATATACTAAGGAATTGGCCCAAGGTCATACAATGACCCTGTAAGTGAAGCAGCTACCACAAACACACATGTTCCTGGTTTCAGAGCATATGTACTTATCTAGTACCATATAGCTGCCACCATGTTTTCCTTCTTAGTAATGCAAAATTCTTTCCAATCCTGAGATGAAAACCAATCACAAAGAGATCCTTATTATTAGAAGTGTTTTAGTCTTCATGTCTTCTCTAATACACATAATAGGAATGCAATAGGGAAGGATAAATGAATAAATGAAAGAATAAAAGGAAAATTGAGAACTCAATTCCATTATTTCTGTTAATTTGGTCATTTTATATTAAAAGTCAGAGAAATCTATGTTATACACACACATCACAGGAAGTGGAGACCTTCACTCCTTTGCTCCTAATACATAGTTCATCTTAGAAAAACATGATGCTAATTCGCCATGGGAGATTTAGGAGTTTTAAGTAGTGGGATCAGAAATTATAATTGGTTTGTATTCATCAATTCGCATCTTTCCAGTCATGTCCCCCTTTTAGCAATGGCATGAATTGGTTGACTTGGAACTTTGAAGTTTAGATTCTATGTGGCCATAGAACTAAGCAACGTCAACTAAGTATTATTCATGGGATTTACATTTTGGGCAATATAGCAAGTCAAATGACCCCTCCCCAAAAATCTCCCAAATAGAATCCCTAAAAATGCTGAATAAATTTTCAAAATATTTTTTAATGTGCATGGCTTAGCAATAAAGTAAGAGAAATTCTTAGAGGTAAGAAAAAAGACAAAGCAAATATTCAGAAAAGCAACTAAACACCAAAGCTGACACTGACCTTGCTGGCATCAACTGATCCTTAGTGGCTGAGGGTTATTTTTCTCATCTTTTTCATATCACGATACACATAGAAAATGATATTACTATATTAGCAATTGCTAGAATAAATGAGAGAGCACTTGGGAACATTTACATGTAATTTTGCAAAAACATTCATTATATTTACTTCTATAAGGAAAATAAAATATAAAGTATTAAAAATATTGAACATTCAACACTAAATTTACTGAATTTGTATTAACCTGCCATTAGAATATTTGTAAATATTTTTAATGTAACTTGAACTTTCATGGATGTATATATTTTTTCATTTTATGTCATGCTGGAGATAGTTGCATGCAATTACTAATAAAAACTTCTAAAGATGATCTCTTTAAAAGTCTCACTATGGATAGGCCATTTTTTCCATACATTTATAGCAGCTAAAAATCAATGAGCTTGATAACCAATTAAGAAGTTAGAAAAAGAACAAGAGAATAAACCTAAGGAAAACAGAAGAAAGGAAATAAAAAATAAAAGCAAAAATTAATGCTATGGAACAGAGGAATGTAACGGAGAAGAACAAAGAATGCTGGTTCTTTTAAAAAGACTAATAAATCTGACAAACTTTTGGCAAAATGGATCTAATAAAAACAGAGAAGATACCAGCAAATAAATCTTACACAATTACAAGAGTATAGTATGAACAACTTTATGTCAATAAACTTAGCAAGGTAGATCAAATGGACAAATTCCTAGAAAAATATATCTTTAAAAACTGACTGAAGATGAAATGAAAAACCTGAATGATTCTATAACAATTAAATAAATGCAATCAGTAGTTTAGAATCTTCCTACAAAGAAATACCAGGCCCAGACCGTTTTACAAGATAATTCTACTAAATATTTAAGAAACAAATAATTCCAATGGTACACAAATTCTTTCAAAGAACCAAGAGAGACTTCTCACCTACTTATTTTTAGGTTTATTTATTTATTTTTCTTAATGGCAGTACTGGGGATTGAACCCAGGACTTCATGCATGCTAGGCATGCACTTTGTCACTGAGCTACACCCTTCGCCTATTTCTCATCTACTTTTATGAATCTTACACAACCCTGATACTGATACCTAACCTACATAATGACAGTATGAAAAGAAAAAAAAAAGAAAAGAAAAGAGAAAAAAACCAAAAACAAACAAAAAACAACTACTCATGAAAATACTTCAAAAATAATAAATAAAATATTACAGACTGCTGAGTCTGACAATGTGTGTGGAAGTTGGCTTTGTTTTTAAAACGCATTATTTCAACATCAGAAAATCCAGTATTGTAATTCATCTTATCAACATACACTAGTCAGAAAACTCATTTGATCATCTCAATAGATGCAGAAAATTCATCAATAAAATGCAATATATATTCACAATCTAAAAACTTCTTATCAAGGTAGGAATATAAGAGAACTTTCCTAACCTAATAAATAGTATTTGGGGGAAAAAAAAACCTACAGCATATGTCATACTAAATACTGAAATATTAAAAACATTTCCTTTAAAAATAGAAAAAGATAAAAAAGTTACTCAGGAATATGGACTTTAGTAATAAAACTATAAGGAATATAGGGTAATAACAAAATTCAAAGAAGTGGCTACCTATGGGTGGTTATAATCAGGAAAGTGGATAGCAGTTACACAAATAGTCATTTTATTATTGTCTTTAAGCTGTACACACAAACACACAGAGGCACATGCACACAATGTAAAATACATTATTCAAAACATGTCTGCAGATGAACTGAAACAATGATTCATTCTGCAAAGGAAGGTTAAATTAGACCAGAATGATGGCTAGTCTAAATAACATTATAACTGCAACAGAAATTTAAATCACCTTCTCTTTCCTTGTACAAGTTCAAGTTTACCTTCATATAAGTCATACTTCTACACTAAACTTAGTAGTTTAACACTGTAGGGAATAAATTCCAAATGAACTGCGCACATTCCCATGAGACTTAGTGAGGAAGAATTATATGCGAGACTCATTCCACTTCTTGAATAAATCTATCACAATTAAAACTTTAGCGTTTAGGGACCACCTCCCACATCATTAGGTTGGTATTCTAGAAACCTTTCGTAAAAAAATCAATTTTTTAACAGTACACAAAGGATTGAAACAGCCTTCGTCAAATGAACTCACACTGATTACAGAATTCTTCCCCTTTGTTCTACACACATTAAATTCAGCACCCAAATTCTAAGAGGCTCCAGAGTGATGCTAGTGTGCTGTATTGAACCGCAGCGTTGGTACAGCTCCAGATTTTCTGCTCGGTCTGTTCAGACACTTTAGTGAGCACTGGGGCCAGAGTCAGGGCAGTGGAGCTAATGAAGGGGAAGTCTAAGGAGGATTAAAACGAATGTTTTCTGGTATGAGATGGGGAAAAAAAAAAGGCTCAATATTGAGCAGAGAAGTGTGCTTTTTCTAAGTTTTCCTCTATAGAACTTCCTGCACTCTCTGTTCCCAAAGAGACAAAATAGAAACCAGATTAAGATCACGTCCCCCTTTTTTTTTTTTTAGGAAAAAGAAAAAAAAGAAAAGAGCAGAATTGGTGTGTTCTTCAAGTGGCTTCCAGTGGAGAAAGGTATGTGTGAATAAAGCAGGCACTCCTTCATTCTCTTTATATTTTGTTGTGTTTAAGGAAGTGGAGACTGGAATAAGTAGATCAGTGCTAGTAAGGAAATTAAGTACCCATGTGAAGCATTATTTGGTTATGGCTGAGGCCCATGTTCTAAGTTACTGTAAACACTATTTTAAAATTCTGCAAATTCCCTAAAGTTTCCCAAGAAATGGTATTTCCAACTCTACTTTTTAAAGTTTCAAAACATGCTCAGGCTGCTGCAGAGACAGAACCATAATGCATAGTTCATGACTGCCAAGATCAAAAAGCTATTCAGAATCCTGCAGTTCTGAATTCCTTAACTTCTTTTGAATTCTCCAGTGACTTACTATTAGCAGGTCTCCAGTGGCCTGCTAATTCTCCAGGAATGTCCAAGCTATTCCAAAGTGTCCATTTCCAAGCTTACAAACAACAGCCAAAATGTTTGGATGGGGGAAGACCACCCCAATGAGTCACCTAAAAAGCAGGCCAGTGGGAAGTCATAGCAGCTTCCTAACAAGTCACAAAAGTTATAGAAGAGTAACTTCAAAGAATTTCTGTCAAGGCAAGGGGCTCCAGGAAAGTTCAGGAGGAGCTGGCTTTTTCCTTGTAGGTAAATGAGTGTTCCCTTCTACTGCTTGGATTCTGATAAATGCCTTTTCTTATTCTTTTTCAGCCTCCATCCTCTAAAATGCTATCTTACTCATAGTGTCAGGAGGATAATGACTCTGCACTTGACCCTACAAAAATGAAAGGTCTGAGAAGCACAAGACAACAAGGCTGGAGCTCCCTCTAGAGCCCATCCTGCAGTGCATGGAGGGGTCTTCAATAAAGTGAACTTAGGACTGGATGGATCCTAGCCCACTCCCCCATCCCAGTTCATCCTCTTGGAGAGCCCTTCCCAGCAGACTGAAAGTTCTGCAAGAGCAGAGCTATTCCCCATGCCCTGAGGATGCCATTGGGAGGATGCCCAGCATTGCCCACCAGCATCTCTAGAAGCAGAGGGTCTGGTCAAGAATGCTTATTTAATAAGTGCTCTTGTCAACCTCAACTCTGGATATCACCACAAAAGGGATCTTGCTACTATGTAGGGCAGAGAACATTCATTTGTTCACTATTCAATCCAATGGTTTGGGTCATAGTCATAGATGTAGTCGTAACAAACTGATACTCAAATTTTACAACAAGCTGATGACTTTAAACCTGAAATGAAAATATTAATTAGAAGCAATGTTGGGCTTTTTTTTTTTTTTTACTCTTCTTTGGAAACGCTAAAGAAATACAAGGAATTAACACGTTAACAAAAAATAGAGCAACATAATTCTCATTTGAGCATTAACCTGAAAATCTTTAACCACTACTTTCTTTGCTTAAGAAGAAAAATATTCACAGATATCATGTTGAGAAATCTAATTTTCAATATATTACAGTTACATGTAAAAAAGCACAGAATAAAATGCTACTTCTGATTTGTTCCTGCTATATGATGCTATTAGAGATAAAGAATAGTCAATTTTTCTTTTGATAACGGTGAAGAGGGTAATACCTGATAAGATTTCTCTATCATTTGGGGGCAACTTAATCAAGAATGTCTAAGTGTTTAGGTCCTGCTTGACATAATAAAAAGATTGTCTGGTTCATATTACCTTCAAAACCTGGCTTCTCTGTTCACATTTGTTCAGTTGAAGTTATCAAACATTTCAAAATTATCTCCAAAATATATTCCTGTTACCTTTGAGTCACTGCTGTAGACAAATAAAATGGAAGAGCTAGACCCTGTTAACACAAAATTAAACTCTTAATACGGTGTTTTCTTAGTAATGCACAAAATTCATTCTATGAATCACAATGGCATTTATATAACACTGCATTTCTAAAAGGTTTTCACAGCCATTATCTTTCTTGATCATCAGAACAAGGTATGTCTGGCCTATATAGGTTGTAAAATGAAATTGTCCCTTCTTTAAGTTGCGTATTGTGAGTTCAATTGTTCTGTCTACTAGATTTTCTGAATACTAACCATTCCTCCAGCCCTGCTCTCTTTGGTGGTAGTAATAACAACAGCAGTAACCATAGCTAACATGTATTGAGTGTTTACTGTGTGCTAGGTCCAGTTTTAAGTGTTTTACTTAATTCCATAATCCTAAGAACTACAATAGATAGGTGTTTCTATTTAAAGTCTCATTATATTGAAGAAATCTAATTCTAGATACCTACCTGTCTACAATTGTTCCTTACTTGCTTTCTCCTTTAATTTCACCCCATCTTTGATGATTTTCCTAGTATTTACTTTATTGGTAAATGCACAGCAACACTTGGTTAGCAGATGATACATATTTTAATGACTATAACTTGCAACCTCCTTTTAAGTATCTAAAATATATAAACTTTAGAAAAATAACATCAAGAAAATGAAAAGTCAAGAGTAGTTTGATGACTTGCCCAAAGTTTCCAGACAATAAATGGCTAAGCTGAGATGCAAATCTTCCAAACACACACCCAGTTCCCTGCTGCCTCCAGAAGCTGCCTGAGTCTATTCGTACCCTCTCTAGAACTGTATCTGTGACCTGGTGATCCTGTCCACCTTCACCAGCACCATCAACAAGCCAACCTATTAAGAACATTCCTACATTTGATGCAGGGCAGAAATGGATGACACAGACCCAGTAATGCTGACATTTGCCCTTGTCCTACAACAATTCATAGTCTAAGAACAATAGCAAGGAGATCAGAGGTATAACCAAGGGGATATTGTAGGTAAGGAACCACCCAGGCTCTAGGTTACAAAAATGGAAAGAGTGGGATGAGGAGTACCTCTTCCCACCTAAGCATGCCTGAAAAGGGAAGTCTGGTAAACATATAGATATTATCCCTGTAAATACCAGCTCCTTCCCTTGGTGCTGATATAAAATGTTGCAAATGCATACTGAAGACTAAACTTAAGCAAATGTACGTTATGTTAGGAGGCAAAAGAAAGTGACAGAAAAGGTACTGAACTGAGAATCAGATGTGTTAGTTTCAACTCTATCAAGGTGTAATTTTGGCAAGACTCAATCTCTCAGCCTCAGAGACAAAATATTCTATCGAGCAGGGGTAAAAATCTGATTTGGCTCAAACCATTTACTGGTTCTTTGACCCTGAACAATTTCTTAAGTCTTGATTTATTCATACGCAAAATGAATGTAACAATTCTAACCTTGTAGGTTTGCTGTGAAGGTTAAATACACTAACTAAATGTACTAAGGTTGTTGCAGGTGGTAGTTGCTTAATAGTATTAATTATTATTATTTCTTTATCAAGAACACGAGGAGACTGCTAAATTATTTTTTACTTCCCTCCAACTTCTAAAAGCCTATGAGTCTATATTCATTTGGCACTGGGTTAAGTACACTTGTTTAAATGTTTGCTTAGACAGATCGTTGCTATAGGACCAGGTCATTTTATAGCATGCATGGTCAATCAAATCACATTTAGAAAAAATAATCCTTACTTTCAATCAACCCACAGTCTAATTGGGGTACGTCAGCATTAAGTCCTTAATGGATATGAGATAAGAAAAATAACTCAAATTGCTTAGGTTCAATCTGTTTTACCTAATCTACTCTCAAATGCAAAGTTACCTAGGAATTGGTGAAAAATTTCAAAATTTTCCAAAGACATAATTACTTTTCTAAATTCATACTACATCATCTTTTCTCTGGAATAGTATCTTTCAAACATTTTGACTACAGCCCATAGTAAGCAATATATTGCAATCTAGTCCACACACACATATGTAAATATTTTAGGAAATAAAGGTTTCACAAATCCTTACCATCTGCATTGCGTTCACATATTCTATTCTGTTTTAATTCAAGCTTTAATGCTGATCATTATCTACTAAATTGATTCCATGATCCATCAAAGGGTCACTAACCACAGCTTGTAAAACGCTACAGTACAGTAATTCTTTCTCTATGAAGGTTTTTTAAAATGCCAACTAGTCAATACTACATTTTGTCCAGTCAACTGGTTCAAGTACAGATATTCAGTTAAATTATATGCAGCACTGTACAGATCACAATATTGCTGGTTATTAATCATCTTAAATTTAGATACATTCAATTAATTCAGCTTATAACTAACTATACATGTTCTTAAAATGCTCTGAGAATGTATTTACCCTAAATTCTCACTGTAAGTTCCCTTTCCCCACTAATAGCATTATAGAAATCAATTTAGCTTCACAATCTGTAACCAGATTTTCAAAGAGAAATTGTAGAAATGCTATTTATCAACTTTTACAATGACTTTGTCTTTCTAGGTCTTTCTTAGGTGAATTTTAATTCACCATGTTTCTGTCTGCCATACAAGAAGCTCTATCATCTCTCTCTTTGACTAGGAGCCATAATTTTTTCTTGGTAATTGGGATCTGCATGCAGCTTTGCACTGTAGTGCAAATTCCAGCTCTCTGCTTGTCCCGTGTCAATACATCTTTAAGCCATCAATGATATCAAATTCAACAGGCTTTTGATGTTATCAAATTTCACAGGGTTTCCAACTTTGAATTTCTTCATGTCGTTTCTATTCATACTTCATTTATTTTTGCTGTCACTCTTCTGTGTCCCTGTCATTCTTCATACCTGGATCTATCTGCCTGGTTTTCAAATACTGAGCCTCCTGTCAATGATGATACACATTTCCCACTTTGGTTTTTACAACCTCACTCTTGATCTTCATTAAACCAAAATATGGCCATGCAGAGCACCCCGCCCCAGGAGTTTTCAGACACGTAAGTCAATGGGCCTATCATGCATTCTGTGCTAAAGCCAACGCTGAGTTCCCTTCAAACTCTTGTCTGCCATCATTTTTCTCTAACAGGGCAAAAAATGTGAACTTTTCTCCTTCGTTAAGTTTAGCATGTCTGCCTCTGCGCTAAGGTCTCTTATCTGATCTACCACTATTTATCATTCATTTCACTAACTTTAACTGCTCTGCCACCCTCTTTCACTGATGAGTCATCATTTCAAAAATTCCATGCAATTAGACTGACTTCACCCAGCCCACCATTTAGGATCGTTTCACCTATTAAGTATATGTAGACAGTCCCTACCCTGTTGTAGACCTGGTTTCATTGGGAAAGATGTTGGAATCCAGGCAGGAGAGACCCATTCTGACAATTCCATGCCCACAGCTCTATTTCAGAAAGGTTTGCTTTCTTTTTTCGTTGTGCTCAATAGTAGTTAGATATGGTTCATGTCTATATTGATCAAAAAATTATTTATCTTCCTCTTGTAAGCTACTCATTCTGTTTTACTGTAGCAGAAGCAATGAGAAATGTGCTCAAGATCACAGCGAGGGCAATTTAACTACGGACAGCACCATGACCCTGTGAAGTATGAGCCTCATGGAATCATAATCATACTTTGAGAGATGCATGTTATTAATTATGTGAACATTTAGGATGCTGGAGAAGGTTGCTTTTATTTATTTCTTTTCTTGAAATGCCCCAATGACTTTTCATAATAGCTTTATGTTTAAGTCATTAAATAACTTATCTACTATTTGCTATGTGAACCAGCTTCTTACTTTCTGTCATTATTAATATCTTCTTGTTATTATAAGAATAAAGGTCAGCTCATTGGTTTATCCTCGTATCAAATAAAAACTCCAATTGGCTCACTCTAAGGAAAAAAATTACATTAATTAAAGCTGGTGCTGACCCCCAAAGTTCAAATATATTATGGAAATTACACTTTAAAACTCTCCCAGTTGTCATGCTATTAAGCCCCTAAATTAGAATTCTCCTGCAGTGTTCTTTGCTTCACGCCAGTGTGATCTGAAGTTCACCTCCCTCTCCTCTCCTCAGAGTTTATCTCCTCACACCACACACAGAAGTACACTGAACCACATACTGTAACTACAGCTATATGATTTGCCGGGTTGGGGATTCTTTCATTTAAAATTTGCTCACTTTGAAAGATTTCTAAGGTATGTACATAAAATGTAACATACAGACCTGGCCATCTAGATTCTCTTTACTGGATCATATCATCACACCTGACATAAGCACCAATCGCTAAATAAACATTCTCATTTTAAGCATCTGATACCACATTCTGGTTATGTACATAGATGTATATACATATATAGATGTATGTATTCATTATTTATAAAAGTATATAAGCACCTTGTTAACATTTTTACAACTGAAAAAAATTAAATGTGTAGCCTCACACCAAGAAAAAGAAACCACCTAATAATATACTGTGTGGGTTATGCAAGGCCTGTTATTTTCACAAAGGTCCACCTAAAATCTCAGTTATTTTAAAAAAAATAGTTTCTAAATTCTCATTTCAAATCAATTTCTTCTAAGTTTGGCTTGGTAAAAAGAAAATTCTTATAAGCGAAGTGAGTTGTTAGGAAAGGAAAACTGCCTTCCCTGGGGGCACACATTCTTCTCTGCACCTGGGGGAGTATTTGAAATACTCTGGCAGAGGAAACGCTCCAAGCTCTGAACTCAAGATGGATTCGGAGCTCTAAGAGGCAAGGCCTCCCTTTCTCATGTGCTCAGCACCAGTCACATGGTGAGAACTGGTGATGGTCCGGAACCTGAGTAAATCCTGACCTTGTCCTCTCTTCAGAGCCCCCATCAGAGCCCGGCACACGCAGGGCCACACATCTGAGCAGGCTTTGCAAGTCCAGAAAGAGCACATCTACACTGATGGCCAGAAAGAAGAAAGGAAAGCCTGGAAGGCACATCCTCTTCTCCTGTCCAAACTGCTCCTGAAGGTGTGCAAGGAAATGCATCCTGGAACGGGAGTCCCACTATTAAGAAAGAAAGCCTGATCTTTTGATTCTTACATAAAACCTCTATTTTGAATACCATGATTTTTTTCACAAGAATCTAAAAGGTAAGGGAAAATTTGCTGAATCCTAAGATATAACTGATGATATCCCAGCATTATAATAAAAATCATCACTTATGCATCAGAAAAAGCCTCCATTTGGAGAAAAAAAGCTCATCATGAATTAAGTGGTCAAGTCACAACCACTGCCATCAAAGGGTTTTGGAAGAGTTCCTTTAGGCAATTACAGCTGATGCCACAAACCAATGAAAAAGATGAGCATCGTGGCTTTCAAAGTATATGGTATTCACTTCTCAACATGGCATGTGCGACATTTTAAATCACTTCTTTCTCTTTTCATTCTTCACCCCATCAATCATTCATTTTTTTATCCATTAACTCAACAAAAATGTATTGAATACCTACTATGTGCCAGACATATACATACTACTGAGTGCCAAGATACAATAGTGATAATAACCTAAGAACAGTAACCATACCTAACACGCATATAGTGCTTGCTTACTATGTGCTGAACACCATTCTTCTATATATCTTCACTCATTTCATCCTTGCACCAACCTCCTAGGGTAAGTACAATTATAAGCTCACTTTGCGATTAACAACTGAAGTGCAGAGAGATCAGTTCCCCAGGTTACAAGTCAATGAGTGTCAGCGCCAGGGTTAAACCCACATCTTTTTACTCCAGTGTCCCTAACTTGACCTCTATGCTATATGAAGAACAACGGACGTAGACTTACAGAATTTTCAATGTACTGAAAAAGGCAGACATTAAATACATTTGAATCTTAAATATTGATAAGATATACAAGAAAAGAGCATGGTGTTCTGAGATAGGATGGTATAACATTGCAAAGATTCTTCTTGCAGGCTAAGAAATGCAGTAATTACCCCTGGTGATTCTCACTTCACCTAAATAACAAAGGTACAAAATTTAAGAAAGCAAGCTAGCTGAAAAGAGCTGGGGAAAACTAAGGCTGGGAGGCCAGGAGAAGTGACTAAGCAATTCAGACCTTAACCCTTGCCATAGAGCCTTGCCATCTGGGTGGCCCTTCTAGTTAGTACACTCAAAACAACTAGAGATATGGGAGCTGGTGAATGCAACCCCCTCCTCCTATCTTATCCCTCCTGAATACGGAAATCCAACCTGGATCACATGCTCCTTCTACACAGATGAATGCAAGTACCTCCTCATCTGTTGTCTTCGACCAAAAGGTCCAGGGTAGATGTCTAAAAACCTTAAATCCTGCCTTAATGCTCCAGCTTATTTTAAAAAGAAAAGACTTCATTGGCCTGTAATGGTTAACACCTGGGTTTCTGGAAACAATTTAAGATAGGGCTTACAGTCAGTAAAACAAACAAACAAAAACCCACCTTTATGAGACTTGGCTATTAATAGACTTGGAAATAGATTGAAAAACTGATTTGAAAACAAACACATGAAAGCAGAGAATCAAGCTCCCAGAGAGACAAAACCCCCTTTCCATCCTGATTTTTCAAAAAAGGATCTGAACTTTATTGCCCTGTTTGACCAATTACAGATCTACTTCTTTCTTATTAGTGTGAGAGAAATTATACACGAAGAAGAAAAGTCTCTCTTTTCTTCTCAAGAAGTGGTCTCTCTGTCGATGGGGGAAATTTCGCATCTGTAATTGTTATTATTTATTTTCCATCTTATTTTTATGTCGTCAGTCTTTATGTTCGGCATGGTCCATTAAGTACAGAATTACATCTAGAAGAAGTGTGTCATTTTAGCTCCCAATTCTGTAGTTTCACTCTGCTGAGGTTAATGATGATTCAGAGGGGAGAGCACAAGCGAGAGGGCAGGTGTTCATAATAGCACCATTAATTATGTGTGCTTCCCACAACCAGAGAGCAACATCATTTTTAGGGCCAATAAATTATGCACTTTTTCTAGTTCATTGTTCAGAATCATAAAAAGAATCATTCTGGATGTTGTATTGCCACAAGAAAGTCTCCTGCCTCATCATCTTACTGTATCATTTCATATGGGGTTTTATATTCTACCTGGCTAGGATCTCTGATGTTACTATATTAAAATGCTTAGATAACTAAATACACAACTTAATCATTTGACTTTCAATGAAGGTTAAACAGTCTCTAATTAGCAAATGGCACATTAAGTCTCATCTTTAATAGTTAACAAATTACACTTGAGAAGCCTAGGTACAGTTAAATTATGAGAAGCCTTCAACAGTCTAAAGGTTAGAAACTAAACTTTGAAAGTAACTTACAGTACATTATGTTGAATCTGTTATTAGTGTCATGAGACTTTAAAAAAACTGAAAACCATGATAAATGTGACTTTCTTCAGAAATATCCTTTATCCCATCCCTTAAAAATTTGCTAATATAACTGGCTTTAATTCTTAATATAACTGAATTTGATTCATAATCAATTCTTTAATCAATATACTTCATTAATAAATAAAATGATGTCCTTCTGTGGTTTTCCTAGAAATAAAATACCAAATAAATTACAAGTGAAGGTTTCTAAAAGTATACCAGGAACTTAAGGATCTGGACTTCTCCAAAAATGAAGTAAATGTCCTTATATCTTCATCAATACAAAGGCTATGATCACATTTTACACTGATATGTGGGAAACAGGATAGCGTATTTATGTCAAATTTCTGAAAACATGACATCATATTTCACTACCCCAGAATAAATGATTATTGTGTGCTCTATCCAGAAAGAGAGAAAGAAAAAGCCATTGTGATATTTTCTGATATTTATATTAACTTCAAAGCTGGTAACTCTTTTCCAAAGATAGTTTCCTTTCTTACCTTTTTAAAACAACAAGAACTTGGGTTTAGAGTATAAATTCTCATAAAAATAAAACATCTAGTAACATGTTGTTGAGAAATCACCTGCAAATTACTTTCAGACCTTTGAAAAACAATCCAATTGGAATCACCAGCCTAAATAGGTCATTTAACTTAGAAAAATTAAAATTAGCTATGCAGGGTCAATTCTTTTTCTAAAACATCTGCATCCTCAGTGTCCTGTTGTCTTCAAAGTCAAACAGAGAGAAGTGTCAAGAACAACAATAATACATGAATTTAATTCAAATCTCAAAGTTAGTCTGCTCATGAAATGGCTATAAAAGTTAACATTATCTATAAAAACATGGGGAGGGTGCTTCAAGAAATTGGGGTGTAAGGAAAAGCAGAAAACTCTTATTATCCAGGAGAATAATGGTATATGTCGGGGGCAAGGAGGGGAAGGGTCTCTGCTGATGTACATTTCTTGCCTTTCACTTGCACATGTTCACAGCAAATCAAAAACTGCAGAGATACACTTAATACAACTTCCAAACAAGTTCATTCTTCCACAAGCTTCTCTCATATTAAACTAGCAGTATAAGATCATGAACCTTAATGTGCTTGCCTGGCATTTTTACGGACTTAATCATCCTATAACACTCTGGTAAACTCCAGGATCAAATCCCTGCTCCCTAGAAAACCTCCCCAGGCATAGGAAAAACTACAGAATCTTGACACTAACACCTTTAAAGAAAGAGAACAAAATAAAACCCAAAGGAGAAAAATGTGGCTGCCTGAGACATCCTATATTCCTGTACTACCAGACCATCCATAAAATCAAAAGGACCCCAACATTAGAACAGGGGAGTGTCGAGTGTCTGAGGATGGAGTCTGCCCTTAGAAGGCAAGGCATCCAAGGTGGCTAGCAGAAAGGGTACTTGGGATCACGAGAGGTAGAGAAAAGAGTCTGTTTTTGTTTCAGGACTCTCCAAAGCTACCAGGAAACGTACCTCCATTCTTTCTGGGTTGAAAGTAACTTTGATGCTCAGAAAAAGTACTTTCATATTCTCCAACTAGCAACAATCTACTAGCCACGGGCAAAGAGTGATCAGAGATACCAACGAAACAGGCTTTCCTCTGCCCATCTTCCTAAAGCCACTTCCCAAAACGTAAGACCTTTAGAATTCTTAATTCCCTCAAGACTCCTCTCTGCTTAAAGATGGAATGGAAGAACCTTTTCTCTGACAAGGAAGCAAACTGAAGCCTTGACATTGGGGAATTGCTAAGGAACATTCTAAGCTACATTTTTCTTAAAAGGGTAAAACACAAAACAGAATACGGATTTATTCATCTCCAGATGGATGATAAAAATTTTATAACTTCCCAGGACAGAGAGAAACAACCTCACTCCAGTCCCCATACCCAACCACTCTCAGGAAGCAATGACAGAAACAGTCCCAGAGAGGGACAGAGCAGGCTGACTCTCCTTCCACAACCTCTCCAAATCCGCTTTTCGCCGCGCTGTCAGTCCCTCCTTAGTCCCTCAGCTCGGGCCCTAAACTGCCGCTTCTTCTCCCCATCTTTAGTTCTTAGCGGACTCGGCCCAGCAACCGCCCTGCCTCTCGCGCGTCCCTCTGGGTGGCGCCCCCCGCACCTGGAGGTTCTCGAAAGCCCCGGGACGAGGCGCTGGTGCCCAGGCTGGGGAACCCCGGGGGTTCCGGCCTCCCAGGGCTCCCACCTGAGCGGATTAAGTTGCTGGGCCCCAACGGCGCGCACGGTCCCCGTCCCTCCCACTCCCGCCCTTCCCGGGTTCGGGCGTCCCGGTCCCCCCGCCTTCCCAGAGGCGAGCGCGCATTCACCAGAGGTGAGCTGCATCCAGGCACAGATCTTGTACACCGTAGCCGTGTTGCAGAAGAAGAAGAGAGTAAAGCAAATGATGCAGGCGATGATGAGCATCATGGAGAGGCCGATGAAAAAGGAGGCGGCTTTGAAGGCGCCCGAGGGCAGCGTGGAGAAGTCCGTGAAGCTGCCCCTGCAGGTCAGCTCTCGGGAGAAGCCGTTGCCGATGCAGTAGTGGAAGAGCCCGAAATAGCCGGCTTGCGGGGTGTCCACGCCGTCGCCGATCCAGTAGGGCTGGATGAAGCACACCACGTTGACGATGGCAAAGCAGATGGTGAAGATGGCCCACAGCACGCCGATGGCCCGCGAGTTCCGCACATAGTTGGTGTGGTACAGCTTGGCAGCCTCCTGAGCCGGGAGCATCGCGGCGGCGGCAGCAGCAGCGGCGGCTCCGGGCATTCTCCCCCTCCTCCTCCTCGTCCTCCGCCTCCCCCCGCCTCTCCGCGCTCAGGAGACACACTCACCGTGCCGCGCGCGCTGCAACTCCCCTGCCTCCGCCTCAGCCCAGCAGCGCCAGTTTCAGAGTCTGCATCCTTGCTCCCGGAAGGAGGGCGGAGGAGCGCCGAGCACCCCTCTGGCTCGCCTGGCACAGCCTTCTGGTCCCCCTCCCTCCCTCCTTCCTCCACTCCTGGCTGGGGCTCCAGCCCTCCTCACTGCCCTCCGCCCGGCTTCCCGCCGCCGCGGCTGCAGCTGCTGCAGCTGAAGGCGGCAAATCCCGCGCGGGGCAGCGGGGCGCGCAAGCTCGGGCGCCCCCCCTCCCCCGCTCAGTTCCCGCCTTCCTCCCAGCTCCACGCAGGAAACCCCACGGCGCGGAGGACCGCGGCGACCCAGGAACGCCTCTCAAGTGGCGGCTGTGGGCCAGGGAAGCGGGCCTGGAGTCGAGGAGGGGGCACCTCAGGAGGGGGCGGGAGCACCCACTAGGATCCCAGAGGCGAACCCAGGATCCCGGTTGGTGTTAGGGGCCAGGCGCCGAGGTTGATTCTGGGACCATCTGAAGCGTCGCACAGCAACGTGCTTCGACCTCTGCATCTTTGCAGAGGCGCGAGGGGCAGCGCGGCTGATGTAGGCGAGACGCCAAAGGGACAAGAGACCTGCCGCCTGCAAAGGACTCCCCTCTGACAACCACTGAAAATTGACCCTAGCTAACTCGTCAGTGGCCTCCGGTCGTGTCCACGAGGTGGAGACAGAAGTTGGGCAGGAAACTGACAGACAAAAACGTAAAAGACACACCTTAATGACAGCCTCAAACTTGCTCAGCTGAACTTGTCTCCTCTTCGCGTTCCCCAACCCATGCAGCCAGATAAACTGTAGCCTATTGATGGCCTATACTTTCCTTTAAGTCAGGTCATTTTCCCCACAAATCCTGCCATAGATGGGGCCTATGGGATATGGAAGTGACTGTGTCACAGAAATGTGCAGTTTGAAAATATTGAGTAGTGTGGCCAGGGTTACATTTCTTAAACTAATTCTCACTGGCAGCTACTCTGTGCCCAGGCACTGTGCTAGGTACTCAGGATACAATGGTGACACCAGATGACTGTTTTCCTTCCTTGTCTAGGTATTTCCCCCTCCTCCAATAACCCAAAGATGTAGCTAACCAGAGAGTTGTTTTCAGAGAATTTCCTCTGAATGATCCATATATAACCCCTTATATTTTCATGTGGCATTGCTGTTATATACCTGCACTTTGTGCTGTTTCCTTAGCTTAAAGTTTTCCCTTTCAAGCCTCTATTGCTTTTTTAACTGTCCCAGCCTTTCAAACTCCTTTTCTCTGTTTCCATTTGTTACTTTTTTGGATAAAGAAGCGTGTAATCTCTGCTCAAAGCAATCAAACCAGAATGTTCAATAGCAGCATCAGATTTTAGCAACCAACCATTTTGAACCATAAGACCACTGAATTCTCTGAGTAGAAGGGAGAGAATTATGCCAGAATTTGACCCTTAAGTATATACTTAATCACACACTTTATTATAATGCAAAAACATGTGGAAGCTCCTTGACACCCTCTTACCATAATGCCCAATCTGTCCACTTTCTTAACTAGAACAGTGAGAGACATGAGACACAAGGTGGAATACGATGTTAGGAAGAGGTCAGAACTCTTAGACTGGTTCAGCTTGGAGAAGGAGCTGCTGCGGAGGAAGGAAAGAAAGCTCCAGAAGATACTATACTTCATAAATGGCTGTTCTATAGAAGAGAGGTCAGACCCTAAGTGATGCAGACCAACCATACCCCTCCTCTAACCTGAAGTTCTGAGATTTTATGGGGAGAGAGAGGGAGACAGTGGAAACAGGGATGTGGGACACAGAAGCTAATAAAGGGATTGAAACTAAGAAAGGATTTTAAAAGGTGAGTTAGGATCTTACATTCAGCTTTTCCTAAAGGCATGAAGTTCAGGTATGACAGTTCAAGGTCCATGAGGCAGGACTTTGGAAGTAAAGAGGACAGAATTAAACAGTGGCATGAGACATGTAAGTTTAGGTGACTAAGGATTTCTCCCAAGTATGGTTGTAGACTCTCAGGTCTTTTAAAAATTAGAGGGATTTGGGGGGTAAGGTAGAGAGGATGACCTAAATATGAGCCAGCCCAATATAACACTTGCGAATCTCTAAAAATATAATTCGTGATGATGCATCATCAGTGCATTAGTGGTGACGGAGGGTCAGAACTTCTGCTAGGTTTCATTTGTCTTATCTCTCCTGAAATTGCTGGTAAGTAAGAAAATCAGGAGAGTTTTAACATGGAAGGAGGCAGAGGAAAGGTGAGGGTAATCGGATTTATGGGGCCATCTGGCAGGCCATGTGTCCCAGGGGCAGAGATAGCTTTACAGCAAGAACTGACAGTTATTTCTAGTGACTCTTCCAAGCCCTCAAATCCCCCTAAACCTGCTTGTATAAAGTGGTCTTTCTTTAAAATCAATGCCTAAAAGACATCTTACTGTTCCCCTGGGGTGGCTGAGATGGAAGGTCGCTGAGAGGGGAAAGGCTGAGAATCAAAAAGCCTGGTTTAGATCTCAGTGCTTAAATTGCCTTTACAGGACCAAGAAAAGACTGGCGAGTGACTCAGATTCAAATGTTGTGATTCAAAGAGCTTTTCTATTTGAATCATGCCCAAGGAGAGCCTTATTCTTATTCCAGTTTTGGAATTGCCTCTGGGTTCGTGCTCAGAATCAGTCTGCCATTGGGCACACACAAGGGGTCCCATCTTATCAACAGCAGCTAGGAACAGAACGGTGTTGGTGTGTTGCTGATCTGAAGTGATCCCTTCCCCCTAAGAATCTGAACTGTTGCTCCTTGAGGTGAGGGGTCAGTCAAGGATGAAATGAACCCTGCCAATGGCCCTTCTCTCCACCTTCATCCTTCCAGGATGAAGCAGGATCTCACAAGACTCTTGGAATTAGGCATGAACTGCAATGCCTATAGACTCTTTAGTTGCCATCAGTGAATGCAGATTATCCTCCTACATCTTCTTCCCAAATCCCCCATGCCCATCCCCAACCTTGCCCTTGGCAACCAGAAACCGCAGAGTAAGACTGTCCCTATTCTTAATCTAAAGCTTTAGTCTAGCACCATGCAGACTTCAGGAGTTCAAACAGCTAAGCATCTGGGCAACTACCTATATTTATCAAATATGATGTGATCAGGAAGGATGTTTTGGGGAAGAGGAAATAATAAGTCTAGCCTGGTTCATGCTAAGGAGTTACTATTGATAGAAAAGTATTTTGAAATTATAACATGATTCATATGTGCTAAATAACTAGTAAAAGTCAGTGTTATTGACAGCATCAAATTAGAAACACTGAACACTCAAATCTCAAACTTCACTGTTAAAAATGTTTTTCTCTTACTGCCACAAAGGGTCAGTAGTGAGATCCACTTTTCCCCAAACTGTATCTTAATGTTAGGGCTATAAGAGAGAAAATAACAAAATAAGAACAGTCGAATGCTACTAAAAAGATTCCTGGTGAGTTAAAGAACGAAACGTTTTGATCCCAAACTAACCTGTGATGACTTGGGAAAGTGTGAAAGCCTTGGAGGGCAAGAGACGTGGAATCCAGACGCAGCACTGCCTTTAGCTAATCATGAGAGACCAACACTCTTGGGGCTCCATTCTTCATCTCTAGAATTATGGTGAGGGAAAAGGGACATCAGAGGGATTCTCAGGTCCCTTTCTGCAGTAAAATTCTATCCTGTTCTACAAAGACTATTCCAGGATGACTTTGCAAAAAAAGATAAAATGCAGTACTTGAAAAAAAAAAAAATGAGGTAAGACCAAACAAGAGATATCAGACTCTGACGATGCAGACGTTTTATACAAAATTGAAAATCCCTTCTGAAATCCAACTGTTATAATCTTTCAGGCAATGAGTGGTTAGTATTTTCAGATGAATCATTGCTATGACCTTGGAAAATGGAGAAAAAGATTATTTCTAAAATCTGTTACTTAATTTCTAGGGCAATTACCAAGGTCAATATCAGATCCCGCCCCAGAAAATAAATATTCTAGTAATTGAAGCTCTTTTCACTCACCGTAAGTTTCCTTCTGCCTCTTCCCCATCTTAGTTTTCTTTTAGGGCTTTTTGGAAATCATGAAACAACATCTCTTAGTTTATCAGTCACTCAGTTAGCAGTGGCAGTCAGATGGACTGAGTGTTTCAATGCCCCTTACGAATCAAGGTCAAATTGATCACAAGGCTCTGATTTCGTTGCACCTTGGTCTATACCCTTTGCAGTGAGATGTGGAACTCCACACACGGAGAGAAATGGGAAATAGGAAAATCAGTCATTCTCTTTCTTTACCTTTTCCCTCTATTTTGAATTGGATTCTGTGTAAGAGTTATCCCTTTAATAAATTCTTTTCATCTTTCCAGAACCCAGCTAAGACCATAAGTTGTTTTCTCATAAGTCTGAACCTCCAACAGCCTATGTTAGAAGAACTATCTCTCTGTTAATCTTTTTAAGCCCTTGATAATTTCAGAACAATTCTGTCTGAAGGTAAGTAGTAACCTCTATTGAATAAAATACTATGGAAACATGACCATCACTTGAGGTATGATTTTTTTTTTGTCTATCATGGAATGATATTATATTAAATGATATTAAGTTCAGTATGTAGGTTTTGTTCTCTTTGAGTCTAGTACTGATTGGTCTTCCTGATCTTTAAAAAATGAATTCTATTTGATATTCATTCTGAACCTGCTTTACGGAGTCTTCCATTCAAGATGTACCTTGATTGAAAATCAACGTTCTCATTTGGAACATTTACACTTGAATTTTTAATATTGGACTCATATTTGAAACCATTGCTTGGATTCTCTGCTAAAGGCATCTTTATCCACAAAGCTTACCTCTCCTACTTGGCAATCGCTCAAATCTCTCAAATCTCATATTCAGCCTTAGTGAGAATCTCCCCCAAGCCACATACTATTTATTTTAAATCTTGTAATCCCAAACACCCCTCTAAATGTGAAGAAAACCCATCCAGATGCCTTCTTTTACTGCCCTTGTGACACAAAAGTATTAATCATGATAACTCAGTGCTTTTATTGAAGAGACACATTTTCATGTCTATATTAATCTGCTTTTGCTAGAGAAGCAACCCAAACTCTCAGTTGCTTATAAGCAGAAGCATTTTCTTCTAACCCACACCACACAACGGTTGTTGATTGGCTAACCAAGGTCCAGATAGTAGACCTGACTTCAGGTCTGCTTATACTGCCATTCTTAGGTCCAATCTGAAGGAGCAGCCCTTATCTGGGACATGTTGTTGGCATAAGGACGAAAGTATAAGAGATTAAGGCAAATTATAGAACAGTATCTAAAACTTCTGCTCAAATATAGCATGCAGCATGTCATCTCATATTCCATTGGCAAAAGCTTATCATAAGAAAAAGCCTAATGTCAGTGTGTTAGGGATACATAATCCTCTTACAGGAAACAAATGAGCAAAAAATCAAGAACTTTAATCAAATCTATCATGTCCACCCTCTGACAAAACTTTAGTAAAAACCTACTTTTCTAATGGTCCCTAGACTACATGCCTATGTGATTTTTGTTTTAAGACTGTAGACTATTTCATTTTGGATAAATACCTCATCCCACTCACTCTTCTCTGAAGAATCTGCCTTTACTTGGTTCTTATATAGAAAAATTAATAAACTGAAAAAGTTCCCATGAGAAGCTAAATTTATAATTAATTTCTACATTTTATAATATTCAGACATGCTATTTGATTCTCCCTTTTAAAGGGTGCATCACCAGAAATGTCATTTAGTTTCAAAGTGGATGTTACCTTGTGAATTCTCACAAACCTACAGTGTTTTCCAAACTTGAGTATGTATTCTTCAAAAAAAAAAACTAGTGTACCCACAGTAATGACTTATAAGATTATTATTGCAATGTTACTTAAATGTGCAGAGTAAAAATTAAAAGCATAAAACTTAATTTAATCAACTTTCAGATATGGTGGCATGAAGAAGTCGGTGCCTCCTCTCCTCCAAAACAAGTAAAAGACTGAATAAAATTGTCAAAACAGCCATTTTAAGGTTTCAAAGGCAAACAACAAACTGAGAGGTGTTTATTCATGAAGAATAGCTATAATTTGAATAAGAAAAGCAGAGTCTGTGGTCTTTTTGCCTGGGGTGGCTCCGTTTCTACTCACCACCAGCTCAGTCAGCATGTTGTTCTATCAGGGCAGGGCTGGCCATGAATACCAGCAGCTTCTGCCAGAAGGGGAAGACTTCATTTAGAGTGAAGGACAAGAGCCCAGGCCAAGCAACATTATCACTGAAGTTAGCTAGCTCAGTGAGAAATAAGTATGGAAAACCCACAAATCTGCAAGCTCAAGGTCCCACTTAGGGCAAGTCAGAAATTTAATGTAGATACCCTGGAAATGAGAGAGCCATAGAAAAGCTAGATAAGCTCGCCACATCCCTGGCCAACTAAAGAGTGACATGCACATTTGGAGGAGACCAGAAAGGATTTGATGGAAAGTAAAAGCTGAAGAAGACTTGAGAAATGCCAGAATCCATTGTCAGAGGATTGGAGCTCTACAGGTTTGATGTATTTGAGCACAGTCTCTACCAAAAATACTGCCTGACCACAAAGCTATGCACACCTAAGGGAAAAAAAAATGCAGGAAGCCAGTCTAAAAAACAAATATAATAATCATTAAAAAAAAAAAATACCTGAGCAGAGATATCAGCAATCACATACCATAAGAGAGACAGATTCTGCAAGCTAAGTCCAGGCAAGTTACTGAAAAAAAAATCCCTCAGGAGGGAAAAATGAGAATCTAGATTTACTATAATTTATTACTTAAAGTGTTCAGTTTTCAACAACAACAATTAAAAAATGAGACATGCAAAGAAAGAGTAAAATCTAACCCCTTACTAAGGAGAAAACTCAATCAGTAGAAAATGACTTGGAGTGGTCCCAGATACTGGTTTTAGTACATGAAAACTTCAAAGCAGCTATTTAAAACATGTTTTAACCATGCAACCAACAAGGAGTTAATATTCAAAATATACAAACAGCTCATATAACTCAATATCAAAACAAACAAACAAACAACACAATAAAAAAAATGAGCATAAAACCTAAATAGACATTTCTTCAAAAAAAATATACAGGTGGCCAACAGGTACTTGGAAAGATGCTCAACTTCACTAATTATTAGAGAAGTGCAAACCAAAACCACAATGAGGTATCAGCTCACACTGGTCAGAATGGCTTTCATCAAAAAGTCTACAAATAATAAATGCTGGGGAGGGTATAGAGAAAAGGGAATCATCTTACACTGTTGGTGTGAATGTAAATTGGTGTGGCCACTAAGGAAAACAGTATGGAGATTCCTTAAAAAACTAAAACTACAGCTACTATATGATCCAGCAATCCCACTTTTGGGTATATATCCAGAAAAGATGAAAACTCTAATTCAAAAACATACATGTACCCCAGTGTTCACAGCAGCACTATTTACAATAGCCAAGACATGGAAACAACCCAAGTGCTCATCAACAGACTACTGGCTTAAGAAGATGTGATATACATGTGTATATACAATGGAATATTACTCAGCCATAAAAAAGAATAAAGTATTGCCATTTGCAGCAACATGGATGGACTGAGAGAATATTATACTTAGTGAAATAAGTCAGACAGAGAAAGACAAATATTATATGATATCACTTGTGTGTGGGATTTAAAAAAAAATACTAATAACTCTATACACAAAACCAAAATAGACTCACAGACATAGAAAACAAACTTAGGGTTACCAAAGGGGAAAGAGGAGGAGGGGTGCTGATAAATTAGGAATATGGGATTAACAGATACAAACTACTATATATAAACTAGATAAGTAACATGGATTTACTGTATAGCACAGGGAACTATATTCAATAGCTTGTAATAACCTCTAATGGTAAATAATCTGAAAATACATATATATATATATATATATCTGAATCACTTTGCTGCACACCTGGAACTAACACAATATTGTAAATCAGCTATACTTCAATAATAAAAATAAATTTTAAAAAATATGTTTTAAAAAATGAAAGAGACCCATGTTTAAAGAATAAATAAAAGTATAACTATTACTCAACAAATAGAGAATTTCAATAGAGAAATAGGAACTACAAAAAAAGAACCAAATGGTGATTCCAGAGTTGAAAAGTACAACTGAAATGAAAAATTCACTAGATGGGTTCAACAGCAGATTTGACATAATACTAGAAAGCATCAGTGAATTTGAAGATAAATTAAGAGAAGTATCCAATCTGAAGAACACAGAGAAAAAAAGAGTTAAAAAAATAAGCAGAGCTTCAGAGATCTGTGAGACGATATCAAGTGTACCAAAGAATGTGTAATGGAAGTCCTATATAGGGCCAGAAAGTTTACCTAAAGAAATAATGGCAGAAAACTTTACACATTTGATGAAAAACATTGCTCTAGAGAACTAAGAAGGTCAACAAATCCCAAGTAGGATAACACAAAGAGATTAATATCTAAGCATATCATAGTTAAACTGCTGAAGCTAACTATGAGAAACCAGGAGAAAATATTGAAAACAGCAAGAGAAAAACAATTCATAGGAACACTGGAACAACAATATATTTATGGCTAATTTCTCATCAGGAACAATGGAGGCTAGTGGCATTGGGATGACATATTTAATATGCTGAAAGAAAAAAAATAACTGTAAACCAAGAATGGTATATACAGGAAAACTGTCCTTCAAATCTGAATATCACTCACCATTTTTGAACAAGGAACAAACTATTGATACATGCAAAATCTTTGGTGAACTCCAGTGAATTATGCTGAGTGACGAAAAGCCAATCCCACAAGATTATATACTGTATGATTCTATTTATATAACATTGTTAAAATTACAAAATTATAAAGTGGAGAACAGATTAACAGTTGTTAGGGGTTAAGGAAGGAGTGGGTATCCAAGGGAAGTGGGTGTGGCTATAAAAAGACAACTGTGGAGATCAATGTATTAATAGAAATGTTCTATATTTTGACTGCATCAATGTCAATATCCTAGTTATGCTATAGTGCTCTAGTTTTGCAAAATGTTACCAATTGGGGGAAACTGGGTGAAGGGTACACATGAATATCTCTGTATTAATTCTTATAACTGCATATGAATCTACAATTATCTCAAAATAAAAAGTTTAATTTTAAAAATTATATGTAAAAGTAAACATACACATACTTTAACTTCAAAAACAAAGTGAATGGACCAAACACCACAATCGAAAGATAGACTGTCAGATTGGCTAGGGAACAATCCAAATGTCTGTGAACTGGTAATGGACAAACAAAATGTGTTTTATCTATACAACAGAATTTATTTAACCACAGACATGAAAAAACTACTGATACATGCTTCAAGATGGATGAAGCTCAAAAGCATGATGCTAAGTGAAAGAAGCCAGATGCAAAAGATTCCACTTATAAGAAATTTCCAGAAAAGGAAAATATCTGGAGATAGTAGGTTAGTGATCACCTGCAGCTGGAAGTGGGAGCAGGGATGGATTCAAATGGGCACAAGAGAACTTTTGGGGGAAATTTAAATGTTCTAAAACTAGATTATGGGGATAGTGGAACTGTAGAAATTTATTTAAAAAATCCTTGAACTGAACACTTACAATGCTTGAATTTTATGGCATGTCAATTACACATCAATAAAATTGTTTACCAAATTAAGTGTAAACTCCCATTTCTTATGCTTATTTTGAAACCTACTTATGCAATTATCAATCCAAAATTCACTTATGAATTAAATATAGACAAATCACCAAACTAATAAAATTCAAATTAACTTTTCCAGAACATAACTAAGAAATTTAAAGGTACCACCAAATAAAAGTCTTTTCCTTAAAATTATTTATTCACACATACTAATACAGGTTGATATGCATAAAGACAAGATTAACTCAAACAGTCCTCTCTCACTGCGAATTTGGCCACGGTTGATCTGGCACAGGTATTTTTAGAGGCTGTAATGTCTGGGCTACAATGTGCCCTGTGACAACTCAATTATCTCACCAATTTTCTCCCTCCAAACTACTGCAAAACTCTCCCTTACACAGTTGGACCAAAACATACTCTGGCTCTACTTGGTGCCTAGACGTCATTCACTAGAATGTAAGCTCCATAGGACCAGGAACATTTTCTGATTCACTGCTGTGTCCCCAAAGCATAGAACAGTAGTACATGACATATTGCAGATATCAAAAGAATGAATGAATGACTTTACATATAAAGACCACTTCTTTCATGTGTTACTACTTCATGGCATTACTCTCTGTTGTACTGCATTTTCAAATGATAGTATCATAGACAGTAAGTAAGGAATGAACATCTTATTCTATGAAAATGATTTTCAATTGCTAATTACCACTGCAAAAAAGAAGAGTGGGATTTTTTTTTTTTGTCTTTAAAAGTAATGAGAGTTGTCTAATAGTAGTTGTGAGATGAGTGTAGTCACCTTGACATTAGGATGTGTAATAGAGCTGGACATGCTTACCAACATATTTAAAACTAAACTCTTTGGTGGATCATCAGCATCAATGCAAATGCAATTACAGAGTCCTCCTCTGATCCAAAACTGTTTGTCAGCACTGTTTTTCAGCCTGTTTCCTCACCAGATAGTAAATGTATCAGATAATTTGAAATATGCCCATACTAATTTTTAAATTAGCACCTAATTAAAACCTAAAATTAAAAATTCTCCTAGAGAACTCATAAATGCTGAAGAATATGTGGATCTCAGTTTAAGAAGCACTGGCCTAAATCATCACACATCTCACCTGGTAGTGTTTCTCAGTTTTGTGAGCATTTGTATTTCATTAGTGTCCTCACTGAAAGCATGAAATAGTGCTCCAACTAATTATTCTGTTGGGAGGGGTAGTCTATTTATTACATTTTTAAATTGAAAGCACATGCTTTTAAGTATTTTTCAGGCCCAATTCATTCCTACTGTGTTTTGTGATGAAGAATTCTGAAATTGCAGCTGAGTATTTCTCCAAATGCTGAAGCAGATTCTTGGCCAGGGGTGGAGGGGTGGCTGCATACTCTGAAGGGAGGATGGGGAATGAAGACAGCCCATCAGCAATCTTCCAGTCTCTTCCCAAGCAGAGTCAATGGCAACCCTTTGGGGAAGGAGGCTAGTTGAACTCCTAATCTACCCCCCACAGAACATAAGCTCTGACTCCTTGCATTTTGGGCTCTTCCATGTGCAAGATTCATTCCTTTCATTCACTGACATAAACAATTACTAACTAGTGGCTACTGTAGGTTGTACAGTGTGCTAATTGCTGGCCTTAATGATATGAATGAGATAGAGTCCCTGCCTGAGAGGGCGCATACTATCAGGTAAAAGAGAGACAGATTGAGTTCTGCAATGCAGTGTAGTAAGTTCCAGCATCTAATAGAGGCATCCTCTGAAGACACAGAGGGAAGCATCTAATTAGCTTTAAACCTGAGAAAGTTCCCTTGATGAGGGATGGATTGATGAGGGACAGAGAAAAGTGAGAACAAGCAGAGAAGATGTTACAGGAAGAGGGGACAAAACCAGTAAAGGCATTAAGGCAGGAAAGAACTAGGGAACTTAGAATTGAAGAGGAGAGATGTGTTTATTTTCTTATTGATCTTTCTATCCATCCATCATCCATCTGTCCAACAAATACTCATTAATTGTCTCTTAAATTCCAGATGCTGGGCTAAGTGGTATGGATTCAAAGGTTATTCAGATTTGACCCCTATTACTCTAGAGGAACCAAAGTCCAGTGGTTCAGGAGAGATCTAAATAAATACAGGACCTCCTATCTACTTCTTGAATCTGTTCAATTCTCTCCATCTTTACCACCAGGCTAATCTAAGTTATTAATCACTTCTTGCCTGAACTACTGCAATAGCCACAGCATAACAATGCTTTCTCACCCTCTTTGCTTTCACCCTCTCCTATTCATCTCTCACACTGAGGACAGCGTACTTTTTGAAATGTAGATCTGATTATACCTCTGTTTAGAACATTCCGCTGGTTTTTCACTGCTCTGAGACTAAAGGCAAAATGTTTCAGCATGCTCCTGCCTGGTCTGGACACTTCAACCAGCCTCGCCAGCCTCAGCCTATTTGACTATGTCCTTCTCACTCACTTCTCTATCCTTTTTCTCACCACATTATTGTCCTTCTGCCACAGGGCCTTTCCACATGCTGTCTCCTATGCATGGAATGCTCTTGGAGAAATTTACCTGTCCTCATCTTCAAGATTTCAGTTTAACTCTGATTTGTTCTTCTGGAAAGAAACCTTTACCAACCTCTTAGACCTTCTTATACTTCCTCATGCTCTCTCATTTGCACTATTTATCACCATTGTAATTTATATATATATAAGATGTTTGAATCATGCCTATTCTCTCACCAGACAATAAATGTATATTTTTCTTCACCACTTAACTGCTAATTCAGTGCTCAATAAATATTTATTGTATGAATGAACACATATGGTGTGTCAAGTTTCACTTTCCAAAAATGGTCACAATAATATCTCTCATCCCACATGCTTTTCTTAACACATGGCTTTAATGTTCCTCCTGTTGAGAGGTGGTAACTATGTTCCCTCCCCTTGAGTCTAGGTAGGCTTGTGATTCCGGCAGAAGTGATGTTATATGACTTCTGAGGCTAGGTCATAAAAGGCAACAGCTTGTGCCTGGTTCTTTTGATGCTTTTGGTCTTACAACTCAGCTACCAAGCTGTAGGAAAGTCCAAGATGAAGAACTGAGACCCCCCCCCGCCCCCATTCCATAGGCCTGCCTGACCTCCCATCTGACAGCCAGCACCATCTTGCCACAATGTGTAACCGCCATCTGGAGAATGGATCCTCCAGCCCTGAGTTGAGCCACCCCAGCTAGTACTGTGTGGACTAGTGACGAGCCACTTCTGCAAAGCTCTGCCCCAAATAAATGATTGCCATTGTTTTTAGTCATGAAATTTTGGGCTATTTTGTTTCACATCAAGAGATAACTGGAACATATAGTAAAAGAGATACATACTTCACTGACAAACTATCCAAGTTAGGTTGTCAGGATCACTAAATCAGATTGAATATTTGGTCACTACAAAGTGCTTTTCAATCAACCATTTAAATAATGGAACAGAGCAAAGCAACCATCATCAACACAGCACATCAAAGAGTCACAAAGAAATCATAGTAATATAGAGGATTTATACCTTTCATCCAGTCTAGATCCCAGCTCTGTGCTTTATTTCTGTCCACTCTTTTGTTCTTCTTTAGTCTTCCCTATCTTCATTTCCCATTCTTAGGCTATTTAAATCTACCAAATTGCCTCATTCTAATCTTTGTGATACAGGGTTCAAGCTGGTAATAATTTTATGATTGGCAAAGAAGCAACTTAAAAGATTACTTTAAGGGTAGTAGAAATATCTGATCAAAGGGATGTTCAGTGACTTCTCTTTGAACAACAGTGTCTGGAATTGTTTAGGTTCTTGATTTTACTTTTGCATGTTTGTGGCGTGTGTCTTACTGGGTATATACAAGTTGAGGGACTTGGTGGATTCAGTGCAACATGGCTGCTGATTAACCTGATAAGGTGATCATGTTTGTGATAAAGAGCATATAATTAATTTCTCTCTGGAGTACACCTTGAAAATCCCTGCTCTAATTTCCCTTCAGAAGTTAAATGTCTACTGACAGGATGCAAAGAGAGTATAGCATACTGTTGAATAAAGAGTGCCAGATCTTAAGTCTAGCTACCTGGGGATGAATCCTGACTTATTATTTATTAACTGTGTCACTGTGGCCAAATTACTTATTTTTGCCAAAGTTCACTTTATTTAGCTGTACAGCTGGTACACACTGGTACCCATTCTGGAGGATTATTAGGAAGGTTAAAAGAGATAATGCACATGAAGCACTGAGAAAGTGCTCGGCTACAGAAACTGCTCAGAAAATCCAACCCTTGCATTGTATATATCATGACTCATTGCTCCCAGCTTCATTCTAGATGGCCAATCTCTGTAAGACCTTTAGAGAAAGATAGTGTATGTGAAGCAATCTGGAAAGAAATGAGTCTGTTCACAGTTTTTAAGATGACTTCTCACCATATCAGATCATTCCCCTTCCAGAGGCAAAGATCATGATGGCGGAGCAGAAGGACATGGAGCTTACCTCCCCCAACTAACAAAAATACATCTACATGTGGAACAATTCTCATAGAAAACCAACTGAAATCTCGCGGAAGATCTCTTACACAACCAAAGCCTCAAGAAAGATCCCCATGTAACCAGGTAGGACAAAAAAAATCATTTCCCTTCCCATTTTTGTTGTCTTCATGTTTGTTGCACTTTTATCACAAGTTCACCAGATAAAGAATAACCCTCTCAATTTGGTCTAGTAACTCGGGGAACCAGAATATCATTTAGAAAATTAAGTCTACACTTCACTGAATGACATCATAGTGTTTTCAACAAATTCCCAGAAATGCCTACCTAACTTCCAGGGAATTGTCTGATAAAGTTGCAGGTAAATCTCAATGAACAAGTGTTTAAATGTGATCATAAGAATGTTTTCCCAGTGAGGTAAAGCAAGAACAATGCAGTATGTTTCCTTTTTCAAAGGCTTTATCTACATAGTGCAGTGGAATTTCCCCATATTAAGGCATAACTGATATGATTAAATATAAAAATGGATTGAGACAACTGAAGACTCAAAATCAACTGTGCTGACAAATCAAGTGCTTTCTATTCACATAGATTCTAGACAATAATGACATTTTCTTCAACTCCACTGCCTAATCCAGGCCTGCAAACAATATATCAAACAATACCAGAAAATTTTATTTTATATTAAAGTTAATATGAATAAATTAATTATGTTTACCTCATGATGTCATGATGTGAATGTATTAAAATTATGGTTTTATTATATGTATATTTTAACATGGGAATAAAATAATGAGTATTACTTGAGTAATGATGTGGAGTATAATAATAATGTTTCAGCACGTCATAGTTTTCTAAACAGTCCTTCACAGCAGAACCAGGTGGGAGATGCTACTATTAGGTATAAAAACAAAAACATTAATTTGAAAAGACACGTGCACCCCAATGTTCATATCAACACTATTTACAACAGCCAAGACATAGAAACAACCTAAGTGCCCATCAACAGATGACTGGATAAAGAAGATATGGACTTTACTCAGCCATAAAAAAGAATAAAATAATGCCACTTGCAGCAACATGGATGGACCTAGAGAATAACACATCAAGTGAAGTAAGTCAGACAAAGACAAATATTCTATCACTTACATGTGGAATCTAAAAAAGAATACTAATGAGTCTATATACAAAACAGAAACAGACTCACAAACACAGAAAACAAACATATTTACCAAAGGGGACGGCAGGGGATACATTAGGAGTATGGGATTAACAGATACAAACTACTGTATATAAAATAGATAAGCAACAAGGATTTACTGTCTGGTATAGAGAACTATAGTCCAACCTTGTAATAACCTATAATGAAAAAGATCTTAAAATATATATATATAACTGAATCACTTTGCTGTACACCTGAAACTAACACAATATTGTAAATCAACTATACTTAAGAAAAATAAATAAATAAAAATAGCTAATGTAAAAAAGAAAAAAAATCAAAACCATAAGGCTAAAATTACCCACCAGTAAAGCTAAAATTAAAAAGACAGACATACCAAGTGTCAGTGAGAATGAAATGCATCCTAAAGTCTCATATTTTGCCAGTGAGAGTATAATTTGGCAAAACCACTTTGTTGAAGTGAAGATACAGGTTTGCCAGTATCTACTAAGGCTAAACATTTGCATACTCTATGATCCAGCATTTCCATTCTTAGGTATAGTCCCTAACAGAAAAGCAGGGGAATCTGTATAAATGTATACCAAAAGGCAGGTACAAAAACGTTTATTGTATCACCCTTTATAAAACTCCCCAAATGGAAACAATCTGAATGTCCATCAATAATAAATGGATTTTTAAAAATTTATTTTATATTGATACAACGGAATACTATATAGCAATGAAAATAAACAAACCACAACTGCACACAACATGAGTGACTCTCTAAAGGTTCTGGTCATCAATCCAATGTGTGTGTGTGTGTGTGTGTGTGTGTGTGTGTGTGTGTGTTGAGGAGGGGTGGTTCCCCACACCAAGAAGAAATACTACAATTTAACTCAATTCTGACAGTATCTACCCTGAGATAGCATCAGATCCCATAGGTTAAGGGGTCACTCCAAGACTGCCCCCCACAACTTCAGAGACCAGTTGCAAATCCAGATTGTCACCTGGGCTTCTGAACTATCTGCTATAAATTGGAAGTTCCAACAAACCCCTCCGTGGGTTTGATTAATTTGTGAAAGTGGCCTCACAGAACTCAGAGAAACATTTTACTTACAATATTATTGGTTTATTATAAAAGACTATAACTCAGAAGCAGCTAGATGGAAGAGATAAAACAGGGCAAGGTATGGGGAAAGGGCGAGTTTCCATGCCTTCTCCAGGAGCACTACTCTCCCAGCACCTCCATGTGTTCATCAACCCAGAAACTCTTTGAATTCTGTTTTGTTATTTTATTATTTTTTATGGAGGCTTCATTACATAGTCATGACTGATTAAATCATTGGCCACTGGCAAATGAGTCAGCCTCCAGCCCCTCTCCCCTCCCTTGAGATTGGGTTGTGGGACTGAAAGTTCCAAGACTCTAATCACTTGATTGGTTCCCCTGGCAACCAGCCCCCATCCCTAGGTTACCTAAGGGCTTTTCAAAAGTCACCTCATTAATATAACAAAAGACACCTTTTTGGCTCTAATCAGGTGATTTCAAGAGTTTTAGGAGCTCTGAACCAGGAATGGGTTGGAGACTGAATGTATATTTCTTATTATAAATCACAATATCACAGTCTCACAAGAATATTGTTGATGAAAAGAAAGCAAACACAGAAGTATATATTGTATGATTCTGTTTACAGTGTTAAAAGATAGGCAGATCTAATCGACAATGATAGGAAAGTGGTTACCGTTGAAGGCAGTAATGCCTGGGAAGGGGCCTAAGGTCGATAATGTTCTTTTTCCTTATCTGGGTACATGACTGTGCTCACTTTGTAAAAAATCATTAAGTTGTAGACGAAACATTTTGCTTCTGTATGTACGTTATATTTCAATTTTTCCTTTTTTTTTAAAGGCAAGCAGCCTGGCTCGTCTATACTCTGAATGCATAGCTGCTAGCTGATGTAGAGTTTTATTTTTGGGCCAGGACACTCAGCCTTGTTCTCCAAATCCTTCTCTGTTGTACTTTCAAAAGCTCTGGAACCAAATGACTGGGACCTTAGGTGGCTGGTTATGACCTTTCTCAGTCTTCTGGAATGAGTGGACACAATAAGCCTGACATGATGCTATTTCTACTCATCAGAACTTACCAAGCCTTTTCTGCACATTTTTGACTAATTATTGCTGTGGGATTGTCATCCCACATCATCATTATTGCTTTGAATTTTTTGCCAGCTGTTGCCCGATCTCCAATTTTTTTATACTCATAGACATGATGTGCTTATACCTTCTATTTATCTCACTTACCAAACCATAGCCAAAACAGGAATTGAACTAAGCCTTGTCTCTCAGAACTTGCCACTCTTAGTAGTGATTGAGATTGGGCCCAAGCAGAACCATCATAAAGCAACAAGAGCTATCAAGGAAGGCTGGCAGAGTGGTTTTTGAATAGTTCTCCCAAGTGTTAACTGAGAAATAACAGTAGTAGAATAAAGGGGCTGAGAATTTTTTCTGTGACTTTCAAAAACTGCTTGAAATATCTATGACTATAGGCCATGGACAGTGTTTTAGGTATAATAATAATAAATTAATATTTACAGTGTTTAACACATCCAGGTTCTGTGCTAAGTGCTTTTATATACATTATCTCATTTGAGCCTCAGAAATACCCTGCAAGAGGGATTATAATTATCTCCATTTTACAGAGGAGGAATTTAGAATTTAGAAACATTAAGTAACTCACCCAAGACTAGCCAGTAAATGAGTGTCAATGTTGGAATTTGAACTTAGGTCTATCTGGTCCCAAACGCCACTATCTTAACCAGTATCCTCTACCATACATTTATTGTACCATAGAGAGTGTATGCTGGTTGGAGATCAGGGATGAAAGTCTATATAGGAGGGCTGAAATGAGATGTATTATGGTTAAGTGTCATAAAGATAGAGCAAAATTCAGAAACTGAAACCATACATGATGCTAATCAGGTCTGATATGGAGAGAGCATCAGTAAACCCAACCATATGCCAAATTATTTTATTTTATGGGACTTGGATGAATTGTACATTCATCAAAGATGTCTCTACTCTCTTAACATTCATTAGCATGTTATTTGTTTAGAAACTCAAGGTTGTTGTATCTATTAACTGAGACTAATTCATAAACCTTTCAGGTTTTACACATCGTCTGGGACCATTCTTTATTATTTAGTGCCAGTACTAGGAAAAAAGAAAAAGAAGGACTTGGAGGCTAGAGGTTCACGCGCCTGTATTACTGTTGCCATGACAACTCCCAGGCTATTCTCTGATGAGCTGTTGCTATCACTCAAAATAAAAAAAAACTTAGTTCTGTATTTTTATTTTCTATCATTGACTTTTTTGACATATTTTATTTCTTATTTCTTTATGACCCATGACCAGACAAAATACAAGGGATGAATAATCATCTTAGATGCTTTAGGATCACATTCACCCGTTTGCATAATTCAAATTTTTTAAAAGACATGAAAATAATTACTGTGCTTTCGATTTAAATTTATGATGTGTTATGGCTGGACTAACTATAAAACATACAATCATAAAACAACAGGTTTGCTTGGTGTTAAAAGATTATGACAAAATCAATATACTGCTTCATAAATGACCAAGACCAGGCTTTCCAGTCTAGTGTTGTAGACTGTGGAGGGCAAGGTTGCCCATCTAGGCAGAAGAATAGATAAACTGGGTGTCTAATATGGTTAAAGGAATTATGAATCTGCCTACTTTACCCAAAAATATCTCTCCTGCTACTTGTCAAACATGGTGCCTGAAATATCACTATTAGAGCTTTATTTCTGGGAGTCTTGAAAGGTTTTCTTACAAAAAACAATTTTTTGGTGTGAAATACAAGATATACTTTTTAAAAAATTGAGGTACTGGGGATTGAATCTAGGACCTGGGGCATGCTAAGCAGGAGCTCTACCACTGAGCTATACCCAGCCCCCTGAGATACATATTTAGAAGTGCATAAACCATAAATCAAGTTAACAATTACAATAATTTTTAAGTAAACACCTGAGAAACCATCACTTAAATTAAAAAATAAATCACTGACAGCACTCCCCCAAATTCTCCATGTATCTTATCCAGCTAATAGCCCCTTCCTTCTTTCCCAGAGGTAACACATTCTAGATATTTACAGTAACAATTTTTCTTCATAGTTTTATCAGCTGTGCATACATTCCTAAATAATTTAATTACATTTTGTCTGTTTTTAAAGATTTTATGTAAATGGAATTATGTTATAAGTATTCTTTAATGTCTCCCTTCTTCTGCTAACATTACATGTAAGATTCAATTATGCTGTGATATTTAACTGTAGTTAACTCACTACCATTAGTGTATAGTATTCCATAGTACTCTGCTGTTGATGAATATTTGGGCTATGTTTTCTTTATCTTTCGAGTTGATCATATGATTTTTCTACTTCAATCTTTTCTTATGATGAACTATATTTATTGCCGGCGACTAGGTTATTGTCCCATTGCAGAAAGAATTCAGAGATGGGATGCAGAAGTTATGAAAGTAAAGTGGGGATTTATTAAGGGGTAAATGATAGTACACTCTCAAGGAGAGAGTGGGCAGGCTCAGGTGAGCAGCTGCCCTGAGTTTCTTTGGTAAGTTGATTACATAGAGTGTAAAAATCAATGGGCGGAATATTCACTGGAGAGGGAAGAGTTTGGGGTCGTAGTCCCTGATTTTCATCCCAGTTCCACCATCCCAAAGGGAGGAGGGATTTTTGTCCTTATTTAGTCTGGATCAGAAGTGTCATGGCATCAGTGCATGATCAGTACTTCTAATCTGCAAGGCTAATTTTATTGAAATGAGGGCATAATAAATAAAAGGTTACCTTCGGACACTGGAGATTCCATCTTTTCCCACCTTTTTTTGTCGGCCTCCAGGCCACTCGTCACCCCAAAATTTGCGACTACTTATCAGCCCAGAGGTTCTTGCTTTTCTTTCTCTGCCCAGGGACCCCTGTTGTACATGATGTATGATTTCCTGCTTTTGGCTCGTGCTCCTCCTTTTTGTTCAATTCCTGCCATTTGGCCTGCATGCTCCTTTCTCTGCTCATATCTACCTATCTGCCTGCTCTAACACACTGATGTACTTTAATGTTAATCCAACCTCACATTCCTGGGTTTTTAGTTCCTGGGCAACTCTTTCCATATGTTGAGATTAGCCTTTATTTTTCCTTTTGCGTATAATCCTTATTGAGTTTTGGAATCAAGGATATGCTAACCTCACAAGAGGAGTTGGAGAATGTTTCCTCTTTCTATTCTCTGGAAGAGTTTGTATCAGTTTGATTTCATCATTGAAATATTTCACTATTGGACGTTTGGTAGAATTTTCTGGTAAATAACTTGATTTCTGTACCCTGACCCCTGAGGCTGCTGAATCAAAGTTCAAGTTTCCTGGTACCTTTTCTAACACTGGCAAAGCCCTGAGGCAGTGCTGGTGCTCAGTAACTTTCCTTACCTCTTTGGGATCAGGCTTTCTCTCAGAATTTGTCTGACAGTTCCCCACAATTTTGTCAACCCTTCAATGTTCAAAGATAAATTAAAATTTTGTATTTGTTTTGCTTTTTTTCATGTCTGCATTTTTATTTATTTTAAAGTCCAAGGAAGGTAGAGTTAATCAATGCTTAATCCCATAAAGAGACCTATAAAATGCAAATGTGCTTGGGACGCTAAACACTTTGAATACCTGATTAATTCATTTGAGTCCATTGTTCCAGGTATATTCCAGAACTGAGCTAGGAAGGTAAGACTGATGGGACAAAGATGAAGGATAGATACAAGGCTGTGGTCCTGGTAAGGAGGGCAGATCATGGAAGTGGCCTACCTCCCATGTCACACCAGCTCTAACTTCTACTGGAAGAAGTAGTAGGTATTGCTATTTCCCATGATCCACTTGCTTCACCATGTCAGTTCTGACTCCAACATAACTTCAGTTGAGGCTACCTGCTGACTCCACTTCTGATTCCACTTCTGCTCTCATCCAAGCACCACCAACCAGCTCTGTCCCCATTTTCCCACACCTTCAATCTCTAGTGCGTCACAGTTCATTAATCTCTGGAAACTATGAGGACACTAAGCCTTCAAACCTCAGTTATTTCATTTCAAAAGAAGTAGATCCCTGAAGGGATTCAGGTGACAGCTTGAAGAGTTACCACATGGTACCCTGGGCATAGTAAACCACCCTAGAAACTACTCTGTACTTTGAAAGATGGCACAGACTGTCTGGGTCAGAGGAATTTCCTGCATTATTGAAGGAATAATAATCTCTCCTTCTTACAGTAGATGATGCCCCATTCAGTTGTCTATCTGAGTTCTGAGCTGTCCACTTGAAATCACTGAGTTTACAAATAGCGAGAGAGAGTGGAGGGCCCCAGCAAGACATGTTAGATTGCTCTAGCTGCTGACAATGCCCCCAATGGTCTTTGTTTCACAGCAATTATTTTGCAATGTAATTAATAAGGTTAAAATGATAAAGTTAAGGATAAGGTTAGTTATCTCTGATGGACTTTTTAACCCATCACTGTAACAGCTCTGCTTCCATGTTAGCCAATTTGCTTTGATTCTCCAGTCTACTGCAGGATTGTCATGGAGATGCATGCATAACAGAGTTGTGTGTGATATATTTCTGATAACTAACAGCACAATATGACATGAACTTGTATAAGACATGAAAATCAGGTCACAAACTCAGGTATGTGAGAAATGTTGCTTTTCCCTCTTTTTCTTTTAAAATTTCATTTTCAACTCTAATATCCCACACCACTAAGGGTACATCGTACAATGCAAAGACAGTCCCCCACCTCTCCCGCCATCTAAGAATTATCCACCCAAAACGTTAATGATGCTGGGGCTGAGAAACTCTGCTCTAGACCAGTGCTTTGACTGCCTGGTGAATTACCTGGAGAGCTTTTGAAAAATCCCTATTCCTGGGCCCAAAGCAGACCATTTAAATCAGAAGTTTTGGAGGTGGACTTAAGTATTAGTATAACTGATGTACAGTCATAGTTGAGCACCACTGCCTTGGACAATCCATCCAGTTATTTCTCTCTGGGATCTAGCCGTCTTTGTGTGGTATCAGGAAATAAAGCATAAAGAAACCTATAGCCCTCTCAGCTCTCTGTCCTCCCAAGAGAGCCTTCTTTTAACCTGAGGGAGACTCTCTCTCCCTTCTGCTTCTTTCAGCCCACTTTTCTTGCTTATACCACTTCCAATGGATTTACGCTTTTTGATTACTAGTCCTGTAGACCACTTTTGGACTTTCTACCTGCCCCTTATTCTCCCCTAGGCAATGAAGCACAGAGTGCACTAATGAATTCATGACAGGTAATGAATAGGAAAATGTGTGTGTGTGTGTGTGTGTGTGTGTGTGTGTGTGTGTGTGTGTGTGTGTGTGTGTGTCTGGCAGAGGGGCTGGGCTTGGAGGGATATGAATTAATGTCTGCAAATATTATCCAAGTGTAAACATCACAAAACCTCTAAAACTTCTTAAAAACTACCACTGTCATCCTTCACTGAAGCACCTGAATGTATTCTAATTGATCTCCTTTACAGATTTAAACTTTTCTAGTTTTATTGAATGCTTATCTGAATCTATAATTTCACACTTACAGTTGTTAAGGACAACTCCAGTAGGATATTCTACCATCAACTCACATTCAACATTCCTGAAGCAAACTCATCCTTCTCTATTTTAAATGCCTCCTTTTTCTTCTCCACCCCTCCTTCATTTCAGAATTACCTTAAGAGAATAGCATTCCTTCATCACTCAAGGGTGAAAAGGTGGAATCACTTTTAATAACTATCTTTCCATCAACCACCTATTCTATTACATTATCACGATCTTTTAAATCTTTTTTTGAATGTATCTTATTTCTATTTCCTTTTTCCAATTCTCATAGCTGCCCCCTTAGCTCATGATCCTATTACTTCATGCCTGTGTTACTATAACATTTTCCATAATACTTGGCCCAGTTGATTGCCATGCTCCATTTATTATGCAGCCAGGATATTGAGCCCTGCTTTCACCAACTCATCCTTCTGTGTGAGACATTTCAAGAGTTTCCCCACTATAAGCTGGATCAATTGCAAGTCCTCCACAAGTTGTCTCTTTTATCTATCTACCATCTCTAAATCCATAAGCTTGCTAACTCAGACAGGCTATGACCAAACAGTCACTGACACCTACCAACATGGCCAATTCTAGAATTGATATGGCGAATAGTCTGACATGTAGCTAGGACCAACTTCTGCCACTGCACTGGGCTGCCTGCCTCTCTGGAGACAAATTTTTCAGTCAATCCTACACACAGAGACCAAAGGTGAGTTTTCTGGAGGTGAGAACATTCAATGGTAACAGTAGGACTGAGCCTCCAGAAGTCCTTCTCCCCCAGCCAAGAGAATAAATGAAAAATACAATCCCCACTCCCTAGACGGAATAGCCAAGATTACTCTTACCTCTAAAAGCATAAAGGATGCAGGTGTGGTGGTTCCCATCATATTCTCATGTCATTCAGCTGTTTGGCCCCTGCAAAATCAGATATATTGTGGTGAATGAAGGTAGACAACTGCAAACTCAACCAAGTAGGAAATGCAGTTGCCACATCTATGTGGCATTTTGCTGGGGCAGATTAATGCAGCCTAGGTACATGGTATACAGCCATTGATCTGGTGAATGTATTCTTTTTCATCCCTATCAGGAAGAAGAATCAGAAGTCATTTGTATAAATGTGGCATAGACCACAGTACACATTTTTGTCTTCATCCAGGGCTATATTAACTCTCTTTTTCTCTGTCATAGTCTGAAGGATGTCGAACATTTGGATAGTCTGTGGAATATCACATAGGTCCCCTATATCCACTAAATCAATGATATCATGTTCATCAGACTGGTTGAACATGAAATATTAATTCTATTGGGGGCCTTGGTAAGACACACACTCTAGAAAGTGACAGTGATGATGAAGTACAAAGTCCTGGCCCCCTTCTGTCAACTGGGGACAACTCTGGGGAAACATTCCAACCCCAGTGCTTCCTCTGGATTGAGCTGAGGCCACTCTTGCAGCTACATCATGGATCAATTTCTCCTTTATTGAATCCTGCTTCCTTCTCTGCCTTACAAGTACTCTTTCATAGTGCACTCCCCAGTAGATCTCCTGCGTACAAATATCACTCTGAGAGCCTGTTTCATGGGGAACCTAAACCTTAGATAAAACCTGAGGTTAGGTCTTCAAATAATGAGCCGGGGTGAGTAGGTGATAACAACCGGTAAAGTAGTGGGTCGTAGATTCTAATGACTCAGAGTTCTAAGCTGGTATTTTGTGGGTGGGAGGAAAGAGGAAGAATGGTCCACAGTCCACGAGAGAAAATGAGAAGCTAGGACCACCTCCATCCTAGTTGTACAGGAGTGTGGTTGAGAAAACAGTCTTCTTTTGAGAGGACCAAGGCAGAATCAGAGTCCTGAGAGGACTACCGCCTTTTTATGAGGGCAAGATGGTGAAAGAAATGTTCAGAGAAGATTAAGCAGATTTTCTGGTAGTAGAACATGAGTTTCAGAGAGCTGGTGGAAAGGGAAGGCATGAGAGAGACAGGATCCAAAAGGAAGATGTGCAGGATTGCTTGGGGATTAGAGTGGGTGGGAAGGATGGCATCCTGGGCTTCTACCAGTAACTGAAGTAAACAAAGATGAACATAATGAAATTAGCCTTGGGACTGTTATAGCAGAGCGGCAGGAAAGGCTGTGCCAGTGGAGGAAGACGATAAGTGAGGACGTTATTGGGAATACAGAGTGTCAGGGTCCCATTTCCTTCCACCGGAGTTGATGTGAAGGCTGGGATGGAGTGGTTTATACTGAGCATCAGAACATTTGAGACTCTCCCTTCAGCTCTGGCACTGGAGAGAAGCAGTTCTTACCTAAATTAGAACTTTCAGCACATTTGTGAGATCAGGTGAATTATTTTTATTTTCTTTCTCACAACAGTCAGTAACTATGAGACATACACTCCCCCTTCATAAAAATTTTCCCTTCCTAATTGCTGATATAGCATTATATTAAAGATGTTTGGTTATAAATAAGAAGCTTCAGAAATTGAAGCTGTCAAGCAAAAATATCCGTGTTAATCTCAGCTCCATTAAACAAACACACATAAGGGGAAAAAAATGATTATCTGCCAAGTGGGAAGAATAAAATCATCAAGAAATGAAAACATGTTCATGTTTATAAGAAGCTGATGTAAAGAATAGACAGGTAAAAAATAGAGTGAATTTAAAATATAATCCTGGTGCTTTTTTCCACGATAAGAGTGTTTACGTTTAGTATTTGGAGAAACATTTCTTCTTTTTTTTTTTTTTTGAACACTTTTTATTGATTTATAATCATTTTACAATGTTGTGTCAAATTCCAGTGTTCAGCACAATTTTTCAGTCATTCATGGACATATACACACTCATTGTCACATTTTTTTCTCTGTGAGTTATCATAACATTTTGTGTATATTTCCCTGTGCTATACAGTGTGATCTTGTTTATCTATTCTACAATTTTGAAATCCCAGTCTATCCCTTCCCACCCTCCACCCCCCTGGTAACCACAAGTCTGTATTCTCTGTCTGTGAGTCTATTTCTGTCCTGTATTTATGCTTTGTTTTTGTTTGTTTGTTTTTGTTTTTGTTTTTTAGATTCCACATATGAGTGATCTCATATGGTATTTTTCTTTCTCTTTCTGGCTTACTTCACTTAGAATGACATTCTCCAGGAGCATCCATGTTGCTGCAAATGGCATTATGCTGTCAGTTTTTATGGCTGAGTAGTATTCCATTGTATAAATATACCACCATTTCTTTATCCAGTCACCTGTCGATGGACAATTAGGCTGTTTCCATGATTCAGCTATTGTAAATAGCGCTGCTATGAACATTGGGGTGCAGGTGTCATCCTGAAGTAGATTTCCTTCTGGATACAAGCCCAGGAGTGGAATTCCTGGGTCATATGGTAAATCTATTCCTAGTCTTTTGAGGAATCTCCACACTGTTTTCCATAGTGGCTGCTACCAAACTGCATTCCCACCAGCAGTGTAGAAGGGTTCCCCTTTCTCCACAGCCTCTCCAGCATTTGTCATTTGTGGATGTTTGAATGACGACCATTCTGACTGGTGTGAGGTGATACCTCATTGTAGTTTTGATTTGCATTTCTCTGATAATTAGTGATATTGAGCATTTTTTTCATGTGCTTTTTGATCATTTGTATGTCTTCCTTGGAGAATTGCTTGTTTAGGTCTTCTGCCCATTTTTGGATTGGGTTGTTTATTTTTTTCTTATTGAGTCGTATGAGCTGCTTATATATTCTAGGAGATCAAGCCTTTGTCGGTTTCACTTGCAAAAATTTTCTCCCATTCCGTAGGTTTTCTTCTTGTTTTACTTCTGGTTTCCTTTGCTGTGCAGAAGCTTGTAAGTTTCATTAGGTCCTATTTGTTTATTCTTGCTTTTATTTCTTCTAGGAGAAAATTTTTGAAATGTATGTCAGATAATGTTTTGCCTATGTTTTCCTCTAGGAGGTTTATTGTGTCTTGTCTTATGTTTAAGTCTTTAATCCATTTTGAGTTGATTTTTGTATATGGTGTAAGGGAGTGTTCTAGCTTCATTGTTTTACATGCTGCTTTCCAGTTTTCCCAACACCGTTTGCTGAAGAGACTGTCTTTATTCCATTGTATATTCTTGCCTCCTTTGTCGAAGATGAGTTGACCAAAAGTTTGTGGGTTCATTTCTGGGCTCTCTATTCTGTTCCAGTTGGTCTATATGTCTGTTTTGGTACCAATACCATGCTGTCTTGATGACTGTAGCTCTATAGTATTGTCTGAAGTCTGGGAGAGTTATTCCTCCAGCCTCTTTCTTTGTCTTCAGTAATGCTTTGGCAATTCTAGGTCTTTGATGGTTCCATATAAATTTTATTATGATTTGTTTTAGTTCTGTGAAATATGTCCTGGGTAATTGGATAGGGATTGCATTAAATCTGTAGATTGCCTTGGGCAGTGTGACCATTTTAACAATATTGATTCTTCCAATCCAAGAGCATGGAATATCTTTCCATTTTTTAAAGTCTTCTTTAATTTCCTTCATCAATGGTTTATAGTTTTCTGTGTATAATTCTTTCACCTCCTTGGTTAGATTTATTCCCAGATATTTTATTACTTTGGGTGCTATTTTAAAGGGGATTGTTTCTTTACTTTCTTCTTTTGTTGATTTATCGTTAGTGTAAAGAAATGCAACTGATTTTTGAACGTTAATTTTGTAACCTGCTACCTTGCTGAATTCTTCAATCAGCTCTAGTAGCTTTTGTGTGGACCTTTTAGGGTTTTCTATATATAGTAACATGTCATCAGCATATAATGACACTTTTACCTCTTCTTTTCCAATTTGGATCCCTTTTATTTCTTTCTCTTGCCTGACTGCTGTGGCTAGGACTTCCAGGACTATGTTGAATAGGAGTGGTGATAGTGGGCATCCTTGTCTTGTCCCAGATTTTAGTGGGAAGCTTTTGAGTTTTTCACCGTTGAGTACTATGCTGGCTGTAGGTTTGTCATATATAGCTTTTATTATGTTGAGATATGTTCCCTCTATACCCACTTTGGTGAGAGTTTTTATCATAAATGGGTGTTGAATTTTATCAAATGCTTTTTCTGCATCGATTGAGATGATCATGTGGTTTTTGTCCTTTCTCTTGTTGATGTGATGTATTACATTGATTGATTTGCGTATGTTGAACCAGCCTTGTGTCCCTGGGATGAACCCCACTTGGTCATGATGTATAATCTTTTTATGTGTTGTTGGATTCTATTTGCTAAAATTTTGGTGAGGATTTTGGCATCTATGTTCATCAGTGATGTTGGCCTATAATTCTCTTTTTTTGTAGTGTCTTTGCCTGGTTTTGGTATCAGGGTGATGGTGGCTTCATAGAATGAGTTTGGGAGTAATCCCTCCTTTTCAATCGTCTGGAAGAGTTTGAGAAGGACTGGTATGAGTTCTTCTTTGTATGTTTGGTAGAATTCCCCGGTGAAGCCGTCCGGTCCTGGAGTTTTATTTGTAGGGAGGTTTTTAATTGCTATTTCTATTTCCTTTCTAGTGATCGGATTGTTCAAGTGTTCAGATTCTTCTTGGTTCAGTCTTGGTGGACAGCATGTTTCCAGAAACTTGTCCATCTCCTCTAGGTTATCCAGTTTGGTTCCATATAGTTTTTCATAATATTCTCGTGTGATATTCTGTATTTCTATTTTGTTTGTTGTAGTTTCTCCATTTTCCTTTCTTATTTTGCTAATTTGTGCTGTCTCTTTTTTCTTCTTTGTGAGTTTGGCCAGAGGTTTGTGGATTTTATTTACTTTTTCAAAAAACCAGCTTTTGGTTTGGTTGATTTTTTCTATGGTCTTGTTAATCTCTATTGTATTTAATTCCTCTCTGATCTTTATTATTTCCTTCCTTCTGCTGCTTTTTGGGGCTTTTTGTTCTTCTTTTTCTAATTCATTCAGGTGGTGGGTTAAATTGTTTATTTGAGATTGTTCTTCTTTTTTGAGGAAGGCCTGTATCGCTATAAACTTCCCTCTTAGCACTGCCTTTGCTGTGTCCCATAGGTTTTGAGTGGTTGTGCTTTCATTATCATTTGTCTCAAGGTATTTTTTAATTTCAGCTTTGATTTCCTCATTGATCCATTGTTTTTTCAATAACATATTGTTTAATCTCCATGCTTTCCTTTTTTTCTCCTTTGTTTCTCTGTTGTTGATTTCCAGTTTCACGGCATTGTGGTCAGTAAAGATGCTTGAGATAATTTCTATCTTCTTAAAATTGTTGAGGTTTCTTTTGTGCCCAAGTACATGATCGATCCTGGAAAATGTTCCATGTATACTTGAAAAGAATGTATATCCTATTTTTGGGGGGTGTAATGCTCTGAAAATATCCACCAAATCTAGTTTTTCTATTGTAGTATTTAATTTCTCTGTTGCCTTGTTTATTTTCTGTCTGGAAGATCTGTCTAGTGATGTTAATGCAGTGTCAAAATCTCCAACTATGATTGTATTCCCATCAATATCCCCCTTTATCTCTGTTAGTAATTCTTGTATGTACTTAGGTGCTTCTATATTGGGTGCATATATATTAACGAGTGTAATATCCTCATCTTGTATCACTCCTTTAATCATTATAAAATGTCCTTCTTTATCTTTCTTTATGGCCTTTGTTTTAAAGTCTATTTTGTCTGAAATCAGTACTGCAACACCTGCTTTTTTGGCTTTTCCATTTGCATGGAATATCCTTTTCCATCCTTTCACTCTCAATCTATATGTGTCCTTCTCCCTAAAGTGGGTCACTTGTATGCAGCATATTGAAGGTTCTTGCTTTATTATCCAGTCTGCCACTCTGTCTTTTGACTGGAGCATTTAGTCCATTAACATTTACAGTAATTAATGATAGATGTGTGTTTATTGCCATTTTGAACTTATCTTTGCAGTTGAATTGGTATATCCTCTTTGTTCCTTTCTTCTTCCTTTTGTGGTTTGGTAATTTTCCTTTGTATTATCATGGATTTTATTTAATTTTTGTGACTCCCTTTTAAATTTTTGGCTTGTGGTTACCCTTTTTTGTAAATCTATTAACCCATTACTATAACTGTTTTTATTAAACTGATAGTAACATGATCTCAAACCCATCCTACTGTTAAAAAATTTTTAAAAAGAAAGAAAAAAATATTCTATATTTCCCTGCCTCCCTCTCCCACTCTCAGTGATTTGTATGTCTTCTTTTATAATTTCGTGTTTACTTTATTTGTAATTCATGAGTTATTACCTTTCTAGTTGTGAGTTTCTCATTTCTGTAGCATCCTGCTGCTTTTCTATTTTGAAGAGGGCGATGTTCTGTCGGAGTTCCGCAGGTGCTCTGGTTGGCTGAGTGGGTCTGTGGATGTGGGTCTTGGTGTATTTGTGGGAGAGGGTGAGCTACGAGTGTCCTTCTACTCCGCCATCTTCTCCGTTTGAGAGGAAACATTTCTTCTGATAACTTCAACAACTGCTGAACAAAGCCTTTCCATTTTGTCCCAAAATTGATTAATTGTCTATGGAGGAAAGACCCTAATTCTAAGCCCATCTTTGCCCTGAGTAACTTGGTGGGGGAAGCTTTGATTTATTGATTCATTCATAAAAACAAATATTTGTTTTCAACCTACTATGTGCCAGGTTGACACATGATACCTACTATGATATATGTTCTATTATTATTATTATTATTGTCCCAATTAACAGAAAAGGACACTGAGATGCAGTGAGGATCCTCAGTACATGGATTTGCGTCAGATTCCAGTGCCCAGGCTTTACCTTGGGATGTAAACATATTGATTATTCTGCTTCCCATTATTCAGAAATCTCATATCCTATAGGAAGCATTACCCAGGTAAAATGAGAAGGGATCTTCCTTCGTGACCAGGAGTGACAAATCTATAATCTGTACCCAAAGTTGGGATGCATTCCAATGGGAAGGCAGGACTATTTATCCAGCTGATTTCCTCAATGTTTGTGCTCAGAGATCCACTTTGTTTTGTCATAAATAATAAAGGTTTCTAGCTTTCATAGAATCTTTTCCCCAGTCTAACCACCACCAAATTTAAATTGGTTAATCAAATGCCTCCTCTTTTTGAGTAATAAAGTTAGAGAAAGAAAAGCGTAGGAAGCAATATAAGCCTGTGATCATGTCCTTTATAAATAATGAGAGGTGTTCTTTTTTTTGTTAACTAAGTGTAATTATTCCTGATTTTCAACTGAGTTAAAAGAGGCTTGAGTTAAACAAATGAATTAAATGCACAACAGATGGGCAGTTACTTTGATATTCCAGGTTTGGTTGCTGGAAGTGTTGCAGCTCTTGTCTAAAATGACTATTTAATAACAGTTTAAGAAAACCAGTAGTTTCTAGGCAGCCTGGCAGTTGAAGTGAATAAACTTTCCATTTTGTGATTTTTCAGGGAAGAAATGGTCCCTTCAAATTGGGAGTGATTAATATACTAAGATATCAATTCATAAAAACCACTCATATTATAACCTAGCAGCAACATTTGTAACATATTCAATAGCTTAAATTCTCAAACGTGGATTCAGTCTGGGGGAACTTCCCTAATTGATCTAGACTGGAAATGCCTCTTATTTTATTAATTACTCTGGTAAAACGTTATTCAAGATCTGAAGAGTCTATTTTCCCTGTCCTGCTTGGCTCTTGGTATTGTCTCCCTCTCCCTCTCTTTTCCAGTAGTTTTATCCCACCATAGGAAGCAAGGTGTTAGGAGTCTACACATACAAACACACACCACACCGCATAGTGTTAGGACACTTCATATTTTCTTCCTGGCTTCCTAAAATCCTGCCCTATGTATTCTGTATTGCAACGGATCCAGTTATTTTTGCTGATTGAGTTTAGAATTTGATTTTAATTTACCTTCTTTTTTATGATCCCTCACAAATTGTTAGTGGGTGAGAGACTCCTTTAATAATTCATCCATTTATTTGTTTAAAAACATTTAATTAAGTGTCTGCTACTACATGTCAAAAAATGTGTTCAGCCCTGGGGACAGAGAAAGAAATAAGACCATTCTTTCCCTCAAAGGCTTCCTGATCCTGTGAGAGGGATGTGACAGTGCTATGGTGAAGGTGAGCTTAGGGTGCAAGTGGAAAAGAAAGAGAGAGAGCGGAGGTTTCCACCTTTCAATCCTGTATGAGTTTCCCACTGCTGCTATTAACAAATTGCCACAAACTCAGTGGCTTAAAACAATAAGCATTAATTTTCTTATAGCTCTGAAGTTCAGAAATCCAAAATGAGTGTCACTAAGCTAAAATCAAGTTGTTGGCAGGGCTGTCTTCCTTCTGGAGGCTCTGGGGGCAAGTCTGTTTCCTTGTCTTTTCCATGTTCTAGAGGCTGTCCACATTCCTCGGCTTCCTTTCATCTCCAGAGATAGCATCACATCACTCGGCCATCACTTCTGGTTTCACATTGCCTTCTTTGCCTCTGCCTCTCTTGCTTCTCTCTTTCATTTATAAGGACCTTTGTTTTTCCATAAGGCCCACCCCAATAACCCAAGAGTATCTTCCCACTTCAAAATCCTTAATTTAATCACACCTGCAAAGTCTCTTTCACCATATAGGTAGGTAGCTCCCTGTTCAGTCCTAGGGGATGAATTACTAGTCCAAACAGTCATATAATCTCATTCCTGTTAGTCAGTGATCCTGCTAAGGGTAGGCATGTGAGCTATTTCTGGTCGATTAGAAAAAAATATCTATAATACAATGACAGGATGTAAAAAGTGTATATAGGTGCTGTTCTAAAATCTTTACATAAGTGTAAAAATTTAATCCACACAATAATCCTATGAAGTCAATCAGTATAACCATTTTACAGATAAGAAAAGAGATACAGATCGGTTAGGTGACATGAACCAAGTCAAACAACTTGTAAACGACTGAGATGGGATTTGAACCTAGTGAGTCTGGCTCCAAAATCCATGTTCTTAATTATGACGCTTCATTGCCTCCAAGGGAAAATCTCCAGAGGAGAGCTTTCCTTCCCAAATACAAAAACAAGGCTACAGGAGGAGAAAGTCTAATGTCCTGTCCCTTTCTTCCTGCCTTAAAACTAGACGTGATATCTGGAGGTGCAGAAGTCGTCATGGAGTTGTGAGGCAAGTAAAGCATGAAATAAAGATGAAGAGAATTACAACGATCTCGACCCTTCTGTTGAGGGTCACTGAACCAATGGCAGTAATAACTTGCTGCTGGATTTCAAATTATGTGAGAAAACTAAAATCCTATATATTTAAGCTACTGCAATTGGACTTGCATTACACTGCAGCCAAGCCCACTTCTAACTGATGCACTCATGTACTCCTTTTCAAATTGCTGCAACTATTTGTACCCATATCTCCCTCCCTTGCTAAACTTAATGGGAGTTCCTTAATGGCAGGGGAAGCCTAGTCCAGTAATTAGTGCCTCTCATAGATGGCTCCAGTGACCCTTACCTCCTGGATTCATGCCCTTTTGAAATTCCCTTTCCTTGAATCTGGGTTAGAGCTAGCGGCTTGCTTTTATGGAGCAATTTACAGTAAATGTGAGGAGGATGTCAATTCTGAGATCAGGCTACAAAAGACTGGGACTTCCATCTTTCTCTCTCTCTCTCTCTCGCTTCTTCTGATGGAGTAGGCCGCCATGTTGTGGTATGACATGTGGAGGCAAGCAACCTTAGACCAACAGCCAACAAGAAATTGAGGCCCTCAGTCCTATAGCTCTTCAGGATCTCAATCCTGCTGTCATGAGTGAAGCTTGAAAGCTAATCCTTCACCAGTTGAATTTTAAGATGACTGCAGCACTAGACAACACCTTAAATGAAGCTTTGTGAGAGACCTTGACTAAGCTGGGGGCCCAGGTAAGCTGTGCCCCAATACCTGACCCACAGGAACTATTGTTTAATAAATGTTGTTGCTTAGACCACTAAATTTGGGGGTAACTTCCCATAGAGTGATAGGTAACTAATTCTGTGTCCAATAAATATTCATTGAATAAAGCAATAAATATTTGCTGAGTTGAAAAATATATAAAGGGTGGAAGTATGGACAATATTAGGGATGAATTCTTCCATAGAGGAGGTGAGAACTGAGCTGAGGTTCAAAGGATGAACAAAGGGGAGTGGAGAACACTCAACAGAGGAATTGGTATGTAAACAGCAGTGAGAACAGTAAGGACACATGAGTTAAGAAACTTACTAGTAGATTAATAAGAATGAAGGGCAGGATGTCTGTGGAAAGGAGTGAAGATAAAGGTGAAAGTTATAATAAGAGAAATATTCAAAGGCTTTATATGCCATGCAAAGATGTGAGTTTTGTTTTCTAGGCCATGGGGAGTCAGTGGAGGTTTTCCTGTAGTGAAATGCATTAGATGGTAGCTCTGGAGGGAGATGGAAGTAGGTGGTGGTGGGCATGACTGGAGGGATGCCAACTGGAAGACTACTGGAGGAGTCCAGATAAAGGATGAAGGTAGAAGAAGAGGACCCTGTGAAGTGGACCACAAACAAGTGGTCTGAGATGGGGGTGGGAGATTAGAAGGGGTGGTGTCGGAGAGGCTGTGGTAAGAGAGAGATTCAAGATGGAGGACACTGCCAACATGACTATTGCAGCACTGAGACGAAGGACAGAAAAGTGGTTATTAGCGGTCTTAAAAGGCCACTCTCAGTGGCTTGGTGCCCCATTGCTAGTGCCTGAGGAAAGATTTAGCTAAACTAGCAGGGGCAATAAATGCAGACAACTCCCTTCTCTGAGTCTGGCTGTGAAGGGAAGCAGAAGTATTGAGAGATATGTAGAGAGCATTCAGGGTTCAGGTAAGATTTTGCTTGTTTGTATGATCAGTTTAGACATGGGGAGTTGATTAGATTCTGTGCTGAGAAAGACCCGGTGGTTTGGGAGAGGACTGGCAGCTACAGGAGAGGAAGATTATTGATGTAATAAGGTTTGTCAGCTGATATGAGAAATCTGACTGGAGACAGATGACAGACTCCACCTTGGTCTCCAAATTTGTCTCCCCTCTGTGTGACCAGGAATGATTCTTAGTCTGCTGTCTCGAAGGTGACCTACTTGGTTGTATTATTCTTAATATCTGTTCTTGAAAATAAGTTGAGATCTTTAAGGCCTTTAACTCCAAACTCTGCTTCTGAGGGGCAGCACCAGACTACAAAAAGAAGTTCTAATGTGATTTCTGGTTTTACTGTAAATGTTCTCTGTGACCTGTGTTTCATAGTTTTTGCTCCCTCTTAACTTCTTAGATCTCTGAGATATTGTAAGAATTCAAGAGATCACTGTGTTAATCTTGTGTCTGCCTTGTACTCAGTATGGTTTTGTGCACATAGTGGGTATGTAATAAACATGTTGATTTGTATCCACTTGATTCTGAGAAAATCAGGTCCATATAAATCTCTTAAGGAAGACCTTCATTTCTCTTACACAGGAGGAAAATATCTTAGTATTTAATCCCTGCAATCCATAGGCTAGAGATGAGGTCATAAGATAATATCTAAGCAGCCTCTGCTTTATTTTTTATTGGGTAAATTGTTATAGCAACATCTAAATAGATTGTGATTTAGAGGTAAACAGTGCTTCTACCAGAAATTGCTGGTTCTGCTCTCCTTCAGACCACGGAGATGTCCTTTCCTCAGCATGCAGGGACAAAATACTTGTTAATTCTATACGTATCACTAAATTGTTTGCAAGCAGCCATTACCAAAAAGAATGAATTAAATAATAGCATTACGACAGCTAGTTGATGTAGAAATTTGACCCAGAGACAAATCCATTAATATGTTTCTGCTTGTTTCTAATTTTAGGATTCTATCAAAACTGAGTCAAATCATCCTTCAGTTCCACATAAACTGAAGTCAAGAGTCTGTTCTTTTTCATTTCTATCTGGAAACCTATTCCAACCAGCATTTAAATTCAATGCAATATAATAGGCATGGTTGGTACATACAGGGTGATTAAGCTAGCTTGTGGATGCAGAACAAGCTCACATCTATCAGAAAGGAAGACGTAGTTAGTTCTCCATACAGGCATTTTTCAGTATCGTGGTTGATATTTCTTTGCTCTTTGTAAGGCTGCTTGGGTATTGTGTAGTCAATCTCTTCAAATCACATCTCTACATCTAGATGAAACCCTGACCCACCTCAAGATCCCTTAGTTTTCAGCAGCAGTGAAGGTGAAAATCACAGCATGAAGTGGTCAGAATATTTTCCATTCTACCCAGACTCAGGGTCAAGTGGAATACCAGTAACACCCCTACTGCACTGGACAAAAAATCCACTATGGCTGCATCACTTACATAGTCCTCTGCTTGTGTCACTCAGTATATGGGTTGGTGGTCAAGCCCTATTCTGAGCCCAAGGGTAGGAGGAAAAGGCATGAGAGATAGCCTTTTTGAAGTCCTGAAGAACATTCCTAGCTTTGTCGTGCATTTTCGTCACTGGAGTGTTTGGAGGCCGTGTGCCTGAGGGGGCTGTCCATCAGCAGAGACATAAAGCAGTGTTCTTGGCTGCATGTGATCAATAAATATCCCTCGGTCCTTCTGTGAATAGCAAAGCTGGTGACCTCAGTGTCACAGAAAATTTCTAATTTGGATAATTACATTCTGCTTCTCTCTGTTGCTCCTGTAGCTTAAATAGAAAATGGAATTCTTCATTTTTGTTCCGTCAACTGCTGCTTAAGTTACACTGCTGTGAGGTGTCGCTGTGAGCTGTTAAACATCTGCTGTGCCCTACTTCGGAGGTGGTTGCATTTTAATTGAATTTTACTTTAATTGACTTGAACACACCATATAGGTAACAAATCTGTTTGCAAAAGGACTTTTGAGTCTATTTAGATAGGAAGATTCGCATAAATATTAAAACACGATCATTAGCTTTATGAAAGATATTTGGGGATTCATTTTTCTTAAAAGATATTTTGTGAAACAGTCTATTACTGAGTGTTTTGCATGTACAATAAGATACACATTCTTTTTCCTTTATAAAGCTAAGAGTTTTCGATTAACAAATTAGTCAGTCAATGGGTATATTCTCAACACCTGTTTAGCACAGGGCTGGGTTCTGGCTCTTGTAAAGAGGTGCTAAAAGAGTAAGTTATTTCCATTAGAGGTCAGGCCTAGCCCACTAAGGCAAGCACTGGGGATACCGAAATATGGGGGGTCAGGGGAATACCAGATGCTCTGCCACCTCCAAACTAACCTCACTCCAGTCTACCACAAACACCAAAACCCCCACTATTAAACTTCTGTGGAAAATCCCTTGAAATGCAAATGTATGTCTTGAAAGGGACTACCAAACAATTGAATATTCTTACAAGTTTTTGGTTTTTTTTTTCAAACATTCACTCAGAGCCTACTATGTACCAAAAACCTTGCCTACAGTATTCTCATTACCTTGGGGGCAGGTGAACAAATTCTGAGGTGCATTAAATTGGCCAAGGTTGCATGGATAATAAATAACAGAAATGGGATTCAACTTCTTTGGCAAGTTGTTGATGTTTCCGCCTCCCCAGCTGGCCTCCTTGCTGATGAATTGGATGTAGCTCTTGTCCCACAGGCAGAGCGGAAGGCAGACACCAATGTAAATACAGCACAATGTAACGAGAACTACCACAGAGAGGTGGACACTGTGGTACCGGAACTCAGAGCGGGAAATGACTAACTCTGTCTTAGGGGTTAGAAGCATTTTCCTGGAGGAGGGCTTTGAATGACAATGAGAGGATGCGTTCCAGCCTGATATAGTGAAAAGTACTTTAAGATCAAGAAGACTAGAGTTTGAATCCTGGTTCTAGCTATGAATTTGAACAATGTTTTAAAATTTTTCTAAGCATGATTTTTCTCATTTTCCAAATGGGGAAAACAGCTGATTCCTAGGAGTGCAGTAGGAGGAAATAGATAGCTCAATACCTGGAAAATAGTGGCCATTCATCTTCTCCTTTCTCAGGCAGAGAGAGTGACATGTGCCAAGACTGGTTGATGTGGGAGCCCGAAATTTGTTGTGGCTCCGGTAAAAGAACGGTGGGGCATCTTGGTGGGAAACAAGGTTTATATAGTTACACAGTTTCTGAAAGGCCTTTGATGTTCAGTAAGGAGTTTGGATTTCTATCTCCAAATAACTCTGAAGTCAGTATGAAAATTGGATATTGAGTGACAAGGAGGCCAGTTAAGAGGCCGTTACAATGGGACAGTTGACAAGATATGAGACCCAAAATCCAGATAGTGAAAATAGAGATAGAAAAGGGACACTCAGATGAATTTGACTGATATAAATTAAAAGTGACTTAAAATTTTTAATTAATGGGTCTATGTAAATAGTGTTGCTACTAACCAGTTCAGTGGAATGAAAATGTTTTGGGAGGAAATATTATTAATCTTACTTTATATCATAGAATTGGAGGAGCTTGTGGGACATACCAACAGACATTTCCGATAACTAGTCAGAAGTTTGACCTGATGCTCAGGATAAAGATATTAACATGGTTATTAATGTTATGTAGGTAGAAGCTGAAGTCATGGGACCAGGCAAAATCACCCTGGGAGAGCAAACAAAGCACTAAGAGGAGAGGTCCACTGGAGGAACCATGGGAAAGCATAAATATTTAAAGAGGCTGCAGAGAATGTGCAGCTGAAAAAAAGTCTGAAGAACTATAAGAGAACTTGGAGGAGACTTACACAAGCCAGTAAGCCAAGAGAACATCAAAATTTCCCCCATTACTAAGAGGTAAGTTCCACGAGGGCAGAGATTTTTGTTGTTGTGTTTCACTGATATTTATCCAAGCTTTGGAATAGTGTCTGACACACAGTAGGTGCTCAATAAATTCATTGAATGAATAAATGGTAATTAATATGATAAGGAAGAAGGGAGTTTCAAGAAAGAGTGATTAACAGCATCAAATGCTATAAAGAGATCAGGTAGAGTGAGAACTGAAAAGATCAGCAATTAAAAGTCATTTGAGACTTTTGGTAAACAGTGTTCATATTTCATTGGGTTATAATCTAAATGGAAAATAGTATGGAATGCTCTCAAAAAAACTAAAAATAGAACTACTATATGATCTAACAACCCCTCTTCCAGGTATATATCCAAAGGAAAACAAATCAGTAGCTGAAAGAGATATCTGTACCCCCATGCCCATTGCAGTATTATTCACAGTAGCCAACAAATGAAAACAACTTGAGTGTCTAGTGACAGAAGAATGGATAAAGAAGTTATGGTATACATAGACATACAATGGAATATTATTCAGCCCTTAAAAAGGAGATCCTGTCATTTACAACAACATGCATGAACCTGAAGGACATTATGCTAAGTGAAATAAGCCAAGCACAGAAAGGAAAAACTGAATGATCTCACTTATATGTGGAATCTAAAGCAGTCAAAAATATATAGACACAAAGAGTAGAACAGGGATTACCAGGGGTGGATAGTGGGGGAAATAGGGAGATATAGTCAAAAGATACAAAGTGAAGGTTATGTAGGGTAAATAAGTCTAGAGATCTACTGTACAGCATGATGACTATAGTTAATAATTCTGCATTGAATATTGGAAATTTGTTATGAGAGTAGATTTCAAGTGCTCTCATTAGAAAAAAAATAGTAACTACGTGAGGAAATATGTTAATTAGCTTGACTCTAGTAATCATCTCACTATGTCTATGTATAACAAATCATCATGTTGTACACCTTAAACATATACATTTTAAAAACATTTTTAAAACAAAGAAATTGAGAAGAAATTGATGCAGAAGAAAGCATATAGTGCAGAATGCCAAGAAATTTGGAAGTGGAGAAAAGAGAGGGTAGTTGTAGAGGACAGTTTTCTGGAAGGCCATTATTAGTATGTCTGCAGACAGAGAGAAAGAAATGGCTAGAGAGGAAGGGGGTGAACATTCAAAGGAGAGTGGTGGCAGGAGACTTTGAGTCTAGGTAGAAGGCTCAGCCTTTAGGAGAAAGAGGGGCAGAAGTAGCAAGAAGGTCCTTGGCTATTTCAGTGTCTCGAAGTGGAAAGGAGGACCTCACTGAGGTAGGAAGAAAGGTTACTTGATGAGTTTAAGGAGACTGAGGGTTGGGTAAGGGTTAGGGAAGGAGAACGAAGAATAGCTAAGGGGAATCAACAAAGCAAGAAAACTAAAGTGAGTTTAGCATAGATTAATTTATGCCGTTAGCTAGTGGAGCCTCTGAAAGCAGAGATCAATGTTCAGCAGGAAAGTGACTTAGAACAATTTTCTCAGCAAGGAGGAAAAGTCCAAAAAGAACAGTAGATGGGACACTGGCCAAAGAAAGAAACCCCAGTAGAAACACCAAAAGGGCTTGGTCTTTGGGAAAGTGGAGAGGATGACATGTGGCGAGTTCAAAGAAGAAATGGTACAGATGTTCTTAGAAAGACCAAGGACTTACAGGTCATCAAGTCAAAACTCTCATTCAAAGAAGTATGGTAACACTTATTATGAGCTTGGTACTGCATGCAGCATTTGTATATGTATTTAGTGATAGTCCTTAAATAAATGTGTTTTTCTCTTTTGCATTCCTGGGTACTTAACCTTCACTCCATTGAGCCTGGGTATCCAAATGTGGGTGAAAGAGTATGTCTGAGAAATCAGAAACTTTAAAGAAGGAATGCAGAGTAAGAACATGGTAACATTGTGAGATTCAGCTTCTGATATGCAAGATAAGATCAGGCAACAAGAATATATCTTTGTTAACCAGATTTTTGTCTTGAAAGAGGACTTCCTATATCCCCTCATCCCCTACGTTGGCAAATTTACTACTGAGTTTGGAGGATGAAGCTCATAGCATTATACCGTCTTGTAAGTGACGTACTGCATCCTCCAGTAGGCTGGGAGGTAAGGTAGAGAATGTGGCAGAATGCAGTGCTTCTTAAAGAATGGAAGAGGTGAGGATATCATGTCAGTCAGGCATCCCAACTGAGTCCTGATCTAGTACAAAAAGACAAGACTATTAATTATGCATTGTGGAAATAAAACTTTGTCTGAAGAAATATTATTATGAGTGAGGTACATTGATATTTTCTGTTCAGTTCTACTCTATTCTATACACTTTTATTTTTAAAAAATCTTGGACACAATCTACTAAATTGATTTTCTAACATACGAATGGATTTTAGTCAATAGTTTGAAGAACATTTCTTTAAGATTTGTATTGGACTTATATATTCTTTATTTTCAATATGATGGAGAAGTGTTAGTATGCTCTAATACCATTGGAAAACATACTGGAATGTCAAAGAGTTTGATAAGGAAGACAAAGAAGAAAAAGTGAACTTAGAAATTAATGGAAAACAATGTCTCTGGATAAAGAGCCTCAAAGACCCCTCTCTACTCCAAAGCAGAAGTCTTGATATTAAAAAAAGGAAAGAATATTGAATTGGAGCTGGAAGACTTTGAAGGACAAGAAACTGTAGGAGAAAAGGTGGGAAAAGAGAAAGCTTTGAGGAGGCACCACTGGCTCTCACCAAGATGGTTTTCAGGAAATCTCTGGAGGAAATCTCCCACCTAAGCCTGCCTAGTACACAATTTGCTAGAGAGAAATAAGTAGGAACCATTCCTAAGAACAGTGGGATGTGCAGTTCTCTGGCAGGGTGCCAGGTGTTTATTTGAATTGCTGATGGTCAATGATGAACATCTTTATTTGAATTGCTGATGAAGTAGGATCCAACTTTGGTATACATCAGGGGTCTAGATATGTAAGGAAGTACCTTCAACATTAGAAAAAAAGGATCTGACATCTGAAATGCTAAATATTCGTAACTAAAATTCTTACTCATCTAACTTCCTGTCTATACTACATTCTCTTGAAAAATCTTGGCTTAGCAGTCCTCAGGCCACTCGCCAAGTGTCAATTAGAGATTGTGAGGAGAGTGGAGTAAATGGAGAAGATTGGCCTTGGGGACAGATATTCCAGACAGAAAGGTTTTACAGGCTGAAAGGCATAGCTCAGTGAGTAGGGGTCTTTGTTTGTAACCAAGAGGAAAAAAAAAAAAAGCTAATTTAAGCAACCAAGAAAGCAAGAAAGAAAAAAGAAAAGGAAAAAAAGAAAGGATGTTGCTGGGGTAACTTGCAAATTCAAATCAACAAGTATGCAGTAAGGACAGGGTCCAGAGCAGTCTGGGGACCTCAACAAGAAGCAATGGATAATCTCCTCAAAGTATAGGAAGGGACCAGCTCCTTATATAGTCTCAGTTCGAGTCAAGCTCCCAGAAGAAAGCCTCTAATGACCTAATTTGGGTCACAGTCTTACCCCTTGACCAGGGGACAGCAGGACTTCTTGTTATACCATCACATCTATATCCAATGAAGGAGGGAAGAATAATTCTCCAAAGCAAAACTGGGACACAAATGACAGAATATGGATAGGATACTGGACCGTGGAAAATCACAGTATCCACATCATGCAGATAAAGGTACCACGGGTACCTTGCTGATAAAGAAGGCAGCCTCAGGGACCTACTGGGCCCAGAGGGGACAGAGCAGCTGATACTGGTTCGGAGAGGCTTGGGATCTGCATATGGCTTGTGTCCAAAGCAAATGCATCTGACTGCCTGCATTCCTTTCCAGGACTGAATTTGGAATTCAAATCAAACATTATTTGGGTGGAAGAGATATGACTTTACTGGACTGTTTCAAAGAGCACATCAAAGGAGCTCTTTGTAAATAAATCATACTGCTATAAGTGTTACATAAATCTTGAAGGACTGTAACTGCTCTTCAAAATGCAACTGGGTTAAGTTACAATTAATGGCAAATACCAGGACATTGCTGAATATATTTTTTCCATTTCCTTTTATCATTTCAAGAGGTGAAAATGTTGATTCCATGCCTCTGGGAATTATGGAGCAACCTTGTCTATTCTTCTGATCGTCACCTGCCACGATATTCCATATTTTAACACCTACCCAAAGCAAATTGGGCTTTTTCCCATGCAAATACAGGTCTTTACTGAGAATATTAGATTGTTTTTTAAATCAGAGGAGAGCACAGATTATTAAAGATAAAATACTGGGGTGGTGGGGTATAGCTCACTGGAAGAGTATATGCTTAGCATGTACGAGGTCCTGGGTTCAATCCCCAGTACCTCCATTAGAAAAAAAGAAAAAAATTTAAATAAAGATAAAATACTCCTGTAATGCCATTACTCCTGTAATGGATGTCTCTGTAGACTAAGGTAACTATCTATCTAAGAATTGCGTAACTGGTCAAATTAATTGCTACACATTACCTAATTTTGGGAGAGGACATAATGTGTTTACTTTTCTTTCCCCCAATTTTTCCCTGTAGTTTTCTTGAAATAGCTGTCTTAAGGGATTGGCCCAGACTTTCCACTGCCCATTCTGACAAAGGTCTGCTTTATCTCAGGCACCCTAAATAAATTACTTCAGGGCCAACCTGAGACATAATTTGATTCAAGAGCAGAAGAAAATAACTCCCCCACCAAAAGCAAAACCACTTCTACCTGCTGATTATGATCTGAAATTCTTTTCACAGGAAACAAAGTGTCTCATTTCACAGGAGAAATCAAAGGCAAACACCTGGATGTTTTAAACTTCAGTGTAGACAAGAGTCAATCTAACTGTAAATGCTGCTTATGGGAGCTGATTCTATAGGTTTGGGAAGATAGAAGATGGAGGAGCAACAGTGACACAGGTTTCCTGGCAAGGCAGGGAGCTCCCTTTGCATAATGGACAGAGAGGTACTCAGGAGACTTATCACAGCACAGAGGCCGAAACTGAGACATGGGAGTAGGTGAAAGGAGAGGATGCTGATTATGAAGAGAAGAGCGCCAAGGATGGAGCCCTGACATCAGGGTCCCTGAGGAAGACAATCCAGAGGAGACTGAGAAGGAGAAGCTCGAGAGTGAGGAGGAGACAGAAAACAGCATCATTTTTTTTTAGAAAGCAGAGGAGGAAGCCAAGAAGAAATCAAATGATCAACAGCATTGAATAACTCACGAGAGAGCAAGTGAGATAAGAACTGAAGAGCCATCTTTGGATTTAACAAACAGGTCACTGGTGATCTTAGTGATTTCAGTCACATGATGAGGACAGAAGCCAAATTGTGGAGAGTTGTGGGAAAATGAGAGATGAGGAAGAGGAGCAGAGAGTGAAAGCTGTTCTTTCCAAAATGTTACCTGAAAAGTTGCAAAGGAAGAACAATGGAGCAATGTTATGGAATGAATGTTTGTGTCCCTCCACACCAGTTCAGATGTCGAAGTCCCAGACCCCAATGTGATAGTATTTGGAGATGATGTCAAGTTAGATGAGGCCATGAGAGCAGAATCTTCATGGGATTAGGGCCTTATAAGAAGAAGAGAGATTCCTCTCTCTCTTCCATGTGAGCACAAAGAGAGAAGACAGCCACTGCAAATCACAGAAAGAGAGTTCTCACCAGAACCTGACCATGCTGGCTCCCTGATCTTGGACTTCCAGCTTCCAGAATTGTGAGAAAATAAATTTCTGTTGCTTAAGCCACCAATCTATGGCATTTTGTTACAGCAGCCTGAGCTAACTGGCAAATACCAAATGATGTTCCAGATCAAGGGAAAGACTATTAATTTTAATTTTTTTAGGATGGGCAAAATTAAGCATATTTCTAGGCTTAGGGGAGGAAGCCAATGAAAAAGGAAAGGTTGAGGAGACAGAAGATAAAATGGATAATTAATGGAACAAAACTCCTGAGAAAGCAGTAGGATGTGGAGCCAAGAGGATGACACAGGAATTGAGCTAAAATAGGAAAAACACACCCTGGGTGTATATGAAGCAGAGTTTCCAGAATCACTCCTCATAACTGGCTGTTGAAGTGTTTAATATTCTTCAGGAAGTGCTGGAGGACAATAAAGTACAAAGTTGGAGAAGAGTAGATTCCACCAAATATTCAGTCTGTCAGGAGCTATGTTGCTTTACCACTAGCTTTTCAGAAACTATTTTTCTCCAAGTGTAGGATTCACCACCTATTTTCAGGGATAATAGAGAAAATTTTATTTCTATTGTAGCTGTATGGTAAAAAAGGATGACCCTCAAAAAAGGAAGCTAAAATAACTGCTTCTCGGTGAAGTTTTTAAGCCAGGGACATACATGTCTATAATAATCAATGAAAATAAATAAGAAACATATTACTGATGCTGCACAATACTCAGCCAAAAGCATTTTCTAAAGATTTCCAATGCAGATCTGAGTGTCAGAAATATTTTTCAATGGAGAGAATAATTCACCTCTCATGGGGTTATTAAATGCCAATATTTAAGATGTAAACTCCTATTTCAGTATTGGGTTCTTTTAAAAACACATTTTATGTTATCTAGGCTCTATTATTCTCTGCTGATGACCATTATTAACACAATTTAACCCTGTCTTTTCCTGCTCCCATGGCTCAGGGAATTCCATGCACTCCCCAAGCAACACCTGGCACCTTTCAAGTACGCAGGTAATGTTTGTAAATTCAAATTTCATTGCCTTTTAGCATTTGCCCAGGAAGCAATAAATGTGAGAATCAAAGCATGACTGCTTTGTAGAGCCTCATCTATATATAATATACATAACCTGATTAAAGATAATCATCCAATCGTCCTGATTTGCAAATGGAGGAAGTTTTAAAACACTGCCATCTACTGCACTAGCCACAAATTGCACAGGCATTTTATAAACAAAGTAGACACAAGAGAAAATGTTTGGCTATGCCTTACCCAGCTCTTTCCGTTAAACGGTTGAAGATGATTTGAAATAACAATAAAGTTATTGTTTTTCTTAGGTGTTATGCCAGGAAAGATAAATTTATTTATGCACTTCTATGACACTTTCTAAAATAGTCAGGCTTGTGAAAAGGCAGGATTGGTGAGCATTTGTGGGTTCTGACATGGGAAGCCTGATGTGAAGCTAATGTTTAATACATCACTTCTGTCAGTGGCCAAGAACCTCGTGTTGTGAGTCACTAAGTAATAATCATCTTGAACATGGACTCTGCTTGATTAAAGGGGAGACTTAACAAAACCTTCAGTGAAGCTAAATAGCTTTTTGTCTGGCTCTTAGAGTCCTTGAAATTCTCAGTTCAAGGACGGTCAAATAATTATTTAATAATGGATAGAGTTAATTCATCTTTTTCTGCAGATTTTTATTATAAAAAAGTTGCTTTCAACAGAATAATTCACTGATTCTTTTTATATCTCATTTGCGTGTATATATTTGGTAGAGAAATTTTTATGAGAATATTATCTGTAGGGCCTCTATCACCCTAATATCATGAAAAAGTAACTCTGACTGAATTAAATAAAAAAGAATATGCTTTCATTGTTAAGCCTCCATTTGTCAAGGGGAAAAATATTCTCTAAGTCTCAGTCATTTTTATCTGTTTGCCTTTTGCTGAAGTGGATGATCTACTCTGTGATTTTGCAGTTATTGTCTAGTAATACACATTAAGGTGACATATCTTAGGGTTTCGATTGGCAAGACAAATATAAACAAGCAAGATCAATAGTCTGATGACCCCATGGATCAGAACTTTCGAGTCTTCATGTTTATCCATTATCTTTCACAGGCTTTTATTTAGCTGTGAGCCACAAATATCAAGTTGATCTGCTTGCAAGCTCTGAATAAAGCATATTGATCAAGAAAAAATAATTGGAAGTAAGCATGATAGACTCGTGCCCTCCTATTCTAACCATTAATCAGTAGAGCAAGCAATTTAAAAGAGTGTAAAGTAGGGAATTCTGGTGCATTTAGATTCAACATTTTAAGCTAGACTCAAGTTACATTGCCCTTAGTCTTTCATTTTTGGGTTATATCTACAGAAATAATTCTTAATTTATAATGCAGATTCTCAGTAGTCTAATGAAGAGCTTTATTTATCTGGTGTGGTGGTTAATTTGATGTGTCAGTTTGGCTGGGCCATGGTGCCCAGATATGTGGTTAAACATTATTCTGGATATTTCTGTGAGAAAGTTTTGGATGAGATTAATATTTAAATCAGTATACTTTGAGTAAGGCAGAGATGCCTCCATTGGATGGGACTCATCCAATCAATTAAAGGCCTGAATAAAACGAAAGACTGACATCCTCTAGCAAGGAGGAATTCTGTGACAGATAGCTTTCAGACTTGAATTGCCACATCAGTTTTTCCTGAGTCTCCAGCTTCTTAGCCCACCTTGCAGATTTTGGACTTGCCATCCTCCAGAATAGTATGAGCCTTTAAAGAATAATAGTTCTTTAAAACAAATAACTTTCTAAGTATATACATATCCTAAAGGTTCTGTTTTCTAGACAAGCCTGATTAATACACCTGCTGTTTAGTTTTTTAAATGAAAGATGAATGTTGTATTAGAGTTTTCAGTTTCAAGCAACAGAATCTGACACTGGCTCAGATAGTTATGTTTTCCATGAGCCCAATGAGTAAGTCTTGGACTAACAGAGGAAGTAGGTTGTCTGATAGCCTTGGGGTGGGTCATCTTGTCTACCTGCTGACCCAGGGCTCATCATAGGGGCATTACTGAGCATTCACAGCAGCCACTGCTGAGCCTAGATATTAGTCAACCAACCAAACAAATAATACCTATGTAATTTTCTCAAACACTAATTCAGAAACTCTGGTAGTGCATTCATATCGATAAACTTACTCCAACCTAAAATTATTTGTTCCTCCTTCCTTTTTTTTTCTATCTCTTTTAGAATCTATTACTATACATATTGTCTTCCTCCTTCCATTCTTCCTTCCTTCCTTCCTTTCCTTCTTTCATTTATCAACACAAAATTAGAGAAATCTTGCAATTCTTTTGGTGTGTGTCTTTGATTCTTGGGTTTGAGGTTTTATTTGGGCTAGCTGGGAACTGGTTCCAGGTAAAAGGTCAGGAGACAACCGGATATGGCAGGAGAATCGCCTTCCCATTGCAAGAAGACTGAGGTGAGATAATCACAGGGTCTTCACACAAGGCAGAAGGAGCCACATCAGGCAGAGAAGCAGGTGGTGCTTCCCCTGGAGAGAGGCTCAGGGGAGTGTGAGGCTTTGGAGTACTCTGAGTCACTCAAACCTTCCCATAATTTCCCGTTCCAATTCTTGAGATCTCATTCATTCCCTTAATGTTCTTGTAAGAGAATAGGCATGGCTGTGAATTCAACTAATATAAATAGCAACCCAGAGAATCACATTTTGAGTTTGAATTCTCTGATGTTATCCTGTAATTACTTTTGATAAAAGATTCATATCTTAACCATGGACATTCCATGGCTTTCATGAGCTGGGAATTTAACAGGTTGAGGCTTTTATTCTCTTTCTTTAAGCTATCCAGTGCAGTTAGAAGCAATCACCTTAACCTTCAGCCCTTAAATCCCTCACAACCTTCCTATTTGTCCTTTGGGAGCATACACTTGGTCACTCAAAGTCTTGTCTTCAATGGGCACTTTATTCCATTTGGCATACATACTGACTCTGTGACCTAACATAATTACCTCTTTGCCACTATGTGTGTGTCATGTGACACCAGAATCTACCAGCTATTATTAGCTGGATTTTAGGAGCCACCAGGCCCAGTTAGCTCAGATAACCCATTTCAGATTTTCTCCATTTCTCTGAGGTTCTATTGCCTGTAGCCACTATTATAATTGAGTTCTGTATCCTGAGTTCTCAGTGGTAAGGAAGGAAAAGTTCCTTTGGCCAATTAAGCATAAACTATCATTTATATGAGGATATTTGGAAGCTTAGAACTGGTCTGATAAAGAAATATGCATCCTGGCCTTCATCAAGCACGGATACCAAGACCTTGACTTTCGCGCAACTGTTGTAGCCACTGTCTTCCTTCAGAGCTGACTGTGTCCTGTGTAACTCTGGGTCCTCCTAGAAGCAGACAACAAGATGGAATTAAACACACAACGATTTTATTACAGGAAACAGCCATGTGAGAGGAAATGGGAGAGTGCTGTAATAGGAGGGGACAGCCATCAGACCTCCAGGGGAGGGAAAAAGGAGGGAAGGTGAGTAGAGGTGTGCTAAGGTGACAGAGGTGACAGCTGCAGTCTAAAGAAGACTCCAGAAGGTCCCTCAGGGAGTCCTCCAGCTGAAGCTGGTCATCGGAGTACAGGAAGTGGCCTGCCTGAGTATCCCTGTGTCATCACTGAGCAGTCATGTGGAAAGTGTGGTCTCAATACCGACGCTGTGGCAGCTCTCAGAGGGCAGCCTCAGGGGGCCACAGTCAACTATGTTCCCCATATAATGGGAGGTCTGGCATGAGTTCTTTTTGTTGTTGTTGTTGTTGTTGTTGTTGTTGTTGTTGTTTTAATTTTATTTTCTCTTTTGATCACTTGATCCTCTTCACCTATTTCTCTCACCCTCTACTCCTTTCTGTGGCAAACTCCTACTCCCATGTCTCAGTTCCTGCCTGTGTACTGTTGGTGTGAATGTAAGTTGTTGCAGCCACTATGGTCCTGGACTTTTGTTTGTTGGGAGATTTTGGTTACTGATTCAATCTCCTTATTAGTACTGTTCAGATTTTCTATTCCATCATGATTCAGTCTTGGTAGGTTGTATGTTTCTAGGAATTTATCTATTTCTTCTAGGTTGTCCAATTTGTTGGCATATAATTGTTCACAGTACTCTCTTTTGACTCTTTGTCTTTCAAAGTATCCATTGTAATAGCTCTTCCTTCATCTGGTTTTATTTTTTTGAGTCCTCTCTACTTTTTTCTTGGTGAGTCTAACTAAGGCTTGTCTCTTTTGTTTATCTTTTCAAAGAACAAGCTCTCAGTTTCACTGACCTTCTCTATTGTCTTTTTGATCCCTATTTCATTTATTTCTGTTCTAATCTTTGTTATTTCCTTCCTTCCTACTTTGGGCTTCATTTGTTTTTTAAAAATAGTTCCTTAAGTTATAAAGTTAGGTTCTTTGAGTCTTTTCTTATTTCTTGAGGTAAGCATTCATTGCTATGAACTTTCCTTTTTCAACTGCTTTTGCTGCATTCCACAAATTTTGGTATGTTATATTTCCATTTTTATTTGTCTCAAGGTATTTTTTATTTCTCTTTTGATTTCTTCTTTGTCCCTTGGTCTTTCAGTAGTATGTTGTTCAATCTCCATATATTTGTAAATTTTCCAGTCTTCTTTGTTTAATTAATTTCTAGTTTCATACTATGTGGTCAGAAAAGATGCTTGATATGATTTCAATCCTCTTAAATTTTGTTTTGTTTTGTGACCTAACATCTGATCTATCCTAGAAATTGCTTCATGTGCACTTGAGAAGAATATGTATTCTATTGCTTTTGGTTTGAATATTCTATACATGTATCTGTTAAGTCCATGCATTCTTATGGCTGCTATGCCTCTGTCTTCCTGACTTGGCAGTGTGCAGAGTCTCTTGCTCCAAGTTACTTTCTTTCAAATCTTAAGCCTCATGTGGGTGGATCCGATGGGTAGAATTTAAGTCATGTGACTGTGCTGTGGTTGCAAAGAAGGCTGAAGAGGAGGCATTGAATTTATAAGCTTCAAATTCATCAAGTACATCAAGAGTGTTAAAAAATACATTGGGCAGCCAGAAAGCATGACAGATGTCCATCTCAATAATGAAAATAAAACAACATTAATGAAAGACCTGAAATTGTGTATATTTAACTACTTTATTAACATTTGGTGAATGGTTGAAAAGAACAACTTTTGTGAATATATTTCAGAAATGAAAGGAGAAAGACAGAAGAGAACAGTGAGTAGGAGAAAAAAAAGGAGTGCAGAGATGAAAGAAGGAGAAACAGGAGAGAGAGGGAAGAAGTTAAAGGACATGTTAATGGGAAAGAAGTTAGAAGAGGGGTAGGGGATTTTGAGGTAAAGGAGAGGAACTAGGGGAGAAAGAAATGTAGAAAATTCGTATCCAAAAGCTGGCCTCCAGAGCCCACACTTCTAAATGTTATAATCCAAGTTTATACAACTAGTAAGTGACATTTGGATTTGAGTCCAGATCTCTTAATTCCTTTTTTTGAGAGCCTTTATTCCATCAAAATGCCTTCTGGGAAGTTCAAACATACAGAAAAAACTTTTTGCAAATAATTTTTTTCATTTGATTTGGTGCACAGAGAACTAGAAAATCATGTACAAATGAGGATGACAACTCATTACCTGAACCAAGCAGTTTCTCCATCTAGTCAGCTCAAAAATAGTAATTAACTAGCTCTTTTGATTCTGTATTTCGCTCTGCCTTATAAGACCTTGCTCCTATGTGTCCTCCATCCCAGAAAGTAGCCAGAGGATTGTTTCTTGTTAGCCAGATATTCCCACAGTAGATAATCTTTACATTTTCCATGATATACTGTAGATGGCACCTTAGTTGGTGCTTCCATTTCTTACTAAGTTTGTACAATTCTGATGGGACTATGTGATGTTTAGCCTAGATAGAAGGCATTTGAGTTAAGTCAAATGCAAAATATAAATAAATAGATTATTTTTTTCTGGTGAAAATTCTCATTTTATTTAGGCCTATATGATTACAGTGTTATAACATAATTTCAGACTATAGTGATATAACTATGCTAATCCTCAGGAAGTCAATTGAATTTTATATACTAGCTATAACAATCAGTAATATTTTATAGCTGTATGATGGTTGTTATGAATATCAATTGCCAGAATCAACTGTTCCTGTACTGCTACCATTTATTCTCTGTTCCTTTGATTTTTACAATGAAGGTTCTATACGGAAATTATTATTATCTGTGCAAAGCAATTTTTTAAATGTCTTTTTTTAATATTTTGGATTATTCTACTTCTGTCTTCTTATTTTTAATGAATGAATATTGTAGAAGTAGATTATTTTGGAGTTGTAGGTCAGATTTTACCCTTCCATTACTCATACAATTTCAGCCAGTCTTTATCTATACACATACATTATATTATTTTCTAACTATTCTTAAGGGAGAAAAAAACTAAAAAAAAAACTTTAGTGAATAGAAGAGTTGACACATAAAAGAAATAAATCAGAAAAGCTTGAATAGTTAGCTAAATTTCAGAATAAAATAATTATGCTTAAAATCAACAGTTATGTATGATTTACCTGAATAAGACAGGTCTACAATATTTAGTGAGAACTCTTTACAGTATTACTATAAATAAAAAGAATACATCCCAACTATGACTATACTCTTTTAGTCAAAAACTTTTGTCAAAAGTATATTAAGAACTCTTTAAGCTCAACAACAAAGAAACCAACCATCCAATAAAAAATTGGGCAAAAGATGTAAACAGACACTTCACCTAAGAATGTATACAGATGGCACATAAGCATATGAAAAGATACTCAATACTCAACATCATTTGTCATTAGAGAATTGCAAATTAAAACAACAATGAAAACCCACTACCACAACTAACAATACTAAACAACACTAAACTGGCAAAGGTGTAAAGAAACAGGAATGCTCACTCATCATTGGTAAGAATGCAAAATGGTATAACAACTTGGGAAGACATTTTGGCAGTTCCTTACAAAGCTACACATAGTCTTGGCATACAATTCAACAATTGTGTTCCTAGGTATTTACCTAATCTAGTTGAAAACATATGTCCACACAAAAACCCACACAGGAATTTTATAGCAGCTTTTTCATCATTGCCAAAACCTAGAAACAAGAGGTCCTCCAATGGGCAATGAATAAACAAACTGTGGTATATCCATGCAATGAAATATTATTCAGCAATAAAAAGAACTGAGTTATTAAGGCACAGAAAGATAAGGAGGATATTAAGGTATATTGCTAAGTGAAAGAAGTGAGTCTGAACAGATCTTATGATTTCAATTATACGATATTCCGGAATTATATTCCAATTATACGATGTTCTGGAAAAGTAAAAGTATAGACACAACAAAAAAGATTTGTGGTTGCTAGAGGTTCAAGGGAGAACAGAAGGCATGAATAGGTGAAGCACAGGAGATTTTTAGGATACTGAAACTATTATATGTGGTACTCTAACAGTGACTACACAACATTATGTACTTGTCACAACCCATAGAATTCTACAATACAAAGAATGACTTTTGATATAGACAAATTTTTAAAAAATCATTTAGGAGGTTGGAAGGTCCCAGGAAAAATGCAGACTGTGACAAGAGAATCTAATTATATTAGAAATGTATGAAGGGAGTCAGGGGAAATGTACTGACCTAAATAACTTTGGAAATGAATGTAACTTGAAAGGCAAAAGGAACTGCACATAAATAATGTACTCTAGTCTATAAAGTTGTTTCCTACAGGAGTATGGGTTAACAGTTCAGAGACTGCTATACACGTTTACTGGAATTGGACAATTAACTAAATGGATGGCAGTTGGTGGGAACCAGATTTCTTACTGTTGGAGTAGAAATTCACAGTTCAGCAAGGGGAGAAAGCTAGATGATCATTGTGGTATTGGATTAGAGTGGAAACATTATTAAGGACTCATGTTTCACTTCATATAGATAAGATAGCTACATACAGAAATATATACTGATATGTGAATATACATGGGTTAACATACACACATATATTTCTTTGGTATGTCAGATGACAGAGCCTTAAAGAAATGACATTCCTATAGCAATGGGAACACCTAGCACCTGTGTGGGTTTCTAATACCATTCTCCAATGAAAGGAACAGGGATTCTTGAAGAAATAGCTGATTCTAGATCTGGGTCAGGGAATAGACAAGATAAGCCTAGCCTAGCCTTCTTGTAGTGCCAGAAAGTAAGGAAATTCTCAAACAAAATAAAAAAACCCATATCAATGAGGTTAGGTCAAAGAGGCATGGTATCCAACTAAAAGTGTTCCTAATAGTCAAAGCTGGACCAATTTGAGCAACAAAATAAAACAGTATTGGATTTTAACCCAAAGTTTAAACAAACATCTGTGAGTCCATACTGATATAAATAAATGATTGGATAAATTAACAAATTGGTGAGAAGAGACAAATCCACCATGTAGAAGTCCATATAAGTTATGTAGATACTCCCCCCTAAAGGAGGAGGAGCTTAACTTCCCACTCTGTGTGGGCTCACACAGTGACTTTCCTTCCAAAGAGCACGGCGGGGAAAGTAGGGGAAAGAGCATAGCTTTACAATGGAGAAACCTGACAAACACTACTTCAGCCAGGGAATCAAGGTCAACATCTATGGTCATAAATCATGTTGACTGTATGTACCCTTCATACAGTATGGTTGTAGTATCCTTCATATAGAAGTAAAGTGGTACTCTACCTCTGTCATCTTCCTCGCCCAAACCCATAACCCCCATCTAACCATGAAAAAAAATCAGACCAATTCCAACAGCACATGCCAGCCTATAGGGGAACAGTTAAGTGAAGGATGGTGCCTTCGTATCAATGGGATATTATGCTGGTATTAAAGCTGTATTTATGAAGCGATAATTGTAACTGTGTCAGGTGTTTTACAGGTAAACCTCTAATTCCCACAATCACTAAAATGTCGTTATCACTATCTCAATTTTATAGACAAAGAACTCCAGACATGAGAAAAACAAAATAGCTAATATTTATTGCGTGCCAACCATATGCCAGAAACTGTATCTTATCCATAAACAACAACCATATGATGTAAATATTATGTGAGGTAATGGATGTGTTAATTGGCTTGATTATGGTAACCATTTCACAATGTATATGCATATTAAAAGATCATGTTGTACACCTTAAATATATACAATTTTTATTTGTCAATTATACTTCAATAAAGCTGGGAAAAAAACCACTTTAATTCTGAGTAGGTTGTGAAATCTCTACTACATGTTTTACTAATGTGCTGTTTTACTGAGTTCAATAATTAAATGCTTTATGAGTTCTGAAAAACTTAAACAAAAACTTTGAAATAACTTAAGTGAAGAAACTATGGAACAATGATCACACAGCTAATAATTTGTACACATGCTTAGAACTAGTGCTTTTCTCCTTTTTTTCTATTTTTCCTTAATTTCTAAATTGTCTTTAGTTAGAATTCACTGTTATAAGGAAAAATTATGTTTTAAAAAATTCCTATAGAGAAAATAGCCAGTGCTAGTCATACCCTACCTGTCATCCCTTTCTCAATCACTATGAGTACTCAGGTGCCTATAGTGGAGACAGTCAGAGCTTAAGTGTTTAGAGATTATCAACCATTCTGGAATCACAAGATATCACTATTAAAATCTGATGAAAGCTGAAGAAACTCTCCCCAGAAAAAATGCACCTCTGTTTACTCATGTACAATTTCAGGGTGTTTCCAGACCTCTTTCTTTATCCACAGAAACCTAGGTGAGAAGAATTGACCCCAGCAGCCACCTGCCAGACAGGACCACCTCCCTGCTAGGGTCAAAAATGGGGTGATCATTTCAAGAGGGAAAATGGATGGCCCTTCTTCTTGTCCTGCATTTTAATTTGACTGCTAGAGATTCATTTGGATGCTCTAGTAGTCCTTTTCAAGAAGGACTTTAACATATTGGGAGAGTAAAAAGGATGGCGAGTCATTAACATTGTAGTGTAAGTAAATTCAATTACCTTACTTTCTTTCTAACACCTGGGCAAGATTAGATGCATTAGAGAAATGGGAATTTTAGTTATTCTGGAGCTTGGTGTACTTTGGGAAATGAGATAGACCTGGAACAGGATTTAGATCACTGATCTCTAGGTGAGTTAGGGTACTAGAGGTTGAGGAAGAGTGCAGAAGGAAGGAGGAGTTTCAAATATAAACTTCAACATTGCCTAGCAAAAGAGAAAATAAACTTTTGAAATATTTAATATGTGCCAGGAATTGTGAAAGTCAACTCATATATCATTATAATACTGAATTCTCCCAACAATCCTTGTGTTATTTTCCCCAACTTCACAGATTTAAAAACAAAAACAAACCCCAGAAACTCCACATTAGAGGATAACTTGCCCAAGTCAGCTGAACAGTAACATGGCCAAGACTGATTGAACCCAGCTTCGTTTCCTCCAAATAAAGCCCTCTTTGCTACAGTGGTTTCTTTGGACTAGAATCTAGCCATTCCTTATAAGATTTGTTTCTGTAAGGAAATATAGGTCAAAGTCTTAACTTACTAATAAGATTCTGAAACACAATCTGTTTTTTCAATGAAGGTTGCCAATGTTCACTCTGATCATTGTACTGTTATTTGTGCTGGCGTGGGGCGGGGGGGTTCATAACACACAGAATTGGCCTGATAGGCTTCTTACACCAATGCTTGCTTTTTAGGTGATCTTCCTGCAACTATGTTGGCATTTTCCAAACAAACATATGCCTGGGTGTTATTTAATTAACCGTCGAGCTATGAACGTTGTGAATTTCAAGTTTACATATGTTTTCAAACACGGTATTTTAAATAAAGTTATTTGCAACCAGAAAAGGAAGCTCATTTATTCATCATTCATTTGGCTAAGAGCTGTTGAGCTTCTCCTTTGTGCCAAACACTGCAGTGGGACGGGGGCTGCTGCCCTGAACCAGAGAGTCCCTTTCCTCAGAGAGACCATGTCTCCTGAAAACTCTTCAATAGAGTTTGAGATGCTTTTATCATGGTGCCCCTGTGGAGTCAAACTTAAAAGAATCAATGTATTGAGAAGAAAAGGCACGGAAATAGCCTTTCCACCACATAAAATATAAATCATCTCTAGATTTTCCTGTTCATCTGGTGCACTTAAAAATGTTTCTTGGATGAATGCCTGTCATTCAATCAGAAACTCGTCTTTCCCTGTGTGGAGTGTATTACAAGTTGCAGTGGGGGAAACAGACGCGCTTAAGCAGCCTGCAGGCTAACGGAGGGGACCAGACAGGTAAAATTATCTTACCAAGAAAACTCAAGGTCGCGTGTCAGCAAACATTCTGTAAAGGACTGGACATTGAATTTTAATTTTAGGTTTGGCTGCCCATATAGTCTCTGTTACAACTGCTCAATTCAGCCATTGTAGCATGAAAGCAGCCCTGGACAATCTGTGAATGGGTGCGGCTATGTTGCGATAAAGCCTCATTTACAAGAACAGGCAGCAGGCTGGGTTGGACTGACAGGCCCAAATAGTTTGCCAACCTCTGCTTCAGATGAGACAATTTTGCAGTATCTACCCTTCTATGGATGGAATGTAGGAAGTCCTTCCTTCCTCACTGTAGGATGTGTGTCCTTTCCAAAATGACAAGGCCATCTACCCAGATAGACAGGCCACGCTTGGGGCAATGACTTTTTAAGTTAATGCATTCCTATGCCAGAACGTCCATAAAACCACATATAAGCTCACATTGTAAAATTACAATATTAAATTGAAATTAAAACTAGAAATTGTGACCAAGGAGGACCCTATAGGGCCTTCCCAGAACAGACATTCCCCCAATCTCCTCTGCCTGCCTCTTGTCTGTAGAAGAACTTTAGTCTCCTAGGCCTTTTCCAAGTTCCAAAGAGTACATTTAATTAGAGAAATAAGAAAATGCAGAAAGAAAGGAAGAGTCAAGCAAGACAAAAGTTTAGCCATTAAACAAAGTCAAGGACGTTTAGTTCCTCCTCAAGAGTTATAGATAATATTCTGAGCCATGTCCTTTGAGCTGTTTTGCAAATACTGAAATCCCCACCAGGTGGAAGAAGTTAACTGTATGCTGCCCACAAGCACGTTGACCCCAGACCAGTCGGAACCAGAAGATTGATGATGTTGACGCTCAATTACCTCACCACCAACCAATCAGAAGAATGTCCACGAGCCGATCACACACCCCACAACCCATCTCCCTCACCCTGTCTTCAAAAACCTTTCCATGAAAGCCTTTGGGGAGTTCAGGCTTTTTAAGCACCATCTGCCCTAGACTCCTTGCGTGGCACCCTGCAATAAACTGCACTTTCCTTCACCACAACCCTGTGTCAGTAGATTGGCTTTACCACAAGCAGGTGAGGGGACCCAAGTTTGGTTCAGTAACATGAATGACTGATGAAGAAATGGGGGAAGACCATTGCAAATGGGAAACAGAATAGGCCAAGACTCAGGAAGAGTATGAAGGTCTGAGGAACAGCCTGCTGGAAGAAAGGGCATGCATAGGCATGAATGAACACAACAGGAGGTTTCCATGGGAAGATGAGCATGAGTCTTTGGAGTTGAAATTTTAATTGGATTTGAAAAACAAGTGGGAGGTCTAAGGGTGAGACAAACCCAATATAGTAAGAGTTGAGGTGGGAAGATGTTGCAGTCTGGAAGCCAAAAGATATCTAGACCAACAGTCCAGGGTCTGGTATGGAGTGCTTAAGGTCTACTCTCTAGTCTTGGCTGTGGCTTATTACACTACCGAGGGAAATCAAAGGGTTTGGTGAATTGCTGATGTGAGGCTGAAGGAAGGAGAAAATTGGAGGCTGATAAACCATGACCTGGCCACTGTGCAGATGGAACTGGGTGACAAAATCTTGACTTGAGCATTTTGCATACAGAACAGAGACATGTGTCTTACCTGATGTAATAATCCTAAATCAGGCACCATTACATATGCAGCAGACTACCTCCAGCCAGCCCAGAACAAATTTATCCAACAAGCCCAGATATTGCCCACTAATCAGCTACACTCAGAAGATTTGCCTTCCTACTATTGTGACAGACACAGTTCTGGTTTTGGTCTGTATCATCATCATTATTTTTTTGAATGAAGGTACTGGGGATTGAACCCAGGACCTCATGCATGCTAAGCATGGGCTCTACCACCAAGCTACACCCACACCCCTATTTTTTGTCTTTAAAATACCTACTCCATTTCCCCTTCTCTGAACCTCATCCTCTGGAGTCTAAACTGTCCTGGATGTGTCCCATTGTTCACTTGATGCTCAGTATTTGTTGTTTTGATATTTTTCTTTTCTCTTTAAAGAGGTGAAGCCCAATTTCTACTTGACATTTCTGCAATTTTTATACTTCTAAATCTTTGGGGATTTTTCTTGCATTTCCATATCCTGCAGCTTCTTAACATCTACCCTATTACAATGACCCACTTTTTCCACCGTCTGGCTCAATTAGGACCAACAAATATTTAATGAGCATTTACAATGCCCAGACACTGTCTTAAGCTTTGGAGATACAATAATGAATAAGACACTGCTTTTCTCCTCAGTGAGTTCACAGTCAGATGGGACACATTTACAGTTGATATAGAAAGAGACTTATTTATAATTTATTAGACATTGATGCATGCACCATTGTAATAGTAGAAGTTTCTCTTAAAGCATTGATGATAATATCTTACATTTGCATAAACACAATTACAAACTCAAAAGCCTTCATAGTCAGGCAGTTTATATAAATTAATGAAGCCTACCAGGTGTTAACCTATTGGGGACTGTCATTTATCTGAAGGCACTCAAATTATAGAACATGAAAAACATTCTTCTGTCAAAACCAAACATGTCTTTGGGTTATGTGGTTGAGATCATTGGTTTTTGCTTTAGTTTTAATGAAGAGAACTCATATGTTTTCATTTGACTAGGACATGGCAGCCAGGACAGGTCTTAACTATGCTTATTTTGTAGACAAGAAAACTGAGACTACAGTCTACTTCCATTTGCCTGGGTGAACTTGTAGTTACTATTTGGTAAGATCACCTAAGATATTTATCAGTATAGCAACTGGTCTCTGAAGAAGGCTCCCCGTGGAGTCTAGCCTTTTAGAAAATCATGTGTGTAATAGTGTATAAATGCTGCATATGACCTCTTTAGTCAGGATTCTGAGTCCTGACTTCCTTAATTGCTGTGCTTAAATATAAGCCAGAGAATATAGCCTCTTAAGGCCATCCATCCTTAAACAACTGCCAGGCATGCAGTGACTGGGGTTCAATGACCAGCACTTGCCCCTGAGCACCTTGGTTGATATAATCATTCTCATTTGCTACCTACTGAAGATAAGCCAGAAGAACATTGATTGTGGCATTTGGTCTGTTCCTGGACTCAGGTATGAAACACCACTGTGAAAGGACACCTGATCACGGGTTTGGGAGATAAAAGGGCAGACAGGCTGGGATGTACTGAGTCACGTTCTGAATGTGGCTTTTGAAGCTCATGGCAATAGCTGGGCTCCAAAGGAAAGGAAGCAAATAATATGTGAAAAACCAAAAGGCTCTGCTGCTCTGGGGTTACTCTCCAAAGGCAAAATTGCTAGTCCAGCACATTCTTATAAGTTCTTTGGGGAAAAGATGTAATTCATCTCTGTAAACTCCCAGGTGGCAGCTTGGCGTTTCTGCTGCAGCAGCTATTCAATAAACATTAGCTGAATTGGATTTCCTTTTCTGTGTGATCTGGTGAAGGAGGTGTAGCCCCTAGCTAGAATAGTAGGGTATTTCAAATCTCCACATCCTAATAACAGTAAAGCCAGGGAAAATGTGGATGATTGAAATTGGCTGAAAGAAGATGCCATGCCAGATGGACTTCTACCCAGAAAAGGACCCCATGACCAAAGGAGCTGAAGCCAAGAGCTTGAGATCCCTAAGGAGGACTGATCACAGGTCTGAAGAAATGACGAACAGTGGTGTGAGGAGAACCCTTATCCAGGAACAATGATGAGATTAGTTATCAAGCAAGTGTCAGGGGAGTAGACTCTGAGTTAAGCATGCAGATGTTTACTAAAAAGAGTTCTTGAGATCAATTCCTGTGAAAGGTAGAGGAGGGAAAGCAGGATTGGAAGGAGGGAGAAATGGAGCTGCGATGCAAGCCAAAGGCACCCTTGACTGACCACGAGGAGAATCCTGGAGCTAGAATGGACCTTCAAAGTTAGCCCGAGTTGGGCCAGGATGGCCAGGCTTTTATACTATCATGTTGATCAATTACCAGATATGGGCTACCCTGGGAAGGGGCATGATCTTGGGCAAAGAAAGCCACTCTGTGCAGCTGAGGCAGATCCCGAAAGGGCTGACAGCTAGAGGTTGTCTGCAAACAGCACTGCCAGCCACTGGGGCAACAAATTCTCCATTGAAGAGGGATCTGGGCAGTGTATCACAGCATCTCCCACAGTGAACACTTTGTGCCACTTGGATCCACTTCCTCATATATACTCTGAAAGCAGCTCTTTCAGGATTCCAGTAGATTGTTTTTCCTGGAGGCACCTAGCAGAGAAAGTTAGTGGGATGAATTATGCCCGTGCCACTCCAGCTGATCTCAAGGCTGCAACTGACCATCATCTCCCTCCCACACTGTCCACTCTAGATTCTGCTCGCCTTCAGCTAGCACCTCTGCTGGTCACCATGATTTTCTCGGGACAGGTTACCACACTATTCCATCCACTGTGAAATCTGGGCATGGAGGTACCAAATGATGCCCCAGTGGATCACCTGAGTATCAAACACATTCTCTCTGCTCCCATTATGCAGCTGTGCCTCTTCTCGATGATGAGGGCCAATTACCACTGCTAGGATGGCAACTCTCCTTCTTACTTGCTGGATGCTTGTGGACTAGGAAGTGCCACAGCAGTGATAATGTATAGTTCAATGTGATTTTTGCTTGCCCCTTGGTGGAAGTATTCCCCCTTTTGGAATCAGGACTTCCAAACCTGCAGAGGTCAGAGTTGCAGGAATAGGAAGCCAACAGGGATCGATGCTTCATGTTGAAAGCAATGGGAGTCACTTGGGAGTGATGGCCAGCAGGGCCACTTCTGCTATCAGCCCTCAGTTCCCAGACCCATCTATTTTTCCCACTGGTGACACAGCACTCTATTGAGTTCTTTGTTTCAGTATATATATTGTGTCCTTCCACTACTGTAAAGTGTTGTCTCCAAGCTTACATGTCAGCTTACATAACAGGATATTCCAATGCTCCTTCAGGCCATTAGCTCCTGGGTGAAGCAGTATGACAGGAACAATGGATCCCATAGTCAAAGGCCTGTTTCCACTCCTCCTCTCTATAAAGTGAGTCCCTTATCTGAAATGATGTTGTGTGGGAACCTATGTCTGCGGATCAAATATTCTGTAAGCCCTTAAATAGTGGTGCTGGCTGAGGCCTTGCAGAGAGAAAAGGCAAACACATACCAGAATATGTGTCTATTTCTGTCTGCATGAATTTCTGGCTCTTCCAGAATGGAAAAGGTCCAATGTAGTCAACTTGCCACCAAGTGGCAGGTGGATTCTTTGAGAGACAGTAACATAATAGGAGCTTAGTATTGGTTTCTGTGGATAGCAGGTTGCATATTCAGCAGCAGCAGTAACTAGGTTAGTCTTGGGAACTGGGAGTCCATGCTGCTGGGCCCATTCATATCTTCCATCCCTGGCACCATGGCCACTTCACAGCCCACCTGTCCAAAACATTTTCTTGCTTAATTTCTAAGATACAAAGGTCTCCTGTTTTTCCCTCCATCTCCCTGTTCACTCCTTCTCAGTATCTCCCCGTGACTCATTCTCCTCTGTTTAACTCTTAAATACTGTTGACACCCAGAGTTCTGTCCTCTATTATCTTTTCTTCTCTAGTCATATATTATCCCTGGGTGAACTCATCCATTGCTAAGACTTCATTAATCGATTCTACGTTAATGGATCTCAGCTCCCGAGTGAACATGATCCTTAACTCCAGACTCATATTTACATTTTAGAAAGAGAACTCTTGAGGCATTATGGAAGATGGGTTCACTCAACCATGCATTCATTTATTCAGTGGATAGTCATCAAGTTCCTATTATCCAATTAGAAAAGGGAGAGATTAGAAGAAGAGAGACCAGCATTCAGGCAGGTGGTGGCTAAAGCCATGAAAATGGATGAGATCGTGCAGAGTTTGCACACAAGAGAAAGACAAGGTAAGCAAGAATCCAACCCCAAGATTCATCAGTATTTAACAGACAGGCAGAACATGCCCTAATGAATCTGGGTAAGTTGAAGAAGGCTCAAAATCAGCGGGTCCAAAAAAGCCCTTCACATCTCTTTTCCTCTTCTTCTTGTATCCTATTGCAGGAATCCCATTCTCTCAAGCTGGAAACCTGAAAGTCATCAATGTCTCACCCTCATCCTCATCCTCTGCATCCAATTGGTGGCTAAGTCCCATGAATTCTTTCTGTGACACATCTTTATTCCTAAGACCCATATCTTTGTTTAGTCTTGTGTCTCACCTAGAGGTAACATTAGCCTCCTGACTGTCTCGGGCCAACTCATGAGACCAGAGAAAATCTGGTCTGAGCAGCTTGTGAGGAACATATATTGATGTGGGAAGTCTTGAAGCTGTGCCAAGCAGGGGTTGGTAACCAATTATTACTCTGTGAGACTTCTTGTAAAATGAGAGATCTTATTCAGAATTCAGGCAAAAGCTTGTAAGTCAGGAAGAAAGTCATTCAGTGTGATAGGTGAGAGACTCTAGACTGGAAACCAGAAGTACACATGTGCCACTTGGATCCTGAAATGTTCCTCTCAAGTGTGTTTTCAACACCTATGGGCATGGGAGGTAGATTTTAAAGAAACTGAGCTGAGCAAGATGCTAATGGGTCTCTTGGCCTCTAGTCTGTCCCTCTTCAAGCCTAGTAATGAGAAGGGATCAAGTAACATTCTCCACACTTGAGCATTGAGTACTGGTTATGAGATCATTAGCTCAAGCACAGAATGAAAACTGGACTCTGTTACACTGAACATTAAATGAGAAGGGAAAAAATTGCACATGTGGGCAAATACTTTCACTCCAGTATAGTCAGTTGACATCTTAATACTCTGCTTTTCCTTTTTAGACATGACTTTTAAAATTATTCTTACATCCAGACTAAGATGCAATGTTAGTATTTAAAGATCACATCTATTTGTGCTTGATGAATAAAGCTTTCCTAAACAAAATAAATAAAGCTTTCCATTTTAGCCCAATTTTCACATAGTTCTCACATTTCTCTTAGATTTTATATCCTAAATATAAAATGCAAAGGAAAGGAGAGAGGAGAGAAGGAAGAGGAGAAAGAGGGAGACTGTGTTACCTGGAGTTAGAGGAAATACACTTCCTTGTTTTTCTCTTATATTCTGAAAATCATTTTAAGCATGTGATTACATAAAAATATAAAGTTTTTTTTTCTTAAGCTCCTTTCATTGATGTGGGATGAATAAGAGAGATGCTTCTAAATTGAAAAACAAACAAAGACGAGAGGGAAATAGCTCAGTGGTAGAGTGCCTGCTTAGGATGCATGAGGTTCTAGGTTCAATCTCCAGTACCTCCATTAAAAAAAAAAACAAAAAAAAACTCAATCCAAAGGCGCATCCTTGCCTTAAAACACACGCACACACACATAACACACATAACAAGATTGTCTGTGCAATCAGTTATTCTGACCACGTGTCTTTGCTAGAATTCAGGATGCCTGTCTGGGCACCCATAAATCTGGACGAGATTCCAGGAGGCAGCTGAACTCAGTTGTTTCTCTGTTTATGAAATAAATGATAAGGTTATGTTCCTCCAACTAACACCTTAATTCATACGTATTTGCTTCCTACGTGCTTTCGTGGATAAAGTTTTCTCGCTTTTCCAAATTGTGTGGTAGTTAAGATCTCGGCTTGATGCAAAAACACTGACGGCTGACAGACTGAGCTGCCTCGCTTCAACCATTTCATTAGATTTACACATGAGTAAAATTGGATTCCAACTGTATTATGAGTCTAAAGAAAGAATCTTTCTCTTCCTGCCCCAAACTACTTTTTATTCCATTAACTTAAGACAGCAAATAGGGTTTTAAAATGACTCTAGTAAATGCATTTAGTAAGCTTTTCCTCTGTGCCCTCTCTTCAATTTTACTGCAGATTCCAGGACCCATTTCTCCTTTCTTCTTCTGCCTGGATTTGCTTTAAAGCAGGGTCTGTGCCTTAGGATGACAGAACGTCCTCTCCTGTCACGGACATTCCTACTCCTTAGCTTCAGCATCAGTGGCTGACTGTTCTGACTTTATTAACCTTTTCCATCTGATGGCTGCCCCTGTGGCTCTATCTGAGGTGCCTCTAAATGAGATATATTTTGTGTTTCTCTAATTACAGAACTATCTTGACAATGACAGTCACTGCCTGTAATTACTCACCCCAGTTTCCTCCAAATCTGAAAAAAAAACCAAACTGTCAAGGCTGACAGGCCACTCTAACATTTCAAAAATAGTTATTTTCTTGGGTGTAAAACTGTCTGCTATTTTGCCTCTGCTGTTCTGTCTACTTAGTTATTGCCACGCATCCTCCTTCTCCCTCCCTGAGGGTCTTCATCAATCATATGGGAACAGATGCTACACATATTTCTGCCCTCTGTGGCCACTGCCCTGGAGCCCCTAGAACACTGAATTGAATAGGTGCATTTGAAGGGCTTGTGTACAACAACTCTGCAGCCCTCCTAGAACTCATTGCATTTTCCATCAAAGGGTGAGAGTGAGGGGGACACAATGAAAACTTACCAAGACATTAGTCTCCTAGACAAAGGACTTCAAGTCTGCTGGCCTTGTTAGTGTTCCTGTGAAAAACAATGAAGAGACAATTGAATTCTCCTGAAGCATATTAAAAAGGAAGACAGACATAAATCTGGAGGGGTAATGAGACTTATCTCTGCATGTTTTTTGTTAATGAGAGAAATGTGCCTTTTCTACACAGACTGAAATCTTTAGGCAAGAAACAATTACTTAAGAAAGATCACTAAGGCCATTGTATTATCACTTGTCTATAAAGTCTCTAATTTACATTTCTGCTCTGACACAGGAAAGAACCAACATGTGACACTTCTGGATACCAGAACTGTAATGACACAAAGCAGATTTGGTCATCTGACTTTCTTATGCTGATTTAGTTATTTTCTTAAGCTTCCACATTCTTCCCCTTGAGCCTCTACTTCTCAGAAAGAAAAGAGTCTGTTCTGATGGCAGACTATACTGTGGGAAGTCTGCGGGAAGAAAATGTGATTGATGCATTGGTGAGTGTCACTTCTCTATAAGGCTAACTAGGAATAGTGATAGCATATCTTTATTAGTCATTATTACCATTTACATGGCATCATCCATCTCATGCCAGTCAACAAAAATAACGTGAATTCAGATTCTACATTTGTCACTTTGTCAACTGCTGAAAATTCAGACTGTGTGATGTTGGAAGAATCACAGAGAACTGAGTATTAGGGTGGAAAACACCTTAGAGATGACCTCGTCCAGTCCCTACCCACGTTGGCTGTGCACGAGAATCACCTAAGGTCATTTTAAAATTAGAAATGCGTTTGTGGGACACATTCTTGTAGATGTTGATTCAGAAAATCCAGTAGGGAGCTCAGGCATCTGTATTTTTTTTTAAAGCTCCACAGGGAACTCTGGTGACCAATAGGAACTGGATTGTGAGTTCCTGTCAGATTCACTTCTCTTATTTCAGAGGAAGAGAAAATTGAGACCTATATAGCTTTTGAAATTTTCCAAGAGTCATACCTCTAGCATGTGACACTGTTAGACCTAAATCTAGATTTCTGCACTCTTTATTCTATGCTCTTTTACATTGGCCACAATTCATTCTGTTGCAAAGAGCAGAAATTCAATTTTAGCTGGCTGTAGGTTTGTCATATATAGCTTTTATTATTTGAGATATGTTCCCTCTATACCCACTTTGGCGAGAGTTTTTATCATCAATGGATGTTGAATTTTATCAAATGCTTTTTCTGCATCTATTGAGATGATCATGTGGATTTTATCCTTTCTCTTGTTGATGTGATATATTACATTGATTGATTTGCATATGTTGAACCACCCTTGTGTCCCTGGGATGAACCCCACTTGATCATGATGTATAATCTTTTTTATGTGCTGTTGGATTCTATTTGCTAATAGTTTGGTAAGGATTTTTACATCTATGTTCATCAGTGATACTAGTCTGTAATTCTTTTTTCAGTAGTGTCTTTGCCTGGTTTTGGTATCAGGGTGATGGTGGCTTCACAGAATGATTTTGGGAGTATTCCCTCCTTTTCAATCTTCTGAAAGAGTTTGAGAAGGACCAGTATGAGTTCTTCTTTGTATGTTTGGTAGAATTCCCCAGTGAAGCCATCTGGTCCTGGGCTTTTATTTGTAGGGAGGTTTTTTATTGCTAATTTGATTTCATTTCTAGTGATTGGTTTGTTGAAGTGGTCAGTTTCTTCTTGATTCAGTCTTGGTGGACTGTATGTTTCCAGAAACTTGCCCATCTCCTCTAGGCCAAAGAGGAAGTGCTTTGGCTTATGTAATAAGAAAGTCCAGAGGCAACACTGGGTCCAGGGGCAGTGTCTCTCTCGCCAAGTCTCTCCAATATGTCCACTGGTGGCCTTAAAAATCATATTCTACCAATTTGGCAACAACAATGGAAAGAAAGAGTTTTTTCTGATAGCTATTAGAAAAAAAAAAATCCCAGGGGGCACTCTGATTAGACTGGCTTGTGCCAATTACTATGACTAGGAACTGGGGTTCTCTAATGACAAGGTAGGGTGAGTGGGGTAAACTCTGTCCAAGAAGAATAGAACAGAAGTAATTCTGTTGTCAGAAATACAGCTGGAGAATGTTTTAGATAGACAAAAACAACAAATGTCTAGATTATCTTTCCAACCTACCCTGCAATCTAATTCATCACTTTTAAACTTTAAAATCATAACATACAGTGGCGAAAAATCACTTGATCCCAACTTTTGTGAAACACAGGTTTCATAAAATAATGCTGTTTCAGAATGCACTCTGATATTTTCCATTCTATCCCACTGCCCTTCAATAAAAAATAGTCCCATTCCTGACTTACCACAATGTTTTCATGACCACAGTTGATTGTGAGTAGTCTGAAAACTAGTTTGATTGATATTAAATTCAACAAATATTCATTGAACGATGAATAACGTCCAGCAATAGAGATAGGAATTATGCAGAATTTAAATGACATAGATGGCAATCTCTGGTCTCTAAATGTGTAAATAATCAAGGAGAGGCTGATTAAGAGGGAAGCATAGAAGGAGGAGGCTAATCAGAGGGAAAAACAATACAGCATCTCTCAGAAAGAGGGCTGAGGGACGGGGTATATTGCATCTAGCCAGAGATGATGCTGGCTGAGAACCAGGCAAGCAAGCAAGATGGATGGCATGCCAAAGCCAGGAAGGAACATGCAAACTAAGGGTGAACAGAAGGTAATCCCAGGAGGCAGCCAAGAATAAGTGAGAAAAAAGACAGAAGCTGAGAGGAAAGACAATTAGCAAGATGCTGGAGGATAATGTCAGATGAGAACCAGCAGCATGTAAAAGTAGGTCAAAGACCTTTTCTACAGCTTTTGCTAAAAATCTGCAGGTGGACCCCCAGTGAGAGAGAGTGGTAGGAGAAACACCCACCACATCCACACCCTGGGCTGGGAAATGCTGAAATCTTACCAGGATCTGAGGAGTAAATCAGCCTGTGAGTATTATACCCCGGTCCCAGACTCTTCATGAGAATACATATTATGGAGCAAATACTACTCAAATACATACTTTAACAAGGATTTCTACAGGGCAGATAGATAACCAAGTCTCAAATGGTGATGAGTGATTCTAAACCAGTCAAATCCTGTGGTGAACTCCCTAAAGCTCACAGTAATAGTATTACATAAGATACACATTGACTGTCTCCAAGATGAGTATGTTTCATATATATACTGATAACTTTAAATTATACTTGTTTATTTACTTACTTACACTTCTGTTGTTTATCAAAACATTTGAACCAGACCATATTTATGTTTTATTATCCAAAAAAGTCTTCACATTATGGATGCTTCCTCAAACTGTGGGAGTAACTCCCAGATGTTTTTTCACACCATGAAGTAGCTGTAAGGGGGCCCATGAGTGTTGGTTCCTTTCTTCTTGATTTTCTTGGATTCTTGCCTGCATCTCTACCTCTTAGAGAACTTCTTCTTTGTGTATTAGCTCTGGGCTTCTCATGGAAAGAAATAAACCATTTCCTATTGAAGTGCCTTCCTATTTCATTTTCCTACTGCTTGTTCTTTCCTAACTACATCTTCTTTGTCATCTAAAAATGAGATCTAATAAGCATGTACTCTTACCTGGTTAAAAAAAAAACCCTTGGTAAACTGCAAGACCTGGATTTATGTTCCCCAAAAGATCCTTTCTGCTAATAAGCTTCAAGCTGGGTTAACAGTGACTGCCCACTCCTGGCTCCTCCACCCCTCATTTTCATCTCAAAGACAGCCTCAGCTTCCAGTTTAGTTCCCAATGTGTGAATAAAGTCCAGCCAACAGGGAGGGAGTTATTGCTGACCTGGATTTATTGCTTCCTTGGCCATCAGACTTACACACCACACGGAGAGCCAGGGAGCCTTGGCCATATGCTACCTCTCCCCATGATTCATTGCTCCTTGTCTTCCCTCAGGAAAGACCAGGTCTTCAGTTTAATAAACCTTCAGTGTGATTACCCTGCATATCAGTTCCATGTTATATGTCCCTGTGGTTGGAAATAAGTGACTTGAGGAGTCTATCCTCTTATAGTTCTGTGCATGGGCCAGTAAGATAAAAGTATGCAAGTTTCATAATTATTTTTCTAAAATCCTTGTGGTTTAGTCTTTTGGAATTCAAAACTTTTCTGATTTTATAAAGAAAATATGGTGAATGGGCCATATACTACTTAATATCCCCTGCCACTCTAAGACAACACCCTATTATCCAGCACATTAATATCTTGCCAGCAAAATATGTGACTACTCACATGAAATAAAGCAAATAAAGACTATACATCATATGATATCTCTTATATGCAGAATCTAAAAAAATGATATAAATGAACTTATTTACAAAACAGAAAAAGACTCAGACTCAAAGCCATAGAAAACAAACTTTCTCAAAGGGGAAATTGGGGGAGGAATAAATAAAGAGTTTGAGATTAGCAGATACAAATTACTGTATATAAAATAGATAAACAATAAGGTCCTACTGTATAACACAGGGAACTACATTCATTATCTTGTAATAACCTATAAGGAAAAAGAATATATTTATGTATAACTGAATACATAACTAACACAACATTGTAAATCAACTATGTATACCTCAATTTAAAAAAAAAAAGACTATAAAGAGTTTTAACTCAGATCAGGCCAGATATTGCTTCCAAATGATTACCAAAAAACTTCCAGTTCTCAGGGCTTTCTAGACTTCAGACATGTATTATAGAGAATAGCTAATACATAATGAATTGGGTGCCAATTGCAGTGCCTGGTTATCTGTCTAGGATTCGCCAATCAACTGCTGAGGTTGTTGCATTGATAGCACAGTGAATCAGGGGTTTTAATTAGAGGTCTCTACTTATTACTGCTCTGTTATTAAGTCTGGAAAGTACAAGGACCGATTCCTATGTAGTCTGTTGCTTAGTCAAGGTGCTAAGCCTGGCTGAGATTATACAAGGCTTCTTTGACTCTAATGTGAAAAGATAATTTGTTGAAATATTAATTTGTGGGGTTTTTTCTCAGCATTCTCCCCAATGCGCCAGGTCCTCTATTGCCTTTGCCTTTGGATAGGCAAACTCCTTCTCTGACCATTTGTTTCCCAAAAGGCTGAAATCCTTGAGGAGACTACATTGGGTAATTGAGAAGTGATTTTGAGGAGGGAGAGAAGGTGGATTTTTTTAAAGGTGTAAAAGAATTTGGAGGTCAGCAGGTTCCACAGAGATTGGGGAAGCTGGCAGCACTTGGGTGGGTGGTTGACTGCATGGTCACTGTTATGGGCTGAACATTTGTGGCCCTCTCTGAAATTCATCTATTGAAGCCCTATGGTGGTATTTGGAGGTAGAGCCTTTGGGAGGTAATTAAGTTTAGTTGAGGTCATGAGGGTGAGACCCCATGATGTTATTAGTGTCCTTAGAAGAGAGACCAGAGTTCTTTCTCTTTCTCCCTCCAAGTGAGGACACAGCAAGAAGGTAGCCATCTGTAAGCCAAGAGGAGAGTCCTCACCAGCAACCAAATCTTCCAAGCTTGATCTTGGACTTTTTAGCCTCCAGAACTGTGAGAGGTAAATTTTTGTTCTTTAACCCACCTGCTCTATGTTATTTTGTTATAGCAGCCTGAGCTAAGACAGTCATCTAGCATTGGCAAAAATTCACATGCCAGGGAAGAGCCCTTCAAAGGTCTAGCAAGGATACGGAAATATTACTAGTACCAAGGTGGACTGAAGATGAGAGGTACCACCCATAGTATTTTATAAGTTCTCTGGAGTACTTAACAACATTGGGGTGGGAGCAGGGTGTTCCAGTATGATTAACATTGAATTTTCTGTCACTTGGTCATGGGAATTGGGACTAAAGTCATATTAAATTAGATTTTAAAAAAACAAAGTAAGGTGATTATTTTGTATACGTGAGTGTGTGTGTTTTTATTTGTCATTATTAATTTTCCACTATATTTTTTCTGTCTCTCTTACCTTTCTTATCCCTTAGCTGCTTTTTTAGATGTATTGCCATCTCTTTCCTGATACCTATGGTTTGATTTACATTTTTTATGCTTTGTATTTTACATTTTTCACTTCTTCTTATTTCTTCCTTGCCCATCCATTTTATCCTCCTCTTTTCTTGATGATGAAGCATCTCCTCTAAGAAAACTTTGGGATGATGCAGGAGGAAAATAGAGGTAGGACACAGAATACAGGTGAGAGCCTAAGTGCAGCTCCACAGAACTCAAAACAAACAGTTCAATTATTTTTGTTTCTACCTGAGACCCTTAACCGATCAGTGTCCTCTTATAGGTAAGGCTCTGGCTTGGGCTGGGAGGTGGGAGCAGGGACTAGGAGTGGATGTGGGAAGGCTTTGAACACTTAGTAGATCTGTGCTCTTTGCTGCTGGGCTGACAGCAAATAGCAGTGTTAAGTATGTACAAAGTGCCTTGAACAAGTACTCCACGACGGCAACAATACTCCATGACTGGCATCACTCAATAGTGTTAGGTCTTTGAGAACAAACAGGTGAAGGATGAACCTCAGTGATCATACGTCAAGAATGTTTAGGAACTAGGAAGGGCTTCTCAAGATGTCATAGCATGTCCTTATGAAGAAGCCACCAGTAGACTCTTTGGATATTATTCCACATCTTTCATGGGCCAGTTGTCTGGTTGGGAAGTGTTATGAAAGGGGAGTAACACCTGGCTGAAGGCTTCCCTGATTGGTCAGACATCCTGCTTCCCCAACCTGTAGGGTCTTCCTGCAAGTGGCCCCAAGGATTTGCCTGGTGTTGCTCCCAAGCAACTACAGGTAGGACCAATAGTTTAAAGTTTTCATACATGTACTAAATATTTTTAGAGTGGTAAGTTCATAGTTCCTTAAAAGTCTTGCTTATTTTTTAGATTTATTGCTAGGAACTTATTGTTGTTCAGGCAAATAATTTTTTACATTACACTTTATACTGTTTATTACTGATGTGTAAAAAATGTTATTGACTTTCATCCTTTGTGCTTTCAGTGTTGTGAAATATTCCTCAGCATTCCTTTAAGGTGAAGATTTTTGCCAGGGTCACCTCCTCTGGGACATCTTCAGTTTTTTCATTACAACCACTTTCCTTATTTATGTCAATACATTCACCTTCATAAAGTTCCTCCAGCTGTATGTCTAGAGTTTCTTGAATGGTGGCACTGTCAACACACCCACAGTAAGCTATTTTTCCTTTAACTCTATTCACAGTGATTCACATTTCTCTTCCAACACTATCACTTTTCATTTCTTTGCTGTACTTTCATCTTTGGTGTCCAATTTCCTCTTTTGAGTACTCGTTTTTGTAAAATGTCATGTGGGTTGGGTTCTCACTGAGAAACAAGAAGGCAGCACAACTACATGCTTCGCTGTCTGTTTGAACTTAGTAATAAAGGCACAGTGACCAATCAGACAGACAGACTTCAGAAGTAGTGATGTGACTGGTCACTGATCATGATGCTCATCTGTTCTTCATGCGTGGATTTGATATATATAATGACTCTGGGAATGGGTATATATCTGAAGAAAACAAAAACTCTAATTCACAAAGATACATGCACCCCAATGTTCATAGCAGCACTATTTACAATAGACAACATATGGAAGCAGTGTCCATCAACAGATGCATGGATTAAGAAGATGTGATATATATAATATAATATATAATGGAATATTACTCGGCCATAAAAATGAAATTTTGTCATTTGCAACAACATGGATAGACCTGGAGGATATTATGCTTAGTGAAATAAGTCAGATAGAGAAAGACAAATACTGTATGTTATCACTTATACATGCAATCTAAAAAAGAGAAATGAACAAGTGAATATAACAAAAAAGAAACAGACACACAGATATAGAGAACAAACTAGTGATTACCAGTGGGGAGAGGGAAGGAGGGAGGGGCTATAGGTATAAACTACTATGTATACAATAAACAAGCTACAAGGATATAGTACAGGAAATATAGCCAATGTTTTATAATAACTATGAACAGAGTATAATCTATAAAATTTTTTAATCATTGTGTTGTACACCTGAAAATGATATAATATTGTAAATCATTGAAAAAACAAAATTAAAAAACTGATTATGTTTGCTTGCATGTGTGTGTGCATAAGCAAACAAAAAATTCCACATGGGAAGCATAAATGACAGAATTAAGGGGAGATTTTCACTTTATATACTTTCAAAGTTTTCAGATGTACATTTTATTTTTCCCTTTTGAAAGAAGTTGAGGCATGATTTATACAAAGCAATGTATGTAAAGAACAATGTATGTCAAAGTCTAAAGTTAATATGTTAATTCCCCCCTGAAAAAGGTCTTTGAACACTTAGATGCCTATTAATTCCCTGCCACCTTGCATGTCATTTTTGTCCCATGTTTTAGTTTTGTCTTTTTTAACACCCCAAATTAGACATTATTACTATTATCATTATTTTTTTGCAGACAATCTTTCAGATTCAACTATGTTTACTACTTTCTTTCCTCACCATTGTTTCTTGCATTTTCAGACCTTCCTTCCAATATAATTTTCCTTCTTTTTGAAGTACAACTTTTATGTGTAGTTTAAGTATAGTTCCATTGGTGACAAATTCTCTAGGCATTTATTTATCAAAAAATTATTTATTTTTCTCTCATTCTTGAAAGCAGGTTTTCTGGGCAGACAACTCAAGATACATATTTCCTTTCAGTTCTTCATCCATATTCTTCCTCTCCTAGACTTCACTGTTGAGTAGGAAGTCTACTATAAATCTGTTTGTGGTTTGTTAAGACTTTTCTCCTGGGTTGTTTTTATAATCTGTTTGTTTTTGCTTTTCTACACTTTAGTAAGGTGGATAAAGTATCTACAGTACCATGTGACATGGGTAAAGGACAGATTTACTGGGGGACATTCACAAGCCAAAGCCACCAAGCAAAGTCCTAAGTGTCTCAATTTTCCTCAACCCCACAGATGTCATTGTAGGCCACACAACCAAGTTCCAGTGAAGAGACACCCTTTCATCTCCTCTCCTTTTTTACTGGGCAAGCATGAAAATAATTTCAGTGAGGCCAACACAGATTACTTCGTTTCCAGGAAATGATTCAGATATCAGCCATTTAGAGGGAGTTTTCTGGGAACTCAGCTGCCCAGCACCTTGGAGGTCTTGGTAAGAAGTTGCAGCACCTCCTTTGAAGATTGGAAGTAGCTCCTGGCCCAAACTAGTTCATTGTTCAGGCAACAGAGAGACTTCTGGAGTCTCAGATAATTCACTTGCTGTATCATAATTCAGCCACTAACCTCTGGTCTCCTATATATCTGACACAGGAAGAGAGAAAGCAGTTATTTGCACCTCACTCCCACCTCACAACCATTCCATTTTGGGGGGTCGGATATGTCTAAGTTCAACCAGGCAGGGTTTGTCATTTTCCCTGAGGAGCAAGGTAGGTTACATGTTCTTGGAGTGGTAAATTCTCATGGATCCAGTTGTTATTCTGACTTCAAGGGCGACATCTAGAGGCAGAGAAGAGTAGCTGCAGAGCTGGCTGATGCCATCTATGTTATCCGAATCATTCTTTTTCCAGCCCTCCACTGTAGTCCTCTTTCCCAGGTGACCAGGGCTCCTGCCTAGGCAGAGTGGCTGAGGGCAGAGATTGCCCCCTTTATGTCTGACTCCCTCTTGCCCATTTCGGACTACATTCTGGTTAGAGTTGGCCCTCCATTCTAAAAGCTGTCAGCCGGGAAACATGATGAACTCTCATGGTTTAGCCATAAGTCCCAAAACTAAGTCCAGTAACTGGAGTTCTCCCCTGCCACCACCTCCAATGTAAGCATTAGCAACCCCAGGGGTTGGGGTGGGAGGGCAAGGACCATGGACGACCAAGTTCCCTCCTCATCCTCCCTCATCCTCCTCTAGTCCTAACAGATGGAACCAGAGTAGCCATCTTCTCACTCTGGACTGGCCTGTTTGCACAGTGGCCCTAGAGCTGGGTGGGTGGGGAGAGGTGTGGGTGGGCCCCCCTCACCTTCTTGACTGGGAGGCTATGAATTTGGAGAGTAAGGACAAAGGCACTTATTTCTAGAGGGAATCAAATTTTCTATCCCCAAGGCCTCTCCCCCTACCAGTGTCTCCTTCAAGCCTTTTTTTCCCTGCTTGCTGACCTTCCAGGAGGGTTTTCTTCCCTGAAGACTGCTCTATCTTTTCTCTTTCCCACTTATCCAGCCCCAGAGCAGCTTTTGTGGATCTGGTCGGGGTTCTTCTACTAGTTCTCTGGCTTTTTCTTTCTCTACCCTACAGCTGCAGCTGCCTGCAAAGACCCAGAGACTTCAGCCCAGAGCCAGAAACACAACACATCCACTCCAACCCTGCTGCTCAAATGAGAGATTTTCATGAAGTCTCCAGATGGTGCAGCCTCAGGCTCAGAGAACACCCCTCTGCTTCCCCCATACTGTTGGAGAATGGGGAGGGCATGCCTGCTCCCTCCTCCTTGGTTGGTCCACCATATTATCCTGCAATAGCAGGCCCTAGGATTGGTACATCTTCATCTATGGAGACTCTGTCCAGACACACTTTTCCCTAGAGAGGATGTACTTTCCTCCTGCCCAGAATCAAGTGGCATTACTAGCTTGTGACCACCCACCTCCTTCTGTCTCCCTGGTTTAATTCAGAAGTCCTAAGTTTAGCTAATTGGAACAAATCATTGGAAGGCAATTTGGTAAATATATCAAAAGTCTTCAAGATCTATAGACATTTTGACCTTGTTACCGATCCCCAATGGGTTTGTGACCCCTCAATGGATCTTTTGCCTGGAGCCACAAATGCCAATCAAACAAAACCACACACAGTCAAGCAGAGCAGTAACTTTATTCACTGATTAAGGAGAAGGGATAGCTTGTGCTCTCAAAACACTTTCTCCCCAAAGGGAGGAGAGTAAGGGTATTTTAAGGGGTAGGAGGCAGACATGTTGTCAAGGCTCTAAGAAAAGAGGCAGCTGGGACATTTTCAGTCTTCCACACTTCTCTGTGCAAGCTTCTTTGGGCCTCACAGAGTACAAATTTCTCTCTTCCAGGCCCCAGCAGAGATTTTAGCATGGTAATGAAGCTAAGGTAACTTTCAGACACCTCTAGGTTTCATTTCTTCCAGTGCTTTCTTGTGGTCAAGTCAGAGCTGGTTCAGGGCAGTTGACCACTGCATATTTCCTAAAGCACAGCAGCAAAACATCTCTGTCCAATACCAGGTGCTTTTGAAACAAACACAGAGATAAATCAAGGCAAGGATTCTTTAGCTCTCAGGAGCTGGTGAGGGAAACCACCTAGTAATTCCAATTCTAGGATTTTAACCTAGGGAAATATTGCAACACATGTCAAGATTTATGTGCATGGGGTAGAGCTCAGGGGTAGAGCAAGTGCTTAGCATGAGGTCTTCAGTTCAATCCCTAGTACCTCCATTAAAAAAAATTATATACAAGTATATTCATAGAAATTTTTATAAAAACAAAAATTAGGAATAATTTTTAGGTTCAGTTGGTGATTGGTTTAATAAATTATGGTGCATACATAAAACTGAATTTTATGTAGCCAGTTTACTACGTCAGATTTCAAAAGTCTCTGTGTTTTCAATCTTGCCTATTTAATGTTCTCAATATTGCTGCCATTGTGATCTTTCCAAGACGCAAAGATCCATGCTCAAAATCCGTCAGTGGGTCCTGATCATCTTCAAGATCATGTGTAAACTTTATGTTGTGGCATGCATGACCTTTTATACCCAGGACACTCTTATCTCTCCAAATTTTTTTCTGTTCTCCCCCAGCATTCTTCGTCCATTTCCTTCTTTCCATCTTGTACTCAACACTCTGGCTCTGCTGAAACATCTGCCGCTTTGCTAACGTTTTCATGCTCTTTATAGCATTGGACTTCTACACATTCTTCTTATCCACCTGGCTAACTCTTTATATTTTAGTCTTTATATCAGACATCATTTTCTCTAGGAAATCTTCTGTCATGTACACCTTTGCCTGTATGTCACAGTCTCAGTATTTTTGTGTGAGTTGCCCAAGCCCCAATTTCCACAGACTAGATAACACCTGCATATATGCAGAGGATTTTGTTACATGAAAGGGAACCCTGAGCTTGAGGAACCTGAATCTTTTACCATGGGTGGTAAACATGCCTGCACTTTACTTCTGAGAGAGATATCTTTATCACATTTGTCAGAAAGCTTGCCTGTGCCTTTGTTCCAGAGAGAGACGCTAGCTCTATCTTCCAAAGCTGTTTGCTAGCTAAGCATCTTGGGTGAGATAGTCCTTAAAAAAGGGCAGTCACAGTCTTGCTCATGAGACATGTGGAAATGCAAGATATCCATAGAGGAGGGACTTGCAACAATATCTTGGAGATAGAGCCAGGATTTATGATGGATTTGTGAGGTATTAAGAAAAAATGAAAAAAAAAAATGACTTCAAAATTGTTGGCCTAAGGAACTGGAAAAATGTAATGCTGATTTGCTGAGACAGAATGACTGTGGAAGCAGCAGGGCAGGCTAATTAATCAACACAATAATTATAATCCTAATGATATTTATTGGGTATTTGCCATGTGCTGGGCACTGTGTTAAACGTATCACAGACATTTAACTGATAAATATTAGCTGATCACTTTATACATGCTAGTCATTATTCTAGGAACTGGAGATGCTGTATTGAGCAAAGCCAGCAGTATCTCTGCCTCGTCTTGTGGTGCCTGCATTGTAAAAAAGGACAGTCAAGCTGCCGAGGAAGTTCACTGTGGGTGGGGATAATCTCTTTCTAGAGCTACAGAGATGTCAACCTTGTGAGGTAGGTTTTATTTTTGTCCCCCCTCCCCTTATCTTACAGATGAGAGAAAAATGACTTAGACTAGCAATATGCCTACAGTCACAGTTAACAAGTGTTGAAGCCAAGATTCTAACTCGTCTGTTTAACCCTAGAGCCTATGCTTCATTTGTCTTTTGGGTAAGAATGTAATCATGAAAATTCACTAGTAAGTGAATTTAATGTCTTTTGAGAAGTGTTAAATTAGCCTGTCCAATAAATTTTCCTCAGAAATGCAATACTGAAAGGTCAAAAAAAAAGTAATGTAAAAATGATGGATCTGGTTGTTGCAGTGGAAAAGTTAACTGAATTGCTTTTTCAACTTAATATTGATTTAATTTCACTCAGATAGTGGATTTTCTTATATTTCATGATATAAATTACTTTTGAATATAGTTTCATTATATATCCTGATTTTTTTGTGTGACATAATTTTTAAAATTGTTATTGAAGTGAATTTGAGTAGAGGTGAGTTTCAAAATATTTGTCCTATTCAGTGGAATATTTTAAAAGCCTTCTAATATATGTTAGTGGCTCTCAGAGAGCATGAAGTACTGAAATCTGTGGTCCTGTAGTGAAAACCCAACACTTAGAAAGAGCTACTTTTTGGATCATCTATCAAAGAAAAAGTTTTGTGAAAATTATTTCCTGGGGCTATATACAGTGAAACTATTAAATAATACAATAGGAACCATAAAATACATCATATTTTAGGCTAAATGTAATGTAAAGAAGAGAGAGAAAAACTGTGGAGATGGGATTATTACTCATCCATTTATTCAACCACTCATTTACTCACTCTGTAAGCATTTTACTAATTATTATTATTTAATGAGACTTGGCATTTATAGCACTCAATAAGCTTCTAATTACATCCTCACTGTCTGTCTTTCCCACTAGATTATATTTTGAACAAGGATAGGTACAATGTCTCTCTTGGTCACAATGCATCCCAGCAGCACTCCAGCATGATGGTCTTCAATAAATGCTAGATTAATGAATGCAGTAGTTAAATGAATCTGGGTATTTTCATCCAAATGGTGCCTGAAAATCCATAGGCACAAATATACATAATACAAGGTTGAGACTTTTAGGTGCTACAGCAAATGTAAAGGATAAATCCTATAAGACTTGAGAGATTAGAAAATTGTGCTGAAAAAATTGGGGGAGTTTCACAGCATTGGGGCTTGGACTTAAGATAGGGAGATGTCTTAGGTTTGGTTTCTTAGGGAATGCAGCTTGAAAGTGCTGTCAGGGTGGAAGGTTCAAACCAAGGGCAGAAAGGGTGAGTAAAAGGGAAATGAGACTAGAGAACATTTGTGAGCTTGAATTTAAAAAAATAACTAGTTGAGTTTCACTACTATCTTGATGGTAAAAATCTGGAAAAAGCACCACTCCCACATTAATGATAAAAGAAATTGGATAAACTAAAAAGAAATCATTTTTTAACCCATCAGAGAATGAAGATCACAGGGAAATCGAGTAGCCTGACATCTAAGGGAAGATAGGCTCCTCCAAGGAGAGATGGGACAGTTGCCCTGACTCACCTGTGGCAAAACAGGGGCTTGTGGAAAAGACAGGTGCCATCCAAGCAGGTGAAAATATCCAGCTAAAATTTGAAATAATTTGTTAAAGGCTGACTGTGGCTCATTTAGAGGCACAGACACAAAAGGAGTTCAGATTCACATATCCACAGACTTCCACTGCACGCCCATCAGAAAGGTGGTGGGGCAGAGCAAAGAAAGCCTCCCATGGAGGTGCAAGTCTAGAGAACGGGAGTGGCCACCTCTCCTCTGGGAAGTAAGCTTTGAGAAACGTTGGTAACTGGGAAATGCACAAAGCCCAGCCTGGACCCTTGTTCTGTAGAAAGCAAAAGTCATAAGTCTTTGGAAGAAAGGCTACAAACCCTGTCATCTTCATGGTACATGTGAAAAGTTGAAACTACAACTGAAACAAAGGTGAAAGGGAAAACTTCTACTCCTAGAATCAGAGCAAGAAATACCGGTCCACAAAGATTCCCCCAGTAACACACTGCAGAGTTTAGCTGCAATGAGGAGGACAGGTTTACTGAGAAAAAAACCACTCCTGAGGCCCAGGGCCTGCCTAAATCCGAAGAAGGACAAGATGGACAGAGGACGCTCCACCACCCTTCAATCAGACACGCAGGTACCAAGTCACAAAAAGCAGTATTCTGTGTCTGGGGGAGAGGCAAGAATGTGGACAGAGACCACTTCTGAACTGCACAGGAAAGGCCAAAAGTTGAGGGGGAGAGCAAGAATATTAGAAAAAAAAAACACCCAAACACCCAAACAACCGTCACACTCCATTTTTTAAAAATCTGGTATTTTTTTAACTGGAGTTACTTATAAACATGTTTTTAAATTCTCAAACCTATGGATATTTTGTATCTTTAAGTATTGACATCTATTTTGATTGCATTGCAGTGAGAATTATGATCTTTATGATACAAATCCTTTAGTATTTGTTTAGATTTGCTTTATACTCTGGTATAGGGTGGCCAACTTAAGTAAATGTGCTGCATGTGCTTAGAAGCACATGGTAAATCAAGCTTGTTAATTATGTTTTTGAACCTCCTATATCCTTACTATTTTTGTCCACTTAATCTAACCGTATTAGAGGTGCTTTCAAAATCTCCTGCTACAGTATTGGATTTGTCAACTTTTCCTTGAATTTCCACCATTTTTTGCATTTTATATTTTGATGTAATTTTAAGAGTTGTTCCATAATTCTGATGCAGTGAAAAAGTTATACTACTTCAGAGTATACTGTATTATGGCCTTCACTCTTGATGAACAAGATAAATATCCATTTTAATCATGTAATATCCCTGCATTGTTTCCAAACATGATTGCTACATAAACTAATCAATATGAGTCCAATAGTCCCTGAGCATTCACAGAAATTGGTTCCACAGATGCTCAAGTCTCAGATAAAATGGTGTAGTATTTGCCTATAACCAATGTACATCCTCCGTATATTCTGTTACCTCTGGATTACATATAATATCTAATTCAATGTAAATGCTATGTAAATAGAGCTTGGCAAAATCAAGTTTTGCTTTTTGGAAATTTCTGAAATCTTTTTTCCCAATATATTCAATCTGAGTTTGATTGAATCCACAGATGCAGAGCCTGCACATATAGAAGGTTGACTGTACTAATCAGTGGAATGCATATAAATTTTTATCCTAGCAGAAAGATCAGAACTCTAAAGTAACAGGTGGTGTTAGCTTTCTATTGCTGCTGTAATATATCACCACACATTTAGTGGCTTAAAACAACACAAATTTTTCTTCTTGCGATTCTGGAGGTCAGAAGTCTGAAATGAGTCTCACTGGGCTAAAACTGAGGTTTCAGCAGGGCTGCATTCCTTTCTGGAGGCTCTGAGGAAGAATCCCTTTTCTTCCCTTTTCCAGCTTCCTAGAGGCCTCCTTCATTCCTTGGCTTATGTCTCCATTCCTCTCACTTCCAAGCCAGTAACATCAGGCCAAATCTCACACACACTATCATCTCTCTGGTTCGCCTTCTGCCTCCTTCTTTCACTAATAATGATGCTAATAATTACATTGATTACAAATTGATTCTATTTTCCATGTTGCAGCCAAAGAGAATTTCCTAAAAGTCAAGTCTCGTCATTTGCTTCTTTGCTTCAAATTCTTCACTGGCTCCCTGTGGCCTATATGAAGTTCACTCCTCTTAACATAACATGTACTTGTCCCCAGCATGACCTCCTGCCACTCTAGATTTATTCTTAAAAATTTTTACTTGCTAGTAATTTTTAGTAATTACTCCCTGGCATGGGATTGCCTACTTGCCCTTTTTATGTCTTTAGCTTGTCCTTTTGTTCTTTGGCTTAGAATTTATTTGTTGGTCTCACAGATGAACACTTATTCTTAAGACTAAGCATCCCAGTCTCCTCCTCTGGGAAATTTTTTCTAAATCTGTCTGAGATAGAAAGGAAGGAAGAAGGGCACAACCATTCAAGAAAAGACACAGCAATTAACAACAAGGTGCAGAAAATTCAACTCCCAACAGGCTTTGAGGCCCAAGAAGGCAGGAGATTTGACTTCCAGTAGACCTTGAGCTTCATTATACAGATTGTAATATGTATTAGCATGGTCAATGGCACTCCCACAGTGCCAAGATAGTTCTGAGGCTAACCAAAATAGGTCAAAATTGGGCAGTGGCCCAAGTCCTGAGAATCCCAGCCCCTTCCGCAAAAGCAGTTGTAACAATTCTTACATTTGTTAGCATATGAAGCTACTCATCCCATAAAAACTAGCAACACTGCCCCTTGCTTCCTCTCCCTTGCTCCCTCTCCCACACCTTCCAAGACTGCCTGCACTCTAGGGAGTATGTATCCATTGAGCACCCAACCCCCACACCTTGTGGCCTTTCTCTTGCCTTCTGAAACAGCCTGCATTCTGCCTATGGAATAACTTTCTGAATAAATCTACCTTTACTCAACTGTGGCTCACTCTTGAATTCTTCCCTGTACGAAGCCAAGGACCCACATTTTGTGGGACGCATCCCAGGGACTCAACCAAGACCTGGGACATGGCAGTCCTCTCGCCCCACATTCATTTTCCTGTAACATCTCCAGACAATAAAACACTTCCTCTCAGGTCAACAATTATTAACTGACTGCTTTTCATGTATGCACGAGGCAGTATAATAAATGCTAGAAATGGATCTGTGAAGAAGGCAAGGTTTCCTGCCATCACAAAGCAGCTAGAGATGAAAACTAACATTTAGATAATTATTTAGTTATAATTTTGTTGAATGCTATAAAGATTTAGTCTTATAAGAATGTATAACCCAGTCTTGGGAGGGTGGCAAGGGCTAGCTTCCCTTAGGAAAAGATATTGAAAGATTTGATGGATGGTCCCATTGTACCCTTTACAATTCTTTCTTAAAGTACTTAGGGGACTGCATTTGAATTGCTTTAAATATAGGACTTCGACTAGCTGATAAATTATACAAGACGCTTACCAAAGATCCTTTTGGCTATCAGAAATACAAGATCTCAATTACGATGTCCACTACTTAAATCTGTGTACACCAGGCACTAAGTATATAATCTTTTACCCCTAGCTGTTATTAACCCAGCTATTATTTTAACTCAGCTATTATTACTCCTATTTTATAGAAAGAAGTTAAGGTTAAAAACGAATGGTCTCTGTTCGTCAGTAGGAGTCAGCGGCCTCAACTCAGCCGCTTCAGCACCTCAAGCCCTCTTTTCACCACATATTTTCGTCTACTTCTATCTGTTTTATTTCTAGAATCTTCTGGTGTCTGGTTTCTACTTAAGTGTTCTACAAAGAAATACACGAGAAAGGCTTACGCTAAAAGTAGCATTATTTTTAACTCTTGTTGCCCTGACCAACATACACTAGAACTTCTTTCCCTTGTGAGGGAGAGGCATTTCCAGATACGGCTTTAGGCTTGCACTAAGACTTATAATTCCATCACAGTCTCTTTTTTTTTTTTTTTTTTTTTTTTTTTTTGCAGCGTCGGACGCCAATAGTTTCCCATATTGTCGTCAGGTTTAAACCTCAGCTTTTCAGAACACTGGTCGTCTGAGCCTGCTTTCCTCACGTCCATGTGAGGGCTCCGGATCCACAACCGCCTTCTCCTCCCTCAAAGGGGTTACACAGTCTCCACAGGAAAAGCGAAGACACAGGTTAGCGGCTCACTGGGAGCCCATAAAAGCCCCCTTAGCTCCCTCCAGCGCCTTCTCTGTTCGCCCAACCCTGCACCATCCTCTCGACCTCTGAATGGCAAAAACCGCAGCCCAAGACGCCCACCCTCAGGAAAGTCTCCACAGAGCCCCACAGTGGCGAAAGAACTAACCTCTATTCCCTCGGCGACTATGGCGACTACGGCGACTACGGCAGGGCCGACGCGCCTCTTGCGCGCTGACGTCACGGTGACGCACGGCCACGCCGGCTCCTCCCACAAGCCCGCGAGTCCGGTTTCCGGCGGGAGAGCGGAGCGCCCGACGTAGGTGAGGCTGAGGCTGGGAACACGGAGCCGGCCGGGGGTTACTCTGTGCCCTGGCGCCCGCCAGAATGCCTCACTTGGAAAACACGGTGCTTTGTCGCGAGTCCCAAGTGTCCACCTTGCGGTCCCTGTTTGGAGAGGTATTGTGGTCCAACTATCTTTTCCAGTTCCCGGAGGCAAACAATTCCGTAGTTTGGGACGTGTTCGAATTTTAAATTTTCGTTTGGCTTGAGGGGCAGTAGACAGCTTTTGCGTTGAGAAAAGGGGTGTAGGTCTACACGACTCCTCACTCAGAGTGACTTCTGAGGAGTCTCTTAAGGAAAACTGCTCATGAAGGACCGGCCTGCCCCATGGCTCCTTGGTCCAGCACCTCTTCTTACACGTAGGCCACAGGGTTGAGAGGGTGTTCTTCCAGGGTAGCTACCCAGGGTTGCTTCTGAACAAGATTTTGCACACCTGGTGTGTTTGCAGAATGTTGCTTATTCAAGTGTAAGTTCCCACGTTTCAGTGAGGTAGTTGGTGTAAGTCCTGTGTGGATGGGTGGTTCTTGTCCAGACCAGTGAGGGCAAAGCAGTGCTTCAGGTTTAACATTTAAATGGCTTTTCCTGAGTTGTAGAAGCCCTGAGGAGGTCCAGTCTAGGCTTCTTGATTAGCAGTTCAGGTGATGCCTATGAGAAGAGCTTAAATGTTTTGTGGTTTTTTGTTTGTTTGTTTGTTTTTCTGGATGAACACAGCCAGGGAGTTCTTTACATAGGAGGCAGCATTCACCTATTCAATTCTTAACCTATTTTTAATTATATTCTGGTGGTCTTTGGTGAGCATTTTGCTTCAGACTCATTAATTAAACTTGGAAGAATTCAGACTTGGGTCTCATCTGTTAGGAGAGTAAATGAGAATTAGGGTCACACCTCCCACACCGCTGATTTGCTTTAAGTACTACTTTCATCTAACTCATGGGATGGCAGTTTTGGGTGGCCTGTGAAGTAATAGTGGAAAAGTACCACCCTCCTTCTAAAGGGGCACATCATTTAGGGAACTAAGAGGTCAATGACTGCATCCTCAGTATCCTAGTTACAATATTTCGGTTATAGTTACGCATTTTATCATTGAAGCACTTTCTTGGTTATGCCTTGTACATTCCTTCCCTGGAGTTGACAAACCCAGATTACTCCAAACAGAGGTGGTCCTCTTGAAAAAGAATATTGGCAAATAGAGATGAGTAGTATCGATTTTGTGTAGATCCCGAAAGGAAATCATGGTTAACAATTTTAGTATCACTTTTCTGTAAGGTGCTGTGCATGTGGGAGAGACAAAAAACTATAAAAAACTGGTTCAAATTTCTAAGCAGATTTATTTATGTATTCAGCAGATAAATACTGAGCACCTTCTCTGTTCCAGATACTGTGCCACATCCTGGCTTATTATAGTTTATGTTAGGTTTATGAAGGTGAAAAGTTAAATAACAGTGCAAGAGTTCAATACAATTCTAGGTAACAATATAAAAGATGTTGTAAGATGGAGTATTATTAAGCACCAAATAATGGATGCAGACAAGTGTGGCAGGATTCCAGAAAGGCAGAGTTTTAGTGTAGCTTGGAAAAATGACCTGAAGGATGTCTTATGCTTCTCTTTAAGGTGAAATAGAGTATTCGGATAACAGAAATGCTCAGCAAGCATATGTTTAATTCTTGAGACAGAATTTTTGAGCTAGTTAATTTACAAGATTGTTATGTGTAAACGTAAGAAAAAATTCATTTTTTAAAAATTTTTTATCTTTTTAAATCCTCCACTTGTGGGTTTTTTTTTTGGGGGGGTGGAGGTAAATAGATTTGTTTTATATTTATTTATTGATCTGTTTAATGGAGGTACTGGGGATTAAACCCTGGATCTTGTGCATGCTATAAGCACACAATCTAACCCTGAGCTATACCCTGCCCCCAAAAATTCATTTATTAAAACATTTATTTTTTGTTTATTTTTAGCATTTGGGCTGCTGTTGTCATAGGCATATCCCATTAGAAAGTATTTTCCCGTATAAATTTGACTTCCTGATTTGTCTTGTAAACAGGACATTTGTAACTTGATGGCTCGAATGTAATAAATGTGGTTGACCCTTGAACAATGTAAGAGTTAAGGGTACTGATTCCCTGTGAAGTCGAAAATCAGCATGTAACTTTTGACTCCCCCCAAGCTAAACTACTTGCCCTTGCCGATAAACAGTCAATTAACACATATTTGTATGTTATATATATTATATATATATATAAAACTTAGTTTTAAAGTTTAAAAATGTACAGTGAAGTTGCAGCCTGTGGGATTAGATTCTATACAAAAGGGTTAATAAAAAAATGGAGTATAATCAAAATTATTTTTGAAAAATCTCTTAAATCTCCAATAAATTTGAAAATACAAGTATTTATAAATATAAACTTGTACAATAATAAAAGGTGTAAGTATATATAGTAATGTATGTAATAAATAGGCCAAATAAAATTTTCCAGAAATTTCAAGAAAGTGTGCTGATGACTAAATGCTCACTGTTGGGATAGTTTGGATTGAATATTTTACTTTACCATGTAAAAATTTCTCAGAAGTTGATAAATATTTTCTGTTTTGTATGTACAGGCTGATGTTTGTCTTTTCTCCCCTAGAGACATCATTTCAGCTTTCCATCCATTTTTATTTATGGACATACTGCCAGTGGAAAGACCTATGTAACACAAACTTTGTTGAAAACTTTGGAGGTAAGACTACCCAAACTCAATATTGATTGGCCTTTACTCATAGACTCCTAGAAATAGAAGGGATCTGGGAGATGTTTAGTTTACCTTTCTCTGAAGGAGTATCTTCTACATAAAACATTTCTGACCAACTTTTGTTTGAATACCTTCAAAGACTGTAAGTTTCAGAAGGCATTGTTAGATAACTTGAGCCTTGATGTTAGAAAGTATTTTTCAAGTAGAACCAATTCCTCTCTCTAACTTTCACTGGCTGATAATATTGGGGGGAAAACACACTAATAATAAATTCTTTTAAAAATATTGACATCTGTTTCTTTTCCATTGTTGTAATATTTGTAATATTGATATTGATAAGTCTGAACCTTCACAAGTACAAAACTAAATATAACACCTTTACCCCACCCTTCTTCCCATATTGCCTTTCAGGTGTCCAAGCTTGCTTTTTGCTTTTTCTTCATTCTCACTCTCTCAGTAAATTGAACCAGTAAACATGTTCTGTTGATTCTACATTAATGTCTTGACTCCATGTAGCTTTAAGCAGAGCCACTGTTGCTATCTGAATTTCATTTACCATTGTTTCTTCCATTTATTTCTACAACAGCTTCCTAAGTGCAGTCTGTTCTTCACCCTGCAGCTAGTCCATGAAAATCTTACATAGGATCTTCAGGAAAATGTTCAGGTGCTTTGCCTGACATATAAAACTCTTCATGAGCTGAATTTAGTTTATTTTTCATAATATAATGGCTAAGAGTTTGGGGTAGAGTCTGGCAGACTCATGTTCTTCTGGGTTCACCCTTTAGTACTTTCCCCATCTGATAAGTGGGGCTGATAGTGACAACATTTAAAATTGTGAGAATTCAGTGAATTAATACATGAAGAGTGCCTATCACAATGTTTAGTATATAGTAAGCACTCAATAAAAGTTAGCTGCTATTATTTGTGATTATTGCCACACTCTCTTTTATATCCTAAGCCAGGGATGGGCAGACTTTTTCTTATATGCCAGATAGTATATGTTTTAGACTTGTGGGCCATAAAGTTTCCATTACTACTACTTGACTCTGTCTTATTGTGAAAGCAGCTATGGACAGTATCTTTCTGAATGGTCATGGCTGTGTTCTCATATAGTTTTATATATCAGAACGAATGGCTGGCCCATATGCTGTAGTTTCTTACCCCAGTCCTAGCTCTACCTCAGAGTATGCATGTTCTGTGTAGCATACTAAACTACTTATAGTTCTTGCTGTCTCTTATTTTCATCCCTTGGTACATACTGCTCCCTCTGCTAGGAATGGCTTTCTTGTACTCATTCACTCCACCTCTCCTACCCTATTGCTTGGTAAATGCTTATTTATTTTGCTAGGTTTCCTTACATTTAACACTTGGTAGCCTTTCTTGACTCTCTAGGATGTGTTAGATGTCCCCTCTGTTGTGCAACCTCAGTACTCTGTGCTTGATTCTGTTGTAATATTTATCCTTTTCAGCTGTGATAGATGTTTGTGTTTCCCTGGCTTGAGTCTGTGAGTTTCTTGAGATTATTCCTAGTACAGTTCTTGGCATGTATCAACTTGTGGATTTTAGCCTTTGATCCTAAAGATTGCCTGTGCATTTTAAAATACAGATGTCTGGGCTTCATACCAGACTTCAGAACCTGAGTGTACAAGGTCCTGGATCAGACATTTGCATTTGAAACTCCAGTGTCCAAAAAAATCTATATTGAATAAAAAAGCATGACAACTGAATACCAAAGGTCCGTATTTAAGGGCTGTGTTTCATTTTTTACTGCACATGATTTTTTGCTTCTACTTAATCATTGTAATAAATAATGGTTATCACTACTTCTGATATAGGTACACAAAGAAACACTTAGAAAATGCTACCATTACAGGTCATGAATAGCACACACATAGCAGTAAGCAAGACACCCATAACAGAGTTATTGTGGACTGTAGTTTGTAAAAGAATGAGGTTAAAGAGGTTAGAAAATGCTGGAGAAATTGTACCTAAGTAAATATAATGGAGCCTGAGTTACACTTTTACTCTGAGAAAGAAAGAAAAGCCTCCTTAATGGGTGAGATTTATAGAATGTCACTAAAAATAGTTATGGATTCCACTATTTGCTAGATGCTAAAAGCTGTCTTCTGAATGATCATTACTGCTTTTGTGATTTCATTTGAGAACAGACTAGATTTGTAAGTCTTTTGTTTCCTTGTTGCTTTTCAGATTACCTCCACTTTGATAGTTCTCTAAGCGAAGAATGGGTTCTCAGTTCTCATAGGATGATTACTTTGGTTTCTAACTCTTATTAAAATTCTTTTTTGATCTAGGTTTTCCCATCATTAAAAATACTATCTTAAACTTTTAAGTAAGAAATTCCTGCTAAGAATTTTTTGTTCACATGTACTTGAATTTCTTGTAAGAATTCTTTAGAGGAAAATTCAGGTTTGCTTTAAATCCCTGTAGGAAACAGATGAAAATTCAAATAATTGAAATGAGTTTAATGGAGGGACTATTTTACAAAGGTTGAAATGTTAAGGGAACCAGTAAGAGATGGTGATGCACTGACAGCCTTTACCTCCCTGAGACTGAATGGACCATGGGAAGGAGCTATTATCAGACCCCAGCAAGAGATTAAGCCTTTGACGGGGATCTGCCCAATTTGAGCTGTAGCCTTTGATAGAAGATCAGCCACTGTTAAACTCTGGGTCGCCAAAGGTTGGGGGAGAGAGTCAAGGAAATATTCAGCTTTTTCTTTTATCACTCTCCTTCAGTCTCTTGGTTCGTTCCATTGGCTGAATCCAACCAGAGCTAGAAAACAAGAGTCTGGGTGATAGTCTTTAGTAGTCAGCCTCCTGGAGCACAGAGCAGTTTGGAGAATGGTGAGGTATACACTTAGAAGGGCAAATGGGGAATATCCAGCAGAGCCATTATTGTATATGTGTGTTTTCTTATTACACGTTTTTTGGTTTTTGGTTCAGCTCCCACATGTCTTTGTGAATTGCGTTGAATGCTTTACCTTGAGGCTGCTTTTGGAACAAATTCTAAACAAGTTGAATCATCTTAGTTCTTCAGAGGATGAATGTTCTACTCAAATAACCTGTGAAACATTTAATGACTTTGTTCGCTTGTTTAAACAAATAACCAAAGCTGAAAGTCTCAAGGATCAGACTGTATATATTGTAAGTAATTTAATTTCATTTATCTCTTATTTGAAAACTGATTTATTAGATCAATTTCCATATGTTTTGGGTCTCATTATGTACAGTGCATTGTGCAAGGTGCTTAAGGGATATAGAAATGTTTTAGATGTATTTCTTTTTTTCTAATTGAGGTATAGTTGATGTACAGTATTATATAAGTTTCAGGTGTACAGCATATTGATTCTTAATTTTTAAAAGTTATACTGCATTTATAGTTATAAAATATTGGCTGTATCCTCTGTGCTGTACAATATATGCTTATAGCTTATTTTATATGTAGTAGTTTGTACTTTTTTATTCCCTACCCCTTTCTTGCACCCCCCACCTTCCTCTTTTCACTGCTGATGACTAGTTTGTTCTCTATATTTGTGAGTCTAGATGTATTTCTTATCTAAAGGGAGCTTCAGTTTAATAGAAGAGTTATGATGTTCTCATTTAGGACTACATGCAGAATGTGATAAGTGATAGCCGTGAGATGAAAAGTGCTGACTCAGGCACATCTTGTACAGCTTTATGAGGTGATAACATTTGAGGTAGACCTAAAGGAATTGTTAGGGTGTTTTTAAGAAGAAACTGGAGAAGAGAAGTTTCAGATGGAGGGAATTAGGCAAAGACATACAGATGGGAATGGAGGCCAGGGAATGCCAAGTAGTTTAGTCTTAGTGGGTTATGAAATATGAAGGAAGAAAAGGAAGACTAGAACGGTAGGTGGGGTTAGATTGTGGAGTGTCTTGAAAACCATAGTAATGTTTTTTTATTTCATTTCCTAGGCAGTGAGAGGAGGTAGTGAAGACTTTAGAGCAACAAATATGCTTTAGGAAGATTACTATGAAGGCATGTTGAATGGGTGGATTGGAGGGGGGTGAAACATAGGTCAGATGGTTTGAGGCTCTTGTAACTGTTTACATTAGAGTGGACTCAAGTTGGGACAGAAGGTGCAGAAAGGTATAAATAGAAGAGACAGCTAAGGTCAAACTTTTCATCTGTGTATGGAGTAGGTCTGAGAAAGATGAGTCATTTGATTTTAGACTGGCTAAGTTTGAGTTGTTATATGAATGTTAAAATAACTAGTAGACAACTGAAGATAAGTAATATGTTTTACATTGGTGCATTTTTATAATACTATATCCTTTTTAAAAAACTATTATCTCTGGAACTAAAATTTAATCTTAATATAAAACCTTCTTATAACAGCTAAGTTATAAACTCACTGAAGGGACCAAATCTTATGCATTCTTGCATTTCCTTAAATGTATAAACCAGTTCCTTCTGCATTTTAATTGCACTCATTTATTTATTGAAATATTTAATGAACACTTCCTAAATGCCACATACTGTTCTAGATACTGGAGATAGAACAGGGACAAAATCCTGCCCACTTGCATCTTATAGTCTAATTAAGGAAGATAGATAATAAGCAGGTTACTATGTAATATATCAGATGTGGTACTTTAGAGTGGAAAAATGTGCAGGTGTTTAGCATAGAACATTATTTAGAGTAAATCCATAGAATGTTCACCTATCTAATATATGTATGTATTGGTAAGCTTCAGTACTTAGGAAATAATGCAGAAAGATGGCTGAGAATGTTTTCTAGTCAATTAACTAGCTTACAAATCAAGAGTCTATTAAGATACCTTCGTGTAAATTATTTTTAAATATTTCTGTCTCAATTAAAATTTTTACTTATTTGAATATTGCTTATTTGATAGTCGCTTTTGAGGAAGGATCATTTATTAGAATACCATAAAATCATTAATTGCAGTGGGTTAACTATATCAAATCAGAAGAATGAACTATTAACTGACTGCTTCAGCATTGTGTTTTGCATTAAAATGGCCATAAAAATGGACCAATTTATTTGAATTAATCTGTGTCCTGGATTAGAGAGTTTTTAAATGGAGATTGATGGGGAAATTGCATATTGAGAATGCAAAGTGGAGAAACTAATTTCTATCTTTTTAGCAGTAAATAATTTTAGGTTTATTTTGTCTAAATGAATTAGGAATGAAGTATCTTAAGTTGATTACTCTCATACATTGTTTCAAGCTGTCTATTGATTAATAAAACAGATACAAAACACTTTGGACTATTCAAGGAAATAATATTTCCTTCATTTTAATTGTATTCCCATTTTAAATGATTATAATTTGCAGTAAGATTTATTAATAAAGTGTAAATATTTTTTAAAAACCTTCCTTGGAAAAGAGGTCATTTTAGTTCTGGGAAGAAAATGCACAAGATGAACCTAGAACATCTTGCTGTAATAGAAATGACCCAACACTTCTTGGGTCGTTTAAAAAAGACACAAAAGCTCATGATCAAAAGAATTGCTATTGTTAAGTTGTCCACACTACCCACAGCCATCTATAGATACGGTGCAATCTCTATCAAATGGCAGTTTTCACAGAAATAGAAAAAACTATCCTAAAATGTGTATGGAATCACAAAAGACCTTCAATAGTAAAAGAGATTAAAATTTTAGTCTGTTTTAAGCCATCAAGTTTGTAGTAATATGTTATAGCAACCACAGATAACTAATACAGGCATAAACTCATTATTATGAAAACTGGTATGTAAAAGGAGAGAGTCAAACTCTGATTCCGTATGAACTTTATTTCTAGATAGCTAAATAATGGATAAGGGAACGTTCTTTTTAGAAAAAATATCCTCTAATAAATGCAGAAAGGATCATAGAAGATTATAGTTTTGCAGTCTCCAGTGAAATAATGGATATCGGCCATGATCATCAATTGATGCTGAAATCATTTGGTGAAAGGCTGCTCGAGAACTTTTTAATGGATGGGTCAGACTGATGATGCCTGAACTTGTAAATCAGTCTTAACATGACAGAAAAGAGAGACAATCAGGCATTGCACCTGCTGATGTAATTCAGTAAGAAATATACAGCACTGTTTGTGAAATATTCTTGCCCCGAATTTGAACCTAAATCTGATGAAACATCTAGATTTATAGACTCTTACAGGAAATACAGGGGATATAGGAACATGTTAAATGACACTACAGAGTTGCAGTCAGCCAGTCCAGCATGTGGAATATTCTACATCACAGATGATTTGTTTGTTTGCTACATAACAAATAAATAACAAGAGAAAATAGAAGGTTCTGGGGAACTCATAATTTAAAACAGACTTAGAAGATAAATAAACCAAATATAAGGTACACATGGACCCTTCTGGATCCTGAATCAAATAAGCCAACTCTAGGAAGACAAGTAGAGAAATTTGAATATTGGTTATTAAATGATATTAAGTCATATTGTTAAATTTTTTAGACATGATAATAATACTCTAGTTATGTTTTAAAAAAGTCTCCTCTCATCTCTTAGGGCCACATAATGACATATTTATGAATGGAATAATATGTCTGGGGTTTGTTTTGAAGTAATCCAGCAAGACGGTAGAAGGGAGAGTTGAGGGGTGACAGTGGATAGAAGAAACAAGATTGACCGTATGTTGGTATTTGTTAGGGTTGGGTGAAGTATATATGGGAATTCATGGTACTAATTTCCCTACTTTTGTGTATATTTTAAAATTTCCATAGCAAAAAGTAAAAATGAAAGTTAGATTAAATATTTTAGATAGTGCTTTTAAGACCTTTATATTTTTTTGATGGACTGATGGATGACCTTTTGAAGCAGATTTTTTTTTAACATTTTTTTATTATGAAATTTTAAACTTATAAGGGGGAAGGTATAGCTCAGTGGTAGAGTGCGTGCAAGTTCCTGGATTCAATCTCCAGTACCTCCATTTAAAAAAATAAAATAAAATAAACAAACCTGATTACCTCCTCCCAACAAATAAATAAATAAATAGGAAAAAATTTAAATATATAGAGAATAGCGTAATGTATCCCAATGAACCCATCACTTCAATAATTATTAATTAGTATTAACTATTTAGTAATTACTAATGTGTGGCCATATTTGTTACTTAAACCCTATTCATTGTTTCCTGCATCCTATCATGTCATCCATAAGCATATATATATAACATATATCTCTGTATACTATATATTTCTACTATATATGTATTATATGTCTTCTGTAAATGTGTATATACATATTTGTATATAGTATAGATACACTGTATAGCTCAAAGATAAGTACCTTTAAAAAAAAATCCCAATAGCATTATCATCATACTGAACAAAAATTTAATCTTTCTTGACATGATCAGTTTTCTAGGTAAACTGGGTTCAGCATGCAGTTACAAAGTTCAAACAAGAAAAGTTCTGTGTGATGAAATCCAGAATTTTCTTTTCTCTCTCTCTCAGGTCAGAAAGCTCTGTAATTATTGGTTCATTGGTAGACATTTATCTTTTATCAAATGAAATTAAAAAATACACGGTTGTATTTCTTGTATACCTAAGAAAATGTATAGAGCAAATCTTAGAGCATCTAATTCATTACCTTTTTGATAGTGTATCTTTAAAACAAGTATTTTTTAGTGTAACTGTGACTCATTGTCTATTTAGAAATTGGGTTAAAACATGTTGTTATTAATTTTTTTAACTTATTTGACCTATTTGAAATGTCTTCTACAACTGTAAATAACATTTAGAAATTAATTCATAAATTATAATTTCTTATCATGGGAAATTAGTCTTGAATTGTGCATATATTATGTAAATGTTTTGTAAAAAGCTTTTTAAATTGATTTTGCATTTTTTTTTAATAAGGTTCTCGATAAAGCAGAGTATCTAAGAGATATGGAAGCTAATCTTTTACCTGGGTTTCTTAGGTTACAAGAATTGGTAAGTAATATATGAGTCTTTTTCCCCTATGGCCTAATCATTAAATTGTGTTGTTCAGTTTTTTCATTTTGCCAGTATGATAGGTGAGAAATAATTTTTTAATATATGTTTAATATGCATTTCTATATTATGAGTGAAGTTAAGGATTTTTTCAAAGTTAAAGCAATTTGTACCTTGATAACACTTATTCAGTTATTTTAGCTTTTATTTTTGATTGTGAAGTTATTAACACAGCTTTCTGTTAAAGAGAGCTTAAGTGTTTCCTAGAGTAAATGGTGGCTGGGGGCCTAGACTTTAAACTCTCTGCAAGGATTTTAAAATTTTCTTTTCAGTAATCTAAAAAAAGAATGATATGTCTATTCTGGATTATCTGGAATTCTGTCTCATGGCTACTCAGTTTTCAGAACCAGCTTTGGTTTTAGTTTATAATTATCTTTGCACCAAATAGTATTAATTCTACTCTAATGTTAGCCTAATGAGAAAAGAACAGGGATGGACTTACTATGTATATGTGTCAGGTGAAAACTAAATAATAATATGATGGCAACAACAGGTAGTAGTTTGACAGAAATAAACTCAAAATGGCTTAAAGACTTATATTTAAGACAAGACACTGCAAACTTCCTAGAAGAAAACATAGGCAAAATATTTTCTGACATAAATCTTAGCAGTTCTCTCCTAGGGCAGTCTTCCAAGGCAATAGAAATAAAAGCAAAAATAAATGAGGCCTAATTAAACTTATAAGCTTTTGCACAGCAAAGGAAGCCATAAGCAAAACAAAACAACAGCCTATGGAATGGGAGAGGATACTTGCAAATGATGTGACTGATAGAGGCTTAATTTCCAGAATGTATAAACAGCTCTTACAACTTAATAACAAAAAAACAAATAACCCAATCCAAAAATGGGCAGAGGACCTAAACAAACAATTCTCCAGTGAAGACATATAAATGACCAATAGGCACAAGAAAAAATTCTCAGTGTTGCTAATTATCAGAGGAATGCAAATCAAAACTACAATGAGGTATCACCTCACACTGCTCAGAATGGCCATCATTCAAAAGTCCACAAATGATAGATACTGGTAAGGATGTGGAGAAAAGGAAACCCTCTTACACGGTTGGTGGGAATGCAGTTTGATGCAGCCATTGTGGAAAACAGTTTGGAGATTCCTCAAAAAACTAAAAATAGACTTATGATCCAGCAGTCCCATTCCTGGGCATATATCTAGAGGGAACTCTAATTCAAAAAGACACATGCACCCCAGTGTTCAGAGCAGCACTATATACAATAGCCAAGACATGGAAACAATCTAAATGTCTATTGACAGATGACTGGACAAAGAAGCTGTGATATATTTAAACAGTGGAATACTACTCAGCAATAAAAAAGAATAAAATAATGCCACTTGCAGCAACATGGATGCATCTGGAGATCATCATTCTAAGTGAAATAAGCCAGAAAGAGAAAGAAAAATACCATATGATATCACTCATATGTGGAATCTTAAAAAAAAAAAAAAGACTAATGAACCTATCTACAAAACAGAAACAGACTCAGACATAGTAAACAAGGTTATGGTTACTGGGGGAAAGGGGTGGGAAGGGATAAATTGGGAGTTTGAGATCTGCAAATATTAACTACTATATATAAAACCAATAAAAAATAAATTTCTTCTGTATAGTACAGGAAACTATATTCAGTATCTCATAGTCACCTATAATGAAAAAGAATCTGAAAATAAATATATGTATATGTGTGACTAAAACACTATGCTCTATACCAGAAATTGACACATTATAACTGACTATGCTTCAATTAAAAAAAAAAAAAAAAGGAAAAATTAACGGCCATGGCTGTTTCCTCTTAGTATCATATTCATGAAGTGAGCAAAGATTGTTTGGGCAAAATAGTAATGTTCATCATATTCAGTTATTGTTAATTTAAGTTTTATTGGTTTTACAGTTTTGTATTTAACTTATAACTTGAAATATTTGGTTTTATAATCTTATGAGTGCTTTGAGCATAAGTAGTTTATACCTACTTAGTTTTATGTATTATTTAAGTATTAAGGAACATTATAATGAAAATTGGGTAAATATCTGGGGAGACAGTGCCTAGAGCATTTCCACCTTTGAAAAGTTAGATATATTACTTAAATTCAAGAAGCCACTTAGAAATTCTCAACTGAATGCCACTGAAATCATTGTGTGCCTATTGCTGACTCCTAAAGTCGACTTTTACTAATAGTCTTGGGGGGAAGATGTGGAGAGAACAGGAGGAGAATAAATTTACCTCTTGGTGAGTTATCTTGGAAGTTTCCTTACTTGGTGTAGCCTTTCCCAGTTTGATTAACTCTTGGCATTTTACCTACTGAGACCAACGACCCATCCTCTTTGAGGAGAGGTCTCTTCCTCCCTTTCTATTTTGTTTTGTTGTGTTATGTTGTATTTGTATTTTTCATGTCTTCATTCACTATTTCCCATTGCTTTGCTGTGTTCCTTGTCTGATGGCCAGAATGCATTCTTGCTGTCCACTTCCCCTTCCTGTATAGCTTACCGCATTTTTTCCCCTATGCTGAGCGATGGTGATCATGCATCCCATCACAGTACTTACGTCTTTCACTTTTTGTTTTTAATTATGGAAACTATTTGAAGAAAATGAAAAGATTCATAGGAAGCTTAACTCCATCAGAAAAGAAAATTATTGTTTTGATGTTTCTGAAAGCATGCTTGATTTTTAAAGATGTTATTTTCACTTAAGAGAAATACAGCAAAAGCATTTCCTACTTTGTATACTAAATACTTACTGAAATAAATGAAGTTTTAATTATCTGTTACTGTACATTGAAAGTACTTTTAGATGAACAGATAAGAACATTACCAATTTAAAATTGTTTCAGATTGATGAATATCCTCTATTTTTTTAACCTCTCATTTTCTAAACTGCCTTTATAAAATGCTTTTAGATAATAGTATTTTAAAGCTAAAACAACTCAGTGCTTTGTAATCAAGATTGTATTTAGCAGCTTATACAGCTTAATATCAAAAACCAAATAACCCAATCAAAAAATGAGCAGAAGACCTAAATAGACATTTCTCCAAAGAAGACATCCAGATGTCCAACAGGCACATGAAAAGATACTTAATATCACTAATTATTAGAGAAATGCAAATCAAAACTGAAATGAGGTATCACCTCACACTAGTCAGAATGGCCATCATTCAGAAGTCCACAAACGATAAATACTGGGAAGGGTATGGAGAAAAGGGTATAAGAAAAAACTCTTATACAGTTGGTAGGAATGTAAATTGGTGCAGCCACTATGGAGGGCAGTATGGAAGTTCCTTAAAAAAGTAAAACTAGACTTGCTATATGATCCAGCAGTCCCACTCCTGGGCATACATCTGGAGAAAACTATAATTTGAAGACACATGCACCACAATGTTCATAGCAGCGCTATTTACAACAGCCAAGACATGGAAACAACCTAAATGTCCATCAAGAGATAACTGGATAAAGAAGATGCGGTGTATTTATACAATGGAATATTACTCAGTCGTAAAAAGGAATGAAATACTGTCATTTGCAGCAACATGGATGGACCTAGAGATTATCACATTTAGTGAAGTATGGACAAAGACAGAAGCTCCAGTAGTGCAGTCATTAGCTTGCAGTACTTATATAGACAAAGACAGATATCATGTGATATCACTTGATAAAAAAAAAAAAGATACAAATTCTATGTACAAACCAAAACCAGACTCATGGACATAGAAAACAAACTATGGTTACCAAGGGGGAAAGGGCAGGGAAGGATAAATTAGGGGCTGGGAATTAACAGACACACATTACTATATATAAAATATATAAACATCTAAGACCTACTGTGTAGCACAGGGAACTGTGTTCAATTTCTGGTAATAACATATAATGGAAAAGAATTTGAGAAGAAAAAAATATATATGTGTATATGTATAACTGAATCACTTTACTATACAACTGAAACTAACACTAACTCAATTATACTTCAATAAAAATTTTTTTAATTAAATAAAAACATGATTAAACAGATTATGTTTAGAGCATACTTTTTTATTCCTATAGAAGTAAATTCAAAGATTCTTAAAAATTGATAAGACAGAGCATTTGAAATTAAAAACTTTTCTTCTCTTTCATAAAGATGCTATATTTTCTGTGGAATTTATTGAACTCAGCTATCTTTGTTATCTGGAGGTATATTTTTCTAAATAATGAAATTGGAATATAATATTACATGTAAGTTAGAAATCAATAAATAGTAAATCACCATCAAAGTATAGTGTAATTTATGAAATTGGGTCCTAAGAATAGTTATAGAATAAAACAGCTATCATGTCTGCTTTGTCAACTTGGGAGATGTCAAAAAGAACATGGGAAAGATAAAAATTTGTGTTGAGACTGCAGAAGTGTCTACAGATAAATTCTAACTAGCATGAATAGAATGTTTGTGGCCACTCTGTAGAAGGATAACATACACATTGAGCTTGTTCTCTTAATGTTATATTTGGGATACTAATTATAATTTCTAAATATATTTTAAAACATGTCTGTTTACTTAGTATTGGTGTTTTAGATACTTGTACTTGTTTGTGTTTTTAATATATATTCAGTATCTTCAACTTGTTTTCTTTCTTCTGGGTGCTGTAGCCATTTTAATAATGAGAGACGTCAGTTTTTGCCTTTTTTTGATTTATTGATTGAAAGCTATGATTTCTTTGAGAATTTCCATAAAAAGGTCTTGTCTTAATCATTCAAGCAGATACGTTTCTTAACTTCTATAAAATACGTCCTAACATGACTGCCGTAGCAGTCATGGGTATCTGAATTTTCGATTAACCTAAGTTTTATGGAAATTCTAAGTAACTTAAGTATGAAAATTTGCATACAACGATGAGCTTCTTGATTATGTTTTCTAAATATGGCTTATTAACATGCAAATAATTTGTTATATGCACAATATATAATTTGGAACTTTGCAGGCTTTATTTTGAAAGAAAAATTCAAATGGAATTACTGTTCTGATTAAGATTTTTTAATGCAAAGTTACTTTTATTTCTCTCTTTTTTTTTTTTTTTTTTTTTTTTGCAGACTGACAGAAATGTGACTGTTCTCCTTCTCAGTGAAATTGTTTGGGAAAAGTTTCGTCCAAATACTGGATGCTTTGAGCCATTTGTCTTGTATTTCCCTGATTATAGCATAGGTAAATTTGGAAACATTGTTTTGACAAATGACATTCTATAATAGTTTTTTGTTGTTTGAAAGATTAAGCTAACATGTTCAAATGGGAATATTTTGATGGCTTAATCTGTTAAGATTTGCTGCCAATCTCAAAGTGTTGCTTATGTTTCTTCATTTATAGATACGTAGGTTTTATTTTGGAACTGTGAGGTTATTCTTGTGTAATTACTAAAATATTTTGAATGAGCAGTTTCCACATATTTGTGCAAAAGGTGTATTTTCACCTTTTTTTTTAGTACAGTAAGATGTATGTTTTGTGATTATAACATCCATACAAATAAAAATTAGCCTTGACTGGCAAAGCACAGTAAAATTATATTGAAATCTTTATATACCATGCACTTGAGTTAAGTGCTATGTGGAATGTATCTTCTGATTTTGTAAATATAATTTTTTATTACTGTAACTTTTATAGTAGCAACTGCTAGTCCTTATGTTTCTTGTTTTTTTTTAATTTGTGTTTAATCTTAAATTTCATAGATCCTAATGATTTTTGTCTTTGAAAGAACATAATAGCTTTCTGTGTTTAGTAGTTTTGTAGATTAATCCTTTGTTGTCACTATGCAAATACAATACTTCTGATTCAAAGATTATAACTGTGAAGCATAAGGTGGTTAGAGGCTATAAAAAAAATAGCATTCTTTGACCTTGGCATCATTAACACTATCCCTCTGAACTAATCATCTGTAAACATTCATTATTAAGCTCAACACATTTTTGCCTGTTTTCACGAGAACAACAATCAAGTAACACCTCCTGTCTTAGCTAATTAATTGAGATAGAAGAAAGGAACCCAGAATAGATGAAGACAGCCCTTATTTTCAATAGCTTCTCATCCATGAAAATCACAAGAAAAGGTTAGGAAGAAAATGAATAAATCAGAGGATTTCATTAAAAAATTTCTTTGTAACTATGTCATCACTGTTAGATGTTAAAGTTTTTCATGACCCATTTTAGGCATAGTACTGAAAAAGTATTTAGAATTTAAGAATATTATTAAAAATGCTGGTTTTTTAATGAAGTTGAAATTAAAGAATGCTATAATGAATTAAGATTTGATTAATTTTTTAAAAATAGGAATACAAAGTAGCACAGATGGAGAGAATTTGAGGACATAATTAAATGATTGAAGTGATCTTGACAATTTTAGAGAGTGTAGGCTAATAGATTTTTGAGGCATATATAATATAGAGCCTAATTTAATCTGTTATTAAATTTTAGGACCTTTAACATACCAATTTTTAAACATAACTCAGAAACACAAAAAGCCTTTCAAAAAGGAAGCATTAATTGATATCCAAATTATTGTCTGAGTAAGTAAGCTTGGAACCAGAGCAAAAGGATAATCTTAGTGGCTATCCAGTCATAACTTGATGTGTGTGTGTCGTCTTTAGGAATATGCTATCTGATGTTCAAGACACCCTCTCCTCTCAGCAGCAATCTCTAGGGGCCCAATCTGTATTTCTTGTTTTCTGGGGCCTCTCCCATGCAGACTACTCATCTTTTGGTAATACATTTTTTCCTTCAGGTGGATTATAGTGCAGTTGATCAGGTTTTTGGTTTAGTTACTGTGTCAGTCAAAATGTTATGCTTTAATAAAAAATCTGAAAATCTCAGTGATTTATAATTTCCCACCTCACAACCTTTGTGCTATTCTTGTCCTACATTTATATATATATATTTACTATAAACTTATAATACATTATTATTTGGGCTTTATAGACATAGAAAGGCAAAATAGAAAGTTTCTTATTTATCCTGCTGGAGATTGCTTGAGCTTTTTGTATATATGAGTGCTAATATCATCAACTTTGAAAAAATTTTAGCCATTTATTTCTTCAAATATTTTATCTGTCGTCTCCCCTTTCCCCCTGCCCTACACATGTCTTTTTCTGGGACTGCATTACGTGTATGTTTGACTCCTTGGTATTGTCTGCTGAATCTCGTGTATTTATTTAAATTTTACATTTTATTTTCCTCTGTGTTTTATTTGGGATAGTCTTTGTGTCTTCAGGTTCACTGAACTTTTTTTCTACAAGTGTCTATTTTGCATTTAATCTAGTCCAGTGGAAGTTTTCATTACAGATCTCATTATGCTTTTATTTTCCTTTATATCCTTGAGCAAATGAGCATGTTTTTAATAGTTGTTTTAATGTCCTTGTCTACTAATTCCATTACCTCTTTTATCTTGGGCTTGTTTCTGTTAAGTAATTTTTCCCTGGTGTGTGTATCCATTATGCTCTCTCATGTGTTAGTAATTTTGTTGACTGATAGATGTTGTAGACTTGTTTCTGGTAAACATTTAAATCACTTGAAGTTATATTTGATGCTTTGAAGGTTATGTTTAATCTCTTTTGGAGAGAGGATCTAGAGAAGCCTTTATTCCAGGGCTAATTTTGGCTCCACTTCTAAAACATAGTCCTTCTGGTTTCTCTGCTGAATGCCTCATGGATTTAGCATAGTTCCTCCATTCTTACTGGTGGCAACATGAACAGTTTATAGCCCTATCTGAACTCTGGAAATTGTTTGACTTATGGCACTCCAGTAATTTTTTTCCCCAGAAGTTGTTCTTGCTTGTCTTTATGAGGTTTTACTCTGTGCATATACATATGGTTATTCAGCCCAGAATCAAGGGCAACCCCTATGTACATTTCTGGAGCTCTTTCTCTGCATAACTTCCTTCTTAAGTATTCTACCCTGCAATTTCTAGCTGCCTTAGCTCTCTACTCTAATCTTTGTCTCCTCAACTCACTGAGATTCATGGGCTCCTTAAGGAAAAAAATTACCTCTAGTTTGAAAGCCTGGCTGATAGTAAGACTCTTTGACTGTTCCCCTTTTCTCAAGTCTCACAGTCATTTATTGTCTTTTGTTTCATGTCTGAAAATAGATGTTCTGTATGATTTGTTTAGTTTTTAGTTGTTTGCTATAGGAGAGTATTTCTGGACCCCCTTACTCCCTCATGACTAGAAGCAGAAGTCCCTTTCCAAGTTAGAAACTGTTGTTCTTGGTGTGTTAGACCATACTTTGATAGTGAAATTTTAAGACAAGAGACTGATCAAATACTTTCTTCTTCTCTTTAGTTACTACCTGTTAGTATGCTATTTTCAGCTTTCTGTTAGAGATGGGATTTTTCCTAAGATTGAGTAGTCCTAAACTATTACAGCTGGCATGACTTCGTTAATGTAGAGTTGTACTCTGAGATTTTGTCTGTAGTCTCTATCCAAGCAACTGGTCTGCTTTTACAGCAACAAGATGAGAATTCTAATTCTTACAAGACTTTAACCAGAGCTGAAATGGGCCAGTGGTCACACTTAATCAGCTTTCATATGAGGCATATTCATATTCTAAGGAATATCTAGATAGAGATGTTCAGAAGGCGCTTAGGAATGTAGTCTGAGCTGGAGACTTAACTGAATTCCATATTTCCTTCATCTATGCATTTAGAGACCACCTTTTTTGTCTATGTATGTTCATCTGTCTAGCCATTCATCCCTTCCCTCTTTCCCTTCCTCTCCTCTCTTCCATCTGTCCAGTTATTTGGCAGCCATTATATATACATAACTTTATCTCCAAGTTTTAAGGCATTAGCTTTTAGTGTATCAAATACTTGTGTTTTAAAAAGCTTAGTAACATTAAATTTAAACTTGCTATTAGAATGTAAAAATACAAAGTTTTGGACTTTGTGTACTTTTTCCAGTGGTTGTGTTATAAAGATGTAGATGCAGTAACAATCTCTATCTGAAATTCCTTTTGGATGATATTTCTAGGCATGAGATAAGGCTTTGAAATGTACTCTTGGGCTATTGTTTGTTTTGGCCAACTGCCCTGTTTAAAAGGTCCCCTTAATATAGCTATTTCTAAATTCCTGTTTATTAATATCCATTGATAGGCCATATATATTGTTTAATCTTGCACCTATGTCTAACTGATTGTGAGGAAGAAGTGAGTAGTTAAAATCAAGGATTGATGGTAAATGGCAAAGTGTCCATGGTAAAAATGCTCACTTAATGGAATCTTTAGACAAAAGGAAATTGAAATGATCAGAATATCCTGTAAGAGTTTTCACTTGTAAGTACTGTGAAAGTCTTGAACCCTGTAGAACCAGGCTTAAAGTACTAGTCATATTCAGAGTACTCTTAACTGACATGTCTGAAGAGACCATTACACCCAGAAGTCAGAGGGAATTGCAATATGTAATTAGTGAGTGACTGATTCAGGTACAATAACTGGGAACTTTTGAATAATAGGTGATTGTTTCTCTTTAATTTTAACTGTGCTTCTACAATATGATTTTTCTAGCAGGATAAAATACAGGCTTAGGACTTTAAACGTGTGATAGTGTATAAAGAATTTTTCATTTTACAAAAAATGAAGAGCATTTTCCAGTTTGGTGGTGGTTTATGCAATACCCCTTGTTAATTTACTGAATTGACAGAAAAACTGGAATCCATATTATTTTTCACCCTTGATGTTGATGTTGCCTATAATAAGGTTCTTGAGATTTTCTCTAGATGTCATTGCTTAATATTTGTCTTAAGTAAAATTTAGTAATTTTTTAAGAACATGAGATTCATAATTCTTTCACCTCAGTTTCGAAATGTATATTACTTTTCTACTCTAATTTTGTAACTTTTTTATTCCTTAGTAATTGCTGAACCTGTGTATTTATTGTTTTAACCTTTGTTATAAAAATGCTAGATGGTCTAAATTGGGTGCTCAGTCAATCATTTCTGTTCACTTCTGTCCTGTGAACAGGGAACCTTCAAAAGATCCTGTCCCATGATTATCCTCCAGAGTATTCAGCTGATTTCTATGCTGCCTACATTAATATTCTTCTCGGAGTTTTCTATACCGTCTGTCGAGATTTGAAAGAGCTCCGACATCTGGTGAGTGGGCATTTTGCTTTAAAAACAAATGTACGTCTTTTAATATTTTTCCATGTAGAAATGATGTGAAATAGGTTAGAAGTTGAAAATGTATTTGGATATAGCCTTTTGAGGCCAGTATACCATAAAAAGGTAGAAGTCTGTGGGTTAGTACAAACTTTGACCTGTTAAGAAAACTTTCATTCATCTTTAGTTATGTCTTTCTACACTTCCTTACGAGTTTTTAAAATTTCTTCCTTTCTCTTTTTTCTAATTGTAGAAAATGTAGAACTTTATTAAAATTTAAATGAAGATTAACAAAAAGGAGTTGTGAAAACTTAATAAGCAATTTTATATCTCTAATTTTTTGTAACAAATTTTTTTCAGTTTTATGTATATAGTGATAGTGGTCTGGAATCTAGGTGAATTTGAGTATGATCAGAGGCTTTATACTAGTCTTTTATTAGCCACTGACCTTAAGTTAGTAATCTTCATAATAAAGGATTGCTTTTAATATTTATGAGATTATTCTAAAAACTTTTTTTAAAACAATATCTGTTTATACTTCATAGGCAGTTTGGAAAATGATCATATTTTACTTTAATTGTAAAGTACATACATACTTTAATTATCATATTTAATTTTGACCTGTCTACTTTAATTGTGAGGATCTAAAAGGAAGGAGGCAAGAATATCTGGTTTCCTTTTTAAAAACATTTTATTAATACTTAAGATCTCATCCCCATGTAACAGAAAATAGTAATGTATCTAAGACTAGAAAACAGTTACTTTCAAAGGAACAGAGTCTGTATTTCTTAGTACATTTTCTTTGCTCTGAAAAATTACTTAGAGGGATTCATTGTGTATTTGAGATAGAATATAGGAGAAGATGACCATTTAAAATTGTGTTCATATTTAACACATATTTGGGAGTTTAAAATTTTAAGCCTCTCCTGATTTAAGTGTAGATTTCAAGCATCTTCTGAGTAGGGAAGAAACAAAAGACAAGCTGTTCTAGTTCAAGCTCATCACTAACATCTCAGGAAGTTGAATGTCTGGGATTCTTAGGGGCTAACAGAGGAGAGGGTCAGTGCACAATCCCTAGGTGAGATGGAGTCAGGAATAAATACCCATCCACTGTCCTTCATGGGAAATAAGTTGTAGTTACCACTCTTAGCACCGATGTCCTTGAATCCTGTGGGAATCTGTGCTGACAGCCATTTCAAAGTAAGTTATTAAGTACAAGAAGGAAGAATTATTTAGGGAAACTATTTGTAGAAAAAGAAAATGTAAAATTTAAATATATTTTCTATAAAGTCCTTTGAGTTTCACTGAGGAATGATTTTATTTAGGAATGAGGTTACAGCTTTTTTTGTTACTGTTACATCATATTCATAAACTTGAAGCTTGAAATATGGTTTAAGCCTTTACTACTGCTGGTAATACTAATAAATAATAAATGATCTTTAAGGACCTTTAAGCAAAAATAGTATAGTGTTCTTATTTTTCTGCATATGTAAAACAGGATAATAAAGATATATTTTCTATATTTTCATTTTTCCTTCAAGTGAATATATATTATTAGTTTCAAAAAAGTGGCATATTTCTTGAGAGTTTAATAAATCACCTGCAAAACATTCTTTTAGAAATCTTTCCTATGTATGTGCTTTTAAATTTGCTTTAGGAATAGGTATTTCTTTAAGTATTATTTTTTGGGAAGCTAACTCTGTGAGAGTAGCATAAGACAGGAGAAAGTAAAGTATTACTGTGAATATTCAGCTAGGTTTGTCTTTTCTGACAGTTCTTACGATACTCCTAAAAAGTAGTAATTATAATTTTTAAGAGGGTCAACTGAAAAGTTATTTTTATACTCATATGAATCCCAAGCAATTTATTTTCCAAAGTTTTAGTTTTGCATGATGTTTTAAGTTATCTGTCACATTAAATTTAATTGTATTTTAAATCTTTTTCCCTCCAAATATCATAATTTTCTTAGAAATTACTCAGAAAAATGAATTACTTAGCCAGAGCTTAGTAATCTTTTGGAGTTCAGTTTCAGGTTTCTGATGCCTGTTTTTGTTGTTGTTGTTTTGTTTGGCCCTGTGACTAGTGACATAGTATCTAGAAGAGGGTGCCAAATAATTGTAGTATATATGGTAGAATTAGCAGGGGACTTAATATTAAAGTACCTTAACTCTGTTTCTTACCAGCTGTGTCATGTTGAGATTATACTTAATTTTTCTGTACTTTAGTTTCCTCATTTCTATAGTGGGACCAAGAATACATACCTTAGATGATTTCTTTGGGTATAAAATGATATATATTCTGTTACGTGCTGGTAAATAATAAATATAACAGTGTTAGGTGATATTACTAACAACACTGTCATTTGGATAAATTGTCTCCTTTTAAAATGCAATTGATGTCTGGGAAGATCATTTACTTTTTGTGAATTATTTTGATTGAGTAATATAGCTGTGTTTGATATAGGATTAGAATTGCTAGGGATTAGAAGTGTTGATTGTATTTTTGAGTGTGGTGCTAGGTAGATGCCCGTGGATGTTTGAAGAGTGGGAGGAATGGGTTCTGGGCAGCAGGAGTGAGGAGAGCTTGCACAGTGAAGCTACTCACAGTACAGACTTCTCTGCCTCACACATAACTTGGCTGTTTCACATGCAGCTGAGCAGTCCAAAGTAATCTTTTTTTTTTCTTCCCCAAATCTGCCTAGCTTCAAGATATCCTGTTTTAAGAGAGGACAATTATCAGGGTGGCTCTCACCTAATCACATGAGCCTTTAAAAGTGGGGAGCTTTCTGTGGCTGATCTTTAGAAGAGGAAGCGAATCAAAGCATAATTTAACTTCTTTGTGCAATAGAGATGATAGCAGTAATGTCTACCTCATAGGATAATTTAGAGGATTAGATGAGTTAATGTGTGTAGGGAACTTGGAATAGTAAGACCTGGCAAGTAGTAAAGCCTCATTGCTTGGTAAAAATTCATATAAATTACTATTAATGCAAATGTTTTCAGTTCTGAGTTTTGTTTCTCTAATGTTTCAGAAGTAAAATGTAAATAAAAATAAAAAGGCAAAACAGTTCAGAAAGTATTTCTACTTGTCCTTCAAATATGCTTTTATATTTGTACCATAGTATGTGTATTAGTCTTCTATTGCTGCATAACAAATTACCACAAATTAGTGGCTTAAAACAGCATACGCTTGTTAGATCACAGTTCTGTGGTTCAGAAATCCAGGCACTGCAATGCTGGCTTCTCTTCTTAGGTTATTTTAGACTAAAATTAAAGCTTTGGCCGAACTATATTCTTATCTTGAGGTTCTGGGGAAAATCTCTTCCAAGCTCATTCAAGAGCTTCTGTCAAGATTGTTGACAGAATTCATTTCCTTTTGGTTGTAAGAATGTCATGTGTCACTCTCCATCTACAGACCAGCAAAGGCATGTTGAATCCTTCTCATGCACCTAACTCTGACTTCTGCAAACAGCTGGAGAACACTTTTTGCTTTTATAGGTCTCATGTGATTAGGTCAGACTCATCTGATTCTTTCTTTATTTTTAACTCTCCCGTAGTATAATCTTTGAGACTTTTAATTGCATCTCCAAAATCCCTTCATAGCAGTACCTAAATTAGTGTTTGATTGAATAACTGAGAGAAGGTGTGTGTACACCAGAGATGGGAAGTCTTGGGGGTATTTAAGAATTCTGCTTACTACAATATACATGTATCAGATTATTTTCTAACAAATAATTTCAAATAAAATAATGAAAACTTGCTGAAAATCTCACTGAGGAAGAATTGGAAGAACTTCTTGAATTGCCTATCCTATCTTACAGCTACCTGTTCAGTATTTATAATAAATTGTTTTACTTCTTAAAGTAATGCAAATTTTTCTTTGCAATATAAAAAGAAATATCTCTCTGTTTCACCTGAATCAGGCTTTGATAGCATGGCATCTTTGTTGGTTAGAAGTAACATTCCCAGAACATCTCACAAATCCATAATCATAAATTCAAACAATGGAATCTCTGTGTGCCTGTAGGCAAATTATATTTTGCTTCTGTTTCCTTGGCTGACAAATGGGCATAATAAAAGTGCAGTTGTCAGGAATAAATGAGATAACAGGTGGCTATAAGTAACTCTTGATAATTATGCTTCTTCTGTTACATTCTGTACATGAGTATTTGCTGAACACATGGTCATCTGTCACCCTCTCTCTCCTACCACCCCCTTTCATTGATGTGATGAGTTTACAGTAACCATATACTTAAGTGCTAAGGCATAATAGAAGCTACAGGGGGGAATGTACAGTGGTAGTGAAATTTTATAATATCAAAAATCATCTAAAATTATTTCTATTTGGGCTTTGGAATTATTTTTGTGATTTTTGTTGGTAGCCTTTTTTATTTTCATTCTCTGGGTATTGGGAGGACAGTTTAAAATACCAGTGGGCTTGAATTTAGATTATGCTGTAAATAATCCCAACATAGAGAAGTGAGAATTTGCTTATATTTAAAGATTAATATAGGAGGAAAGGGCATAATATTGGAGAGTACGTTTGAATGTTAGTAGACGAAGTTGTGGAAAGCATTTTGTATTTGGACAGATATTTTATTTGCACAATTCTAATTATTAGTAAGATTTACCTAAATATAGAAAATGTATTTGGACATAAATGTACTCATTACAAATTCAGTAAGTTCTTATGGAATGACGTGGGGAAAATACTAATTTATTAAAGTAAAACTGGGAAATAGTCTCCTAAAATTATCTTTACTGACATTTTACTGCTGTTGTAAATGATGAAACTTATATTTTAATGTTTTGACCAAGAAAGAAAGCAGTATATTTTTATTTATCCAAGTTGTTCACCAGTTACTATTAATATTAAGACATTTTAGTGTTATTAACCAGTCCTTGGATCTGAAAATTGGAAACTAAGTTAGGAAAGTTGGCCTCTCTATGCTTAATATTAGCAGAATTTGGAAGATTTTTTTGCTCTTATGAGTTACTTTTTGTGATAGAATATAGGAAAATCTACTTCAGGGATTTGGTTCTTAGTTCTCTGTTATCTTCTTAATTTGGGATTGTACGGTTACACATTTATGTACATCTTTTCTGTAGTGTTTTATTATTGAATCATTTCAGTATGAAATACTTTGGCCAAATTAATATTAATAAATTACAACAGCATTTTTTAATCAATTTGCTTAAACTATCTTTCAGTAGAATCTTGATATTGATTCATGGAAAACTATTTAGTAATTATGATTAGTTAGTGCTTCTCTGACTTGAGAGTACATAGAATTCCTAGAGAGATTGTTAAAACTTAGATTCCTGGGTCTCATCCTCAGAGATTTTGATCTAGTATGTCTGGCATGGTGCCAAGAACCTGTATTTATAACAATCTCAGGTAATGCTGCCAGTCATATAATTTGAGTTGTACTGAACTAGATGATGTTTAATTTGTGAGAATATTCAGACCTTGAAAAATAATGGATTACTTCTTTGGACTCAAGGTATTTTATTGTATATTTTGTGTTCCTTTGTGACATAATTCTGACCTAAAATTACAAATTATGCTTTGTTATATTACTTCATATCTAGAGTACAATACATTAGGTGGGATTCCAATTAAGGAATATTTTGCATGTTGTTTTATTATTGTTATTGATAAGTGTGGTTTTATTATTGTAGTAATGAGTGGTAAGAACATTTTGCTTGAGCAGTTATATTGAAATAAAATTGTCTGAATTCTAATAAAAATTTTACTTGAAAAATAATTTCTAAATATGGTAGATAAGTGCTTTTTTTTTCTCATTTTTTTCTTCGTTTACAGGCAGTGCTTAATTTTCCTAAATATTGTGAACCTGTGGTTAAAGGAGAAGGTAACTACAATTTTACTTAATAATACTTATTTTGAAAAAATTTCTATAAGATCTAAATTACTGAAATTTTTTCCCCTTTGGAGTAGCAAGTGAACGTGATACTCGCAAACTCTGGAGAAATATTGAACCTCATTTGAAGAAAGCCATGCAGACTGTTTACCTCAGGGAAGTATCAAGGTAATCTTCTATTTAGTATGTGTATTATTTCTTTATCTTTATTTGGGATATTTACTAAAGTGTACATGTTTTCCTTTACCTTCTTCACATTGGGAAAAAACTCTTGTGGTTTGAATCCTTTCTTACTATTTTGGGAAGGGCAAACAATTTTTAGGCAGTATGTTACCCAAGGCGTATTTCTAATAATTGCTCATTTTTAAAAATCTGGAAAGCTACAGGAAAATCAGTTTGAGTTTTTGTTTTTTATATTTATATTAGATATTTGAATGGTATAATGAAAAATTGATTATTAAAGGAATGTATAAATCAAGTCATAAATCTACATTTGTCTATTATTAGAATTTCATAGTAGTGAAACTGCTCAGGAGACATGGTCGCACATACACAGTGTAGTGAGAACATGATTTTGATTTCTGACTCATGACGTCTTGGCAAGTCACCTAAAACCTCTAGACCTTGACTTCCTCCTCCAACAATCCTTAGAAGATTTCAATAATATATGTGAAAATGATTTGTGAATAAAGAAGTTCCTTATAGGTGTTAGATTAAGCCTGCAGTACAAAGCAATATAGGAAATTTAAAAACATCAATGCTTTTGTCTCTTCTCAGTTTCTAATCGATTTTGTTACCATTTTCTTTCATAAATACCTTATTCTATAACTGCTTTACTTTGGTTTTGATTTAATTAGCCAATTATAAGAATTTAATAGTTTCTGAATAAGTAGAAACATTACGAAGATACTGTTACTCCTCTTTTTAATAATAAAAAGTCATTTGATGAGAATTTTTGGAAGTCGCAGGATAGAAAAATTTGTAATCTGATCTTGTAAAGGTAGAAAAATTTGGATGCTTGTTAAAATGACTGTTACATAGTAATAGAAAGACTTTCAGTTTCCCACAGGATAATGATGGTCACCTAAATCCATTTTTTGCCATGAGATCAATAAGGAGAGCAAATAAAATCACTCATAACCTTTGCCTGCAGTATAACTAGGAGTCTACAGAGTTGACTACAAACTTCAATTTATATGTAAATAGTGAAATAACCAGGGCCAGCAGGGCCAGCTCTGGGGCTCATGCTGAAGTGAAAAGTTAAAGACTACAAGGAAAAGCGGAGAGGACAGTGAGGACAAGAGATAGGGTTGACTTGTAGTTATCAAATACAAATGAAATCACCTCGAGAAAGAGAGGTTAACCCTGAGTGGGACCGTAGTGACAACAGGTGAGACTCGAAGGATTATTAGCATTGGCCACTGGAAAATCAAAAGAAAGTGTTTCAAGAGTACATAGGACAAGAATTAACATGACAGGCTTGGGAAAGTACTGTTCTTGAGAGGAGACAGAGGTGATTTTAAAGGACATGGCATCCCTTGGAGGCTTGGTGGTGAAGAAAGAAGCAAGGGGTAGAAATTAAAGATAATATCACACAACCCTCATCAAAAAGAATGACAAAATCAGAGGATAAGCAGTCCTTCCCTCTGAAAATTTACTGCATTAAAGAAACTGTACTTCATTATTCTTGGAGATGAAAGCACTTTAGAATTAAGTCTCTATTAAGCCATCCCAAACCCATACCCCTGGGTTCATACAATCATCTGTTATTGCTGATCCAAGCAAATGTTGGGCATTTCAAAATGAAGAGAAAAAATAAGGAAGCCTTATAAAGGTATTATAATAAACAGAAAATATGCATTTTAACTGATGAAAATTCCCCCCTTCCTACCCAGGATAAAGGAGAGGAATACTGTAACACAGTACTCCAGCCTGATTTAAAATTTTTAAATAAGCGTTTTCAGATATAAAAAAAAAATACTTTAAATTAGAAATTGAACAGCTCAGTAAATGGGCAAAGAACTAGAGGCTGTGAAACAAAAATTGACCAAACTCAGAAATGAAATTCAAGCAAAAGCAATCATCTCAGAGATGAAAATGAAATTTTAAGATATACAAGGGCGTATAGATTCAACTAAGAACTTAAAAAAGTATATTGAGGAGAGGGATGAAAACAACAAAGAATACAAAACTGAACGGGTAAAAATAATCAAGTAGAATGCAATAAATGTGAAAGGCAGATGTATAATTGGAGTTCCTAAAGATAGAAAAGGAAAAAAATGGGTTTGAAATAAGATGTAAAACTGTAATCTAACAAAACTTTCCAGAAGTAAGAGACTTGGCTGTACATATTAAAGGATTTATCTTTTAATTCGACCCAGAATGGTCACTTCTGAGGCTGTCCTAGTCTGTTAATCTATAATAGATTACCACACATTAGTAGCTTAAAAAACAATACACATTATCATTTTATACAATTTCAGATATCAGAAGCCTAAAAGTGCACAGGGCTAGGTTTTTTTCTGAGGCTTTTGGGGAGAATCTGGTTTTTTGCCTTTTGCAGCATCTAGAGGCTACTTGAATTTCTTGGTGTATGGCTCCTTCTGGCATCTTCATAGCCAGCAGTGTATCGTTTTTTTTTAAAATGTCTGACTTCCCATTGTTTTTCTGTTAGAAGAATCTTTGTAATCACATTGCGTCCACCAGGATAATTCAGAGTAATCTCCCTATCTCGACTCCTTAAGTGAGTCACATCTGCAAAGTCCCTTTTACCACATAAGGTAACATTTGTAGGTTCTAGGGATTTGGACATCGATGTCCTTGGGAGACCATTTTTCAGCTTACTGCAGAAATTTCCTTGTAATATTCTTAGACTTTAAATTAAAAATTAGATAAAAAAACTGTCTCTGAGCTTCAAGGCAAAAGGTAAGTCGTTTACAAAGGAAAGTGAATCTAATAAAGAAGACAACAAGTGAGCAACATTTTCAAGAAATTTAAGGAGAGAGAAAGTATAAAAAAGTAAAAAGTATATTATTGCCTCATTTTTATGAGAAGGCTATTGATTTATTCAGGATCATACAGCTAAAATTTCTGTTTCCCTGGGCAATCTTGTGTTTCCTGAGGAATTTGCTTTGTTACACCAAGTTCTCTTCATAGTCTTAATAATATTTAGGGCTGTTTAATAGTTTTAAATGCAAATAAGACCAGAGTAGAGCAGTGGAAATAGCATGAACTCTGCAGGCATTCTACAAGGATTCAGCTCTTAGCTCCACTACTGACTGGCTGGGTGACCTTGGACAACTTAACCTGTGGGCCTCAGTTTTCTAATATAATGATACTTACTTTAAGGGATTGTTATGGAGTTTAGAAATGGTGTGTAACAATTTCATATGGTAACTGAAATATTGGGAGTTGAGTGGTAGGTAATGTTCTTTGTTGGTGGTTTTTGATAGCTTTATGATTATGACTGGAGGAAAAGATATTTAAAAAAATTAATATCTGGTCATTGGTATATAAGTTCATGTTCTAATAGACACTGAATGATTTTTGTAGAGGTACAAACGTATATATTTCTTGTCTTGTTTATAAGGAAATTAAATGTATTTTATCAATAAATCAAAAAAATTTAGTTTTTCTAAGGCTCTGTTTAAAATACAGTGTATTGATTTATATGTTTCAATCCATTATTGCTCTGCTATTTTCTTTCAGTTCACAGTGGGAAAAGCTGCAGAAAGGTGACACAGATTCAGAACAACTGAAAGGTATCAAAGGAAGTGTTGAGACAGTTACCAGAGACACTTCTTTCATTGATTACTAATAATTAAGATACTAAAGTTAACACTAAAGATCACATCAGTCAGCGGTGTTATAAAAGAGAACTTACAAACTGCCATAATATTTTCATTTAAGATGCCAATGTAATCAGAGCAAGGTGCCAATGTAATCGGAGGAAATAAAGTTTGCATACCAGTTTTCTACTTCCAGATATTGGTTTCTATCATGTGAAAATCAAGCAGTTTATATTTCTTTAAATGCTTGTGTTAAAACAATCAGTTGTATACGTAATTTTATCTCAGTATTCATGTATTTCATGAGTTTCATGGGATAAAATTCAATTTTATGTTAATGTAGTTTACGAGATGCATTTCATTTGGTTATATTTTGAAAGCTTTGTGCTTTTGTTTTCTTTAAAGAAACTGTGACTTCAGGTTTATCCCAATAGAACTACAGTTGACCCATAAACTACGTGGGTTTGAACTGTATGGTTTTGCTTATACACAGATTTTTTTCAGTAAATACATTGGAAATTTTTTTTGAGATATACGACAACTTGAAAAAAACTCAGTTGGATTACATAGCCTAAAAATACCAAAAGAATGAAGAAAGTTAGGTATGTCATGAAGGTATAAAATATATTTATATATACATATATAAAATACATGTTAATCGACTGTTTATTTTATTAGTTAGGCTTCCAGTCAACAGTAGGCTGTCAGTAGTTAAGTTTTAGGGTAGTTAAAAGTTATTTGTAGAGTATCTACTCCATGGGAGACGGGGTGTCAGTGCTCCTAACACTCTCCCACTCCCATTATTCAAGGGTCAACTTTTACTTTAAAAAATAAAAATCTAAAATATTCGTATTTGAAAATTAGGTCAGTAGCTAGTGGTTGAGGAAGTGGTATGAAATGAAGTAGTATTTTGGTTTCTAAATGCTTGAGATGCTATACAAGTAATTTTTCAGTTGTGTGTTGTAATGGAAAGAAATAGATTCTGGAGTTAAAAAAAAAAAAACCTGCAGTGATTGGTCTGCTCTGCTGCAAACTAACTGTGTGACCTTTGGCCCTACTCAGTGTCTTCATCCAAAATGGAAAGAATATCTAGCTTTAAATTACTGCAAAGCTTCAAAGATGCTTAAGTAAAGCACCTAGCACTGTGTCTTACACATACTAGGGATTCAGTAAATCCCAGATTCCTTCTTCCCATCCTGTAAAAATCATCGCTACTTGACTGATTCTGTTGTTTTATTTATTCATCCACTCACTTCTTTTCTTTGTTCAAGATACTGTAGAGATACAAAAACAATTTTAGATGTGACTCCTTCAGTGAACACTGTTGCTTAGTAAGAAGTGTAACTCATGTTTAATTAACTCTTAATGTAAGGTATAAAGTTATGTGGGTCATAAGGAAAATATACAAAGTAGTAATTCACATTAGAGACAGATTTTTCTGTTTTGGTGTGGTAGTGGGGCAACAGGGAGTGTTTAATGGAGAGTGTGGCTTTGAAGGGCAGAATGGGTAGGATTTAGACTTCAGAATAGTAGGAACCAAACAAAAATAATAGAATGAGCAGAGCATACTGTTAATAATGTTCACCTCCAGCACCATCATTAATCAAGCACTTTAAGCTCAGGGCACTTGAAGATCATTTTGACTGGAGGGTACCATATGGAAGGAAGTCAAAAGATAAATGAGAAAAGAGAAGTCTAGTAGTAGCCTATTGAAAACCTTCAAGAGAATATTTTGTTGCACAGGTCTCTCAGCATATACTCATGTGGAACTTCCATATTACTCGAAGTTTATTCTAATCGCTGCATACCTCGCTTCATACAATCCAGCAAGAACTGACAAGAGGTTTTTTCTTAAGGTAATCATTATTTCTTTTCCCTTTATTTTTGAAGATCTAGAGAATATTTTGAAATTCCTCAACACCTGTAAATTTGTAAAGGGCAGAGACTAGAATAAGACATTGCTAAATATGTATTTAGGACTTATTCTCTAAAGATTTTTCTAACTTTCCCTTTGCCAGTCAGCAATGTTATTTGAGAACTTACTGTGGAATATTGGGAATAAGTGAGTGCTACTTTTGGGGTGGAGATGGTAGTAGAGCAGACAGGCTAAAAAGATTGTATTAGTGTCTGATAAGTGTGATATGATAAACAACTTGGAAGTGTTGAGGAGAGAAGGCTTCACGGAGGAGGTAACATTGGTTGCTGAATCTTGAAAGACAAACACAAGTTAGTCTGAAAATGATCCATGATCCCATAGAAAGTCAACAAAGAACAGCATGATTTTCCTGAAATGAATACTGATAATAAAATCTAGGGGTGCTCAGAACTTTATCCAACAATGGAGGATACTGTATACTCAACAAACTTCCAAATGGGTTTTCTTTGAGATACATGAGCCATTACCTCAGTCACCTTCCACCTAAGCAAATACTGGCTCTTCTCCATAATGAACTCAGCTGCTCTGTATGGTCTTCTCTGTATAACCACTTGCTCTCTCTTACCAAGGCATTAATTAATCTTGTATATTAAGTAGGTAAAAATTATTTTTGCAACTAGATACATTTTGGTACACATCCTAAACAAATCTAATTACAAAGCTGATTAATACAAAATTCAGTCAAACTGAACTTTTCTGTTTCCAGAACATAGGTGTTTTTCCACCTCGCTCTCCACACTTGATAACAGGGATTTCCCCATCTAGAATTCCTTCATCTCCAATCTCTGCGTACTCAAATTCCACCTACTTTTTTTTTCCCTTTGATCATTTATTCTTTATTTCTCACTTTAAGATCACAATCTGAATGGGTGAAGTAGGTAGTTTCACGGAAGAGTTCAGATATACCTTAGTATAATTCTAGATTTTAAAATATATATAAATAAGATTTGATAAAAGTACGAGAGATGGGAATAATTTTAAGGGTAGTAACTCCTTTATTGTTCTAAAGCTCCTACTGTAGTGTCATTTACTCCATTCATCATTATTCAGGACATTCAGAAGCCTCTCTGCATGTACATTAGTTGGAGAAATCTCATTTTAAAGTTGTTTTCTTGAAAAAAATAGTGTGTAGTTTGATTTATTATTAACATATTATAATACATTTATCTATTTTTTGCCTATCTCTACCACTAGTCTTTTGTTTCAAGAGGGCAAGGACTGCATCTATTTTTTCCCAGTATTGAATCCCAAGTGCTTAACTAAATGCTCTCAATTTTATTTGAATTGACAGCCTGCCTTACAGAATGAATAAAAGTCCATTTATCTTTGGAAGTTTTGTTTTTATAGAAATAAATGTGCTAAGTTCTTTTAGGACATATCACTATTTTATTTTAAAACCTCTTTATTTGCATTCAGAAGTAATCTTACATACGATCAGAATCTAATTTAAAAAGCCTAAAAAATGTTGATATTTTATGGTGATATTTTAGGTGATAAGTAGAATAAAATAAAAAAGCTTAAGATTTTAAACAAATTGTGCTTTCTGTTTTTGTGGCGTACTATCTTTCATCTTAAAAATTATTTTCCTTAATTGCAGCATCATGGGAAAATCAAGAAAACCAACTTTCAAAAGAAACATGAAAAGGTATTTACATTGTAATTTCTCTAATGGGAAAAACTTACGAATTTAGGGTATTATAGGAAGTGTATAAATCCATAATTGTGTTAGTCATTTGGATATAAGAAGTTATTTGTATTGATATGGTACCATTTTAATGTTGTGGTAGTATTTTGGTATGTTGAATACAGTGATTGTTGGCACAATTCAGGTGAACTGGTTCTAGAGATAAAAGTGAATTGACAAAATATTTTTTAGTGAATTCATAGATGAAAAGGGTCATCCTGGGATTTTTAACTAAATACAACTAGTTTTCCTCTTTTCACCTTTGAAACACCCACAAAGATGGTAAACTAATGAGGACTAAGTTGATGAGAGATTTATAAAATTTGGAATTGAATAGTAGGTAGATACACTGGTGACTAAGCAGACCAGAAACCTAACCCCTAAAGTAAAGCAAGCTGATTTGATCTGAAGAATCTAGAAAAGCTTAGGAGTTAGAAGCACTAAGCACCTTTGAATTTGGAGGTAGGGATGTGGGGCAAGATTGAAATTGGTGAAAGGAGCATTTAGACTGTTACAGAACATTTGTTCATCTAAATCACTTTTGTTTCTCTTGGCAGAAGACGGAGAAGTTGGAATTATACACTTTGTACTGTAGAAGCTGAGAGTTTTCTCAGTCTCACTGTTAACAGCACTTTTGCTCAGTATACACTTCTAAATGGAGGACATTGTTTTACTGTCTTCTGGCTCTATTGTTGCTGCTGAAAAACCTGCTGTTAGTCTATTATTCCTTCGTTATTACTCTGTTTTCTCTGGTTGCTTTCAGGTTCTCCTCCTTTTACTTTAGAGGTCTTAACATTCACTGCGATGTACCTGGGTTTGAATTTCTTTTCACTTTGTATTAGTTTTGCGTCCCAACTTTGGATAATGATGGTAAATTCTCAGTCATTAATTTTTCAAATATTTTCTCTCTGTTCTCTTTAACATATCTTTCTGAGACACTGTTTAGACATATAATAGACCTTTTCACTCCGCCCTCTTTGTTTCGTACGTCTTTGATATTCTTCATTCCCTTTCATCTCTTGTGTGTGATAGTCTAAGTAATTTCTTCAGTTCTCTGTACTTATTTTCAGCTTTGTCTAATGTGCTGTTTACATCAGCTTTGTAATTTCAGTAATCTTATTTGTAATCTTCAGAAGTTTTACTGGTTCATTTCAGGTCTATTTGATCACTTTAATATTTTTTGACATGATATTTTTCTTTAATGTAAACTTATTTTATATTCTTTCTTATATTTCAGTATTAGAAATATCTGTCAGTCTAATTCCAGATTTTCTATTTTTGCTGACTTGTGCACATATATGTTGTTTGCTGAACTTAATCTGTGGAATTTTTCAGGCCTGAGGTGTGTTCCTGTAGAACGGTTTTACATCTACTCTGTGCCAGCACTTATGAACACCAGTAACCTGGGGTCATTTGAAATTCAGTTCTCAGCCTAGGGACAAAAATGTTGTGAATTCTGCCCATGTATTAGCATTAGCTCTGGCTTTTAGTTAAAAGCCACAGAGAAGACTTTTTTCCTCCATTCACGCAGAGCCAGATTTGGCCGGCAAACTTCCTTACCAAATCCATTTGCTTGGCATGGAAAGACTTTTCTGCTGTGCCCTTTCACTGAGACATCTCTGATTAGGCCTTCCACCCTAGGCAGATCATTGACTTTGTACCCTCTTTCTTATATGTGTAGCTGCTTTGGGTCATAAAGGACTGTTAGGAAGAGAGAGTTCTTCTGGCTGGGGTAGTCCAAAGGATTTGTAGTAGGGCTTGCATTTCGAGTGGGCACTTAAGAATGGTAAGTATTAGATATGCAGAGGTTGGAGAGGAAGACATTCCAGTTGAGGAAATGATTTGAGCCAAGAAGCATAGGTGAGAAAATATAGGGTATATAAAAGAAATAATGAAATATAGTTGGCTGGAGTGTACAGTGACTTTGAGAGAAAAATCAGTTGAGGCTAAGTTGTGGAAGACTTTCTTCACTCTCCAGTTCCCCATGGGAAGGAAGCCCATCTATTCACCTTTGTATTGGCACTTGCTGGTATGTGGTGGGTGTTTGTTGAACAAATGAATAAGTTGAATGAATAAATGAATGAATGAAGAAAAAGAATGAACATAAAACTCAGAATTTTAGGCCTTATTCTTTAGACAGAGAAAATTAATTAAGAATTTTGAGAAGGGAGATATATGAGTGCTGATCAGTGAGGACTGTGAACGGTGAAGGAGCTGGCACTTTAGACCATACTTGTGGAGTGAGTGGTTTTGTACAAGTCTAGGAGGACAGTCTTGAAAGAGGGAAGTGTATAAGCAAAAACATGCAGTTGTCACTAGTTCAAGATGAACTCTAGTTCTTCTGATGTATTCTTATGGATTTGACTTTTATGGTAGACTCTTTCGTCTTTGGTTTATGTCATTTTAAAATCTGAGCTTACTCACTAAAATCTGTGTACACTTACAAATTCTTTAGGGTTTTTTTTGTTTCCTCTCTTCTTGAAATCTTGATTGAATGCTTACTTTATGCCAAGCACTCTATTAGATGCTATGGACATAGTGGAGAACAAAACAGCCATTATCTCTGCCCTCATGAAGCTCTCAGTTTATTCAGGGCATCAAACATTAAAAAGCAAACCACATGAACAGTTATCATAATAGTTGTTTTAAATCTGTTATACATCTTCAGTTGTATAATTCTTTTTCTCTGTGTATCCTCACTTGACACTCATTTTTTAAGATTTTACTTTTCAGTTCAACTAATACATGTATTTTGTACCAGATTATTTGCCAGTTCATTTATGTGGAAAAGCAACATGTTTCCTTTCCTTATCCATAGTCCCATTCCCCACAATTAAACTTCTTTTAATTGTGCCTAGTTTCAGTTTTTCTGGTATAAATATCTATAACTCTAAGTTTATGTTCCTGTCTCTATTTCTTTTTAATTTAACTTGACACCAATTTTTATTCCATTTTATCTCCTTAAAATTTTGTTTTATTTGGTTTCTTTTTTTTAATTCTTTTTTCCATTTGTACAGACCTTAGTTCTTTCTAATGAGCTATATGAATCCAGTGAGGTAATTCTCAGACTTTGCCTTTCTCTCTAGATGGGAATCCGTTTTGCATTTATATTACACAAAATCAATTCAGTGAAGAAGATGAGTGTTGTATGCCCTATGTGACACTAGACCACTTTAGTTTTAAATTGGAAATGTGTTTTCTAATCACAAAATTTAAAGTGAAAATCAGAAAAGTATCAGCAGCTTTCACAGCGTGATTCTCATCCTGAATTGCTTCCCACATTATTCTCAACACTTCAGGAATTTAGGTAATTTTTATTAACCTCAGGTCACTTCTAAGTGTTAATGAGGACAGAGATGCCAAATCCATTTAGATATCTCAACATTTACCTTTATTTTTTTCTTTCTTTCCTCTAACGCCACTTTATTCATTATCCTTTCATTGATTCATTTACTTAACTAACAGTCTCCCAAGTTCTAGGGATAAAAATGGTGAATAAAACATTTCCTGTTTTCAAGGCATTTGTGTAGAAAAGAAAAATCACATTAATAAGATTATCATAATGATAATAGTAAAAGCTATTGGGCACCATAAGTCAAACACTGTTAAACTCTGCATGTGATCTTACTTAATTCTCACAATGACCTACTGAATATGGTTACTATCAAGTTATCCTCATTTTCTAGATGAGGAAACTGAGTATTCAAGAGAAATTCAGTAACCTGCCAAAAATTACGTAGTTAATATGGTAGAACCAACATCCAATTCCAGGACTTTCTGAATCCAAAGCCTTCCATAATTTAACCACTGTTCTTTGAACTCATACGACTAACAAATGACTAGTATCTAGGATTTTTAAAGACCCGTATAAACCAATAAGAAAAAAGCAGAAATCCGGTAGATAAATGGGTAAATGATACAAAAAGGAACTTGAATGTCTAACAAACGTGACATAATCATCAGCCTCATTCACTAATGAGAGAGATGCAACTTTAAACAACAGTGACTTATTGTTTCACACTCTAAGAGAGGCAAAACTAAAAAGTATCTGATGATTCCAAGTGTTGGTGGTAATGTGGAAGAATAAGAGTCTGCATATTCTGTAGGGTGATCATGTCTAATAAAGTTAATACGTGAATGTACTTTGTAATGGTCGGGATAGGCTGGGAGATATTGTAGTGAAAAACAAACTACCTAACCTTCAGTGGCTTAATGTAACAAAAATTTATATATTGCTCATGACACAGTTGAATTTGAGTTGCTTGGTTATTTTTCATCATATAGTGCTGTCAGGTGAAACATGGTAGCCTCCAAAGTTGCCACAGAGGAAAAGAAGACTAAAGGATCCAGTGGTTTGAAAGGCCAGGTTTGAAAATAGCTTACATCACTTTCACCCATATTCCATTGGCCAGAACTCAGTCATATAGCATCTAGTCTAACTGCAGAAGAAACTGAGGTCTTCTTACATGCCCAAGAAGAAGCAGTCTTGGCAAATGCATAGCATTCTCTGCCCTCTACTTTAATTGAGCAACCCCACAGAGAAACTCATACATGCATACAGGATTGACCATCATAGTATTATTAGTGATGAATTAGAGTGATTAATATTTCAAGTTGATAGTGATTTGTCATAAAATGGAATTCTGTAGGGGTAGTTTAAAAATGGACTAGAGCTGCATATATCAATGTAGATAAATCTCAGAAATGTAATGTGGAAAGAAAAAAGCAATTTGGTAGAGAGTGATATATTCAAAATGATATCATTTATATGAAATATTAGATCATGCAAACAATGTGTATATGGTTTATGGTTATGTATGGTGTAGTGTCATAAAAATTGTCATGAAAATGATAAAAACTCCAAATTCTGGATAGTGGTTCCTTCTAGGGAGGGAAGGGAAGAGTGGGATGTTGGAGGGGTGCAAAGGGAAGCCTCATTTTACCCGTGACATGATCTAATGCTTTCTTTGCAAATGTTGTATAATGTTAGCGTGTGATAAAATTGGGCAGTGGGTACATTGGTATTCATTAACATCTTTTCTAAATTGAAGTGTTTAATGAGAAAAACATATAAACTTACCTGGAAAATGATTTCTAAACTATCTTCTAGATACAAATAGCTGAGATATTCTGTAATTCTGAATAGGTTGTTTTTATAGTCATTCTCTTAAAAAAATAGGTATTCCCATGCATGTAACTAAAGCTTCTCATTGCTAATATAGAGTACTTAAATTCTTACATTGCTACTAAAATTACCTAATAGAATTATCTAATCTATTTAATAGACCTTGAGCACTGCCCTTTCTCTTGACAATTGTACCATTGACTTTGTTGACAAGTATGAATATTTTACAATCTTTAAAATTTTTAATAAATTTTACATTGTTTTAGGCTGATGGCTTATTCACATAACTAAAATTCCATTCATTTTCTAAGCTGGTATTTACTATAACTCATCTTTTAGAACTATTATTGCTGAACAAATACATTTTTCAGGCAGTGGCACAAAGAAGAATAGTGAGGAATTAGTCGTAAGTTCTAGTCTAGAGATTAGGGTCTACACCTTAGTTTTACGGGTACACTATCTTGACCAATGACTTGGCTAAGTCACAACATCTGGTTACAACAGCAAAATATGGGTGATGTTCAGGACTAGACTGGATGACTTGTGAGTTCTTTTCTTTAACATTTGTTGATGCTAAATCAGAACATACCGAAGAAAATGTTAAAAGGTAAATCATGATTATATGAGGTAAAGTGTTAACTTAATAGACTGCAAGTTAAATTTATTAGTCTCTTTGCAGAATTATATACAGTGTAAATGTGGTGTTATTGGGAATTTATAGTACAGAAAGTGAGTGCTCTGGTATAAGAAGAAAATCCATGTTCTTTTTTCTTATAGACAAGCAATCATCTCCTCGGACCAAAACCATTTCCATTAGACAGATTGTTAGCAATATTATATAGTATTGTGGACAGCAGAGTTGCTCCAACGGCAAATATCTTTTCCCAGGTAAGCTTAATGATAGGTTATTATATATCATCTTTATCTTTTTGGAATTCTTTAGGTAGTGTAATCGATAGTGTTTTAACATTTAGATTTTTGGTCAGCTTATCTTACTGTTCTAACTATTTCATGAACAATGTCCTTGGTAAGTAACTGAAACTCCACATATACAATCTTTGAGCCTATCACTGAATTTGCATATATTTACAGTTACAACTCAATGCAAAAATCAGCTTGATGTTTCTGGACTTTTTCTTTCTTCAATAAAGGAATTTTTAAATGATTATAATTATCTTACTGGTTAAATTAAAAGTGGATTCATGATTAAATTGATTATAGAAATATAATTTAATGAAGACAAAATTTTTTTAAATGTATTTGTAAGAAAGAAATTTGTAATTTGTTCTTATTCCTCATATATGTACTTTGCACATTGACAGTATGCATTTTTTTTTAATGATGTGTTTTTCAGAATGATCCAGTTCTCAAAATTTTCACTAGATGGCAGCAGTAGCATAAAAATAAGAAATATGACATTTCTTTTATAAAGTAGTTAAGGGTGTTTTTTTTTAGGTGACATTTAAGATAAGCCTATTTATTAAAAATATAGTCACAGTAGATTTCTTAAATGGTCCAGAAAAATAATACTTAGCCCATGGTATGAACAGATAGAAGAAAAAGCAAGTGATACAACTAGTATTTATAGAAAAGCAAAGTCACCTCAGATGCTTCAGTGAGCATTTTACTTTATATATCTGTTTGTAGATTGAAAACGTAAATAATAGCATTTACATTTTAATTCACTGCAAATAAAGTTGGTCCCTGAACTGGTATTAGACTTTGTAATCTGTTGCATGATGGTAACTCTTAGTTCTTCATTTAAGGAAGTCTTGGAAACCAAAAATAGCTATGTTCTCAATGCGCTCAACATTGAAGTTAAATAATTTTTATATAAGGCAACTTTATAGAAGATTGTATCTATATTTATTACATTTTTGAAGAAAAGTATTCTAGTCACTTGTGTTATGTAAATAGCTAGATGGGTAGGTAGATTGGTAGCCCTAATGCTGATAATTTTAAACATCTAATTCAGTTTTAATCTGTATTACAGGAATTTTTTTCCATATATATGTATTAAATGCTTTATCTGAAATTAAAGTAGTTTTTAGTCAAATTGTACATTTTATTAACAGCTTTCTATTATATTTCATATAATACATGAGTTTTTTGTTTTGTTTTTGCTGTTGGAGTAACTATGAAATAGAGGATATTATGATCTTTAGTGTAAGGAATCAAGCCTCAGAGGCTAAATGACTTTCCCATTATGACAAAATGAAAAAATCTTTGAGAATTAAAGACTTGGGAAGTGAAGGAGACTGCTTCTAAACAAAGCAAGAAGATGTTTATATCACATGTAATTAATACTTCTTAGGTGCCCAAAAGTTACATTTGTGGGAGACACACAGAAGGAGAATAAATGTGGGGTTTTTTTTGGGGAGGGAGAGCTAATAATTTATTCTAGGGGGATTTAAAAAATGTACATAAAAGTAATATGTAAGACTGTAAGTGAAGGCTAGATAGTGCTCCTGAGAAGTTTAGAGCGCAAAAAGATCACTTCTGGATTGGACAAGGGGTGAGAATTTGAAGGCTTCACTTTTAGAAAAGGTGAAAAATGGAGCTGGGCTACAGTGAGTAGGATTTTTTTACTTTAAATATTTCTAACTTATATAAATGATATATGTTTACTGTACAGAAATGAGAAAATGAGTAAATAAAAAAGGAAAAATAATAGTAAAATTAGCTGACATGTTATTTCCAATACATAGAATTTATAGAGCTCTAAGAGGGAAGATAATATGACCAAAGGTATGAGACTAGGGAAAAATGAAGACACATTTGTGAAATGTCACACTCGATTAGTTGAAAGTGAGCTGGGTTATATAGTAAAAGTGGTAGCAGTCATTGTAGTTGTGATCTGTTAGTAATACTGCTCCCACCACACGTCACACCTTACATATTGTACCTAATGTTGGTAGAGCATTTCCTGGCAGCAAGTCTAGGTTTATAGGGATGGACTGTCAGAAATAATGAGACTGCTAATTAAGAGGTCTACTACTACTCTGAGGCTTTGATTATAGCAGAACACTGTCATCAGTCTGTATGTTTTCAGGAATGCCTGTGATGTTGGGATTAAGTTTGGCCCAAATTGTTGTCTTTACTTTTTAATGAAGTTAAATTCTTTTCAACTTTAACAACTTCATTCTCTATCTCTTCTCATTAGCAATAATCAAAGTGATAAATTTTGTGTATTTAAAACATTACTTTAAATGAATTTGTTTATGTTTATTTGATGAGAAATCAATTTAGGACTTGATCTCAGTGGTTCCATTTGGAATACAAAGTTTGGGGGGGGGGCAGGTAGAAAGGGGTAGAAACAGTCATCCTTCCATATGCACGGATTCTGTATCCACAGGTTCAACTGACCACAGGTTGAAAATACTTGGAAAAAAAATCACAGAAAGTTCCAAAAAGCAAAATTGAATTTGCCACACTGAAAACTATTTACATAGCATTTACAACTATTTACATAGTATTTACATTGTGGTAGGTAGTATAAATAATCTAGAGAAGATTTAAAGTGTATAGGAGGTTGTGCCTAGGTTATATGCAAATACTATGCTATTTTATATAAGGGACTTGAACATCCTCAGATTTTGGTATCTATGGGGTCAGGAGTGGGAGAGTCTTGGAACCAATCCCCTGAGGATACCAAGGGGACAACTGTATAACTGGCTCCAAGAAGTTGATCTTTACTTTTGTTTGGGCAATAAATTGTCAAGAATATCAAGTAACATACCATGTTTAAGAACAAAATTGTGTCCAAAAGAAAGGTATTTCTCCCACGTGCATTATAATTTTTTCTTCCCATTAGCTCTCAGTGACTTTTTACATTTTTCTGCTTTTGCTTACTCATCAAAACTATACTTTTGCCAATAGGAATGACAATTTGTATTTAAGCTGTACACATTTAATTTTTTAAGTGCGAAACAAAAATATGACATTTGTATTGGAAGTGCTTATTTGATATCAACACTAGATGGCAATATTGTTGTGTTCTAGCTTTAAGATTAGCAGGAAAACCTAGCTTTTACTTGTTAGTATTGTCTTTGATATTTAGAAATGCTGTTTGTTAATTTAACACATTGGTTTATTTGAGTAAAAATAAAATTGCCTGAAGATATATAGTGATCTATGTGTGTGTGCACACATATACACTTTCATGAAAACGTGAATAAAATTGGTAAGGAATTGTGTTGCATGATTATTTTCTACCTGAAACTAAATTGCTTTTTATTCATTGTAATGTGTCTATTTGAGATCATAGAGCATTATTTTTCTATTCATTGAGTCTACCTATAGCTGTTTTAAGGATTTATTTTATAGTAATGTGTTATTTTTAGAGCTTGATTTACTAATTACATAATTATAGTTTTTCACATATAACAAATTGATTAAATGTCATATATACAGTAAAAATCCTCTTGAAGCAAAAGTTTATTTCCATCATGTTCATTTAAATCTATTTACATCTATTCTATAATAAAGTTGTACAATTAGAAGCTTAAGGAATCTCTAATATTAAAAGTCCAATTGAGAATAATAGTCAAATCCATAGTAGTATGAGTAACAGTAGTATATTGCAGTTGATGTTCTTCTGAATTTCTTTATTCTTTATTAAAATTTAGATAAAATTCTACTCATTAACTTTTTAGTCTCATAAAAAGTAAAAGAATAATAGCACATTTAACATTGTACATTATGTTAATGCTCAGATTTACTGAAATGAAATATGATTTAAAAATTTTTCTTAGGCATTTAAGATTATTTCACCCGTATCCATTTTAGTACAGTTTTACAGTCATGATTATGGGTTATTTAAAAAATTTCATTCAAATAAAATAAATGTAGTCCTTCTATATATACCTGAACTTCGTGAATGACAAAGCATTAGTTCTGATGTTTTCACTCTTTTGTCCTCTCAGCATGGATAGAATGGATAAACTATACCATTTATAAGCAAGAGATGGTAACCTGTATGGTTGTTACCTTCAGAAGTTAGCTGATCAGATGTATTTTTGAAGGCCATCATCTTTAAAAGAAATACTACTGAATTATCTTATTTTCAGTTTAAAACTAGGTTATGCTTTTAATTTATCTTTTTTTACTTGAAGAAAAATGATAATTTGTTTGGAAACTTTTGAATGATTTATTTCATTGTTTTGATATTTCTGTATATTCTCTTACTCAACTTTGCCCACCCCCTCCATGGTCTTATAGTTAGGTGAAGGCAGTAGGAGTTAGTTCTTTAAGATTGTCAGATATATCTTTTATTTCAAAATATTAAGCTCTATTACTTTATCTTTTCCAAGGGGATAAAATTGCTGAAGAGTTTATTTCTGAAATTATTGGTACAGGTTTCTAAAGTGACTTTTGAAAGGAAAATTATCTTTGAAAAATTAAGGACATTCAATTACACATACACTTGTATCACATATTATTATTGATCTTACTTGATTAATTAGCCTTTTGAAAAACTACTTTTGGAGGTAGTTCACTATACTATAGTTTGGGAGTTTTAAAATAATGGGGCTTTTAAAATTAATTATAAGAAACAGTGCACTCTAATTAATATCAAGAAATTACTGAAAAATTAGAAAGCCCATAGTTCTTTTAAAAAATAATTCTATGTACCAGATTGGCAAATTGTATTTTTTTCAGTAATTAATATTTAATTTCAGAATCATTTCATGTTTAGTTGTGCTTCATTTAATAAGAAAAAGATTAGGTTAAAATGTCTATAAATTTTTACTTTAAGGAGTATAAATAAAAAGCATTTTGGAGCAAAGTATAATAATACACAAGTTTTTTTAATATTTATTTTTATTTCTATTTTCTATTTTTTTAAACTTATATTATGATACTATATATTGGAATATATTTGGCCTTATATTTGTTACATCAGTTTAACTTTTAGTTGTGAATCAACTTGATCTTTTCCCGCAAGGGTTGCGTTAATTGTGGCATTTAGTTAACCTTACGCTTTTTGCTCATTTAGGTATCAGTTTATGATACAGGATATATTTAAACAAGTTATTTTGATACTTTCCAAATGAATTTATCATTAATCAGAAAGCAAAATGATTTAGTTATTTTGGGTATGAGAGTTTTTGGAAACAAATGCTTCATCTCTAATTTACCATAGCTGTTGGAAGATGGGTTTGTATACATTTTACGGCATGTAACATTTATTCAACCAGAAATAGATTTTTGACATTTTTCTTCAAATATAGGTAGATATATAGAAAATTTATATAATTTACAGTTTTTTAAGTGAAGAAGGGATTTTGTTCATATTTATTTAATTAAAATGTTTAAAAATAAAAATAATGCAAGCCTTAAATCCAAAATCAGTATTGATCTTTTTCCCCCTAGTTGGAATAAATTTTTCTGTCTCTACTTAAATTCATTTAATGGATATTTATTAAGGGCCTATTATGTTCCAGGCACTGTGTTGTGTAAAGGGAATACGAAAGTCAAGAAAATGCAGTTCTTGCCCTCAAGGACCTTATAGACAGTCTGCAGCTTTCACTGCCCTTCATTAGTATTTGTGTGCAACTGCCAGATTTGAGCTTGTGCTAAAGTTAATGGTGTATATGTATTGTTACAGGGAGGATGCACATGCTGAGGGAACTAATACTTAAAGGGAAAACTAATACTTAAGTTTTTAAAGTGAATATTTTTAAAATATTTTTTTAAAACAAGATTTTTCACTTCAGTGGTCCCTGATTCAGATTTGATAATATTTAAGTGTCTTCTTTCAAGTAAAATAACAAACCTGTTTATTGAATGTTTCCTCTGACATTAAACTTAGTGTTATGGAGCATGATTATTTGATATATATGTCATAACTAAATTTTGTTGATACTTAAATTGCATTATGACATTGGTATGAAACAATTTCAGTTAAAACTGGAAACTTGTAAAGTTATGGACAAGTAAGTAGTGTGTTATACATAGCCTATTATAAACTAAGTGGCTTTTCTTAAAAAGTTACATGGCTATATTTCAAATACTTTATGATTAAAAGTTATACTCATAATGTCACTCTTTTATATACAGTATTTCAAACTACTTTTATAGACTTTTAACCAGAAACACTTTAACCAAATAAACTCATTTTATAGACTTATAATTTTAAAACCTCTATCTTAAAAAACTAATTTGTATATTGTATAATACTGTAGTTGTTTGATTTATATTTTTTTAAAAAGTAGTTATATTTAATAAATGCTAATCAAGAGCATCAGAAATCATAGTTGATTTGAGTATGAAAGTTAGTTTTATTGATATTGAAGTTGGTGAACAATAGGGATAGTTTCCTAAAAACAAATTCCCTGGATACTAGAGTATTAGCAAATGTGAGAAACTGTTCTTTTGCAATTTCTCTGTAGTTCATTTGGTTTGTACCAGCATTCCAGTATCTCTCTAATATAAAACTGAAATACTCGATGCCATTAAGGTAAATTATGTAAATCATGAGAAATATCTTGAGTGCTAGCATTTTCTAATAACCTTACCATTTTTTTTTTTCTTAACCATAACTGAGATTGTGAGGCATTCCATTCCAAAAATAGTAAAGGAGCCTTACTTAATGCCTACTTTGCTAATGAATAGGTCAGCAGGGGTGCTGTTTGACAGAGGTGGGCTCTTCTCTAGCAGTGAAGATCCTTACCGCCATGATGCTCTGTCTCCACTGGTGCAGTAAATTAGATTCTGAAATCTCCCACTACCCTTGGTGTGGATGTATTACTGTTCTGCCCTCAGTCTGCAGTAGATGTCTATTTCAGGAGACTTTTTAAAAACTGTTTTGGGATGCTTCATGTTTGAAAAGGGTAAAGTTGATTTGTGTTTTTCACTAGCTGCACTATTGTAAGACATACCAATAAGTATTACCCTGTTGCTCAGGGATAAAATTTCTCTCATTTTCATTTGTAAAAAGACAGTGTTTATCCCTGCTCTTCTCCGAAATCTGGTGTTAAGTTTCTTCAGTGTAACCACTTTGCCTTTCTGAATTTATCAGCCCAGCAGCAGGCATTTTTACAGAACTCTGGAAGAATGGAACCATTGCTTAAGGGTGACATGTAAAATATTACCTAAGGGATAGAAAAGTTGCATAAATTATGCTTTCAACTGTTGAATGAAATAATATCTTGGTACCTTATTTTTGTAGGCAATATTTTGTAACTACCTTTCTCAAAGCCTAGTATTGCTTCTAATAAATATAACAAATGTATACCATTTATTCATATTTTGTGGGGAAATGTATTCAACACCAATTTTATTTGACTTTGCAAATTCTTTTGCTGGAAGCACATGCAAAAGAGCTTATATAACTCTATTGCTTGCACGTGCCTAATTAAGAAAATCTATACTATTTATGTAGTGACTATATTGGCAAATGCATACCTTAGAGATTTATGACTGGATTGTTTTCATGGGAAAGGAGTTTTAATAAGAACAGGTTGGGAGTTAAATGATCTGGAAAATCTACATTATGGAAATATGTGCTATATTTAAAACTACTCTATTAAAAAGTTGATTAAAAGAAATGTTGATGCTTAAAGGGGTTTCCACTGGGAAATTTTCTTGATTCCTTGTCAGCTCACAACTAGTTGGGAGTCCTTTGGAGAAGATTGGCTTCACCAAATGCTGTGTGTCTGCTGATAACTCGAATTCTGTTTTTATTTATTAATTATTTATTTTTTATATAAAAATTTATTATTTTTATTTTTAAACATTTTAATTAAATAAGTATTTCTAGTCCATCTCTAGCTCTGGACCCAAATAACCAACTGAACACACCTGAATGTGCGATAGTGGTTAGCACTGATGTATCCAAAGCCAGATTATTCCCTAAGCCTTTTCCTGTGATTTTTCAGCCTTACCTAAGTTTCAAAATTCGTCATTTACTTGTTCGTTATTTACTAAGCACCTCCTTTGTGGCAGGTACAATGTTAGGTGCTAGAGAAACAAAGATAGTACAGTTTCTAGTTTTTAGTTGAGTTAAATGGAAAAATTGTCTCTGAATCACTTAGTTCTTCAACAAGCCAGTCTTTTTTTCCTCCTAAATACAAATGTCTCGAATTTACTCCTTTCTGCTACCTCCCCTGCCATTGCCTTAAATCCATATCTTCATTATTTCTTAGACCATTACACCAGCGTCCTAACTCTAACTGGTTTCCTTTCACGAGAGATCTTCAGATTCATCTTCCATACAATTGTCAGCAAAAATCTTAAAATATAAGTATGATCATATCTCTTTGCTTATGCTTTTTTAGTGAGTTGCATTGTCTACAGAATCAAGTCTACTTTCCATAGCATTTCCTATGAGGCCCTTCACAGACTGGCACCATTTTCTGCCACTGTCTTTATTCATCCTATACACCATTCACAGTAAGCTGTTTCCTATCTGAAAGCACACCGATTTTTCTTGTATTGTTACATATGCTGTCCACCACTGTTGAGCTTTCTTTTGTGCTTCTTGGTCCACCCCTCAAATACCATTTCTTAATGAATTCACATTTTGCCTCTCTTCCTGTATTAGTCATTACCTTTTCTAAAGTCAGGTAATTGGATTTATATATATCATTAGCATAGCACTCATACTGTGTTATTGCCATTATGATGTTTGTCTCCCCAGATACCTTGAATCCTTTGAGGGCATAGATCCCTGTCTTCATTTTTGTGTCTCTCGCACAGTGCCTTGAACATGGAATTCACTCATTGATTGAATGACCTCTCATTCTTCTAAGTACGCAGTTAAAGGTCTTCCTGGATACTAAAGATTGGCAGTCATTTGTGTACTAAAAAGTTCCAGAGATTAGAGGTGCTATCTTTAATTTCTCTAGTTATAAATATCTGCCACTTTTTAATCTGAGCATATTTGAAGAGTAACAACCCACTCAGTGCCTTTTTTTTTTTAAATATAAATTCACAGTGATGAATTTAAGTTGAATAGCTTTGAGAGTGTTTGCTTCTCTTCCATTGCTGCTCTCACCACCTCTACCTTGTCTGTATAAAAATGTCAGTTGAACTCTTCTTGGTATATGCCATATGTTCATAAATTATCACATTGCCTGAAATCTGATTAAATGTGGTGCTTGTTGGGTTGTGTGGACCTCATACACTGACATATCACATGTTAAGTTTTTTTATTTAAATAACTTAATGTTTCAGACTGTAAAGCTCCTCCAGGGACAAGCAGGATAGGGTATTTAACAAATCAATTGACGTATATACTAGCCTATGAAGGTATAAAAATAATGAGCATGTTAAAATTTAATTACAGTTGTAAATTGATTTCCTTTTGTTGGCAGAAAGAACATAGTTTATTAGCCCAGGAACAGGTTCACACTGTTTTAACATCAAGCACTTCCAGCTGAAGCTTGTTAGTGACTGCATCCCAGATTAAGGGAAAAAAAATCCTCACTGTGGTACATGAACTCCTATTGTTAAGACATAAATAATCAGCTCATCCCCTACATGGATGAGAACAAAGAACTTAATAGTACACAGAGCAAAGATTAAGTAAGCAAATATTGTATAACCCCATTAAAGATGTAAATTTTAAAACATTTTACGTTTAAGGAGGTTTTTAATTTTTCTTTGTGAATGCCTCAGTCATGACATAGGTGCTAGTCAGAGGGAAAAATATTTTGGCTTTTGAATTAGGTAGATTGATGATTTTAAGCTAAAGTAAAATAAAATCCTTTCATTAGTTTTAGTATGCTGCATACATATACATATATATGACAGCTAGGGAAATACTATTCTCTTGGATAACAAGCTGCTTCAGATTTTTAGGAGTTTAGTTTATTTTTAAACCAAGGACTGAAAACCAGAATTTATATTTGAGGAGTAACATCAATGGAACATATGGCTAAAACTTAGAGGCAAAGTGACTTTTAGTACAGTTTGTTTTTTTTTTTAAACTTCATTCTGAATTTCCTAGCACACAACCTGAATCCTCACTTTGAAAAAGAAAACCCGTTTTCTACGCTTATTTTTTATTCAGTTGAATTTCATTCATTTGAATTTGAGATTGATATAATAGACAAGAAAAGCAACTGTGGAAGACAGTATATACTCCCCTAAAATCTGAAAATTATTGGCAAAGGAATATGTCTTCATGGATAACAGAAATCCAGATGGGAGTAATAATTTTCCCACAGAAATTTAAATTAACTTAGATAATTTAAATGACATTTTTTGAAATGTTTTTAATGTTTATCCTTTTAATTTATTTAACTATTATGTATTTTGTATGATTTATAGTCATACATTTTTTGTAAATGATTTTTAATTCACAAATGTATAGGAAATTTTGTTTTAGGTTACCATTTTCAGTGTTGTCTAATAATTTCAGATTTTAAGAAATTGTGCTTTTTTTCTCCACCTTAATTTCTCTTTTAAGAATTAAACCTTTAAAAGAGTAATTTTATGTCTAATATAATATGCCAATTGATTTATGGAAAGTTAACATGTGATTAGGTTAATAAATTCCACATTAATTTTACTTCAGTGCCATCATACCTCTCATATCTGATAATTTTGTTCATAGGATTGAGAATTGATAATTCTCAAGGCTATTACCTATATCCCTGGGGAAGAACATTTGCCTATATTGAGATAACTTCTTTATCCTTTCTGCTACAATCCTCATTGAATTTTTTTTTCCCTATTTTATCTGTAGTGCCTTTGTGGCTGGGTTTCTAACCTCCAGCAGACTCATAGAATCCCCTTTCATTGTGGATTCTTTCAGGGTTGTCATTTTATTCATTCTTCCTTATTGGTACCTTCTTCTGTAAAGCTTTCCTTAGTCTGTTTCAATACAATGATCTCTTCCCTTTGTTCTGCATCTCTCTTTTGAGGTCGTGTAAGGACTATAGGCTTGGATTCAGATGGTATTCAAATCCAGTGTTGCTCTGACCACTATTAGCTTAATGACCTTGAATATTTACAGACCTCTCTGAAGTTGTTTCCTCTTCTGGAAAAAGGTTAATTTGTATTACCTAACTCATGGCTGGGTTGTTGTAAGGATGGTACAATGCCTGTATCCATAGCTTATAAATATAGATCTGTCTATTCCTGTATCTAATCTATAGAGCCTGGACTCAATAACAGGTTCCAATCCCTGTACCACTAATTACCCATGGTCGCTAATATTAAGTAGTTCCCATAACTCTTACGTCTCCTGACTCAGGTTTTGTCCATATCCTCTGGCAGATCCTGAGGGAAGGAGTGAATGCCAGTTCCATATGTGTTATTCTCAGGAATTTTTGAGAAACAGTAGAAGAAAAGATTAAAAGCACTGATGGAGTCTTTACTGCAGTAGTAATAGTCTTGGCAAACCACCTTGTAATATTCATGAACACTCAAAATTTGGCATTATTTTGGCTAAACATTTTAATATGTTAAATATTCTTAGGATTAAGTACCTAATTTAAAATTTCTTGTTTCAACTCTAAAATGTTTTCTAGTAAACCTCTAGCATGGTATATGTGTTACCTTCTTTTTCACTGGGACTTTTGGATTGAATAATTTGAAATACCTGCTAAGGTGTCCCATCGTATTAATTTGTTTGACTGATTGGGGGCTAATAATGCCAATCATCCTTTTATGATGTCTGTTTTCTCATCTGTAAAATGAGGCATTGATCTCCAAGGTTTCCAGTCCTGATAGGCTTAGCTCACAATTTTATTTCATAATAATTTTTATATTGGAACACTTTAGTTTTTTATAATTTTGAAGTTGCATTTGGATTCTGTAGCCCCCAAAGAAACAAAAACAAAACCTTTACCATTTAAAGAAATAGAAACAAAAAGTAGAATTTGGGAAAGTGTAGAATACTGAGGTTGGGATTTACATAATAACAGTTCTGCTATAATCCTCCTATGCTTTAGAGGAGGTAATATGTTGTACTAGCCACAGTTTTGTAGCAACTTTGTGAGATCTTTATGGGCTCACAGCATGAAACTAGCAGCTGCAAATTCTCCTTGAGGCCAAAACACTAGTCATAACTAATCTGGCTTTCAATAGGGAAATCTATAATCTGTGAACTTTTAAAAACCCATGTAGCCTTGTCCCAGTGGCATATCGTTATTGAAATAATATTCTCAAATTTGCCCGCTTTGAGCAATATTTCATCAAATAGTTTCTTTTAAATCCCTATAAATAAAGGCCAAAAATTGTTTTTATTTCAATGAATGGATTGAAGTACCTATGAAGTACTTATGAAGTACTTCATAGGTACTTAAATATTTTGAGATAAAATGTATTCTGGCAGTGTATAAGATCTTTCTCAGTGCCTTCTATATTTTGTGTATTTTATCAGTGTAGCTTTTTTTAAAAAAATTTTTTTGTTTATTTATTTATTTGGGGGAGCTAATTAGATTTACTTATTTATTTTTAAATTGAGTACTAGGGGTTGCTAAGCATGCACTGTACCACTTGAGCTATACCCTTCCCTCTGTTTTCTTTTTATTGACTTATAGTCAGTTTACAATGTTGTGTCAGTTTCCAGGGTAGAGCACAATTTTTCAGTTATACATGAACATACATGTATTCATTGTCGCTTTCTTTTTCACTGTGAGCTACCACAAGATCTTGTATATATTTCCCTGTGCTATACAGTATAATCTTGTTTATCTGTTCTGTATATGCCTGTCAGCCCTCTGTTATTGTTTAATTAAACTTTTTTTGAGTTGTAGATTTATGTGCAGTTGTAAGAAGTAATAAGTGCTCTTTCTTGCTGTGTGCCCTTTAGCCAGTTTCACAACCACGAAATTGACATTGATGTGATCTTATTCAAATTTTCCACTTTTACGTATATTCGTTTTTGTGTATGTCTGTGCATATTTCATTATGTGAAATTTTATCCCATGTATGGGTTTGTGTATCCACCACCACAGTCAAGCTATCAGTTCTGCCATGACAAAGACACTTCCTTTTATAACCACATCTGCTTTCCTCCTGCCCATTCCCCCAGTCCCTGACAACCACTCATCTCCACCTCTAAAATGTTGTCATTTCAAGAATTTGTATAAATGGAATCATATATAATGTAACATTGAAGATTGGCTTTTTTTACTCAGCATAGTTAATTCCTTTGACAGTCATCTAAATTGTTTCATGTATCTATCAATAGTTCACTCGTTTTTACTGCTGAGTTATATTCCATGATAGGGATATTACCACAGTTTAACCATTTGCCCATTAAAGGATATCTGGGTTCTTTCCAGTTTTGACTGTTACAAATAGAACCATTATGAATGTTCATGTACAGTGTTTTGTGTGAACATGCCCAAAGGATGCAATTATTGGGTAATACAGTAATTACATGTTTAGTTTTATAAATGGTATCATTGTTTAACTACTTCCAATGAAATATGATAAGCCTACTTCTGTTCTTTTAACTTCCATTTTGAAAATTTCATTTTCTTGAGTATCAGATGGTGTCAGTTTTTAATCAAATATGATTTATAAAATTCATGATGAGACAGTCTATCCATATTTCTGCTCTTTCTGTTGTTCTTTGTTCCTTCATGATGCTTAAGGTTCCTTCTTTTATTACTTCCTTTTTGTATGACAAACTCCCTTTAGCTGCACTTTAAAGGTAGGTCTGCTAGTGACAAATTCTTTAGTTTTCCCTCATTTGAGAATGTTTTTATTTCCACTTAATTCCTGAGGGATAGTTTTGCCAGATAATTACAATGGCCAGTTCTTTTCGGGCAGGACTCCTGTTCAGTCCAGGGGAGAAATAAGCCTACCTGGGTAGGTTTCTGCCCCTACTTTATTCCTCCAGTTTTGGGTCCTTAAGAAGCCTGCTTTCCTCTTTCCACCTTTTAGAGTTCTTTGGTTGCTGTTTAGGTTATTTCCAGGGTTTGTAGTTGTACTTAGTGGGGAGGAACAGTAAATGTGAATCTTTGCCATGTTGTCTGGACCAGAAGTCCTCCTGTAAACTTTTTTAAATGTATTTTTTTCTGGCTAGGCTCATTGCTCTTGTTTGTTTATGAAATATGTTCTAGGGTTATTCAAAGCTCAATTGCATGAGAAACCTGTAAAATGGACAGTGCTAAAAAAGATTTCACAATATTCAAATATATTTTGCTGTTATTTAGAAAGCTTTCCCCCAACAAAGATTAAATCCTTCTAGGACATTAATTTTATTCACTGCAAAATATTCCAAGTTACTCTTATTTGCTGGAACTAGAGCCTTACTCTAAATCACTTCCTACATTTGGGGCCTTCGCAACAGTAACGGTTTTTGTGTGTCTGTTTTCTTTGTTATTGAATCTTCAGCTGCAGCAAGGAAAGATTCTGTCACATCTCTATCTTACACTTACACATGCTCACATACAAAACTGAATCTGGTCCTGAGTACCCTAACTTTCTACAGACTTTTGCCATATTTCCACTGACCATATCAAACTATTTAGGCATTAATGCCAGCCTGGAGATAAGACTTCATCACATTGGCATGAATATTTAACATGGGGCAAGGAGGTGAATCAGTATTTTCCATGACCCTATTATTCATCTTTGAATGCACAGTACTTAGAGCAAGTTCTCAAGAGTTTCATGGATATGCAGTGGGAAATAAAAATTAGATAATTTTAAGGATTCAATAATGAAGAGGAAGGTGGGGATGCTTGTACTTACACATGTATAATAATTTTCCAAAGGTATAAATTTTTTCCAGAATTTTTAATCTAGATATAAGTTAATATGTTTGAGGTACAAGATGTTGACCCCATAAGTTAATCTATTTACTTGATTTTTTTCAGTTTTACTCTAGCATTATTTTAATAAACTGGCAGAGTACTTTTAAATTGTTGGTATTTGTGCACTGCTTTATGTGATGTTCTTCTAAATTATGTATTTGTATATTGTTTTTGTTCATATGGTAAGGACAAGGAATAAAAAGATCTCTGAATTTAGTATTTTTTAATGTGAAAAATAACATTAAGTTTAATTTTGATTCATTTGGTTTAAATTTTTTGGGTATTAGTTTTTCCTAAGTCAGACCCTCTTCTCCCCCAGAATTGAGCAGTCATGTTACTAATATTTTGGAAATACCTTTTGACTGCTACATCTTGAAGTGATAATGTATTTTTCGTACACTTTATGTGATTAATTTATCCATGGTATCTTGGTAGAGCTGAAAGTGATTCAAGGGACTATCTATTTCAACTTAATTGCCTTTGGTAATTTATTATAATTAATGTGATAAAAGTAATAAAATGATGAGATATCTGAGAATATTCTTGAAATTCTAACTTAACTAGATTAAAGACAGATTTTGTGTTTATGGAAAAATGAAAGAAGAGTAAATTTAGCATACAGTTTGGATTAAAGAATTAAATATGTGAGAGTATTTGAATAACAGGAAAGTAGAAGTTGTAAGAAATATTATGTGGAAATGCCAGTGGCAAAGTAAAAGGTAATTAATGTTTTCTATATTAAAAAAAGAGCTACTAAAAAAAACTATCTTTAATAATAAAAGGAGATTAATGTGTGAGTTTCAAATGACTATTACTATCCTACTTTAGCAAATGAATCCCTTGTAGAAAAATAGAAAGAAATAAAGTTAATGAATGTATTTTGCCATAAGAGACTATGTTAACTCTTCTATATATCCTCCTGTTCATTAAAATTTGAGGCCACTTTTCTCATCATGATTTATACCTGTTTCTAAACTGGGAAGGATAAGGAGTTTATTTTGACTTCCAGTAATACTTACTTCCCCTCAAAGACCCCATTATCCTTGGCTGCCCTTCCTGTTCTGTGTCTCATCCCTTCATAGTGAAGGTCTTAAGCAGCTCATCTTGTGAGAGATGGGAGCTCAGGGCCTGCATTTTGTCATTACCAAGCGAGCCTTTCTTTAAATCTCTTTCTAGTTCTCTTTTGTCTGCATTAATATACCTTCATCATTTTACTTTTTCATTAGTTTGCTTCATGTATCTCATTCTGTCCTTTGAATTTTAACCTTCTCATATTCTTGTATTTTAGGTGTATCTATTCTAAACAGTATATAGTTGGATTTTTTTTTCAGTCAGTTAATCTTTGTCTTTTATTTGCAGCATTTAATTTACTTTTATTATAAGTACTAATGTAATTTGTTTATGTCTGTCATCTTGTTTTATACTTTCTATTTGTCTTACTTCATTTGTTTCTTTCACTTGTTTTCTTTTGAATTGACTGTTTTTATAATTCAGATTTTCCCTTCATTAATTTAGAAGTATATACTCTCATTTCTCTTCTCTTAGTTGTTACTTTAAAATTCAAACTTATCACAGTCAAAATTTGACACATACTTCTAGGAGTTTCCTTAAGTGAGTAGGGATCTTTTGATAGCAAACCTTTGATTCTTAGTTCGGAAATGTGTTTATTTCATCCTCAGTCTTAAAAGATTGTTTTTTCTAGATGTGCAGTTCTGAGTTAACTGTTACTTTCTTCAATATATTGAAGATATCTTCCCACTATTTTATGTCTTTAATTGTTGTTCTTAAGACGGCTGTCGGTCCAGTTGCTGCTCCTGTGAAGATAATCTGTTTTTCCTTTTCTAGCTACTTTGAAGAACTTTTTGTCTTCGGTGTTCTGCGCTTTTCACTATGAGGCATTTAGGTGTGGACTTCTTTTGGTTTCTCCTAGTTTGGATTTATTTGGCCCTTTAATTCTATGATTTGGTGTTTTTCATCTCTTTGAATGAATTTTCATACATTACCTTTTCAGATATTACTTCTGCCCCATTCTTTCCATCTCTGTTTTCCTTCTAGATCTTTGATTAGAAATATGTTAGGTCTTCTCTATTTTTTAATCTTTTATATTCCCCTCCTTTTTTTAACCTTTTTAGTCTGCATTCTGTATCATTTCTTTAGAATTATCCTTATATTCCTTAATTTTCTGTAATCTGAGTCTAATCTGCCATATAATTTTTGTTATATTTTTCACACAATTTTTTTTGACCAGTTCAAATTTTTAATCTTCTTTATTTCTTGGTAAAACTGATACACTGAATGTTTTTTCCAAAGTAATTAATATATGTGCACGTTACTTTTCTTGACCTGCTCGAAAGTATTTTTTATTGAAATATAGTTGATTTTCAATATTATGTTATTTTAAGGTGTACAACATAGTGATTCAATATTTTCATAGTTTATATTCCATTTCAAGTTTTTATAAAATTTTAGCTATATTCCCTGTACAATATATTCTTGTAGTTTGTTTATTTTGTACATAGTAGTTTGTACTTTTTAATCCCCTACCCCTACCTTGTCCCTACCCTCTTCCCTCTTCCCACTGGTAACCAGTAGTTCTCAATATTTGCAAATCTCATGTAGACATTTTTAATCTGCAGAAAGTTTTATCTTATATTTTCTAAACAAGCATGGCATTTTATTAGAAAGCTATAGGAAACTCAACAATGTCTTCAAATAAAGTAATAGTGAATTTTAAGTAAATGGGCTATTAGAAAAGAAACCTATTCATTTGGAATTGAAAAACAGTGCTAATAGGTAGTAATAATATAAATAGTAAGTCTTACTATTATTGAATACTAACTATATTACAGGCACTGTGCAGATGACCTCATTTAATAGGTACATTACTATTTCACACATTCCTAACAACCAACTTAATTATAAATTTTTGTTTCATTTAACTCCTAAACTAGGTAAATAGGAGTCTTTAACTTCTAGAAAGGTGTTGAATAACTTGGCTCTTTTCTCTTGTCTACTCTTTAACAAAGGCTTTTTAGGATATAAATGGAAATTTACTGACAAAGAATAAAACTGCTTTCTAAGAATTTTTTCCCCAGAGAATATCTATGTCTCATAACTGAATTTCCACATAGGTAGAGATAGGTAGCAAGTGTTACCAATGCATTAATTTTGGCAATTTTTTAAAACTTTTCTATCACCTATAATCATTTAAATGAAGGAATTGCTTTCCCTCCAGATAGTCTATGTTCATGGACCTCAATCAAACATACGAGGGTCACATCGAGACCTTCTGTTAATTGCAGGTACTAAAAACAAGTTTAAAATTTTTCATGTTGCAGTTTGGAAAATTAAACAAAAGTGAGAGGAAGCTCAGTGAGACTAGGGAATAGCAGTGGTGAGCTGGGATGTACAGCCTGGAGAGTCAGGACTCCAAAGTTTGAGTTGGAAACTACAGTATAGGAACGAACCCTTAAGTTTTTTAAGTTTCTGGTAGGTTTTTGGTTTTGTAGGTTTTCCTGGAGGTGGTCAGTATCTCAGGGGTATGATTAAAAATGAAGATCCAATGAAATCTCAGGAGACAAATGTTTAAGCCACAGTGCCTGTTTATTCACCAATACTGTTAAGCGGACCAGATATTGAAAACAAATGTTAATCAGATAGGGTGTTTGAGTTTACTGATCAGCTCAATATACTCAAAATTGAAATTCTGGTTTTTTAAATAGGTATAAATTTATACCTGTTAATGTCAGAGGTATAATTTGTTGGGCAATTATTCCATGATAGGCATTTGAAATAGGATCCTGACTTATGCTCTTTTTTAGTTATCTCATAAATTGAGGCTCACATTATTTAAATGACTAATATGAATTCTTTTGCTAATAAGTGGCAGAAGATAGGTCTTCCTGAGTTTGAATATTCTTTATCTTAAACTGTGTTCTCTCTCTTCGGAAATCACAAGATTAACCATGAAATTAGAATGGGCTCGGGGTGGGAACAGGAAGGAGATAATTGCATAATCTTGATACCATGAGTGACAACTGGAGAACTCCACCTCCACAACAAGCACATACTTACAGCACATACCAGATTTCCAAGTTAATAGACGAGGAGCCCTTGGTCCTGTTGCTGGAGGCACACTGCCAGGCCTGTTCTCTTGAACACGAACACTCTCTTTTACAGTCATCCCCATTCTTTTAATACATTCTTTATTCTGGCAAGATTCTAACACAACTTACTAGAAGTTAACTCTCTCAGCTGTGATCACATTTTAGTCATGATTTTCAAAAGTTTTGGAATTGTAGTTAGGAGACCTAAATTATATTCAGGTGAGTTTCTGACATTTTCCAGTCATTATCACTTTGGACAAGTCACTGAACTCGATTTCTACATTGTTTACATTAATCATCTGAATCTAGCACTTTTTTAATGCAGGGGTTGGCAAACTTTTGCAGTAAAGGGCCACATGGTAAGTATTTGAGGCTTTGCAGTCCAAGAGGCAAAATGGAGGATATGATATTAGGTACTTGTATAAGTAAGAAAACTCTTGTGTCACTCTGCCTTGTTTGCCTTTCATGGGTCTTCTCATTTTGTGGGTATGTTTTGTGCTCAGTTGCCATCAGCTGGAGCTATTCTTGAGACAGAGGAAAGAGACCTGACAGGCAGGACAGGCTGGGTGACCACTGTGGTCAGTTTCCTCTTTGACACAGTGGCATTCAGGTCCCTGTGCAGTCTTCTTTCCTCCTGGAGAATCCAGCTGTCTCATCATAATTCAAAGGGTTTTTAGTAAACAGACCACATCCTGTGATATCCTCCCCCCCTAAAAAAATTAAAAATACTTGGAAACTTCATGATTGGAAGTTAAACAATAATTCTAAGATAGCTTGAGGGCCAAAGAAAAAGTCACAATGGAAGTTAGAATTAAATTAGAGTATAAAACTACTTCCAAGGTAGTAGAGTAAAACAATAGAATGAAAAAATACTACGATTCAGTTCAATAAGAGGCAAGAAAAGAATGAGAAAGACATAGAAGAAGGACAGATAGAAAGGTTGACATAATGGCAAAAATAAAATTTCAGAATATCTTTATAATAAAAGCAAATGAAGTATATAGTCCAGCTGAAAGGTAAAGGTGGTCAGACTGGCTATAAACGAAAATCCTATCACATGTTGCTTATTTGAGAACTGTCTAAAGTTAAGAAAATAAAAAACTTAAAAGTAAAATGATAAAAGTAACATAGGAAGAAAAGATTAACATCTAAAAGAACATTGAATAGGTATATTAATATTAGAAAAAACACGCTGTAAGGCAAAGATATTACTGAAAAAAAAGGACTAGTAGATAATGATCAAAAGGTTTAATTTGCTAGCATAACATGGTAATTTTAGATGTGTACATAGACCCAGAAGTATAAAGCAAAAACTAACAATTACAAAGAGAAAAAGACAAACTTACTATAATGGGAGAATTTTAGTGCCTCTGTTTTTATAACTCTAGTAGATAGGAAATGATGTATATAAGAATTTCAGTAATACAAATAAGCTTGATTTAATAGATATGTAGAGAGAAGAGCGTACAACAGCTGCAAATTACATATTTTCAACACATAGAACATCTATAAAAAGATGTTTCAAGGGATAACCTAAATTTTGATATTGAGTTAGAGATTAAAGTCAGCCTTTTGAATGCAGAGCTTCTTATTTTGATATATTGATACAAATGTTTTTCTAATTGAAAAAATGTTTCATATTTGCTAAATACAGTGTTTTCTATATATAAAATACTGTGATATTTACCCATCTGTTCTTTTTTTTAATTTGTTAATAAAGTAATGATAGCTGACTGAACACTGCATAACAGTTTTTAAAATTATAATGGGAAACATAGTGGAATCTGTGTAATGTAATACGGTGAGCATGGACTCCAGGTTTGAATTCCTACTAAGCTACCTACCAGCTCTGGGGGCTGAGGAAAGTTACTTAACATCTCTAAGGCTATATAACATGAGTATAATAATAACCTCTTTGTAGGGTCATGAGGAACAAAAGAGATACTGTGTGTTGAGTGCTTGGTACCAAACCAATCACTACTACTATTTCTTTTTTTATTACCTAGGATATTTACTGCATCTGCAAAGTATTGGTCTCAAATTAAGTGAGCATTTTTAATTCCTAAGATATATGATTAAGTATTACATATATTATAACTCTCATCCCTTGTATTGCCACCAACAGTTACAGATCACCAAGTCTCCAGATCTTTTCTTTTTGCCATTGCCGGCCCCTTTTTCTCTTGGCCTACAGGAGAAGAAGATAAGAAATTAGGAGAAGAAAATGGGCTAGTCAAAGAATTTTCGCTGTTGAATCAGCTTTGGATTTCACAGCACTTCATACTTTCGTTGGCGTTATGAACGTGGAGTTATTTTGTATTTTGATTTTGACCTGTTAAAATACACTTTTGCTTTTGCCAGTGTTAAACCTTCCCGTGTTTTCCTGACTACCTAATTGGTGATCAGTTTTAAAGCAAGACTAAGCCCAGGTCTGAAGGATATATCTATCTCTGGTCTAATCAGCTACCGAACTTCTAAAAAGGCCCACTTTCACATTTTAACTGCGTGATTTTCAAGAGAGTGCAGATTTGATATTCTGAGATATTTAGATAGAAGCTTGATAAAATTTTTATGTAGAGAAGCAGTGTGCTTTGTTTATAGTTTTTAAAGGTTAGCAGTCATGTGTGTAAGTCATTAAAGAAACACGTCTATCTCTAGTGGAGTCCTTAAAGATTGATTGTTAATTTGATTAACTAGGACTTTAAACATATGTACAAATTTGTGAATACAAATTTCAAAGTAGTCATCTTCTTTGCAGGTGTTTTTTTGAATTCAGTTGTATCTCTTTATCAAAGGAACTGTAAAATGTTTCAGAAACAAGAGCGTCACGTAATCTCATTAAACCATTTTCTCATAGGGGGGAGGATATAGCTCAAGTAGTAGAGCGCTTGCTTAGCATACACAAGGTCCTGGGTTCAACCCCCAGTATCTCCTCTAAAAATAAACAAATAAGTAAATCCAAGTACCTCCCGCCCAAAAGATAAATCCAAAAAAGAAAAAAACCATTTTCTCATAAAAATGCTTTCTTATTTTTAGATTACCTCTTTAGTGACCCTTCAGCTATTAACCCTGGTTGGCCATGACGATCAGCTTGATGGACCAAAATATAAATGCACAGTGTCGCTAGACTTCATCAGAGCTATTGCTAGGTAAGCACAGAATAATTGTTAATGCAAAATGTCTTGAATTATGTAAATGATACACTAAATATAAAAATTAATCTTCTTCCTAATGTAATGTCGTTAGTCATTTAAGCAAGAAAAGATCATTTAAGTGCCAAGAGTGAGTAAGTTTCACTGTAGAATGAACCCTCTCATCAAATTTACAAATGACATAAAATTGGGAGAAGTAGCTAACATGTTATATGGCAAAAATCAAGATTCTGAAAGACCTTAACAGACTGGAGTAATGCAAGTAGAGTAGGATTTAAAGTAGGATTTAGTACATTTGCATTTGAATTTATATAGTAAATCGGTGTTAAGTCAATTAAAAAAAAATAAACGCAGATGTACTAAAACAAGACAGAAGAGAGACCGCAGCCTACTGAAAAAGGAAAGACAGGATGGGCACCGATGTAGGTAGTTGAAGGAGTTCTCGACTAGTAAGTTTCAATTTTGTTCGGTAGATTGGGATCTCTCTTCCTATCTGAAGTGGATTCTTCCCCTTATGCTCTCAATTCCATCTCCTCCCTTTCCCCAGAACCTTTTCCAGTCCTCAGACTGTCCTCTCAGTAGCCCCTGACACTGTTGACCACTCTCTTGTTTTTAAAAAACTCTTCTTTTAGATCTCATGATTCCAGTCTTCTGGTTTTCATCTTTATTCTTTGGCTGTTTCTTCTAAAGCTCATTTGCCAGCTTATCCTGCTCACCTGACCTTTAAATGTAGTGGTTCCTTGAGGCTTGGCTCTTTTTCTCTTCTCATATTATATTTTTTCCCAGACAATTTTAGCTGTACCTCTGCCTTCAACAATCGTCTGTGTACATGTCTATATACTAATCTTCCCTAATTTTTAAAGGCCAAGCCTTTTTTCTAATATTCTTGACCTTTATTGGATGTTTCCCACCTATATCAGTATATTTCCAAAACTGAACTCAGGAATTCCTACCTGTACTTCTGCCCTCCAGAAAAAAAGGAATGACACAGCTTTCCTCCAGTGTTCCCTATTTCAGTCGTTAGCCCTGCAGTCTGCCATGTTGCACAGGCCTGAAAGCTGGGAGTCATTCTTGACATCTCTCACTCCCACACTCCCAGTGTCCAAGCATTAGTCCTGCCCCTGCTTTTGTGTCCAGCCATACCTGCCACACACGTCTTCTCCCCTAGTCATTTGTACTTTAATAATCACTCTGACTTCTTTTAGTTCTTCATATTCAGCATTCTTTATCTGCAGCACTTTCCAACTCATCCTCCCTTTTATCTAGATAACTGTTGTGTAGCCTTTAGTTTTCAGTTTAAATGTCTATTCCTTGAAGAAGCCATCTCAAACATGCTATGACCCCCATTACTCCCCCCTACACCACCCCCACACACGTACACCGCACACAATTAGTTATACAGGTCCCCTTGTCTTCTGAGACTTTTCATTGTTTTAATTAAATAATTAATTCAATAATTAGAACTCATCTTTCTTCTTACAGTGTAAGTCCATGAAGTTCAAAGCAGAGACTGCATCAGTTGCTGCCTTATCTCAAACCTAGAACAATGCTTTAAACTTAATATACAAAATATTGCATGTTTTATTAAATCATGATTAGCAGTAAAACTTCATGTGAAAGGGAATAGTTGTGGACTTGTCTTTGAGGGCAGCAAGAAGAAGGGAGCTACTTAGGAGACAGAGTTTCATTCCAAATTGATACTTGGTGGAGGTTGGAGATCCTAAGGATAGTTACCAAAGATGAAGTAGGTAGCCCCAGTCCCCAGTTCCAGACATCTGTGACAGAGAATAGACAGATCACTGGATACCACCTAAATGTCCAAAATAGGGAATGGACCAGTACTTTATTATATATTCTTATAAAAAGAAACCATTATGCAGTTATTTAAAATCAATTTTGAAGGATAAAAACATAGGAAAATACTCATGATACAAACTTAAGTGGATAAAGCAGTGATATAAAAAGTTGTATATACAAGAAAGGTAGAAAAACCTAAGGGAAGGAAGTAATAGTCAAAATTGTCAGTTGCTGCCAAGAAATTAGGCAGAGTCCATCTGTTTTAATAATAAAGCCGTCATTCGTAACTTTCTTAGGAGCACTTTCAGGAATGCAGTGCAGTAGAAGTCAGTGCATTTAAACAGTATTTATAAGAAAGTTGATGCAGCAAATAGAATGCTTTTTACTCACTTAACGCATATTATGTTGTCCATTATAATCACAGGTTAGCTTTGAGGATGTAGCAAGAAGTGTAACAAACAGATTTGTATCCTATCCTCATGAACCTATACTCTAAAAAATTTTTGCTATAAAGAGGGAGAGAGGATTGTTACCTACTAAACAAGTTGTGGGGCCATGGGAGGGTTATTATTTTTTAAAGATTTAAGTATATTTAAATGCTGATGGGAAAGAACTTGTAGAAAAAGAGAGTCAGTGATACAAAAGAGAGATACTATTTTAAGCATCAAGTCTTTGAAATGGTATATAAACATGGGGTTTACAAACATGAGTTAAAGAAATAGCCATAGATGAGAGAGGGGAGTCCTTTTACATTGTAACAAGAGGAAAAGGTCGGTTCAGATAGTGCTGAATTTGGAGATTTGGTGGCAAGAAGTTGAAGGAGTTCTGATCTAATGTCTTCTATTTTGCCTGTAAAGGAGAAGGCAAAATTGAGACTAAGGAAAGAAGTACTAGCAGTTTGAGAGGAGTATGGATATTTGAAATAGCTGCCATGGGGAATGGAAGAAAGTGCTAACAAGGAAAGCAACTTGCTGGGAGTGTTGAAGACCTGTTGAGGTTCCTGACCTTGAATTTACAGTGGCACCAATCTGTGAAACTTGTGATCTTCTCCAGCAGCATTCCATATGCTGGGTACTGGGACAGCAAAGGGGTGTAATTGAAATCACACAGGATTGGGGTTTTGCCAGGTGAATTCAGTGGATGCTAGCAAGTGAATGCTTGAAGTGAGAAACCATGGAGTCTAAGTTAGAAAGGGAAGGAAGGAAGTAAAGCCAGTAGAGGGCTAATAATATTTAACTGCCTGGCACATAATACCCAGTAATTATTTGTAGTTCAAGAGAAAGCAAAGAGGTTTGTGAATTGGCTGTCTCAAGATGTTTCAGATTGCTTAAAGGAAGAGATAGTGGGTCAGAGTGGAATGTCTGAATTTTTGTTTTTAGAGATAGACCACTTCTGAGTGTGATCATGAGAGCAGAAGAGAAGACCATTGGAGGTAAGAAAGGTAGGTGTGCAGTGAAGTCACTAAGAATGATGCAGATCCTGGGATGGAGAGGAAGACTGAACTGGGTGCTCCATTTTTCACTAAGAGATGCTGACAGGAGTACAGGATGGTTAGTGGAACAGTCAATCTCAGAGGAGTGGAGCTTTTTGCACAAGGGCACTAACCCCATCAGACAGGACTGTCTGGGCTACGGTAGAGTCTAACCTCATTGGAAAGAGCTGAAGAGGAGTCTGCATCTTTCAGGGGGAGCCAACTTTTTTCAGTTAAGCCTGGAAGAGAAAAGAAAAAATTCATGGAAGAGGTAGAAGACATAAGAGAACTTTACTGACCAAGGGACAGTGGAAAGATTGGGACAAAGAGGCAGTAGGAGGCTGGTCCCAGAAAGGGAGCATAGAATATGGAGATAGAGTATGGGAGAAGACAAATGACAAGAAGCTTATTAAATACTAAGTTTCTTATCCTTGAGTTATTCTTAATGTGAGTGGTAGTTACAAGTTTCTATTTTTTTTCCCTGCACAGTCAGTGGGAAGACACTACAAGATAACTTAAGACTGCAACTCAGAGTTGTACAATTGCAGATTATCCAGAGAAACAAGCTAAAAAAGAAAAACTCAAACTGTCCACAAAAGTGAAAGGAAATAAAATAGTATCCCATGAGAAAAAAGTATTTCAGTGTAGTAAAAGCATCAACAAAGTAAACTAAAAAGATAATGGCAAAATTAAATCCTTAGATATGTGCCGTGTAATTAATTTGTATTAAAGTATTCTAAATTCTGATTTAAGAATTACTCCTAGGCAGATTGCTACCAACATTATTTGTGTTTAGCCTGTTTATTTCTAAGTGCTTACTTAAGAAAATAATTCATTTGGGTTCAGTGAGAATCTCCTGTAGTATATACAAACTATCTTAAATACTAAAATACTTATACTCTTAAAATTGTATTTATGTGAATCTAATATATATCTGAAGCCGTGGAAAGCCAGAGAAAGTATATGTGAAGTACAGTAAAGTTTTTTAAGTTAAAAATTTCTTTACATTGTCTCCAAGTCCTTTAAAGGACAAAGTAGCTTTGAAATATGTGACTTAAGTTTTGAGGTTGCCCTTGTGGTTATTCTGTGTCTTAATACATGTGGGGATCAGTTGGTAAGTCACCTGTTTATATTGGGGGATGAAGGGATGATAGAGAAAGGTAGTCATACATCTTGGGTAGTAAATGTTTCTTAAAGGAATGATCTTGCATATTCAGTAGAATGATGAATTTCCAATTCATTTAAATTTTTTAAAAAGTCCAAAATCTTAACTGTATGATTCAGTTTGCTTGAGTACTTCCCAGGGGCAAAGCAGAGGAATGTAGTGAAGCTTTTATAAATGCTTTGTATTTTTAAGTGTTTAAGTGTTTTTAGTGTTTAAATTGCTTAGTGTTTTTAAGTCAGTCCATTCATTCTATAAAGAAAAGTTCATTGCACAAACTGTGCTACAGTTAAACAAATAGATTATTAGGTAAGATAAAGGAGTACTACCACTAACAAATCAGTGTTTTCATTTGTTTATATTCTGGTTCATTATACAAACATTTCTCTGTAGCTATCACAACGTAGTTGCAATTCTCTGTTCTCTTTTCCCCACTTAATATTGTCCTAGTATTGAAATTTTAATTGTTTTATTCTTAACTTCTTCCAAACTTTTTCTTTTCCACTCAATGCAAAAAAAGAAAAAAAAATCCCCCAAACAATAAAACTTAACATTAGATTTACTTAACTTTAAGACCCAAAGTTACTGTGGGGAAATGTACCCAGAAAGGTGTACAAATTCTGCTTTCCTTTTTGCCTGTGATTAAAAAGAACCTACTATATTTCCTTCCAACATCTTCTAAAAAGAGATTTTTTTAACTAATCATGAAAAATCTTATGACTTTTTAAAAAAAAATGATTGTTAGTGATACCTTGTTACTAATAAATTTGGGGGGGTTCTAGATTTGAATGAAAGAAAAGCACATAAAATAAATAGCCTTATGTTACAGTAATGATACCTTTTGTATCTTTATGCCTGAGATAATGTTTTTTATTTTAGTAACTATTTTTAGTTGTTTTATTACTGCTAATGATAACAGGATTGTTTTGGCAGTTTTTATACAATTTGGGAAGTTTTAGATTCTTCAGAGAGGCACTATTGTAGTGAAACAAAGTAGTCTTCATTCCAGCATTAGGTACCACAATAGCCATAGCATCTCATTTGAACTATTTTTAAATGTTTTCATAATCGGTCTCTATAGTTCCCCATTCAAAATTTTTGAAAGTATTTGATGTCAGTCATTTGCATAGAAACTTTTTTAAAAATGTATTGCAAAATGATAGACAAAAACACTAATTGATGATGGTTTAATAAATAAGAGCATGCAATTAGTGAATCTCTAAAAGGCTGTTCTCACATGGATGATTATTTTTGCAGAATTGAATACTTTAAGGCTTTAATTTTATACTTATTACTAGATCATTATATCTAATTATTTTGGCCATTTATTCAAATAATAAACCTCCAAGTCTGAATATTTATAGTGAAGAATGAGTTTAGAGAAAGAAAAATAATTATATGTCTCTGTCTCCTGCTATTTTGTTCTGCCTGCCATTAGAGTACAAAAATATACATTCACATCGTCTGCATCGTCTGTTTGTTGTATCGTATTCTTGGATCATACAGATTTAGTTACAATACACACACAGGTCAGCCAGTGTTAAAAGACTGAAAAGAATGAAAACTACAGATGAGGACAGATGAGCTATGTATTATGTAATAATAAAACAGGTGTTTTGGAAGATAAACAATGTTCAAGAGCAAAGAAGATTTAAATACTTTTGCATCTCTAATTACTTTATTCTGGTTATTAGACAAAAAGCAAATAGCTTTCAAATGAAATCCAAACTTTCCATAGTATAATTGAAGTACAGAATGTTGCATAGTTCTAACTTCATTTCCTTTTTTTAGAAAAGCAAACTTTATTCATTGGAGAAGAAACTTTTTAAAGAAACTCTGTTCCTAGTGACATTTTAAAAAATTAACTTCAGTTCTATCATGGTGCTTTTGACAGCACCATAGGACTGTTCAGCATTAGTTGTGAATTATTTTGCATGTGCTTTTCAGAATCATATATAAAAAGCTGAGCAGTCTAGGGGATGCTAACATATTATCTGTTTTTGTTTATAGGACGGTGAACTTTGACATAATAAAATACTTGTATGATTTCTTGTGAAAACAAGCTTCAAAGCCATATGGACACTGTGACAATGACTAAGCCAAGCTGTGTTCATCCAACTACTCAGCTGGCCAGGGAGAGGAGTTCTTTGGCTCTATTGGATTTGTCCAGACAGGTGCTGGCCCAGCATGGAATCTGATGAAAATACTCTGATTGGTCTGGGTGAATGTGAGCAGAACACTATTTACCAGGGACCCTGGAGTATTTGGAAGGAACGTGTTAATTATAAACAGCAGGGTTTGAGCACAATCTGTTCTACTCTTAATGATGTTATCTTAACACTGAAATTGCCTGAAACCCATTTACTTAGGACTACATTTTGCTCTGTGAACTATCCCCTGCGCTTTGAGCGTGCCAGCAGCCCTTGTATATAAGCCCAGTCTTTTCACTTCCTCTCCACAGGAGCCTCTGCAGTTGCTTGCCAAAGCAGATTTTCCTAAGGCCACCACTTTAAAAGATCGTAGTTGCAAAATATAATAAATAGAAGTTTAAAAAAAATCCAGGTTAGTATATGCTTATCTTTCACCCTGATTTTCTCAAAAGGCAAGGTAGTTGAATCCGCTATCAGCCAGTTTTCCACCTTGATAACTGCGGTGTGCTTAGGTGAGGTTTATATGGTCCCTCGTGAAATTAACCACCCAACTTAGCTTTTTAATCTGCGTAATGGTTTTCTTTTCTTTTTTCAGTCACTGGCTTTTAAGAGTTCCACAATAAAATTTTTTCCTGTTATATCAATTATGAAACTTGGGTCTGATTTTCTTATCTATTCATAGTTTTGAAGAAGCTTTTTGTTACCATTTAAATGCTTAAAAATTGTTTTGAGCAGATTTAAAGCACTTAAGTTACAGAGCCTAGTTTAAATTTGTCGCATTTTATTCTTTCATTCCTTTTCTGAAGAAAAATTCTCACAATAGGCATTCCCAGATAGGCCTTTGAATGTAGTGACTGACACTTTCTGGATCAAAGAAGACAAGCGGTTGTCTCCTTGCATTTTTTAGAGGTGCTGAGTAGAGGGAGAAGGAATGAAATTCCTTTTTGCCTCCCTACATAAGATAGCAAGGAGCACCCTCACCCTATGTCCCTTGTCCCACAGAAGATGGTGAAATTTTGTGTTCCACAAGATGTTCAGAGAAGCCAGGACAGGGAAGAGCCATGTGCATTGCAAGTTCAGAATTAGGTTTCCTGCACATAGAAACCTGTGTATCACTCAAGTAGAAAGCAGTTAGGGTAGCTGACTCAAGGAAGAGCAATGCCACTTGGGGAAATTTTCAGCCCCTCATAGTTTGCTATGAAATGTCAGGTCTGCTATGCAGCCTTCTGGGATAGCCTGAGACCAATCTGCATTTTGAGGGAAGAACTCTGGAATATGAGAAGGGAAATAGAGAACTGGGGAAGACAGAAAGGAGGCAGGGTTTCTTGTAACTGACTCTCGATGCCTTCTCACTGCTGCCCACCCGTCTCCTGCCCAGTACCTTGCTTCTCTTGTACTGCCCCACACTGTGCTGCCAGCCCCATGTGTGATTTCCCTGCAAAACACCTTCTAACCACATTTTCCCTTCCTCTGACTGGGCCATCCGAACTTTGTCTTGTAATTTACTTACTAATGGCTTGCTAAATGACTCACTACTAATTTGATTAATTTATTTAAATGAAATCTAACAGGCCTTAATATGGGTATTAGCATTTTAACAGGGGTCATCTGCAAATGAATTTCCTAATTGGAAGATATAAATCTCCAATTGCAGGAGGGAGTCTAATGATGAGAATGATACTGGCTGGTGGGCCAGATATTTCTGTTAAGAGAGGAGGCACTGAAATTGTACTCAGCATCTATTCTACCTACATCTTAAAACGGTTGGGTGGTAGAAGAAGGAAGTTATTTTACCAAAGGTATGGATTCTTGCTTTTTATACAAGGGTGATCCTCCATTTTAAAAAGTCTTCTTCCAATTACCATGACTCAGATATATATAGATGGAGACCTTACTCTCCCTTTTACTGTGAAGTCAGTCTGTTTGTTTATATTGAACTATAATCTGTGTACAATGTTGTGGTAGTTTCTGGTGTACAGCACAGTGATTCAGTCAAGTCAGTGTAAATCCCTGAATCAGTCTTCACTGCTGAAGCAGTTCCTTTTCAGTAACTCAGGAAGGGATTCTGATCCAACAATCCTCTTTTCATTGAGCCCAAAAAGGGGTCGTCTCTGGAGCAGCAGTTAAGAATTGGGGCTCTGGAGTTGGCCTGTCTTTATCAAATACCAGCTCTGTCTCTAGGAGCTGTGTCACCGTAGGCAAATCCCCAAATCTCTCTCTGCCTCTGTTTCCTCACCTGTATGGCGGAAAGTAGATCTTCTCTCATAGAGTTGTTTAGAGAATTAAGTTAATTTTTATATCTAAGGCAGTAGATCTCAACTGGAGGCAGTTTTGCCCACCAGGGAATGTTTAGTAATTTCTGGAGATATTTTTGATTGTCACAGCTGGGTGTGTAGGGTAGGAGAGGGTAGAGACCTGGGGTTCTCCTAGACATCCTAAATGCATGTCTCACCAGGGAATTATCTGGTCCAAAATGTCAGTAGTGCCAAGGTTGAGAAATCGTGATCTAAGTAAAGTACATGACACATGTTAAGTGCTCAATAAATGTTAGCTATTATTCTTACCGTGAACTATTTGTGGCCTAGAAAGTAGGTGAGGGAATGTAGCAGCATTCCAACTAAAAAGAGCAGGTGTCCTCTTACCTAGCCATATCTAGAAAACTTACTTCTTGTTAAAATTGTTTGAATTATTCAAATGGACACAATACGTTGGATTTTTATTTTTAGATTTGAAGGATTTTCTACTGGATTCTAATTCACACACAGGTTTCATTACTTATTTTTCAGGATCTTCTTGAATAGTCGAAAGCATGATCTGAGAATGATCAAGTCAGAGAGCAGGTGACTGAGGAATTACATTGTTTGCCCTCAAGGTGTGATGGCTGAACAATTAGTGGTATACCTCCAACAGATTTAGTTAACCAACAACTGTTTAATGTAATTAAGGTGGTCTGGAGCAAGGAAAGCTCAGCGTAAGAAGAAACCTCCTTTGTTTCTTGAAGGTATGCCCTATTCTGCTTGTGCTATGCAAAGAAAAGTAAAGTAATGGACCAAGTCCAGGAATAACGCATCCCTTATTGCATTACTCAGTCTCTAAAATAGTAGGTAAAATGTAGCAACTGCCCGGTGTGCAATCAGGGCTGTAATAGCATCCTCCACTTTAACCCGAACTCTTACACTATTTTGTACCATAATTGCATTTCATGCCTTTATCCATCAACAGAGACTTGGATTGGAGGTAATTAACCCGAAGTTGATATTATTCAGCTTCATCCCCTACATTGTGAAAGCTTCATCTACTATAAAGTGTGACTATCATATGTAAAATAGTTTCGAGGATTTTGCATGTAATTTCACTCTGCTGACATAATTTGCTTTCAAAAATGCTTAGTAGAGCTCAGAGAAATCAGTCCTATCAAGATTTCAACATTTCACTCAAATTTGCTGTTAAATGCCCTGAATACACAGTTAGTGTTCATTTTCCAGCAGTGGCACATTCATGAAGCACAGTTTGAGAAGTAGAAATTTGGTAGAGCAGAGAAAATTATAATCAATTCATTCATTTAACTGCATGTTGATGCACAATAATGATGGGAATTTTAGAAGGCATTCAGCCACTTGAGTAAATAGTGGTAGCTTTGGCATGAAGAAGGAGTCAGGATTTTAGAAGTGGTAAAGATTTGCTTGGGTTTTTGGACAATCCACTTCATTGGCCTTTGAGGAAGCTGAGAGTCTTATTTAATGGCAGTTTCCATAAAACTATTCAATATTCATCATAAACTTACTAAGTACCAGCTATGTGCTAGGCATTGTGTTGGTTGTAGGAGATACAGCAATGGACAAAAGAGACAGATTTCTGTCCTGGACAACAGGTGCTATCAGCATTGGTAGAGCCATTCCTTGAAACAGAAAATCCTGAGGGAAGGACTAGGTCTGTAAAATGAAGAGGATTATCAGTTCAGTTTTGAACATATGCCACTGAGGTGCTTATCTGAGTGGAAATGTGAAGTAGGTAGTTGGACCTAGTTAGAGATCAGAGTTACTGCCAAGCATAAATGTAGAGGTCATAAGTGAATTAGAGGTCTTAGTTCTTAAACCAGTATTCTTGACATGGTGAGGGAGAAACCATGTTGAAATGAATTAAGAAGGTGGTCATAACTATTTCTTTTCAGCTCACCACAGAACTGCAGGTTAATTTTATTTTTCAAGTAACAGTTCTTCATTATTCATATAAACCCCATTCCCTTCAGTTTATGAAGTGGCAGTCAGAGACCTGGGCTAAGTCCCATTTAGTATGTGGTCCCAAAAGAAAAAAAAAAAACAGAGTGTTAGTTCTGTGGAGAATGTCGGATCTAAACACATGATTTCATCACTTTGGGCCAACTTTTGTAATAATAGAGGCATTGCATGGGCTTAGGTGTGCCCTAGAAATTATGAACCCTCTTTAGGTTCACTTCCTCTGGGAAGAAACACTCAGCCATCCTAGTTCATGGGACTCATCCAGCTGGAAATAAAGAGGGCCTTAGAGGGCCTGAGATGCCCTACCTCCATAAGCATCCATGAGAAAAGATGCTGAAATAGAGACCCCTGCTGTTTTCTACATCAGTCTTTCTTATTTTAGTTGAAAAACGTTGACTAACTGAACCCATAGTCACTGAGTGGACGGAAAGACATGGGAAAGAGCCACGTGGCTCAAGGACAGATAAGACAAGCAGCTGTTACAAATGCCTCTGAGTGTAAAAACATAATCAAGCTGAAGTGACCTACAGAGAAAATAATTAAGTAGATCTGATTAATTGAAGTTTTTAAATTGTGATATTATACCTGAAAGTTACATGGGATAAATAAAACCTGCACTACCAATAAAAAGGAGTTTTCTTGGGTTATTAGAATAGAGGGCTACGACAGAACTCCTCAGCTTAGGTAAGAATAAACCTGCGGAACTGTTGAACAGAAAAGTACACTGCCCACAGCTCCCTACAGCATAGGCTGGTTACCTGAACTTCTTTTATGATAAAAGGTCAGGGTTAAACTGAAAAGAACGAAGAAGGAGAGAATGTGAAAAGAGTTCTGCCCCTGTTAAAGAGAAAACAATTTAGAACTTGTTTTTTAATAATGCTACTATACATAATTTAAAAATCTGTTTTTATTATAAAGGAACACATGTTTACTGTGGAAATTTGGGGCAATCATGAAGGGGTAAAAATCACCAATTAGCAACATTCAGAGATAGCCTCTGTAAGTAAAAGTTTGGTGTATTTACTTTAGTTATTATTATTGTTCTTGTAGTTTAAAGAAAAAAATGTAATTGTGTCTTTTATATTGAAAAAGAAAAGACAGATCAGGTGGAGACTAATGGCTCTCATAGCAGCCTGTGAAATATGATTGGTAGGACATTGGTGTTTCACCAAAAGTGTTCAGAGTGACAACAGTTTTTTTTTTAAATAAAATCACTAACATATATGTAGTTGAACTGTGAAACCACATCACATAATGAAGAGCAATATATTTCTAAGATAGTACATCAGAAACTGTATGTGTGGCCAATATGTCTCTTTTACTAGAATTGTTTATTTAAAATGCTTGTCATGATAATAAAATGGGATAAAAAAACAAAAGAAACACCAAAGTGAGGGAAGAAAGATGAAAGTTGAAGTATGGAAGGAGGAGAGCAGTGAAGTAGATGCTAACTTGTAGAAATATGAGTCAGAAATGACATGGAAACAGGATTTTTCAGTTATCTATTCCTAGATGACAAACCACCCCAAACTTAATGACCTAAAAACAGCAATCATTTATTTTGATCCATGAATCTGCAGTTTGGGCAGAGCGTGGCTCCATGTGGCATCCCCTGGGACAACTTGAGGTGGAGTTGAGTCACTTGAAGACTGGCTCTCTTACCCACGTCTAGAGCCTGATGCTGGTTCATGGCTCCTACCTGGAACACCTATACATGGTCTTTCCACGCATTCTCTCCACTTCCTCATGGCATGGTGACTAGGTTCTGAAAGTCAGCATCCCAAGAGAAACTGGCAGATGCTGTGTGGCCTTTTCTAATCTAGCCTTAGAAGTTACACAGCATCACTTTTGCACTATTGTGACTACAGCAGGAATTAAGTCCTGCTTGTATTTAAAGGGAAGGGAATTATACCTGCCTCTTGATGGAGTATCAAGGAATTTGCATAAAGGCTTTAAATCACCACACAGAACATAATAGGCTGAAAATAATATTATTATGGAATGTTGATGGAATATATTTTATATTCTTTCAAAATTTGAACTAATGTGGCAGACTGTTGGTTGTACCTATTCCACCACCAAATATCTCTTCTCCATTCTTCCAAAGCATAGGAGCCCTGGCTGCAAAGAGGCCAGTGTGATTGGAGCACAGGAAATAAAAACAACTGTGGCAGGAGATGGGATCAGAGACATAATGGATGCCAGGTCATGTGTAGCCTTGCAGGACATTGAAAGACCTTGGTTCTTATTCTTTGTGAGATGGGGAGAGTTTTGAGCAGAGGCATCACATGATCTGGCTTAGATTTTTTTTTGAAAAGGATCACTGGATCCTATATTGAGAATTGAGTGGAAGCAAGAAAAGCAATTAAAAGGCTATTAAAATAATCTAAGTGATCAATAATAGTGGCTCAGATAAGAGTGTTAACAGTGGAGGTGGTGAGATTTGTTAGATTTCGGACTACAGGACTTGCTAATTAATTGGGTGTCAGTTATGAAAGAAAGAGTCAAGGATGATTCCAGGATTTTTTACCTGAATGCCTGGAAGTGTGGAGGGGAGATAAGATCAGGAGTTCAGGTGTGGACATGGTAAGTTGGAGATTTCTATTAGGTATCTAATTAGAGATGTTAAGGAGAAAGTTGGACAAGTCTGGAGGTCAGGGTAGAAGCCCAGGCTAGACATATAAATTGGGAGATTGTTGGTATCTATATGGGAATATATAAGGGAATATGTATATAAGGAAATATGACCAGCTCTTCAGGGTCAGAAAACTACCTACTCACTGCCTGAGCTCCTGCCTAGGAGCATTCAGAGTCCCTCTAGAAGGTAAACCCCCTCCCTGGGGAGTTGCTTCTAAACTGTAAGGAACCTTTAGTAAGTTGTTTCCGTAGGAAGATGAGATTCATGATAAGATTGGAATTTTCTTTTTTTAAATACTGAAATTGCAAATACTAAATTACCAAATTTTAATACTGAAATTTCAAATGGTCCCTACTGCATTACAAAGAAAAATGACAGGAAAGGATTAAGTGGGTCACAGACTGAGATACAGCAATTTTTGTGATGCCCAGACAGAATGGCTTCTAAATACTGAGTTCACAGATTGAATTCGCTAATTAATTTCAAAAGCCTATTCTTATAGAGCTGTTCTTACTACAAGGAATTTGCTTTCTCACCATTTCAGAAGTAAAAATTAATTAAAAGATAATATGCTGAATTTCTTCATTACAATAAAGATTCCTTCTAAGTATATCTAAGTGTGTAATATTTGGTAGCTTTTCTGTCCCTGGAAATACACATCGATCTTTTGTTGTAGTTTTTTTTATCCTAATCATGCTCAGTAGTGGACATGTTTTGAGTTGTGGCTCCAGATGCTGGATTGGTTTGCACTGATTCTTTTTTAGTCTCCATCATGAACAGCGGCACTCATTAGCAAGAATGTTGGAGGAGGCACAACAGGGTAAAACTGACAGGCCTATCTAATGATTAAAACTATAAATGTGGCTCCGTCATTAACATACCATAAATCAGAGCTACCTGAGTAAGGAAAATGAGGAAAAAGCTCAGGGGATTACTGGCCACATATTGCCATTTGAGATGAAAAAAATTTTTCCTTTTCTCTTTCACTTTTCGCTGTTAAAACAATGTGATTGTAGTGTGATAACTACCAGGGGAACACCTGTGTGCTTGGCACTACAGTAGACAGTTCGCATACATGATCTCTAGCACATATAGTTTGAATGAAAACAAAATGTATCCACTCAGCAGCTGACACTAGAATGCCTGTTAGGGAAGAAATTACCTTGATGAGCAGCTAGTAACAGAAGATGAGAAAGATGTGAAGTGGCAGATGAGACCATGGTAGTTCCTTGGAAGAACTAAGACAGCAAAAAGATGGCTAAAGGAACAAAAAATCTGTTGCTGGGAAAGATCAGCAAAATTGGTGAACTTCTGGTCATGCTAATCAAAAAAGGGAAGACACGCATAACTGTATAATAGAAAGGATATAACCACTATCCCACAGACATTGAATGGATAAAAGAGAATATTTTGAAATCAATGAATTTGATTATTTAAATTAAATGGACAAATTCCATGTAAAACACAGCCAACTAAAACTTATTCAAGAAGAAAAAGATAACCTGAAGAGCCATATTCTTCTCTTAAGAAGTGTAACAGTAATTTAAAGAAGAAATAGTACCTATTCTATGCAAACTCTTTCAGAAAATAGAAGAGGAATACTTTTCAACTCATTTTACAAGGCCAGCAATACCCTGATACCAAAACCAGACAAAGATATAACAAGAAAACTTGTAAATGAGTACCTGTGATTAAGGTAGACACAAAAATCCTCAGCGAAATATTAATGAATCAAAGCCAACAAATAAATAAAAGTAGTAATACATCATAACCAAGTGGAATTTTCCCAAAAATGCAAGGCTGATTTAACACACAAAAATCAATATAATTCACCGTATCAGTAGACTAAAGAAGAAAATCACATGACTGACTTAGTAGATGCAGAAAATCATTTGACAAAATTCAAGATCCATTCATGATTTTAAAAAACCTTATGTAAATGTAATTAAAGAGAACTTTCTCACTGATAGGGCAGTGATGGCCACAGAGTAAAGAAGCCCTGGCTCACACTCTGGCCTTAGCCCCTCCATCTCCACCCTCACCTCCCACCAAGGTGATAGCTGCCTGCCCATCCTGGGGAAAGGTATGACTTGTGTTCACATCAGATTCAGCTTCTCCGCCAAAGCAACTGGACACATGCAGGCTGTATAGGGTTGCTCCCACACTAAGACACCCCTTCAAGACTGCAATAGGTAACTGCTTTTCACTGTAACTATGATTCATAGCGACAGAGAAAGTTAAGCAAACAGAAGACAGAGGAATTTGCTTTATTTGAAAGAGCCAGAGAAAAACCCCTGAAAAAGCAACTAATGAAAGAGAAATAAACAGTTTACCAGATAGAGAGTTCAAAGCATTAGTAATAAGAAAGCTAACTGAATTATAGGGAAAAGAATAGATGAACACAGTGAAAATTTTGATAAGAAACTAGAAAATATTTTTTTAAAAAAAAACAGCTGAAAAATACAATAAATAAAATGAAAAACATGTAACTGACTATACTCCAATAAATTTTAAAAAATGAAAAACATTAGAAGGAATTAACAGTAAACTAGGTGATACAAAAGAACACTTAAGTGATCTGGAATTTAGAATAATGGAAATCACCCAACCAGAACAGCCAAAAGAAAAACTATCAGAAAAATGAGAACAATTGAAGGGATCTCTGGGACAGCATCAAGTGTACTAGCACTTGCATTATAGGGGTCCCAGAAGGGGAAGAGAGAAAGGGACCGAAAATATATTTAATGAAATTATGGCTGAAAGCTTCCCAAACCTAAAGAAGGAAACAGATATTTAAGTACAGGAAGCACAGAAAGTCTTGAAGATGATGAACCCAAACAGACTCACCTTAAGACATATCTTAATTAAAATGACAAAAGTTAAAGAGAGATTCTAAAGGCAGCAAGAGAAAAAGAGCCATATACAAGGGAATCCCCATAAAGCTATTTGCTGATTTTTCTGCAGAAATCTTTCAGGTCAGAAGGGAGTGGCATGATATATTCAAAGTGCTGTAAGGGAAAGACTTTCTACAACCTAGGATGCTCTACCCAACAAGATTATCGTATAGAATTGAAGGAGAAATAAAGAACTCAGACAATCAAAAACAAAGAGTTCATCAATATGAAACCTACCCTAGAAGAAATATTAAAAGGTCTCTAAGTGGAAAAGAAGTAAGCATCTACAGGAAAGAGAAAATCCCAGTTAGAAAGGCAAGTTTATAATAAGGACTGAGGATCAACCACCTAACTAAGCCAGTACAAAGATTAAAAGACAAAAAATTATAAAAGCAACTACAACTGCAATAGTGGATAAAAATGAAGATGTAAAATATGATATCAGAACCAGAAAACGTGGGAGAGAGAAGTAAAAAATGTAGCTCAGCTAGAATGTGTTTGAACTTAAATGATTATCAGTTTAAAATAAGTCAGTATAGGTTAACATGCACACAAAAGGAGCCATACAAATTAATGGAACAGAATAGAAAGCCCAGAAATAAACCTACATACCTATGCCAGTTAATCTACAGCAAAGGAGATGAGATCGTACAGTGGAGAAAAGACAGTCTCTTCAATAAGTGGTGCTAGGGAAACTGGACAGCTCCATGTAAAAGAATGAAATTAGAACATTTCCTCACATCGTACTCAAAAATAAACTCAAAATGGATTAAAGATCTAAATATAAGACCTTAAACTATAAAACTCCTAGAAGAGAACATAAGCAGAACCCTCTTTGACATAAATTGTAGCAATATTCTTTTTGGATCTGTCTCTGAAGGCAAAAAAAAAAAAAAAAAAGACAGCTAAAATAAGCGAATGGGACCTAATCAAATTTAAAAACTTATGCACAGCAAAGGAAACTAAACAATTTTTCTGTAAACCTAAAACTGTAAATAATAATAATAATAATTTTTTATAAGTAAAACAGTAAGCCATAAGTGAGAGAAGACATTTGCAATATACATATCTGAGAAAGGACTTGTATCCAGAATATATGTAAAGAACTACAAATCAATAAGAAAAATAAAAAGTATTAAATTCAAAAATAAGCAAAAACTGTTTGAGGCAAATCACAAAAGAATATGTAAATGACCAATAAACATATGAAAAAGTGCTGAACATCATTTTTTTTTCATCAGGAAAATGCAAATACTGAGATAACACTACCCACCACAATGTCCAAAACTCAAAAAGACTGATGATACCCATTATTGTGAAAACATAAGCGACTGGAGCTTTCATACGCTGCTGATACAAATGTTGCCACCATTGTGGTTAATTCTCATTTTCTATAAAGCTAAACATGTAGCTACCTTGTGACCCCAAGAGTTCTACTTTTAGATATGTATGCACGAGAAACGAGGGCATAAGTACACACGGATGCTTACACAGAATGTTCATAGCAGTTTTATTCATAACTGCCAAAGTCTGGGAACAATGCAAATACATGTAAACCTGAAAATAGATCAATAAATTTATACGGAAAGCAAAGAACCTAGAATTGACAAAACAATTTTGAAAAAAGAAAACCGAGGACTTACACTGCCCAATTCCAAAGCCCACTGTAAAGCCACAGTAATCAAGATGGTTTGGTGCTGATATAAGGATAGACAAAATGGAATGACAGAGAGTCCAGTAATAAGCCCACACACACACAGCCACGCAGTTGATTACGAAGGCACCAATGCAATGCAGTGGGGAGAGGATGACCTTTCAATCAAGTACTGGAACAAACTTTGACCTCTCCTTCACATTACATACAAAAACTCATTCTAGATGTATCATAAACCTAGAGGAGATAGGTGAAACAATAAAGACTGTGTGGGAAGAAAAAGGGAAAAGTATCATTATGACCTTGGAGTAGGCAAAATTTTCTTCTACAGGTACTAACCATAAAGGGAAGAGTGATAAATTGGAGAAAATTAAATTTAGGAATTCTGTTTAATCAAAAAGTATCATTAAGAGAGTAAAAGAGTAACCCATGAACTGGAAGGTGATTTTGCAATACGTATATCTGACAAAGAACTAGTATCCAGAATATATAACATCTACAATTAATATAAAGTCAAACAACCCAATTTTTAAATGGCTGAGACTTTTAAGAGGTAGTTCATAGAAAGAATTTCTGAATGGATAATTAGCATATGAAAAGAGGCTCAACATTTATTATTCATTAAGGGCAGGTGAATCAAAATCATGAGATCACACTACTCACCCTCCAGAATAGCAAACATTAAAATGCCAAATGGAGTGGAGATGTGGACCAACTGCAACTCCCATACATTGCTAATGAAATTGTGGTAAACCCTGTTTTAGGAAACTGGAAGTTTCCCACAAAGATAAAAAGATGCCTATCTTCTGATCCAGCAATTCCTAGGTTATATGGTTAAAATTTCTAGTGTATTTGCTCACCAAAAGATGTGTATAAGAATGTTCATAGTGGCTTCATTTATAATGGTCAAAACTGAAAACAACCAAATATTCATCGATAGGAGAAAGAATTTAAAATTTTTTGTATATTCTTATAATTAACCCACAAGAGCATGGATAAATCTCAGTTACTATGTTGAGGGAAATAAACCAGAAACAGGAAACACTAATTCATGGTCATCTAAATAGTGCTTACCTCCAAATGTGGTGGTTGTGGTGTTACTGACTGAAGGGGAATATACTGGCGCTTTCTGGAGTGATGGAAATATTCTGTATCTTGATCTAGGTGGCGGTTACACTGGTGTTTAGAAAATTCAATTGAGCTGTGCACTACAGAGTTAAGCAATTTATGCACTTCACTATTATGTTTCTGTTTATACTTCAAGAAGAAAAAAAAAAGTTTCAAACCTAGAAATGATTCTCTGTTCTAGACCATAAGTAACTTCCTGCATGGAGTCAATGAATATCAATAGCTCAGTGGTAAAAATAAAATAAAATAATAGAATAGAGTAGATATTTTAAAATATTTAATGTAAAAGAAAAGGCAGAAATCAAAAAGAGGGAAAAGAAAACCCTAGATTTAACTTTCCCACTTTAAAAAATCCTGCTATATTTTCAGTAAATCTGCAAGGAGGTGGTACTACTCTTCCTTTTTGTCAATGAGGAAACCAAAGCTTTGGAGGGATGAAGAGGTATTTCTGGGGCACAGCTAAGCAAGATGCAAAGCCAGATGTCAAACCCAAGCCATACTGTGCAGTTTTACCACTTGGAGCTACAGTTTTAGTGGGGCTAGGTTGGTCAGTGTATCTGTAATACTGCATTCTCTAGATACTGCATATGTCACAGGCTGAATTCCTGAGATTAACCTTGGAATCCTAGTTAATGGGAATGTAGACACCACAGACATCATTGTGGATGCCAAAGAAAAGGATGCCAACTGGAAAGAGTACGAACTATCAATTCACAAAGATTGAAAAGGCAGATTGCAATGACTGGGAGGGTACATCCCAGAAAAGATACCCCACCAGTGTGCCTTTTTGAGCTGCCCATGAAGGCTGGTTCTGGATAGTTCTTTGGTATTAGGCAATGAGCCTTCATCCATCCCACACAGGTTTACAGTGCCCACTGAGTGAGCCAGGTACCATGCTGAGCCTGGAGACGCAGCAGCAAGACAGACTGGGACCCTGCACCCACAGGCTCCAGCAGGAAGGAGGGCGACTGGACAGGCGATGCCTGTAGGCTGTGGTGGGGGTCAGGGAATGCTGGGCTTCTTCAGATCCCTCTCTGAATCCGACTTCCTCTTCTGTCATCACATCTTCTCTGCCTGTTCTGCATCCCCCTTACAGTGGGCCCACCCAGATAATCCAGGATAATCTCATCTCCTGATCCTTAACTCAGTCACACCTGAAAGTCCCTTTTGCCATGTAAAGCAACACATTCAGTGTTGGTAAGATGTGGACATCTTCAGGGGGCCATTACTATGCCTACCGCATGAGGACTCTTCTTTGCTAAGAAGAGAAGTAGCTGAATTTCCATACACCGCTGTTCATCAAGCACCTGCTTTGGCCAGACACTGCAGAGGAGGGTGGGACCAGGATGCACACACCATATTCTGTCATGACCAAGGAAAGGGCCGTAGGGTTTGGGAGAAGGGAAGGTCACATCCATTTGGGGAGTTAGGGAAGGACTTTTTTCTCCTAGTTGGGGTAAGTGCTGTCATAGAGGCACCCAGGGTGAAGCAGTTGGAAGGTGATTCATCCAACTGAATGATACAGACAGTCCATTGTGTGGTGACAGCATACAGGGGAGGAAGTGGCATGTAGCCTGGGACACTGCAGACCTGGTAAGATTTTAAGAGGAGGAACCAGGTAAGCAAAGCCTGAAAGCAAGGATTGCCTTCTTCAGGAAGAGTGGAGGAGGGTCCGGTTGGCAGGGAAGCTCACCTAACTGGGATCACACCACCCAGTTCACAGCAACTGTAGGGAGATAACTTTGCCCCCTGGTTTGACTACACTGTACCATTTCTTAAAGGCTTCCCCCACTTCCTCAGATTAAGCTGTTCTCTTGCATCATTCTGCTTCCTCTCTTGGCCCCTTTAACTCTGTCATTTCCCCTATTACTTCTTCTGCCATTCTCAGTTCTCACTGTGCTACAACTTTGTCTTCTAAACCTCAAATTCTTAGAACACTTTCGACGCTCAGGTGATTCCGCTTAGGGGTGAGCTGCACTTCTGCATCCAGACATTCTGCATTCTGGGGAAAGGCCAGCTCACTGCTAGTCTATATTTGGTAAGAGGCACTGGGTATCAGAAAGTAAGAAGGGCTCACTCATGGCTGTAGCCAGACACAGGGAATTCAGGGAAGGCTCCATTATTTATTACTCAATTAGCCCTTAAGTAAGTGACAATGCAGTGCTCTAAGTCCGACTTTTCCAAGGAGTTTGTTTTTCAAATGTGGATAAATCAGTATAATCAAAAGTAAATGATCATGAAAGTAAGGTTGGGAGGGATGACTACAAAAGAAAAAACTGGTTGTTAGTAATTTATATTTGTAGTCTGTAAGTGTTCTGTTCAAAATGTCAGTCACTAGCCACATGTGTCTACTTAAATTTAAATAAATTAAAATTTAAAATTCAGGTTCTCAGTTGCACTAGCCACATTTCAAACGCTTGGTAGTTAACCTGTGGATAGTGGCCATGTTATTGGACAGAACACATATAGGACATTTTAATCATCGTATAAAGTTCTTTGGGACAGCGCTGGTCTATATCCGTGCTTAAAACCCCCAGCACCTTCTCATAAAACCCGAAGCCTATGTCATGACCTGTCACAGTGATTTCCAAGGCAATGGTACTGTCAGCTGGGGGCCTCATGGGAAGTATGTGGAGGTGCTACTGCCGTTTAGTGAGTGGGGACCAGGAAGGCCAGACATGGTGGAACACTTAACAATAGTTTCACACAATCAAAATTGTCCTGTGTCCAGCAAGACCTTTGAAAGTCCTGAAATCTATTGATTATGACCTGAGCCTAGATCCTAACTCCATTTTACACATAAATACAAATTAATTTTTACAGGCTTTTGCCCCACACTTAATTATCCAAGAATGCAACTCTTGCATAACTCAAGGGGTGTTTGTACTTCGTTTTGTTCAGAACTTTTCAAGAGTACTCCCCACTTCAGAAAATCTCTATACGGCATCATTATGCTATAGAATTGCCCGCAACTGGTCTTAGTCCATTGTCACATTCAGTGACTTACGTATAGGTGCAAGGATTCTACTAATTCATTACAGTTTCTGGTATTGCTGGGAAATAACTATTCTATTGTAGGTCATCTACTTCTTTCTGGATTTAGGGTATTATATTTTTTAAATTGTGGATGAAGATTAATATCTACAGATGTTTATTACAAGAGAGTAAAGGGGCCATTAGGAGACATTTGTTATATGAAATAGGCCTTTGTTTTGTAGACTCAAGAACCCTCATGGGCCCCTACGAGCAATGGACCTCTGGCTACCTCTCTCACTTCACCTCCAGCCACTTTCAGCCTGCTCTCTCTGCTCCCACCACACTGGCCTCTTGCTCTTTCTCGAGCCCAGCAAACAGGCTCCTGCTTCAGCCCTTTGCACTCGCTGCCCCCATGACCTGGACCACTCCCCAGTGGTCCCACTCCCTCCCTTACTTAAGTCTCAGTTCAAACATCAGAGAGGCCGCCCTGACCCCCTTGTCTGCAATGGTGCCCCTGCTTCATTCATCACCGACCTGTCCTGCATCTGATGGTTCATTCACTGTCTGCCCCCGGCTAGCTTTTGCCAGCAGGGACTTTGTCATGTTCACCACTGTACCCAGCGCTGGACTGAGGCTCAATATCACTTTGAAGGAAGGAAAGAAACTTGAATTCCTCAAGCAAAGTATTCAGGGTATTGAGAAATTATACAGCTTGAACGGATATTAGGATTTTCTTTAATTGAAGTATAGTAAAAAAAATTTTATTGTAAAAAATTACTTCTACCATTAACAGCTTTCTTCTTTGTTAGAGGAAACAGCCCAATTTTTCAAGTTGCTTGTTCTCTTTGGAATTTACTTCCATTGATTCAGCAAGAAAAGCTATGGGTTTTGATATGTTGGAGCCCAGGAACACTTTGACAGTTTCCTTACTGCTTATAACCTGCAGATCCCTACAGAGGCCAGCTCTCCACTGCAGGCTCTGCCAAGTGGTTGTCACAGCATTAATTAAACTGGAAGAATAAAGGCATTGCATGTCATTTTCTATATTGGATGCCTTCATGTTATGGGCGTATCTCCATGGAGAAATCCTGTACATAAACTGAAGACAAATGCTTGGTAAGTTTACAAAAGCTCAATCAGGGTATTGTTAGGGGGAAAAATTGCTGTGCGCTGAAATGTGAACTCTGTTGCATATATCAGATTTTTGAAATGTCTAAAGAAATATGAATTTACTGCCTTTTTTTTTTAAATGATATTTCAACTTCATCCCCCAAATTGTATTTGGCAGTTTTAAAATGGTCACATCTTTTTAATAGATACAATCCTTATCTTTACTGTATCCAGGCAAAAGACTATTAACTGCAGTGAAATAAGAACTATATTGTCCACTACATTGATGCATATGGATAAAATTTTAGATTTTTAGATGTTCTCCAGCACCATATATACAGACTATACTAAGCATATTGTAATTTAAGAAATATGTTTTTTAACAACAGTGAGCATAATGAACTATAAAATAAACTAAAAAACACTGGCCTTGCTCTTCCCCAACAGAAGAATAAATGACTTTAGAAAGATAAGTCTTTATCCCCACGTTTCAAAGTTCAACTCAGTGGGCTTCTGGTAGACTAGAATATGCAGAGATTCCATTGGAGGCCTCTGGAGGGCTTCACCAAAAGAAATTGTGGACTGGGTTAGCAGAACACATAGGCCAACCTTGTCAACCTGAGAGCACAGGGGAAGGGCATGCTGAGAGCCTGGGGTGGGCAGGAGAGCAGAGTGGACTCTGAAGCAGAGTCGACTCTGAAGCAGAGTCTAATCCAGTGCTTCTCCAAGCATGTTCCTCCAACTGGTCTGACTCGCACACCATGCCATAAGAATAGAAATTGAGTAAGTGTTCAGAATTCTGATTATGTTTTATTATTAATTTAGTTATTCTTCTTATATGTCTATTTTTTATTTTTAATTTTTCTAGTAATACTTTTTTTCATTGTAATGTTTAAAAGTATTGGTCCACTACAGATTGGAGACAGAATGGGAACCTAGATCTCTTGGTGCAACTTCAGCTTTAACTCTGAGTGAGATAGGAAACCACAGAGCACAGGGCCTGGTGTATAGGGTGGCATGCTTTTAAAGGGCCGCTCATCCACTGTGTTTAGAACAGAGTGTGATGCATGGAAAGATGCTCAACACCACTAATTATTACAGATATGCAAATCAGAACTACAATGAGGTATCACTTCACACCTGTCAGAATGGCCACCATCAAAAAGTCTACAAACAATAAAGGCTGGAGAGGGTAAGAAGAAAAGGGAAGCTTTCTGCAGTGTCATTGGGAATGTAAATTGGTGCAGCCATCATAGAAAACAGTATGGAGATTCCTTAAAAAACCAAAAATAGAGTTACCATATGATCCAACAATTTTGCTCCTGGGCATACATCCAGAGGAAACTCTAACTCAAAAAGATACATGCACCCCAGTGTTCATAGCAGCACTGTTTATAATAGCCAAGACATGAAAGCAACCTAAATGTCCATCGACAGATGAATGGATAAGAAAGATGTGGTGTATATATACAATGGAATTTTACTCAGCCATAAAAAAGGATGAAAGAATGACATTGGCAGCAACATGGATGGCCCTAGAGATTATCATACTAAATGAAGTAAGTCAGACAGAGAAAGACAAATATCGTAAGATATCCCTTAAATGTAGAATCTGGAAAATGATACAAATGAACTTATTTATAAAACTGAAGCAGACTCAACGACATAGAAAACAACCTTTTGGTTACAAAAAGAAGGTGGGGGGAGGATAAATTAGGAGTTTTGGCTTAGTAGATACAAACTACTATATATAAAATAGATAAACAACAAGGACCTACTGTATAGCACCAGGAACTATATTTAATATCTTGTAATAAAATATAATGGAAAAGAATCTGAAAAAGAGTATGTATGTGTATATATATGTATATGAATCACTTTGCTGTATACCAGAAACTAACACAACATTGTAAATCAACTATACCTCAATTTAAAAAAAAAAGAATAGAGTGTGATGGGAAACCAGACAGGAGGCTACTCCCAGTAAGAGATGGTGATGGCTTGGTCTAGTGTGGTAGCAGGCGGCGTGCTGAGAAGTAGGTAGTTAGATTTTTATAGTAGACTTAACAAGACTTCCTGACCTATGGGGATGCAGCATGTAAGAGAAAAAGGAATCAATTGTTTTGTACTCAAAGCTTATTTTCTAGTGTTGTAGCTTAAGAGATGTGCTTTCTCAGAGAAACTTTTCTTTCTATTGTCTGTAAAAACTACACTGAGGAGCCCTGAATTAAAACACTGGATTGTGGCCTCCTCTGAGATGGGCCTGAGTCTTTTCCTGTCTCTGACTCTAGCATAAGACATGATTCCAGGTATAATACAGGTTATAAATAAATGTTTTATGGCATAAAAGTAATATTTTACTTTCATTTACACATAAAATACATGTATGTAATTCTCCCATATATACTTTGAGACAATAACAAATAATCCCAGCAAACTATCATCCCTTACCATCTATTACATATCTGTATCTGTGTCTATATGATACTGATTTTTTTTTTTTTTTTTTTTTTTTTTTTTGCTTAGAAGAAAAGAGGCAGTTTCGCCAGGCAAAGAGGACTCACAGCAAGCTAGTGCCTTTAAAACTGTGAACCCATCTTGAGGGTGGGGCTGGGTGATTATAAAGCCACAGCTCAAACAGTAAAGCATATATGATACTGATTTTTATTCAGTGAGGTTTACCTCCCAATGGGAGTTTAAGCAGTTTAAGCTGCTATATTGGCTAAGTTATTATTTCAAGTTTATTGGAATTCCCAGCTCGAAGAGGCACGGGGAGATAGTCCTTTAGGACTTTTCTGTCATTCAGGGTCTGGACCTTGTGAGAGCTCACCGAGACCAGAAGATCCTCACACATGTACTGTCTGTTGTAGAAGTGGTGGGACCAGCAGACATTAGACATTTTGTAACATCTGTTCATCGGACATGCAAACCAAAGAGCTACATTTTGGAGTTTCAACCATGCCCCTTTTGAAGTCTAACCTCAGTAGGACCTGAAATCTTCAAAAATTTGCCTTTTAGCATAGGGACCTGGCATCAGCATCCTCTAGTTTTAAAAACAGAATCCCATCCTGAAGAGATAAAGACACAACTCACTGGGGAGTGTGCTGGACCCCGCACCAAGCCCTCCACATGCATAATCCTGCTGAATGCAGCCCATCACCTATGAGGCCCGCATTACATCCCAAGTGGCAAACTGGGGAACAGACTTCGAGTTTAAGCAACTTGCCTAAGGTCACCCAGTTAGCTGATGCAGCCCAGGATTTAAAACTCAGATGGTTTGATCCAGAGCCCTTTGATGTCCATCATCCCCCTCCCCTGCCTCTTAACATAACCTAACACTTGCTAAATGGTAGTCACATTCCTTCCTCTGAAAGCCCAACATCCCCTTGTGGAAAATCCTGTGTGAAGAGAACCAGGATATCTCTTCCAATTTCTATAGTTTACCAACCCTTGGCATTCATCTTGTCTGGATTGAACTTCAGCCAGCTCATTTTTAGCCAAGTTTCCAATTTAGGCAGCCAATGGGCAAAATACAAAAACCACCCCGTCAGAATCAGATGAAAAAGAAATACAGGCTGGGGATTCTTGGCATAATGATGAAGCAGGAGGTCCAGATCCCGTGCTGGTGTTTTAAATGGTCTCCTACTGACACGGAACAGGGAGCATTCCTGTGGCAGGAGACACAGGAGCAGCATCCCCTCAGTGGACGAACAATCACCACAAACCACCTTTTGGGTTTTCGGAGAGGAGGATGGATTTGCTGGAGCTAAAACAAAACAAAACTCTAACTGCTCCACTTCAACACCCAAAATTGAATAGTCCTTGGCGATGGTACCGGAGTGCAATAAATATTAAATCAGCCAAACTCAATTCAATTGACCACAGGAATCAAAGTGGGAAACCAAAAAGAATCAATTGAAATGGTTCCCCTCATCCCTTCTGTGCATCCTCCACCCACATCCATTCTTCCCTCTATCTGTCCTTTCCACCTGCTCGGTCCTCAGCCTCCAGCAGTGCCATGAGGCTGCTAACCTAAGGAAATCCATGCAGGGAGGTGAGTGGGCAGAACGCGTGGGCATCGAGAGCATGGAGGCTTCCATCGTTTGTCTCCTCTCACTGTGGAAGCGAGGGTCAGTCAGGAGAGAAGGATCCAGAGCAGATGTGGGGGAAAAACCTCCAGATCTGATGGGAAGGAGACCAAAAAAGAGGGCAGAAGGAGAGTTGAGAGGAGGGGAAAATAGAGGATGACAGGGGTTGGAAAAACTAGGAAAGGATGAAGGCATGGAAGGAGCTGAAAAGTCAGGACCCAACCAGCAACAACCAGGAAGGTGCTCCAGAATAACTTGTCCAAACACCGTAATGCCTTCCTACTTTGTCCTCAAGTCCAAAGAGACTTTAAGGATTTATGTCTAGGAAGTCTTTTTAACATACCTACTGGGCCTGGCGGGACTGAACCCTGTCTGCTTGGTGCCCCACTATCTTCCCTCACAGACCCACTGACGGTTACCCACCTCCATCTGTGTGCAGGTCTCTCTCTCCCCATCCTCCAAGCCTGAAAGGCTATCAAGGGCAAGGATTATCTCTAGTAGGTCTGAATAGTCCCTTCCCTTAGTATGATTCCTGCCTCGTGGCAGGGACTTAATAAATAAAAAACCCTAAGTACCATAAAACCAAATCATTGGGCAGACACAGAATACATCCTGTGTGACAGCATGTATAGAAAGTTACAAAACAGGCAAAACTAATCTGGGGGATTAGTTCTGAGTAAGGGTAATGAGGGGAGGTGGTGTGAGGGGGCCTCTGAGGACTGATAATGTTCTATTGCTTGATCTGGGTGGTACTTTTTGTGATTTCCACAGTTTTTTTCAATTGAAGTATAGTCAGTTATAATATATCAATTTCTGATGTACAGCATAATGTCCCAGTCATGCATATATATACATATATCCATTTTCATGTTCTTTTTCATTAAAGGTTATTACAAGATATTGAATATAGTTCCCTGTGCTGTACAGAAGAAATTTGTTTTTTATCTATTTTTATATATAGTGGTTAACATTTTCAAATCTCAAACTCTCAAATTTATCCCTTCCCACCCTCCTTTTCCCCAGTAACCATAAGAGTGTTTACTATGTCTGCAAGTCTGTTTCTGTTTTGTAGATGGGCTCAGTAATGTTCTCTTTTTTCTTTCAGCTTTTTTTTTTTTTTTTTTTTTTTTTTTTTACATTCCACATATGAGTAATAGCATATGGTATTTTTCTTTCTCTTTCTGGCTTACTTCACTTAGAATGACATTCTCCAGGTCCATCCATGTTGCTACAAATGACATTATTTTATTCTTTTTTATGGCTGAGTAGTATTCTTTTATATAAATATATACCACAGCTTCTTTATCCAGCCATCTGTTGATGGATATTTAGGTTGCTTCTGTGTCTTGGTTATTGTATATAGTGCTGCTATGAACATTGGGGTGCATGTGTCTTTTCAAATTAGAGTTCCCTTCCAATATGTGCTCAGGATTGGGATTGCTGGATCATAGGGTAAGCCTATTTTTAGTTTTTTGAGGAATCTCCATACTGTTTTCCATAATGGCTGCACCAAACTAGATTCCCACCAGCAGTGTAGAAGGGTTCCCTTTTCTCCACACCCTCTCCACTGTTCTGTTTATTTCCACTGTGAAGTTCATTGAGCTGCTCACTTGTGATTTGCACACTTTTCTGTATGTATGTTATGTGTGCTTCAATAAAAAGTTTACCAGAATTAAAAAAGAAAAAATAATTAGCCACTCCAGACAGAGAATCTATCAAAAGAAATTGAGGTGGGTGTGAGAATCTAATTATACAAGGAGCTGCTTCTCCTTTCTTTCTTCTGCTGGATATGAATTAAAATAGCTTGCAAATTATATGACAAGCCTCACCAGCACTTCCTAAACATACTGAATAGCATATCTTATCTTACTGCTGATCAATCATTGATCCTTAACAGGTCAACAGAAAGAAATGCATCCATATGTACAATCTAACAAAGTACAATCTAATTAAGGACCTCTATAGTCCTGTGTTCTATATTATTGATTCCCAAAAATGTTGTTATGCTGGAGGCAAACAAAAAGACTTTTCTGCATCAGTAAGCTTTCAGGATGTCAGACACTGAGAAGTGAATTGTGCCTCTGATTAATTGACTTTAATAATAATAATTTTATTTATATAGAGACCTTGCCAAGGCATTCAGGGAGCTGTAAAGCAACCCATAATCCATGATTAAAACATTATACAAGCAATATATAACAAGCCTCCCTCCTGAAGTAAAACAAAAGGAAGAGATGGATGGGGCTGAGATATGAAGGTGCAGGAGAGGGAATGGGCTGTAGATACAGTGTGGAAAGGTGATAAATGCTTCATTAGAGAAAGAGGGGAGTTTCCTGGGGTTGGCAAAGGAGTGTAATTTCACAGAGTTCCACTGAAATAGTGGCCTGTGGGGAGTCAGTCCAAGCCCTGCAGAGATGTGTGCACTTCCTCCTCCCCGGCCTGATGGAGGGAGCACAGATGATCATCACTTTTTTCGTGCCAGCTAAATCCTATCTATGAGCAAGGTTTTTCATAATGATCCAAATAGCAGAAGTTAAGAAAAACATATAAATTACTCCTCACTTCTTGACCCTGCCAAAAGATCTAGGTAATTTTCTTTTTATCAGCTCTTGGTGAAGTTCTGGAAAATATAAACGTGTGAAAGTGACTGTGGAAGTGCCCAAGTGTGAAAGTTCTGAGAGAACAACAGCAGGAACTGAGAGTTAGGTGTGATTAGCTGGGGCTTCCTTCCTCTGCAGACCCTTCCCCAGTCCCACCTGCAAGCCTTTCCCATGCCCACGCCCTGCCTGCCCCGGCGTCCATCTGCCCACATGAACTCTCTCCTCACTGTGGCTCCTTGATTAGTCTTTTCAGCTTTTTGCATTCTTTTATTGTGACTTGCAACCAGTGCATGGACATTATTTTAAAGTGTGGAAAGCAGAGAAAGATGTGAAGAAGTAGAAAAAAATTATCCCTAGTCCAGACACCCAATATTGTATTAACACGTGTGTGACATACTTATGAGAGTAATGTCTCCATGGTATGTACCAGAGTGCTGTCTAAGTGATGGAATGATAGTTTATTTTCACTTTTATCTTTATACCTTTATATCATATTGGGGAAAAATTGTATATGGATATCTATTAGTTAAAATCAGGGGAAAACCAATAAAGTAATAGGAGTCAAGCAGATTATTTCTCTGCTGAGCTTTGTCACCTGACATTAAATGTTATCTAGTGTATCCTTTTTAGATGGGATGATGTAATAAAATATGACTTCCAAAAAGAGGACATGCAGGTGCTGAAAACATTTTTAGACAGAAAGCTGATGGTCTAGTTCTACTCCACTCTAGGTTACAAGTTTAATTCATATTTAATTTGGTCATGTGAGTAACAAGAAAAGAGAGTTGTTGTAGGAAAAGTAAAAATAATTAACAATAACCACCAGTGATGTGATGGAAGATTAAAAGTGACAGAGCTCCACTAGCAAGGTGCTATGTGCAGTTAAAGTAAACAGAAAGGCCGAGATTATTAAAGGGAATTTTTCTCTAGCCAGGGCTGGGACAGGAAATTCCCTATGGCTCAATTAATTTCACCTTATCCTTGGGAAAATAAAATAAAATCTTTATCTTATGCTGGGTAGATACAGTGACTATATCTATCCAAGTAGACTATGATGTTGCCTGGAAGGAAAACAAAAAAATTAAACCCCTCTTTTGTGTTGTTTTTATCTAAGTTGGCTATATAATCATGTGCCTTTGTTTGATAAAAGCTGAAACAATGTTCTGGCAGGGAGGAAGGGGAGCCAGAATTTACTGGGAATCCTTGGGCAATGAGTGATTGATTAGTGGGTGAGGAGTCAAGTGAGAGGTAGTGCCCTGGATTGAATAAAAGCGCTTCCATTATTCAGCTGAGAGCTAAAGAAGGATGGGGAGAGACTGCATGGAAGGCTGCCATGAGTCTAAGAGAAAAGCAACTTTCTGGGAAAGAAAGCAGACATTGGGACAAAGAAGGCAACCATATTCTACCTACTGAGCAAAAAAATTGACATTAGGAAGGACAGAGGATAAAAAAATGAGTCTAGAGGGAGGCAGATTGAGAATGTTGTATCTGTTTTGCTTTTATGGGACTATTTCTCCTTCAATATTTGCCCTTCTCTTGATTGCTGATTACATAATCACCAATTTTATAGATTTTTATATTCAAGATGAGAGATTTTTTTTTAAGCCTGCAACTGATGCTATGTGATTGCTCAGTCTTATCTCTTGGCATGTTTGTATTTGCCTGCAGTATGTGGCATCTGAGACTATTACAGAAGGAAGAAAACAGACAATAATATAAGCCTTTGTTACTCAAAGTGAGGTGGCACCTGAGTCGAAGCTGGGTTTATCACGTAACAAACTGAGGTCTGATTCTTGGATTACTCAGATGTGATGAGACTGTCTTTTTCTGAACGGTGTTTATTAAACTGCAGGTTGGGATCTGTTACTGCATTATTAAATCAATTGGGTGGATTACTCAGCATTTTTACCAAATTAAGAAATAGAAGGGGGAGGGTACAGCTAGTGGTAGAGCATGTGCTTAGCATGTACGAGGTCCTGGGTTCAATCCCCAGTACATCCATTAAAGAAAAATTTGAAAAATCTTTTTTAAAAAGACTTGAGTTGAAGATCAACCTTTTTAAAAAGAAATAGAATAAAAAATATCAGAATGCATTGCATGTAGTGAGGGCAAGTACAGTTTCATAGAACTTCTGTTGGTACACACACACACACACACACACACACACACACACATACTGGAGTGTGTACTGAATTGCAATGTAGAATGTATTTTTTATATGCATCAGAGTAAAAGAAAAGTTTCAAAGCTCTTGTCATAGAGTACATTCTTTAATAATACCAAATTACAAGTTCAAAAATATGGAAGCATTATAATCTCAATTCATTGGAAAATTTTTCTTTATTATAATAATTTTCTACAAGCATTTTGAAGCAAGAGCCCAAGCTTGAGTTGTTTCAAATCAGACTAAACAAAGACATTCTCAGAATGTCATTCTCAGAACTGGCAGGTTAAACCTTTCAGTAAAACTAGTGAGAGTGAATATATCTGTGTGGGAGTGGGTATTTGGCCTAACACATCATCTTTGAAGCCCAAACGCATTAAGTCTACATATGTTCAGCTTTTGGTAATTTAGGATACTACATGGAGGCTAGTGGGTCACGAAACTAAAAATACTATAGATAAGAATCACTTTTATTTGTTTCGGAATACTCTACTTGAGTTTTCTTACTAAGATTCACCTCACTGTGTACATTTCCTATTTAATTGAATTAAAATGAATTTCCTTCTCTGAATGTATACTTCTGACAGTGGAGAAAAGTGGGTGACTCAGAAGCAAACTGAGTGATTAAAAACTGTCACTTTGACACTAAAATTTGCCTCATAGTATAATCCATGAAGTAGCTATCTTATAAGAGATTTTACAGCTATCAAAAATCATATTTATGACATATATATGAGTAATATTTCTTTTATTACATAGTATTTGCCATAGAGTAATTTTTTTGTATTTTTTATTGAAGTATAGTTGACTTACAGTGTTGTGTTAGTTTCATGTGTACAGCAAAGTGATTCACATATATACATATATATTCTTTTTCAGATTCTTTTCCATTATAAGTTATTGAATATAGTTCCCTGTGCTGTACAGTAGGTTCCTGTTGTTTATCTGTTTTATATATAGTAGTGTATATATGTTGATCCCAAACTCCTAATTTATCCCTCCTCACCTTTTCCCCTTAGTTTGTTTTCTATGTCTGTGAGTCTATTTCTGATTTGTAAATAAGTTCATTTGTATCATTTTTTTTAGATTCCACATATCAGTGATATCATATGATATTTGTCTTTCTCTGTCTGACTTATTTCACTTAGTATGATAATCTCTAGGTCCGTCCATGTTGCTGCAAATGGCATTATTTCATTCTTTTTATGGCTAAGTAATATTCCAGTGTGTGTGTGTGTGTGTGTGTGTGTGTGTGTGTACGTGTGTGTGTACACATACTGTATCTTCTTTATCCATTCATCTGTCGATGGACATTTAGTTTGCTTCCACACAGAGAAAATTTTAATTTGTCTAATCAAGCTTAAGTCCTATTAAAGATGAATTTGTCTTAGAAGTACCAAAACCTTTATTTAGGAAATTTTACACTTAAGTCTGTCTTGTACGGTCAGTGGAGGGTGGATAGCACCCTATCTTGATATTCATGCAAATACTTACCTGAATTGATCCATACATTCCCCAGCCAGGTCCCTGCTACTTTTTCAGGACGTAACCCAAGAGCTTGGTGTAGAATGAGTCAACGGTGACCTGGATGTAAGAAAATAAATTATTTAAGTAGTAATGTATTTTATCTTTATTTTAACATACTTAAAAAATCTATATGTGAAAGTTCCCCCAAAAAGGAAGCACTCAGTTAAGAGGAGATGGGGTGAGTGATGAGGAGACATTGAGGAAGAAAAAGAGTGAAAAAGTCAATTTCAAAGAGACATTGAGGAAGAAAAAGAGTGAAAAAGTCAATTGCAACTGGCACCAAACCTATAAGGGGAAACATTTTTTAATCTTTTTCTTTTACAGTATTGCTAACTGAAATCCTAGGCAATCAGTCTTCTATAAAATAGCATTTTAAAAGCTTACAGCAACAGATTGAAGTGTGGTTGTTGCTTTTTGAAGTTTCATTTGCTGAAAATTCATCTTTCAATCTGTTCCTCACTTAGTTGTTGGAGCTGTGTAGTACTCTCTCTTTAATAATTAGCAATCAGATTTCTTCAAAAGAAAGAAAAAAAATTCCCTGCAAAATTATCTCTTTAAAAAAAAAGTTGCTGATTAAAGAGCACCAGTTCTGGTAAGAGTGCTGTAGATTACTTGGCAGCACACATCTTTATTCATGAACACCCTTTGAAATTGTTTTGCATGTATTTAATGTAATTTTTCTTCAAAATGAATGAAGTTATTTTAAAATGAGAATAAATACCCCATATTTAGTCCTTTGAAACAATTAAAATAGTTAAAAGTGACTATCCTTGAAAAATCTCTTTCCTTAGGAAAGCTTATCGGCTACCACTTAAAGTCACTCTTTGTAAGTTTTAAAAATACTAAACACAATCTTTATCAAAACCCTAGCTGTCTTTTTTGCAGAAATTGACAAGCTGATATTAAAATTAATATGGAATTACAGGGAACCCAGAATAGCCAAAACAATCTTGAAAAAGAAGAGCAAAGTTGGAGGACTCACACTTAACAATTTCAAAACTTTCTGCAAAGCTACAATAATCAAGACTACCATAAAATTACTATATATTTAGATGTATAAAGCAATAGAATAGAATTGAGAGTCCAGGAACAAACCCATACATTTATGGTCACCTAATTTTTGACAAGGGTGAAAGAGAATTCAATGAGGAAGAATAGTCTTTTTAGCAGCTAATGCTGGGGCAACTGGATATCCATGTATAAAAATATGAAGTTAGACCCCTACTTCATTCCACATACAAATTTTAATTCAAAATTAATCATAGACCTAAATGTAAAAACAAAAATAATGAAACTCTTAGAAGAAAACTTAGAGGTAAATCTTTGTGACCTTAGATTAGGTAGTTGTATCTTAGATATGACACCAAAAGAACAAGTAACAAAAGAAAAAATAGATTGATTGAATGTCATCAAAACTGAAAACTTTTGTGCTTCAAAGGATAGCATCAAGAAAGTGAAATACAATTCACATAATGTGAGAAAATATTTGCAAATCATATATCTGACAAGGGTTTGGTATCTAGAATATGAAGAACATTTACAACTCAACAATAAAAGACAAATAACCTAATTTTAAAATGAGCAAAGAATATGAATATACAGTTTTCCAAGAATCTATATAAATGGTCAATAAGTACGTGAAAAGATGCTCAGCATCATTGTCATTGGGTAAATTCATATAAAAGCCACAATGAGATAGCACTTCACCCATGTCAGAAAGGCTGTGATTAAAAAGACAGATGATCACAAGTGTTGATGAAGATGTGGAGAACCTGAAACTCTCATGAATTGCAAGTGGAAATGTGAAATGGCTGCTTTGGAAAACAGGTTGGAAGTTCCTCAAAATATTAAACTTAGAGCTACCATATGTCCCAGCAATTACATTCCTAGACAGATGCAAGGGAATTGAAAACATATGTCCACAGAAAAATTTGTACATTAATGTTCCTAGCAACACTATTCATAAAAACCAAAAAGTAGAACCAGCCCAAATGTGCAGTCAGTTGATGATTGGATAAACAAGATATACATCCACACAATGGAGTTCTATTTTTCAGCTGTGAATTATTCAGCAGTGAAAAGAAGTGGAGTGCCTTTACATTCTATAACATGGATGAACCCGAAACCATTGTACTAAGTGAAAGAAGCCAGACATAAAGGCCACATACTGTATGACTCCATTCATATGAAGTGCCCAGAATAGGCAAATCCACAGAGACAGAAAGCAGATTAATGGTTGGTAGAGCTGGAGCAGGGAGAGAATGAGAAGTGACTGCTAATGGGTAAAGCGTTTCCTTGAGGGGATGAAAATATTCTAGAATTAGATAGTCATAATGATATACACTAATACCACTAAATCGTACACTTTGAAAAGATGGATTTTATGGTATGTGAATTATATCTTAACAAGAAAAAGACCTCTTAGGGGACAATTGAAGAAATTCAGACATTAAGCATTAGACAATATTAGGGAATAATTTCTAATTTTCATAGGGTGAAAATGATATTATGGCTATAAAAGAAGAATGTCATTATTTTTAATTGACAAATTCTGAAGTATTTAGGGATACAATGTATGATGTTTGCAAATTATTTTCCAATGGTTCAACATGAGAGAAATATTTTTATACATGTATAAATAAAGCAAAATTAGCAAAATGGTTCAATCTAAGTGGTAAGTATCTGAGTATCCACTCCACTCTTTTTCAACTTTACTTGAAATTTTTCATGAAATAAAGTTGAGAAAAAAAGAAAAAAATCCTCCAAAGTTTTATCATTTGTCACATAGAAAAATACCACTTCAACCTCCTTTATGGATTGGTTTTGAGAAGCAAGAGATAATTTTTTAAATGCTCTACAGATTTTAATGATTTCTGGTTTTAAAACTTTGCATTTTTAGATATTGGAATGTCTGTCACCAATGAATTGTGACAAATGCAAAATCCATTATTTTATGATGTCAATCTTCTATCTTCTTTTTTTTTTTTTTTTTTTTGTAAATTTAAGACACACTTTACTTTCCTATTCAAATTCTTTTTAGAAAAATTTCACGGCCGCTCAGGGTTAGATGATGAATAGCTATCAACAACTACTTTGATGGCTAACTATTTTCCAAGCTGCTGGGGAAAAAATTTATCAGGGCAGTCTTCAGAGAGCACAAACAGAAACATTAGACTTAGCTAGAAATTCACATCACAGGATTCTTGAGAGGAACAGCACATAAATGAGTATTAGACATTTTGTAAATAGGATTGATGAGCTGACTGAATCTGGAACTAGCAAGAGGAGAGGGAGCTTAGACAAACTTCACTTGAAACTGATAAAACAGCCCTCTTGGTGCTCAGGCCCTGGGGGTCTGGTTAGCCTGGTGCCTGTCTCCCCCTCAGGCCATCTACCCCTGACAGGCTCTTTCTGACCCTGCAAGCATAACGCTTTATGCCCTAGGGGAAAGCTTTTGACCTCTGTGAACACACTTGTTGGTAAGACAGAGACAAGTTTTCAACCAAAGGATTTTACCCCTTTCAAAAAGTGAGGAGGACCTTACAGGGCAACGTTTGCAGAACCTGAATACAGAAACATTCACTCCATCTGTGTAGCCTCTCACTGGCAGGCTTTGCATGTAAGCACCTTCAGAGCAAGAATGCCTGTGCCACCTGACATAAAGTACGTGCTCAGTTAATACTGATAGAATAAATGAGTATTGTCGAGTGCCAGCTATGTACTGTACCCTATGTCATATATTGAGTTACTGGGATGAATAAGACATGACCTCAGTACCTGAGGAACTTTCAAACTCTTGCAAGAAACAGCCATCAGCAGATTATTATAATATTGAAAGTACAGGGGCAGGGATGCAATATGAGATACTGTGAAATTACAGGAGGTGGGTAGACTTAGGAAAACTTTCCATAGCTGCAAATCCATAGTTATATTGGTACTTTTAGTGACAGCGGGGGTGGCTTGTTCCATTGAAAAGCTGCCTCTACTCTGCCTTTATGTGTAGTTGAAACCCAGAGGCCCATGTAACCAATGTCTACACTCACTCGTACGTGTTACAGTTATTCAAAAACAAACAAAAACCAAAACACCTGGGAATGGCCTCTTCCTTGATGCCTTGAATCTGACGTTACCTTTTGGTGAAGCTAGGATCTTTTCTGCAGGAAGTGTTCTGACCAGTCTTGCTCGGATTTAACTTTCATTTACGGTCTCTGCCTTTGTTTTACTAATTTGAACTAACCAATGTGTTGCTTTGAATTGCTGTTCCTTATTGTGTGTGACTATATGATTTTTCTTACTGGATTTTCAAAGGATGAGGGCAACCAGGTCTTTCATTTCTATTTTTTTCCTTTACCATCTTCAAGTAGATCTTTGCCCAAAGCAGTTACTTCATTATGGTTGGTTAAACATGGTGGCTTATTACCTAACTGGTTGTAACCAAACACAACATAGTGTGGCCAGAGGCGCCTTTCTCTTTTCACTTGAGGCCTACTATAACTTCCTCTTTATGGAAGAATTCCTCCCAATTCCTCCTTTGGGGTGGCCAGGCCCCTCTGATTCCCCTGTGGTTCAGTGACTAAGTGATCCACTGAGACCCTGGCCAGTCACACATGGCACTACACGGCAGGACTGGACAGCATTAGGTTTGCTTTTAGCTCCTGTCCCTCATCTCTCCTTCCAGGGGTGCGTTCTTATTCTTTCTTTACATTTCTAAAACATACTCACAGCACAGGGTCTGAAACTCATTTCCAACTGAAAAAAAACAAAGAATGGATAAGATTTTAAATGTCTCCTTTCCTTAGATTAATTGCAGTTCAATATCCCAGAAAGTCTTAAAGTAAGGGGTGAAACTCCAACCATGAATTTCAGATATTATTCTGCAAGAGGAACAAGTATTTTCTGGCCAGCTAAGTTTCCTCCCCTATCTCCACATCCTTCTTGTCTTACATCGAAAGCCAGCATATTCTCTAGAGATCACCAGTTCACATCTGAAGTTAGCACTGCTTGTTGCCTTCTTGGTGACAACTGATATTTATGTGAAATGAAGTGGTAATTTCATTTCCTGTTCCTTGTACAAAGATGCCCAATTCACAAACTCCATCTAACAGGTTTCCACCAATAATTAGCACTCACTAGGAAATCAGACACAGGGGACTGAATAGTCTGGAGGGAAAAGCCTCTCTCCCATAAGTGCCTCCTTTAACAAAAAGTTGACACATCCTTTGGCAGGGAAGGCTGAGAGGAAGGAGAGGAAAACTTAATGTGCAACTTTCCAAACTTTGCTAGGAATAAATTGGTTAAGCATTGGGATTCACCAAAATCCAATTTGCTAATCTTGAGAAAGTAGTTTATAAGTTTAACATGAATTTAGAGGTACTCTTGCAAGGAGAGCCAGGCAGCACAAGTGTTGTCCTTTTGATTTACTGCTGCAATAGTGAAACTCTGCATGCATTTCAGATGACACAGTCATATTCTGTCACACTCTACGACTCTAGTATGAATTCTGTGTAGATCATTTACTGACTCTCCTGATAATAAAACATCAGAATATGAACATGTCTTTCTTTGGGAACATAAAAGAGAGACAGACACTGTATGTGGCTCTGTAGCAGGATAAGCTGAAATACTGATATCAATCATCCATAAAAACTGGGACCACTATAAAAGTTAATTTGGATTCAGGTAATAGAAGTATGGAAAGTCAGAGAACTGAAATCATAGGTTAGAATTACCAAGTATCATGAGTAGTTTCTAAAAGTTTCTGTATGAGATACTGTTTAAAAAAAACAACCCACATCTCAGAATAGTTATTTAATCACAATAACATGTGATTTTACTTGTTTCCTATCTTCCACTGGATAGATTAAATTTTTCTTCTGGTATTTGAACGTTAAACATCTATTCTTATTCTTATGACAGTTAATCCTAATTTATTAAATCTTTGTTAATGCTTATTTTTTTCTCCATCAGTATCTAAAGATCACCAGAAATTATGTTTCTCTGAAAAGACAGGAACTTCAGCACACTATTACTTCCTTTTTCTCAACACCTACCCCCCTACACACACAATCCCTTTCCCCATCTATGATTGTCAACTAAAATTTTAGTTCTCAATTATTATGGATCTACGTTTTTGATTTGACTTGGCCAAGGCTTAATTAAATAAAAATAAATCTCACTAGGTTCTTCATTCATCTTGCCTTCTCATATTTTATTGCTTCCTCTCATACTAATTTCTCTTCTTGCTGGATACATTCTCCAAGAGTTCTTTCAAAGAGAGTGTTGGTGTGGTAAACTTTCTGAGAGTATTTTTATTCCATTATTACATTTAAATTATGGATTAGTTGATGATAAAGTGCAAAGTTGAACTTTGTTTTCTTTCAGTAATTTAAAGAGATTATATATTTATCTTCTATACAGTTTTGCTATTAAGAAATCTGGTTTCCTTTTCTTCTCCTTTGAGGTTTTAAAATCTTACTATAGTGTGTTTAGAGTGGATTTTTTTTTTCTTTGCCCTATTTCAGCATTATAAATCCTGTCATTCTGGAGTTTTGGATGTTTCTTTAATTCTGAGAGACTCTTGGACATTATTTCCTAAAAAATGTTCCTGTTTTCATTTAATTATTATCTGCATCTGGCACTCCCACCAGATAGATGCTGACCTTTCTTTCATGTCTTTTAATTTCTCTTTCTCCCCCCCCCCCAACTTCTTTGTCCTTTCTTAATATTTTCTGGAAGAGTTCCTTGACCTGGTCTTCCAGCTCACGAATTTGTTCTTTGACTGTAATCATTCTGCTGTTAAACCCATTTATTATATTATTCTCCATCACAATAGGTCAATTACCTATTTTCCATAATTGCTTTCCTTTGCTTTGTGTTTCTAATATTCCTCTTTATATCTCTGAATTTTATTTATTTAAAATTTTTATCTGTTACATTAATTCTACTTTTTTGGTGCAAGTTTTTCATTATTTGTTTTCATTTTGTAGTGTTTGTGCTTGTAAGATATCTCATTATTATTCCTTGGGATTATCAGCTAACTTGGTGTTCTGGAGTTCTTCTGTTTGTCCCTTCAGATCCACTCACCATCTTTTCCCACCCTGCTCCATATCCCTTAAGGCCAACCTGTACAAACAACATCAACAGCTCCCTTGCCATTTGGCTTCCTATTGGGTTCAGCCCCTGGGAAGAACCAGCAGGAGAATGGTGGGAGGAGAGAATGTGAGGTCAAGGGTATTTATTCTCTCACTTCACTCCCTATGGTATTGGCTATGTCCTTGACTGAAGATCAAGACTGCCAAATTTCTCCTTGTGATTCTAATATCTCTTACTTCCTTTCAGCCCTGTTACTAGTATTTGAGTTCTACTATATGCTTTACATGTAACTATAAATAGCCTTACTATTTGAATGTTCTCAAATTATCAGTTTGAATAGGCCACCATTTCCTGCTGGGACCCTGGCTAGCATTCAGTGGTGTCTACCTGGAGAGGAGGGCAAAAGCTTAGGCCCTGGCTAGCATTTCTTCAGGTGAGTTAGAAGATAGAGAGTGCTATACCAAGTGATTTGGGGGCAGGGCCCCATGGTGGAGAGACCCCTGTGCTGAAATCCAGGATTAAGCCCCTCTTACACCATCCTTTCCACCCCGGGAATTCAGTCCCTCTTCCCAGGAACTGTTTTTACCCAAGGATGCAATTGCTAAAGCTGTGGGGTGCCCAGGTGCTTCCCAGCTCATCTGTACTAATGCTGTCTATTCTTTATCTCTGGAGCTTCCAGAGCATCTAGGATATTATCTTATTGACTGTGTGGTCGTGGCAGAGAAGGCAATGATCTGCTCAGGGAAATTTGGGGAGAGAAAAGAGCACAACTAGGGAATTCCCACCCAGACTACCCCATTTAGGGCTTTAGAGCGTGCCTCCTCATCTTCCCACCCATCCACTTTCTATTTCTCAAAGAGTTTCATATAGTTTTTGTTTATTTGTTTTGTTTTGTTCTGTTTTAAGGCTTAGAGCCAGCTCTGAGCTCTTCTGCAGCTTCTCTTGGATGCAGTTTGGGGAAGAGAATCATCAGTGGAATTCCTTGGACCTGTAATTGAACATGGTTGCTCAAACAGATACCTATATTTTGTTACCATTGACTTTCTAATTCACTAGGGCTACAATTGTTTGCCTAAGAAAGCCTCTCAACGCCTATTGATTCATAGGCTGATTAGTAAACAAGGTCAACCTTCGGAGGTCACCCAGTCTATCTCCCTAGGAAAATCTGCACCCAACACTGTCACAAAGGAACAGAAAATCTCTGCCCACGTGCAGGAGCATCTGGCCCTACCTTCTATGGTTATTATACTTACACTATCCTGATTATTATAATAGATGTTCTGATGTACCACCCAAGCTCCGATCAGGAATGAAAGATTTATTACCCCAGCGGTTGGGTGTGCCGCTGGCTGATGGTCTTCAGCTGTCAGCCCTTTCTGAGGCTTGCCCTAGGTGAAGAGATAAGAGGAGATATGATGATGAGAAGATGCTGCTGCTGCTCCTGCTGCTGCTGCTAAGTTTAAGGGAGGAATCAGAGAACTATTCAAGTTTCTACCTTTCAGTAGCTCACAGTCTGGTTAGGAAAACAACTCATAAATGAAAAGAAGTATAATTGAGAACACAAAACAGTATGTGATAAACTACAAGGGTGAGCCAGGCAACAATTACAGTAATTTTGAAATTTGAAAGAATATGCATGATGTCCTTTTGGGCAATGCTAGTCATGGAAGATTCTGTATGTGGGAGGGATTTGTTAAGAGTCTTGTGGTGGATGAAATTAGCTGAATATATTGCAAATATGGTTGAGCTAGAGATTTCTTAACTCTATCAGATAATGTCTGCCCTATTTCAAATAAAATTGCTGTGTATTTGAGAGAACTTATTGCCACAACGACCATGAGAACAGTGAAATAATGACTGAATTTTATTTTTAAGAAATGCCTACTCATCCTTACAACAACCTTGTGAGATTATTGTGAGGTACTATTATTGTTCCCAATTTCCTAATAAGAAATTAAGGCACTGGATGGGTAAGTGACTTGCTCAAAATTGCACAGCAAGTAGGTAGTTGTGTTGAGATACAAGTCCAAGTAGTTTGAGCCAAAGCATATGTTTTCCTACCACGATTCCAAGGCAGGTACTGCTTTCCTCTGAGACACCAAAAGATAAGACTTGGATTGAATCTGTTTATGAAGTGATAGTTATGCACAAGCTACTCTGGGAAGCAGAGCTTCTTTATAATTTTTCATCTGTTTTTGCAAAAGCAATTTTTGCAGCAGCTCAAGTTATATCATGAATAAATGAAACAGGTGTTCATTAGACCTCCAGTCTGTTGTAACTCTCACTTTGTGATTGTGGTAAGAGGTAGAGAAGATGAACAGCTCTAAATGTTCACTGCAGAAACCTGGACATCATTTCTATTCATGTGGAGTTCATTAACCCAAGTTTCTTTAAACTGAGTTTTATGAAACATGCAAATGTTTCTGGGTGTGGAAGGGCAGAAGAGAGGGAAGTGATGTATCTTTAAAAAAAAAAAAAACCCACAAAGAACAAAAACAGAACTAATAGAAAATTGTACCCTGCCCTTTCCTTTTATGGCAGTCTCTGAAGCATGTGTGTGTGCATAGACTCCTTTAGTGTTTTTAGTGAAAGTTTATAAAAGAGACTTTATTTTAGAGATGGGACAATACCTTACCTGTTGGTTGAACTATCTTGAGTTCAGCCTTTGTGGCTTTACTGAACAGAAAATGCATGGTATTTTGAGATCTGAACAGAACCCATCCAATTTACACAAAGACAAATGGGCTTTTACAAACATGGGGACAGCTATGTATTGATTCAAGGGATTCCTGAAGTCACTGACTCCTTTTAATGACTCTTTGGTAAAGTGTCTGCTGCCATTCACCTGTAGGTAAACATGGGATCAAAGTTCTGATTCCCACAGGATTAATCATTTTCTTCTTTATCTGTGTCAGAGTTCTTTGATACGGCAAAACTTCCTTTTTCAGTTGAACTTAACTGTATGTTTAAATTTCAGTCAATAATAGTAAATATTGACTTGAAAGGTCATTGCTTACTTGAGGGAAAATGGTTATCATTAGAAAAAGTCCCATTTGCCAATTTTTCACTCTACATCTTTCCATGAAAGAGGTTTATTTAGAAAAATTATTAATCTAAGAAAAGAAAGTTTGGTCAAAATCCCTTCACTGTTTCATTTTCTTATTTCAAAATATTTGGGGGAAATTTTCTGATTCTACATGGATATTGCAGCATAGTTTTTACAAGCACAGTTTTGAATCATAAACACTTGAGCTGACTTGTGGTTCTGCACCTTCTCATTGCCTAACTTTGAGCAAGACACTAACCTCATAAAAGGAGGTAATGACAAGACCTACATTTTATGATGGTTTTGAATTTCAAAGCATATAATCAATATAAAGAATTTAGTTCAGTGCCTGGCAAATAAGTGCTCAATAAATATTAGCTATTAATGCTATTATAATATTTTAAAACACATATGTATGCAAGGTATGGTGTGTATGTGTGTTTGCATAATCTAAACCCCCCTACAGATTACAGAATCCGGATGTAAATGGTCTCAGCAACTTTCTTAAAAGATCAATAAATCTTAAAAAATTCTTGAACAGAGATGTTATTTTTAAGGAGATATCCAACATGATTTTAAAAAGTTAAGCATGCATGCCAAGCCAGCTTGATTCTGTACTTTAAAATGGTGAATATATTTTCACTTTAGTGTTCAAATTCATAGGGTCACAATGCTCAGTATAGTTAAAATAATGTATATATAAATACATGCTAATTGAAATGATAATATATAATAATTGAATGCACACCAGTGTGTGAGTAAATGTGACCGGCAATATTTCAAATAGGGACCCATAGGTCTGTCAGTGGCAATGGCCTCTTTTTCTTCATAGACAACCAGGGACCTGCATTGCAGAATCACTTTTATAAATTTTTTCAAAATGGAGATACCTGGACCTCACCTTGAATCAGAATTTCCAGGAATAGAATCCAAATATATGCACTTTTATTACTGTGGTTCTACCATAAGTAACTAAAAACCTGGGGAAAATATATGCAAGTAGTTTTTAGACATTGGATAACGGGCCTTTGCAAGACTGTGATCCATGGAAGGAGGCAAAAAATGAGTGAGCCCTTCAATTGCCCCATGCTTCCTTCCTGGAGGCTGTTTCCAGGCCTCAGTTCACAAAGGGGGATGCCTGAGAGAGCCTGAGGGTCTTGCTGTGGGGTTCTGGAAGGCTAAGATGGTGTGGACTTGTGCAGCAAAGTATCATAGAGGAGGAAGTTGTAAAGAGAACCCTCTAGAGATTAGCAGTGGGTTCCTTGAGTCTCTGGCTGGGTACTGACCTCTGCATGTGTGAGCTGAAGCTCCATGAGCCTGGGGAAAAGCTCATCCTCCAATTTCTACTTCCTCCATACTCCCTAAAGTAAACCACTCAAGATTATTTTTGCCTGTTTTTGAACTTTATATAAAGGTAATTATATAATTTGTGTGTGTGTATGGGGGAGGGTGACTTATTTTGCTTGACATTGTGAAGTTCATCCATGATGTATAGTAGAGACACATTCATTGTCATTTCTACATGTTCTTTATTACTATATGATTAAGCCATGTGATATTTATCTTTGGTGGTTGATAGAACCTTGTTTTTATGGGGTTTTTTTATTTTTAGCAATTACAAATAATGGTGCTATGAATATTCTTTTTTTTTTTTTAATGGAGGTACTGAGGATTGAACCCAGGACCTCAGGCATGCTAAGTATACACTCTACCATTGAACTATACCCCTTCCTCCTACTATGAATATTCTTGTATGTGTCCTTTGGTTCATATTTGCAAGCATTTTTATTCAGTCTAAACCTAGGAGAGGACTAGTTTGGTTATAAGATACGTATAAGCGTAATGGAACTTTTTCCAGAATGGAAAAGTGCATGAGAGTTCTAGTTGTTCCAGAGTCTCACCAACACTTGATATTGTCAGTCTTTATAATTTTAGCCATTCTTTTGGGAGTGTAGTAGTATCTCACTGTGATTTTTCTTTGCATAATTCCCTGATTGGTAATAATAATGAGCCCCTTTTCATATGCTTATTGACCATCTGAATATCTTCCTATGGGGTTATCTATATTTTTATTACAGATTTATGGAAATTATTTTTAAGCATTCTGGATACAAACCCCTTGTCTGTTACATGTTTTTCAAGTATTATTTCCCACATAGTGGAAGAGGTTTGCCTTTCATTCTCTTATTTGTGTCTTTTGCTTTAGGAACATAAGTTCCTAAATTTAATTTACTCCAGTTTATTTATCTTTTCTTCTATAGCTAGTACTTTTTGTGTTCCATTCTTTGCCAATCTGACTTCATGAAGATATATGCCTGTTTTTTTCTAGAATTTTTTCCTACCATGACCAGGGGAACAGGAAAATTTTATTTTCTGAATTTTATTTTCAGTTTTCTCTTTCTAACGGGTTTCCAACTGACCCAGCACAATTTGCTACAAGAGCATCTTCTCCCTTCTCTGCTGTGCCACCTTTTACATTGTAACATGTCCATGTGTGGGTGGGTCTTTTGCTGGATTCTGTTCTCTTCCATTTCTTTATTAGTCTGTCCTTGTGCCAGTACCACCATCTCAATTGTAATAGGTTTAGAACAAGTATTGGTATTCTATAGTGTGGCTCCTCCAACTCTGTTCTTTTTCTTCAAGATTATCTCAGCTATTATTAGCTCTGTCTATTTCCATATGGATTTTATAGACAGTTGGTCAGTTTCTACCTTTTTTCCTTCTAGTTTTGAGATGTAATTGACATACAGCACTGTATAAATTTAAGGTGCACAGCACAATGATATGACTAACATGCATCGTGAAATGATCACCACAAAAAGTTCAGTGAACATCCATCATAATATAGATACAAAACAAAAAGAAGAAAAATTTCCTTGTGATGAGAACTTTTCAGATTTACTTTAACAACTTTCATATATAACATATAGCAGTGTTTTTGATTGGGTACCAGGCACTGTATGTTTTTTAAAAAGGCAGTAGGGGAGAGGAGGTTGAAGCTCAGGATGACGTTACGTTCCTTCAGTGAGAATTTTCTTTTACTTTTGGAATTTGGCCTTGAGCTAGGCCCTCCAGATCACCTTATAATCAGAAATTGAAATGATTAGAAGTTGGATGTTAGTATGTGGTAGGGCTAGTCTATCCCCAGTTTACTTGTGCTCCTAGTGTATACCCTTTTGCGGTCCCAACTCACCTCTAGAAATAGATCCCTCCTCTATGGAAAGCCCTGAACTTCAGTTTCTGCCCCCTAGACCTGTATCTGCTTAAAGTTCTGCTAGGCTTCTCATGTACTGCTTGTAAGAATACTCTCTCCTGAAAAGATAGTGGCACCAAATGCCAGACTCACCTCTTTTGGCTTCCTTCCTCTCCCTAGGATATTTCTCCACACATCTTAACTTCCTTGGGGTGTGTATGTGTGTATATGTTCCAGTTTTTCTAGTTCTCAGTGGGGAGTTTGGTCCAAAAAACTAATTTTTGATGGCTAAAAAGTAGAACTCCTAGCCCAGAGAATTTTAAGCTAACAGAGCACTCTCATCTCATCTTATGTGTTAATTGGTTCAGTAAACACAGACCTATGTCTGGCATTTTCCTGGCAGATTTGTGAGCTTAAAAAAAAAAAGATTGTTGTTGTTTTAAACTAAGTTTTAGAGTGGCTTTCTATACAACTGTGAATAAGTGATGCAGATTTTGGTACTTATACCTGATTTTGATACTGCTGCCTTAAGAAAACCCCAAAACATGCCATCCACTTTGCCATCTCATGGTTCATGGTAGCTGGAAGGGACACAAGGAGAGTGTTAGTGAACACCTAAAGGGTCTTGGGAAGAGTGTTAGCAGAAGTCTAAATCTCCCAAGGAAGCTGTCAGTGAATGCCTGAAAGAAAGAGAGTAAAAATGACTGGAAGCTGGAGAAAAGTGGGCCCTTGTTATACAGTAGCAGAGTGTGGGAAATGGAAACTGTAATAAACTTGAAGATGAGCTAAGGAAGTTTCCATGAAGAACATGGATGGTTCTGCTTGGGGTTTTAGCTGCCTGTAGTGAAATGAGAGAAGAGAAATGACCCAAAAATGACCTATGGCAGGGAGAATTCTAAGAGGGCCCCCATGATCTCCACCTCCTGGTGTTGTACCCATGATCAGGTTATGCTATATGGCAGAAGGAATTTTGCAGATGTGATTAAAGTCCCTAATCATTTAACTCCAAGTTAATCAAAAGAAGATTATCCTAGGTAGGACTGACCTAACCAGGTGAGCCCTTAAAAGGGAGTGGTCCCTTTCTGTAAAGAGATTTAAAGTGTGAGAGGGCTCCAGAAGGGCCAAATGGTAAGGACCTGACAGTGTCCTCTAAGAGCTGAAAACAGCAAGAAACAGAGACCTCAGTTGTACGAGGAAACAAATTATGCCATCAACTGAGGGCGCTTGGAAGCAGCTCTTTCTTCCAGTTGAGCCTCCATATGAGAACAGCTGGCTGATTTTAGCCAGGTGAGACCCTGAGCAGAGGACCCAGCTGAAATATGCTATGAGATAATAAATTTGTGTTGCTTTTAGCTACCAAGTTTGTGATAACTTTGCTGCCCAGAAATAAAAAAATAATAATATAGCAATTGCTCAGTTTCAAGGAAAATTGGAAGACATAGAAAGAAGCCAGGACTTTCTAGATTTGAACATAAAAGATGTCTTTTCTCAGTCTGTTCAGATGGCAAGCTATTCTCAAATTAAGAAACGGCTTCCCGGCAAAGATCAAATCTAGAATGGGCCTGTAAGATCCTTTTATAAGACCTCAGAATGATGTAAGATGGCATCTCAGAGACTGTCTCAGATAGACAAGTTTTTCCAAAGACCTTAACATGTACCTTACAGATTGTATTATGCAATGGGACTTTTTAGAATCTTAACGAATTGTCACACAGCAGCTTCACAAGGACTCCAAGGTAGAAGAGAACTTGTCTTAAAGAGATGTGAGGTTATGGCTTTCTTAAAAGGGCTGAAACAATTCATGGAAAACCCATAGAATATTAAAGAGAATTGTTTGAATAGAAGCACCGTCAGCTGAAACTAAGAAACAAAAACAACAGAGAATCATTCCCAAGGAGCGAAACTGGGCTCCCATCAAGAAATGAACATGTGCCTGACTGTTTTCCAGAGTGACTATGGACCAGTGACTACTGCATGCCTCCCATTCTATTTCCTCCCTTTTCCAGCTTTAGTCTTTGAGTCAACTTCCTGACTTCCAATTCTATCTCTCCTCCATGATGGCCAGTGGCAAAACAAAGACAAAGCAGCTTATATCTTGCATTGAAGCCCGTGGTCTCTGAAGGATCCATGCTGCTGTGAGGGTAAACAACTTTTGAAACAAGCTTTTGTTCTTTCAATCAGTTTTCTGGCTCAGGTACACTTGGTTTGCCATAGACTTCTCCAAATAAAGGAAGAGCAAGGTTGTGGAGAAGAGGACTGACTGGTTGGCTCCTCAGTTTTTGCCTTCAGCATTCTCCATCCTTCTCATCATTAAGTACATATGTGTGAACATGAGTACGTGTGCAGGCATGTGTGTATGTACGTATATGAGTGTGCTGGGTGTCTTTCCAAGAGAACCTTCAAGCAGTTCTCCCCCAGTCTCTCCTCCCCAAATGATATATGCCCTCTCTCCAACAGAAACCAAATCCATTTCCCTCATTTAAAAAAAAAAACAACAGGTAGCTCTTTTGTCAAGCACAGGACATGTAAGAAAGGGGGTAGCTCATATCAGACACTTCTCAGGACCTGTTTTACTAATGATTCCCTCAGCATGGCATCTCCATGGGCCAGTCACTTAGTAACAGCTGCCGGCCATCCAGCCATCCCACATGTGGCCGCTGAACTCCCAGGATGTTCTCATTAGTGTAGGTCCAGCCTCCGCACAGACATAGAGAAAAAGCAAGAAAAAAAATCCGTCATTCAGGCACATTATCTCAGAGACTCTTTGTAAAAAAATGTGGACTGACTGAATCGCTCAATTCTCCCTTCAACAATCCCATCAGAAAGTGTGGACTTTCTTAAAATGAAAGAGCCATGGAAGAGAGTTGTCTAAAATGGGCCACATATGTTTTTTCCTCTCCTGAGGGAAAACCTGTTTGACTTTGGATTTCACCACCCATAAATTATCAGGTGATTTCTCACTTATGGCATAAGCCTCAGTCTGGCTGGTATATGCACCCACACATCAGCTGAGACTGAAGAGAGCTAAATTTACAAAACATTAAATCAATAAGCATGTGCGAATGGGTAAACAGCATGATGTCCTTAACTTAATAAGGCCATAGCATTGCTGTTAATCATCTGTTTTGCAACTTCTGAAGTTTTTTCCCTTCTGATTTTTATAGTGTTGCTAGAAGCCTAGATGAATGAACGAGGTCCTTCTGTCAGAAGAAGAAAACAATGTACCTCGATATAGGAAATGAGAAATATTCCCAAGGAGATGAAACCATGATGATACCCAAAGTGCTGCAACCATCGCAAGATGCTGTATTTATAAGGAAGAAATAATAACTACAGTGCATTTTCCTTCTTTAAGCCCTGGAACAGACAAGGCTACCAGATGTCTCTCAGGAAAACACCAATCTTCCAGATGGGGAGTGACGAAAGATGTAAGTACCAGTGAATAAAAATAGCATTTCTTCTCCCTCCTCTGTTCTAGGACTCCCCCCCAAAACGTGTCTCTAAACCCACAATAACAGATTAACAGTCTCCTTACATTAAAAATATCCACCTATAAAGAAGTACCAGCCCTCACCATGGGCTCTCCTTTTATGTTATTAAACAAATATCGTATCAGGCTAGACTGGAGTATTTGAACTGCGTTATTTATCAAAGCCCAGAACTTTTTCCGAGGACAATGTACTAGAGGGAACCACCAGCAGATGAGAGATTTCACCTGGTGGAAGGTACTAATGACTACTGCAGATTGGTGGAAGCTACAGTCCTAAACAGTTCAGTGTAAATGCAAAGAAGGCCAGTAATGTGGAAAGAACCGAGCTGCTAGGCAAACCCAAGACCCAGTTCAGAGGGACTCTGAACTTGGAGTTGGCAGGGGTGGATGTGGGAGTGAGAAGAGAGATGGAAAACATGGCATTGACTGGAATTGTGTGTAAATGCATAGAGCAAACTTGCCTGAGAGAAGGCTGCTGGGTGGATTCTGGCCTCTGTCTGTTCAACTAATCAGCATATGGACTAACTGTCAACCACTTATTCTAAAATAAACCCTTTGTACTGACTCCGTCTACTCCCTCCTTGCCACCATCACCACACATGAGTTTAGCTCCCAGGAAGATTTCTACTCAGGTGGGAATGAACAAGAAAATATCCTAATATTTATAACAGGAGAAAACCCATATCTGCTACCTAGAAAGGATAATACAGTCCATGTTTACATATGACTGGACACCAAATCATATGAAAAAAATACAGAAACACGAAGTCAGAATTCCAAGATGAAGAGAATACGCAATCCCCAATAAATACAAGATAATTTACAAAAGAGAATAGAAAAAATAAAGCTGAAATTATATTTTCAAAGAGATTTAAAAGGTATTTTAAAAGGCATGTATAATTTTAAAATTCAAGAAATATCTCTGAAGGATTCATACTAAATTAAAAACAAGATTGTCTTTAGGGCCGGGAATTGGTGAGAAAGAGCTTGTCACAAGCATTTTTTTTTTTTTAGCCTATTGAGTTTTGTCCCAGAAGCATGTGATATTATTAATAAATTAATAAAATATAATGCATCCACAATTTAAGAACAAAGTACTATAGAAGAGGAGCAATCAGAAAACATGAAGAAGCTCTTGGAAAGTAAAGACATTATTGATGAAATAATAGAAGAGCTGGGATAAAATAGCAAATATACAAAGAGACAGCGAATCTCACAAGTATGAGATTCATGAAAAGGAAACAGAAGGAAAAAACAGATATCAAAGAAATGGTGAAAGAAAATTTCTCAGAGCTAAGAAAACATGAATCTTTGAATTGAAATTACCTTCTTCATAATTTTTCTCCTTTATTTTAAAAGATAACTGCATAAAACTATAATTATAAAACTATGTTGATGGACTCACGATATGTAAAAATGTAAGTTGTGTGAAAATAATAGACCAAGGGAAGAAGAAAGGGAGATATATGTGTGGCAAAAGTTCCTATATAATATTGAAATTAAGTTAGTATTAATCTGAACTAGATTATTTTAAATTAAGATTGGATTTACTCACCAAATTCTGAGAAGGATGAATGAAAATAAGACCTACAAATAGACTTATCATTGTGAAATTTCAGAGCTTTAAGGATGGATAAAAGATTCCAAATACTTCCATGGGAGAAAAAGAATTCATTGCATAAAAGATTAAGAATCAAACTGGCACGAAGCAATGCTTTCAAAGTTCTGAGGAAAATAATTTTCAAGCTAGAATTCTGCAACTTAGTCAAATTATCAGTCAACAATGATGGTAACATCAAGACACTTTTAGATACATAAAGTCTCAGAAACTGTACACGTAAAATATTCCTTCTGAAGGATTTTCTTCTGACAATATAAGATCAAAAGTAATACAAAAAGAGTTGTAGGATGTAAGAAATGGTGGCACTAACTCGGGTGCACAATAAAAAGAAATCCCAGGAGAAGGATTCTGTAGCAGGACTGGAAATCGATTGGCCCAAATTAGAAGGGCAAGTTAGGGGAATCCTCCTACAAGAATGTATTTAAGTGGAAGCCAAAAGAGAACAGAGGTAGCTTTACCCACATCAGACAAAATACCATCAGCTTCTTCTTTTCCTCTGATAGACTCAGCTGACCGAAAAAAGCAGTGCAGCTTAAACTCAACTCTCTGCCTAGGTTGTGTCTGCACATAAAAAGCTGTTCATGACTTGGGGAAAATTGCAGCCGGGATGACTGGTCTCTAAGTACAGGACCACGAATCTCACAGGTGCCCTCAGCACAGACCACCAATACTGTTACACTTAATTTCCAGTCCCTCTCTTCCATCCAACTGTTTTACATATCTTAGTCCCCAAACCTCATACAGCTGTTTCCCATTTCTGACTCTTAGCCAATAACTGTATTATTGATTTGTTGATACAGCAGACATATTGTTCTGTATGATTCTTTTGCTTGTGACTACAGCTGATTAGATCAGTATGGGCACCTCCCTGACATGCATACACGTAAAAGCCCATGTGACCTAGAAAAGCTGAGAAAGCCTGTCTGCAGAGAAAGAGAAGGACAAAGCAAGTATACAGGGATGTCAAGACGAGAGGTGGAGAGAATCCATGTGGGCTCACATTTCCTGGTTCTAGTTCCCTTTGAAGGTCCAATAGCTTTTTTTGCCCTGAGTTTAATGAAATATCATTGTATCTTCATGTGAATCTCTGTACCCTCCCCACTCCCCTTTCTAGCTTGAGTTGGTTTCAGTTGACTAATACAGAGAATCTGAATTCTTTATGGCCCATTTGGGACTTGGAAGCTGTCTTCTAGACGAATTTCCCAAGTTCAGATGTTGGGTATCTGTCCTAGGTTGGCAGACCACTCCCCACATGCCAGGTCCCAGACCGCAAGATAAAGGAGTCAAGCAAATGAAAATAAAAGTATTAGGTTTATTGCTGATTAATGTTGAATGCGAGGATGTAACTTAGGTGTGTGTAACAAGAGAGAATTTCCTAATGCTGAATCCCAGAATTTGACCATCTTATCCCTTCATCAGAGGTAGCACAGGAAGACTCTACCTGCCCCTTGCAGGGGCAGAGCCTTTACCACCAAGCTTACCGTGAGGCACATTTTCTCTGCAACCAGACAAATCCCCAAGAGAAAAGAGGAGGAGGAGGGCCTAAGCTACATGGTCACAGTTCCTGTTCCTAAATTCACTGAGGAGATAAGAAATTCCTCCTTTCCTAGGAATGAAGAAGGGGTCAGAGGGTCCAGGCATGTTGTGCAATGGATGTCTCACCACAGGACCGAAACCTGAGGAGAGGGAAATGCTTAGTCACATGTAGTCCTCCCACCCTAGCCTGGTTGTTTCTTCCACATCCACTGAGTCAGAGATCCCCATTTGTCTACTCTAATGCAGCAGTAAGGCTGCCTTATGGAAAAAGGATGACACAAAAATTCAGCAAATAATGGGAAAACATTTTGACACATCTTTTAAAATAGAGATTTCTCCATCCAGAGTAGGTATAGAAAGTTGACATATATTTCTGATCAACACTTCTTAGTCACATTTCATGGGATACGATTTCCTCTGATGAGTTACAGGCAATATTCTTACATACACCACAGTCTTTTACCACCCTTACAATACTGAAATCAATCCTGGGTGACCAAATGTAGCTTATGGCCGAAGACTTCTTGCTTCATTGTGCTTCACCCATTGTGGCTAAGATAATGTGACAGATGCCTTCTGGAATAACAATGGGATTTCTCCTTAAAATCTTTCTTCATGGGCTGATAGCTCAGGATAGCAGCTTGTTAAAAGCTTGGGTGCCTCTGCCCTGCTCTCCTGACCGCCCCATCCATATTGCATATGAGTCCAGGCAGTTAATATGATGGGCCCAGCCCCAAAAGATGGATCAGGGAGGTCTCTGACATTAAAGCTCTTGCAGGGGAGATAGCTTACCACAGTTTGGAGACCTCTGGGATGCATAGTCCAGGGTACTGGAATTAAATACTGTTCTTCCAGCCTATTAATAAGACTAGAACAACAATAACTGGGCAGAGGTCTTTATTTTACATATCTCTCAATGTAATTAAGGTGTAGGCTCATCTTTAGAAAACAGTGCCCAAAGAACCTCGTGATCAGCATAATTTTTAGAGGCAAAACTAGAATAGGTATAAGAACTCTTTCACTCCTTTGATAAGAGAAAAACTTCTTTCTTGATTTATGCCCAACTTGGTAGTGAAAATAAGATTTGTTCTTAATGGTGAGAATTCTCAATGCCATCTGATACTTGTGGCTGTATTATTCAGAGTAATTAGTTACAGCTGACAATTTTGAAATCTCCAGGGTTTAACACAATACGAGTTCATTTCTCACTCTTATTACAGCCCAGTGTTGGCCAGGGAGACCTCCATCGTCTATGACACCTGTGCATGTCCTTCAAGATTGCCCCTTCTGGGGAGGAGAGTGATGGAAAACACATATACCAGCTCCTACATGCCTCAGCCTGGAAGGTACACATACAGAGCCTACTGGTCAATTTAATCGTATGGACCTAACCTAATTGCAACGGAGATTGGGAAATGCATAATGAAAGTGTAGGCTGATCTTTAGAAAAAAGTATCCCAAGAACTCTATACCCAGCATAATTTTTAATTACTGTAGAGAGAGCACATGGGTATTTGGTAAGCATGGTCTCTGTCACTGTAGCCAAGCTCAGCCCTTAGGACATCTTTTAAACCAGTGGTGGTTAATTTTAGACAAGGCAGTCCCACATTCAGAATCTACATTTTATATCCTTAAGTCTGTAAACAGAGTAGGTATTGACATGTGTCATTTAATCCTCAGATATTGTACAGCATACATACGTATATATGATACATAAAATATAAATATATATAAAAAAATATATATTTTACCTTTGCTAAACCTGTTAGTAAAAACTTATTTTCATGGGTAGGATATTTATTTGTAATAAGTCCTTTGATTTCTGAGACTCATTGACTAGCAATCTCATATCAATTTTGCTTTAGTCATAAGGTGTTGGAGGGTCATTGATAATGCCTCTTAAAAGATGATCCTGCAATTTTGCCTAAGAAATCTTTAAGATTCCTAGGTGGAGATGGATGGTGCAGCTCAGCAGTAAAATAATCAGTGAGCACCAGACTGTTGATCTTATATGTGGATCATAAATCTCCAGACAATGACTGATGGTGCTTGTGAACATCCTCCCACAAACTCATCCGATGTGTTTGTCGTAATGCAGCCAGAGAACCGAGTGCTCCTATTATGGTAATTGTGAATTACACAGGCAATGGAAGCACAGTACACTTGACCAAAACACAGGGTTTGATTTTCTTTAAGATAGAAGTAAGCCTCTCAGCATAAGAATCCCAAGAAGCGGCCTGACATCAGGTTGTTCAGTTTGTTTTAGTCCTCATGTTTGAGGTTGTGTTCATTTGCTTGCAAATAGAATCTGAAGGCAGATGTGTACTCAGGGTTGTTTTCAATATTTTTAGGAAAGTATCCCCTCTATGTTTTTATAAAAGACTTTGAGTTTGTTAAAAGTAAAGAGCAGTAATAGATGAGCAAGCCTTCATTCAGCAAGACTGTTCTTAATTGTTCTAGAAATACTCTAGTCACCCCATCTTTGTTTTCTAAGAAACTCAGAGGGACCAAAGCATTAGCAGTGAACCACTTTAATACACACACACACACACACACACACACACACACACACACAAACACATAGCTTGAGTGACTTTTATTCCATTTTGTCCATGCTGCAGATAATTAAATTCAGTATTTTGAATCTTTTTGTTACATTTTTAATAGGAAAAAGCTGATGATTTCATGCTGAGGTGGTTGAAGAGAGTTAGAGTACCATTAGATTCATAGATTCATAGATTTATCTGCAGTCTAGGGATGGCTAATGTGTTTGAGCTTTGCCCATTACTTTCAGGGTTAGCCTAGCTCGTCACAAGTTCAAGCATAATATGTCTTCTCAGCAAGTATATGAAAAGGCTGCCTCTGAGGATGAGAACAAAGATAAGGATGTGTGGATGTTCAGGAAGAAGTGGTTTAGATGGAAGATAGCCATTTTGACTAGTTCTGTTATTCTTCATTAATGGGTATAACTTGAAGGAGGTGAAGTTAGTCACAAGTAACTGACAAACTAATGACTTTTTACATATGTAATCTGTTACTTATAAGGGAGGATAATACAGTGGTAAAACATATTGGCTTGGAATCAAGTTTCCTGGGTTCAAATGCCATCTCAGCCACCTACTAGCTATAAGACTTTATGTCTCAGAGCATCAATTTTTTCATTTCCTATACAAAGAGGAAAATAATATTATCTACCTATTACAGTTATGGATAACGAGATTGTGTTCATAAGTAATTTAGCATAATTTACTAATTAAAGTTAATAGTTTTGCATGTGCTAGCTTGAAAGCTAAACCAGGTGCTGTCCAAGGTCCTGAGGTGAGCTGTGAATCATGATCATCATGATACAGTACAAGTGTACAGTACATACAGTCTTTCAAGAAGATGGCCTTCCATTTGGCAAAGCTATACCTATCTATGTAGGGCATAATGATGACTAAATTGAAGTGGGACCACTGACAAACTGCTTCACATAAACTGTATGATAGGATTAAGTGCCAGCAAATCAACTGGCCCCTTAAGAAAACAGCTGTTTTGACTTGATTTGTGCCACTTCTCAATGAATTATCTTAATTCACCAATTAATATCTCTGTGGATACACTTTAATTTTAAAAATAAAATACACATGCAAATTCATTCATTAGATGGGTTTTATGTGTGAAAGCAAATTTGTTATGAGAATGATCTATTTAATGTGATAGGCATCTAACCAACATGTTGTGTTCATTTATTAACTTATTAACTTATGATTGGAACATAATGTCCAATGGGTTGATAAGCTATTAAACTGTACTCAGCAGTCAAATGTCTCCCTGACGTTATATATTATGTAACTTATTTTTCCCTTCTTGTCTCCCTCTCTTATGACAGAACGGATGCTCTGCAAGAGCAAGGTAGTGTCCCTTTTACTTATCCCTTATTTCTAGAGCCTGAAACTGCATGGCATATAGAAGGCATGCCAGCAATTTAGATAACCTAAATGAAATGGACACATTTCTAGAAGTTATTGAGATTGAGTCAAGAAGAAATAGAAAATCTGAAGAGATATATGCCAAGCAAAAAGACTGAATGAATAATTTAAAAAATTCCCACCAACAAAATCCCAGGCCCAGATGGCTTCACTAGTGAGTTCTACTAAATGTTTAAAGAAGAATTAACACCAATCCTTCATACACTTCCAACAATAGAAGAGGGAGCACATTTCCTAACTTATTCTGTGAGTCCAGTATTGTCCTGATAGCCAAACCAGATGAACAAGAAAACTACAGACCAGTATCTCTTTTGGATATACATGTAAAAAAATACTCATCAAAATACTGGCAAAAAGTGGAAACAAATGGCTGTCGGTGGATGAATGGATAAACAAAATGTGTTATATCCATACAGTGAAATATTATTCAGTCATAAGAAGGAATGAAGTACTGATCCATGCAACCACATGGATGAACTTTGAAATTATGCTAAAGAAAGAGCCAGTAATAAAAGACACATATTGTATGATTCCATTATATAAAATGTCCAGAATCTCTGTAGAAATAGAAAGTATATTATAGTTTTAAGGACTGGGTAATGGGGAGTTACTGTTAGTGGGTACAGGGTTTCTTTTAGGATGATGAAAATATTCTGAAATTGAGTGATGGTGATGTTGCAGAATTCTGTGAATATACTAAATACCGCTGAATTGAGCACTTTAAAATGGTGCAATGCATGATTTTTGAATTGCATTTCAATAAAGCTGTTTTTAAAAGTATGACTGAAGAAGCACACTTACTAGCCAAAAATACTTTATAAGGGATTCCATTCCTTACTTGCCTCTTATAAAGAAAACTGAAAGAAATCAAAATATATAGTTCTCTATCCATTGCCCTCTGTCCTTGTATCTGCTCTGCAACCCTTTCCTTTGAACTTGGCAAAAAAACAAACAAACAAACAAACAAAAATGTGTTCTTACTTTCTCTTACCACTTCATTTCTCTCTAAGCCCTTCATTGTGTAAATAAACTTAGCATCTCTGACAGTGAGAAAGAACTCATCTTCTTCCCAAGAATGAAGGGGATGAGGAATAGCCTGGAAGTTACAGGATAATTTTGGTAGACCAGGGGAAGAAGGACATCTGCACACACTCCACACAAAAACTTTTATTCTGTCCCATATGTTTGTATATGTAGAAACAGGACATAACATACATTTAATGTTGTGATAAAGCAAACCTTTTTAGTTAATGATGCAGGTTAAAGGAGGGATTCCTGAAGTGATGTCAGATTGTAGGAAGGATTATCATTTCCCTTTGCCCAGCCCCCCATCTGTCCCTTCATAGAACCTGGTTCTTTCCAGTGCTTGGAGAGGACATAGAAAGGAGCAGTTTCTAATGTAACTGAAGGGAAGGACACTAATGCGTCACACTGGATATAGGAGACATCCTAAAGAGAATTAACCTTTGCCGTGTGAATTGTTGCTGAGTGGTTGCTAGGTATTTTCACTTCTAGGCCAGTTCAGTTTGATTCTTCTTTCTTTTTCCTATTCACTTGCAGGTTTTGAAGCTCCCTTCCTCCCCTAGGGTGTTAGAGGAACTGGATGGCAAACAGAGTGACTAAAACCATCAGTGGAAGCAGGACACACGATGAGGTGGGTAGAGAAGTGGTTATAAAGCCTGAGGTAATTTTGAGGGAGACAAGAGAAGACACAGGGAGAGGGCCCCTGGGGAACACTTTCTGATCATTGAGGTCACTGGGGCCACCCAAGAATCTAGTAGTAAGGCCCTGTGCCTAAAAGTGGAAATCAGAGGTGACCCAAATAAACGGCACAAGTCAGTCGCAAATCTTTGCCATCCCAATGGCGAGTGGGTTGGAATATTATATTACACTTAACCCTGATGTAATAATAGATAACACTTAATGGGATTCTGTGCCTGTATTTGGTTGGTTGAAGGAGTGGGTAGGTCACTCTTACCATCACTCCCAGATTACCAGCCAGCTCTTTGATTCCTCCAGGCTAAAGGTGGGGAGGTGAAGGGAACCATGAGTGGGACCACCCAACATTCTCTTCCCTGATACACAACCTACTTTCTTGGTTTCGATAATATAAATTCATGTCAAGGAGAAAAATTTAAATGTCTTCTTTCTATGTTATGTTAATCCAGGTCACGGTTACATATAGTTTCCACATATTGGGGGATCAGTTGTATGGCTTGCTTTGTGAGGTGATTCTTGATTACATTAGTAAACAGACACATTTGAGGTGACAATGAGAGTGATTCCGAATTAGGGGAAGAGAAAGGAATGGAATTCAGAATTAATACTTTAATGAATAGGAAAAGAAATATTCAGTAATTTTATAAAAATGACTAAATGCCAGCTCTACTTGATAAACATCCCAGAGAAACCTACAAAAGCTGAGAGTCCTTGAATCTGGCATGGTCCACTCCTCCTAAAAGAATCAATCCCCAGAGATTTGTTGCAGCCATCTACTGGGGATTGTGTGCTAATAAGACCTTCAATGAAAGTGATCTAAATTCCTGTCCAAATAAATAAATAAAACCACTGCCCTCACACCTCAGAGTTTGTAAAACTTTTCATTCTTGGACTATTCAAGTGTGTTTAATAACCAAAATCACACCTATTTTTATGAGTTGGGCATAAATGACTCTTGTGCCAAAGTAATTTAGCATTGGCAGGGGCTGGGTTTCTTCCATTGTTATTGTTCTAATGCCTAGAAAAATGCTTTGTTTGAAGCATATTGCAGGACAAATACATCTTTTGAGTGTCAGATTTCATATGCCTCATCTTTTCCTAGTCCCTTACCTGTCATTATATGAAACTTTTATGACTATTTGCAGACAAAGACAAGAAACACAAAGGGAAGAAAAAGAGCATAGTTCAGTAAATAACAGATCAGCAAATTTAAGCTCAGCTGAGGAATTCAGCTCCCAGGCCCCAGTTTGCTGAGGAGGCTGGATTCACGCATAGTTGGCACTGGTGAGTCATAGAGAGGAGCCTTAAGCACCCTTGTGTCTTACTGTTAGGGGGGATAACCCTCTTCAACTACTAACCAAATCGCAAAATCTCACATCAAAGGCTTAATCTGCTTGCCTCTGTTTCTTGACCTGCAAATTTAATCTACCAGCATTGTACTCTCCTTTGATACACATTATTACTGTAAAATATTGCTAATAAAAAGATTAGAAAAGTAGATGACAGGTATAAATTAAATAAAGATGATAGACTGTAGGCATAAAGAGAACTTTGATTTCTCCATAACAATAGTAGCCTACATTTATGGAGGGCTTTACTATGTGCCAGGAATTATTCTGAATACTTTATTTATTTAGCCACTTATTTAATCCTTTGAGAAACCCCATGAGTTCAGTATTTCATCTATAACATGCAGAGAATAATAATGCTATGTCACAAAATTGTTGGAACCAGCCCAGGCACAGAGGAAGCACTCAATAAATGTTAGCTGTGATTATTTGGCTCACAATCTCCTCTACTCTTTTTCATTCCTTGAAAATTCAGGCACTTGCTTTCCTCCAGTTTTCTGGCATTTTTTTTTCCTTCTCCGTGAGTTCGCAAAAGTCACACACACAGGAACACTTTCCGTGTTTTAGGATAAGATGTATAGAGCTTGAAAGATCGGATGCATTTAAAGCAACAGTGCACACTTCCTTGGTATCTCATCTCCTTTCCTGTCTTTCCATTCTCTTTTTGCTGAGGTTTATACCAGGCTTACCTTGATAATAGTCTTTTTTTCTTTGCACTTTCGCCTAGTAATTATGTTGTAATCTTTTTTTATTGAAGTACAGTTGATGAACATTATTATATAAACTACAGGTTACAATATAGTGATTCACAATTTTAAGGGTTATACTCCATTTACAGTTATTATAAAATATTGGCCACATTCCCCGTGTTGTACAATACACCCTTGTAGCCGATCTTATACCCAATGGTTTGTACCTCCCACTCTCCATCTCTATATTGCTCCTCCCTCCTTCCCTTTCCCCACTGGTAAACACTAGTTTGTTCTCTATATCAGTGAGTTTGTTTCTTTTTTGTTATATTCATTAGTTTGTTGTATTTTTAGATTCCACATATAAGTAATATCATACAGTGTTTGTCTTTATTTGTCTGACTTATTTGACTTAGCATAATACCCTTCAAGTCCATCCATGTTGTTGCAAATGGCAAAATTTCATTCTTTTTTATGGCTGAGTAATAGTGTGTGTGTGTGTGTGTGTGTGTGTGTGTGTGTGTGTGTGTGTGTGTGTGTTTGTATCTCACATCTTCTTTATCCATTCATCTGTTGATGGACACTTAGGTTGCTTCCATATCTTGGCTATTGTAAACAGTGCTGTTGTGAAGGTTGAGGTGCATATATCTTTTTGAATTAGAGTTTGTCTTTTTTGGATGTATGCCCAGGAGTGGAATTGCTGGTTCATATGGTAGTTCTATTTTTAGTCTTTGAGGAACCTCCACACTGTTTTGGACAGTGGCTGCACCAATTTATATTCCCACTAAAAGTGAACGAGGGTTGATGTTTGAATAATATATTTAAATTTCCAAAGTAATTTTGAATGTGTTCTCTCCATATAGCAGAGTGATCTTTGGAGCTGAGCTTTAGGGCGAGCTATAGGCTGGTGTCCTAGCTCAGCATCTACTGGGTATGTAATTTGAAGTGATTTGCCAACCTTCCCTCCAAACCAGTGACCCACAGACTGAAGGCAATAATAACTGAAAACTAGTTTTCAAATCTTTAAACATCTTGAAATTTCTAAAACACATGTTAAAGTTTCCCAGTTATGGCAAACTGTCAGATGGAAGGGACAAGAAGGCTCTTAGCAGTTTTGTCTGTGTAGAAATTATAGCTGGAAAGCAGATGTCTGGCCTATTCAAATTTTACTCTGAGTTGGCAGCACCTTTCTATATTGTGCCTAAAGTGAGAAGGCATCCAACGGTAACATCCAGTCATTGGCAGGTGAACACCTGAGTGGCAAAGAGAAATTTGTTTTTCTCTCTCCCATCACATTATTATCTTTTCTATAGCAATTCCCTCAACCCTCAACATTCAGAACACTTATGTCCATTGGGGAAGGTTTTTTTCCTTATTGTTTATGGCATATGATGCACACAAAGCTAAGGAATATGTCTTCCTTTGTGATGAAATTGCCTCAAGAGCCACTGTGACCTAAACTTACCCCAAACTCTTTTTAATCCCCCCTTTTGAATTGGGGCAAGAGTAAAACAATAGCACATGGACCCTCCGTATATTGTAACCATCATTTGACACTTGAGTTATCATCCACTTTCTGTCTCTCTCTCTTTCTTTCTCTCTCTCTTTCTGTCTCTCTCTCTTTCTGTCTCTCTCTCTTTCTTTCTCTCTCTCTTTCTTTCTTTCTTTCTTTCTTTCTTTCTTTCTTTCTTTCTTTCTTTCTTTCTTTCTATATAAAATAATAGCAAACTGTTTTTTAGAGCAGTGGTTCTCAAAGTGTGGTCCACAGACTCTGGAGTCCTGGGGACTTTTTTTTTTTTATAGTTCTGCAAGGTCAAACTGGTTTGAAAAAACCATTAGGATGTTATTTGCCATTTTTGCAGTGTTGACATTTGCCTTAATAGTGCAAAAGCAAGCCTCTAGCACGTTAGCCTGTATCAAGGCTATGGTACCAGATTGCACTAATAGTCATTCTTTACTGTTACACACTTGCAGTTAAACAAACTAGTTTTAATTAAGAATGTCTGTGATGAAGCAGTAAAAATCATTAATTGTGTGATATCTGGATATTTGAGAACATGTCTTTTTAACTTATGTGACAAAATGGAAGTGCTCATAAAGCACCAAAGTGCCATTATTGTCTCGAGGTACAGCAGTAGTGCGGCTGTTTGATTTGTGAGCTGAACTAGCCACTTTTCTCATGGGACACTATTTTGAAAGAACAACTGGCACATAAAATACGGCTTTTTGAACTTTGCAAAAATGAACCAAGTAAACCTTGGTTGTAGGTTCTAACTTTATATATGTGTTGTCAATGATAAAATTCTACTTTTCAAGTGAAAATTAGGATTCTGGGACATTCATATCTGCTGCCATAAGCTTGATAGTTTCTCAATACTTAGTGACTTTTCTGACACATGGTGGTGACATTAAACAAGTTTTTTTTATATATAGTGAAATATGTCAAAATTTGGAAGATTTGCATAACTCTGGGAAACAATATTTTCCAAATGACTGATATATAATGTTATAAAATCTGGAATGAGTAAAAAGGATATTCAAAATATAAGTGGGGCCAGTGGATTTTAATTTGAGAGAGTATGAAAAGTTTACTGATAAGGTTTCAGATTCAACATTGCAACCAACCTTTAAGAAACTACCTGTTAGTTTTGCTTTAGAAGAATATCCACAGTTATATAAAAAGGTTATTAAAACAGTCCCTACTCCTCCAATGAAGTACCTGTATGAGGCCAGATTTTTTTCTTCATGTACTTCAACCCAAAGCAACATACTGCAGCAGAATGAATGCACAAGCTCATTTGAGAATCTAGCTTCCATTAAGCCAGTAATTACAGAGATTTGCAAAAATATAAAACTATGCCACTCTTCCCAGTAAATTTTATCTTGTCTTGGAAAATATAGCTTTTTTTTATAACCAATGTGTTTGTTAACATGTAATGGATTTTTTCTTTTTAAATGAATTTATACATAAATATGTTTTAAATGTCTCCATTCAAATTCCTAATAGAATACATATTGATAGATTCAACCTACAAAAACAAAAGCGTTTGGTTTCCTGAAACCAAAGTTTGAGACCCATTGTCAGAACTCTGAACTGGATTTAAAGATATGATTTTTGAAGTGTGGTCCACAGACGACCAGCCTTAGGATTATTATAAATAATATGTATAAAAATGGATATTCCTGGGCCCTTTCCCACATTCCTGAAATGGACTCTCACAGCATGGGGACGGGAAAACTTCCACGTCTGAAAAGATTTTCCGTCATTCTGTTGCACACGCAAGACCCTGCACTGGTCAAAGGTTTTGGACTTCGTGTCTGGATTGGCTACAGTTTATTAAATGATCTTGGGTAATTCTGTTAGCTTCTTGGAACCTCTGTTTTTGACATAATAAGTTGGACCTGTGGGCTTACATAATAAAGCCTATTCAGAGAGCCTCAGATAAAAGGATTTAAAAACATCCCACATGTTGTCATTTCTTAAATTACTTGACTTACATGAATTAAAATAAATGACTGAAGTATATGCTGCAAAGCACTATCCTTGACTTTTAAAAATAGTTTTTAAAGTAATCTTTTAAGACTTTTAAATGTAGTCTGCTGATCTATTATCCATCAATTTCAAAAACTCACAGTGGACATTCTTGTCATTAGTGCATGTTCGCTGGGTTCTAACCCAGAGTGCATTCCCAAAAAAACAATACACTAAAAGAGAGAGCAAAATGAAAATCATAAAAAAGATAAATGTAGACTACCAAAAAATAAATAAATAACAGCTATATAACTCAGATATAAGATGAATCTGAGGTGCCAAGGGGCCCTGAAAAATGAAAGCTTTTTTAAAATGAGAGATGATCCTCCCTGCCTGGGGGCTGCATAAGGAAAGAGATGTACAGTCCCTTTAATGTTCTGCTGAGCCCCAAAGTCCAAAGCTCCGTTCCCTCAGACCCCCTGAAGGCAAGGGCTGGCCCAGGGTTTGTAAGGCACACTTGGAAGCAATCCTTCGAGAGCTTTAAAAGTTAAAAGCAAAAACTTTAAACTTAATCTGTTGCTCAGACAAATACCCAGTCAAGGAGGTGCAGCTGTGGGCAGACTGCGTCCTCTCTGCCCTTCTCGGGAAATGGAGGGGCTGTTGCTTCTTCTGTTCCCTTCCGGTAATAGGTCCAAGCTACCCAGTAACTCCTTGTAGAGGCTCACCATACATCTTTCCTTTGTGCCCCACATGCTGGTGCATAATTTCAAGGCAAGGCATGTTTTCTTAAACTAGTAGCCCCTTTATTTCTTGCTCTGTTGACATGAAATATGTTTACTATTAATGAGTCATGTTTATTAACTTTACATGTCAGGTACTGAGCTCAGCAACACTGCCAACAATTCTCTGAGGCAGCAACTATCATTATATCTATTTATACATGAGGAAACTGAGGCATGGAGCAGTTGAGTAACTTCCTGAACACCACCCAGCTAGCAAGTAGATGCGTTGGATTCAGTCTTGTGTTTGTATGACTCCAGGACTTGAGCTCTGAACAGCCAGCCTATTGTGTTTCCTCACCCAAAGAACTCAGAGCACAGTAACCACTCTTGGGGTGAGGACAGAGTGCGGGAGGGAGCCCCTCAGTAACTCCTGTAAAGCCCAATAATAAATATTCCTTTTAATCTTTAATAAAATCTCTAGATTTTATTAAAGATTTCACCTGAATTAAAGTTGATTTTTAATGTCCAGTTTAATTTGTTGCCCACTTCATTTGTGAATGGTAGAAAAGCTGCCAATTTCAGGACCATGCTGGCCAAAGTTTCTGATTCCCAATCCTTCTCCATCCCACTCCAACCCCTACTCTTTTTTTTTTCTGTGTCCATTAGTCAGGATTCAGGGCAAAGTCACCAATAAGAATTTTGTAGTATGGCCTAGACCTATATGCAAATAATGTGGACCTTTGAGTTAATTCTGTATTTATTTTTGGTTCCCCAGCACCATAGTAGCTCTTGCAGACAATGTCGAAAAAATACTTTCTTGCATTGGATCTGAGAGGAATGGAGGTTTGAAAGAGCACGTTTGTCTGAGATCACATTTTTAAATTCATTATAGGAACTGTTGCTGGATGCTCTAGAATTACGGCCTTTCTGATTTTTTCTATTCCCTCCTACCTTCTAAACCTCCAAACTGAGACTGAAACGATAGTTTTTATCTACCCTCATCATTATTTTTCTTCATGTCCTCCAGTTCTCCCCGCAGTGGGATTTTTTTTATATCTTATACTCTTAACATTGACATTTGTTTTTAATCCAAAACTTACTTAAATCATTTGGGAGTTATATGATCATTGATTGAGTTTTATAGAGTGGATGTACTACAAAAATCTAAAGAAATAGCTTCTTTGCTCAAGGGAATGTCAACAGATAAGGGAAAAGGGGAAAACAACTCTGATATTTCAGAAAGTATGTATTAGTTTCTCAAATCTTGTTTTCATTTTTTATTATTATTAAACTTCATTTCAGTGGAGAGAAGGAATCTTATGAGGGTTGCCAACCTGAATTTATAACACAATTGGTTATAGAATATGTTAGGAGAGAGGCTGTTTTACTTACTATCAAATCTTCAGAGTAAATTATCAAAGTTTGCCTCGTTGATATGACTAAGGTGCAGAACAGCATGCTGTCTGAAATATTTGCACAGTTGTAACTTAATTTATTTAACAAAATAAATAATATTTATAAGGTGTTTTTTCATTCATTGCTATGTTTGTCTTCACAGCAATGCTGTTCAGTAGGCATAACTGATAACACCCAGAATGTTAAAGTACTTGTTTGAAGTCGTGCAGCAAAAAAGCAGAGGAGCCAGGAGCTCTTTCCTTTCCAACAGTACTAATATAAAGTGTTCAGTTTGCATTTAATGAACATGCTGTCATTCAACAAGTATTTACCGTGCACCTCTTAAATTAAATCACTAAAGAAGTTTTCTTGAAAGACGAGTAATAAAATCTCTGTCCTGAAATTTCCTATTGAGAAAAACAAACCTGTAAACCAACCTCAGTTGTAACATAAGTAATCAAAAGAGGATGGGCCTTTAGAATGTGAGTTGAGTATGCATTTAACGTTGACAAGGAGAGCTTGCTAATTCATGGAGTACTATATTGGAATGTGAATATTCACCATATAGTTTGTTTTCTTGGTCAATTGACTTTAAACAATACTCGGTTTGTTTAGACTCCAAACTCTAGACTAAGATAATTTAGATTTTTAAATATCTTTCTTATACTATTAATCTATAAAAGACAAAGGGAAATGTAACTCAATTCTTTTTCACATTAGAACAGATTCCAAGTGGGTTGAGTACTAAGTACATGTTAAGAAAATGTGAAATTTAACTCTGTTTCTAAGGGAGAAGTCTGTTGAATATAAACCTGTGAGGCTACATATACAAATATCCTCCAAGTGTTCCTTTGCCCAATCACTATCTTTGAGAGCAACAACAATCAACTCCTGACATTTTGTCTTCTAGATTTTGGTTGAAAGCAGAATCATTGACCAGTTAAACAAGTGTAGAAGCTGGAGTTACGTTAGAACCCTGTGCCTCACATATCTGTGTGAGTAATTTGTACTCTCATCTGTATCTCCATAATCAAGCATTTCATACAAGCCCTGTCTGCTAGCCACTACCCTCTTCTTTCAGATTATTGGGGCACCCTCTCTCAGGTCTTCCTCCAAAAGCCTGTCATCAATTCTGAACGCTAAGATTCAGAGACAACATTAGACAGTGGGGAAAGTGCAGGATTTGGAGTAAACAGATTTAGATTGAAATTCTCCTGCCAGTTACTAGCTGTGTGATCTTAATTTCCTTAACATCTTTGATCCTCAGTTTTCTCATCCACAGAAAGAGGATAACAACAAAACTTTGCTGAGTTCTGGTGAAGATTAAATAAATTGATATATTAAGCACCCAAACACAAGGTTTGTCACATTTTAGACAACCAACAAATGTTAGTTTTATTTCTGTCTCCTTCATGAGGTTTCTCATTACCCAGTAATTCAGAATGCAACCTGAGTTATCAGTGAATTGGTCCCATGGTCCTTTCTTTTGTCATCCCATCCCTATTATCTTCCCAAATAGTCAGCACCCTCCATAGCCTTCTTTCTTTGTCCACTGAAGCCTGCTTACCTGGAAAACCTTCATTCATCTCCAGTTCAGAGTCTAACTCACCTAAGAGGTCTTCTTGATTAAATCAGAATTTGACTTGTTTACGAGGTTCTTTCCAACATTTTTAACATTTGAGTTTAACGTTAACCATGCTGCTTTGTACAGAATAAATACATAGAAGTATCTTTTGCCTGTTCACTCATTCTGTAGCACATAGCAGGCAAACGGTTGGTAGGAAAAATATGTTAATCAAATGCATAAATTGTTCTTACTAACAGTTTTCCTGTGAGTGAAGTCAGAGGTGCAGAGAGGCCCCATAATGAGATAACAGAGAAAAGGAACAAGTCATAATTCCTATGCATTCAACTCCAAGCAGCTGTGATTTTTAACTGATAGAAATACCAGTTATGATTTACTGATAGCAAATGATATTTGACCCTTAAAGAAAAATACCTCTCCAGAGAAGTGTCCGTCGCTACCACATGGTAGAAATTCATTGAGAACTGAGCCACTACTGCCCCCTAAAGCCCATCCAAGATATATCAGGACACAGTACAAAACGTTTTGCCTTGATATTCTCAGGAAGAGGTTTGTTTCATTGCCAGAAGACCCGTTGATTGTCTACCAAGCATCCTCGTCCCACTTCCCACTTCACAGTGGAACTTTGACTTTATGCTGGGCATCCACAAAATGCAGCCCATGTGACTCAAGAGAAGGTGACTGCAGCCCAGCCCCTAGATGCGCTTTAACTAATCTAAAGCAATCATGCTGATCTCGTGTCTCTTACCTGGGTTGGTTAAGTAACCTGGCTTAAGCAATCAGCTCATGGCATTCTTTTGGTGATGGGAACCTGTGTTGGGCCAAATCAGACTGAAAGTAAGGAATTTCATTGCATAACTGGGGGAGAAACTCTCATTCATTCTGCTGGATATAAATGAGGAATCATGTATCCCTTATTACTACTGACACCTATGCTCTGATCACTGAGGGAATCTGTTGTAAGAAGTCCACACTGTGGAAGGCAAAGCAGTGAGATGGAAAGAATATGGGGCCGAGGCTCCTTTGAGCTACTTAAATCAGTTAACCCTCAAGCCCTATCTGCACTGGACTTTTATTTTGTGGGATAACAGACTTTATAATTGTTTAAGTCAGTTTGAAAACATTCTGTTAACAGTACTGAAAATGGGAAACAAATGAAATAATAATGAATCCTTAAGGTCTTGTTGATTTCCAAGCTTAAGGACATTACATAAATACACATTCTTGGATGGTACATTGCCAAGGGATATTCTCTCAGCCCACCTATGAATAGAAATAGAATGTGCCTTTTCAGATTTAATTTCTTATTGGGCTGTTTAGCTTTCTATACAAGAGCTTCTTAATGTTGAAGCCCATGGGTCTGTATTCAACCAGCAACATATATAATTGCTGTATTTGACATCTCTGAGTTCCTTGCCATAAAATTCTTTCCCCCAAAGTTTGGCTCCCCTCTATTTAAAAACATATCCTCAAATCCAACCAGAGCATAATAGTTATTTTTATTGAGCTGCCCATTAGTGTGATGTCATCACTATAATTTCAAGATCCTTGTTCTTTTTTTGTAGAAGTGCCAAAACCATTACTTCAATTCCGTTCTACCCTCTTTATATTGCTCCCCTCCGATGAGCAATAACTGTCTTCTAGTATGAAGATTAGTAATACCTGAGCGATTTGTTTGTTTTTAAAATTAAGAACATGGTAAAATGTTTCTCCAAAAATAATTTTCCCAAAAGAGGGGACTTGAGAGTTACTCACAAGAATATTTAACTTTTTTGTTTTTGTTTAAATGACATTCTAGAAAACAAATTAATGTAAGCATATCTTGGATCATTTGTATCTTATAATTGAAAACTGCCCCAGATTTCACTGCCTGAGTTCCTGTTTGTGCTTCCAATAGAGGTGATGCCAAGCGACAGTCTTGAATTGTTGCCAGGACTGAGAAAACACTGGTGTGCTTGACAACCTGAGGTTGTCTCCTCACCAACAGAAGGCCAAACGGTGTCACAACAGGCCATATGAACTAGGTTTCTCCATAGTCTAATTAGAGAAAAATAGAGGGAGAATTGAATCATCAACTTGCAGCTTGCCATACTTTAAGGAACTTTCATCTTAGCACTCAATTCCATATTCGTGTTGCAAGCAGGATTCAGTTTCAAACCTCATCATTTATGATATAAAATTAAAGTTGTTAGCTGGCTTGTTTTTGTAGCTTTGCTTATATTTCATCAAATTTATTTCATATAGATGAATATATAAAAACTACAAGCCCATAGTGTTTCTACCTTGTTTACCTAAGTACACATTTAGTAACATCTCACTTATCCCTTACTAGGTGCATGATCTTGGGCAAGATAAATAACCTCTTTGTTCCTCGGTTTCCTGATCTATACAAAAGGGGTAATAATATTATTTACTTCATTAGATTTTATGAAAATTAAATGATTTAATATATGTAATGAATTCAGAAGTGTACATGAAATTGAAGGAAGCATTCTGGGTTAGATCTACTCTAACCACTACTATGTTTTTACTACTATTACAAATAAAATAATTTAAGCCAAAGCTGAAGATTCATCAGGATTTTTCCCTTTTATAAGAATATGCTAGAGTTTGATGTCTTCCTTTTCTCAGCCATTGCTACAGAGCTTAGCACCAAATTGTGGCTCATGAATAGCAAGAGTGAGGTTATTATGTTTTCTTTGGCCTTATTTTTGGTTCCATTTATGCTCCCATCCATGTTTTCCTTTCTTCTTTGCTCAGACTTTTAATTTAAGAGGACTTGTTGCACTTTATGTGTCCCTTAAAGCTATCTTAAGTCTTTTTGGAACTGAAGGTGTACATAAAAATCAATAAAAATACATATCTACTCTTAGACTGTGTGAAAGTAGGCATTTAATAGGCAGTAAGGCTCACTGGGACATATTACCACATACAGGAAGGATCTCAGAACTCATTTCCTGGACTGTGAGATATTTTCTCAGGAGTAGGAATATAATATAATTGACCACAATTATCTTCTGTCTGTTGTGTGAATGTTGCAAATGTTTATTCTATTTCTGTAAAAAATACCCTTATGTAGTATTTTTTTTAACTGTTTCACAGTGATTACATTTAGGAGGCACAATGTTTGTCTATATTTTATTTAGATTTCTAAATTTTTGATAATTTCTTTATTTTTCTTGAGAAGGAAATACACGTGTTCATGGTGAAAATGCTATGATTCAGGTCCAGAAGAGCAGAGTATTATTTGTGATGACAGTTATAAAATTTCCCTTTCCTAATCTTTCTTCTCTGTTTTCTGGGCCAGATTTTAACGTCACATATTTTGTACTGAGATAAATGAATACCGTGTAAGAGATTTTTTAGCTGCCTATTAGAATTTGTTAAGTGAGATGTGAGATAGCAATTCATCAGGTGTCTGAAATTTGCTACTTATAGTCCTTGGAAAAAAAATATACCTACCACTGTATTCAGAAGTATTTTGCTTTTAAAGCAATTATCACTTTGTGTTGGCGGCTGAGATGGGAGAGAGAAAGGAAGTGACAACTTTACTTAAAAGTGTCATCCATATCCACAAGGACCATTATTCTCCAATTTAAATTCTCTACTCAACCTGACATTCAACTCTCATTTTACTTATTTTTTTCTTCAATGGTATTCATTTGATATGTGATTTATTAAGACAATGTAAATAGGAAAATTGAACTTGAGGACTTCCAAATAATAAATATCTTTAAAGTGTTTCTTTGTGCTTCCCCACATCCAGCCAGTTCAGATATTATATCATGACTTATTTAAGTAATTGATTTCTTCTTTTATTAATTATTATAATTTCTGCCTGTCGGACTTGCCCGGGAATAACAGCAGAATATTTACCCTCTCAATATTGCCATATGTTCTTTATGTGATCAGCATCTACCTTCTGCTGGTAACATAAAGTTAGATATGTACAAAGGACGTTTCACAGTGTCCTTGTAAAATGCAGTTACCAACTTGAGGTTTCCTTGGGTCACGTAAACAAAAAATAATTTTGATGCATAGAGATTTCTGGTTCTCTCCCATCTGTGAATTGGCCTGATGCAAAAATGACATGTGGTAGGGTGATATGAATAGTTTTAATAGATGTATATGATGTATTTACCTACCTCTTTCCTCTGCATTTCATGGATTATTATTTCAGTATTAAATATGCCCCTCCCAGCTTCCTTGGAATCCTAACAGCAAAGCTTTTAAGTTCAAGAATATTTGAAAAGAGTTGTGAGTAAGTAAACCAAGTGAATGTGTCTGTATCGTATGTTTTGATGAGTTCCTCTCCTATTGGCCCTGATGATCTATTTGAAATAGACATTCTTCCTAGTTCTGAGTCATCCTTTAAAATTTAAATATTTCTCGAAGGGTTATATCAAGCTACTTTCGATTGCTGGAATTAGTTTATCAAATTTTGATACTAACAGCCTTTCTCAATGTCCAGATAAAAGCAAGTATTTTATAATGTCTGATTTTTAAGAATAAGAGGATAGTCTACACATTATTTGGCAATTGTCTTCTCACATAACATTACGTGGACATCTCTAAAGAGTAACAGATATAAGTCTTACTTTTTTCTTTTCACAGCTACACAGTATTACTTAGAACAGACATACCATAACTAACTGAAACCACAATGTTGTAATAAGTATCCTTATATAGTAGTTATACAGTCTCACACTTTTTACCTTGATAAGATAGATTCCCAAAAGTAAAATTAGTGATTAAAAGGGTATGTGTGTATTACATTTTATGTGATATGGCCAGATTTCAAAAGTGTAGCAATTTACCCTCAAACACCCACCAGCAATGTCTGAGGGTGACTTGTCTCCTCATATCCTCTGGATTTTATCATTCTTTGTAATTTGCCTACTGCTTTTACTTGTATTTGCACAGTAGGCTGAACTTTTTTTTAATGAATATTACCCAGTTGAATTTACTCTTTCATGAATTCGCCATTCATATCCCTTACCCATGTTTCTATTGAGTTGCTTGTCTATTAATATAATTAATTGTTAGAATTAGTTGTGTATTGGTGGTAAAATTGGTCATATATGCTGCAAATATATTTTCCTAGTCAGTGATGTGAAAGGTTATCTAGTGTAGTGTCCGGTTTCTGGAGACAGAGTATTTGAGTTCAGATTCCTAGTTTATTATTTATTGGTTGTATGATCTGGGACTATAAATTCATCATCTGAAATATAGGGAAGACAGTAGTACCCAATGTATAGGATGGGATGAGGATTAAATGAATGAATAAATGTAAAACATGTAGACTAGCACCTGGTGGACAAAAACCAATCTTTTTATTTACTAGTATTATTTTTCTAATATATTTTACCCTAAAAACCTTTAAGATGTTATATAGGATCTACATTTATTAGTTTGCTTAGTGGTTCCTGAGTTTCCTGTCTTGCTTATGAAGATTTTCTCTGCCCCATGATTATGAAAGCTAATAGCTTAATTTTTTTCATTTAAACTTAAATCCATATATAATTTATTTCTGTATATAGAGTGAGATAGGGAATTAATCTTGATTTTTTTTCCCCTAGATGACTAGCCTACTGTATTTGCAGTACACAATAAATAAGCTCTACTTTCTGCTATGAATGGAATGCTACTTTTGCCATTTATCACTTATCTATACTTGGTGGTCTTTCTTTTACTCTATTTTATTGTAGTAGCATTATATTACATTTACTATCTGACAAGGCAAGTCCCATATCACAGTTCTCTTTCTCAGAGTCTTCGTGGCTATTCTTGGATGCTTTCAAATTGACCTTTAAAATGTTACTCAGTTCTAAAATATCTATTTGTGAATTGAATTAAATTTACATATTAATTTTGGAAATGCAACATTTTATGATGTTAAAACTCCTCATTCAGGATCAGGGTATATCATTCAGTTTGTTCAGGTCTTGATTTATGCTCTTTAGTACAATTTTATATTTTTCTTCATATCTATTTTGTCATAATTATTGCTGTCATGAATGATATTTCTGTATCTTTACTTTTATACTATGCTATTCTACTAGTTACTGCCAGTATAAAGAGAAACTAAGTATTTTTATAGATTACTTCAAAGCTATTCATTTTTTATACTATTAACTTATTAAACTAGTTTCTTGGAGTGTTTATGTCTATAATCACGTCCTTCAAAAAAGAATATTTTAAAAATTTCCAATATTTATATGAATTATTTTTTCTTACCAATGCATTAGCTCTAAAATGATGTTGAATAATAATGTTGATGTGGACATTGTGCCTTGTCCCTAATTTTAACAGAGGTGGCTTTAGCATTTTACTGTTTAGTTTGATCCTGCCTCTTGGTTTGTGGCAAACAGTCTCTATCATATTTTCCTTCTACTTATTTTTTATTTGAAAGGTTTTAAAGTTAAGAATGGATGATGAATTCTGAGAAATCTTGTTCTGTTACACTATTGTTATATTCCTAACAGTATTCATTTTTATACTCAATTTGTTGGTTTAATGAATTATCTTAAAAGATTGTTTAATATTGAACTATCCTCACATACCTATAATAAACTTAAATTATTATTTGATTTCATTTGTTGCTAGATAAGATTAATATTTTACTTGAAATTTTGCATCTATGTTCATAAGCAAAACTGATTTATAAGTTCTTGCTTGTACTATCTGTTAGGTTTTGTTAATAAGGTGTTGCCATCTGTATAAAGTGGAGATCAGCACATTTTTCTATGAGTTAGTGTACATTAAATAACATGAACCATCAGTTTTTTAAACACTACATTTATCTATATAACTGCCTGGGCCTTTATCTTTTCTTAAAGGTGTATCTTTAGTTATCTTCTGTGATGATTGCGCTGTTTAGTTTTTCATTCTTTTTTTAGGCTAGCTTTGGTCATTTGTATTTTGGTGGAAAATGACCACTTCCCCTTACATTTTAAATTTTATTGCTATAGGGTTGCACAGATTTTCCCCACAATTCTCATAATTCTTCTGTATCTGTGGTTAAATCTCTCTTTTTAAAACCATGTATATTTTGCTTTCTTCATTTTTTATTAAATTGACCTTTTTTTTTTCTTAACCCACTTTTTTTTCAGATTGTTTTTCAAAGAAGAGTTAATTGAACTGAAAAGGGTGGGACACAGACACACAGGCAGAGAGGAGGGTAAATGCATGGTGGGAAGGAGTAGCTGGTTCTCATCTCAATCTCACAGCGTTTGTCTGTAATTCGTACTGTAGGGCTTGGACCGAGCCATTGCTTTCTAGCTAGCAGGTTGTCAGCGGTCGCTCAGTGCAGTGCTGGGATGACAGAGATTTCAGCTAATGTGGCAACTCGAATAGATTAAAAGCTGCTGCCTGCTTTTCTACACTGAGGAAGACGCTGAAACCATGTTTCTGTCAATAGATTTTGTTATTAGATTTGGGTCCACGTTTACTTACCACCTAGGCTTGGCATATTGTAGGCAGTCAACCAATAATTGTTTAAATGAATGACTGTCTGTTGAGTGCTCTTAAACACACTGGGCCTCATCATCTGCATCTCTAGGAGGAAATGGCAGTACCAACCGCATGGGTTTAGTTTGAGGAGTAGAAAAAATGAGTGCTTGTGCATGCAAGTGTTTTCCCAATCATAGAACGTTATAAAGATGTAAAATTTATGACCTAATACTATAGTACTAAATTTTGTAAAATTAGACTGGTGGATTGCTAAGTCATCTACTGAACACTTACTGTGTTTTTATTTCCCTGACTCTGGTTGAATAGTTTAACATTCAATAATAAGCAATTTAGAAAATATATTTCAGCACCAATGGACTTCTCACTGGAATTTGGGTTAGCATATAGGGTTTGCCTAGTACATGGTTAAGATGTGACCTCAGGGCTTCCTCAGTCCCTGAACTTCATCTTTTGTATATCTTTTTTATTTAGTAATTAGGTCAAACAGTATATTTGACAATAAAACCACATGTTGAGTTAACATATTCTGCTCTCATGTGAGATCTTAAAATTTCATCTTCCAGGATAATTAAGAAAATTATTCTGATTACTGAATCTTTGAAATGTGATTTTCTTCTTCTCTAACTTGAGATTTCCTTGTTTGTATCTAATTTGGCTAAGAAAAAAAAAAACACATCATTTTGGCTTCAAGCTCTCTAAAGAATACTAACAATCGGATGCCTAGAATGACTGTAACAAAATAAATACCTCCTAGATGACAAAATCATGCCATTTTATCAACAGCAAGTCCTGGGAGGTGCAGTCACTAAGCCAGGGCCTTCAAAATCTTTGAGGATTTACATATGATTTCCTCTCTTAGAGAATCTGTCACACATGCTCACTTTAAACCTCGGTGAACCAATTGCTTTATGTATAAATCAGAACAATAGTTGTCCTAAATGAGACTAGGCATGTATACCAAATATTAGCAAAACTGAAAATGTGGTGATAAGAGAAGTTCCTTCCTACTTTTAATGTTACATCTTAGTATAGCCTCCATTTATCTACGAGCAGGGAGCACAGTTGTACTGAAGGTCATTTTGAGGTCAACAGTATTTTTCAACAATAACACTTGTCACAGGCCTCTCTTAAGTTGGTAGTTGTTGCCATTTTCCCCTCTTTTTTTCTTTTCCTTTGACCTGGAAATCCCAGGGCAGGCATTGATGACCTTTATCAGGCCACCCTAGAGTTAAAGCCATGACTCATTCTCAAATTCAGAAAAAGAGAGCTCAATGATTAACAGAGGCAGGGAGAAGACCGTGGTGGGAGCCGATTATTGAGTTCCCAGAAAGTGCTGCTTGTTGACACACAAAGGTTAGGGTTTTAGTATCAGCAAGCAAAGCTGCTTGATCCCAACAACTTGCCAGCCTCTGTCACCCTGTGTATGGACCAGCTTGTCCTCCCAGGTCAGAGAGCGTGGATCCTTTAAACACAGGGGCATGTGGTCCTCACTGTGGGCATCTGGTTTCTGGGCCTTCTGACCAGGAAGCTTCTCTGACCTCACCTCATGTGGAGTCTCTGAACTGCCCATTCTTGGAGCAAATCTTCTCTCAGGCACTTTAAATGACTCTGGGAAGAACCATAACTTACCCACTGGAGGAGCATCTGCAAAATAAAGCAGGGTGGCTAGACTGTATTTCCACGAAAGTAAAAGAGAGGAAATCAACCCTTATGTTACATATGACACATCTGATAGTCAATCTAAAAACATATGGATGTTTTAATTCTGGGAGTATTTCAGTGTACTATCTGAGAGCTGTGCATTATAAGAGCATAAAGTGTTGTCTTTTTGCCAGCTTTCTCAGCCTGTGACACCCCCAGAGATGTAAAATTAATCATAACAAATAGAGAAAATAATTAATTATAAATTTTGAGTACCTTTGACTTGTATTCTAGTCTTTACTGAAAAAATAAGCAGCTAGTGGTTTACATTATTGTATGCACCTTAAGTTATAAACTCTTATAAAATGGAAGGAGATTTTTGTGATCATCAGTATTTCAAAAACACTTCAGGTAAAGGCTATCTAGAATAAACATATACAAGTGAATCAAAGACGTTGTAAACCCACCTTGCAGGCAGTACTTTGGTGAACTAACTAGGAGTTTTTCCAGAAAGGAGGAACAATGTCTTATTAAAATTTTGTGAGTCTTATTTAAAAAAATTTAATATGAGAAAAGCCATTAACAAAATCTGTCTTATAATTGAAAAATCTAACTTTAAAAGTTATAAAACTCATCACTAGTAAGGTATGATTGCACATATTTGTTTCCCATGTTAGTGCAAAATAATAATAATGGTAATAATTTTAAAGGCTTCATTTTGGCCAAATTATTCATATACGTGATTCATGAAGTACAAAAATAATATTTTTAAAATAATCATAACTACCATTTCTTTTAAATGAGCATATAACTTATAGTTCGTAGACTTATTAAATTGGGTCAAAACTATATTATTAGATTTTTGAGTTTGTGAATTCTCATGGAAAAAAACTTCACAAGCCCTCTAGAATGATCAGAACCACAGAGGGCTGGCAGTGCATGGAAAAGGACTGTGGGTTTTGTCAGAAATAGTTGGTTATAATCTCAAAATCTAATGCAGGTCACACCATTTGTACCATTCAATTGTTAATAAAATTAGGTGGATTTGAGCACCTTTAGTCATGGGTACAGATTCATTTATATATCTTAGTACAGAAGCTACAGCATCGGTCTTATTATAAATACCTTGCCTCACATTTTAATGTGAAATGTGTGATATTTAACACTTCCTGTATGAATGACATAAATGATAGAGAATTTGGCCGAGTTAAGGCTTTTAAAATTATTGTTATTACTTTTAATCTTAGTACCTGCACCTTCAGCAGCAATTTTGTCAAGCCATGTTTTAATAATGACCAGTTTTATAACTCTTAAAATGTTAAGATTTTGTATTACAAGGCAAGTTTGTCAATGGCTTTTCTCTTATTAAATCCTCTAATAATGAACAATGAAAGTTCCATTAAACTATTAGGAAATAAGATATATTATATTATATATTGGATTGTGTAATGCTGAGAAGTTTGTCTTGAACAGAATTTTTAGACCTTTCCCTGGTTTTGAGCAATATCCATATTAGAGTCATTAACTGAAAAATTAAGGCAAAAATATGCCATTGTATCCAGTATGTGAAAAATAAAATCTCGTAATATCATAGGCATGGAAGTTGCTTATCATTTCACATTTAGTGCTTTGTTTGAAACTGACCCATGACCCATTTGAGATCAAAGTTCATGCAACTGGCAAGTAATGGTGGCATTATTGTGTGTGTCTCTGACATGTGAAGTGCACAAAAAAGGAATTCATAGAGATAAATTGCTTGGCATGAACAAGTCCCCTCTAATCCTTTAAGATTCTCTCAAATTCAAATGAGGATGAAGCATTAAAGAAATAAATTATTAAAGGTAGCCAGTTTTATTCTTTTTTTCTCTCCCCAAAGTTTTGGGATTCCTAGTTCTTCAATATTTTTATTCTTTTCAGAGTAAGTTTCATGGTCTAAGACCTACACATTTACTAAACATAACAGAACGTTAGCAGTGGAATAGGACTATATTTCAGCTATGTGATGTGTTAAATAGGTCTTTATGTTTAGGCTTAAACTCTAACTATGATTTGCTATATTAGGGGGAGGGTGTCACTGGAGGGAGACAAATTCACAATTGGAATAGAATGTTTCCTGTAATCTGCACATAGTCAAAATTACTTCTCTGCACCTGTGTATGCCATGCACACGCCAGGCCGCTAAAGAGGGAGGTGTACCCCTGGAATAAGAGAACCCACTTCGTTGTATAGGATTCCTACCTCTTGCCTCTCCAAGGCAAGGGAATGAATTAAGGAGGGATGAGCAAGGTTTCCCTTCTCTCTTTAGCATCATTTTCCAAACTGAGATAGAACTTCTTATATGGCCTCTGAGGGGTGGCCGTTGGAGAGAAAAATCAGAGGAGGGTGAGGGCTGTCTGTTCAGGTAGATACTCAAAGTTCAGAGTTTGCTGTTGGGGTCAGCATGGCTAGGAGGGGCACTATTTTTGGAATCCTAAGCCCTTGGTTTAATTTACAGCTCTGTTACTCAGTAGAGACATTGGTCTTGGTTAATCAAGTTCTATTGGAACAAAACCGTGTCCGCTGGTCATATATTGCCTGTGGCTGCTCTCACAATACAACCGTACAGTTGAGTAGTTGCAAAAGAAATGGTAATGGCTCAAAAAGCCAAAAATATTTGCCATCTGGCTCTCAACAGAAAAGTTTACTGACCCCTGATCGAGACCAAGAGTTAGGATAGCAAACTGATGAAACTCATTGTCACTAAGATGCAGATGGCCAATATCTCTCTAGTAACCACCCTGAGGGATGTTAACCTATTTAAAATGTTCTTAAGACAAAATTAATTACAGTTAGGTGAATAAAATCTCGGTGGATACTTGACAAATATGTTTTAGTAGGTACCCTTCTCAATGGCTCCCAGGAAGTGCCTACATCTTCACTTATTTGCTCACTTCTCTGTTTACTCTGCTTGTATTGCCCTTTCCACACCCACACCTTGGACATCCATTAATTCCTACTTGTCCTTAAGACTGAGCCCAAGTCTCCCCTAAGACATTTATTCCCCATTGAAGCACTCCCAACACCTCTGTCATCCTATTATTTTTCTTGCTGACCCTCACAATGCTTATTATTCATTTTATCAAAGTATTTTATCACACTATATTATAATTACTTGCCTGTATGTTTCTTCCATTAAACAACAAACTCCTTGAGAGCTTGGACTGTCTCTTTTTACTCTTATATGCCCAGGACTTAGCATAGTACTTAGCATACAGTAGGTGAGTGATATTAATGATTCCATATTTACTAATCTTCCTCAGTTTAACCCCTGATAAGCAAAATTCTCACTACTTATTTCCTTGGGAGGAATGTTTATAAGTAGAGAACCTCCTTAAAAAGTTTCCTTGAATACTATGAAAAGAAATTGGGTGGATATCATCTACAGTTATATCCTGGTAGAGAAAACTTTCTTAATTTTTGAGCACTTCTAGTAGCTGTTGAATTCCAAGATAAATTTTTTTTGTGGTGAAAGTTCTCAACAAGGTCATAGGCTCAGAAAATATTGATCATAGTTTTTTATAGGCCCAAGTATGTCAAAATATTGATAATGTGGGGTAGTATTTTCTCAAGAATGAAATGTTCCTGAATAATTTTCCCATTACGTCAGTACACAGCATTGAATCCAACAGTATTAAGCAAATTCTTCTTTTTTATTTACCTTTACTGGGAAGATTTACAGAATTATGTATTATTCACGTAGGACTTCATCATGGAAATAGTAGACTGAGGACCCAAATAGGAAACACCATTTTTATTATTTAGTTTTATGGAACATGGGAGTCCTGGCCTCTATTTTATAATGGTCCAGATTTTTCTTGATGAAAGTTAAATTTTACCTTACCATGAATGTTACTTCTGAAAACCAGCCCTGATCAGCACTTACCATTAAGGCGAAGAATCCATTCAGACTATTATCAGATATCTGGCAGTTACTAGAGAAATATATGTGACGCTTAGAATGAACCTCCACTGCCAAACAATGGAAAGACATTTCAATCTGCAGTTTTTACAGTGGACATTTGTTGCTGGCTCTGCTTCGTGTTTAGCTTCCCCTTTTTTGGTACATTTTCTTTCAGAGACCCACTCCTTCCTCTCTCATGGTGTGTGTTGTTTCAGCAAGCCTAACTATACCCACTCTGCTGACAGGGCCCATCGGTATTTCCTCCATCACAGTGACTGTTCAGGGAATGGCGCATAACTCTAAGCCAATCAATGAGACAGTCCTGTAGTGATAAATATGCCCAGACCTGCCAAGGGCTATCATGTTGAGAGGGCCTGCTCGAGAGTGAAACCACTGTGGGAAAAAACAGGGCTGAGAGATGGAGAATGAGTGGAGTTTAGGCAGCATTACTGAAACTTTGCCCAAAGCTAGGATCTCCTTTGGATGTTTCAGTTTTCCCAACCACTAAATAGCTTTTTTGGACTAAAATAATTTGAGTTGGGGTCTCCGTTGCTTACAATCCAAAGGTTGTATCAACTCCAATCTACAAACAATAGTGTAACGATATTTAAAAGTTACCTGGAAAACATGTCTGGAGAAAGTCCAAGGAGTTCAAATAATAGAAAAGTAAAGGAAAATATAAAGTGAATGAACATTAAACATCTCTAAAAGCATTTTGAAGTTAGTTTCAAAAATTAGACAAATTCTCAACTGGGAATGATAAATGAGAAAAGAAGTCATTGTATTTTCACTTTCCATTTTTTAATTTCACAATTCTGAATATAATGTATTTTAATCATATTTTTGGCGTTAATATTTTGAATATTGCAATTGATATTTAAGTAGAGGCTTTACTTTTTCTTTGATTACATATTTTTAAAAGGGTTAATTCATTCTTTAAAAATGTATTATAAAATATTGAATACATATGGAAACACAATGGAAACAGAAAATATAAAATAACAAAATAACATAACCAGTACTTATGTATCTATCAGTCTAAGAAATATATCATTGCAAGTAGAGTTGAATCCCTCCTAACCCCTCCCTGGGTAAATCCCGCTCCTTCCCTCCTGGAGGTAATTACCATTCCGAATTTGTTGTCATCCTCATGCATTTCTTCACATTTTACCATATATGTATGCAGACCTAAACAACCAATAGTGTTATTTGGCAGGTAACTAAGCTTTACGTAAGTAGCAAAATACAGTGTGTATTTTCTCTGGCAACTTGCTTTTTAAATTTACATTATATTTGTGAGATTCATTTATGTCAAAATGAGTATCTCTCCTTTGTTCATTTCTACTACAGTATAGTATTGCATTTCAAGTTTTTAATAGGTTAAGGACCCAGTAGAGGGTGGGAGAAATCTATGAAATAGAATTTTCACCGACCTTTAACTGAAATTTACATTTCCTTCAATTATAAAGCAGGCAACCAACCATAGTAATATGTGACTATCAACAATAGAAATCAAAGATATTTCCATATCACATTTATATGCAATATAGAGATCTTGAAATACAGACTAAGCTCATTGATTTTCAACATTGTTAGTTGCTTATCCAGCTGCTATATCTATTTATTGAATGGGCTAATGAAAACATACATTACTATAACTTTTTAAGTATGCTTATATTAACCATATTCCAACATAATTTTTTTTATAAACCTATGTATTTTACTTAAAGGCATTAAAATTGTTTTAAACATTATTCTGAGAAGAGCTCCGTTGGTTTTTATCAGACTGCCAAAGAGGTCCTTGCCACAAAGTTAAGAACATTTGCTCCCAAGCAATTCTACTCCTAGGAATCTACCCTGGAAAAATGAAAATGTGTGTCCTTACAAAGACTTGTATGTGAATGTTCATAGCAGCATTATTCATAACAGCCAAAGAGTGAATGAGTCTATTCGTACATTAGAACAATACTTTAGAATGAGAACTAACTGCTGATACATTCTACACCATGGATGAACTTCAAAAACAGTATGCTAAGTGAAGGAAGCCAGATACAAAAGACTACAAATTTTATAATTTCTTCTATATGAAATACCCCAAAAAGGAAAATCTATATATAGAAAGTAAACAAGCGGTTTCTTGGAGCTGGGGATAAAGAGATGGGATGAACTGCAGATAGGCAGGAGGGATCTTTCTTGACATGATGGAAGTGTTCTACAATTGAATCATGGTGATGTTGCACGACTCTAGATTTACTAAAAGTCATCGAATTGTATGCTTAAAGTGGATGACATTTATGGTATTTAAATTAAACCTCTATGAAGCTTTTAAAGAAAAGCAAGAACCTTTGTTTGATCACATGACCAGATCATTTATTTATTATTACTCTTAATAGTTATTTAGGTGGTTGCCATTTTTTGCTTTTGCTATTAATAGCAGTATTGCTATGAGCATTCTTAAACATGTCTCCTTCTGTATCCACTGGGCATGTCTCTGTGGTATAGCCAGGGGCAAAATTATTGTATTGCCTCTACTTTATTAGACATTGAAATTTTTCTTTCTAGATGGTCACAACAATTTATATGCCAGCAGCAATGTGTAAGAGTTCCTGTCAATTCATAGCCTCACCAATCCTTGTTATTGTCAGACTTTTAACTTTTGACCAAGTAGTAAGTATGAAATGGTACCTTGTTTTAATATGCTTTGCAATATTTTTTTTCATCTGGTGTGAGACACTGGTGTTTCTCCTTCTGAGACCCAAAGTGGGATAGTATAGTGATTAGGATTTAAGTGACATTCTGTGTAGGTTTGAATTATGTTTCTACATTTTCCAGATGTTAAGTAACCTGGCAAGATTATTTTATAATTTTATCCACACATAACTTCATATTTTTGTTTTAACTTATTTCTAGAGAGCGTATTTTGTTCTTGTTGTGTTGTTCTTCTCTGAGTAGTATCCCTTTATATTTTCCCCTGTTTTCCATGTAGGTAATCAAATAACTTGCAAAATTTACAAACTATTAGAATGACTATGTGAGTTGCAAAAATTAGTTGGATTTTTATGCAGAAAAAATGTCTCATAGCTAAACTGAAGAAAACCAAAGGTAAAGCTACAATCTTAAAAAGAGCCAGAAAAAAAGTAAATTATTTTCAAATATGCAGCAGTTTACAGTTGACTTCTCAAGAGCAACAATGAAAGCTGAGAGATAATATAACAAAATCTTCAATATGCTGAAAGAAGTTAACTGCCAACTAAGAATTCAGTATTTTTCCTTGCCAAACCTTAGATATTTTATTTCCTTTTTTTTTCTGTTCTTATTTCAGCTGACTAGGGCCTCCAATACAGTGTTAAATAAAACATGATGGAGGGCATCTTTGTCTCATTCTTGTTCTTAAAGAGACTGTTTTTAACATTTCACCAACAAGAATAATGTTCTTTGTAGAATTTTTTTTTGTAAATATCCTTCATTGCCTTAAGAGGTTCCTTTCAATCTCATTTTGCTCTGAGTGCATCATAAACAGATGCTAAATTTCCTATATCTAAATGGTTCTTTAATTTCTTTCTTTAATTGTTGACATAGTGAAGACCTTTTCTAATGTTAAATTATCCTTTGAGTCATAGAATGAACCCAACTTGGTAATCCTGTATCATCTTTTTTATATTTTGCTGGATTCCATTTGGTAGTAGATTATTTAGAAGTTGTGCATCTTTATACATGAGTGATTAAGGCTGGTCTATACTTGTCCATTCTCATGTTGTCTTTCTGGGCTTGGCAAGTGACACACAGGCTGACTTCATCTTCCATTCCTGACCCCTCAAAGTGGTCACCCTTCTGCAGTGTAATCTGTACGCATCCATACATACTGAACATGATGTCTAACTAAATTCTTATTAATAAAGACTGAAGTTAGTCAGTATGCTCCTCTTGAACACTCTAACTCTGATTACACCAGCCTCAAATTAAATTATATGTATATGTATGTGTGTGTGTATGTATGTATATATATATTCCATAACTTTGACTTTTAAATTTCTGATATGTGCATTTATTCATTACTATTATTAATCATTATTACCATTATTCTGCTCATTTTTTTTTAAAAATACCACTTCATTAAGGTATAATTGACTTGATGGGTTTGGAGATAAGTAAACAACCATAAAATCATCAGTACAATCTGTGCCATAAATGCACCCATCACCTTTCAAAGTTTCTTCCTGCCCTCATTATTTACAATTTTTTGTGTGATAAGAATACAACATGAGATATGTCCTCTTAGCAAAATTTTAAGTGTACAATATAGTATTATTTCTTGTATCTCAAGCCTTCCTTCACTGTATATCATATACTACATAATGAAAATTAAAAGTGAAAACCCAATGGGCAGGTTAATGGAAGCTTAGACACACAAGTGGAAAGAGAAAATTAATCAACTAGAAGACAGATCTGAAGAATTTCTCTCAAATGCAGTATAGAGAGACAAATGGACAGAAAATACAACAGGTTAAAATATATGGAAAATGGAGTGAGAAAATGTAGTTTATATCTGAACAGAGTTCTAGAGGACAAGACTAGAGAGAGAATACAGAGGCAAATTTCAAAAAGTAAAGCCTCATTCACTTCATCCTAATCCCAGCCTTGTAAAGACCCTTACCTTGTTTACCTCCTTCTTCTGATGTACTGCCCAGTCTCCTTATTAGCCAACTTACCCAGAAAACAGAAACAACGGGCACCCTGGTTGGGCCATCTGCATAGGTCAGCATCTCAAGAATAATTCATAGTGGAGAAGAGTAGAGAACAGATCTAGGGGGAGCAAATGAAAGAAATCCAGCACAAAATTTTCTTCTACCAGTTTAGAAGTTTTGCTTTTCACATTTAACATCTATTTTAGCAGTTGATTTTTTTGTCTGTAGCGTGAGTAGATTTTAATGTTAAAAATATCTAAAAACTTCAACAAAATGAAAAGGCAACCTACTGAATGGGAGAAAATATTTTTAAATCATATATCTGATATATCCAAAATATATAAAGAACTCATACAGATCAATGGAAAAATCTTAGTCTGATTAAAAAATGGCCAGAGGATCTCAATATATTTTTTTTAACAAGCAAGATGAGCATAAGGCCAATAGGTATAGGAAAAGATGCTCAACATCACTAATTATCAGGGAAATGCATAATGCATATTAAAACTACAATAAGATATCACCTCATGCCTGTAGAATGGCCATTATCAAAAAGACAAGAAATAACAAGTATCGGTGAAGATGCGGAGAAAAGGGAACCCTTGTGCACTGTTGGTGGGAATGTAAATTGGTGCAGCTGCTATGGAACACAGTATGGAGGTTCCTCAAAAAATTAAAAATAGAACTACCACATGATCCATCTATTTCAATTCTGTGTATTTATCCAAAGAAAACAAAAACACTAATTCAAAAAGATATATACATCCCATGTTTCATTGAAGCATTACTTGCAATAGCCAAGATTTTTTTCTTTTCATTTTTATTTTAAAGGGAAAAAAACAGTGCAAAACCCCATTTTCCAATGTCACCCATGTCCACCCCCAGGTCACCCCCTTGGCTTGGGGCCGAGTCTTCCTCCTGCTCAGAACCCGCTCCCTTCTCATGCAACCCCATAGGGGCTTGAGGTTCCACTTCACTGGAGTGCCAGATCCCAGGGGGACTTGAGGGAGATAAGAAATGAGGGGGCAGCCCCTGATCTCCCTGCTCCTCCTAAGTCTCTGGCCATGGCACCAGGTACTCATCTTGGCCCTCCTGAACCCTTTCCTGACCACTTTACTAGCCTAGGGGAAAACCTGTGTGTCCATTGATGGATGAATGGATAAAGAAATCACGGCATATATATATATTTATATATACAATGGAATATTATTCAGCCATAGAAAAGAATGAAATCTTGTCATTTGCAGCAACATGGATGGACCTCAAGGGCATTATGCTAAGTGAAATAAGTCAGACAAAGACAAAAACAATATGGTCTCTCTTGTATATGGAATCTTAAAACAAAACAAAACAAAACAATCTCATAGATACAGAGAACAGATTGGTGATTGCCAGAGGTGAGGGGTTGAGGGTGGGTGAAATGGGTAAAGGGAATCAGAAGGTACAAACTATCAGTTTTAAAGTAAATAAGTAAGTCATGAGTATGTAAGGTACAGCATGGTGATTATCATTAATAATACTGTGTTGCATATTTGAAAATTGCCGAAAGAATAAACCTTAAAAGTTCTCATCACAAGAAAAAAAGTTTTGTAACTGTATATGGTGGCAGATGTTAACTAGACTTAGTGTGGTGATTAATTCACAATATACACAAATATCAAATCATTATGTCATAACCTGAAACTAATATAATGTATGTCAAACATGCCTCAATTTTAAAAATACAGTAAAAAAATACAAAATATGTAAAAACTGATACAGCATGGGCACAGTCAACTGGAAACAATTTCCCACTTGTCAGAAATGATACTGCCTGTTCACGCCGGGTAAGGCCATGCCTATGGCTTAGGTACAATAGCTAAATATTATATCTCATCACAGGTGGGTCCAGGTCTTGTGGAGCACAAGACTTATATATAATTTAGAGGTCCTCTTTAAGAGAAATAATAAATTACGTGTCAAAGGAAATGCTTGTTAAGAACGAGAAAAAATTACAACAAAGTACAAATTTTTAAAAAGGTAGCAAATAACACAAACATCACAAAATCTCAGAAAATTGCATGTTTTTATTAATGAACTGCCTGCCTCACTTTTATAATACTCCTTTTCCTACATTTTTGGCTGCATATTCTTCAGTAAACTGCTTCATATGTCATAGACTTCTTATATTTTAAGGAGTCTTCATGAATTTTGAGGGACCTTCATAAAGTCATCCAGGTAGAACATCCATTTTGTATTAACGGACACATATGTCTTGTTAAGAGAGTTTACAAACAGAATAATAAAAGCAATCCTTTAGTCTTGCAATAGCCCAGATAGGATCTCATAGTGGCTTAACCATTTAAAAACTTGCTTTTTTCCCCCAAATATCTATTTGAGAAGCTCTTGTGTCATTGTGTGATTTTGTTCTCTATAAATATTAATGGGACCACTGTTCTGAACATTTTTTTTTTTTACAAAACTCTCATTAAATGGTGTTGAGTGAAATTATTCATCTGACCAGAACAAAAAGAAAGATCATGGTGTTTATCCATGTCAACAAAATTGTCAGATTGAAGCTGCTTCAGACCTTCATTTATGTCCTATTGAGCATATATGTTGTGTTTTTCTTTTTTTATTTTCACCTTCCTTCTCATCTTCATTTCATGTTTGGGAGGGTACTAATTCTCATATTTTAACTCTTCCATTGTCATTTTTATCATCTATTTTTTATTGGCTATCTTGATTTTTTTTCTTTATCTTCAAAATATTGACCATTAGACTTTTTGGTTCCTATTTTTATTTAGTAAGATAGTTTTTTACATTTTAAAACTTTACCTCATTTTCTTTTTTCTTTTTCTTTTTGGACATTTCTTAGCATACTCCTTCCTCATCATATTTGAATTTTGGTATAATTAACAATTATGAAAAACATATCATTAATTTGAATTTATGGCATACCAGAAGCAGCCAAATGCAGCTATCAAATGACTCACACTAGTACTACGTATCTAGTCCCACTGATAATTATGTTTAGATATGTCACTGGAATGCTGGTCTCTTCAGGCCATTCCACTGCACCAGTGACAATTTTGTGTACTGCTTTTTCCAGAACCAGCAGACTGTCAGAGCAAGTTGCATCAGACACACTATGTGACACAGTAGATTGGGAGTGGTGAAACATAAGACTTCACTTACAGAAGTACTTACTGTTTGTGGTGGTACTATAGGTTTATACCCTTTGAATATAGGAATTCTAGTTAAATTAAATTACATTTCAGGTGATCCTATCAAAAATATAATAGAGCTGTAATTGTAAACACTGCAATATTTCATGTATTTCTGACAGAAGAGAACTTACATTTTGAAATATCTTATGATTGAAAGAATTTTCCAGACTACCTTCTGGCTCTCTGCATTTCACACTTCATTACCCTTTCACTATCCACATATTTCTGGTGCCAGGGGCCATAGGACATGGTCTATGATATAACCTCTAATCTGCACCCACAGATCATGACGCCAGTTAGGTCTGCAGAGCAGACAGTAAAGGTATTTCTGGAAGTCATACTTTACTTGGCCAGCAGCTAGCAATAACTTAAGTGAACGCACAGTGTCTGCAAACCACATCAAAATACTCAGCTAAACTCAAATGCAATGAATCTCCAAATCAACTTTCCTTAAGCCATATCTGAAAAAATGCTCACAGCTGCTCCAATGACAGTCTACACAAAGAAATGTGGTGGAGAGGTAGTTAGGACAGAAAAGGACAATGATCTTAACCAGTGCAGTCAAAATATCTAACTCTGCAAATTTTACAAAAACATATGACTATGTGAACCCATTTCTTGTCCCTTCTCAAGGCCTTGAAAGAAGCTCATGTGAGTGACAGTTCCTATACTTAAGCCTGTGGCCCTAGGTGGGAGGCTGAGGTTCCATTTTATTGTTTTCCTTATGGAGAACCAATTGTTTCAGCACATTTATTGAAAAGTCCATTTTTCCTCCCCTTTTGATCTGCAGCCCCAGCTGCTGTATATTGTTCCCATGTAATTGGGAAGCCACATTCACACACGCCTCACGGCACGTGGTTCTTGTTTCCCCTCATGGTTGGTTTGTTTTTATAATGTCCTGGTCTCTTAGTGATCTTCTTTACTTTCTATCAGCCCAGTAATGTAAGAAAATTTTGTTTTATGCTGGATCTAGTTGTTTTATAGGAACTAAGTCTTCCAGAATGTCTAATATTCTATACTGTCAGAGTAGATGTCTTTGTCCTTGGAGTTCTAAATTTTGGTTATCAGATTTTTCATTTTGAGAATGCCTGGTCATTCTCAATGGTTTCTAAGGACACTTAAATATAATTTTTTTGGTAGACTAGTTGCTTCTTAAAAGAGACTAAATGCTCTTTTTTTTTAAACATTTTTTATTGATTTATAATCATCTTACATAAATGCTCTTTTAATTAAAAAGGAATCTTACCCCATTTTAAAACTCCCTTTCCCACAGATTTACCTGTTTTCACCTCTGACATTACTTTTTATTTTTTGCAAGTTTTCTTATATAAACCAAACAAATTTTCTTGAAGAGCACTATCTATTTTTCCATTAGTTTGAATTTTTGTAGATTTTGTGGACCAGACAAATATTCTTGAAGATGTTTATTATAACAGCTCACTAAGATGAAGTAAGTTTCTACTAAGGTCACTAAATGGGTGAGCACATGAGCTGGGAAACTGGAAGTTCTGAATTATAACCTGGTTTGCCACCTTATTGTGTGACCTAAACTGCTTACTAGGAAGATATTCCCAGTGTTCAAGGTGATTCTATATCCATCTTGTGTATCTTCCTGATTTTTTAAAAGATTACTAAAAAATATCAATGGTAACCAGTTGAATTGGATTCCATGAAGAACGACTCAGAGGTGTGCGAGCTTGGGCCTCTATAACTGTAAGAAACACATGTTAGTCCAAAGGACTGCTGAGTGGAGTGTACAAGCATCTACAACCTTCTTAAGCAGCTCAACACCACTCAGGGCACTATTTAAACAGTCTCTGTGCCTGTTAATGAACAACCATGGGGCTGTAGCCACAGATCCAAGCCTGCGTAGTTAAGAGTATAAAAGTCACCCAGATGCACATAGCGAAGTCATGTTGTAAAACTTAAGAAAGCACAAAAAAGGGGAAGATTGGAAAATAAACTTGTTCACATAAATTGAATGTTAAGAAAGACTTGCTGAGAGATTGATAAGAGAATACTTCTTACAGAGTGAAAAGCGGGTGACCTCCTGGAAACTGAGGACCTTCTGGGAATTAGATGCCAACTGTGTCCTGGATCAAGTAACAGTGCTTTACTAAAGACATTTTACTTAAAGCTGTGACCTTAGGACCAAGCACGACCATATTTGATCCCAGGCTCCTCTTCTTGCTGAGTCCCTTGACAACTTGTATGAATCTCAACTTTCTCTTCTAAAAAATGAGGATAATTATACCTACTTCACAGGCCAATGTAAGGATTAAATGAGATAATCTGACAAAAGAGAAGGAATAGTTCTTGCCACATCCTTCTAACAGCATCAACATGCATTCATTTCTTGTGGTGGTTCGGTTTGCAATGGCTAAGTGCTGGGACTCTGGAATACGACTGCTCATATCATTGCTCTCTCACAATCACAGCTGTCTGACCTTGGACAAGTTACTTGACCTCTGCTTCAGCTTCTTCATATGTAAAAATGTACTATTAATAGTACTTTCCCCATAGGGTTATGAAGATTAAAGGAGTTAAAATATGTAAAGTACTTAGGCCAGTGCTTGGCACATAAGTAAACATTTAAAAAATGTAAGCTAAAGACGTTCAATAGTTTTGGATTCTTTCTAGTAGTGATTGATTTTGTCTTAGGTTCCATTCACATAACTGGACAGGAAGGAAGCCGTGGTAACAGCCTTGCCGGCTGAGGGCGGGTGTCTTGTAGTTCTGTATGAGGCAACATTGCCTGCCTGCAGGGAACAGGTGGTGGTGGCGGCTTCCCCTCTAGCCAGGGTGGTTATGTATGGTTCAGGGCAGTTCCGGGTGAGAGCCTTGAGAGCCAGCAGCCAGGCTGCCTGACAGCCAGCTTTTGTTACTGACCTGGTCAAATTAACATTTCTGATTGTTTCCTCCCTTGTGAAATGGGGATAATTTTTGCCTCTCTGGGTTGTGTGAGGATTAAATGAGGTAATTCACCTACAGTCCAAAGCCTGCACCAGCACAGAGCTAGCCGCGGTAAAGATGATTACATCAAATATATACAGCAGTTGAGCCCACGGGGATTTTGAAGGAAGGGAAACCAGAAGACAGCTCGAAGTGGCCCTTCTATCTATCTGAACTCAGCCTGGTAAGAGGGAAAAAACCCAATCTCTTCCTTTTGCAACGAAGTGACAACAGAGGTCTCCCCGCGGAAAGACTCCCCTTGTCTTTCACACTCCCCTCGCTACCCACCCCACCAAATGCAGGCAAAGACATCATCCCTTCCAGTTTTACAATCTACTCATTTCTGTACGTGCAGGTTTATCTGAGCTTGGTGGCAAGCCAAGGGTGGGTGGGGAGAGGCATCAAAACCTGGCAACCCCGCTCCCCCATCTCCGGATGCCGCAGGGCTCCTGCCAGCCGTCCTCGGTTAAAAACGTGCTTTTTATTTCTCTTCCCCGCAGCCTCCTGTGCAGCAGCTCATTACCGCTCGCTTCGATCACCGCTGCCAGCATCTCCCCAGAACGTTTTCCCCTCCCCCCATTTCAGGGACATTGGTCGTAGCTGACATTTAAAGAAAATAAACACCGATTTTAAAAATTACAACCATCTCCGCCTGAAGAACCCAGCAGCAATGAATAACTGAACAGTCCAGGGAAGAGCGCCTGTCGGGGCTCAACTCCGCCAGCCCTTCCTGCCACACAATTCCCCACACCCAAGCAGCACAAATCACCATTTCCAGGCACCACTCAAGGCTGCCAATTCTACTTTCGCTTAATCTCATTTTAAATCCGGCTACAGATGAGGCTCGGGCGCTGCGGCGAGGAGCTGGGCGGGGGGCAGTGGGAGGGACGCGAGGCCCGGGTGGGTAGGGAGCGCAGGAGGCCCTCGCGGTTCCGGGCCGCTGGCGGATCCCCAGAACAAGTGCGGGCCGCCCCGGCTCCGAGGCGGGCGAACCCCGAGGGGCGCGGGGCGCAGCCTGCGCAGACAAAGAAGCCGGCGCCGGCTCGCGTCCCCACTGACCCCGTCCTTCCCCCGCGTCTCCTCTAAGGAAAAAGAGGGAAATCTGAGGGCCAAAGGAGGCTGTCCTCTCCTTTTGCTCCTCCAGACAGCTGGGCGGGAGGGTCCGCTCTCGGAGGTTTTTAAGACCCTCACAGCAGATTCGCGGACCCTGTGGCCCTCGACCACCCCTAGCCAGCCTGGCTCGCGTCCTTCAGCAGACCCTCCGGGTGCGAACTGGGCGCCGGCGTCCGGGCCCCGGGGAGGCGTGCACCCAGCGCACGCGTGCGCCCCGCGCAGCACGAGGTGCGGCGAGCGAGCCTGAGAGGGCGGGGGCCGGGCGGGCGCGCGAGGGGCGGTGCGTGGGGGCGGGGGAGCGCGCGGGGGGGGTACTCGGCGCCCGGGGCTTTAAGAAGGTGTGGAGGGGGGCGGGCGCTTTCCCAGGGCTGGCCGAGGGGCGTCGCGCAGAGGCGACGGCGGCAGCGGCGGCGCACCGAGGCAGCGGCCAAGGCGCTCTCGGCGCCCACAGTCCAGCCCCGCGCTCCCGCTGCCCGAAAGAAACTTTGGGAGCCGCCGTCTCCCGCGGAACTTCCCGGCGGGGCTCCGCGCCCGAGCCCGGTCTACTCCCACTGCCGCCTTCTCGCCTTCCCTCAGCGTGGCTCCTCCGTCCCGGCGTCTCCAAAACTGAATGAGAGAGCGGCGCTCGGGGCGCGCGGCGGCGGCGGCGGCAGCGGCGGCGGCATGAAGCGCAGTTGCTGGGCCCCGCGGACTTTCCTCCTGGCGCTGTTGCTGGGGGCGACGCTGAGAGCGCGCGCGGCGGTGGGCTATTACCCCCGCTTCTCGCCCTTCTTTTTCCTGTGCACCCACCACGGGGAGCTGGAAGGGGATGGGGAGCAGGGCGAGGTGCTCATTTCCCTGCACATTGCGGGCCACCCCACCTACTACGTACCGGGACAAGAATACCATGGTAGGTACCACAGCATGTCCGCGCTCGCTGCCGCCCCGTGCGCCCGCGAGCGCAGCTTTGTATCCCTTTCTTTCTTCCAAGGTGTCATTTGAACCAGAACCGTGACGGCCCTTATCTCCACATAGCGCTCAGTGGAGGGAGAGAAAACAAAGTTAGTGGATAGAGTCGCGAGTTGGGGTTTAGTCACCCCCCCTCCCCCCACCACACACTCCCCTCACGCGTCTCGTCAGGAGCTGGTTCTGGTGAGAAACGGTGGAGGATTCTTGGGGTCTTTCCCCGTCAGTCGTGGTTCTGGCAGCTGACACTTGAATGAATCTGCGCATTATGTTTCCTCCACTCGAGTGCTTGGATCCCAGACCTTTGTCCTGCTCCCGGCTTCCCTGAAGGGCACCCGCGTGGCGTTGGGGCTGGCGCTGGGCTTTGCGGACCGGCTGGTGACAGGTTGACGCGCCCCGGTCCCCGGTCGCCCCACGCTGTCGCCCGCCCGCTGCAAAGTTCCCGCTGCTCCGCAGCCAGGGGTCCCTCTCCTTTCCTTCGGTGTCAAACAGCCCTCCTGACACGGAGAGGCTGCTTCCAGCGCTCCATTCTTTTTTTAAAGTGATGTTTAAAATGCCAGGAATTGATTTTTTTTTCTGATTTATCTGTTACTTTTAACATGCTTCTTGATTTTAGGATGATCTCTGTGATGTTTATTAATGACTTTGTCTCACAGTTTTAATTTCCAGGTAGGGGCTGGAAGTACCTTTATAATTTAAAGGTACCTTTTTAAAAAGGATTATTATGAAATCCTTCATCAACATTAAACCTGATCGAAAAGGTACAGTTTAGCTGCAAGAAATAGAATTTTATGTAGTGCATGCATTTTTTCTTAATATGTTAAGCTAGTAAACGGGTATGTAGGGAAATAAAAAGATTTTGTCTATATTCTGTTATTTCCACTGGAACTTCTGAATATTTCACTTACATGAGGCTTTTACGCGATGACAGGAACTAGTTAATTGGAATTTCAAGACAAAAATACTGATAACCAACCAAATAGTAACTATTGTCTAGTAATCTCATGCTGTAGTTTCCATCTCTTGTAGGCTAACAGTTATTGACATAGAAGGTAATAACCCATGAAGCAGCTGGCATTTCAGATAAACATGCATAAAAAAAATAAGAATACTTAAGTTTTCAGGTAAAAAAAAAACCCCTTCATATCTGCTTTAAAATGTTTAGCCTGAAAAAATGCTTTCTAGAGAATTAAAATAATGCTTTTACAACTTTCTTGTGGCATGGTGGCAGCCTTGTCTGTAAAGCAGGAGTCTAATTCTATGAAATTTTAGACTTTGAAATATTAATTTTCTATAACTCATCCATTCCCTAATAAAAGCGCTTATTGTATTCTTTACCCGAGAACAGCCTGGCGTTTTTCTGAGTTTATGAGTATCTTTTAACCAGAAGGACCAGCCAGTATGATGGCAACCCAGACGTCACCCAAAGACTGATTGAGCCTGTCACTTGGTGTGACCCTTAGCAAAGGTGCTTGCCTGTTATTAGCTGTAAGTGAGAGTAGTAGGTTAGTGAGCCAAGGCTGGGCTAAAAGGTGTGTTTGTCGAGTTGTGATGGAAGACCATGTAATAATACAAAGCCTTATCTTTTTTTCTGTTTTTCATATCTTTTGTAAGGTGCCAGCATAGAAAACTTAAAAATACCAAAATATGGCATAGTCTTTGCTTTTACTATAGAGCTAGCAAATACAAGTCAGCCTAAGACTGACCATAATCACATAAGTCTGAAAAGGAATGAATGACACAGCGTAAGAATAAAGTATAATACTTCAGGTTGCACGTTGTGTGGGGGAGTCTCAATTTCTACGTTTTCTGCCACCAGAAAAGGTAGAAATTTTGTTATGTAAGTTTAAGAAGATCAAATTATTATAAGCTTTGAAAATGGTTACTGTAAGAGTTTAAATTCCTGTTGCCTGTTTTCTCAAATATTTAGGTTTTGAAAGTGGCTGTAGCTATAGGCCTTCAGTAAGACTTTTTCCTTGTAAAATTTGCTATAGATAGAAGAAATGTTTAAAAAATGAAATGATGCTTACATGCATCTCTTTTTCTTTTAGACGTTTGAAAGTTAGTTAAAAATTAATTATATAACATCTATTTAAGAATTGAACTGATGATAGGAAAACTTAACCTGCTATACTTTTGTGGTTAGCTCATTTTATACGACACCAAAAAGTAGGTTATTCAGCCAAAAATTTTTAAAGTTAAGAATATGTGCAATATTCGCTTGAGACTTTATTTCTAATCTTCTAAATCTTTAAAAATGTACCAGTTATGTCAGGAAAAGTCAACCTTATCTATGATTTACATTGAACTCAGCATTTGTAGGAATGGTGTTTGAGGTGCACCTGATGGCTCTTACTTTTTTACCTGAAAGAGTGCACTGGAGATAGAGGTGGTGTGTACAGGGGCACCTACCACAGAACGTGACTGTAGCTCAGGCTGCATCAGCTGCCCTGAGACGTGTGCTGTGAGACAGAATCTGAAATGGAGAGGCAAATGTCAGTCTAGGACAAAAGTGGTTCAGAATTATGGGTCTCTGTAAGTGTCATATTTATTTAAAGATTTCTATTGAAAAATCTTTGAAAACAAAAACAAAAGCATAATACAAAAGAATTTGAAGCTTGTATATCAGACAGAATTGTCACGTATATACAATGTCTGTAGGTTTGGCAACTTTGTAAACAGTGCGTGGTTTCTTCTACTACTTCTCCTCACTCAGTCACTTGGTACCTCTGTTGTCTTCTTCCCATATATTTCAAATTCTGATGTCTGTGACTTTCTTGAGATGACATAGTCACAATGAACCATGGTATGTTTGCATGATGGTTACACCACAGTGTAGAAGATCAGCGAAAAACTGGTGTCATATAAGTCATGTTGAATTAGAAAGGTCTCAGGGTCAGAATTTTCTTTTTTCCTAGAATTTCCTCTTTTTTTTTTTTGCACAGATCCCAAAATATGGTCAATTTCTGCAACATGGTTTTCAGGCCCAAACCCCTGTTTTTGTTTGTTGGTTTTTATTTGCCTATTTGTTTTTTGTAGAAAGTTGCAAATGATGGGAAAATAGGAAATGAAAACCCAAATGGTCTAGTCAGGTAGCCATTTCTCTTTCCCAGCCACACCTGGTGATTCACTGCTCCTTCTCCCAAAGACCAGGGCAGCATTGTGAAACATGCAGAGGTTGGGTTGATGTCTGCACCTTTCCTTTTCCACAGTTACCTCTCTTCCTCACTCCCACTCCTCAGGTTTTTATTTATAACCTCCTCCCGCAACCAATTTATAGTGAATGTGACTTGTCCATATTCTCTCACAGTCTTAATTACAGCTGTGGAAAGGTGTTTTCTATTGTTTAAAATAATTTTGGCATCACTGAGCAGGCATATAATATATATTGAGATAGAAAGACTTTTAGATAACACTGAAATCATGTAATAAGGACCTGCCTGCTCACAACATGGGACTTTATTCAGTCACCATCAGCAAGGAGAGGTCAGACATTAGAGAAAACATATCTATGAAAGCCAAGCATAGGTAAATGAGTCTGTGGAAAGTGCTTAGTCTTTGGTGAGACAATTTATCAGAGTTTCTGAATAGACAAATTCCCTTTATTACAGTGGTGTTAAGGTGGGGGGAAATGTTCCATTACAGTGAAAAATAAGCTCTAAAATATTGATCAAAAAAAATTCTGTCTTAAGCAGAACTGACCTTGTAATAAAGCGTGATGCTTTAAAAAGGGGATTTTATTCTTTTTTGTAAATCCGATATCACTGTTGGTAGTTCTTTCATTCTACATTTCCATTCTATTATTTACTTAATCATATTGTGAGATGGGCGGGAAAAACTATTTCAACTACTCAAACAAAACACTTACCTAAAAAAAGATATAATCAGGATAAAGCATTTAGAGTGTTTTGTTGTAACAACTGCCAGTATTCCTATTCTACATACATGTGTTCTGGAATCAACTGGTTGCCATTTAAAAACCACCACTCAAAGGCAGCACGATATATAGTGACCTTTCAAATACTGGAATGATAAGTATGTCAGATGTAATTTTTGGTAATATACTCCAGATTAAATTCCTTTGAAAGAAATGATTTTATTCTTTGAATTACAGTTGTCTGATATTGCTAAGGTAACTGGGTGGTTGATCAGGTGAGTGGTTATTTGTCCTTTATATGTCTCAGATTTCTGGAATCAGCATATTTAAACTCTTGGAATCATTTGTCAAATGCAATTTATAAGTGAACTGTGGCTGTGTCCTGCTTGTGTATGACTTTAACAATCGGGCATTTTAAAGCGTTTTGTTTTGCTTATCTTACATTTCATCTCACTCTCTACAGGTTATTTTACTGATTTGGTTTAGATTGTTTCTTAAATCATAAGAGTATTGCTTTAATATATATTCCCTGTGTGTGAGTTGTAGTTCCAACAATAACCAAAAAAAAATCAGTTCTTTAGAATCATAATTGAAAACATGTAATTTAGGCAGATAGTCTTACTTCAGTCACAGCACTACATTGCTAGAAATTATTTAATTAGAATATTTCCCTCCAATTTTTATGACTCTTTATTTTAAACTTTTATTTTTGTTTTCATTAAAAATGTTAAAGAATAAAATAAGAAACCTGTATCATTATAATTATGTAAGTATATTTTTTAACAGAACCATTGTATTCCAATAAAGTTTTTTTTTAAATTAATAAAGTGATAGGTATTTTCGCAAGATTTTAAAGTCAATACTGTTGACTTCTAAATTTTTTCATAAATTAGTTTCATTCAAAAGGCAATATCTAAAACCTATCGTTAATTTTTTTTTTTCCATCTCTGGAATTGGTCAACTTTACAGATAGTCTGGGAACTTTACATTATCAATCATTTAGGATATGTTGAATATTAAGCCATAATTGTTCTGGTATCTTCAAATGCTACTCTGACGGTTATTCATTATGTCTTTAATCTTCACAAATTGTTGCTGATGCATATATAATTGAAATATATTTCAAATAGCCTTTACATTAGGAAAAGCATAAATAAATGGAGCTACCAGTAGTTATTGAACATTGGCATTTAAAAAATCTTGTATATATTCTCACGTAAAAATAATATGGTTCTTTTTTTTTTTTTTAAAGGTTCTTTATGCTATATAGAAATAGAAAGAATGGAAAAATGGATAGCCCTACTCTCAGTGCATTTGGTTAGAATGGGCAGGTTCACTGTGAACAGAGAAGTGGTTTAAACTATGTCTGGGTAATGACATAACACGCACATGAAAAGGAAAATTCATTGCTGTAAATATTTTGGCTTCAAGAGTATTTTGGGTGATTAATCCACCCCACTCCTATCCCATTGATTTTAAAGTTACTTATGAAATAATCAAACTCTGTAATTTCAATCTTATCTGCCTTAAACAAAGAAGTACTAAAAACATTTTCAGAAATTGGAATCAAACTTTCAAATATGCAGATTTCACAATGACTGTTTAAACACAGGAATGGTCTATTTAAAAAAAATATTCTTGGCTCTCAGGAAATTCCACATGAGGTGATCTCACTTTGGTGTCAATTGTGTAGCTTAGAGAGTAATTTTCATCCTGGTTACCCACCATGCCCATCTCACTGAAGGCAGAGCTTCTGAAGTGTTGAGTGCTGCCTACAGGTTAACCAATTATTTCTAATGTGCAGTTCTCTAAAACTACACACAATTTTTCCTTTTTCGTTCAATCTCCTGTAGAAGCTAAGTGTAGGGCCTGGATTTGGGTGGAGGGGAGTGCGGAAGGATCACTACAAGTGTACAGATGTTGATTTGTGGCTTAAGGTAGCTGTAATCATTCCAGAAACAAAGCTAAGGTGATTAGATAGCTTTTCAATGCCACGAAGAGACAGTCACAGGAACTCCAAGGTTCCTAAGTAAACATTGAAAACCCAGGCTATCTTTTAATGCTAAATTAGCTTTTCCTGAGAAATGTAAAACTTTATTTGGAAAACAAAAAAAATTAAATTTTGCTGATTAAAGGATTCTTTGAAACCATAAAAGAACTCAGGAGGGTTTCAGATAGCACTGATTATTGACGTATGCTGGTGCCCACATACCAGGCGACATGGAGAAGTGATAGTTGTTCACCAGTAAGTGCTCCATTCCCTCAGCATCCCTCTCTGCCTTTCCTGCTCTGCCCTTCTCCCCTCTGACTGTACCTCACCTGCTTTCTCCAATGACCTCTCTCCTCCTCCTCCTGGATTTTCTCACTGTCTTTCTTTTTTTGCCCCCTTCCTTCATGTCACAGGACCTTGCTTTCCCTCCCTTCTCCCTTTCTCTTCTTCTGCTTCATAACTCGATTCCTTTGCTCCTTCAATTCTTTCTCTTTTTCTTTCTTCCCTTCAGGTTTCCTGTCACCCTCTCTACTCCTTTTCTCCTCACTATAGCATGAAAAAAAATTAGTATATTTATATAAATTATTGTATTCATTGAATACTTGCAGTAATAAAAGTGGGTGAGCAAACTTTTGTATTTCTCTCTTTAAGCATTAATGTTATCTTTCTGTGACATACGTTTGCCCTTTTTAAAAATCATGGGCTAGTTATTCCTAATAGGAAAGCAGGCTCTCCCTCCCACACTGTAAACTCTCAGAAGAACTTTCAAGTCAGTCGCTGTTTAATTCTCAGTTAGCTACTTTCCCCACCATCAGTGATAGGGTCAAACTGCAGAGTCTGAAGTTTGTGCACGGAAGCACGTTCATACACCATGAGAGGGAGTAGAATTTTAAAAACCACACACTTGAATTGGCTTGAATCTAAAAGGCAGCCCAATTTGGAGGTGTCTTATATGCTTGAGTGCATAGAGACTCTTCTAATAAATGGATGAAGGAACTGTCTCTCTCACCACCTCAGTCACCTCAAGTCATCTCATGTACTTGCTGGTCTCATTGCCAAGGCTCTTAACAGTTGCACAGCTGTGAAACAGTGAGGCCACCTTTTAAGGCAGCTGGCACTCAACAGGTCACAAAGGAGGTGGAGGACCTTGGTATATATACTAGATTGGGAGTCAAGAAGGGAGATGTGTTGCTCTGGGGTAAGTTCACAGTCTTTCTTGAACAAGGCCTATTTTATTGTTTTATACCTGTGAACTCGGTCTTTTCTAGCTCAGGAAATTCAGAGATTCCTTGGCTGAGAGCTCAGACTTATTACACTAAGAAGAGAAGTCCAGGGAGGCACAATGATGTAGTGGGAAGAGTTCAAGCTTTGGCAGCAGAGAGATCTGATCTTATCTTTCCTCTGCCACTTAGTAATTGTGTGCTTTCAGCAACTTACCTATCCTCTCCCAGCCTCAGTTTCCTTATTTCTATGGTAGAAATAATAATATCCTTTTTCAGGGTTCCAGTTATTAAATAAGGTAATGCATATAAAGCACCTGGCACACAGTAGGTGCTTCTTAGATAGTAGTTATTACCATATGGTACACTGAAGCACTGTATATACAGATAGGAGCTGTTAATTTTATGCCTTGTCAATATGTGGCCCATTTCAAGGGAAATTCCAAACTGAGTATATTGATGAGGGTCACAAAAGTTAAAAAAAAAAAAAAAAATCAACTCAGATCAGAAAGTGCTTCCCAGCCAGAATAAATATGACTTGCCTACAATTAAAAGAGTTGATTAGTATAGTTCTAATCTAACCAAAACCTTTATTAGGCAATTCCTAAGTCAGACCTTCCTGTTCCTAAATTGAATATTTTTCCTTCGTTAATGGCCATGGTAACAACCAAACTTTGTGTATATAGGTGGTAGTCTAGGAAAGATGCCAAGATAAGTAAATAACATCAGTTTAATATATTTTGTTAAATCCTACAATGTGTATGTCTGTAACCCCATGTAAAATAATTTTAAAATACAAAACTATTTTTGAAAAAACTAGAACTGAGAGAAATTGATTTTGATATTGGACCCAGAGTTCACCCCTCAGGGACTGAGGAAACTTAAATCCATATGTGGTTAGGTGCTGAGGTGGAAGGATAGTTCATTAACAATAAAAAATGTATTTGTCAGGATAAAGACATTGGCTGCCAGTGTATTCTGTCTTCCCACTGTAGTCAAGTTTATATGGGTGGACAAGTGGCTGCTAGTAGGTTGTTGGAGAGTATGGAGTTCAGTGGTCTCAGTGGCAGATTCCAGCATCTAGGAAAGCTTCTCCATCCAACCCTTGTCAGCTGGGCTGGCTGGCATCTTCTCCTCTAGACAGTATCGGAGGAAACTTGTCGTGTTGCTAGATTCCATGATGTCTCATTATGTGGCATACATTGCTTGTTGTCTACCCAGTGATTTACTAATATCCCCATTCTTACTGATTTTATTGAGAACAACTATGTGTCTACTGAAAAATACTTAACTTCCAAGGCTCCCCCTGTCTTGTAATTTAGTGAGATGAAGTGGAAGGCTACTGGGTAGGGTCTTTAGAAAGATTATTTATAAAGTTGATAAAGATGATTTTAAAAAGGACTCAGCAAATACTTGCTTTTTTGCTCTACGCTAACCTGTTACTTCTAGCCAGGATGTGGTACCACTATCTTGTGCCCTTGAGGGTAACGGTCACATGCTAAGGATGGTGGACTAGTTCAGAAGGAGCCCGCGTCTTTATTTATACCTTTGAGCAACTGTGTCAGACTGTAATACCTCTTCTGCCCTTCTTGTATCATAAGGAAAATTAGTCAGGTTCTTGTTATTTGCAGCTGAGTGCAATTCCTAATTATTTCCTCTAAACACACAAGTGACCCAGTTTACATTCTCTTTTAGATTAGTCACAATTCTTGTATCAAGCTCTGAACTGCTCTGGTTCTCCTGTAGAATTGCTTTTGGTCATCTTGCTGGAACTAGGGTGTTTCCTAAGACCCTTACAATGGTATTTTTTCAGAATATCCTTCAAGATGTGCTACTTCTGCAGGTGGCAAAAATGGTGCATTTTATGCTAATTTTTTAATAATGTTTTGAGAAGATAGCTTGTGCCTGGCCTCTAATTTCTGGGATGTCTTGTAAATGACAATTTATGCTTGTTAGTTTGTTTATGAACTTTGTTTCCTGTCAGTTCTCTCTCTCTAATACGCAGTATCACCATATGTAAATCCTGTTGACACTTAAAATACTTAGATGTGTGACATGGCTGAGAATGTGAGCTCTGCCCCAACCTTAACCTTGTTTGTTATATCTGGCTCAGCCTCTAGGACCAAATCCAATATTGTCATTTCTCTTGCTTGTTACGTGTTGACCACGGAAACAGGCATCTCCATCTTACCTTCAGGAACATGTAATCTTTTTGTTTAGGCCACCTTTGTTATGAATGTTGAAATATCCTATGATCATAGTTACAGATCTTTTCTTACTTCCTTTTCTCATATAAACACTTCCTGCATTCTCATCCTGCAAAAAAAAAAAAAAAGTTTTATGTCCAGTGTTTGTGATGGAGGAATATAAGGAAATTAGTTGGTTTTAGGCTTTTGTAGAAGAGTGCAGTCACATTCCCATTCTAAGCATTGACTCTATTAAAAAATTTTTTTAAAGGCAACTCAGGAACTTAGGAATAAATTAATAACAACAGCTTTAACAATAGTAAACCCTGAAGTAGCATTTAGTCTGTGTCAGGCACTGATCTAAATGCTGTACATGTATTACTTCATGTACTTTTCACAACCATCTCATAAGGTTGGTACTATTATCCTCCTTTTAAAGATGTAGAAACTGAGTCACAGAAAGGTAAGTGTTTTGCCCCAAATCATTAAGCTATCATGCAGGAGTGCTCAGTCCATCTTGCTCCAGAATCCATACTTTTAATGCATATGCATCTGTTTTTGGAAATGCCAGTTATTTCAAGAGAAGGATAATGATAAGAAATAACGAAAGACATTTTAAGAAAGAGAAAATAAGGAAAAATAGAGGCTAATTTTGTTATTTAGAATAAAGATTGCAAAATCAAACCAGAAAGATGATATCCATGCCAAACAAGGCCAGAATTTTACAGTCCTAAATATCCCTTGGCTAGACATTACCTTCCACATAAAACATACAGCAAAGATGTCATTTAGTATACTGTTGACCTGAAAGAGTCAGCATGCCTTCAAAGTACCACCACAAATACAAATATAAATAAGTGATTTGCAAATTTTGCTCAAATTTCTTTTTAACAGGTTGATGAATGTAATTTTAATGAAGATTTTTAAGTAAACAGGAAATTTGTTCTCTGACTCACTAATAGAACTTGAGTAGGACCTGAATACAAGAGGAGAACTATAAGCTTAGGCAGAGAGACATTTTCAAAGATTTTCACTGAAGTTCATCTATTTGGAATGTATTTCTTTCTTTAGGAAATTCTTTTAAGTGTTATCAGTCTGCAAGTAGAGCACGTGAAGTTGAGAGAAGGGGTAGCAGTGAAATCCTGGTGACAAGCCAGGGTGTTCTGCAGTGCCTGACCTGCTTGCTTATCAGAGGTCTGCTCTCTCCGTGGTATTGACACCAGTGACGTACCATTTGTCTTGTACCTGCCTTTGTAGGGTTATTTTTCATACGTGGATCAGATCTTTAAAAAAGTCACTTTCTGTTGAGCTTACTTGAATGGGAAAAAAGGGCAACTTGCTAAGCATCCTCTCCTGCCTTGTCCCCAAATTAATTCACCTCCTGCCCTGAAGGCAGTGGTTGGCCCTAGGCTTTGTGGCAGCCAGGCGAGGTGACACGTGAGGAATTGCAAGGCTGTCAGTAACCAGTGCCAAGAAGCAGGGTCTGCTTCTGCCTCGTATTACGTTAGTAATAGCAGTGTTTCCTGACTTGTCACTGTTCTAGTGTACCCCCAAGTTTGCTGTCGGATCTGAACCAAGAGCCATCGACCTCTGGTGGCAGCTAAATCAGAGAGTGGAGGACAGATTCAGGGTGGGAGCTTCCTGTTCTGAACCCACGGGGATTCTCAGAGGGCCTGAAGGGAGGCCTGTGCTTTGACTAGGAAGAGAAAATGTGCCTCATCAAACTGACAAAACAACAGTAGCCTTTATGAAGCTGTTACTAATAGGTGTAAAGAAGGTCCACATGTAGATGATAGCTTTTCTCGAGCGGGACAAGTCAGATCGTTTCTCCCTTTAGCGTTCACAGGCTGTAGCTTTCATGGCAAATCTGTGAGCCTCCAGGGTGGTGTAGGAAGCCGACAGGCTGCTTACCTGGTGATCTGACCTGCTGCAGGTATTCCACCGTTGAGACTATTTCTTTCAAACATGAGTGGTTTATGTCAGCCTTATAACCACAACTGTGAGGCAGACACTTCATCTCCAAATAAGTTGTGAAATATTTTAAACATATAGAAAACTACAATCAATTAAAATTCAAACTCGGTATCACTAATGAGTACCCAAGGGACACCTATCTGTATTCACTGAAGTAAAATGCAAATACTCTGGAGATCAAGCTCTTCACAATTGTTAAAATAATGCTCAGTGATGTGACCTGCGTTGCTGAATGAGTTTTGCACGTCTAAACAAGTTTGCCCCATGTCCCAGCTATGCGTGTTGTTCCCACACATTTCTACAATGTTCTTCCATGAATAACATGGAAGCTCTGAAAACATAAATGAATAGGAAATCTTGAGTGAGGTATCTGCTTGATTGTCATTCTGTAGAAACAACTGTAAAAAAAAAAAAGCCATTACTTTGATCAATTAAAGACAAATTTCCAGTGGAGAGAAAGAATGTTTCTCCTTAGAAATATTTGCAATAAAGGAAAGATTTACAATCAGTATTTAGGATGGTGATTGGAATATGGCCAAATAAAACAATTTCTTAGGCTTTTATTTTGCATACAATAGCCTCTGAATCTTTATTTTTACTTAGGTTGAAAAATTGACCCACTTGGAGATTTGTGAGTTTCTTTATGAACTGCCGCAGAGCTGTGCAGTTTGGAAGGTGGCAGGTATGCCGGGGTACTCTCCTGCCAGCCACAGAAACCGGTTCTGGCTAACGTGGGCTAAAGGAATTTATTAATAGGAGATTGGTTAACCTGCAGGGTGGAAGGAAAATCCACACATTAGACTTAGAAATGATGATGATGTATCAAGGTGGAGGGAGTGGTCAACTGCTAAAGGAATCGTGGTGGTAGAATCATGATTTCTGGCTTTTTAAAATTTTCTGGCTTTTTTCCCCCTGATTTTTCAGGCTTTTCTGGCCCCACAATGTGAATGAACCCTCTCCAACTTTTTCCTTCCTTGTCTCACCGGAGTCTGGTTCCTGGGACCACAAGTCTCATTGGCCGACCTGGGGTGTGACTATCCCGTTGAGGTTGGAGCGATATCCCTCTCCCAAGAATAATTGAGGTGGATGTTTTCCAAAGAAAGGGCAGTGGGTGTCAGGCGGGCAGAAACAACAGGTGAGTGCCACAGTAGTCACAGTTCACGTTTAAGGGGAAAAAAAGGTATGGAATGACCTCTGGGATAGTAAGGTGTTTATTCTCTGGTGTGCTATAACATCCTTCATCAGATGTGATCATTTTAGTGATTTTTGTGGGGAGGGGCAGAGGGCAGAATTATCCTTTTAATGCCTAGGTCTAGCCTATCAGTAATTTATCATGCTTTTGTGGTTGTGTGAAAATGTCTAATACTCTTCTGAAAGCTGCACAGTGCAGTCCAGACTACCTATGCTTGAACAAGACACCCATATTCTCTGGGATGTATACGCTTTTCTCTTTACTTCAAACCCCGAGGGATCTTACCTTCAGTGACTTGCAAGGAATATGAAAGGTAACTTAGTGAGTGCATGCCTCTGCCTTCATGCATCGCTGTAGACAGCCCGCCCCCATATTCACTAGGATGATATGAAAATACTTCTCTTAGTCCCCCTTAGCTGGTTCTTCTCCTACTTGGCTCTGTAGTATTGGGGCACCGAGGGCTCTGTCCTTTCTCCTTTTCTCGTTTCCATCCGCCCTGTCTCCCTAGGGATGCCATCCATTCTGACGCTTGAAGTGCGACCTACATGTTGGTAACTCTCACACAACTCCCTGAACTCCTGTGTCTTGCTCCCCACTGAGCATCTCCATGCCACTGGGTGTCTGTTGGCATCTCAGTGTACCCCCAAATGAGCTTCTTGTTTCCCTCACCCTGCCACCCTCAAAGTAGCTCCTCCTTGAGTCTCCTCAACTCTGTTATTGCCATCTGAGTCCTTGCAGTTGTTCATCCCCAGACCATCTTTCTCTAACATCCCACATCCGATCCATCGCTAAGTCCTGCTGGCTTTACATTAAAACCCACCCAGAATCTGCCATTGCCACCACCCTCCCTCACCTGGATTACAGCGGGCTCTTGATTATTTTTCCTGCTTCAACGTGTCACCTTCGTTCTCGTCTTAAACAGGAGCCAAAGTGACTTGGTTAAAACCACCATCGTGTCCCTCCTCTGCTCCATACCTTGGGCATCCATCCCTTCCAAGTTGCCTGGAGCAGCTGTGGTCTGCCTCTGTTTTCCCAGTGTTCATTCGGTCTAGCATTTTTACCAATAATGATGCCTGAATTTTGAACAATGAATTCTGTTGTAATTCTGTCCATCCCTTTTGTTGCTCCCCATTTCCCTGAGAAAAAGAGAAAGTCTTTGGCATGGCCTCTGAGGCCCGAGGCACCTGGCTTCTGTTACTTTTCTCACCTCATCTCTTACTACTTTTTTCTTTCTCTTCCACTGAAACCATGAGGGCCTCTCTTTTGTTCTTCAAACACATGAGGGGCTCAGTTGCATCTCAGGGCCTTTGCACTTTCTGTTCCCCTTTCTAGCATGCTGTTCCCCAGATTGCCCCATGCTTCTTTCCTTCCTGATTCAGGTCTGTATTCAGATACCCCTTCTCAGTGAGTTCTTTCCTGACCACACTCTTTAAAACTCTTCCCCCTCATTTCCTCAGGATTTCATATCCCCCTGGACTGCTTTATTTTCCTTCATGGTTGTTATCATCATCTGTATATGTTACTCTTTACCTTGTTTGCTGTCTGTGTACCATCAGTATAATGCCTTTAAGTTCCACCAAGGCAGGGATTTCTGTCTGTTTTGCTTGCTACTCTATTGCTAGTGCCTAGAATAGTGCCTGGCACATAGCAGGCACTTTAAACATTTTGCTTTAACGAATCAGTGAGCAAGAATAGCACTTGGGAACCCTGTCTAATCTCAGTTATAGTTAAATTGTTGTGTGAAAGTGATATGCCAAAATAATTAAAGTAATCAAGAGGATAATTTATAAAGACGGACTTGGGAGTACAATTTCGCCTTTTGAATCCATGATAACAGTGTTTAAAAAAAAACACAGAAAAACATGTCTCTACTTTCCCACCCTCCAAACTTACAAAATTCTCATGACTTTTGTGAGACTGTGCAATGCTATTTATAGTAGTCTGTTGGATTGGCTTTGCTTTAACTGTATGTTAGCATATCCAAAAAAGTTCTCATAGCAATTAGTGACTATAATTATTAATAGAAACTATAATAGACTTGAAGCTCTTATTCCCAGAAGCTCCTCTTTGCTGCACCATAAATAAATTTTGATGAATGGGTAGATAGTTTGCATTTAAATTTTCATCTGAATGGGAATAAATAATGGGAAGAACAGAGACTGAAATAGCCTGGCTCTATAGTCAGTAGATATGTACCAACCTTATAGAAAACACCCAAAAAAGAAAATTAAAAAAATTCTCAAAAGATTTCATCTTTTAAGAGAAACCTCCTTGGGCAGTGATGAATATATGAAGGGAACAACGGCTGAGAATTCTGGCCCTTCATTAAATTTGATTTATTGATACCTTGTAAATTGAGAGCAACAGAGTTTCCAAACTTGTGGATTTCAAAATGAATGTTTCCAGTGATTGTTAGTGAGAATTGCTCCTCTTATAGGTAAGATTGAAAAAATCTTTTCTCTCTCTCTACTTCTACCATATTCAGATACTTCAATTTATAAGCCTTTTAAGTCAGAGGAGGCTTAACTCTCAGGGATTTGTGGTGTTGGATAGCATGCAAGCTCAAAAGACTGACTAGGTTCGTTTCTGGACTTTGCACTTTCAAGCTGTGTGGCCTTGAGCAAGTGACCTCACCTCTCTGTGTCTCTGTTTTCCCGTCTGAAAAATAGCAGTGATGATAGTACCTGTCTTATGGGTTTGTTATGAAACATCGGTGACATAGCACATAAAGAGCAACACAATGCCTGGCACAGAAAATAATGTTAGTTGTCAGTATCATTGCACACTTGCCGATATTTTTTTCCTGTGAGGAAATAGATCTATATTTACAATAATGGGATTTATAATCTTTCTCTTAATATTACGTGCTCACCATATTGATATTTTTCAAAAAAATATAATTTTAAGAGCTGCGTAATATTCTATTATGTGGCTATAGCATAATTTATAAATTTATAAATGTTTGACATTTTTGTCATTTTCATTTTATTTTCCATGTTACGACACTATGGTGAATATCTTTATACATCTTTCCAACTTTGGCAAAATTCTTTCCCCCAGGTTGTGGTTTTATTTTTATTTTTGTCATGATCTTTATATGCAGATTACATTAATAAATTTATGAAAACATGTATTTTTGTTTCTTTTGTTCTCTCATATTGCTTTTGTGCTTGGAGAGTCTTTTCCTACATGGAAATGATGTACATATTTACATAAATATTTTCCGTATCTTATTCTAAATTGTGGATTATAATAACTCCATGCATTGTTAGTGCATAGATCTCATTTGTTATGTTTCTTTTCTTGTGGGGCAAGTGGCTTCCCTAGAATCACAAAGGTACTCTCTGTTGATTTCATAATCTTCTGCCATTACCTGCTTTGTCTTAGGCGCTGTTCAAAATGCTCTTGGAAAAAGCTGTCCCGTGCACCGTATGGATTGAATTATTGCTCCTGACTGCGGTGGTTGAGTGCAAATGCCAGATGCCTTTACTTAAGCCTTCAGGGGAACTTTGCTTCTTTCAGCAGGATTTAGTTCACTCTCCTGCACAGAATTCTTTTGGGAATTCTAATATTCTCAATTGTGAGACACCACTGGATCAGAGAAATTGCTGACATGAATTTATTCTTTTGCTGATGGTACCTTTTTTGAGTGCCAATCATAAAAGCATTTCTCTCTAATCTTGTATCACATATATATTATTTTATGCCTACATACATTAGCAGTGTGCAAAGCATCTACCTTTTTATCAAAGGAAATGTAAATAAACCAGAAAGTAAACATGTATGAAATGCAAAGTGTGTAGGTTTCTTGTTCTTTCTAATTTAGCTCTCAAGCTACTCCTGTTACTCTCAAACCTCATTGTTTACTTTTTCATAAGCCTCTGTCTGACAATGATGCCGTATCTCATCATGGCCTTCTCTTTTTCTGAATCCAGTGGTGTCAAACTTGAAGAATCTTCAACAGATGACTGCCCCTTCTATTCCAAACAGAAGTCAGGCGACTGATGCCAGTAGTGGTGACATGGGATCTGCCCATACCTCACCTGTGTTCCAGTCCTGTCAGCGCTTTTCAGTGGGATAGTACCGTACCTCGTTGCCCTATCATACTAAGAAATCCTCAGTGGGAAAATTATAAAGTTTATTTATGTGAGGCAATGAAATCCTCTTTGATGTGGTCCTCAGGACTGAGCCCTTCCAGTGGGAGAGAGGAATCTAATCTCTTACTTGTAAGCAGTCTTGTGTTTTGTCTTGTGTTATGTACATCCAGACACAAATGGGATCAAACTATACCTACTAGTCAGCTTTTTTTCACTTAGCTTGTGTTGTGAGTATCTTTACATGGCGATAAATGCAGAGCCTCACCTTTGGTAGCGACATAGTATTATATTATATGGATATATCCACGTATACAGTTGACTCTTGAGCAACATAGGTTTGAACTACATAGATTCACTTATATGTGGGTTTCTTTCAATAAATACATACTGCAGTACTGTGCGTTCTGAGGTGGGCTGAATCTGTGGATACAGGACCATGGATGTGGAGAGCCAACTATAAGGTTATACGTGGATTTTCAACCGAGCGGGGGTCAGTTCCCCTAACCCCTGATTGTTCAAGTGTCAACTGTACTTAATTCCCTCTAGTATTCGGGTTTGGAATAATAAATACAACATTGCAAGAGTTGTTGTTGTTTTTTTTTTCATTCATGTTTATCATTCACTGATGTCCAAATACTTTCACAGTATAAGTAACTAGAACTGAAATTTCTGGCTCAGAGTTTATTAAGAACACTGAAATACTGATACCTACTGTCAAATTGTCCTCCAAAAAGATTATATTAGCTTACACCTTGTCCAGCTGCCTGTCTGCACACATGCATGAATACTGGGTGATATAATTCTTTTTAGTCTTTGCCAAACATATAGTTTTGCAAATAATATTTTAAAATTATTTTATTTTTACATCTTTGATTACTAAAGAGGTCAAATTCTTTTCTTATGCCTCATTACTGATTTGTATTTGTGATCCTTTGTGGGTGTCAGATCCTTTGCTCATTTTTCTGTTTTAAAGTTCCCCCTTTTCATATTGATTTGAAGAAATCTTTATTAATATTAGCAATCCTTTGTAATAAATGTTACAAGTATTTTTTTCTCTAAATTGTCCTTTATGTTTTGGTCTTTTGTAGTCAAACCAGTTCATTGTTTTCTGTATTCAGAGTGAGGATGACCCAATGTTGGCAGTGTGGTCTCTGGAATCAGACATGTTTGGATGCTAGCCCTGGCTCTCTGCTACTTTTTATTTTTTTATTTTTTTATTTTTTTTACAGTTGATTCCCATTATATGTGATAGTTACATTCTATAATGTCTCTGGGAACACTGAATTAAATACTAAACCATGGTTCCTAGAGCAAATAGAGAGTTGGGTTCCTGTGAGCCTCTGGTTGCATTTTTATAACTGATCAATACTTAGCCTTGTTATATGTGTGTTTCTGTTTAAAGACACCTTATTTAATACACATTGTTGTTCATTAACGTTGAGCTTATGGCCAGCAGCACTGCAATTCATGTATAGAGGTAATTTCTCTGTAAGGCACGTCACAGCCTTCTTGCTCTTAGGAACACTAGACAGCACTTCAGCACTGTTTTAAAAGCAAAATCACCAACAAAGAGCACAAAAATGTGAAAATGTGGCTAAGTAGATCTTGAAAAGGATACTTGTCTACAGTATAAAAGCTGAAATAAGAAGGCAGCGCCTTGCCTTGTTTGACCTCAGCTGGGACTGTGCGTGTCAAGTGACTCAAATTTTTTGCCACTCTGTGTGTGAATGACTGTGAAAGTGCCTTGAGTATTGGTTTTGGAGTTACAAATGAGTTTTAGCTAGTAGGTGGATTAACAAATAATGGAATCCATGAATAATGAAGATCGACGTGTATACACTGCTATGAAGATTGCTTAACATCTCTAAGTCCCCTTTCTTTATATGTAAAAGAAAAACTTTTACATAGTGACGTGACAATATTGAGATAATGTGTGTTTGATATATAATAAGCAGGTGAATGTTGGCTGCTGTTGTTATTATATGGTTTCTGCCTTCATGCAAATTAAAAGCTTCCTGAACCCTCAGATGGCAAACACATTCTTTTGCATTTAACTCTCAAATCAGTTGGAATTCATTCATGTCTAAGAAGAATGGTACTGATTAAATTTTTTCCTCTGTGTTCTGCCACTTTCCCCGGTACCATTAATTGAATAGAACATTATTCTCCCACTAATTCTTAAGTATTCTATTCTATAGTACAAGTGATTTTCCATTTGACCATTTCTAGTATATAGGAATGTCATTGGTTTTTATATATTTTGTATGTAGGCATCATATGGAACTCTCTGACTGTTTTTACAAATATTTTGGGGGTTGATTTTCTTCCATTTCTTGGAAGCATTCTTAAGGCATTTGAAAAATCAATAAGGCAGGATGGAGGGAAAGGGCAGATTGTATACAAACCAGAAAGGAATCACAACAACTTAATTTTGCATCTTCCTGAATAAAATTTATTTCCAACAAGTCAAAAATAGTACACTGAAATTTTAGAATACTTGAACTGAAGGGATTTCAAAATCCCACCTTGTTAATCTTTGAAGCGTCTCTTTTGAGTGCAAATGTCCTCTGTTTTATGGATAGTAGGAATACTCCCACAGATGAGCAAAAACAACACCAGTGTTAATTGAGCTCTCATCACCATGTGCTGGGATTTTCTCTAACCCCTTTGTGGAATTAACTCACTTATTCTTAGGAGAACCTTCCTGGGTAGGTACTGGTGTTTTTCTCGGTTTGAGGCTGGGATAATGGAGGTACAGAGAGGTATTGAAACCTACAAAATGTCAAGCTAAATTGGTGATCTCTCCCATCATTCTGAAATTTTAGTGGAACTTGATGTGACTGGCTTTTTATATTTCAATAAAACCATGGCTATTCATATCAAATTCTTTTAAATGTTCTGAGGTTTTATGCTTAATTCTTTTGCCGTAGTTTTTAAGCAGAGTGTAAAAGATTGACATCATTTAGTATTTTAGGTTGACTGTTTCCAACTTTTCTAACTGGCTCTTAATAGTCTGATGCCTCTTTTCTCTATTTGCAAATAAATTATAGAGAGAATGTAGTGGAAAGAATGACTAGCTAATTAGATAAAATTTGAACAAGGAAGCTGATTAGATTAAATTTGCAATCTTGGACTGAAGAGATTTAACTTCTTCTCCTTTACGTTTACTTACCTTTCTTTCTAAATTTATCATACTTTTGTTGTTGTTTTTGTTGGGAGAGGAGGTAATTAGGTTTATTTATTTATTTTTAGAGGAGGTATCGGGGATTGAACCCAGAACCTCGTGCGCGCTAGGCACACACTCTACCACTTAAGCTATACCCTCCCCTCTAAATTTATTTCATACTTTTAGTTTTCTTTTTTCTCCCCTTCTCTTCTTTTCATTATATACTTAATTTTTTTTTTTAACAATTCAGCAAGTTTTCCATCTTAATAAAATGTCCAGTTTGGAATTGGCCGCATTAGGAATAAAATCACTGTGGCTTTATTCAGATCATTTTAGGGCGGCGATCCCATCTAATCTTGGAGGGATTGGATGCATTGTGCAGGGAACAGGGTTTTGGTGGCTCTGTCTTTTGAGAGTTTTCTGCTAGGACATCTGATGGTGGGGCCAGCCAGTCATGGCTGTCACACAGTGGATTCCTTTGCGGATCTGTTATTTCTCACAGGGCATCAACTAGTGCTCACAGCAACTGCTAGTGCCTGCAGACCTGAATGTCAAACAAATTGATAAAAGGGCAATCAGTGTTCTAGGCACCATCTCTGGGATAATCCAATACACTCTTCTTCCACTTCTTTCATTTCAGAGTTCACAATAGATAGAATTTTAGGACATTCCCCCTGCCTTCAGTCATGTTTAACAAGCCATTTCCTGGAAGATTACACAAAAGGCATCAGAAGGGGATACTTAACCTCCCATTTTTTTTTTCTTACTTGAAGGAAGCTATTCTCTTTTCCTTTAAAATCAGTTATCATTTTTTGAAGGCCTGCTTTATAAAAAAAGTATTCTGGTTGGCCAATGAAATAAAAATATTTGCTTTTTCATGCCATCAAGGAGTTTGTAAACTAGTTCAAGAAATATATACTTGAAAATAAAACCAAATAACAAGTGCAAATACCAAACAGCAAATGATGTGACAAGAAAGTGGCACGGGCCCCATGAGCCAGACTTTAGGCACAAGAGAAGCTCTTCTGATGGAGAGTGACCAGAGATGGTTGGGGATTAGACCTTGAAGCTTAGGGTTCTCATAGAAGGGGAGGAGGGGAAAGGGTACTTGAGGTCTGAAGGGCAGGAGCAAAGCAGTGACTGTAGAGACTTGTAGGAAAGGTTTAGTTGAGCGAACAGTGAGCGAACATTCCTGCTGGAACTGAAGAATTTGTTGTAAGAAATGCAAGAAGTAGCAATGATTTTAGCAGGTTTGACTTGGTGCTGGAGTTTTGCACACCAGACTGAGGCATCTCCTTTAGTCTGTGGGCAGCAGGGAGCCACTGAAAGGAAGTTTATCAGCTTCACAGTTGTACCTTGAAAGCCTGTTTGGAATTTCGAGCTAGGGAATGTCCTGGCCCTTGACTGAGGTGAAGGCCTGCTCCATCTGAGGGCAGCTGGTGGGGGTGCAGCTTTGGGGTTGTTCAGGGAAGCACAGACAACTGCCTGAATCAGCTGGTGGCCAGTGAGGCAGAAGATGACAGGCCCCTTCACATCCATGGGAGGTGTTTTTGGCGTCTTGTGGGGCTGTGTAAAGTGCACTGGAGCCTTGGAAGCCTGAGGAAGGGAGACTAGATACTGGATTACTAGTAATAATAAAAGGAGAGATAGTCTAGCAGAATGAGTTAGTGTGGGCTTTGTAGTTGGTCTGGGTCTGATAAAAATCTTGCCATAACCACCACTAAGCCTCAGTTTCCTCATCTGTAAAGTAATAACACTTAACTGTTAGAAAGTGCATGCAAAGGGCCCAGCCCTTTACCTGGCGTATGGTAGATGAAGGTTAGTTATTACTGGAGCCTCGGCAAAGAGGAGGCTGGGAAGGGTCACAGGGTAGTTACAAAGGAAAGATAAGCGGGCTTGACTAATTGAGTGCAGGGGTTAAATAGAAGAACACAGAATCAGCAGTGACCCCAGCATCTGGTTGTTGAAGAACCGTAGAAACAGTCGCAGTTGGAAGGAGGAGAAGTTTTCGAAAGACGTGCAAGTTCTCATGTAAGGTTGTGGATTCATTCAGTGTATTATATTCCTTCAGGGGAAAGATGTGTGACTTACTCTAGGACAGCCAAATGTTTTCAAACTGGCAGCTTGTTTACTGTGTTCATTCAGTATTTAAATTTGGAAAATAAAGGAATTTCTATAGCCAGGCTTTTGGTACATTATCTCTAATCTGAAATATCCATCTATACTTTGTAGAAAGAATCACAATGGATTTTTTTTTTATTTTTTAAATTTTTATTATCATATGGTATGTGCAAAAATTAAATTATGTAATTTTTCTTAATAAATTCTAAATCTGAGATTTTTCTTGTGATAAACATAGATACAGATTGGAATAATTCACATGTTAGGAATAGAAAAAGACCAGGGAAAATTTGTTTCGACCAGATAAGTTCTTACTTTAGTTCATAAAATTAAATAGTTGTCTAAATAGTTTTAGAATTTAATATTTGACATATTTTAATATTTTACAATGAAATATTTTCCAAACATTGAATACTGTTCACCTAAGTGCTGTGGGTTCTCCAGCTTTATATGAAACGAAGGCCTCTGCTGTGCTGGCAAAAAAGGGAAAAGTTTTGGGAATTGCGTTGATCCAGCCAGGTGAGTAGGGAAATATGTGGATAAAATGTGTTATCATTGCCATTAATGTTAAGATTAATCTTCTATACCCAAACGGATTATGTAGAATGGAGTCCTAGCTTCTAAGATACCTAGAGACCGAGAATCAAAATATGGGAGAGAGTCCTTAAATGCATAAAAATGAGGGTTTATTATATGGCTTCTGTTCAAAGACCATGATTTTATAAATATATCACTGCAACATTCAATTTTATGTCCTCGATTTTTCACTTTAAAAGGCTACTCTAAAATGTATTTCTCACTAAGTATGTTGATGAAGGTGCTCAGGGCAACCATTTTATGTATGTGGACAGAGGCACTTTCCTGATTTTAAATTCTGGATTCTTTTCAGCATTTCTTGTGATATGTTATTTTTTTATATTTACTTAATGTACTTTGTGTTCAGTAGCCTATGAAGATATCTGCAAACACCAGTAAAAAAAAAAAAATCCCTCTCATTCTGATTGAAAAATAAATGTCATAAGATAGCAAGTTTGAGACATCTAGGCCCCAAGGTCTATAAAAGAAATAAGGGTTCTCTGGCCATGAGTTTAAACAGCACAGCATGTTTACATGAAAATGTATATTTAATAACGTTTCTGTATATCATAATACTTTTCAACAGTGCTTTGCAGTTTCCAGTGTGGCTTTATATAAACTATTTTATTTGCTCCTCACAAAAAATTTGTGAGATGACAAATTTATTTTTATTTTAGAGATGACAAAACAGAGGTTCAGAAAGAATGGGTGACTTTTTAATTTTAGATCATAGAAATTGGAGACAACATTGGAAGTTTCTAATCCCTTACACACCCCCAACTTTAGGTGCCAGTGATTTTAAAAATGTATTCAGTGGATTCACAGGAGTGGCTATTGTGATAATTGTTGATTTTGCCCTAGGTCATCTGGGTAGGTGAGATATTATGGCTTTAGGTGACACCAAGTGGTGGTGGTTGGTGCTAGTTTGGAGGCCCTGTTATAATCCTTTTTCTGCAAGCTCTGGTCTAGAGGAGAGAGAGGCACAACGTGAATTTCAGATGGGGTGTAATTCATCTTGTCTAGTCATTTTCACCCAGTACTTGGGAGATTAATCACTTTTACTTTTTATGTTAATATTGATCACAGAAAGAAAGATTTACTCCAATCTCATTTGCTTCTCTTTTGAATAGCATAATAAAAAATCTACCACAATATCCAGGACGAAGGAATTCGTATCTAGGTCTTAGTTATTGAGAGCTGAAGAGCATGCTGAAGATGTTAGTGTGACTTGGAATGGCAAATCACTTAACCTGTCTGTATTTCAGTTTCCTCATCTGAAAAAGAGAGATATTAACACACACTTGACAAGGTTTTTTTTCCCCCTTTTTATTTATTACAAAATATTTCAAACATAGAAAAAACCAAAAAGAATGATTCAACACCTATGCACTGCCACCTAGATGTAACAAGTATTAATATTTGCCACATAAGCTCAGATTTTTAAAAGAAATGAAACAACAGAGATATAAAAACTTCTCTTTTCACCAGCCAACACTCCTGCTACCCGCAACCCATATGACTGGCCTAGGGCTAGCCTGTGTTCTCAAGAGACCTTGTATCTACAAGGTTATTTTGATTTAAAAAAGAGATAATGACTCAAAACTCCTTGCCTAGAGAACTGGTGATGTGAACTTCATTAAGCCTTTGTCTGTTTATTCACTGAGGGTTAAAATATTGGCTTTACTTATCTGAAAGGGTGACAGGTCATTTTGTGAAAATGCTTTGTAATTTGTAAAGTGATACAAAAGTGTAGGGTATTATTATTATTAATTATTATTATTATTATTATTATTATTATTATTATTATTATTACATCATCATTATCTAGTTTAAGGTCTGTCTTGTGATTGCAGCTGGTTATGGAGAAAAAGCTGGGGAAGAAAGAAAAGGTAAGGCAAAGACAGAGAAAAGAAAGGAGCAGAGACAGAATGACAATAATAGGAAAGAAAATGGGAAGGAACAAGAGAGGAGACAAGCAGAAGGGGAGGGGAGGGGGTAGGAGAGAGAGAATATTCTATGAAAGGCAGCTGCAGCCTCTCTCAGTCTCTTCAGATTGTCTTACTGTTCTCATCACTGACTGACTTCTGCCCCCTGTCCCCTGTGCTGTTGTCTCTAACCCAGCTGACAAAGCTGGACTTTCTCTCAGCCTTACCCCACTGTCTTCACTGGTTTAGGGTACCATGCCTTAGAAATTTCATATTATTGCTAGTTTTGCCTCACTTTCATGGACACATTCAAACATTTTTCTATCAGCTAAAGTAATCATAATAGTTTTCTTTATTATAAAAATTAAGTCATAAATTTTTACTCTTACTTGCTTTTTAATCTTTTCTGGTTAGATTATCATTTCAAGATGTATTCTGATATTCAGACTAATTTTTAGTTGCCTGTTATGTTTTAGTAATGGCAGACTCATGAATTTATTAGTCCATCACTCTAGTACACACACACACACATAGACACACACACACACACTTACTTATCATGACTTGTAAATGGAACATTTAACGTCCTTGAAATGTCTTTTGGGAGGTTTCCCCTCTTCTCCTTTTTGTTCCTGTGAACATTTTGTGTTCTCTCCAGAGCTAGAATCTCTCCCTGCTGTTCTCTTAATCTGTGAGTCTGTTTCTTTTTTGTTACATTCACTGATTTGTTGTATTTTTTCAGATTCCACATAAGTGGTAACATAGAGTATTTGTCTTTCTCTGACTGATTTCACTAAGCATAATATCCTCTGTGTCCATCCATGTTGTTGCAAATGGCAAAATTTCATTCTTCTATGTGGCTGAGTAGTATTCCATTGTGTATATGTGTGTGTGTGTGTGTGTGTGTGTGTGTGCACGTGTGTGTGTGTATAAAATGGAATGTGTCTGGATATATATGTACACATCACATTTTTATCCATTCATCTGTTGATGGACACTTAGGTTGCTTCTATATCTTGGCAATTGTAAAACATGCTGCTGTGAACATTGGGGTGCATGTGTCTTTGAATAACTGTTTTCATTTTCTTTAGATATATACCCAGGAGTGGAATTGTGGGATCATTTTGTAGTTCTGTTTTTAGTTTTTTTGAGGAGCCTCCATACTGTTTTCCACAGTGGTTGTGTCAATTTACATTCCCACCGACAGTGTACAAGGGTTCCCTTTTCTTCACATCCTCGCCAACATTTGTGGTCTTTTTGATGTTAGCCATTCTGACAGGTGTGAAGTGACATCTTATTGCGGTTTTGATTTGCATGTCTCTGATGATTAGTGATGTTGAGCGTCTTGTCTTTTGCCTATTGGCCATCTGTATGTCTTTTTTGGAAAAATGTCTCTTCAGTTCTTCTGCCCACTTTTTAATCTGGTTGTTTATTTATTTCTTCTTTTCTTTTCCTTTTTCTTTCTTTTCTTTCTTTTTTTTTTTTTGATAGGGAGTTGTATGAGATATTTACATATTTTGGATATTAACCCCTTATTTGTCATATCGTTTGCAGTTATTTTCTCCCATTCAATAGGTTGTTTTTTTCATGTTTTCAGTGGTTTCTTTTGCTGAGCAAAAGCTTTTAAGTTTAATTAGGTCCCATTTGTTTATTTTTGCTTTTGTTTCCTTTGCTTTAGGAGACAGATCCAAAAAATATTGCTATGAGTTATGTCAGAGTATAAATAAGAACTTACTTTTATTTTGTTGTGAAAAGAGAGCTAGAAAGACTCCTTCCAACAGTGTTTGGGGGACTCAGAATTTAAATAAAACTGTTACTAAAAAGTAGCTAATATTTACTTCATGCTTCTTACTTACAGATACTTTGTTAAGTACTTTATATACATTATCGCTTAATTTTCACAACTCTTTGAAATGATACTTTGGTGTGCATTTTGCACACAGAGAGACTGAGGCATGAAGATGCTAGAGTTATTAAGTGATAGAGCAGAACTCAAACCCAGCAGGAGGATTTCTAGAGCTTAGACTTACAATCCTGAATTACTTTTGATGTCGATATCTCAAAGCAAAGTTTAAAAAAAACCCAGAAACTATTTCAGCAGCACATTATGTTTGTATTTGCTTTACTCTTATACTTATAAGACTACGCTATTTTCCATAATGCATGGGTGAATTGCCTGATAAGTACATTACCTGATCACCTAGGTTCTCTTTATTTCTTTTTTGGTCTCATCTTGCCCATTTTATTGTTGATTAGCTGCCACAAGAATATAAATGATAGAAAACAGGGGATCTAAATTCATCAGTTTGTGATTTCTGATCCTCAGTTTAGTTGCTCCATAGGTAAAGTGAAAATAGATCAAAATACTTCTCAACTATTTCCAACCATAAATTTTAAAGATGAATTTTCAGTTCCTTGACATTAAGTATATTGAAAATACACAATTTGGAAGAAAAAAATGGATTGGTTCTGCATCAGGACCTGAAACAGTCATAGAGTATCTTCTTAATTCTGAATTCTCTCAAAATTGTCATCTGTTTACCTTAGTTAGCCAAGAACACAAGAGTCTATAAACAGATATGTTTTCTATCTTTTATTTCTTGAACAAGCAACATTTTAAATTCCCCTGTTCATTAGCACTTTGCTGACCAAACATGTAGTCCACATTCAAGTTTAAAGTAATTCATCTGCCCTAACAATTCACATATCCCTCTAGTGTGCACTCACCTCCAAAACACCCACTATCCGTAAAAGTTTGCCTAAGCTTGTTAGTGATTTCTAGAGTAAAATTAGCTTGTATTTGAGAAAGGCACCTTAAAGCTGTGTTCTTTATTAGTTACATTCACTCTGCCATTTCTGATCTTTGGGAAACAGTTTACAGTGTTTTTTTCTACATATAAACAAGGATTCTGGGGGCCAGATCAGGGTGTCAACTTTGCTTATTCATAGGAATCTTCACAGTAAACACATACATATACATACACTGGCACTGACATACACCTGCATAACTATAAATAAAGATATATAGGCACATTTAATATATGCTTTAGTTTTTTCTTGGCAGTTGGTCACTCTGGTCCTGCTGTGGGAACCAGTTTTATTTAGAGAGGATTCTGCTATTTCATTCATTGATTTATTCATTTACTCATTTAATACACCAGAAACTTTCTACCCTTATGCGGATTATAGCCAAGATGGGGGAGTCAGAAAATAAGAAGATATGTAAATTTAAAATATAGTTTGTTAGATGAGGAAAATAAAGCTAAGGAGAAGAAAAGACAAGAAAGGCTGGTAGGGAATGTCAGAAGTAGGGTGCTGGGGAGGAAAGCTTTCCCTGAGAAGCTGACTTTTGAATAAAGACTTGAAGGAGGTGAGGGAATGAGCTCGGGAGCTGTCTGGAGAAAAAGCTTTCCAGGCAGAAGCAGTAGTAACCACATAGGCGCCTGCCTCTGTACTGGAGACCCAGCAGGGCTAGAGAGTGTGTCTGGTGGGAATTGTAGAGGGGGGTCAGGAAAATAGGGGGAGGACAGAGCCAATACTGCAGAGTTTCATGGCCCTTTGTAAGGACTTGAGTGTAAGGGAATCTTTTGAAGGGTGATGAGCCAAGGATCAACACCATCTAATTTCTTCCTTTCAAAAGGATCATTCTGGGCTGCTGAATTGAGAAGGAACTACAAAGGGGCAGGAATGGAAGCAGGAAACAGTTGGGAGGCTGTTGTAACAATATGGTTGGTGAATGATAGTGAGTTGGGCCAGAGTATCAGATTTTAATTCATTGAACAACATTTGAGAGACAGAGTGAGAGAGAGACCGAGGGGCGGGGTGCGGGGTATCAGGATGGCTTCAAGAGTTCTGGCTTGAGTGACTTGGAGAATGGAGTTGTCATTTATTGAGATGGGGAAGACTTTAGGAACAGGAGGTTTGGGCATAGTAGGAGCTGTGGTTTGAGGGAACTTTATACACGCATGTGAGGATTTCTAGTAGGCAGTAGGATGCAGAAGTGGAATTCAAGGAAGAGGTCTGGATTAGGAATATAAATACGGGTGCCATCTGCATGTAAGTGGGATCAGAAGGCATGAGTGTGGTTCGAAGTCCATGGGAATTCCCTCTGAGTAATGTAGCAAGGAAAGGAGCAGCTTATGATTCAATGGAAAAATTACCCTGGGCTGCGTGTTGGGAGGGTGGTGAACTTTGAACAAATCTCTGTTTCAGGCTCAATTTTCTTGTCTATTGGTTAGAGAAGTAAATCGCCTCAGATATCCCTTTCTTGGACTTAGATGATCTCTAGCACTTGGGTCATTTTTAAAATACAAAGTCCGATATTCCTGATTTTTTCAGTTTTCAGTTTGGCAATAGAGCAGCTCATATACTTTAGCTTTGGTTCAGTAGGATGACCTCTGAGCGCCACTGCATGAGTCACTCGGTGTATGGCCAGTCACAGATACTATTTCTGACCCCCTGGTCTTTCATTTGTCTAAACATAATGTCTGACCCAAAGTACACACACACGGTCCCACACACAGACACACATTCTGATCAGTCTGTTTCTATCAGTTTGATATTTCATACCTTCTCACTCAGATACACACACATGCGTGCACGCACACACACACACACACACACACACACACACACACACACACACACAGATATTCACAAAATCAGAAACACGTTAAGACCCTCATAACGGTGGAGGTGCTTTTTGGTGGAAGGGGTGATGGTTGGGTGGCTGAGAGAACAGTGAATGGTAGGAAACCACCTATGCGGCTACCCCATTTCTGTTGGACAGAAGCATCCTGTACTGCATGAATTTTCTTTAAACTTGCCGAAAATCAGTCACATATCAGACTTTAACTATTTTAAAATTTATTTTAATTTTATTTTGTATTGAAGTATAGTCAATTTACAATGTTGTGTTAGTTTCTGGTGTATAGCATAGTGATTCAGTTATATGTATATATATATTCAGTTATATGTATGTATATTCATATTGTTTTTCATTATAAGTTACTACAAGATATTAAATATAGTTCCCTGTGCTGTACAGTGGGACATTGTTATTTTATCTATCTATTTTATACATACTGGTTTGTATCTGCTAATCCCAGGCTCCTAATTTATCCCTCCCCCCTCCCTCCCATCCTTTGGTAACCATAAGTTTGCTTTCTATGTCCATGAGTCTGTTTTGTAAATAAGTTCATTTGTATCATTAGGTGATATCATATGGTATTTATCTTTCTCTTTCTGGCTTACTTCACTTAGTGTGATAATCTCTAGGTCCATCCATGTTGCTGCCAAGTGGCATCATTTCATTCTTTTTTATGACTGAGTAGTATTCCATTGTACCTATATACTACAACTTCTTTATCCAATCTTTTGTTAATGGGCATTTAGGTTGTTTCCATCAGACTTTAACCGTTATTTTGGGAATCTCATCCCATGGATCTTAGTATCTTTCCTTGAAATAGTGAAAGCCATGAACCAAATCTACACAAGGCTTTGAAAGTGTCAGGAACAGTGACTGGCAGTAGGTCCTGTTTGTGACGAAAGGACTAATTCTCTCAATAAATTGCCAGTGGAAATTGCTTTATTCTTAGGAGAGAGGACTTTCCATGACTACGTGGTCTGTGGCCACTGCTGTGTGCTTCATGAGCATTATTGTGATTTAGTTAATCCTTATGTGAATGTGGTGCAGTAGACACTATTCTATCCATTGTGTGGATGAGAACCTGGGACACAAATAGCTTAAATTTCTTGCCTTGGGCCACATCAGTAGGGCCAGTGGATTTTGGAGTTAGACCTCAAACAGCACTCTAGGGCCTCAGAGCTCAGGTTTGTCCTATGACACACATTGTCTCCTTAGGGTGTGTGGGTCAGGAGAGCCACATTCAGGAGAATTGGGGTTCTCCTGGAGTGTGAAGGGGTCCAAATCTGTGCTGGTACTTGACCAGTGTATGATAGCGTGTCCAGTGCTCAGGGGACAACTGGGCTATATGTTATTACTCTTAAGACTGTAACTAATGGTTTTGCAAATCCACATTAAGGTACATATTTTGCCTTCAGGCAGACTTTCTGCAGATTTAATGTATTTCCTCTCTGTCACGCAAACATCCAGAAATGATTGTGAAATCTAAAAAGCCCCGTCTGAAAATAATCAAAGACTTGTAGAACTAATGCAGATGCATTCAGGAGAGGAGAGCCCTCTCAGGGAGTACAGAGAGTCTGGGATAAATGTGGGATGAGCACACCACACCAAGGCCCTGCTCTGTGTGTGTGTGTGTGTGTTGTGTTGTGTGTATGCATGCACGCATCTGTGCACCTTCATGCATTAGTGCACAACCAAGGCAAATAATTTAACTTCCTTGGGCCTTGATTCACAAAAAGACAAAAGAGCTCAGGTAATCTCCACTTTCCCTATATTGCAAGATTCTTTGCAAGGTGAAATTAGACGTGTGGCAGTGTCTCATGATGTGCTATACACTTGTAAAGGACTGCTGTTATGGTTGAGTCCACCCTCTTAGAATTAGATACCTTTTTACTATAGTTAAAAACCAAGGACTCACTCTTTTAGTTTCAGTCCCTAAGATAATTTTTTGTATCTCTATTCTCTCTTGTTCAGCAAACTATATATAAAAAGAATAATTTGTTTTCTTCTATATACTTATTTTCTTCTGGAGTGCTGAGAAAAGTTTGAAAAAATCTTTTTTCACTTGAGACAGTTTTCAGTGTAGTATTTTTTTTTTAACTCAAGGGAACTGAATTCCAGAGATATTTCCAATGAGAATGGCTTGATGAAGCCAAGGCAAACAGCCCAGCACTCCTCCAATTATACCTCACCAACATGAGTCATTTCTCCTCTCCCACACACTGCCAGTTTTCTTTTCTACTTTATGGCAAATTTCTTAGCCTCCTGTTACCTGTGTTTATGCTTCCAGTTCCAAATATGAAGTGCTAATCTTCTCTCTGGCTTAGAGAATCCCAGCACACCAAGGACATCCACTCATCCCCTCCCCCATGTTTTTCTCTTTATGTTTGTCTTTGTCACTTCTGAGCACAAGTTGTAAAGTTGCCAGGATCATTGTCTTTTGACCCTCCAGTGATCCCATTCTTCATTTTGGTCCAGGACAACAGTTCTTGCCATCTACAGCTTCATCCTTAGCATCTACCTCCTTTTCAAGTCTACATTGAAGTTTTAGCTCTGCTAAGCTTTCTTAAATTGTTGCTAATAACCCCTTTTGGGAGAAGATGTAAACACGGGTTTTTAGTCTGACACACTTTAATGTCTTCTCCTTGTTAACCAAGCTTATGTCCAAAGATCATAGTGTACCAGTATGATTCCTAATTAAAAATTTTTGAAAACAAGCCTAAAGGAGAGATTTTCTCGTAAGATTAGTCATTATTATACCCAAGAATCATTCTGTAAGAATTGCTTTTATGTCTTGCTGATTTAAACTCACTTTTGGGGTCATATTTCTTAAGTTGTGTTTGGCTTTACCCTGGCCTTTTCTTTCCTTTTCAGGAAATTGATTTAACAACATTGAAAACTTGTTTTTCTTTCTAAACTCTTCTAACATTAAAATCAGTTTTACCGTGGTCTCCTGTCTTTCAGGAAATCTGTTCATTTCAGGTAGTGGCTCTTCTAGATATAAGGTGACTGACGACTAACACCACGTAGTAAGTAGAACTGACATTGCAACGGGATGTTTTAATGTGCCTGAGGGACCACCAGGGATGTAGCCCTTTATTGTCTGTCAATGCAGTGATAGGTAGAGGGTGAACTAACCTAGGAGAGCCCTGATACCATTCCAAACATATTAAATGCTGGATAAAGTATGACAGGAGAATTTTAAAGTACACAGTTGAGGTCAGAAGCCAACCAGGGAATATCTTCAGGTGTCAGAAACAAGAAAGGACCCAAAGACATAGTAGATTAGGAAGAATAGAAGCTACTGTGGCCTGCAGGGATATCTGGACCTAACATGTGCCTTAGGAGATGAGATTTCTAGCTCTGAGTCAAGGATTCAGGTCTCTAAACATAAAAGAAAGATGGACCTGAGCTTTCAGCATAAGGTCCACAGCTGGGATAGGGTTTTCTTGTTCCATGTGAGTACCAGAAAACCTCTGCCCATCCATCAGATTTGACGTGTGACGTGGAAGTGGGCCTCTTATCCTGATTCTTGGGAGAGAAAAGAAATTGCCTGAGAGAAACAGAAGCTCAGGTGTGCCGTGCATGTAGGTAGGGCCCTGAGTCTGCACTGCACACAGAAGCGGGAGCCAGGAATGCCGCAACATCACTCTTCTGCGTCTCCTGGCGTTCCAGAAGGAGGGGGTGCAGCAAATGAGGCAGATGCAGCATTTGAAGGGATAATGACAGAGAGCTGTCTAGAACTGGAGAACATTTTGAGTCCTCAGGTTGAGAGTATGCACTGAGTATCACTGAGAAGGATTAGTTTGAGTGGCATAGAATCTGTTTTTCTGCTGGTACAGAAAATAACCTTGTTCTGGCCAAAAGACATTTGATTAATTTTACTCATTTTTAATTTCTAGAGAAAGGAATTCAATAATTGTTCATGGTAATACATTAATCTATCTCATAAGAATGTCATAGAGTCGTATAAGAGATTTTGAGCTGTAAAACATTTCTGTGTGTCATTGAATGTGCTTCTGTTTTATGGTTTATTAAATCAGTCGAGGTCCAGAAAAATTGGTTGGATTACTCAAGGTCTCATAGCTATGCAAAGATAGGACTGAAACCCAATTAAGATTGAATCAAATAATGTGCTATTCGGAAAAAAAAAACAAAAAAAAACACTGATACCTCTAAGGGCTGAATACCAGGCCACAGCTGCTGGCTGGCATCCTTTCCTTGTTTGATGAGCAGAATGGTCTCCCATTAACCAAAACCTCTTCTATAAAACATAGCCTTTAGCTTTTTCTGCAGCTAAAAAGCTTTTTCCCCCACCCTTCTCAATCTTGCTGATTGTGTTTTCCTAGGCTCTTGAAATTACTGTCCTTAAAAAAAACACCAGCTTAAAATATACATGAAAACACTTTTGTCTGTGTGCTTTTGAAATAGTGAAAATTTAGCCTGTATCTAGATTGGTAAGTCCTTGTCATTTTTGTTTTAGTTTACCAGAAAACAGAAATCAGTTCTTACCTATCCAGGTTTAACCACTTTGATCATCTAACTATAAAATCTGCTTTTACAACATTAATTTTATGTCTAATTGTTTATTTTATATAATTCATGCCAGAACTTGGTCTCAAGAGTGTGTGGGAATTCTATTGTCTCCTGTGTATTTTGTTTGGTACCAGTTCAGACCTTAATTCCGATTGCCTGTGTGGGAGAATGATTGTCGACAGGCTGTCAGAAAGTATGTGTGAACATCGTATTTCCCCAATAAGGGAAAATGGGAGTAAATAAACCACACACACACACACACACACACATACATATAACTACACACACACTTGTTCACATACACAGGCACACACAGACACACAGACACACACATCATTCTCTTCCAAAGTGTTTGGTTAGGTGCCAATCACCATAGTATACTTGACAACTGTATATAACAAGCAGAAGAGATAAAAGTAGGATATAAATTAAATAAGGTTGGTGGGACTTGATCATTTATTTTAAAATATTTTATTTATTTATTATTTTATTTGGGGGGAAGTAATTTCATTTTTATTTATTTTACTTATTTTTGATGGCGGTACTGGGGATTGAACCCAGGCCCTTGTGCTTTGTTAGGCACGTGCTCTACCACTGAGCTGTACGCTCCTTGCTGTGGTCATTTATTTTTACCGAAACAAATTCACTGCAACTGCTAGTTGAGACTACAATCCCATTAGATATTTAGATTGATACATTTAATATTCTATTTAGTATTCTTTATATAAAATTCTGTGTGTGTATTTCCCCCAAGCAGTGCCTCAGAAATGTCTGCACTGCCAAAACACAGTTTGTCAGGAGAAAGTTCAAACTGCTTTTAGTGAAGCTGTGGAGAAAACTGCACTGCTAGGGATGGAATCTCATCGTCTGAATTGCCCTGAGCCCTGTTGATGCTTTACGGCAAAGTGCAATAAACTATGCATGTGGATTCAAACAATGATAATCCTTCAAATGGTTATTGTAAGGTTTAAGTAGGGCAGTATTTTAGCTTTTTCAGTAAACTGCAATAAATGTGAGTTTAGGATGCTTTCCAGGCTTTGTTTTCTTCTGGGAGCTTTTTCTTGTACAGACTTTTTTTCTTTCCCCTATGGTGCTGATCTTGGAGCAAGTCTCCCTTTGAAGTCAGCAGGAATCTTGGAACTTGGCTCAACACACAGCATGAAAAAGAGAAAGGGAGGAACCAGGCTGTGGTGATTGGTCCCCACCAGGAGGCCCGTTGGGAGGTGGATGTAGTGATGGCTGTGACATCATGGGGGAGTGTGACTTCATCTAATGAAGGGTTTGTGGGGGGAAAACATTAAATTACTAAGGCCAGAGCCCATTTCCACGTTAAAATACCATTTTCCCAAAACCAGGGTACCTCTTGCTCATGTATGAGCAGGCTAGTTCCAGTTACTGAGGATGGAATTTTTTTAAAGGCAAGAAGGTATTTTATCTGAATATTTCTTCATCCTTCTGTGAAAATGTCAGAGATGCTATGATATTGCTCACCATCTTTACTGTTTAAACAAATGATGATTTTTAAAAAATTTCCTGAACTTTTGAATGCAGACAGCTACTGTGTATGCTTTTTAGTACACATCTCCCTAATATTTTATACAATGATACTAGTTCTTCATGTTACCATTCATGCATTTGGAATAATTTCCAGTGACATTGTTTTAAGACCCCAGAGACTTTCTTAGGGTGTCCAGTTTACATCAGAAGAGAGAGAGAAAGAGAGCAGCACAGAGACAGAGACAGAGAGAGAGAAAATGTGTTTAAGGGGAAGTTTAGAGAAATGTATCAAGAGACATAATCATTTTATTTGAAAACTGGAAAAGGACTGAGAACAAATTGTTAACTCATGATTGCTTAAGTACCAAAGCAGTAAAATTTTAAGTAAATTTATTTTAAAATGAATATTTTACAGTATGTTTGCAAAGTCAAGAATCACAGGGAAACTAGTCTCATTACCAGGGGGAGCGAAAAGGGGGGAGGGGAAAGATGGGGTAGAGAATTAAGAGGTACAGTTACAGCGACAGAGCATTGAGGACTGTGGAACATTAACATTTCAATATTATTTACACAAATTGTGTTTTCAATAATGCTCAGTCCCTTCAATACAGAAACAGGAATAGATCATCATGGTAGTACACAGTGTAGGAAAGGAAATGTATTCATGACAACTGTCTTTTAAGAGACAGAAGTATTTATCAGGAGTTTTTAAGTAAACAGAAAAATTCACAATTATTTTTTGGTAGCAGAAAGCACCAGGAGATACCTTCACATAACAAGATAGAGCAGATGTCAGAATTATTTAGTAATATTTGACTGAAATGTTTGGTATTTATTTTATAAGCGTAAATGTTTGCATAAATATGGGGCAAACTCTCAAGAGCCACTTATAAAACATATCTAGATTTAGTGTTCTACATGCCTTCTTTTTAGATAACTAAATTCATATTGCTGAATTTTTTCATATCTTAGTCTATCATGAATAATTTATCATGAATTTACTAGTTATTTTACTTTTCCATACATTTCTTAAAATTTTATTTTAGAATATGGTATGTATTATAGGATCTTTGGAAACTATAATGTTAATCATTGTAAATTTGACCGTGTCTTGAGAACATGATTTCCTCTAAAACGTGTGCTAAAAGTTCAGCATAAGTTACTTTGCTTAGCATTTAGATACGGAAGTCTACATGTAGCCCACAGGATGTCTGGGCATTGAGCATGCATCTTAGGGCTAAATATTAAAGTATTTAATATTTAAATATATAAAGTAAATATTAAAGTATGTGAGAAGTGCAGGGTAGAAAAAAATACTCTTTTCAAATTTATATTCTTAAAATAACATGCTAGTTAATTTGTCCACTACTCACGAAAGGAAGGGTTGTAATCTAGAATACCAGTGTCCCTCTTGCTCATGTATGAACAGGCTAGTCCCAGACTTGACCTTTGGAATGATACGATTTTGGGGAAACTTTCACTCAGTGGAGATTTCTTATTGTAAATAATGCTGCCATTTTGGATTTTTCACACACAGGCATTTTGAGAATTAAAATGTATAACTAAAAACAAATGTATATTCCAGTGTATGCGAACTTGACATGAATTACCCAAATTATTTTTAAAAATCAATTGATTTTTAGGATGAAGGAAGTTAAAAAATACACACACACATATAAAGAAGGAAGTACATGTATATGTGGGTTTGTATAGTCATCAAGTCTTTCTTTACATAGAAGATGCCTTAGAACACCTAGAATGTGAGTCCAGTCACAAAAATTCAGTTTTAGTGTAAAACATCCAGACAGAATACATGAATATATTAAATATTTTAAAATGTTTCACATGTTTTACTGAATGTTCTTAATGCGTTAATGATTATCCCGGTCCGGGCATCAGCGGTGCTAGGCATCAGCACACTTGTAGATATATACCTGTTAACGCATGTGTGTATCTGTTCTGAATTTGCTTTATTTGATTAAAAAGTAGTGTTATTCCTCTGATGAAAATGGCCATATTTCATACTTTACTCTTTGCACTGTAGTTAGGATTGCTGTAGATAGATATAGATATACAGACAGAAATTAAATGGTTTATTTTGAAAAAGAATGAAGGTAGTGTCATGCTAAGAATCTACATCAATGTGGAAAAAGCAAGAAATTTCAGAGGAGCAGGTGCCATAGCAACTATAACTCTCCTAAGTGACATGACACTGTGAGAAGTAATATTTAATAATATATAACATATGCCGAGCCCTCATGTTAATATATGCGCTAGAGTCAACTTGCAGCTTTCACTGGGAAATCCAATTTTTGTATTTTATGAATGGAATATTTGTGTTGTACTACCCAATATTTTTCTTATGTCATTGTATTTGTTTTCTAGGTCTGCTGTAACAAAGTAGCATAAACTAGGTGGCTTAAAACAACAGAAATATATTGTCTCACATTTGTGGAGGCTTGAAGTCTGAAATCCCCAGGGTGGGATTGGTTCCTTCTGAGGGCTGCGAGGGAAGGATCTGTTCCTGGCCTCTCTCCTTGGCTTACGCAGGCAGTCTTCTACATATATTTCCTTCCACTGTTCCCTCGCCACATGTCTGTCTCTGTTTCCAAATTTCTCCTCTTTATAAGGACACCAGTCCTACTGGATTTGGGTCCAAGCTGATGACCACATTTTAACTTGATTACCTCTGCAAAGACCCCATCTCTAAGTGAGGACACCTTCTGAGGTTCTGGGAGTCAGAACTTCAATATAAAAATTGTGAGTTGGGGGCAGGTGCACAATTTAACCCAAAACAGTCACCATTGTTTTGTTTTTGATGCACAAAGATGCTTCCCTGATAGGGTTAAAGAAACTGAATATGTTGTAAGATATAATGAGTCACAGTTAATTTCCTTGAGATTTCTGAGTGATAGGATATATGTAAGAATAAAACATTATGGCTATTACTGAATTTTTAAATGCCAACATTACTTTTAAGATGCCTGAGAGGACTTAGAATGAATGAATTCATTTGGGGCAGGAGATATTATTCTATTTCCACAGCTGGCGTTTAGAAGATTTACTAGACTAACATGCAAGCACAAATACTTCGTATTATCTAAAATGCCTTTAGCATACCACTTACATTTGTCTAGGGGAGTTCATGAAAGCCAGATTTTTAGTAAGCTTCTACAAATAATTCATCATGGATGAAAGGCAATCACATCCCACAAGCACTTACTTTTGCTTATCATGAATGTTTTTGTTGTCATTACTGTTATCTCTTTGCATCTGAGATAAATGTACTGAGAATTTCATCAAAAGCTTAATGCACTACAATCATGTTTTTCTCTAACGTACAGACCACAATAAGTTCCATAACCAGAATTCTCAGGTATTATATATCAACTCTATTGTTATTCAGTTGTAAGACATAGTAAAATGTAATAATTTCAAGAGAGTGTAGAAGCACTAGCATTAAATATTAAACATTTAAATGAGGAAGCACTGATTAATTCATAATATTCTGAGTAGCTCATGAATGTTTAATACCCATATCTCGCCTTGATTGTATATTATTTAACTGGAACCATGGTCACTGTAGGACAGTTTAGTTACCATCTTTATTTGCAGGCCCAGTTTACAAAATGATTCATTTTATTCTAGGTAAATATTATTTTGAACATCTCACCATTTTTTTTGTTCACTGTTTCACAAGCTAGAGCAGAATGAAAAATTGAAAGTTAACAAAATCTGTTAAACATTTTCAACCTAATTATCTTTAAAAGTAATAGTTGAGGACAACTTTGCATAGTCTCAGTAAAGTGAAAGTACCTTAGTGACAACTTTGCCTTGATTTTAACTTTTAGATACTCTTTTATTCATTCAGTAGGTATTAGTAGCTACTGTGTGCTCGGCAATGGGGTAACAGTCAGCAATGAATAAGATAGTCGTGGCTTCGTGAAGCTCATGGTCTATTGTGGGATAGAGAGTGGTCAAGTAACTACTCAGACAATTATTGAATTACAGTGTGGCAAGTGCTAAGCTGGAGGAGTGTGAGTTTTTGTGAGAGTACTTAGTGGCGCTTACAACCTGGTCAGGGGAGATTAGGGAACCTCCTTGAGGTAAAGCAATTATGATACGACTTGCAGGCAGAGCAACCATCCTCCTGGAGGAGGAGTGGAAGAGGGAACATTCTGGGAAGAGGGCACCACACATGAAACCCTTGAGGCCCGTGAGTCTTCGGGAGGGAAAATAGACTCAGGGTTGAGGTCCAAAGTAATACAACAGAGTAGAACTGGTTTTTCTCTATAGGTTAGGACTAGCTGTTGGAAAGTGTCTGAGAGGCCAATGGAATCAGATGATGTGTAATCTCAGTGTGTGAGGGTGGATTATGAGTATTCATGATCAAGACCGATCCTAGTAAAGTCGCACCATTACAGGATTTCTTTAGCTGGATTGGAGGTGGGGAAGAATTTTCTCACATCTATCAATTTTGTCCTGCTGTCTGCTCCCTTGGTCAGCCTTTTGAACACTCCCCATGCCATGGCAGCTCCTAATATTTGACAGTGTAGTTAGGAGATGCTTGCTATTTGCAGCTTGTCTTCTCCTTGTGTGAGTGTGCTTAACTCTTATCAGAATTCTTGCACTTCTATTTTGGGGGCGAACTAGAGGCCCTGCCAGGCACCGTAGGAACTAGAAGGGAATCCATAGGTTTTTTTTAAAAAAAACTTATCTTGGGGTGGACATTTTGACTTTTCAGGGAACGACTGTGGAGGACTCTTCCTCCAGTGGCTTTAGTAAAAAGGCTATAGGGCCCTATTATCCCGAACTGGAACAAACCTGGGGCCATTTCCAACACCCAAAGCTTGGCCAGTGTCAGGGTCTTCAGTGTTTATTTGCTCACATCAGAGTCTGCAAACCCTAGGGGTGAGTAGCTGAAGGTCACCACCTGTGGCCACTGTGCCACCTTGGAAGCCAACTCAGCCTATCACCTGAGAACCTGCTAATCTGCACCAGCCAGGGACTCATTTCAAGAGACAGAGGCATAGCTGTAGCACATCTGGCTTCTGATGTCTTCACTTGTGAGAGGGGCACTAAAGTGCCCTTCTTTCCTTCTCAGCTGTGATTAGCATCGCCACAAGTGAGAATGCAGGGGGCTCCTTGATGGTCATGATGTAATCCAAGTAGTGCATCAGTTCCTGACTTAAATCACCCTTACTTGACTTGGACTGCACTGTTTCTGGGTCTCCAAGTCTTGGTGTGTCTCCCCTTGGCAGATGACCGACTGCAGGATTTATCCCTGGGAGAACATGGTGTCAGAGCACGCTTCCCGCCTGGGCTCAGTGAAGTTACAGGTGTGGTGTAAGAACCCTAGTCACTGTCCACCCACCCTCTTGTAATCCCGTTGTCCACCACACTCTTGTAATTCTGAGCAGAAAAATCAGTTTTAATTAAAGATTATTAATTAGTTTACTAATAAGAATTACTACCGTTATCAGTACTGAGACTACAGAATCACTAGCCTAGCTTACTACAGTTTACCTCCAATCCCTTGCAGTAAGAGTTTCTCACGTTTCTGGAGGCAGTTGATCCATCCCAGGAGTTCCAATGCCTGCTTGATGACAAGTCCAGCAGTAGCCATAAAATCCCCAGGGTCTGGTCTTGGCTAGTGTGTGGCACTGACTGACTGGGTCCAACATAATTTTGCCACCTAGAAAGAATTCTAAATTTTAAGTAGACAGTTGACAATGTAAATGGGGGGCAGGTAGTAATTTCCAATTTATCATTTCTGTAAGGAGCTTTATCAGACTTCCTCAATTTTGTGTACTCACACAGGACTTAGTTCTCTGGCTGGTAGAGTCTTAAGAAGCGCATTCTCCCCACATTTGCACCGCTTAACTTGAGTACTGGGAAGCCACAAGACGATCTCATTGAATTTCCATTGTTATGCCACCAAACATCATGGCTTCCCCTTCATCAGATCCCAGGCACGAAGCATTACGTGGTTGTTTAACAGGCTGGTGGTCAGGAAGGAAATGTGTTTCCGGCTCAGGGCACCTTTCACAATTTTAATCCAGTTTCTGCTCAGTGCCCCCATCTTATCTCCCACTTGGTACCCACCCTCTAACGTTCATCATGACCAAGGTTAAACCTGCCTTCTCTCTAGCACAGAGAAGCCTTTCTCTTTTGAAAGAGGAAAATTAGGATTTCAGTGATACGGTTCTTTTGATCTCATCACATATTATTTATTGTATTCTATTTAGGAGAAAGTCATCATCATAAAGAAATCATATTAAATGTGCAGCTATTACTGGTCAAGTCTGTAAAGTGTATTGACTTAAAATAGACTGCCAGTTATTTCTCCAGCAAAAAATGGGTTTATTCGGGATGAGCAGAGAATTGTAATTCAGCGTCTGCAACTGTGGCGAGCTTTGTGCAAGTCCCCAGCAAAAATGGAGAGGAAAATTCTTTTATGGAGGAGAGAAGGAAGTTGGGAGGGCTGTCCTCAGCAAAGAGTCCATGGCTTTTCCATGGCAGTTATTGCCAGTAAAGGAGGGGAATCTTTCTTCTGCTTGTTGTGTTCGGCTATGATCACCATGCCTGAGAGCTCCCCCTTCTGGTCTCCTGACTCAATTTAATTGGGGTTTCTGTTTATTAATATTTTACAAGTAATACCAAAAATGTAAATCTATTTGAGTTTTGATTCTCAAAACAACTGCTGTTCCTTTTAATTAGGAGACAAAGCAGTGGCTCTTCAACTTCAGTGCTTTTAGGAATTACTTGAAATCCCTATTAAACATGCAGTTTCGTCAGGTCTTCCTCCCTGGCTCCCACTCGGTGCTTAGAAATTCTGCTTTTTGGCCCTTTGATAAGGGTTGAAAATCTGCATCACTCCCACGTCCCCTGGGTGATTTCTAGGTAGGCTGTATTCTATAAACAACAGTTTAAGATTCACTGGGTTAACAAAAGTGTCCTTTAATAAATGGTAAAGATACAAATCTAGTTTTTGCTTTTTAGAATGGATGTATACTTAGAATGTGTAAATTAAATGTAGTAATTCAAATTGTATTTTAAGCCTTAACTATGCTGTTTAAGCCAAATATTCTCTCTCTATAGATACATTTAAATTTACAATATGCACAGATCACTTTGCTTGAAGAGATGCTCCTTCCTGAAAAGTTTTCTCTCTTTGTCCCAATGGCCTAGTATTCTTCGAATGCTTGAAACAGTCTGGTAGCATCACCAGTAGATTCATAGCTTTATTTGTAATTTTTTACCATTAAGACAGTTATGAGCTCTTTGATTATCAGAGAAATAGTAGATAAATGTCCTTTGGTTAAGTGTTATAATTGTACATATAGTCGTCCCTCAGTATCTGATTGGTTTCAGGACCCCTTGCAGATATCAAAATCTGTGAATGCTAAAGTCCCTTATATAAAATGACATAATATAATGGGCCCTCTGTACATACCTGGAACAAAATGTTGACAGTAGTGATTTCTGAATAATGGTATTTCAAGTGGCTTAATATTTTTTAAAAACATTTTTTGAATGTCAGAATTTTAGAATGAGCAGGCACTGCATGAGTAAGTAGAAAAAATATAATTTAGTTTTAATAAGTGAAAAATAATTTTCGTCTGGCTAGGTATGGTTGGAGACAGAAATTAAAAATAACAAATAGAATAAAATAAAAATAAAGAGACATTCCAGATAGGAGAAGTCGGTTAGCTCTAGATGGGGATTTTACTTGTGAGTTTGACTGAAGGAGGAAAAGGCCAGTCTTCTTTAAAGGGAAAGAAACAGCTTGAATTCTTCCATGCCTTGTGGGCAGTCTTGACAACCTGTATTTGTCTTAATAAGTTCCAGAGCATCTAAAAGTGTTGTAGCTCCCATTAAGAGGAAACACAGGAGGGTCTGGGATTTATGGTCAGAGTAAATGCAGTAGAAATTTCAGTGTATTTCTCTTTTTCAGCTTTGAGAACCCTCCCAAAGTGACAGTTATAGAAGTGCGATCTCTCCTGAGGGGATGGTTCTGACCTGATGGTATGGGGCAGGGAGGGAAGGGGAGGTGACCAAGGGGTAGAGTTTTCCAGAGAGGAAGATGTGAGCTTGAATGTTTATTGAGTAGAAGCTAACTTTAATTCATCCTTGACCTTTGGAAAAGGGGGTTACTATTAATTTAGCAATGAAGTTTCCTGGCTAGGATTGAATCCAAAGTGTCCATCAAAGTGTAGATAACCAGTTAAAAGCTTTACAAAGGAAGGAAACGTTACCCGCTGTTGATATCCTGTAAGATTACTTTATTAACAAAGCAACTGTGGAAATTTTTGGTTTCAGATACCTCTTCTCTAAATCCACCTATCACCCAGCCACCCATGATCAAATGAAGTGATTTCCTTGAATCTGGAGACAATGAAAGCAGTTTGGTTTTCCTTAAGGTTTCAGATTTGGTTATCTCATTGGGGATCAGATGAGAGTTTATGAGAGTTTTCACAAGCTGAACACACCTGTATAGCCTTCACCCAGAGCAGCAAGCAGAGCCTTTATAAATATACTTTTTTAAAAATTGAAGTATAGTCAGTTTACAATGTTGTGTCCTTTCCTGCTGCACAGCACAGTGCTTCAGTCATATAGGAACATGCATATATTCATTTTCATATTCTTTTTCTCCATAAGTTACTACAAGATGTTGAATATGGTTCCCTGCGCTATACAGTAGAAACTTGTTTATCTATATAAAATACTTTTAAACAGAATTGGATCCTGCTGTTATCTGGAGATTGACATTCCTGCTTTTTCTACGTAACATTTTATTGCCAGATATTTCCCATGTTTCAACATAGTCCTCAAAAAACAAGGTTTTTAACAGCTGCATAATAGATCTTCAAGTGTGTGTACAGTAATTTGTAGAACTATTCTTTGCATATTGGACATTTAGGCTGTTTTCAGGTTTTTTAACATCATCATGAATAGCACTGTAGATGATAGTATTGAACATTCATCTCTGACTGCATCTTTGATTATTTCCTCAGGATACGTTTCTAGAAGTGTAATTGCTAGTTCAAAGAGCGTGAATATTTTAAAGCTCTTGATACGTATTGACAAATTACTCCGCAGAATGGTTATGTCAATCCACCAGACTTCATCAATGCCCACATTCCAATACTGGGTGTTTTCTTTGTGTGTGTGTGTGTGTGTTTATCTTTGCATTCTTGATAGACAGAAATTGATATCTGACCACTGTTTGGGTTTTATTTATTAATGAGGTTAATGTTTCCATATGTTTATTGGAGATGTTAATTAATTTTTCTGTTTCTTCTATATAGAGATTAAAACTACAAAATTACTCCTTACTTGTTTCTTAAAAATTTCTTTGGGACATTAAAGCTTATAAAACTTAAGGATCATGTCTTTTTTTAGCTCATAAAAATTTGGAAAAGTGATGAAATAAGTTTGCCTTTTATTATCACTTTTTCAAAACATCCATGTAACTCTTTTAGAGAAAAATCTATGCCCATTCCTGAAATTTAAGGAGGATTGTAAATAAATTAGAATTAAAATTATACATATCAAAGACTTTAAAGTTGGCTGTCTGAGGCTTTGAAGATATATTTGATTTTTTGTTGCCATATCTAGGAGACATAAAGTTTTATAATTTCAGGAAGTGGGGATGTTCTAAAGTAGCTTTTGCTTGAAGGCCGTGGAGTTTTAATAAAATAAGGAAGAATTCATTCACAAAAGTGGGAGTCACTGGGGATGAGGTGGGAGGTCTGTTTCTCATTGTCAGATGTGTCTCCGTTTGCGTCTGGTTCTATCCTGAGCCTTGTTATTGAGCAGAGGCCATCGGGGCTGGCAGATTGTGCTGTGTTTTATGTAATATGGACAAATAACCTGCAGTGCTGAGCCTAATAGGATAAGGCCATTTTAACATGTGTGTCTTAATCCCTGTGCTAGAATTCTGATCTGCAGATGTTATAAGCATTAAGCCATTCTTTCCTCTTTTGAAAATAAATTCGGCAGAATATTTTTTGTATCTCTGAGTACCTGGATGTTAACTTTGAGCTTTACCTGTTGTTTATTCTGTGCTCTACATTTTGATGCCAGTCAAATCCAATTTTCCCCATTATTTTAAATAGCTATTTCCTTTATAATAAGGGCATAAGTGATTTTTACAGTTGGAAAGGCTTTAAAGATCGTATAAACTTTTGGATTCCCAAACCTTAATGTTTCCCAGGGCCAGCAGTACCTATGTGAAGTTATCAGGGGAAGGATGGCAGGAAGTGATGTGACTGTGCAGACTGGAGAATGTGGGCCCCGCCTAAAGGCACTGAGTTCAAAAGTTTATTCAAACACTGTGCTGTACTGACAAAACATATCCATGGCTATATTGGCCTGCAGGTGTCCAATGTGCAATCTCTCTATCTTCTTCTTTTAAAAATAAGTAGATCTTCCTAGCGAAGTTAGTATGAGTAGGGATTAGGCCAAGTTTTCTGACTTCCAATTAATTGATTTATTAAACCTCTCTTCAGTGCCCACTTCCACCAGACATTTTCATATATTTATTTAATTTCTTATGTACATGTTATTTATTTGCAAACCCAGATTTGAGACTAAGGACAATAAATACACACATTAACATATCTGTAAGGAGGAGAAAATGAAGAAGAAAAAGATGTTGCAGGCCACAGAGGGGGAGAAAAGGAATGATTTTAGAAAAATTGTCTAAAAAATATTTTAGGAAAAGCCTGAGATGGGAACATTGGCTAAACATTTTTTAGGAAAAAAGTGGAATATAAGATTGTCTCTAAGTATCCTGTGCTGACTTTTGATGACTTCTGTTGATTGATGGATAACCATGGAAATAGTTCAAAGCAAAAATATAGTTATAAACTGAATGGACATATGGAAAGTTAGGGAAGGTTTATCTACTTAGTTTGCAGAAGAAATAGAATTTTACCATTCAGAGCTGTGTGTGTGTGTAGGTGTTCCCAGTAAAGGGAGCTGCAGGCACACAGATTCTGTGATGGAAGGAAGAGAAGTTAAAGTGTAGTTAGAACAGACAGGGAAGGATATGTTGTTCAAGATGACGCTGAGCGTTTTAAGCAAGGATTTGTAGACCATTGCTTATGGTTTTTTTCCCTATATCCAAAAAAAAAAAAAAAAAGACACTAAAAAGTTTTAAACTTGGGATGTGAGTGGGTCCCATGAGCAGATCTCCCTTTTGAAGAGACCACCCTGGCTGCTGCGTGGAGAGGTGAGCTGGAGTGAATACTGAAAAACCAGTTACGAAGTGGTAGAAGCAGTGTGTGTGAGGATGATAGAATCTTGGAGTAGGGAGGTCAGAGAGGAGGTGAACAGACTTGAGATGCGGACAGACTTCAGATACCTTTAAGAGATAAAATTGGCAGTATTGGGAATGGGTGTGTGGGGAGCAGTAAGAGAGAGGGAGATAATAAAAAATGATCCCAGTCCTCATATCTCACATCTGGTTGTATGGCTATGCACTGCAGAATGTGGGGAGCAGTGAGAAAGGATCCTGCATTGGAGATGCAGGAATGGAGATGTTTTCATGCTTCCTAAGGTCAGGCACACAGCCCCATTCACTGATGTCTCTCAGCTCCAGGACAGTATACTCACTCAGTATTTGTTACATAGATCAGTTATGCACCCAGATTTCAATAGGTTGAGTTTGAATGCCTTTGAGACATTAAAGTGATGATGCCAAGTAGCTGTCTGGACTCAGGAGGGTCTAAGCTGGAGCTTAGAGGAGGAGACTTGGGATCCATTGACATGTAGAAGGTAGAAGATGCCGACATTGCCCAGGCCTAGGAAACAGAACAAGAATTGGAGAGGGCTGAGGACAGAACCTTAAGTATACTACTTTAAAGGTTGGGAACAGTTAGCCAAAAAAGAGTGAGAAGGAATTTCCAGTTATATAGGAGAAAAAGCAAAAATGAGGCTTGGAGAGACTGAGGAAAGAGACATTAGAGTGGTACAGAGGAGTCAAGTAAGGCGGGAACTAAAATGCCATTGGATTTAATGACATGGAGGTCATTAGTGACTTTAGGGAGAGCTGTTCTGGTGGAGTATTTGAGGTGGAAAAGATTACAATTAATTGAAGAATGAATAGGAAGCAAAGGAAGAGAGGCAGTAGTTTGGAGGCAAAAGATGAGGATATTTGATTGTTTATAAAATACGATTGTAGATCAACTAAAAACCCAGGAGCTAGGGAAACTGGAATGTACTTTAACATAAATACTTGGAATTCAGAGACATTTCGCTCACTTATACCTGAACAGTTACTGAGCACTCTTCTGTGTTATGCTGGAGAAGTAAATGAGTCATGCTGATGGCTTTTCTCTTCTTGTGTAGCCACTGTGATTGGAGATGTGTATGGCTCTGCATTTCAGTCACTAGTTGTTATGTGTTAAAAGCAGATCGGTGGAAATGCTGTTCTGTATGGGATCCCTCCCAGGATGGTTGCTTCTTCAATGATTGTGATTCTGCCTAGGTGTAGGTGTGGTGAACATCCTGCTCATTTCCATCTTGAAACCCCTTTGTGTTTGAGTTTAATGGGAGTCCCAGATTAGTGAAGTGCCCTCTTCTGCTGCTGACAGCCATTCTGACCCCAGAGCCAGTGAATAAGTGCTGCCACTGCCACCAGGTGGAATAGTAGGAGCACACATGTGGTGCCAGTCAGCCTGGTTGCCTAGCAACAGGAGGAGATGCTGATGTCTGTCAGTGTCTGGGCACAATGTATTCTAGCTCCAGATGTCTGATGGATGCGCTGATTACGGGGACCCTCCACATCACCTTTGGAAGTTGTGATTCTGTGGCTGGGAAGCTGGACTTTCTTTGGAATCTGAATTTGGAAGAGAAAGGAGAAATAGGATATGCTCATCTGGCTACATAGATAAGTATGAAAAACAGGATTTGGGTTTCTGCTTATGGCTTAAGCTATGAGAATAATGGACTGCTGGCAAAGGATAAAGTATATCTCGTGAAGACAAGAGATAATGTGTCTATCAGGTGTGTGATTCTCATTGAATATGAGGAAGTGGGTGACAAATGTCTACATAAATCTTCAAAACAAAACAAAACAAAAATCCCAAAGGACAGATTTTACGATTTTAACCAGGTGTGAAGTAGAAGGAACCACAGCGGAAAAGATACACAGAGTGAATATGTAATTTAAATACAAGACGATGATTTATTTCCTAGCTTTTATTGAGATTTGGAAGTGTCTTGCAAGGGGAGTCCCTCTGTGGTCACAACTATCCTGAAGGATTTGGAACAAATTCCATAAGGAGATGGTTTGGATTAATAAATGGGCATTACTGAGAAAACTTAAAGAACAAAGCCACAGATACAAAATTTGTGCTGTCTCTTGTCATCCCAAGGAGATATAGGCAAGGATCAGAGTCTGTATTTCAGTGGAGGGACTGTCCACTCCCTTGTGGTTTTCCCTTTTTATAGAGCAAGAGAAAAATAAAAAGCTGTTTGCCAGTGGGGGAGTAATCAGTCTGCTTGAGGCCAGGCAGTCAGAAACCAGAGTTGTCTGGAAAGTCACCTGCACAGTCTCCAGAGGTTCATGGAGTATTGCAGCCTTCAGTGGAGGAAGAACCCTACCCTAATCCTGTGGGAAACTGAGCTTGGGTGCACCCTTTCCTGCTGAGAAGAGGAGGACCAATCTCCAGCTAGTTTGCTGGCCACCTGGACTTCTAAACAGTTCTGCTCGTTGCTCCACAGATGGAGTAAAATGCATGGTTGGAACACAGCATAGAAAGTGTGTATTGCTTTCAAAAAGAACAGACACTGCAACGGATACTTCAGTGCCCTCCCAGGCCCATCAGCTCACAAATGCTGTATGTTAAATTTTCAGGAATTATGTGAGCCAGTTGTTAAGCACAGTGCTTATTAAAGATTAAATTACATGGAATTATAAATAAGTAAATTTTATTACAAACAAAGATAATACATACTCAAAACTTATCTCTTCCTAATTGTTTTACTACATTTTACAATTGTTTATGCCCCTTCCATCTATGGGGAAATTACCAAGTGGTGGAATAACGGTGTCCTGCTGTGCGTCCCTTCGATTCAGGGTTCAGTGAGTGGCATCTGGTACCTTGAGACCAGCCATGGTGAGAGTTTGCTGTGTTTATAAAAAGCCTTTTGCCCCAGAGAGACAGGTGTTACACATTCGGCCGCACACTGCCCATAATCCGGTACCTCGCCGTTTCGTTGTGCTCCAGTGCACTTCCAACTGCAGTATGGGTGTCTCTGAGCCAGAGGACTTTTCCTGGAAGCTCACTCTGCTCCGGTCTGTGTGCACTGAGGGCAGGAACTGACTCCCCCAGGAGCAGCCCTCATGATGAATGATGGGAATCAGTGTATAAATGTCCCAAGCCCCCTTCACCCTCAGGGGGGACCATTTTGAGACGAGTATTTTATAGTTTCCCAAACTTGTCCCACAGGATTAAGTTTCAGTTGCCCACAATAATAGCTTATTTCATAGTGTGCTTTCTGTTGGCTGCCCTCCCTCCCCTGTATCACTTCTTTTCACTTCTGACCCTCCACCTTGCCTCAGGGACCACTACTGAGAGCGTTGTGTAAAAGGGAGGAGAGGAGTGCTGTGTCGAAGGTGGCCGCGTATTGGAGAACTTTGAGGGTAGGAGTGAGGGAAGAAGCAGAGGAACGATATCCTGTGAGCATCAACGGTAAACCAGCCAGATGGCAGGCATGAATGATGATTTTCTCATCGCTGGCAGAAAAGCAAGATAGAGTAGTCATGGGGGACTTCAACTGTATTCACCTCGTTCTAATTCAGATTCTTACTAAAAGCAGAGCATATTTACTTTAAAAACACTTGCTATTAATCTGTTAAGTACCGTGCTCAGTGGTAAGGGGATTGGATGAATCATTGCTGCTAGTTTCAAGAAGCTTATAATGTATCAAAGGATATCAGATGTGCACACATAAATATTTCAGAGTACAAGGTGGTAAGCTTCATGGCACTGAGTCATTGTAGCTCTTGGGAGGGAGAATGAAGGCTTGAATGGATGGGGAGTTTTAAGTTTTGTTTTTTATTGTGGTATCATTGGTTTATAACATTATATGTTTCTTGTGTATGACATTATATTGCTGCTTCTGTATACACTACAGCATGCTCACCACCAAAACTTTAGTTTCCATCTGTCACTATACAGTTGATCCCCTTGACCTACTTTCACCCCTTCACACACCCTTCCCCTCTGATAATAGATACTCTATTCTCTGTTTCTAAGAGTTTGTTTTTGTTTGGTTTGTTTTTATTCATTCATTTTGTTTTCTGTTTGTTTTTTATATTCCACACATAAGTGAAATATGGTATTTGTCTTTCTCTGTCTGACTTATTTCACGTAGCATAATACCCTCCAAGTCCATGTTGTCACAGATGGCAAAATTTCATCTTTTTTGTGGCTGAATAGTTTTCCATTTATATATATATATATGCACACTATATCTTCTCTATTCATTCATTGATAGGCACTTAGGTTGTTTCCATGTCTTGGCTATCGTAAATAGTGCTGCAGTGAACATATGGGTGCATGTATCTTTTCGAATTAGTGTTTTTATTTTTGCTGGATAAATACCCAGAAGTGGGATACCTGGATCATGTGATAGTTCTATTTTTAGTTTCTTGAGGAACCTCCATGCTGTTGTCCATAGTGGCTGCACTGATTTACATTCCAGCAACAGTTCATAAGGGTGGTCTTTTATCCACATCCTTGCCAACACTTGTTTCTTGCCTTTTTGATAATAGCCATTCTAACAGGAGTGAGGTGATATTGTGATTCATAATAAGAAATATTTGTTCTTCATCCCCATTTCTGGCACAGCACTCCTAAAACCCTTGAAACTTCCTAAGTGATGAGAAAGATAAAGGTGTCTTTTGTTATTATAATCAGGTGACTTTTGGAAGGCACCTAAGGATGGGGACTCCTTGCCATCAGAGCCAAGGATGTGGTTACAGGGTTGGAACTTTCAGTCTCCCCCACCCTTGACCTCCAGGGAGGGGAACAGGGCTTGAGGTTAAGTTCAATCACGAATGGCCAATGATTTAACCAATCATGCCTATGTGTTGAGCCTCCATAAAAACCATAAAGGATGGGGTTCAGAGAGCTTTCAGGTTGGTGAACACGTAGATCTGGGGAGAGTATCACACTCGGGGGGCATGGAAGCTTCATGCCCCTTCCCACGTACCTGACTCTAAGCATCTCTTCCATCTGGCTATTGATTCATATCCTTTAATATCCTTTGTAATCAACCGATAATCTAGTTAGTAAAATGTTTCCCTGAGTTCTGTGAGCTGCTGTAGCAAACATCACACCCAAAGAGGGCATGGTGGGGACCTTGAATACATAATGCTTGGATATGTGCTTTGGTCAGAAGCGCAGGTGACAACCTGGACTTGTGATTGGCATCTGAAGTGGGGGGCAGTCTTGTGGGATGGAGCCCTTAACCTGTGGGATCTGATGCTGTCTCTGGGTAGACAGTGTCAGAATTGACTTGAATTGTAGGACACCCAGTTGGTGTGGTGGTGGAGGAATCATAGGAAAGCCTGGAAAGGCAGTTTATAGGCGTTGTGGAGGCCTGGACCGAATTCTGGTAAATTCTTGATACACCTCCTAACATAAGTGCTCAAGAAGCAGAGAAATTATATGAAGGGTGTGATCACTTGGGCACAGGCTCCAAAAGGGAATTTTATAAGACCCAAGGAGGACAGGGGGTTTCTAAATGGTCAGTTCTAGTGATAAATTAGAACTTGTTATAATGAGGCATGAAGGGGAGACTGCCCTGATCAGCTTGGATTTCACAAAGCATTGAGAAAAGGCAAAAAGAGAGAGCTACACAAAGAACCATACCCCGCAGAATGCTTTTGGGAAGCCCAAGCCTGCAGTAACTAAAGCTTGGAGAGAAGTGATGTGTGTTAGGGAGGTACTGATGGTGCTGTGGTTGAATTGTCTCCCCCTCCGAACTACTGTGTTGAAGTCCTAACTCCTAGTACCTCAGAAAGGGGCTGTTTTAGGAGAAAGGCCTTGAAAAAGGTAATTAACTTAAAATGAGATCTTTTGGGTGGGCCTTAGTCCAGTAAGACTGTGGTCATTATAAGAAGAGGAAGTTTGGGCACAGACACTTGTGTGTACGAAGGAAAATGCAGTGAGAAGCTGACCGTCTGCAAGCCAAGGTCAGGGGCCCGAAGAAACAAAACCTGCTGACACCACGATCTTGGACACACAGCCGCCAGCACTGTGAGGAGATGCGTTCCTGTTGTTTAACTCACCCCGTCTGTGGTGCTCTGTCTGGGACAAGATAAGCAATGAGTGGGCCTTTGCTCGGGGCAGGTGACACAGTCAGTCTTCATTTTTCACCGGTTCCGTATTTAAGACTTCGCCTACTTGCTTAATCTGTTTGTAACCCCCCAGATGTATACCTGCGGTGCTCTTGGTGTCACCTGCAGGCGTTTGTGGTGCTGCCAGGCAGGCGGGATTTTCGCAGCTGAGGTCTGTCATCTTGTTTCAACCTCATACTGTAAACAGTGTCCTTTTCACAGTCTGTTTAGTGCCACGTCTCGTGCATTTTTGTGCCTTTTGTTGGCGGTGTTGCTGTTTACAATGGTTTCCAAGTGATAGTACCAAAATGCCAAAAGTTGTGATGTGCCTTATAGAGAAAAGACGTGTGTTGGATCAACTTCATTCAGGCATGAGTTCTAGCGCGTTGGCCTTAAGTTCAACGCTGGTGAATGAATAATATTGATTAGGTCAGGTTGTCTTTAAACAGAAGCACGCGTGAAACTAGGTTATGTTGTGGTGGTTTTCTAGAACGTAACAACTGCAGATCACAAGACTCGACCGTGTGATGTTGGAAGATGTTGGGAAAGTCTAGCTATCCAAATTCTGTTGTCACCTTCTTCACCAAGAAGGTTATTCCAGATGGAAAATGTGGAACCCAGGTACCTTTGGAGAAGAGTTGAAGCTCAAGGTAGATAGCGAGGTAGTGAGATTACCTTAACACTGGACATGAGCTGAGTTCTTTAGCCGAGGTCCCAAAAAACAAACACGTGTGGTTCCTGATCCACCTGTGTTTCGGGGATAACAGAAGTACTGCGACTACTTCTGATGATAAAGCTTCCAGCAACCATAGACTGTTTAACCTCATGTTGCTCCATTAGTGAATTCTAGAAATTGTAATGACCTACCAGGAATCAGAAAAGAGAGGGGTGCACCACAGCATCCAGAAAGGGTTCCCTACAAGGTACACTAACTTAACTGCAGTCATCTCCTCCTCCCTTATTTCTGTTGGCATTGGATTCATAGTCTATGTGGCACTGGGTAAATATTCTCTAAAGGTATACCTGCCAAATTTAGGAAATCGCTAGCTTCTTTTCTTTATTACTGATTCACAGTCAGGACAAACAGTGGCCTCCATTTGCCAAAAACATCACCACAGGCTCTGACACTGTCCTTTGGTCTCCATCCCAAATCCCACTGCAACCTTGGCTGTCAGTCCTCATTCTGGATTTGTTTCTGTCCTCATCAGTCAGAGAAAAGTCACTGGCACACAGGAGATCTCTTAACAGGTGTCCCACTATATCCTCATCTTGTTAAACATCATTTGCACTAGGAGGAAACTGCAGTATAATAAAAGGCAAATTAGCTTTTTACTGTAGTGGAATTCTTACTGTAATTTCAATTCAATTCAATTATAATTTTCAGTCCTATGCATAGCCTTCACTGGAAGCTCTGTTTCCTACGAGGAATCAATCCGGAGCTTTTCATATCACTGTAATTGGTCTATTTCAGGACCACCTACACAGAATTTACCTGGGTTGGACACTTGTTAAACATGCTAATTCCTGGGCTTTATACCAATCCTACAGAATCAAAATCCTGGGGGCAGTTGGGGGTGGGGGAAGGAGAAGACGAAGGAATCTGAATTTTAACAAGCTTCTCAGTTGATTGAAAGTTTTAGTTAATAAAGTAAAATAATCTTTGGGAGAATTTAGTTTGGCTAATAGTTCTACCAAATACTCATTCTTTGGCTAAAAAGTAGTAATTTTATTAGTTAGAGCTTGTAGAATATGAGTCCATCTGTGTTGAATAGATATTGTAACTGATATTTTAAATTCTATCTAGAATTCTATCTTAGATAAACATTTCTGTATCTGAATACTTGGAAACAAGAGGTACCAGTTTATAAAAACTTCAAATTTGCCTTTCACACAAATCTAGTTTTTTATGGCAGCTCTTAAACTTAATAATTTAAATTTTTTTCAAAAATAAACCACCCCAACAAATCAAAAACAAGTATGGGGTAAGGCTAGATTAACATTTTCTTAGAAATTCTACACCAGAAAATAAGGACTACCACAGGTGCAAAACACGTTTAGTTCTTTGCAGACGGCTTTCATTTAAATGACTTTTACATAACCAGGCATTTAACTTTTTCCTGTATTCCTAAGCCTCAAGACATTTCTTGGTAATTATTCATACCTGTTTTTCTTTATTTTCATCCTTGGAAAAATTGTCTTATGGTTGTATTGAAAATGCAGATTTATACTAAACAATAAGAGATTTTATTATTTTAAGGAGAATTTTAAGACTCATTTTACTAAATACCATGTTGTAAAATATAAAGTGTGACATTTTTCTTTTCACACAGAGGAGAAATATTATATGTAATTATAATTTGGTGTTGTACAAATTAGTTATGCATTTATTCCTTCTTTGATGAATTATTAGATATCAGCTGTTGATGTAAATGTAATTTAAATTATTTTCTTATTTAGTTATTATTATTATCAAAAATTTGTAGAAAAGCATTTAGTTGTAGCTTATTAGAAGAGCAGCCAGCTGCACCGATACCTGAACATTTCTCTGTCACATCATTTACTTAACATCACTTTATGAATTTCAGTACTAGCAATTTTGTATTTTATGGATTGGATTTTGAAATATGGAGTAAGGATTCTCTTGCAAAGGGACGGGAACAATTATTCAAATGTTATTTTTATAAACATACAGATAGTTTACATTCTATCACTAGTGTCAGGCAGTAGCACTTTATAAATATTTGTTTAATGAGTGAATGGACAAGACATATTCACACACACACATACAAACTAGGTCTGACTATAAAGTAAGTGAAGATTTTCTGTTTGCCCCATGTAAGTTAATTATAGAGTTTTATCATTTATTTTTTCCATATGTATGCCATATGTGTAATATACTCAGTATGTATTTAAATGGATGCTTTGATGTTAGCACAGTTGCCTATAATTAGTTAAGTGAATTGAAATGAACATGCAGAAATGCCAGCTATGGAAATGCCCTTTTAAAGAAAATTGTAGTATTTTTACAGCTACTTTTAGTTTAACTATGTCTATTAGGAGTTCTATTAATTATTGATTACTAATGTTGATTTAGTCAGTTTGCTAAGAGATAAATAAGAGGTCGTAAATAAGATTTATGAGACATCTCTGTCACATAACTTATTGAGATACGTTACATATGAGCACCATGCTGAAAACTTGTAATGGTATGTTATCAGTATGTTGAATTGCAAACAAAAACATATACTTATGTTTTGGACAGCTTGGGGCACTATTAGCAGCCACCCTGTGATTTCTTACGTGAGTTCAAATTTTCTTTAGTTACTTTTAGTCAGAACCACATTTTGGAGGAATTAGGGGGCACTTCATATTAAAAAGGAAAAAATTCGAGATAGAGTATTAAAAACAAAACAACTACAGGCCCTTTTCATGTGTAAAGGCTTTAAAAACTTAATTACTTTGAAAAAAATTACACATGTATTTATTTTCTAGGCATCTGTGCATTTTATTTTAACATATTTACCTGTATATGTGCTTATGAGAATTACTAGGCTTATTTTTTCCCAGCCTAGGAAAGCTTAATTAACATCCATGTGTCAAAGAAAAAAATTCTTAGAGCTTCTCTGAAAAGGTTGGGGTTAATAAACCCCCTAAAATGCTTTCTTTTAAGAGTAATCTTTGCTTTAATTTTAAGAAGTCACAATGAGTTATAGACAAGGTAGTCTTCCTTTCAAAAAGAAAGAACAAAAGGGTAAAAATTGCTGAAAATATGAACACCACATTCCTATTCACATCACTTTAATAATTTATCGAGTGCAGGGCCAACAATATGAAATTTTCATGTATGAGTATCATCCAGCCTCATATGACAGTAACACATGAAAAATAAGGGCAGAGATAAATCACAAATACCAGTAATTCTTGGTGACAGTTCTCTACATTGTAATAATAAAGTGCTATTTATAAAGAAAAAAATAAATAATTTTGGCTCTAGAAACTAAACAATTTTATTATTATTTGTAGGGATTTTTAAAACTTCAGAATTGCATTAGGAGAGCCAAAAGTGGATGACCAAAAAAAAAAAAAAAAAATCATTACTGCTTAAACTGCAGTCGGGACTAAAATCAGGGTAAATTGTTGTAAAATCGTATTTTTCTTCTTTATTTTCAAGATCACTATTTAAGAATTTGTGTTTAGCATAGATTGAACAATCTTCAGGAGATTTTAAACATACTATTCAGGACTTCATCTGGGGTGCTTATTCTGACCTCTGTCTCCAAGTCTCGGCAAGGGATTTCATCTGAGTAAGATACGTGAGATTTTACCCCCATTGTTAATATTTTCAGAAATGCTGAGTGTGTGTGTGTGTGTGTGTGTGTGTGTGTGTGTGTGTGTGTGTGTGTGTGTCTGTGTCTGTGTCTGTGTTTAGAGAGGGGCAGAGACAGAGAAAGACAGAGCAAAAGAGACAGGCAGCCCTGGGGCATAAAGGAGAGAGAAGGGCGATGTGGAGAAAGATTTACATTCACCAAATGCTGTCATTTAAACTTACTTTCAAGGGGCTTAATTTTAAAATAATAAAACCACAAGCACATTTGGCTGCATCTGTTTTATCTCCTAGGAAGAATTTAAAGGAGGGGAAAACCTCAGTGGCTCTCTTTTATTACTAGTGGTGCCGGAAGATAAGACCTAGAGACTACATGTGGTTCATCTGAATCTCTGAATCTGTAATAAATGTATCATAATAGGCTTCCACAGAGATGCTGGATCCCTCTTCCAGCCAGCAAAGAGCATTTTTACAGACCCTAGAAAACGTTTTCATACATCATTAAATTTTGCATATAATGTGTTCCCTGCACTTGTCACAATTCCCTGATCGTACTCAGTTTTACCCCTCCTTTCAGATGGAGACAAAGGTGGGAAGGCGTTTGCCGGGGTGGCTCCCTCGGCTTTCGGCTTTCGGAGGTGGGCTGATCCAGGGTTCTCTGACCTTGTCATTGTGATCTTCAGCTTAGTCTTCCATCACCCTGCATTCAGTCCCCCCAGAGGCCATTCTTTCTGCCTCTTTTGTCCCCCAAGGAACAGTACAAAGCCATATAAAATGAAAAAGAGGAGGAATAATGATGATGATGATGATGATGATAATGATAATGATAATAACAACAACAACAACAACAACAATAATAATAAAAGAGGACTGTGATAATGATAGGCACAGCATTTGTTGGGTTAAATGCATCCACAGAGCAGCCGACTGGGCATACTCCCAGGAGACTGCACCCAGGTACCTGAGGCTTGGGAGTGCCACTGTCCCACTGCCTTCCAAGGGGCAAGCCCCTGCCACCCTCTCACTCAGGACATCCAGGAGATGAATGCAGTGCATCTACAATAAGGAACACTGCTTCCATTTCTCACAGCCACTTTTTACCTGACATCTAAGTTGTGGTACTTTACCTACCACCACTTTGTTTCAGGTTTCTCATGGGTAAAAGGGTATGTTAATAGTACTTATCTCATAGGGATATTGAAATGATTAAATAATTCTTGCAAAAGACTTAACAATGGTACCTGGTATATAGTGCTCAGATATTGTTTAGCTGTGAGGAGGAGGAGGATGAAGGAGGAGACTGTTACATCTGAGGCTACAGAGCTCTTAGAGATAACCTACGTTAGACATCTAATAAAGATTTAGGGAAGCAGGAAAGGGTGAATGAGGTTCATTTAGCAGTGCTCCTCTAGAGACCAACAGGCAGCTACCCTCGGTGGGTGGCTGTATCCTTCATCATGCCTTTTTCTGAGTAGTTGTTAGAGTAAGTAGGTAAGGCAAGGGTGATCTCTCTCCATCCTTCACAAATGGCTGCCTGGAGTCTGTTTGTTCCTGGTCTGATTATTTAAGATCTCTGTGTTCAATTCACTGCTGTGGATTCACGCCTTCCCTCAGTGAACCTTGACCTCTAGTCCTTTCTTTTGCATATTTACTGGGATTTTTTTTCTCATCTGTTGTTGATTTGGAGATGTTAGTATTGAAATGCCTGGCTTAATATTTGAAAACCACATAAAGCCATATCATAATGGAATAAATATATGTAATGAAAAGTAGTTTGAGGAACATGTTCTTGTAGAGATTTTGAATGTAAATTATAGTGTATTTTTAGATGGTCTCTATTTGGTACCCAGGGCTAGTGGCACTTTAAGGAAAAATCAGTGGTTGAGTACACCATGCTGATGAAATTTTGCAGCAAATAAACTCAGTTTATTTCATTTTCAGAGTACTATGTTTGTTCCTCAGGCTAATCTGTTCTGTATTCAAAAGGCAAATGAGTTTCTGTTCATGATCAAAACGCAGCAACTTTTTTTTTAATATTGACAGTATTCTGCTGGTGCTTTTCATTTTTGAAATATATAAAAATAAGAAATGGAAACTCTTTGCAGTATGTGCCTCATCACTAATACTTACTTTCAACATTTTTGCAATGTGCTGTCCTCTGATGTTTGTCATCTTGAGAAAGATGGAAACATCATTTCAAATATTGTATAATATGTTTCTTTTCTGCACATTAAAGTTCTTTTATATAAAGTAGTAATGGAATATGCTTGAAGTGATCAAAATTTAATGGACCGTAGAGCATCTGTAAGCCAGAAGCTTTAGGACAAAATGCAAACAATATTAAATGTCTAAATTTATTTTCTTCCAGACTTTCATCTTGCAGTGATTTTCTGCAAGAATGGTATTAGGGTCTTGTTGGGAACAGTTAATAGAAGCTAAAATAGATAATAACTGACTCTGTAATTAGTCATTTCAAGACAGAGCTACTCTTTGAGCCACTGATAAGAACTGAATTGTGTCGCTACATCATGTTTTCATTCTGCTGTCACAACCCAGCAATCCATATTCATAGACTCCCAGTGCTAAGCTCATTGCCAATTTAACACAGATGTGGGAGAGATATGTACAACCTCCTCAGCCTTTTGATCCCTTCTTATTTTTTATTTGAGAAAATGGCAGGGTAACTTCAGAATGAGGATAAGGATGTCTTAGTGACAAAATTATCAGAAGATTAATTATGTATGTACATGAAATATGTATATATATATATATATTCACACACAAAGTAAATATATGCAAAAGAAACACTCTTACGGTTAAATGCAAGATTCAACCAAAATTTTCTTAGATATTTCTATTGGCTTTATTTATTTATTTATTTATTTTCTTAAAGTGTAATTGACTTACAGTTTGTGATAATTCCTAGTGTACAGCATAGTGATTCATTTATACATATATATTTCTGATTTTTGAATTCTATAATAAAAATACTGCATTAATTTTTATTTTCGTTTCCTTTCAGGATAAACCTCCATTTTCATATATCTCAACAAATAACACTGATCCTTTTTTTTTCTGTAGAAGAGATGTTAGATTTCACAATTTTAGTTACATTGGCTGCACTATATTCTCAGTTATATTTTATTTTAATGTTATTTTATGTTGTAGCAAATGTTTCTATAAGGTTAAATTTTTTAAATAATTTTTTAAATTTTTATACAATTTTAAAGGTTACTTTCAATTTATAGTTATCACAAAATATTGGATAAATTCTCCATTTTGTACAATACATCTTTGAGCCTCTGTTACACCCAACAGTTTGTACCTCCAGCTCCCCCACCTTTATATTGCCCCTCCCCACCTCCACTAATAACCACGTTTGTTCTCTAAATCTGTGAGTCTGCTTCTTTTATGTTGTATTCACTAGTTTATTGTATTTTTAAATTTCACATATAAGTGATATCATACAGTATTTATCTTTCTCTGTCTGACTTACTTCACTTAGCATAATGCCCTTCAAGTCCATTTATGTTGGTGCAGATGGCAAAATTTCACCCTTTTATGGCTGAGTACTATTCCATTATGTATATGAAGATATATGTATCACAACTTCTTTACCCATTCCTCTGTTGATAGACACTTAGGTTGTTTACATGTCTTGGTGATTGTAAATAATACTGCTCTATGAACATTAGGGTGCATGTATCTTTTCAAATTAGTGTTTTTGTTTCTTTTGGATGGTGTGTGGTTTAATTTAACAAGTGTTGATTGAACTCTTCCTTTGGGCCAAGCTCTGTGGAAGGTGGAATGTGACGAGCATTCCTGTTTCTGAGAGCTCTGTGGTCACTGAGGGGAGAGGGGGCACTTTCCCTAGGGGGTCAGAACAAGCTTCATGAGAGGGATGGCATTGAGCCTGTGCCTAAAGAATAGGTAGGATTTTTACAAAAGGAAACAGGGGAAGCCATTCTAGGGGAGGGTACCCTTTACAGAAAGGCAAGGAGACAGGGAAGTGAAGAACATGTTCTAGTTTAACTGGATCAAAGGGTGTTGATTGGAGAGATTGGTTATGGCCACAATCTGAAGGACTTAGAAATTACAGTGAACATAGGATTTTAATCTGTGGACGATAGGCAGCTAGAGATGTTTGCTGAATAAGGGAATGGTGTGATACAAGACACATTTGCTTTCTGATTGTAGGTAATAATATACTTGCTTTATTTCTTTCCTAAAATGTATTGGTAGGTTCAGATATTATGGTATGCATAATGTACCTGCAATCCATAATATTGATAATGATTTTTTCTCTGTAATTAAAATAGCTAGTTCTCTATACAACAGTTTAATGCAAAAATATAAAAGATAGAAAAATTGACTAAGGAAAAAAAATTCTTCTGGGGAAGAATTTTATAAATTTACCCTGAAAATTTGTAAAAACATGAAAAGAGGTAGATGATACGGCAGATGGAATTGTTTAAATAGGTGCTTACCCAGTTAAAGTCATTAAATTATTATTTGATGATTTTATGTAAACCTTTGGTTTCTGAAATGGATAACTGGTGGGTCCAATCCCATGGTGGTGATAAATCACATGGTTTGCGTGAAACAGCTAAAGTTGTTAGGGTATCAGATAGAGTTTATAAACATTTTGCAAATAGGGAACTAGTCCAAATGTCTCTTTTGCCTTTCTAGTTAATAAAACCCAAATTACAGTGTTAGCACAGTTCTTGGCTCACAGAAGATTATATAGTTCTTTTTTTTTTTTGACATTTTTTATTGATTTATAATCATTTTACAATGTTGTGTCAAATTCCAGTGTTCAGCACAATTTTTCAGTTATTCATGGACATATACACACTCATTGTCACATTTTTTTCTCTGTGAGTTATCATAACATTTTGTGTATATTTCCCTGTGCTATACAGTGTAGTCTATTCTACAATTTTGAAATCCCAGTCTATCCCTTCCCACCCTCCACCCCCCTGGTAACCACAAGTCTGTATTCTCTGTCTGTGAGTCTATTTCTGTCCTTTATTTACGCTTTGTTTTTGTTTGTTTGTTTGTTTTTGTTTTTGTTTTTTAGATTCCACATATGAGCGATCTCATATGGTATTTTTCTTTCTCTTTCTGGCTTACTTCACTTAGAATGACATTCTCCAGGAGCATCCATGTTGCTGCAAATGGCATTATGTTGTCGGTTTTTATGGCTGAGTAGTATTCCATTGTATAAATATACCACATCTTCTTTATCCAGTCACCTGTTGATGGACATTTAGGCTGTTTCCATGTTTTGGCTATTGTAAGTAGTGCTGCTATGAACATTGGGGTGCAGGTGTCATTCTGAAGTAGATTTCCTTCTGGATACAAGCCCAGGAGTGGGATTCCTGGGTCATATGGTAAGTCTATTCCTAGTCTTTTGAGGAATCTCCACACTGTTTTCCATAGTGGCTGCACCAAACTGCATTCCCACCAGCAGTGTAGGAGGGTTCCCCTTTCTCCACAGCCTCTCCAGCATTTGTCATTTGTGGATTTTTGAATGACGGCCATTCTGACTGGTGTGAGGTGATACCTCATTGTAGTTTTGATTTGCATTTCTCTGATAATTAGTGATATTGAGCATTTTTTCATGTGCTTTTTGATCATTTGTATGTCTTCCTTGGAGAATTGCTTGTTTAGGTCTTCTGCCCATTTTTGGATTGGGTTGTTTATTTTTTTCTTATTGAGTCGTATGAGCTGCTTATATATTCTGGAGATCAAGCCTTTGTCGGTTTCACTTGCAAAAATTTTCTCCCATTCCGTAGGTTTTCTTCTTGTTTTATTTCTGGTTTCCTTTGCTGTGCAGAAGCTTGTAAGTTTCATTAGGTCCCATTTGTTTATTCTTGCTTTTATTTCTTCTAGGAGAAAATTTTTGAAATGTATGTCAGATAATGTTTTGCCTATGTTTTCCCCTAGGAGGTTTATTGTATCTTGTCTTATGTTTAAGTCTTTAATCCATTTTGAGTTGATTTTTGTATATGGTGTAAGGGAGTGTTCTAGCTTCATTGTTTTACATGCTGCTGTCCAGTTTTCCCAACACCGTTTGCTGAAGAGACTGTCTTTATTCCAATGTATATTCTTGCCTCCTTTGTCAAAGATGAGTTGACCAAAAGTTTGTGGGTTCATTTCTGGGCTCTCTGTTCTGTTCCGTTGGTCTATATGTCTGTTTTGGTACCAATACCATGCTGTCTTGATGACTGTAGCTCTATAGTATTGTCTGAAGTCTGGGAGAGTTATTCCTCCAGCCTCTTTCTTTCTCTTCAGTAATGCTTTGGCAATTCTAGGTCTTTGATGGTTCCATATGAATTTTATTATGATTTGTTCTAGTTCTGTGAAATATGTCCTGGGTAATTGGATAGGGATTGCATTAAATCTGTAGATTGCCTTGGGCAGTGTGACCATTTTAACAATATTGATTCTTCCAATCCAAGAGCATGGAATATCTTTCCATTTTTTAAAGTCTTCTTTAATTTCCTTCATCAATGGTTTATAGTTTTCTGTGTATAATTCTTTCACCTCCTTGGTTAGATTTATTCCCAGATATTTTATTACTTTGGATGCTATTTTAAAGGGGATTGCTTCTTTACTTTCTTTTTCTGTTGATTTATCCTTAGTGTAAAGAAATGCAACTGATTTCTGAATGTTAATTTTGTAACCTGCTACCTTGCTGAATTCTTCAATCAGCTCTAGTAGCTTTTGTGTGGACCTTTTAGGGTTTTCTATATATAGTAACATGTCATCGGCATATAATGACACTTTTACCTCTTCTTTTCCAATTTGGATCCCTTTTATTTCTTTCTCTTGCCTGACTGCTGTGGCTAGGACTTCCAGGACTATGTTGAATAGGAGTGGTGATAGTGGGCATCCTTGTCTTGTCCCAGATTTTAGTGGGAAGCTTTTGAGTTTTTCACCGTTGAGTACTATGCTGGCTGTAGGTTTGTCATATATAGCTTTTATTATGTTGAGATATGTTCCCTCTATACCCACTTTGGTGAGAGTTTTTATCATAAATGGGTGTTGAATTTTATCAAATGCTTTTTCTGCATCGATTGAGATGATCATGTGGTTTTTGTCCTTTCTCTTGTTGATGTGATGTATTACACTGATTGATTTGCGTATGTTGAACCAGCCTTGTGTCCCTGGGATGAACCCCACTTGGTCATGATGTATAATCTTTTTTATGTGTTGTTAGATTCTATTTGCTAAAATTTTGGTGAGGATTTTGGCGTCTATGTTCATCAGTGATGTTGGCCTATCATTCTCTTTTTTTGTAGTGTCTTTGCCTGGTTTTGGTATCAGGGTGATGGTGGCTTCATAGAATGAGTTTGGGAGTAATCCGTCCTTTTCAATCGTCTGGAAGAGTTTGAGAAGGACTGGTATGAGTTCTTCTTTGTATGTTTGGTAGAATTCCCCAGTGAAGCCGTCCGGTCCTGGACTTTTATTTGTAGGGAGGTTTTTAATTGCTATTTCTATTTCCTTTCTAGTGATCGGATTGTTCAAGTGTTCAGATTCTTCTTGATTCAGTTTTGGTGGACAGTATGTTTCCAGAAACTTGTCCATCTCCTCTAGGTTATCCAGTTTGGTTCCATATAAGATTATATAGTTCTTAACGTCTGAATGTATTACATGTTTTCCAGTGCATTTTATTGTTTGGTTATTTGCTCATCCTAAGTGCTTCTATAAAAGTGTATTTATACTAAACTTCTTTCTTTGCCTCAATTTTTTTATATGAAATTTTCCTGAAACAAAAAAGACCACCACAACAAACATCTGTACACCCACCACCTTGATCCAGCAATTATTCACATTTTATGATAAATTTAAAGTGAATTGACACTTGTTAAATATTATTTGTTACCCATACTTAGAGCATTTGGCTGATAATCTTGAGAAAAAAAAATGAAGGGTTTGCTTATCAACGAGGCTAATAAGTTGTCAGTTAGATAGAGGTATTCCCAGCACTTGTTTATCTTAAAGGTAGTTCGAATATAAACATTTCATGTAAAACTCTTCCTCTGTGCTAATATACCCAAATTTATATCTTTTAACTACAATGTCCACTTACGAAAAGGTAGTTTCATATATAAATATTTTAAAGGGAACATTTTTAAATGACATTAGCTTTGGAACATTTAAAATTGTGCACTTGAGACAATACCATTCTGAATCAGAGTATCATAAACTTACAAAAATGTCTGTAATTGAAATTAGGACTGTGTATGTTCTTCAAATTAGCATATCTGTATCTACACACACACAGTTCTATTATTCTTGTATAGTTTATTTATTTAAAATAGCAGACAACAGATATCTGTCTTTAATCAGCTTCATCAAAGAGCCAAATATGATAGCCATGAAAATTGTCTTCCTTCTAGTTCATGTGCATATTAAAATGATTTTACATTCAGAAATATGAGCTTCAATTTTTTTTCTGTCACGAGCCATATTAGTTCTGTGTATATAGTGAACTTTTCCTTTAATTTATCGTACATCACTCTTCCGCTTTCAAGAAGTTTAGTCCAGCTGTCTGGTTGGCAGTGGTGTGTGGATGCAAGTGATGAGCTAAGAGTAGAGAAGCTAAAATAGTGCTTGAAGGGTGAGTCCCAGTGGAATTAAATGGAAGAAAGTCAAGACACACGGCACATAGTACGAGTAAAAGCCAGTGCATGTTGGGGGTCATATGTTAGAAAGGCATCAGGAAAGTATCAGAAGGTAACATGAGGGAAGAGTCCCAAGTGAAAACCGAATTCTGCAGGGACTAGGGATGCAGAATTACACAGGTAAGGACAGCTTTGGAGCACCACACTGAGCAGCCTTGATGTTGGGAACAATTATTTGTGTGAGTGTGAGTGTGTGTTTAGGAAACCCTGACAGACTAACCAGAAGCTGCAGGTAGAGAAAAGATGAAACAGAAAGAGAGGGGCAGAGAGAAGTGTGTCTCTGACATAGTTTCAATGTCAAAATGCCTTAGGGTAAAGTTCTTGGCATCTCATTCAGATGGACTCACTCTGAGTGCTCTAGACAATAAAAACATAGGCTGCAGACATTCTGAAGCTTCCTACAAACTAGCAGGGGATCCAAATTGTGTCTGATGTTTTTAAATACAGAAGTTAGACCCATGGTCTTCTTGAGTAAAAGGAAACCTGTTGACCAGAAAGACGTGTCTTAAATCCCAAGAGTCTGAGCAACATTTCCTCTTTCTTAAAAACAGAGACCAGTTACTGACCGGTTCACATATGAATTGTGCATTACATCTGTTTAGAGGGAAAGGAATGCTTGGTCCACAGTGTCAAGGATGGAGCATTTTTCCAAAGGCAAATATCTTTTTTTTCTCTAAAAAGTACTTTAAATTCCCAACTCTAACAAGCAGAAAAGTAGATGATAATTCATTTCTAATAGGGAACTTTCTTTAGATGATTTGTGTTAAATGTGCAGTATATATGCCTAAGTTGGTTTGCCATTTTAACAAATGCTTTTGGCTGGTCTCTTAGTCAATTTCTGTCTGCAGTGATCTGTCTTGCACTCTGGAAAACAGTTTGAATAGCCAGCCTTTCTCTGTCTTCTTCTTCTTTCCCATGTGGCTTCTCCAAGTGGGATTCATCTGACTTACTAAAGCCGGGGATTCACAACATACTTTTCCTCTAGAAACAAGTTGAAGAGAAGACAACCTTGTTCCATTTTTATATGAATGAGTTACTCATTTATAAATATTTAACAAATATTTATTGAATACCCCAACGTGTCAGTAATTGTTTCAGGTACTTGAAATATAACACTGAATAAAACACTCAAGATGCCTGCCATGTTGGAGTTCACATTCTACGGAATGAAACTGATAATAAACATAATCAATGGAAAATATTTAAAGTAAATATATCAGTATAATGTGTCAGAAGGTGATATATAAAAAGGGGGAGGAAAGATAGAGCCAAGTATGGGCCATTGGGAACGTGGGTACTGCAGGGGCCCGAGGAATGGGGGCTGTTTGTGATTTTTAATAGTGTGGTTAAGGCAGGCCTCGCTGAGAGGGTGACATTTGAGCTGACTTGAAAGAGGTGAAGGAATTGGTCCTTCAGGTGTCTGGAGAAAGAGAGTCCAGGACAGAGAGGAAAGAGCTAGTCAAAGACGTGGCATGTCTGAGTAACAGCAAGGAAGCTAGAGTGCCTGGAGTAGAGTGAGCCAGGAGGCAAGCAGGAGGCAATGAGAACAGAGGGGGAAGGGAGGCAGATCCCCTAGGACCTTGTAGGCCACTGTGAAGACTTGGACTTAGAGCATCGGAGAGTTGTAAGCAGTGGAGTGACATAATTGGATGTCTTAGAAGAATTCCTCTGATACTGAGAATAGACTGCTGACAGAGAAGGATAGAACCGGGAAGACCAGATGGATGTCAAATGCCACAATCCATGGGAGAGACGGTGCTAACTCAGAACAGCGTGCTAAGTGGGCAGATTCTGGCTACAATCTGAAGGCAGAGCCAACAGGATTTACAGCTGATGGACTGCATTCAGGGTATGGGAGAAGGTGATTCAAAATTGACTTAGAGGTTTTTAGCCTGAGCAGCAGGAATGGTGGTACCACCATCAGAAGAGTCGGTTTAGGGGATAGGTGGGTGTTCAGTTTTGGTCATGTTGAAGTTGAGATATATTGTGGACATCCAAGTGGGGCTGCTGAGCCGCAGAGCAGCTCGATCTTTATCTGGAGTATACAGACGGAGGTCTAGACTGGAGATGGAAATTTGAGAGCAGTCAGCTTATGATGATACTTAAAGCCAAGAGTCTCTAAGAGAACTAAGTATTTTTCTTATGAATTCCTTTTCTTTTTCTAAGTCACTTAATGTTTAGAAACGATTTTTCACATATTTAAGCCCACCTGCCCATGAGGTTGCCAAATAATGGGTATCCACATCACTACGAGGACTAGAACAAAGCAGAGAGAAAAACTTGCTCAGTCTGACATAGCAAGTTAATAGTATTGGGAATAAAGTCCAGTTCTCTTATTCCTGGGCTGTTTTCCCTAGACCTTGCTGCTTCAGCAAGCAAGGAATAGGAATCTATGTAAAGAAGAGAACTGATCTGAAGTAGGCTCACCTTGTGGTGTGTGGAAGGGTTAAGATCAGAATTTGCTTCATCTTCTGGGTCTGGAGAGGCAGTGGGTGGTGGGTGAGAGCGGAGGTCTGGCAAGAGTTAGCAGTCTGGATGGATGTTTTAGGGGCGCAGCAAGGTCCTTGGTCATGCTCAGTACCCAAATGAGTCACAGGCCACCTGGACAGCTTCTTAGATGCACACCTCTAGGGGACTGAAACGTCCCTAGGTATGTACAAGCCATCAATCAATAAATTGAATTTATCGATTGTCATGTTAGACATGGCAGGGCTTTTGTTTTGCTGGAAGGGACGTAGCTTGTTTGAGGCCACAGCTGAGTAGCTGGGAGCAGTAGAGGAAAGACTGAGAGCTGCCATATATGATTTTTTTCCCTTTCTCAGCCACTTCACCGACAGTGTTTAGCTGCAGTTTTAAGTTAACGTTGAACAGATACTTGAAGACTATCTTTTGGAAAGAAGGACAAATGAGTAACAAGCTGGGGAAACTCATGCATTTATCTTGGGCCCACTTGAGATCACAGCTCAGACTTGGACTGTGGTTGGAAATGAAGTAGTGAGTGGGATGGGTAAGTGGAGAATCCTAGCAGGCAGCAGGACTTGGACACGGGCAGTCCAGGGATTGGACACACCCAGGCGTCTGGAGAGGCAGATGCCAGGGATCTGTATAGAACTCCAGTTCTCAGGATGGGGAGAACAAAGCAGGGCTCCAGGTCTGGAAAAGGGCAGGGAAAGAAAACTAACTTTTATTAATTAGTTACTATATGCATGATGGTGTGTTAAGGATCTAGATACATTTATAGATAATAGATAATGCATCTTCATTTCTTACAGTAAACCCCATAGTATTATCATTCCCTTTTATAAATGAAGAGTCTCAGACTCACCCCAAGATCACACATTGAGCAGAGGTAGAGAGAGGTGAGACTCAATTTCAGGTCTGCCTCAATCCCAAATCCATAAGCCCTTACATTTTTTAGAATCTTGGAAATAGGAACCAGAGCAGAAGCATGAAGGAGTGGAGGGGGTCCACAGGGGCTGCGTTTCTGCGTTAACACAGGACTGCTGCTGTCTTGCTGGACCAGAGTGGAGTGGATTGATGGGAAGTAGGTAAAAGCGAGGTCCCCGGGGTGACCCTGGTGAGACCCTGCAGGATGAGTATGGTTTGCTGTGAAGAATGACCTGAGACACAGCATAGAGTCCAGTGGTCAGAAGAGGCACGTTAATAGGAAGTAACTTAATTCAAACCTCACTGGATGGGATGCAGGGGCAGTTTTAGCACTTTTTACTTTAGTCAGGATTAACTCACTGAACTGAAGGATGGAGGCATCAACAGAGCCAGTTGTGGGAACCTGGGGTAAGCAAAATGGGGGGCCGACGATTAGGGTGTGATTCTACAGACGAGGAAATTTATACCCCGAGAGGTGAAGTGGTTTTGCTGAGGAGCAAGTAGCAGCAGATGAGTGCCCAGTAGCCAGATCTCGTTCCTTCCTTGCCTAGGGCTTCATGCACCACGCAAGAGCGGTCACCTCCTGGCTGCTTCTGGCCTTCTTGCTCGCTAGTAATAGTGACACTGATTCCTGTAGCTTTCATTTTGCTTTTCAAATGCTCCTAATGCATGTGAATAATGTGGGAAAGAGGTTATCAAACACAAGTTTGGCCACGGCCACTTTGCCACTCGGGTATTTGGCGGGTAGGGGTGGAGTAGGGTGTGGGGGCAGAGAGAAAATGAAAGAGAAGCCAGATAAACAGTATAAAACATTTTTCGATGGTATCCAGCAGTCCTGGGCAAGGTTTTTAATCGTTCTCTGTCGCAGATTCCTCATTTGTATCCTGGGAGTAATAATAGTACGCCCTTTATAGAGATGTTTTGAAAATGAAATGAGATAAAACATGTAAACTACTTAGCTCAGTGCCCTGCTGAGTGGTTTTCATGTGGTTTACATGCCAGCACTCAAAATACTAGCTATTACCTTATTAAAGGAAGTGGAGATGGTTGGATCCAGCATCCAATGCCATTTTGGGGGTAGCGTGATGTCAGGCTGTTCTGTTGATATATGTATCTTATTTATGCTTCATAATATGGATGTTTTAAACCATTCCGCTCTACTCGCTGGATTTCCCAGAGTTTAATCTGAACATTCGCATCAGAGTTAATGTGACTCCGGTCATTCTCCGTACTGCCACCAAGCACAATGACGGCCCTGTACTGTGCTCTACCAAAATAATATTACCTTCTCCCGGCTGCTTCCTACGAATGACTTCATCTTAATACAGTAAAGGCAGTACAGGAGAAAATATTATTATGTCGAGAAGGAAATGATGATCAATTTTTAGGGTGGTGAGCAAGATAAAATTTTAAGAAGCCAAACCTGAGTAGCATACAGATGCATTTAATTTGGCCCTTTTCTCCCTGGGAGCATCCTGATTTTCTGGTTATGAAACCATTTGGACTTCTCTTGTAGAATTCGTTCTAAGACTTAAAGCATGCGGTGGTCTTCTTGTTCTCAAAAGTCCTGACTGTCTTCATGCAAATTAGTCTGCTTTTGTTGAAAAACTTCAGGGGACTCATCTATGAAGCACAGACTAACAATAAGAAATGCAGTGCGTCTTACTAGTCTGCTTTCAGCCGATGGAAGATTGTTTCCCACAGTATGGAATATTAAAAAAAAAAAAAAAAAAAAGAATGTTGTATCACAATGCCAACACTCCAGCAATGCCTTTCACTGCCTTCAGGGGTGATGGTGGAGCTGGGGAAACCAGCTCTTCAGCACTACATTATTTTCTGATGATTTTGCACACAGCTAGTAGGGAAAGTGTAAATGAATGCAGGAAGGTGGGACTGATGTACTAAATTTAGGACAAGAATTACAGACATCAGAGTTCTGAGCTTTTTTCCCCTTTTTTGCTCCTCTGTAATTTCTGATAATAAAGAAAATACTAAGTATGGATAGTATAAAAATAATTTGTTAATAACGAGTAGAGGCTGTTTTGACAACGTCACACACTTCAGAAATGTATCTCATTATCCTGACTGTATTAATTGAGGTTTCTTTTTTCCCCTCTGTATTTCAGTGACAATTTCAACAAGCACCTTCTTTGACGGCTTGCTGGTGACAGGACTGTACACATCTACCAGTGTCCAGGCGTCACAGAGCATTGGAGGGTCCAGTGCTTTTGGATTTGGTAAGCTCTCCTGACATAAGAAACCCATGATTGTCTATATTTTAACAGTCAGAGGTCTCATTTTAAAATATCTGTATTAAAAGTATTTGCCATTTATTATTTCAGGGAAAATAATCTGCAGTGATTTTTGTGTTTCTGCTTGAAGTTAGGTGAATTGAAATAAGTCATGTAAATATGCAACCAAGCGTGAGGTTGGTGGGCCGATCTCTCTGTCCCTCTCTCCATTTACTGCTGCTATTACACTTGGTCCTGGGGGGTTTGAGTAGATTTCTGAGTTCTGTCATTTAGGTTGCTGGATAGGAATTCACTCTGATGCCCATGTTTTCATAAACAGTTCTTAAAATCCTGGAGTAGGTGAAAAGTGTCATATTAAGTTTGGCAAGTAAGCATTGCACAAAGAGGAAGACAGCAGTAATTATTGAAATGATAAAATTCTGTGCATATACAAGAAATAATGTGATTTAATATTTAAAATGCTTATACAGAGTCTTTGTCCTTAAACCAGAGACCTGGAAGCTTACTTAGGTGGAGAGGCGGAAGGCTGCATGGTGGTCACTGATCCCAGAGGATTCTCGATTTGGAAATGTGTAGCTTACTTATAATTTGATAAACATGCCAAGCTGGAATTAAGTAGACCCTTTATAGCATCAACAATATAAATTTAACATGTCAATGTATATAAGACATGAAATTGCTGATCCTACTTTAAGATTAGAAAACTGCATGGGACTTCCTCCATTGACGTGAGAAAGACAGAATTGTGTTACCCAAGACAGCCATGTGTTCAACGTTTTATTTTTTCTGGGGGTATTTATTAAATAAACACATTTTACCTACTTTTGATATATGAAAGGGTCCCAGCCGTAGCTCTGCCCAGGCGACTCACTGCTTGATGTCAGGACAGTAACGTTGAGGCTGTGACGTCACCCTGCTGCCCAAGATGAGGTTCACAACCTCAGGGCTTAAAGGAACCTGAAGTTATTTAATCATCCTGTCAAATTATTTGACATTGAGAATTTGGTCTATTTTAAAAAGATCCCAGATAAGCTTTTATAATCTTTTAGTAACTACTTCTAAGCTCTAACCTTCAAGAAAAAAATCCCTTTTAAGTCTGAAACTTCCACTCTCTAGCCCCACCCTTTCTGTGTCCTGCAGAAGTGAAAAGTCAGCTTACAATCTTATATAACATCTATGTACATAAATATATGACATACTACCTGTTATTGTTGCCACAGGATTCACAAGTAGGATTACCAGATTTAACAAACATTTACAAGACATCCGGTTAAATACAGATTTTAGATAACCCTTTTTTTAGAATAAGGATGCAATATTTGGGATAAGGTGTCCTGGGTTCTACCTTTGCCTAGTTAAATCAAAACCTCTGGGAGCAGAGTGTGGCACTGGCTCCCGGTGATTCTGATGTTCACCCAGGCTTGGCACCGCTGTACTGGATCAGTCCAGGCCCCAGCAGCTTCAGTGTCCCCAGGAACTTGTAACTACGGAGTTCCTGCCCTTACTCTAGACTTGGTGAATCAGATACTCTGGGGGTGAGACGCAGTGATAACTTTTTAATAAGCACTCCAGGTGATTCTGATACACACTAAAGTTTGAGGACCAGTTGTCTACGTTAATTAAATGGGAGAGACCGTTATTTAAATGACCATATAAATATGTAATAGCAAGTCTTGCTTAGGGTCTAGGCAGGAAAAATACTGAGTGCCAGGAAAGGGTATGACAGAGAAATGAGATCTAGTCTCGGGCAAAATGGCATGTAGTTTGGAAAGGCTTTCCGGGGAAAGTGGTATTGAGCCATGATATGAAGGAGGAGTAGGAATTAGCTAAAGGTCTGTGGACAGTGGGGCACAGCATACCAGAAGGAGAGAACAGTAGATGCAAAGGCCTCAAGGGTGGGAAGAGGCTGTGTTCTAGGAATGGAAAGAACACCTTGGAGTGGCTGACCTGGAACCAGGAGGGAAAGAGATAAGGCTGGACAGGAGATCAGAGCCAGACCATTCAGGATCTGGAGCAAGGGTGCCTTTTCGGGTTTCAGGCTGAGTGGCTGCAACAGTCCTTCATTTTGATGAGATCCCTCTGGGGTCAGCGTGGAGAGCCAACTGTAGGGTGAAGGGGTGGATGCAGAAAGACTGTTCTGTGGGGAAAAAGGGATGGAAAGAGTCCAGGTGCAGGCTGGCGTCGGCCACGCCTGGAGGAGAAGGAAGCAGTATGTGGAGGGGTGAGAGTTTGGGCCGTGCAGTCGGCAGACCTGCCTGCAGATCCTGACCCCGACCTTCATTAGTCATGTGCCCCAGCCACGTTTCTTAACTTCTCTCAGCCTAACTTCCTCATCTAGGAAATGCTGATGACAATGGCACCTGCTTCATCAGCTGCTGAGCAGTCTCCAGGATTAGAGGTGATTTATGTAACACCCTTACCACACAGAAAACACGCAGTCAGACTGAGTGTCCCAGAATTACACCTTTTGATACCAGAAGCAACTGCTTTTCTCAGTCCAGGATTTGATTATACTTCCTTTGGTGGGGTGGTGGAGGCAGGGTGGTGGGAAGTGCACGAAACAGTTCTCAAGTGGAATTAATCTGGGGTTTATAGATTCAGATGATTTGAAAGGACTTGGCTGAATAAAGTAACCCTCATTTGTCAAGATGGAGGCTTTAAATGAGAAAAAATCCTTAAATATTATTCATACGTATATTGTAAACATATTTTGAAAGAACATACAAAATGCGTGTATTGTGTTGCCTCAGATTTTAGCTCATAAGCCAAACAAAAAACTGAGAATGAAATTGTTAGAAATGATTTAAAACACCCAGGTTTTAAGACATTTTCTGTGGTGGCTGAAAGCTGTAAAAAGGCAGTTTCACTTGAATTAGAATGTATTTTGAGCAGCTTAAATTGCACATAGTCTTTCCGTGACCGTTGACCCTATGATGTAGAGTCTGAAGAGGCTCTGAACATGAAGCCCATTAAAGGTAGTTTGACTCCGTAATCAAATGCTCAGACCTCCCCCTGGTCACTCGGTGTTTTTATAGGGCATGATTTTTATGTGGATGGATAAGTTAAGTGAGATTTTTTTTTTCAAGTTCCAATAATATCCAAATAATTTTATGTGTATTTATGTGATGGTGGTAAATTACCTTCAAAACAAAATTTAAAAATATACCTGAATATTGTTAAACAGAGTTAGTCTTCATAAATAGTAGAATTGAAAGCAGGAGATAAAATGTGTTTTTAGATAAATGGTCACTTTTGGAAACAAAAGTGCATTAATTTTTTCATATCTGATTTAAGTTTAATATAGTCTTTACAATTTCAATAAAGTGAAAAAGATGTAATTTGAGTAGGATACAGGTGAGAAAGTGGAGGTAAAATGTAACAGAATTGCTGCGTTTTGGTAATTTAGTAGTTACAGTAGGACCAGGCTGAACTAATGCGGCCTTCTTTGATCCAGAACAAAAGAATTACTGAATGCGTAGTCTGTCATCAGCTCTGACTCAGTTGATGGAATGTGAAGCAAACATGGCTTATTTGGCATTTTTCTCAGTATGTCCTGGGATTAGTGTGTAACGTGTTTAACCAGCTGTGATAAATAAGGCAAAATAAAACATATAGCTGGAGTCTAAAAAGGTACTTCTGAAAGTTTTTTCCACTTTTAGTTAATTTTAATTGTAGTGTTTACACTGAAGTTATAACCACTCTCCTTTGAATATAAAATGGGTGTATGACCAGCCAAAATAAGGCCATAATCATTCTTAAGATACTGTTGTATAAATGTAATTTCACTAACATAACTGCAGCCTTTTATGCAAAGCCAGAATTCTTTAAAATGCATGCCTCACTGACCAAAAATAGACAAATGCCTAATAGCCAGAAATACATTAAAACAATAGCTATGCAAAAGATGACTGTATGCCAGCAATGCATGATTTGAAATACCTCATTTTGCTTGTCAATATAAGAAAACATGCTGCCCTAGGGAAGTGTGATGTTTAATTATGGATATCTCTTTGTGTATCCCAGAAAAAAAAAATGCTTCCCTCTTGTCTTTGGCACTGAATTCCAGCTCAATCATGTAAATCTTCAAGGCTCATTGTGGTTGCTCAATGTGGAGCTATTTGAATATCCTTTCATACAAAATTGTTCCTTTTCCAGAGGCTGAAATGCATTTTACCCAATATTTAGTATTCTGGTTCTAAAAGCATTTTACTCAATTTTTAGTATTCTGGCTCTCTAAAACCTGAGAATCAGGTTTTCAGGTCTGATGGATAGCAGCCACACTTCAGATTGTTAGATGCCTGCATAAATTAAACTTTTGTTAAACCTTGCATAAATTGCTTTGCAATTCCTAGATAATTCTGTTCAGCTAATACATCAGCCATTTTAGCAGTTTTTCACTTAAACTTTTATAATTCCCCATGAGTTTCGTTTCCTTTTTTTTTTCTGTAATAATTAGGCATCGTAGACCCAATCATTTGTTAGGTTACAAAACTCTTAAAATGGCAAAATTCAGTGAAGTCTAAGTTTGGGGAGAAAATGTAGATCCAAGATCTGCTCTTGGATTCAGTCAATCATGTCATGTTTTTAATAGAGATTAAGCAACTAACATAAAAATTTAATATTTTCAGTATGATCTTTAAAAACATAGTATTAGAATTTTTGAACTTAATGATCTGATTTTTTTTCCAGTATGATTTGACACTCTAGATGATAGGGATGTATTTACAAAATAAAGTAAATATTTTAAGAAAGACTTCAGATTTTAGTAAATCTTATATTGGTCACTAGTTAATAAAAATGTGTACTTTACCAATAGATTTAGATTGCATGTTAATCTTGCATTTTGAGAATGTAAGTTTTTGTCTCTACTTTGTTTCATTGTCACCAAGAATGAAAATATAGGGTCTCTTTAAGCTAACTTTTGGTTATCCTTAACGTTAAAACAAAATAGAACTTCTACAACTTTACTAATTATCACCAGGACCCCTGCATCTCTGGACATTAGCTCCAGTTCAATCTTAGGTGTCCTGTCTATGTGACTCCGTGTGACTTTGGTTCACACACATGTGTTATGAATACATGCAAATATTTAGGCCTTAATATCTGTAAAGAAGGAACAGCCACTAGCAACTTCTTTAAATGGGGCCCTGTACAGTAATGGTATTTATTTACCAGATTAAATTAAGTTTAATTATTTAGATGATCTTGTTCAATTTATTTTGTCTGTCTCTTAACGAAGAAATGCTTTGTAACATACTTAATGAATTTTAAACATATTGAAGGATTCGAGGCATGACCCTTTATTGGGTATGGTAAATGATCTATAAATAACAAGAGGACTCTAGGTTAATTAAACAAATTACTCTGGTCAATGATACAAGGAACGTAGCTGACAAGGGATGAAATGGCCATTAATTTTTCCTATTTACAGGGTATTAACCTAAGTTTGTTCTTTATTCATTCCGTTTGGGTACGCCAGCATTACCTTCATTAAGAAATAGTATTGTCTACTTTGCATTTTCTCTGTGACAAAGAACTCAGGGATAATTTCCTGATTCCTAAATCACTAAAAAGAATCACCTACTAGACTAGTGGGCATCATGATATAAAGCTGTTGAATTAATCCATTGACAAATTGCTAGAGCGAATGTTGAGATTTGGGCCAAGTGAAGGAGTGAGTGGTCATGACATGACCCCTGGAGTCGCACAGCTTCAGCTTCCCGGCCCTGCTTCCTGCTAACTTGGGCCACATACTTCCCTGCCCTGCGCTTCAGTGTCTGCATTTGTGAAATGAAGTTGATAACAATGGCGCCTGGTTCACAGAGTTGTTAGATGGGTTAAATGAGATTATCTATTCAAGTGCCTTGTATATATGCTCAAAATAGGTATTTTTGAAACACTCAGAAATAAGTGAGAATTCATTCTCTGAAATAGAAAACAGAATGAAAAGATGGTTCAAGTGGCAGAAGATTTGAAACAGGGAGGTTGACTTTAATTTGGAGGGGAGAAATACACCCGGTTTCTTACCCATAGAACTTAGAGGTAAAATGTACCTTCGGTAGAACCTGGCTCAGCCCCTGCCCCAACGTATAGGTAAGGAAGCAAGGCTTAGGAAGGGGGCAAGTGCTGGCTATTACACGACATAGCATAGGTGTGATGACTAAAACTGGATGTTCTGACATCATACCCAGCCTCAGATATTTTTTTTTTTGAACTATAACTCACATACCATAAATTTACCTTTTGTTTTGTCTTTTGGCAGGGAGGTATTTAGGTTTATTTATTTCTTTATTTTTAGAGGATATACTGGGGATTAAACCCAGAACCTTGTGCATGCTAAGCATGCACTCTACCACTCGAGCTATACCCTCCCCTGCAAATTTACCATTTTAAAGTATACTCTTCAGTGATTTCTAGTATGTTCGCGAGGTTGTGCCACTAAAACCACTAATTCCAGAACATTTCCTCACCTCCAAAAGAAACCCCATCTGCGTTAGCAATCACTCCCCATTCCTTCCTCCCCTCAGTCCCTGACAACCACTAATCTATTTTCTGTCCCTATGGACTTGCCTGTTTTAGATATTTCATGTAAACGGAGTCATACACTGTGTGGCCTTCTGTGTCTGGCTTCCTTTATTTAGTATAATGTTTTCAAGGTTCATCCATGTTGTAGCATGACTCGGGACTTCATTCCTTTTTATGGTTGAATCATATTCTATTGTATGGATTTACTCTATTTTTAAAGTGATAGTCCACATTTGGCAGTTTCCAGATTCTTAAAAGGAGTTAGGGCTGTGCAAATTGGGGGGGAAAAGTTCAAGGGGGATGTGAAGCAGGAGGACCACCGGATTCCTCATCAGCAGCTCTGAAACCGCTGAAGATCCAAATTGGTTAGCCTGTTCAGTGGTTCAGACCTGAAGATGGTTAGAAATCAAGATGAGTGACTCCTTTGCCCTCCTCCCTGCCATCAAGGGAGAGAGGCCACTGTGGCATGTTTTTACCCTTTGGCCTCTGTTTAAACCACGGGATACACAAGCCAAGCTGGGTCCATTAAATGGACTAGTACAGGAATTTGGAATTAAGGCTCATCAGTCCCAGTCGAACTCTTCACGAGCTGAATCAAGGCACATGTAAACGGTCAGGAGCTCTGGGCAGACCTCCACCGTGGCTCAGAGGAAGGTCGTGCAGAAAAAGGAGAGAGAAATAGGATGCTGCCTGAGGTATCAGAGCTCTCTGGGCTCTTATTTTAGGCTTTCTTTCTACCAGGTTCACATATTCTTGGATTCAAAGAAATGATTAAAAATAGTTGGAATATATCAAGCACTTGCTATGTGCCAGGTGTGTTGTGGGTAATAACTCTGGATCATAACAAAAATCCTCATTTTATCAATAAAGAACCTAAGGCACAGAGAGGGTAGGTGACTTGCCTAAGGTCACACATAGGGAGTTGCAAAGCCAGCTCTGTAGCCTCTCATTAGACTCCCCTTTACAGCCCAAGCCAGCTTGAGCTGGTTTCTATTACAACCAAAAGAACCTTGACTAAAAAAAAAGGCCATCTCTGCTGGAGCCCTGCCTGCCCCTAACCCCCATCTCTTCTCAGCCTCCTTCCTTTCCAGTCACTTACTCCCATCATATATACACACGTATACCTGTGCACCAATCAGAGTAACCCAGACACAGTTCCAAAATCCCAGCTGCTTTAAACCTTTAAGGCCTTGCTTACAGTGCTTGGAATTCCTTCTAGCTCTGTCTGCTGGGCAGACATCCTTCTATCTTTTAGGGCCTCTGTCCTGACTTGTCTCCTCTGTTGAGCCTGTGAGCCTCTCCTCTCTGTTCCCCCCTGGTCCCCACCTCCATGGGAATCTCTACTCCTTCCTCCAAGCATCACTCTTTTCTGACCTCCATCATCCATCTCTAACAACCTGTTGCATTTACCTGTTTAAAAACCTTTATACCTCGTTGAGGGCAAGAGATGGTCTAGTCATTTCTCTCCTGGCACATAACAAGTGCTCAATAAATATTTATTGAATGAATAAACCAACAAAAATCTTTGAGGCTTCATAGGGTATTTTACTAGCACTCACATTAGTAATTTCTGAATCTGTATAGGTACAGGTAAGTCTACACATCTGCACAGACATTGAAGACTATAAGAACAAATGTGAATTTTATCATTAGAGATCCTGGGGAAATTAATTATCCCGTCTACCACTTTGGAACTTTCTTTCCAGGAGGTGGCAGGCACCAATGCCTTCAGATAGGAGAGTGGTTGATTAAGTGCCTTCTATAGAATCAAGAGAGCAGAAAGAACTTAAGGAGATTGTTCAGTCCAGCTTTTTATCATAGGGCAGGTCAATGTCTTAATGATACATGACAGTTAAGTTCTTATTTTATCTCTTGGATCTTTCCAAAAATGGTGACTCTATAACTTCTTGGGAACATAGTCTAAGATTATATCAAGTAAAATGATTAAGGATGATTTTCTGGTACATATGTGTAATCCCTTGATATAACTTCAACACTTTATATATATATATATTTTTACATAACTGAAAATGGAAGGTATTAGTTAAAAAGTTATCAAGTCTTTTGTTTTCATGTAATATTCATCCATTTCATAGCTCCCTAATAACTTACTCGTCTGTTTTCTATGGACACTCCACAGATTGTATATAGAGGAATTCAACTCTGATAAGATATGTGCCCAGAAAGCACTGCAGGTACTTCAAAAATGTATCTCTAACAGAGAGGAGTTCTTCTAGCTCCTTCCTCTTCCTTATTCTGCTCAAATTCATGTGCTCAGGATGAGAGTAAAGCGGCTGTTCATAAATAAGAATGTCAGTAAATTGACATTTTTAGAACAAATTCTCGTAGAAGTTGCCACAATGCTGTATAAGTTATGAATTTTGAAATTATTTTATTATAATTGTGTCTGTTAGTGTTAAAAATTATTGGTGAAGAGACTCTTCTGTCTTGGCAAATGTAACCTTATTTCTGTTATTAAAGAAAATGTTTACCCCAAACGACTGAGCACCAAACAAAAAGGATGGGGCACTAGTCCTTCACATATGCCCAAGTTTGTACGAAGAATTCTGGAAAATAAGTTTCTATAAAGGAGGTCTTATCCTTCACTAGATAAAAGCAGGATTGGAAATACTTTTCTCTCTCTTTCTTAAACAATAATTTCTGAAAGTACTTAGGAATCCTGCGTCTTTGCTGGTAAGAAATACTGTTTTCTGTTAGAGTGAGATTCTTCAGAGTATGTCAGTCTGTCCATTCTAACCAGAGACAAGATCAAGTGTATACTTAAGGGAATAAACTTCAAAACAACTGGTTTAGCGGTTGTCCCGCTTGTAATGTGGTTCCCTCTTCAGGATTTTCAGTGCTTTTTTTGGAATCCAGGCAATGATACATGAGTTTATGTTTCATGTTCATAGTAATTGATTTATAAACACTGTTGGATAAGGTTGTCCTCATCTTTCCTGGGAGTTAAATTTAAGAGCAACTTAAAATAATTTTATAATGTTGTTACTTCCTAGAAATAATTCTGGTAATTACCTTTGAAGTATTAAAAAAAAAAAAGAGTGAATGTAGATTCCTGGCATTGCCTAGAAAATAGTTCTGGATACAACATATGAATTTGAAAACAGATGTGGGAGTCCAATAAAGGCACTTGACCCGGTGCCAGTTCTGTTCTCGCTCTTGTCTTCTGTTCTGAGGTTTGTATTCAGCCCTCTGATGCTGAGTTCTGCATGTAGCCGAATAGACGTATAGGCTGCTCTCTGAAGCCAGCGCACAGTTAAATTATTGTTTCCGAGACTCCGAATGTCTGGATGGAAAGATACTTGCTAGTGTGGGAGTTGCCATTTTGGAAAGCACAATAGCAAAAATTGTGAATATTTTGGTAAAAGTTCAGACTGAGCTCCCCTCCTGCTTTTCTTCCTACATGTTTTAGTACATCAGAACCATGTTGTTGTTATTATCTGGTTAATTATGTTATTTCTGGTTCTTTTTCAGAAAGTTCCTCTCCACATGAACTCTAGTAAATAGCAAGTTAAAAGTAAAATAAATGGAGCTGTCAGAGATCATGCTCTGGAAAGATGTTTTATTTATCTTTAGTTGTTTTCTTTTTAAATAATTGTTTGCTTTATGAGAAGATTTTTTTTCAACCTGACTATTAACCTAAATGATCCAATAGCATTTCTAACAATAATAATAAAAATGGAGAGAAATCTGTTGCCAATAAAAGAATTTATTTGGAATTCGGCTTTCTCTTCCTAGAGAAAGTGACGAATAACCAGCTCTAGAATAATTATGAGGCTGATGAAGTTTATCCCTTGCCTTCTCCTCCCTTTTCTCTCTTTCTTGCTGCTATTCCATTTCAACACAAAGAGATAGTATCAGTCATATCTTAGAATGAATTTTAAATTGCTGTGTTAATAGCAGGTTTTCCCACACCACTTCTTGGAAACGTCAGTGTGTTATGGTATGTTAATAGGTCTTACTTGGAAAAAGAGTATTGCAGTATAAAAAGCTTGGGATATGCTTGTTACAGAAAGCTAAACAGCACTTCTTAGAATCTTTAATGTGCCTTTTGTTTGTTTTTCTTTTTGAAATATAATTCACATAACATAAAACTTACCACTTAGAAGTATATGATTCAGTGATTCAGGTGTATTCACTGTGTTCTGTAACTGTCACCACTAATTTAAAAACATTGCCATCACCCTAAAAAGAACCCTGTTCTCAAGTCCCCCCTCCTCCCATCCCCTGGAAATCACTAATCTAATTCCTGTCTCTGTAGATTTGCCTGTTCTGCACATTTTATATGAATGAAATCATATAATATGTGGCCTTTTGTGACTAGCTTCTTTTACCTAAGATATTTTCAAGTTCATCCATATTGAAGCATGTTGGGTGGAGCGAGAACATACACAGACTGTGAAGAAGTCTGAGTGCAGAATTCTAGATATTTATGATTTTTGCTTTGCACTCTTTTACTTACCTTTTCCACCATAATTTGAAAGCAGGATTTCTTTAGCTTCTTTTTATCAAGTCTGTCCAAAGCATTCAAGTGAGTTTGTATATACACAGCAAATCTCTCTGTTGAGGGTACTCATTTTTTATCAGGTTGTGTAGTATTTTGTGAACCTATGTTAGGATAATAACAGGTTCAAATGGAATAAACAGATTTGGGGGCACACATTAGAGAAGCACTCATGTAAGAGTACCCCAGAAAAGCACACTGGTGGAAGCACAAAAATCAAATACAGAAGCAGTGGTACCTACTCCCCCATGTGCAAGCCTGATGTGACCAAATGAACTGGTGGAAGAAATACTGTTGCAGTTGTATTTACATGGTTTTATATTATGTGCAGGTACTCATCTAATGAACTCATGCTGTCATAAAAAGTAATTTAATACGGATTTGATGGAAGTAATCTTAATCTACTTTTAACATTTTATTATGAAAATTTTCAAACATACATCAAAGTTGAAAGGGGGAGATGGATAAATTAGGAGTTTGGGATTAGCAGATACACACTACTATATATAAAATAGATAAACAACAAGACCCTACTGTATAGCATAGGAAACTATGCTATTCAATATCCTGTAGTAAACCACATGGAAAAGAATATGAAAGATATATATATATATGATTTATATATATATAAAACAGAATCACTTTGCTGTACACTAGAAACTGACACAACATTGTAAATCAGCTACCCTTCAATAGGGAAAAAAAAGGTTGAAAGAATTTTACAGTGAGTACCCATCATCTAGGTAAAATTTGTATACAATAAAATACATGAATCTTAAGGGTACATGAGATGAGATTTGATCAATGAACACATCTGTGTAACCCCAACCCTTATCAAAATATAGAAGATTATCTTAATCCCAGAACGTTCCCTCATGCCTTTCCTCTGTTAACTCTTACTCCCATTTCCCAGAGGCAACCACCATTTTGATTTTATCCCACCATAGCGTCGTTTTACCTAATCTCAAACTGTATAAATGCAGTCATTCAGTATGTATTCTGTGTAAGGCTTCTTTCCCTAGACAGAATATTTGTGAGAATTTTTCATGTTGTGCCATCAGTAAGCTTGTCCTTTTTATTGCTGAGTAGTATTTCTTTGTTTTTCCATTCCCTTATTTTTGGACACCTGGGTTGTTTCTGGTTCTTAGTTATTGTGCCTACTGCTGCATGTGACATACCTGTGCAAGTCTTTTTGTGACGCTATGCGTTCATTTTTATTGGGTAAATACCTAGAGGTGTGTGGGTCTTGTTTTATAAGAAGCTGCTGACCTCTTCCAGAGTGGTTGCACCTTTCTTACACTCTCACCAAATTAGTAGTAGAGTTGCAATTGCTCTGCGTCTTCACCTACATTTAGCATTGTCAGTTTTTAGTTTTAGTCATTTTTGTGGGTGTGTGGTGGTGTCTCACTGTCGTTTTAATTTGTGTTTCCTGACTGCCGATGTTGAGCATTTTATCATGTGCTCATTGGCCACTTTTGTCAAATTCAAATCTCATGCTCAATTAAAAAACTTGAGTTGTCTTTTATTATTGAGTTATAGGAGTTTTAATGTATCCTGGGTACCAGTCCTTTATCAGAGGTATATTTTGTGAATGTATTTTCCCATTCGTGGCTTGCTTGTTGTTTTCTCAGTGGCACCCTATGATGTATAGAAGTTTTAAATTTTAATGAACTCTAATTTGTCAATTTTTTCCTTTATGGTTATTGCTTTCTGTGTCCCATCTAGAAAGCTATTGCCTACCTTAATGCAAATCTAACTTTTTCAAATGTGGGCTCCAGGCGATGGAGCCTAAAAAGTAGCTGTTTTTCAATCATCATGACCTTCGGGTGAGTAGAAAGCAGATACCAGAATTCATATAGAATCTGTATCAAAGTTTCTCTTTGAGCATCGCCTGCTTGTATTTTGAAAAATCAGGACTTTTCCATTAATGTGGCATCATTTTTATACTTAAACGTTTTCCATTCACATGTGTAAGCTTTTGATTTTAATGTGCCACTTTATAAACAACTGAAATTGCTTCAGACTACCGGATTACACTGTGATAAGCCAAACGGGCTTCAGGACTCTGCCTTCACACCAGAGACACATGCCAGAAACCAAACAGATGGTAAACTAGGCAGAAATGACCCTCGGCATTCTCATTAGAGCAGTTGGGGAAATTTTAATGGGCCCCTGTTTGCCTGGTTCTGTATCTAATACCCTTTGAACTGCCACTTTTTTTTCTTGTTACAAGTCAACAACCACCATGTATATTTTAATAGGGATTATCAAACACAGTTTGCCCAGAAGATGTACAGCCCTCTAATGCTAATTAGCCAAGTTTAAATAATCACTGAGTTCTGAGATAATTGGAAAGAAATACTGTTTTTCTTGCCAGTGCATAATTACTAATTAACAGGAAGATAAAATATCTGTGTAGTAGTCATATCTAGAAGAATCTGTTAACAGTTAATTAACTGATGAGTTGGTGCCAAGTCAATGTTGTTGGTTCAGAAAGTTTGCAGATGAAGTTCTCCTCTAAAATGAATACATAAATATACACACTACATAAAGATTACATGGCTGAGCCAGAACAGAGCATGGGTAGAGTAAAGACCGTGTGACTTTGGCTTAACATTACAGTGCTTAAGGCAGACAGTCATTACATTAAAGAATTAGTGTTTCTTTGGCTCTTAATGTTAAAAACACCAACTGCTGGTTGCCACTCTGCTGTTAACACATAAGATTTGAGGCTTCATTAATTTGCTTTTCTCTTGATCCTAATAATTGCATGGGCTTTCTCAGCCTTAAAAAATCCCCATGAAATTGGGCCACAGCCTCCTCTGTGTTTTTCTGCTTGTTAGAGTTAGGACTTGAGTGTGTGAAATGGGCAGCTGGAGATTCACAGAGAAGAAAGTAAAAACTTGACTCGCAGTTTTCTTTGTTTTTGTTAATGCAGAAGTTACCATTTCGTTATTCTTCAAAAGAATTCGAAAACACAGACATTAAGCCATTTTTTAAAAGTTACCTTTTTTATTAAATAATAGCATGCATTTAAACATATTTTTAAGTATTTCATTTGGACTAATGAGTGAGTGGGTAGAGTCAAGTATTTAATACACACTGCTTAAATTTTAAGTGTTTTAAAATTCCACTTATTTGGGGAGTCTTTTATCACTGGGTGGGGAAAAACTAAAAATTCAGTGATTTCTTATGAATGTGTACATGTTATTAAAACTTTTTTTCCCCAAAATCTTTGCTGCATTGAAGAGTATACAGTAGGTTAAAAAAAAGAACCTTTTAGAATTTAGAATTCTGTAAATAATAAAATGTTAAATTGTTCAGGGGAGAGGGTATAGCTCAGTGCTAGAGTGTGTGCTTAACATGCACGAGGTCCCGAGTTCAGTCCCAAGTACCTTCGTTTAAAACTTTTATTTCTTTATGAAAATTGCCCTGCAAGGGAGGTCAACCATTCAAGGTAGAGGTGAACATGAGGGAACGAGAAGGGTCTCAGCCTGGATGCTCACATTCCTGGGATCTGACTTTATGGGTCCCACTGGAGGGCTATGCATCCTGTAGTGGGATGTCTGGGGGGTCTGGCTTATCTCCAGCTGGGTGCTGGCATCCTTATGTTCCATTCTTACATGGAGTCACCTGTGAGCACTTTCTGCTTTGGGGAGCAGAAACGGAAAACCTCTGTTTCTTTTCTCTCCTCTGCCCATGCACTGGGGCTGTGCAGAGAGATCCTTCTGGCCTCCCTTCAAGCCTCTTTCTACATGATCAGACACAGAAACCTGCCCCAGAGTCTCTCTCTTCTCTTTGGAAATTCCTATATTGGGCTCAGAAGTAAAGACCCTTTTGGCTAAGACATCAGCTTTCCTGCTATGCATCTAACATAGATTAATGAGTGACTGCAGGTATATTCTGAACTATATTATTTCCTGTAGACATACAGGAATTTTCTAAATCAATCCTAGTTTCTCAATAGTAGTGTGAGTCTGTACTAGAAAAGGCAGTTGACAAGACCTAGTGATGTGTTTTTTTTAATTGAGTTATAGTTGATTTACAATATTGTGTTAATTTGTGATTTTCATTTTAAATTAGACACTCATTTATTTGCTAGGGCATGAAAAAAACCAGCAAAATGAATTACAGTCTTGAAGGCATGCACTCTTTTGTTGAACTGAAGTCAATTTTTTAAAAACAGGATGTGTGATTGAACCTAAATTTTTAAAAAATGGTTTCGTCCCAGGAATTAAAAAAAAAAAATCTTGAATCTTACGAATAATGGAAACACTTACTAATACAGTTCTTATGTAGGAAAAAATACTATCTCAGAGATGGTGTGTTATGTTGACATCTCCCGCCCTGCCTGTGCCCCACCCCTTCCACCAGCCGTGAGATTTTGCATGAGCCCAGTTTCTGGGGAAGGGATGGGGATGCTGTGTTAGCAGGGAGGGACAGGAGAGGGACAGCAGGACGGTTAACAACTAGGGGGAGAATCACACAAGCCTTGTGAGAGGCTTGAGGACTTTTATTGGTACCCTTACTTTTCCTTTTATTTGCTTCTCTTTTCTCCCATTTCAAATTTCTGCCCTGTCCCACATCTTTTTAGTTTTCTCTCTCTCTCTTTTTTTTTTTTTTAACTCTTCCTTTTAGTCCCTCTTCATTGCTTTTACTTTCTTTCTCTCCTTCTGCTTGCTGGTGGCTACTTATTTATTTTAAAATATTGTTTATTTATTTTATATATTTGAGGTATAACTGATATAACATCGTATTAGTTTCAGGTATACAGTGTAGTGATTTGATATTTATATATATTGTAAAATGATCATCACGATAAGTTTAGTTAAAATTTGTCACCATACATAGTTACATTTTTTTTCCTTGTGTTGAGCACTTCAACCATTATTCTCTTAGCAACTTTCAAATTGCAGTACAGTATTATTAACTGTAATTACCATGCTATAACTTGCATCTCCATGACTTATTTATTTTATAGCTAGAACTTTGTACCTTTTGACCCCCTTGACTCATTTGCTTACCCCACTACTTCCCTACCTCTGGCAACCACCAATCCATTCTCTGTATCTTTGAGCTTGGTTTTTTTTTTTGTTTGTTTGCTTGTTAGATTCCATATGTAAATGAGATCATACACTTAGCATAATGCCCTCAAGGTCCTTCCATATTGCTGCAAATGCTAAGATTTCATTCTTTATTTATGGCTGAATAATATATATTATATTTTATATATATGGCTGAATCCTCTTTATCCATTCATTTATCAATGGACACTTAGGTTGTTTCCATATCTTGGCTATTGTGAATAATGCTGCAATGAACATAGGGTTGCACGTATCTTTTGAAGTTAATGTTTTCATTTTCTCTGGACAAATACCCAGAAGTGGAATTGCCGGATCATATGGTGGCTCTATTTTTCATTTTTTGAGGAACTTCCACACTGTTTTTCATAGTGGCTGCCCCAATTTACATTCCCACAACAGTGCACAAGGGTTCCCTTTTCTCGACATCCTCACCAGCGCTTGTTATTTCTTGTCTTTTTGATGATAGCCATTCTGACAGGTGAGGTGGGAGCTCATTGTGGCGCTGGTTTGCAGTTCCCTGATGATCAGTGATGTTGAGCATCTTTTCTTGTACCTGTTGGCCATGTGTGTATCTTCTTTGGAAAAATGTCTATTCAGATCCTCTGCCCATTTTTAAATCAGATTGGGTTTGTTTTTTGTTTTTTGTTTTTGCTGTTGAGTTTTGTGAGTTCTTTATGTATTTTTGGTGTTAAATCCTTATTACATATGTGATTTGCAAATACTTTCTCCCAATGAGTAGGTGGCCTTTTCATTCTCTTCCTCTGTGTCTAGGTGGTGGCTCATTTCTTTCCATTTTTGATTCCTTTTTATACTTTCTTTAATCTTTTATTTCTCTTCTTTTCTCCCCGCCCCTGCCTTTCTTCCTTTCTCTTCAGCATATCTTTTCTGTTTGCATACGCTCACTTTCTGCTCTTGTCCCCCCAGCCCTCCCCTCATTGGGTAAGCAGAATTTACTCACCTGTCTTATCCAGAGTCATAGTATTTAGGCTCCTGGCATATTTTTCATAATCAAGCAGAGCATGGCCAATGTTTACAGCAGGTCAGGAGCAGAGCAGACGTATGAAGGCACATCAAGAGGGATACGGAGAAATAAATGGCAGCCGTAGGTGAAAAGCTGGAATTGTGAGACTTGTCAGGTGATCAGTCGTAAGGTGCAAAAAATGTATATTTTAAATTACATTTTAAAATAACAAGTATACTATAAAAGTATATTTTAAATTATTGAATATGGTTTTGTGCTCCTCATTCATAATTTTTCTTTCAAATATTTGAGATATGTTATGAATTCCAAAGTACAAAATTTCACAAATGTATTGGTCCTGTATAATTCTTAAAGACTTCAAAACAAACCTGAGAAGAGTTGGTTGTGATCTTATAAAGAGTTACCCCAATTCCCTAATACATGTCCATAAAATGAATAGATCTTCACATGGCTGTGGTGAAAATTAGGTGTCATTATAGAGAAAAACTACCCAGCATATAACACGTGCTCTCAGTGATTGGCTTCTCATCTCTGCTTTCACCCTTTAAATTTGCTAATGAGTTTCTAGATGCTGTCATATATGCCTGTAAAACTTTAGTGTCTTAAAATTAGAGAATTTGTTTCCTCACTTGTGTATCCGCCCATCTTGGTTGTTTCTGGTCAGTATGGAGGGTTTGCTCCACATAGTCGTTCAGACCTGGCTCTGTTATCTTCATAAGGCTTCCACAGTTACCTTGGGCATCAGTCTCCCTCTCATAGAAGAGAGAACGCAGAATAAAGAAGGTACAACTACTTAACCGTCTTGGTCCAGAAATGACACAGCACCTCTACACACATTCCCTGAGTGAAAACTGGTCCTGCGGCTTCACCGGATGCAGTGGAGTTGGGAGAGGGCATGATAGAAAATGTAGTTCTAGGTGGGCAGCTGCTTCTCAGCAACAGTTCTGTTCCATGTCAGGGGAACATGACTTCCAGGGGGCAGTGAGCTGCCTCTCTCCCTGGCCCCAGCACACTGTATTCTTCTCTCCTCTCATTCACTCTGGGTTGAAGCTAAGGAGTGGAGTGTGCTGGTGTGAGTGTCCAGGGTGCAGATGACATGATGCACAGTGGGTATGAACTGATTAGGAAAGGAATGCAGGCCTGGAGGGCCCTAAACATGGGGATTAGCAAGAGAAGTAAAGGAATCAGAGGGCTCACTGAGGTTGTAAAGGCAGTAGATATTTACTGAATAAATGACTAATGAATAAACAGTGAGGCAGGGGTAGGACGTAGGAAGAAGAGGAAGAAGAGGGGCATCTGCATAGAGTTGGGCTGTGAGGAACTAGTTCTTTACAAGTAGAACAATTCCAGGTGATGAAAAGGGCCTTTGAAATATTGCTGAAGGGAGTGGAGGAGAGGGTGGCTGGCGCTGGGTTTGTTGTAGAGCTGGGAGGAAAGGCTGTAAGAGAAGCCCCTGATGTAAGCATCGAACTCACTCACACTGATGGCAGGGGTTGTGCCAGAGAGAAGGCTACTGAGCCTGATGCGGAATCATTGGGCGCCCATTGGAGATAAGCTTCCTGCCTCACCAGCAACACTGATCACCACGTGTAGCACAAGGAGCTGAAAATCGCCATTCTATCTTCACATTTGTGTGATATGCTCCAGTTTACAAACCAGTGTCATGCCTGTGATCTCACTAACATAAATTTGAAAGTGTCTCAGCTGAACACAGTGTTGTTTTTAAGATGCAAGAGCATTTCTTATTCGAGCTCAGGTAGAGTGGCTAAAGGAAGACTGTTTAGAGGCACGTGAAGGATGATCCCGTTAGATTAGTTGTTAATTTCTCCTCATGCAAATAAGGACTTTGATAGAATTTTACTTTTAATTGCTACTATCCCCTTCTTGTTTCAGAGAGAGTATGGGGCTCAAGGATCATACCATATTCTGTAGTGTTTAGTTCTCTATACAGGGAGCTTGATTGCCCAAATGCCAAAAGGGCCTTGGTCTCCCCATAATACAGTCTCGATCTCAGTGGATCCCAAGGACAGTCTTCTATAGTTTGATAGACATACTGTCCTAGAGCTGCAATGAGGTGAAATGACAGAGTCTGGCTTAACTAGAAATAAAAAACATTTAAAAAAAGTTCTGAGTGCCACACATGGTGCCTAAGCAGATCCAAGACATAGGTACAGCTGCAGTGCATAAAAGACACGGGGAGAGGAAACCAGAGGCACCGGGGCCAGTGGAGGGCAAAGACTATTGCCAGAAGTGCCACAGGAGGAACTGGAGTGAAGTCAAGGAAACAAAGACTGGAAGGGGGCACTAACACAAAGGTCATTGGATTGAAAACAGAAATTGAATTGGTGGTAACTAGTTGGCCAGAGCCTCGAGAAGTCCGCACTAAAAGTGCCAGGAGAATCAGTGTTGGAAAGGTCATGTTTTTAGCTGGCATAGACTTTGTGCTGGGCTGCCTGCTTGGAGAAGGCTAGAAAAATGTTTCTGGTGCCAAGTTGTTGGGCAAGGATTTCAGGCTTGGTGCTTCTAATGGTGCCTCGTTCCTCTCCAGCAGGCAGCAGTTGAGTCTCTGTAGATGGCTACTGAAAATGTACCCATTTGAAAGAGTCTTCACCAGTTTTCACGATGTCATACCATTTATAGTTTGTGTCTGCCTGCCTCCCCCTTTCTGTCTGTCTCTCCCTTTCTTTCTCTCTTAATCTGTCTCCATGAGGTGGAAAGAATAAGATAACCCCTGGAAGGATGTAATAGCTTTGGAGGGAGACTCTGACTGCCTTTAAGCCTGATCCTATCAAAAGTGACTGAGGAATGAGAAAAGCAAAAAAGGGCCTCCTTCACCAGGCCTTTCCTCACCAAACCTGGTGATGTTCAGAAGTATAAAATTTTATATGGCTTTTCATACTTGCCAAGAATTGTGCACTTTAGATCAGAAATTACATGTTAAATTCCTGGTAGCATTCTCAAAAGAGAAATGGGGGTGACGGCCCTCAGTCCTAGAATCGGCTGCCTTCTTGCTACCAAAGTTCCCGTGTAGCTCAAGAGCTGCCAGCAAAGCTAATCTCCTCCTAAAGGTGTGAGGTCAGAAAAGCAAGAGTGTTTTACTTACGTGAGATGAAGTATAGATTGCTCTCACCTTCTAAAGCAGACCGTGATCTACGTGCTTAGAATAATTCAAAGATGGTATAAGCTGTCTCTCCACTCCTGACGTTACCACCCTCAGTAAATATAAGCTTGTATAATTGGCTGTTTTGGCCTATGCCTTTGTTCTCTTGTCATAATCAGCCTGGATGACAAGGGATCAGAACCAGGAGCTGCATCTCATGAGTTGTTGACGCGCTACGGTCATGGCTTGCAGGTCAGTGGCCAGCAGGCCAAGTGAGAAATAGCAGGGTGCTCTCGGGGTCTGAGAACCAGAAAGCCTGGATGATAAGGGCAGGTCAGGAAGAGTCATCAGAGACATAAGACAAGTGGATGGAAACCAGAGAATAGAGCTGCTTTGCACAGCGGCAGAGTGGTCTGTGCTTTACACAAAGCCTCTTGCCAGTGGGGCTGAATCTGGTTCCTGTTGTACTTGCCAAGCCTTGCGCTTTGGTGCAGGACCTGGTCTTCTAGGGAAAAGCACCCACATGCCACCAAGCTGTGGGGCCATGGGGCTTCATCTGTGCAGAGGGGATATCTTTCTACTTTCTGCAGAGGCCAAGAATAGGGGAGCGGTGGCTTTGCTGGAATATCTTCTTACTATACTTTCAGGCCGTTTTTTCCTACAGTAAATCTCCAGAACTTATTTATTTTGCATAACTGAAGCTTTGATCAACATCTCTCATTTCCACCTTCCCCAGACCCTGACAACTACCATTCTACTCCCTGCTTCTATGTGTTTGACTTTTAGCTTCCACATACAAGTGAGATTGTGCGTATTTGTCTTTCTGTGTCTGGCTTATTTCACTTGGCACAATGTCCTCCCGGTCAATCCATGTTGTCACGAAGGACAAGATTTCCTTATTTTTTAAAGCTGAATAATACTACATTGTATGAAAAAGTGCTCAACATTACTAATCATCAAGGAAATGCAAATCAAAACCACAGTGAAACATCTCACGCTTGTTAGAATGGCTATTATCAAAAAAAGAAAAAAAAAAAGAAAAAAAAAGGAAAACAAGTGTTGGTGAGGCTGTAGAGAAAAGGGAACCTTTATACACTGTAGGTAGGAATATATATTTGTGTAGCCACTACAGAAAATAGTAGGGAGGATCCTCAAAAAATTAAAATTAGAATTACAATTTGATCCAGAAATCTCACTTCTGAGTAGATATCCAAAGAAGTTGCTGTCTGGATCTCAAAGAGATATCTGCACTCCGTGTTTATTGTAGCATTATTCACAATAGTCGAGGTATGGAAACAATCTAACTTTCCATCAAGATGATGTTAAATAAGTGGTCATGAGAGAACTTGTTAGTGATTCAATGAGATTGGGCCATGCCAAATATTGTCAATGTAGTAACGTCAAGGAAATTTATACACTAACGCAGTCTCTGCTTCAAATTTTGGGATTCTCTGTGGCTTTCAGTGTCTAATCTCCGAGGTCCTGGTCTAAGCCTCATCTGTGCTAAGAGGCTATTGAGGATCCCTCAGTAGGTTCCTGTGACTCCTCTCTAGGTCTCTCTCTACCTTCGCTCCATAAACACTTATTTGATCCCAGGTTCTCGGGTTGTATATATTTTTCTCTTAACAAGCTGGCATAGGAAAGCTCAGGTGCAGATGTCAGTTTGGGAGACCAGGGGATTTTATTTAGGGGAAAGGTTTGTATGAGATTATGGACAGAGCAGAGGATGAGTTTAGAACTCTCATGATGTCCTGGGATATCTGGAAGCAATAGGGAACCCCTCCAGGGTAGGATAAGGCAGTGAAAATGCTGGCAGTCTGAGGCTAGTGTTTTACCATTAGCTTCTGGGACAAAAGGAGCAGAGTTGATTCATGTGACAGAGAGTTTTCTCCAGAACTCTGTGGGCTAGTTCAACTGGAGTTATTTTGCCGTATTATGTCTATGCATAGTATGAGAAATGACCATATTCTTCCTAGTAGTCTTCTGAGACTGTCAAAGGCAAGGGTAGGAAAATAGAAAACCTCTCCTAATTCTGGCGCTTGTTTATTATATCTGACCACCCATCTCCCTTTCTACCAATGTCACCCGCGTACACACCCTAACACCTTAATGAGATCAAAGACACAGCACCTCTTCTTTGAACGTCCTTCTTGTCTAGACTCTGTGGATCTCATGTCTGACCACAGAAGCGTCTTAGTCATACAATATCCAGCTCTTAGTTTTCCATTCCTTCTTCCTATCCCACCTGCCACAACCAGCAGACAACAAAGCATGATTATGCTACATCCTTCATTTATTTTTCTTTTGACTTTTTGTTGCATAGGAGTCCTAGGCTTCTGTTAGTACTTCGGTTCTCCCTTACATAATTTCCCTTTTAGTTGACAGTATTTGAGTTAGTATCCTCCCATTTATGCAAGCTTACATCTCTCCAGCAACTCACTTTTTTGTTTGTTCTTGTCCATTGTATCAGGAGCAGACTCCTCCATTCTTGCTTTCAGGTGCAATGGCTAGGCGGTTTTCCTCTGTTCACCTAGATGCACCTAAGACCCATCATACGGTGTTCAGCAAACCCTCACTTCTGTATAACCGCTAATCATCCAATACCGATATTGATATATACTGTGAGGGTGCCAAACATTGAAGTTGGAAGAGAATGTGGATTCTGAATTCCACCAACCCTTTAGCAGCTAAGTTATATCATGATTGACATGCTTTCTCTTTAGCAGTTAGATCATGGCCAGGATGCAAGGATGGGAACAGTCAGAGGTTGTGGAGTAACTATTCTGTTAATTAATAAAAACTCCTCAATAGAAATCTAGACATAAACAACATTTGCATGAAGCAGAAAATCACTTTGCACTGGTCCTCATATTGTCCACTTCATTGTTTGGTCTTTATTTGTATATTGTCTTGCTACATATTTTTTCCATATTCTTATTTTCTTCTTGTTCATTGTATATCTCCACTAGATTTCTAGTAATTTGTTCAAAGGTGGCAGTTGCCTAGTATAAACTTTGTAGCACCTAATATGAAGACAGATACGTTGTGGGTATAGAATTGTCACTGGTGATGAGATACATCCTTACAGTGACAGAAAAATGTGACATTTCATTAGGGAGTGATAGGTTTAGGTGACCTTAATTGTTATCACAATTGTTCATTCATAAACAGCCATCCTTATCTCATGGCTGTTTCCTAGATAAGATTATAACATTATAGGATTTGCTTAATTAGAATTACCTTTTTCTCCTCTTCTGAATATCAAAATGACTTTTATGTTCCCACAAAACAAATAATTCACTGTAGCTTAAAATCAAGATGTGCATTAATTTGTACATGAAAGATAATCCCTTGATTGAGAAAGGCTAATTGGGGTTAGCTGCTGTTAATACAGACTCAGGAAATAGCTTTGATAGATTTTAGCATATGGATAAATCCCTTCTCCAAACTTCCCATGATGAAGAATATCTTTCAGTTGGATATCTTTTAAAGAATTTGATGCATAAAGAAGAAAATCTTATCAGGCATAAAATGTTTGTCCATTTCCTCTTGATACGGATAATGAATTCTCTATCCTATTAACAGAGGCTGGACTCATGTATACCAAAGAAATAGGGTCCCAACTTGTTTTTTTTTCCTTTCCTTCGCCTATTGATTTCATTTTGGTTTTTCAGACTAACAAAAACGAGTTTAAATGACTTTCTCACTGCAAACATCATCCATCACCTCACCGGTTCTTACAGCTCTGCTCATGATTAAAACTCATTAAATAATAGGCTCTAATATTTAGTCGCTTCATGGAAATTATTTTTAAGATCTATTTACTTTCATCCTTGCAAATAATAAAACTTGTTTTTGGAAGACCATAATGGCTATTGAAATAATCACCATTTCTTCTGAAAAACAAATGACATCACTAGCTTGACATTAAGTGTTTAGCTTTTGAAAGACGTTCAGGTTGGACATACCTGTGACTTAGAAATGCAGCTATCGGGCTCTCCATGCATTTTATTGTTTTATTTTATGTTTTTGTATGTGTTCAGCAATATTCAAGGCTTTACAGGTGACGTTAGAAAAAAAATACAATATTCATATAATCTGGTTCGCGGGGAGCACACATGTTACATTAGGTCACACTAAACGGCTGCTACCTTGTGAGGTGACCTTTGTTTTTCCAGTTTTACTGAGAAATAATTGACATACATCACTGTGTAAATTTAAGACTTACAGTGTGATGGTTTGACTTTACATTTATTGTGAAATGATGACCACAGTAGGTTCAGCTAATAGCCATCTTCTCATATAAATATAGTACAAAGAAATGAAAGAAGAAAAGAATAAAGGGAAAATTTTTGCCTTGTGATGAGAACGCTTAGAATTTACTCTCTTAATAACGTTCTTATACATCATACAATGGTGTTGGCTATAGTCATCATGTTGTACATTGCATTCCTAATATTTGTTTATCTTAAAACTGGAAGTTTTTGCCTTTTGACCACCTTTCTCCAATTTCTTCTCCCCTGAGTCCCCAGTTCTGATGACCACAAGTCTGTTCTCTCTTTCTATGAGGTGTTGTTGCTACTGTTTTTAAGATTCCACATGTAAGTGAGAGAAATGGGGTGATGAGAGTCAGAATGCGGCTGGGGAGAAAAGGATCTTAAAGGAAGGGATGAATACAAAAGAGAAGCCAAACCAAGTTGATGGGAGCTAGAGACTGGATATATTGGTGAGGAGGTGAAGGGAGAAGGCAAATGTGACTTTTAGATACAGAGAAAGAACAGTTGTTATAATATAGGCAGAATGATCAAATAGGTTTGAAGGGTTTGTAAAAGTTCAGTTTGAGGTAACAGAGGGGGACATACCTGAGTGGAAATATGTAGTAGGAACTAGAAAAAGTGAGATTGTGGCTGTAGAAGCAGATTAGAGCTAGAACTTTAGTTTGGAGGGTCCTACATGGGCATAAATTTAAGTAGCATTAGATTTTTTTTCATTTATCTCTCCCTTTCCCCCATTTTGTTGCACTTCGGTTCAAAGAAACATTTAATTAAAACAAGGGGAAAATACTAAATTTAGGGACCTTTGATTGATGGATTGGCTGGTTGGTTGGTTGGTTGGTTCATACATTCATGGGAGCTTTATGAATTAGGGAATGTATGATTTTAATACAACCAATGAGACATGATTCTGCCTTTGAGGAGCTTATGATTTAGTGGATTGGAAGTGTTTTGTTTACTTGTTGCTGCCTAAGAAATAAGTCAAAACTTAGTTACTTAAATAATAACCGTATTTATTTGTTAATGATTCTGTCATTGGGTAGTGCTTCGTGGAGAAATTTGTCTATTTTCCATGACACATCTACTTAGGTGGAACATCCATACTGTCTTTTTCACTCATAAACCTGATGCCTTAGCTGGGATGGCTGGAGCATAATGTGATGCTTGAACTGAGTTTTGAAGGACAAAGACGAAGTGTAAGGGGCAAATGGAGAGAAAAAAGTTGTTAAAAGAAGAAACGATACATGGAAGACTGAGAAATAGTGCACAGTATGATGCATTCAGGGAACTTCAAGTATGTCAGTGGCATGAAGGGACCAGAAGAAAGGGGCCAGAAATAAGTGTGTGATTAATTGTAGGAACAGAGGCTGCAGAATTAAATGGGGACGGATCACAACAACTCATGTTTGCTGATCCAGAAAGAGTCTAAAGCAGAGGCTGTTGATGCTGCCAGTTGTTAAGGGTCTATTAAGGAGGAGGCATTTACAGGAAATCAGAAAGAGCAGGCAGAGGTAGGAAACAACCGAGAGAGACGGTGATCCCAGAAATCAAAGGAGGAATGTGTTTTCAGGAGGATAACACGAGCAACAAGATCTAGTGGTCTTGAGAAGTCGAAGATGAGGAATGAAGTCCTTATTAGCAATGAGAAATGGTGGGGGATAACCTTGGTAAGACCAGTTTTAGTAGAAGCAGAAGCCAGATTACAGTGGATTGAGCACTTCATAGGAAGAAAGGAAATGAAAAGAGGAGAAAGAGAACAGTAGCCAGAGGGAGATGGGGATGGAGAGTATTGGTTTGTTTGTTTACGACAGGAGAGGCCTTGGCGTTCAGTGAAAAGTAACTGGTAAATAACAAGCAAAAGGTATTTTTTGAGAGCTTATTATGTTCCTGGATGAAGACATGGAAGCTCACAGAAATTAAGTCGCTTGATCCAGGTCATCAGCTGGGAAGGGAAGAAGCCAGGATTTGAACCCAGGTCTCACTTCCCACAGCTCACACTCTTAACCTTGGTGCTCTTGTCATATGAGATGGTGATGATGACGATGACGATATTCATGATGGTAAGGGCAGGATTCTTCCGGTGAATTTTGACTCATAAAATGGACATTGCCTGCATGCAGCTTATAATTATTGGTGCCTTAATTTTCTTACATTTGAAATAGTAGCTTTATAACGGTAATGATTCATGATCTACATCAGAACTGAGCTAAAAATAAAAGAATAGCTAAAAATAGCTTTAAAAAGATGTGAAGTGTTTGCATGTATAAAATTCTAATCTGTGTTTTAAACTTTTCTTCAGGCTCTAGGTAAAAGTTACTTATAAATTACACCTAGGACGTGTAAGCTTTTGTACTTAGATGTGCTATGCCACCTTTCTGCTCGTGATGCTGGATGTTAAAATTGCCTGCTTCGTAAATCAGCCATCTGTTTGTAGTCTGGAAGTAACACAGATGAAGAACAAGTGGGCTACTGTTGGGAGGAAATACATTTTTGTAGTTTTTTTTTAATTTCAGAAAAGGGTGAACGTCTTATTTAAATACACTATCGTATAAACCCCAGCATGTGGAAAATGCTAACAAGCAGTTTTTGTGATATTTTGATAAACATTGTAGTGACACGTAGGTGGGAGAAATGGCTCAAGGGAGAGGAAATTAATGATGTCTGGGAAGGAGCCAGCTGTATGATTACATGTGGGGGAATCAGTTTTTGGAGAAGCATTTTTATTTCTCCTATTAGTGTCTTCAGTTGTCAAATATTCAAATTTAGAAATATGTCCAAAAAAAATTGGCCCATGGGAAAGACAACAGTCAAGGTTATCAAAACATGAGAAAACACTGAGCTATATCACCCCCTTGTCGCTCCTGTGAGAAACTGCAAAATGATGAAAATGCACATGCTGCCAGCTGGGCCATCTGCTCTACCAAGTGCGGCCTGGTCAGCATTGGGAATGGAGACACCTGTCCCAGGAGTTCACATGTTGCAGGAAGTGTAGTTGTCCGTGTTTTGGCAGGTCCTTCTCTTCCCTTTGAATCAAAAGGAAACAAATGTTTTGGCATTTGAGGGCCAGGTATGGTGCACCATCCTTCCAACAGAATAGGGAAGTATGGTTTGGTTCCCTCATTGTGGTGGGCAATCCCATAGCACTTAATACAAACATCAGAACATGAAAAACCAAGAGGTATTCTCCCTTCCCCCTCCTCGCTAACTCTGGTTATCTCTGCCTGACCTGTGCAACAGAAGAGGAAGGAAGGGTAGCCTTATTAGTAATGGTAGCCAGTACTTACTTTTGTTAGACATTGCATTAAGTGCTTTGCATGCGTTAGCTCAAATACTCTTATTTAAAACGCTTTGGAAAAGATATAATCTGTGTGAAAATTAAAGCTAGGGGAGTTTGAGTGACTTGCCTAAAGTCGAATCAGGATTTCTCTAACTGCAGAGCTCAGCCTCTTAGCCATAAAGTTATACTCCTTTGCATGTCTGAAGAGGATGTGGTTGATGATACTTTGCAGATGGCTTGAAGTTCAAGATAACTTAGACAAGTCTGTTTTCCTTTGCCTTGCTGAGCACTGGGGTCCCAGCCTGAGGCTCACTTTGTTAGTAAAAACCTGAGTTGTAACTTGACTTCAAGTGTAGTGTTTGAAAATTGTCCAATAGTACAGTCAAACCCTAATCATCTGCCCAACTGTAGGGAAAGAGGTAAGTAATAGAAAATCAATCTGGGTTTGATCTGTAGTCAGAAGCATATTCTGGTGGAGACAAACATTTGGACAGACATTTTAAAAAACTGACATATAGTTGATGTACAATGTTATCTAAATTGTAGGTGTACAATATGGTGATTCACAATAGTTAAAGGTTGTACTCCATTTATAGTAATTACAAAATATTGGCTATATTTTTAAAAGGGCTTTCTTTGCAAATCTACCTTACTTGAAGATAAGAAAATACACTCAGTATTTTTTTTAATTGAATTCTAGTATTTGAATATCTCACTCCCATCCTGGACACAAATGATTGCAGATGTGTGTCTGTAGGAGATTTTGGAGAAACAGAATCTGTCGGTGAGGAAGCTGGAGTTGAGGGGGAGTATGGGTCAGAGCTAACTCTCAGGTTTCTGACCTCGGTGGGAGGTGATGGTCTTCACTGTGGCGAAAGAGAGCCATGAATTGAATCAGACATGTTGGGATATTCAAATAAAAGTATCCCATTTGCAACAATAAGGAGCTCAGAGAATGAGCTAGTTTCCATAGATTGCATTGCAGTTGAAACCATAGAAGGGCATGAGAGCACCCTGGGAGGGGGAAGGGAAAAGAGAGGAGTGGATTAAATTCTGGGAAATGCTAATACTTATGGGAAGCGCAGAGAGGAATTTGCAAAAGACCCTCAGAAAAAAGAGGTAAGCAGTTGGAAACATAGAGTGGATAAATATCTCAGAGGCCAAAAGAAGAGAGCATTTCCAGAAGGGGTGAGGAAGTCAGCAGGTCAAACCTGTGGAGAAGTCAAATGAAATAAAGCCTGAAAAAGTGTCCGTACAGTTTAGTATAGAGATGTCAATGATCTTGAGTGAGACTTTCTGTTGCTAGAAACTTCTCAAGTGCTAAAACAATAAGTAAAAGTAACTAATTTTTTTTACTTCTATTTTAACACCTGAATCTCTTTTTTAAACCAAGGAGTCTTTTTTAATAGCTGAAACTTTAGCATATGATTTGATTTTTTTTTCATATTTTGAATCATAAATTTTTTTCAGATAACATTAAGTATCATATGGTATGTTTCTGAAAAGAGCGTACGTACATTGTTAACTTTTTAGATAGAGATTAGTTCACACAGTGAAAGTAAAATGAACCATACATCAGGCTTTATCCTGTTAATGCTCAGTGTAATTATAATATGAAGTATTACTAATGTCAAGAGAAGGTACAAAAGCAATAAAAGCTTAATAGTAACACTTATATTCAATAATATTTTGTACTTCTGTATACATTTAAGCATGAAAAAAGGTTATAATCTAATAAATTTTTTGGAAGGACAGGCGATAACTGCAGTTAAGGAAAATAGTCATTTACAGTCCTTGTGTTCAGAGCTTTTGACAATATAGTAAATCCCAAAGTTAATGCTCCACATCTTCATCCTGTGTGTTCTTGCCCTTGCATACAACCTTTCACAGTTATATGTATTTAGAGGCTGAAGCAAATATATATTGGGAAGGACTGAAAAAAAGATGTATTCTGACATTTCATCTTCATTGAATCCCTAAAGAAATGCCTTTCTTTTGGTCTTCCTATACAAGTTAATCCTTAAAAAGTGTTAGTCATGGCCAATTGTTACAGAAAGTGAGAGACGGAAACTAGAATCAGTAGTCCCTTAGGAGTACATAATCAAACAAAGAAATAACTATACTGCAACAAGAACATCTGGGCTACTGTGGGAATTCATGTTGTTATGTTGTCTTTAGATGCCTCTTCAAGAATGCTTGCTAGAAAGTGGCTTTTATGTGATGGTGTATCGACTCTTGAGGGTTACCTCTCACATGTGCTTTAAATATGAATTATCCCCTAAGTCTCTTCAGAATCGTCTTACTCCGAGGAAATTTCATTTAGAAGGTCCCGAGGTGATTTCCAATCATCAATTATGAAAGAGAGATTCAGGGTTTTGAGATTTAACTGGTTGCAATCTTTGACATTTCCAGACTACGCCTGAAAAAAAAATTTCTAAGTCTTGTGTATATTTTCTTTTGCTGTGGTCATTTAAGAAGTAAGTCATAGGTTTATATCTACTTGTGTAACTTTAACAAGGCATGTAAATTTGCTTAGATTGCAGTTAATATCTAGCATTTGGGGGCATGACAACACATTAAAATTCTATTATTTATAGAACCAACCTGTATTTAATATTTGGGCAGTATTTCAAAATGTGGTCTTCTAAGGCATTTGAATTTTCTATTAAAAAATACGTTCATATATTGTCAGAATGTCAATTATAAATGATTGAATTAGCATCATAGCTCATTGGTTTTAATTTCTAATAATGGAAAAATGGATGCATTATTTCTAATATAGACCCTATTATTTAAAGCTTCCTGTTACTCCCCTCTCTTGGAATATAGAAGTGTTGAAATACGCAAATAAGTAAGCCAGGCAATAAAGCTGGGGTCACCCTACCTTCCAAAGATGAGCTGATGTTATAATAGAGACAGAGTGGTTGCTAAAATGTTGCTTTACTCTTCTAGCCTCCTCTTCTCAGTTCTAGTCTATTCTTACTTCATACCTGATGCCTGAAATAAAAATATTTCCCACAGGACTTCTCTGTGACCCTTTGCTGTTGTCAGCTTGATGGGTCACCTCACTCACTGCTGCCCCTCTAGCCCTTCACTCCACAGTCTGGATTCTGTCAATAAACAGAGCAAGTCCCTGACACAAGATGGTCATTCTTATTCTGAAGCCATAGACCTAAAAATCTGTGACTGTTCCATATATATAACTTTTTGGTTTGGAAATAAGTTCCTGGTGGTTAGGGACTGTGTGGTGCATGGATTCTGTATATTGTTCAAAACAGTCGATGTGATAAGTAGTAAAAATATATTTGGTTGTTATTATTTATTTGTCATTGATAACTCCCCACTTCTGAAAACAGGTCGAGATTACTTATAACATAAAAAGTTACAAAAAACGGTTCACAAAGTAAAGAATGAGAAGAAACCCCTTAGAAGATGGAGGGGTAACTCCTTAACTCTTGAGTTAATTACTTTAGTTGAGCACTCAGTTTAACTCCGAGGCATTTCCACTTCAGCCTTAATGGAGTATTGGTACTGGACTAGCTGACCCATTGTAATCTATCTTAAAACAGGACAAAATGTATGTGGAAACTGTTTTGACTTACTGCACAACAGGCAGTGTAAGATAGAAGCTGAGCTTCATGATGGCCCCAGGTTTCTGCCTGCAGACAGTTTCTTAACTTCCTTACTCCAGTAGGCTCAAGTCAAAACAGAGCACGGTCATCCTCCTGAGATGAGGAGATGGAAATCAGAATCTGGGGCAGGTAAACTGGCATGTATCTGTGGGATAGGGCATCAAAAGAGAGGGCTGAAGAAGTCCTCTGAAGACTGCTCATGATTTCTTTGTCGGCCACTGGGTGTACAAATACAGGATGAGACCCTCTGACACTTACCAGACAGAAGCTTGAGCAGGGCTGAGAACAGAATAGAGAGAGTAGGTGTGTAGTGCTGGAGTACACTGGAGGTCTGATCTAGCCAGAGTGAAGAGATCATGTTAACACTTTAAAAACACTCTGGGCATGAAGCTGAGATACCAAAAAAGCAGAAAATCCATTCCTTAGGGGTAAAAACATGACCTACAGCAAGACCTCCTCTAGAATCACCCAATCCTTGACAAAGGTCCTTAAGGATTATAGAATTTGCATGCTGAATCCTGCCAGGTTAGAAGGACATGGGAAATTCATATGTAAATGCATATGTAAGCACACTGGTCAAACAACAAAAAACAAAAGATGAAAAGAAAACCTTCAAAGCAGCCAGAGAAAAAAGACACCTTAAACATAAGTTAGAGTGACTGCTTGCTTCTTGTCAGAAATAATGGAAGCCAGGAGACTTGAATGGCACCATTAAAGTGAGGAGAGAGAAAAAAAAAAAGAAACCTGTCAGCCCTGAATTCTATATCCAACATAGATATCCTCAAAATAAATTTTAAAACGATATTTTCAGATAAGTGTCAGCTGAAGTAATTCGTTGTCATCCGATCTACACTGCAGGAGATTCTAGAAGACATTGTTCCAGTTAAGGTGAAATAATAGTAGGTGGAGACCTGGATTTGTATGTAATAAAGAAGATGCAAAGAAGAGCACTGAAAATGATATAAAAGTGGGTAAATATGAAATATGGGGAATTTTTTTCTCCTTGTAATATCCTAAAATAAGAGAAAGAAGGAAAAACAATATTAAAATGTGATGTTTAAAGTGCTTTTTATACCACTTCACACCTGACCCTTTACATATCCTTCCTCACATTTTCGACTTATTTACACTTTTAAACTTCACATTCCACACCTAACAAAGTTTGTAAGGTTATTACTTGCCCCTGAACCTTTGGGCACAGAAGGGGCAAATGGAAAAGTGATAGTCTTAAACCTAACTGTATCAATAACTACATTAAATATAAATAGATTAAACACTCCAATTAAAAGGCAGAGATTGTCAGACTGGATATAAAAATTAAGATCCATAGATATCCTGTCACAAGAGGTGCAGTTTAAATAGAAAAATGTAAACAGATTGAAAGTAAAGAATGGAAAAAGATATACCATGCAAACAGTACATATAAAAAGCTGGTATGGCTGTAGTAACATGAAATAAAATATCAAGACGAAGGTCACTACCAAGGATACATAAAAATATTTAATGAAGATAAAAGGTGCAGTTCAGTGAGAAGTTATAATGATCTTAAATATATGTGCATATATATACATACATATTTAATGAAGTCTCAGAATTCATGAAGCAAAATGGAAAGAACTAAGGGAGACATAGACAAACCCAGAAATCGCAGTGGGAGTTTTAAATTTGTCTGAGTTCCTTAGCATACCAGGCAAAAAGGAGAACATAATTGTTACCTAGTTCTGTCTGGTTAGTGGAGGGTGATGTGGATGAACAGACTCTCTCCCTAGCGCTGAATCCTGAGAGGGTTATAGAGCATAGATACTTAAACTTTCCTACGGAGTGGTTCTGAAATGACACGGAAATAATCTTCAAATGGATTTTCTTATTTTATTTCTATAAAATAAAATTGAATAGAATATGTTTAATTGATTTCTATGTGGAGGTAGGTTTAGGAAACATTTTTTAGTTTTTTTTTTTAAGTTTATTTATTAACACAGAAATAGACTTTAGGATGCATAGAAGCATGAACATGGCCCTTAAATGCTTTCTTTGGAATCAGATGGTTTAACAGAGCATTGAGCTTGGTCAGTCTGAGGCTGAATTTTCAAGTTGGTTCCTGATATCTTATTTCTGATTAAAAAAAGATCCATGTGTTTTGGGTTACAGGGATGCAGGTGGCATTTCATGATGAAAATGCAGGCGCTCTCTTTGTATCTGTGTCCATATGGCGCTCCATCCCTCTTGTGCGTGGAGGTGGCCTCAGGGGTGCCTTTGGGTAGGGCCAAATTTTTTCTTAAAATAGTGCTTTGAATTTTGTCGAGTGCTTGGACAGAGTGGGAGGGCACTTGGCGCCAGGAGGAAAAAAGCATTGAAAAGGAAGGTGGGAGGACACAGTGGATGAATTTGGCTGACTTCACAGTGTTGCCTGGGGTCTGCTCTGGTTTGGAATATGAATTAGGCAGTTTGTGATTGGTACACATTGTTTTATCACACAAAGAAAATTGTGTGATAAAACACAATTTCCCCCCTTGCTATCCTGTAGAATGAAATCAAGAATATATCTACTTGCATAGTTACCAAAACAAACATCATAGCCTCCTGCAGTCAAGAGGAGACTAAATTTCAAGATGACATAGAGGAAAATATGCCAAATCAGGAGCAACACCAAAAATTTTTGTTTTTAATAGCATATTCAAAGGTAAGAATTCTGAGCCAAAAATTAACTTAGGTATTTCAGCTGAAGGAATAATTGATTTTCTTCCAGGAAATATTTTCAGATATTCTCTGTTAAATTGTTATTCTCTTTTTGTTTAAGTATAATAGTTGCATAGAAAGCTCAGCAACTTTGATCCAGTGGATTTTAAATGGTTTGTAACATATATTCCCCCAAAACAAAAAAGTAGCACAGAATCTTCTGTGGCTTCATATTTTCATGCCCAAAGGACACATAACAAACCTGTATGTGAGTATTTTTTTTTCAGTAAGGCAATATAATGAACTAATCTTTCTCTTAAGAGTTGACATTTTGGGGGTACTATTATCAAACTGGGAAATATAAATGGTCTGGTTTATTGAGTTTCTCTTTTAAATGAAGGTACTTCCTCATGGTTTGAATGTACTACGTGCAACAGCAGAGTACATAAATAATATTTATTTTGTGACAAGATCCACACAGAAATGTTAAATTGTTTCAAATAAATATTAACTGTCACTAATTTAGCTGTTGTGGAACATATGTGATATTTAACATCTTTTTAGGTATGATTGTGTGGTTGAAGCAATCTGCTCTCAGTGGTACCAGTTCTTATTTTTGGTTGGGCTTACTTAATTAACTATACAGCTATATTTTACATATCCCCTGATTTTGTTAGGTGAAACATGTTGACTTATTAAGGCAGTAGTAATTAGGGATAGCTAATAATTCCTTCTCTAAGTAATTAATGAACAAAGAACTGTCTAGTTCTCTATGTCTTTAACGTGTGTGTATGTCAAGGCATGGGGGAGGCTATGCATACGTCATGGGGACAGACGGGATGATCCACTGGATGCTGAAAGAAAATATTATCAACACTTCTATTTTTATGTTGTTTGTTTTGTTGTTGTTCTACCCTTTTACAATTTCTAATTTGGAGTGTATTTTATAATGTGTATAATATAATAGTGCAGTAATAATTGTATATATTTTATAGAATAAAGACACACGTACTGTGGTGTGCATTCCAAAAGTATTTTACTGATAGAGATGCCTGATTATTGATCCAATTACAACATTTTTCCTTTTGACTTAAAATATGAAAATAAGAGAAAAATAACTACTTGGTAATGTCTGTTTTGGTTACCTAATTGATTTACTGAGGTCTAAATGATTTCAGGAGTACAATCACAAATACCTACTTTAAAAAAAAAACAGTAAATTGTGCATTTAATAAATTGGATTACCAAAGCTACATTCATACCTAAAAAGAAGCCAGCCCACACCTGCTATCAAACATGCCTTAAAGTGAGTCTTTAAAATGCACCTTGATTTGATGGGGGAGAACCATCTAAGGGAAGCAAATCTATTTTGATATGTTTTTGTCAACTTTAATCAGGATTTTTTTAAGTTGTAGTACTCTTTTGTTTATGGTGAACTAGTACTCATTGCTTGCTTCTGGTAATAGACTGAGAAGTTTTCACATTTCCAGGACCAATTCCAACACAGCAACTGATGTTCCATGGCTTTCAAACATCAGATGTGAGTGCTAAATCAGGGTCTCTTGACTGCAAGTTCAGGGATTTCCATACACTGCCTTTCAAAACAAGCAGTTTTTACTAGCTTTTTTCATGATATCATATACATAAGAGCCTGAAATAACACTAAGTAGCCTTGTGATCTTAGGCTACTCACCCAGAGTGGAGTCGTGTCATATATGTGTTTAAGTTATGAGAATTCCGCTCTAGTTGAGAAAGACAGGAAAAAGAATGAAAATAAATGGTGTGAGTGATTCTGCCCAGCCTCCCATCCGAGTATCACATACCTCTGGGGGACAATGAAATGTGAGATGTGAATCTGCTGTTGCTTCATTTTGTCTGAGTTCCTCATGGCTTCAGAAGTGTAAACATCCCCTGGGCTCCGTGTAACTTTACTGTTTAAGAATGCATATGTTTTGCACAACACGTCACACTCGTGTAAGCCAGCTACCTCATTTGGTGCTCAGCCAACAAAACAGTGATGTCTTCCAATGCTGAGCAACTCGGGATTTTCAAAAGGAAAATACTGATTATAAATGATTTTACTTTATGTGAAATATACAATGTGACTCCACTACTGCACTGTCTTGGAGTGATACTTCCTCTGCTGTAGAACAGAGCTAATAATGTCCACTTTACCAGTCTCAGGAGATTCAAGTGAAGAAATTTACAGAAAATTACTGTGACAAAAAATCATTATGCAGTTAGTTATAGGATAGATCAGTATTGAATGTTTTATTTAGTCTAATCCCACTGGGCAGCCTGCCATCCTCTGTATTCCACAACGCAAGTGAGGTTCCTCTCAACACTCCCAGTTTAAGCCTTATTCCATAGCTTTTTCATAAAAAAATCTTCAAAACTCCAAGAGTCAGTGTCCCATGAGATGTGGTTAAGGAGAGCACTAATGTGAGGCCATTAAGAGGGATGCCCCTGTCACAGGAGTGTGGGATTTTCAGATCAGCAGCCTGGGCCTCTGAGTCTTGGGTTGTACCCCAAATCTCTCACTAGTGGCCTCTATGTCCTTGGACAAGTCACCGTGCCTGCCTGGGCCCCAGTTTCCTCATCTGTAAAAGGAGAAGATTAAGTTGGATGCTTCTGGGGCCCCTTCCAGGTCTAACATTCTAGGATTCTTTCTCATGGTGCATGGTGTCACAACTGTCTTTTGGGTGTGGACTATAATGATCATAATTATTCCTTTTATGTGCTGTGTCTTTTCCTCTTAGATTCATAATCATCTTCATTCAAATCATTTCGAATCATAATACCTTCATTCAAAATGGCACACTTCTCTTTTCACAGTTGCCACGCTGTTCATTATTGGTGGCCCACATTGCTGCTTATCCTTTTCAGTCTCTTTTGCTGGGCTTTATTATTTGTGTAGTGGATGGCTGAGTTCTTAAGGCTTTTCTCCCTTTTACCTTCTCTGCATTTGGCCTGTTTCGGCTCTCCAGCTGCCTCGCCTTGTTGGACATCCTCAACCCCATGAGTGTTGATATGAACTTCAGTAGATGGTCACTCTTGAATACGTGGCTCTCCCTAAGTAAATCCTTACATTCCTCAGCTGGGGGAAAGGGGCATGCCAATTCTCTGATTTCCTGCCTGTTTTGGATCAGGTAAGGGTTTTTCCCATCTTTTAGCCCATCTGCTCCTTGCCTCCTGTCTGCTGGAAGACAGCATCTCAGATGCCTAAGGCTACCCGAGACTTGGATTTCTGTTCCTTCTCAACTTGATGTTTCAGTACTCCTGACCTTTTTGCTTTTCAGTCATATCCCTTCAGTCTTGGTTCTTTATCTAGTATCATCACGTGTATGATTTTAGATGAAGAGTTCACAGAGCAAAATTTTAATTCTTTATTTCAGTAGAAATGTAGTGAGGACCTATTATAGTCCATGCTCCAAAAATGGGAACCATAAGTTAGAGAACCTGAAAGGTGGAAACAATAAAAGAGGAATGGGAAAAAAGAAGAGAAAGAGGCATGGGAATGAAGAGAAAGAGAGACGGGGGAGGAGAGAAAGAGAAGTTGAGAGATCAGGTAGATGGATGGATGGATGAATAGATAAGGTATAAATGGAGAAGACCAGTACCACAGAAGGATGGCTGATACTATAATTTAAATTAATTTCCAGTTATCACTGCCTTTCATCTTCCTGAAGACTGTATGTCAACTGTAATCACATACAGATATTCAGGAAATGCTGCAATATTTCAGATTTACTGACAGCTGAGCACTTTCAGATCCATACACTGAAAGATCACCATTCTGCACTACCTCCCAAACCTAAGCTTTTTCTTCTTTACTGAGAAAATTTGTACTTGTTGTATTACATTCTGCTTCTTGGATTTCCTATATCTTGGCCTTATCCAAGAGAAGTTACAGTTATGACCAGAGTGAACTGTGCCTGAAGGGCAGCCACTGAATTAATTTATAGCTCCCATTGGCAAAGTCTGCTTTTATTTTTGCATATTGTGATAGTGTGATTTATAATAAGTATATATTTGGTCTTGACTTAGTTTCTGGCATAGAGCTAAATAAAACCCTTGGAATTTCCCATGATAAGAGCTATAAAGGTGTCTTTTGTTATGTTAATGACTTTTGGAAAGGCCTAAGGTTGGGATCTGTTTGCCTGGGGAACCAACAGTGTCCTTAGAGGCTTGGAAATTTTATTAAACCTCCCCACCCTTCTAACCTCCTGGGAATGGAGAGGAGCTGGAGGTTGAATTGTCTCTATTGGCCAGTGATTTAATCGGTCACGACTATGTAATGGCGACTTCATAAAAACTTTAAAGATCAGGATCCCGAGAGCTTCCCAGTGGAAGAGTGGCACACCTGGGGAGGGCGCGGGGGCTCCACGCCCTTTCCCCGTACCTTGCCCACTGCATCTCTTCCATCTGGTTGTTCCTGAGTTATATAACCTTTTACAATAAACCAGTGATCTAGTAACAGTTTCTCTGAGTTCCGTGTGCTGCTCTAGCAAATTAACCAAACCCGAGGAGGGGGTCTTGGTCACCTCTGATTTGCAGCCAGAAGTGAGAAGTGCAGGTAACAACCTGGACTTGTGCCTGGCATCTGAAGCCCAAGGAGGGGTTCTCGGAACCTCCAGTCTGGCTGGTTGGTCAGAAGCATAGGTGATAACCTGAGCCCTTAACCTGTGGATTCTGATGCTGTCTCTGGATAGCCAGTGTCAGAATTGAGTTGAATTGTAGGACACGCAGCTGGTGCACCGAGAGTTGCTTGGATATGGGGTGGGGGGGAAGTCTCCCCCACACGCCCCCCAACACATTGGAATTGGTGTCAGAACCTGTTCAGCATACTTTCATATTTTTGTTTTCAATCTTTTTCTCTTTTCTGTTTTTGTTTCTTTTCATCTTACAAACGTGCTCAAAAAACTGAAACTCCAGTTGATCTTACTTCCCCCTCAAGCTGTCATCATACTCCATCATACCCCCCAGCTTTCCTTCATTGCCAAACTTTGTGTAAAAATGCTCCACTTTCTAGCTTCATTTCCTCACCTCCTGTTCACCACTCAGTACATTATTGTGAAGCTTTCTTTCTGGCATCCTACTATTGATTTTACTTTCACAAAAGACAACAATGACATTCTTTAGCCAAATCCAGTGACTGGTTTTAGTCTCATCTTTCCTGGTCTCTTGGGAGTATTTGACACGGCTGGTCCACTCTCTCTGTCTGGAACTTCTCTTTTCACCCTGGAACATAAACAGGTTTTCCTGTTGGTGAGCAGGAGTCTCTCTGTTTATGACCAGTCTTACTACAGCAGCTACATGTTACCTAAACTAGAGTTGGCAAGGTGCCACTCAGTAAAAAAATCTGCCACTGAGACACCAAAAACATACCTGTCTATCAGCAAATACCGTGACCCATGGCCTGGGCTCTGCCATCCTCTAGCCTTGTTTAAGTCCCACCTCCCTCCTCTCTCTTCCCGGCCTGATAACAACACAGTCATTTGTAATCTGCTACATTCTTTCCTAAATATGATTCCTAAGAGCCTGTGGGCATACCAGAGATTGGGGACAATTTCTTTTTAATCTGGGTAATATTTGTAGGTGCCTGAGATGAAGGAGTCCCCAGAAAACTGAAAGCATATCCTAGCACCAGCTTCTAGAAACCTTATAGCACCTTCAGTCAAAACTGTGCACGCCAGAGAAAAAGTACCATTACTTGCACAGCCCTTCCTCCCTTTATGCAAAAGAAGAGAGGACTTCCTCGCCTGACATCCCGTCATCATTCGCAACCTCGCACTCACTGTCTGTCCTGGGCTTCGGTGTTTGCTAGTCTCCTCCGTTAGGGGATGAGGCCCTTATAATCAGGAGCTTTGCAGTTTGTGTCTGTACACTTGATATTACTCTTTCCAGTGCTGAACACAAAGCAGAATTATTCTCAGGGCGCTGTGAAACTTTCACGTCTGCATCACGCTGTTGATTACTTTGAGGAAGTTGGTAAGGAGTCAGTAAATCATTTATTATTTCACTACTACTACTACTATTACTACTAATAATAATAAACTGCTGCTTTTTGGGGGTTTTTAAATAATAGTGCACCTTATGATGTTTTTGTTTGTTCTAGAACTATGAATTGGTACATTTTCCAGGATATGTCTGACAATCTCAGAAGATCCCCACATATGGTTTTCTATATGAATTAAAAATCTCCATTAGGAATTTTAATTACTGTCGTGAAATGTTGGGGATTACATCCGGGAATTATTTAAAAATGGACCTTTACTCTGGAAATGTACCCAAAGGTTGCTTTGACTTGAAATATATAGACACCAAAATAAGAGGCAAGGCCCCAATGTTGGTACCTTTTTACATTTTCACCTTTGGAAGGAATTTGTTTAGAAACTAGAGGAAAGATGAGGCATGAGAGAATTTTGAGGGGTGATGGGTATGTTATAAAATTGGGTTTTGGTGATGATTGCACCACTCTGCAAAATTATTAAGAATCATTGAATCATGCACTTAAAGTGGGTGAATTTTATGGCATGCAGATTATGTCTTAAAGCTTTTTAAAAGAAGAATAAAAGAAATATAAAGGAGAGAAATTTTGAACTTGTATGTAGGCCTCCCATATTTTGTCTCTTATTTTTTTCCTTCCAATTGTTGTACCTGCCATTTCAAGAGAGCTGTTGAATTTGATTCAGTACTTTTTCTTTAAAAAGTTATAATAATTCTGCTTCTTTTTTTTTATGGATCTTTACTTGCTAAAATAGATTTTCCTCTTTATAAAAAGCTTTTACAATAAAAAATTTCCAAAATATCCGAAAGTATAGAGAATGCTCTAATAAGCCACCATGTACCCATCTCTCAGCTGTAAGTGATCAAGTTTTGGTTTTTCTTATTTCAACCCCTTACCTATTCTCCCCATCGCCCTTGATTATTTTGAAGCAAATTCCAGACATCATAACAACTCATTTGTAAATATTTCAGTGTGTATCTCTAAAAGTTAGGGAATCTTAAAAAAAATACCCACAGTAACATGATCATGTCTACGTAAAACAACATTTTCTTAATATCCTCATGATCCAGTTAGTACTCACATTTTCCTACTGAGTCATGGTGCGTGTGTGTGTGTGTGTGTGTGTGTAACATTTTCGAACCAGGATCCAAATAAAATATGTCCATTACTGTTAATCATTGTTTCTTAAATCTGATTTATTTATTGGTTTTAAAATCCTTTATGTTTTATTTTTGACAGATATTTAGCACCTGTGTGTACCACAGAATGGAGATTCAGTAGTGAACAAAACAAACACAGATCTCTTATATTGTAGTGAACCTTTGTAACTTATATTAAGGAGGCTCAGAATCAACACTCTGAATAGAATTGAGAAAACAGCTGATTTGTTATGACCTGTAACTGTCCATTTGAAAATTTCTCTGTGAACTTTGAGTAGCTGTTCTCAAATCTGGCTGACAATGACTCCCTTTAAATTCTATAAAATTGTCATTACAGGAAAGAATTATAGCAATTTTGGAGCATGATGCTTTCTGAATACTTTTATTTCTATATATCTATATCAGCATCTATATCTGTATATCTTCTTCCCTCTCTTAAATAAATAACAGTAACCTATACATACCTATACATACATAGTTTCTATATGTAGTTGTTTTAAAAAGATTTAACATTATTTCTAGGAAACTGATCAGTAGTAATATATAGACACAGTCCTCATTCCTTTTTATAGCTGTATAGTACTTCATTGTGCATACCCTATTTATTCATCATCCTCTATTAGTAGTTATTTAGGTTGCTCTAGGTTTTCTCCCTGTAAATAAATAGTAGTGTAAAGCAGTGGTTGTGAAATTTTGACATCAAAAAAGGTTATCGAACCCTAGGTCTTCAACTTCTGATTCAGTGGATCTTTATTATGTTAAATTAATTTGCTTCTCCAAGTGTCAGTATTGTTTGTATGTAAATATGTGTGTTTGTTTATTTATTGTAGAAAATTTTAATCACATGTAAAATGATACATGATTGCTCAAGGAACCCATGTATCTGTCACCCCAGTTTCAACAGTCATCAACTCAGAACCAATTTTGTTTTATCTGTATCCTCACCGATTTCCTCTTTTCCCACTCGATTGTTTTGAGGCAAATATCAGGCTTCAGTTTTGTGAGCTTGATCAAATTACTTAATCTTGTGACGTGCCAGTTGCCTCCTCTATAACATGGGAGTAATCATACCTGTTTTCAGTGGTGTACTGGTAAATGTCTAAGAACCAGCTCTCTGAGGGGGAAACAAATCCTGATTGGTAGTATATGCCAGTTTCTGTGGTGTAAATCTTCACAGCATGGCCAGTTTCAAGCTACCAATGTGATGTCCCTGAATTGAGAAGAGATGGAATACATGTGCACAGTCAGCATTCTCTAGCTGGTATTAGTCACCGCTACCTCACCACTGCTGCTACTTCACAGGGCTGTAGGAAGGATTTATTGGGGGGAAAAAGTGCAGGTCGTATAGTGAGCATCAATAAATGATAACTCTTACTGTTGTTATTATTATTTCTAGCCTAGTGGGACTCCCTTATCACTTGAGAGACTCCTTCAACAAGTCTTTCCTCATTACATTTTTTTTCCTGCATCTAAACATTCAGTTCTCAGCAGTATCAAAGGACCCATAAAGCAGTGTGATCCCATTCACTGGCTTACTCCATGTAATAATTGGCCTGCTACACATTATAATTAAAATAAAAACTTAAATACCTCCATTCCTTAGGGAATATAGTGAAGAAGGGTTAATGTATTTGTCTCACAGATTTCATAGTCTGATGAATATAAAGTGTTCTGAGAGTTGAGTATAAAGTTATTTCTTTTTTGTTTTTGTGGTTTTTTTTAGTCTTGTCATCATTAATTACCTTCTGCTATTGATAGAAACATCTGGGGAAATATAAATATTTCCATTTATAGTTATGATATAATGACCAACATATGCCCAATTCAGTTTATGGTGCATATTTAAAGCCAATAAAATAGGTAATTGTACTAATGCCTTTAGAGGGTGTAGCTTAATGGTTTACTTACATTGCTTTGACATTTTGTTCATGGAGATTTGAGGAATGTTAATTGTTGTCATTGTGCACACTTGAAAAATAAATTGAAGTGATCTCAGTGTCTTACATTTTGATATCTTCTCTTCCCTCTGTAATCTTTTCTCTGTGAGCTGAAAGCAAATTATATAGATCCTGAAACCCCTGTCACTATGTTCCGTGCTCCATTTATTCAGATTTCTAGAAACTTGCTAAAAATTTGACACAAAAACAAAATCAAGCTGAGACCTCTAAATTTTGTGAAAAAGAAAAGTTCAATTGCCATCAAGTTATTTCACCAGGAGGAGTCAAATAAAATTGGATACATAGTGTGCCAAGTTAAAAAATCAGTTAACATTATACTTAAATTATACTTAATCCAGTATGTGTAAGAGTAAATATGGAACTTTAAAAATTACTGGATGTGCAGAGCCTCATCATGGTGAAACTGGACTGGCCATTTTTTGAGTAGTATTAATGTAGGGTTATGCATACTCTTTAAAAAGTACACAAAACATACATTGCTTTCCCACTAAAACTAATCTTATAATTTCTATAATCTTCTCTACTTCTTTCTTCTCATTCAACTGATCAGTTTTTTTTTTACCCTTCAGTTTTAAAGCTAAAAGGATCAATATTTGCTACAATCTCCAATAATTGACCCATAGTCGTAAAGACTTGTAAACATAGAATTGAGGTCTTTTATCTCCCAGTCTTCTATTTTCTTTATTTCCTAGGCAAGTCTGGGCTTAGATCTTCATTTTGTATAATAAAACAACAGGAATTTTTTTTTTCCTACAGGGCTAGTATTCATTTCTAAGGCCAGTTGGACATAATAGGATCAATTAATTAGTAAATAAAATTTGCATCAACATTTGCTATAATTAAGCATAAAAGCTGTTGGAGCACCATTGCTATATTGTTGGAGCGTCTTTCTGTATTAAAGCAGTGGGTAATCAAGGTGATGAAATAAGAATGTATGTAAGGGATACACTATGACAGTGCTGGTGTAGGTCAGAGAGGAAAGGCTTTTGTGAATAAGCTAAGTATAATCAAAAACTGTATTTTTCATAGTGTTTAGGCTTTGTAACTATATAATTGCAACTGCAGAAAAATACAACCCTCCCAATACCCCTTATTTCTGAATATTTCTAACTCCTGGCCCCTGTGATAAGCCATCAAAGTGTTTGGCTTGATTACTCAAATTTTATAATGTTATACTTATTAGGAATGCAATTATCATGTACAGATTGAACAGACAGTATATTGAAATATAGAAACTGTCGACTGAAATAAATGCACAGCCTAAAAGTTGAGTTATGTTTTACTTGGTGGGAGGACTCGAGCTGGGATGACAGCCTCTCAGATGGCTCTGAGGGACTGCTCCGAAGAGGTAGGGGAGGAGCCAGTATATACAGGAGCTTTACAACAAAGACCAGGTAGTTAGAACAGTAAAAGATTACTTGTTATCTAAAGAAAACCAGACATCTCAAGTTAAAGAATTTAGTGCTTTTCTGTGTGTGGGAGGAAGCAAACATTTAGGCTCATTGAATTCATTCCTTTGACAATCACCCAGTTATCTAGGGCCAGTATCCTGTCCTTTGTTATTCTGAGTCCCCTCAGAGTGCACTTTGCCAGTGGCTGCAGAGGCTGGGCTGCAGGCGTGTCTTCAATGGGGGGTGGCCGCAGGGGCTGATGACTTGATGCCTTCAGCATTCTTTGTTTACTGGTACGGCTTGCAGTGTTTTTCTTTTGCAGAACTAATATTTGTTGAGGTCTAACTATGCCCCAAGTACTATTCTAAGACCTATGCTTATAGTAAAAACTCGTCTAATTCTCCCAATAATTCTAAAAATTAATTATAACCCCATTTTATAGGTGAGGGAATGGAGGCCTAGAGAGTTTCAGCTGGCCGAAGTGACACCGCTGCTAAACGGCAGAGGCAGAATTTGAACCTAGTCTGCCTGGTGCTGGCCCTGCCGTACTTAACCACTACACTCTACAGCATCCTACAGAGAACATTTAAAAATAAAGTAGATATGGTATATGTATTTTAAATTCCATAGTTAACTGCTGGTAGCACAGAAGGGGATTTGAAAATTTCCGAAGAGATTGCTAAAGAGGGTAGTTGTATAAAACATGACTAGGTTGTAAATGAGATAGAAATGTAGAAATTCAACCAAAAACCTCTGCAAAGCCTTAAAGATATCCCTTTCCCCCCACCCCTTCCCTGGCGACTTGTTTTCCTGGAGAAGAACGACTGATTAGCATATTTTATTTCTGCTGTTAATGCCAAGACTGTTTGCCACCACTGGATTTGCCTGGTTGGTGGCATTTAGCGCAGTGCTTGGCGCTTCTCTACGGAGCTCTTAGACGTCAGCTGTAAATCATCTGCTCAGCCTCCCTGACTGTGAGCCCCATGCGTCCCACCTGGTGCACTTGCCATATGTGGACAGAATTATGTGCAGCCTCTGGGGGTAACACTGCGAATTAGAAGGTGAATTCGAAGCTCTCTGGGCAGGCCCGTACGTATGCGAATCCTGTTCCTTGTGACTGGAATTGTGTTTGTAAATCCCTGTGACTGTACATTGGATGGAAAGGGAAAAACAATCTGCTTAAAAGAGGCCAAATAAACTTCCTCTAAAAACTGGGCAGTATGGGCAGGCTTTTTGCAATCACGCTCGTTCATGAAATGCAGTCTCATAAACACTCATTTCTTAAAAAAATTCCTAGAATCTACATTCAGTGGTAGTTCAATTAGTGGTATTTCCCAGCTATGCAGTCTCTAGCAAGAGGTTTTGATGCCACCTGTTGTGACATCTTTATAAAGAACCATATATAAGGAACCATATATAAAGAACCTTTATAAGGAACCATATTATTGTAATGTAAATCGAAACCCTGCCTGGGTCTCATCAATAAAATGGTGGTTGTGGTGGTGGTCGGGTGGGGGTGCAGGGGCGGGGGTAGGGGTGTGTGTAGTTAATTGAGTTGGCAAGCAAACTTAGGATGATTTTTACTAATAACTTTTGCTAGGTACAAATGACTTCTTATTTGAAAGCCTTTAATGCAAAGTTTAATTATTATAGTGTAACTGTTTGTATGTTCTTTTAGAGTTTATGTTAGTCAGTGATTTTCAATAATAAAAAAAAAAGTGTGGGTGACAATGGGATACCTCTGTGTAAAGATAGATATTAATTTCAAAAAATCAAGTGGACTCTTGCATACAATTTCTAATTGCAAAGCTAGAATTTTTTCCCAAGATGTTTTGGTTGACATATCTGTTTTTGATGTAAATTATCCCTCCCTCTCCTGCTGCCTAACCTTCAGACTAATTCCTTCTATTATATGGGGTGTTACATTCTATTCTACTTTGCATTTTAGGCAAGTTTGAATTGTAAAATCAGTATTTAGAAAATGAGTTATTCTTATTTGGTAGCTTCCTACTGAAGTTTTGTCTTTCCACCTGACACTGAGTCACAGAACACTAATGGCCAATGTCTTTTTCTGAGTGAGAGCACTGGAGCTCCTCATGGTCCTCTTCATTTCCTTGAGATGCGTTATGGGTTGACTTATGTCTCCCCAAAAAGGCCATGTTGAAGTCCTAACCCCCAGTACTTCAGAAGATGACCTTATTTGGAAGTAAGATCACTGCACACAGAATTAATTATGTGAAGATGAGGTCATACTGGAGTAGGGGGTGAGCTCCTAATCCAATATGACTGGTGTTCTTATAAGAAGACACAGAGACACAGGGAGAGTGCCTATGAAGGCGGAGAATTGGAATGATGTACCTATAAGCCAAGGAATGCCTGGACCCACTGGAAGCTAGGAAAGAGGCATGAACAGACTCTTCCTGACAGTCCTCAGAAAGAACCAATCTGCTAACGCCCTGATTTTGGACTTCTCACCTCCAGAAGTGAGACAATAAATCCCTGTTATTTTAAGCCTCCTGGCTTGTGATACTTTGTTACAGCAGCCCTGGCACGCTAACATGAGGCGTAAAGCAATGAATTCAAATCCTTCTCCTCACTCTAGAATTCCAACCCTTCTCATGCCTTGCCTGCTCTCTTGCACTAATTTTCCAGGCACTGTCCTTGATGCTCTTTGGTTTGTACCCATCCATTTTATACACCACTACTATTTTAATATTTCCTTCTATATATACAGAATTCCAGTGGTCACTCCCCCTTGTGCCTGCAGAGGTACATATTCCTGAGTGAGGCATTTGAGGACCTTCCTTTCTGGACTCAGTTGCCTTTCCAGCCCTTTCCCCCACTCTGTCTGATGTGCACATCACTGTATGCCAGCCACTCCCACTTCTCGTTAGTTCTCTCAGTGTGACCAGGACTTTTCCACTTCGAGCGTGCTGTTCCTTTCCCAACAACCCCACCTCCCACCCCTAGAGAATGTTACTCCTCTTCCAAAATTAATCTCAAAGGCTGCTGTAATAGTTTATTGATTCTGTCCTCAAAGGGTGCATTTGCTATCTCTCTCGGCTCACAAAATAATGTAGACTTTTTTTTTTTAACAATACTTATAGTAGTTTGCTTTGCATTATCATTATCTGTGCATGAGTCTTCCATTGTATTAAGCCCTCAAGGAATCTTTAACCTTTATTGGCAGAGATCTGGCATCCTCAGGGTAGATAATTCTATAGCACACCAACCAGAAACACATTCTGCTGATTTCAGGTGTCTGCTCTGCTCCTCCCGACACGTTCTCCCCCATTCGCTTGAA